>NW_028128987.1:6327500-7686666 GCF_055761805.1 Camellia sinensis | reverse complement strand
TATTATTTTTAATATCCAAATGAGTATCTATTTTACTATTTTATAGTTTAATATATATCATACAAAACTATTATATGATAATTACACTTTTATAGTATGGTAGAACTAAAATGATCAAAATACACATATAATTTAACTAAAATTAATATATATAAGTATTGAAGTAACAATTTTATAGAATGATAGCATTAATATTATCAAAATAAATAATTAAAATCATACTTTAATTTTAATTTTAAACTAAAATTAAAATTATTCTAAAATTAAAATTGTTCTTTTATAAAACACATTGTACCATTAAATATTTTTTGAAAAAAAAAGTAGCAAGTGCATTGCATGGGTCAACTACTAATATATCTCATATATATCAAAAATGCTTTCAGCCTCAAGAGCTTCAGGCACGAATTTGTGTTCACCGATCTTCTGGCCGGATGACCACTCGGATGACCGGGTGAAGCACTTGTCTACCCCGGTTGTCACCTTGTCGACCGCGACTGTCAACCTCTTTGCCAGATGACCAGTGTAGACACCCTATTTTTGACCGCCCTTAAGACTTGGGCGCTACTGATGGTTTACTTGGTGATGAAAGTTGTGCAGTGCAAGGGTTAATTTCTTCGGCAAGGAGAGAGTCAAATCCCAACTTCATACCCCTTTTGGACCAAAATGATCTTGATCAAAAGATTTTAGACCTTGAAACCCTCTCTTTCAAAATAGTTTTTGAAAAAGTTCCTACGATGTTCCGAAGCTCGCATTTTGTTAAATGTCGCGCTTTTTGGTAAACCGAGCAAGGACAAAGTGGCAATGAATGGAAGAGAGGTGAACTCTTTGGAAAATATTTCAAAACACCTTATCTGGGGGTTTGGAGTTGAAGAAAAGAGGAGAGGAGAGAAGAAAACAAGTCGGCGAAGAAGTTCGGCATGAATCCGGGTAGGATGGAAACTAAGCAGTCTTCACTCAAACAGGCATAACTTTTTACACATTTGGAATTTTTATGTGAGGCTTCCACCATTGGAAAGAAGACTTCCATGGCTTCAATTTAGGCTCAAGAATGACTTGAAAAGGTTTCCATATAAAGGAGTTATGTCCAGTTGAAGTCGGACCCAAAAAGCAGATTTTTCTATCCAACCAAAGGTGGAAGTTTTTGACCATAAATGGGATTTTTTGGCCATGTGCCGGCCATGGATGGCCAATTCCGGCCCCATGCCATCCAAGAGTGTCCCATGCCAGCCAACAATGATCAAGTGCCGGCCAACAATCATCTAGTGCCGGCCATTGATGCAAAAAGGTAGTTTTTTGCAGATATTTTACCTCCAGCTGTTTCCACAATGTGCCAGCTGTCCTAGCTCAAATATTTTTGACCAAGGCTCCTCTTTTTACTATATATGGAGGCTATCTCATATATTGGGGGGTTAATAAGTTTGGGAGCTTCTCACACTAAAATCCCTCTCTCTATACAAATTTTCAGAGCTAAAAATTCTCTATCTCTCTAGAATTCTCTCTCTCTCTCTCTTTCTCTCTATTGTGCTTGAAAGTGATTTTTCTTCACATATTTGCATACAACCCCTTAACCAAACACCCCTATCTTGGAGCTGAGGTTCCTTAAGGCTTGTTTGGAGTTCTTTAAGGCTGGTTTTGGCTCAAAAAGTTGCCATCTTGCTGCTGTGCTTCAAGGGTAAGCTTCTTTCCTTTTTATGCTTATTTTTGTACATTCTCTTGGCCACGTTTGCATGCTGTTTTAGGCCTACTTGTCAACTACAAAAACCTCTATTTTGAAGTATTAAAAATGGTGGTTTCAGGTCCTTTTGGAGTTAAAGGTGTTCTCCTCTCGTTGGTGGCTTATTTACTAAGCTTTGTTCTATCTTTCAAAGCTTTTGAAACAACATTTTTTTGGCCCTTTAACCACTGAATTCCAGAGGAATTTCAGTGGTGGAAAGCTTGTTTTGAGGTCCTCAAGAGGAGGGGGTGGTCCCCTCTCCTCTTGTCTTGTTTGCATATGGTGATGGCCTACCAAATGAGCATGCATTTCTCCCATTTTGAGGCTTGGTTCAAGCATGCTTTTGTGACTTTTTAGACCTGCTATAACTCCATTTTAGGCTGGTTTAGTCATTGGTTGCTTGTATCGTGCACTTGTAGTGCAACCATGCTTACTAGCCAAGTGTTTTTGATGGTTTATCCTATCAATCTAGCATGTGTATGCTCCACTCCAGCATGTTTTTGGCTCTAATTTAGCATGTTTTAGGACTGTTTGAAGTGATCTTGGCCTTTTGAGGCTTGCTTTGTATAGCTATAATATAGTTGGCTTTTACTAGCTTTGTGATTTAAGGCTTCTAGCATGCCTTGCTTGGGTTGTTTGCATGCCATAGCATCATTTAACATGTAATTTCAGAGCATATACTTTTGTCACACTCTCACATATATCACTCTTTCATTGCTTTTGAGAGTTGTGCTTTGATGCCTTGTTTGTGAGCCAATAAGTGAGCATGCTTTTCTTGCCTTTTGTGCTTCAATTCCAGCATGTTTAGGCCTCTGTTTTGGTGTGATTAAGCTCTATCCAGAGCTGGTTTGGCCATTTGAGCATTGTAATGCATGCCTCTAGTGTAATGCTTGTCACTAGTCACCATGCCTTTGGCCCCTAACATGTTGTGCATGCGTTGCTTGCATAGTTTAGTGTCTTTGTCATGCCATATCAGCACTAAATATATGCCATTGCACTCCATGCTTCACTCTTTCATTTGCTTTGAAAGCAGTCTTAAGCCCCTTGTTAGCTTGAGCATGGAATTGAGGCTCTCATGCCTAATGGTTTTAGCCTTCTCTTGAGGGTTTCTACTAACCAAAAGCATGGGGCTTCTTTCATGCTCAAGGTGCTTATGGCTGAGGCCATCTTTCTCATTAGGGGACTTTCACATTTGAACTTAACCAATTAAAGAATGGTTTGTAATATTAAAATGTGTAAACAAAATCAATCAAGTAAAAGATGTCAAGATTAGCATGTTGTTTGCATTGCACGGTGTTCAATTGGACGTTATATTGAACACAAGGTGAATTGGTCAATTTCATACCCAAAGTGATGAAAATGAGCCAATTCCCTTTGTCTCCATTGCCTTTGATCTCTCATGATAAGGCCATGGTCTTAGAGTCTTGTTTGCATTGCATTTATTGAAATATGTGCAAGTTGGATCTTTGGCCATCATGCATCGCATGCTTGATTGATGGTTTTGGATCCAATGGTGCCTTTCCATTGATGTTTTGAGATGATAAGGAGAGGCATGGTACACACATACCCTAGGGAGACCCTCAATTTCTTCTGTTTTGTGCTCTGTTGCAGTTTGGTGTCACAACACACCAGTGGCCAGTAGTGCCACATTGATGGTCGGCACCCTTGCATTGTTGGCCGGCAGAGGCCCATCTTTGGTCAGTAGGTGGCCGGCAGCAGCTCCTCATGGCCGGCAGGCCACTGGTGCACTCCCCAGCATTGGTTTGGTAAGTCTCAGTAGCAAGTTCTTGAAGACACCCTGCAAACAGAGCCTCAAGAGAGCAAACTGGAAGGCGTTTTGAGGCGACAACTGAGAGCATGCATCCTCCATTGTCCAAGGCAGAGCTGAGGCATCCTAGTTTACATATCTTACATGCTTAGTTAAATTTCATGATTAGTTAATTTGTTAATTAATTAAAGTGTTGTAATAATTAGTAATTAGTTTGCTAGTTATTCGATTGATTTGTAATAATTAGTCTAATTAGCTTAATTAGATTAGTTAGTTAGCTTAGCTTAGATTAGCTTAGCATATTCATTTGGACCCTCCGTTAAGAGGGAAAATGTTGTAATAAGGGTGCGTGTGTGTGCATGTCTTCCAACCCCATTTCTTTCTCCCTTTTACTTATAAGCTTTTGATGGTTAGTTTAGGGCATGTTTTGTTTAGCATACCTTATGCTTGCATGTTTGCATCCATTCATTTGTATTGCATGCACTGGGCTCGGCGCATCATTCAAACTGCATTGTATTTCAATACCTATTTGAATACATGTTATCAAGTGCTGCATTCATATGCCATCTTAGAAAGCCAAGCCTATTTTAGTTGCATTTTTGCATGTGTTGCATTAGACATTTTAACATAGTTAGGATCATGCATTGATTTCTAACTAGTTTTCTGTTTTGGCTTGGAGTACACTGTAAGTGTTTATGCTTTAGCATCCTTGCATGAGTGTGAATGTTGCCATGTTTAGCATGCTTGCCATGAGGCTATTTGCTTAAGTGATTAACTGCATGAATGCCTGTGGGTGGAGGCTTGGTTGCCTGAATTGGAACAACTCGACGATTGTGAGTTTTAAGCCCACTTTGCGGAGTGGCAAAATCATGTTGTTTTACGCCCACTTGAGGGTGGAAAATCCGCGCTTTAGCCTACTTGCGAGTAGCACTTTCAAATCATTTTCAAAAGCAAACATAAGTTATTTTGTTCCAATTCTCGTGATTGAGTCTATACTTGTATGCTGAGCGCATCACATAGTAAGTTAGCTAATAACTGGAATAAGAACACATGTGTTTATCAAACGACATGTGGCCTTTGGCATGAGTCAAGTTTTCCTAAAATTTTCAAAATAAAATATTTAGGTGGCGACTCTGAAATCTGGCAAAGCAGTCCATGTTTGGCGCTTTTTGATTAAAATCGATTTTCCAAAACGATTTGCCGGATTTGGACTCTTTGGTGATTTATCAGTCTTACATTGCACTTTGTGAGATTAGATTCAGAACCGTGACAGGTGTCCGAACTGTAGTAGCTAGAACCCAATTCGCGCCCTCTCCGAAAGGGGGGCACGCGGAGAGAGTTTGGGGCGGTCTACAACCGGCCGGACAACCGGTAAAACAAAATTCAAGTCATTCGAGCCACGATAAAATTCGAGGTACGTAGCATTGCTCCATGTATATATATATATATATATTATCAAAAGTAGTGCTTTTTCCAATGGTTAGGTGGCACATTATAAGAGCTTACTTTTTTATAAGAGAGCTACGCCAGTATGTATTTTTTTAATTACATATAGAGTTCTACACAAACCCAAAAACATATAAATTAACGCCCTAATGGCTACAACTTTCCAAGACGGTACTTGGTTACAACAAAAGTGAGTTTAAACTTAATATAAATAAAGCCCTAGACTTGTACAAAATAAATACAACAATAAAAGAAGCTCTTAGCTCTAAGTCCTTTCAAGCTACTGCCTTAGCGGAGGCATATCATTAGCACCTGAAATTGGTTTTCCACATAGGATGAGCAAAAGCCCAGTAGAGATAGTTCAACACAGTGTATGAATCTTAACAAAGCTATAAGGTGAATGCATATGCAGCTCGTACCACAACATTTTATATTTTTTTCCAAAAACCATGCAATGTCAGGTTTATATCATAATTCATGAAATCATTTTCTTTACGATAGAAAACATGATAGTGGATACAACACTGGGAATCTCTAAGTACGTGTCTATAAGTAGGCTATACAAGCACTATCAATTGTCATTTTTACCAGTACTAACCGAAAGGCTCGACACCTAACCGCGTGGGTTTCTAGACTTTCACCAAGGATACATAGGCCAACATAGTACGACAACCACACACCCTACCCAGATTTACCAAGGTATTTACATATTTTTCTCAAAACAATATACATTTTCAATGTGTTAAGTATGCAACAATGGTCAATGCAAATGGATGAGAAATTAGTTTCAATTCTCCTAATTCTTATACAATTTCTATAATAATTATAGTTATCCTCCACCGATAGCCTAAAACAGATATATCTGAATAGATATATAATTTCTAATAAAATTAAAATTTCCAAAATTTCAAAATGGTTGTGATAATGCATATCCAACTCTACCATCATCATCATCATCCGTCCAATTTCATAAAACCTAACATCATTTCCATTTCCTCTTTATAAAAATCAAACATTCACATTTTAGGGCAAAATTCCCTTTTCTTTATAAATCAATTCCGAGGGTAAAATCCATCATTTTATCACAACTCAAGCACATTTACAAACGCACAATCATTTTCAAGAATCCATTTAAAAACCCCTCTTTTAATTTTTAAACCAAAATCTTAAATTTGTTCAAAAATCCCCAAATGACAATATTGTTTAGGAAATCAAATAATTAAGTTAAAAACCATACAAAAGTGTGGCGAAATCACTACCTCAAATGGAAGCTCTAGGCAAGCTTTACCCTTTTTTTCAAAGGGCAATGGTTGAGAGATCAATGGATCAAGATGTGTTTGAAGGTTTTAAGATAGGTTTTAGAGAGAGAGAGAGAGAGAGAGAGAGTAGATCTAGGTTTTGGGACGTTTAGAGAGAGAGAGAGAGAGAGAGGGGTAAGAAAATGACTAAAAAAGTGGCTTTCTTGGACTGATATACGCACAGATCACTCGAGCACAGGAATGGTCGCTCGAGCGACTAGACGCAAACTAAGACACCGCTAGATCGTAAGAATGGTCGCTCGAGCGCACAATACACCCCTCCCATAGTTTAGACCTATAAAAGTTCATTAGAGCATAAGAAGTGTCGCTCGAGTGTAGATATCAAACTCTCAGTAGTTTTACAGACTGTAAAAGACCACTTGAGTACAAGAAGCTTTGCTCGAGCAAACAAGTAAAATTTTGAGCAAAGACTCATTTGAAAAAACAACACCCAACCTGTTTCACATACAACCACAATACTCACACAACCCAATTGAACAAGGAATAAGATGAACAAGGATATGAACAACCATTAAGACAAATAATCTCGGATCCAAAATAATAAACAGGTTGGATTTAAACCAGAATCGTTATAACCTCTCCCCTTTAAGTAATTTCGCCCCCAAAATTTTAATCAAACATTAACACCGATTGTATTTAAATCGACCACAACAATGATAACAAGTTGAACTCATAACCATGACCCCTCTACCGGTCATTCATTCTTATAACAATGATAAACAAAGCTTTCAATATTGAATATACAATTCACTTTTTCCAAAACATATACAATGTTTACATTTAATCCACACAACAAGATTTTTAATGCAAGTTTTCAAATATTAACAAAAAGGTTCGGATACTTCTCACGGACTTCCGCCTTGCGCTTCCAAGTTGCCTTCTCAACTCCGTGGTATCACCACAATACCTTTACTAAAGGAATTGTCTTTCCTCGCAAGACTTGGTCTCAAGTATCTAAACCCCTAACCGGTCTCTCCTCATATGAGGCATCTTCATCTACCTCTAACTCAGTCCAATCCAACACATGTGATGGATCCGGCTCACATTTTCGGAGCATACAGATATGAAACACGTCATGAACCCCAGAAAGCTGTGGCGGCAAGGCCAAATGATAAACTACCTCCCAAATACGCTCTAGAATCTCAAAAGGCCCAATAAATCTAGGAGTTAACATCTCACTTTTCTCAAACCTCATTAAACCCCGTCTCGATGATATTTTCAAGAAGACATGATCTTCTACCTCAAATGTAACGGTCTCCTCCAATGGTCGACATAACTCTTCTGACGACTTTGAGCCGAAACCAACCTCTGATAGATAAGTGCAACCTTCTTTGTCATTTCCCGGACTAACTCAAGACCTAACATAGGTGCGTCACCCACCTCAGCCCAATACACTGGAGATTTACACGATCGGCCATAGAAGGCCTTAAAAGGTGCCATGCCAATACTCACCTGAATGCTATTGTTGTAGGCAAGCTCCACTAAAGGTAAGTGCCTTTCCCACGACCCCTTAAAGTCAAGAACACAATCCCGAAACATATCCTCTAGGATCTGAATGGTACGCTCTGACTGCCCGTTATGATAAGCGGTGCTAAAAGTCAACATAATGCCCAAGACATTCTGTAGGCTTGCCACAACTAAGTTGTGAAACATGGATCTCTATCCGAAACAATAGTCATATGGACCTCATGAAGTCGAACTATATCCCCAATATAAAAGTTGGCAAGATAATATACCAAGTCACTCGTGCGAATAGGTACAAAATGTGCTGACTTAGTCAACCGTTCGACTATCACCCATACAACATCATTATCGCGTTGAGTTCTTGAAAGACCCACAACAAAATCTATCGTGATATGCTCCCACTTCCACTGGGCTATAGGCAAGGATTGTAACAAACCCGCTGGCCTTTGATGCCCGGCCTTCACTTGTTGACAAGTAAGGCACCTCGAAACAAACAAGGCTATGTCTCTCTTCATTCCCCTCCACCAAAACTAGCGACTAAGGTCATGGTACATCTTTGTGCCTCTCGGGTGTACTGCAATGCGCGAATGGTGAAACTCTTGGAATACCTCCTCTCTATAAGACACCGACACGAAAAGACGGTCAAGATATCCAACACTCGAGTTAGAGTACACGTTCAAGCCCTTCTCTACCTTCCCACTAGATATCTTCTCCTGGATAGACTCTACCTCGTGATCACCCTGTTATGCTTCTATAACTTGGCTCACAAGTGTATGTTGTGCAACTATAGTAAACAAAGTTGCCGGCTCAACGAACTCGCCAAGATGCAAGTCAAACTCACCAATAGCACCCAACATCTCCCATTCCCGGATGGCAATACTAGCTACACTCCTAATGAATTTCCCACGCAAGGCATCGGCCACTGCATTGGCCTTTCTCAGATGATAATGCAACTCAAAATCATAATCTTCCATAAACTCCATCCATTTTCTTTGCCTCATATTCAAATCCTTCTGTGAAAACAGATACTTCAGGCTCTTGTGATCAGAAAAGACCTCAAATCTCTCACCATAAAGATAATGTCTTGAGATTTTCAAAGCAAAGATCATTGCTCCTAGCTCTAGGTCATGAGTAGGATAGTTTTTCTCGTGTGTTTTCAATTGTTGTAAGCCATAAGCTACTACCTTTCCCTCTTGTATCAAGACACAACCCAAACCTTCCCGAGACGTATCACAATACACTGAATAACCCAAACCCTTTTTCGAAATAATTAACACCGGAGCAGTGGTAAGTCTAACCTTAAGCTCTTGAAATGACTTCTCACAAGTCTCACTTCACATAAATTTGATTCCCTTCCTTGTTAGTCTAGTCAAAGGTGAGGCCAATCTAGAGAAATCCTTCACAAAACGACAGTAATACCTGGCTAACCCCAAGAAACTTCAGATCTTAAAGGCATTCTTAGGTTGTTCACACTCTTGCACTGTCTCTATCTTAGAAGAATCTATAGTTACTCCTTCTCCGGATACCACATGGCCTAAGAACTTCACCTCCTTTAACTAGAACTCATACTTCTCGAACTTAGCATATAATTTGTGGGCTCTAAGCAACTCAAGTACAATCTACAAGTGCTCTTCATGTTCCTCCTTAGAGAATGAGTAGATCAAGATTTCATCAGCAAAGACAACCACAAAATGGTCTAAGAACTCATAGAAGATTCGATTTATCAAATCCATAAATAAGACTGGTGCGTTGGTTAGCCCAAAAGGCATCACTAGGAACTCATAATGGCCATACCGTGTATGGAATGCCATTTTCTGGATATCCTCCTCCTTCACTCTCAACTGGTGATAACCCAATCTCAAGTCTATCTTAGAAAAGTAATAAGACCCCTTCAACTGGTCAAACAAATTATCTATACGAGGTAATGGGTACTTGTTCTAAATAGTTACCCAATTCAACTTTTGGTAATCAATACAAAGTCGCAAAGCGCCATCCTTATTCTTGGCAAAGAGAGTTGGTGCTCCCCAAGGCGAAGTACTAAGGCGAATAAAACCCTTATCTAGTAATTCTTGAAATTGAATCTTCAACTCATTCAACTCGGCGGGTGCAAATCTATGTGGTGCCATGGAAATTGGTGTCGTGCTAGGCACTAAATCAATCGAGACCTCAATCTCACGGTGAGGTAGTAAACTCGTAAGACCCTCAGGAAAGACATTCGAGTATTCACAAACTACCCTTGGTAACTCTACTCGCACCACATCACTCTCAACACCCAAGAATGTAGCAAGAAGAAGAGTAAGCTCGCCTCGACCACGCGGATCATACACTGGTAACAAGGTTTTATTAACTCGGTCACCCAGGAAATAAAAACAATCAACACTCAAGGTGCACACTGTGACTTTCTAATGGTAACAGTCTATAATGGCCCAATAGGATGACAACCAATCCATGCCCAAAATAACATCAAAACTTGACATATCAATCAATACAAAAGCAAAAGGAAGTTGACGACCGACAACTTCTATCTCACAACTCCGACACCCCTGGTCCAATACAATCTCACCACCAACATGTGACTCTATCCTGAGTGGAGACGCTAGCTAAGCCACTTCTACCCCCAAGGCTGATGCACATGCAGACGAAATAAAAGAATAGGATGCACTAGTATCAATCAACACATTGACAATAGAATTACACAACAAGAAATTACCTTTCACTACCAAAGGTGTTGGCAACAAGTCTAGTGTGGTAACAACATACACATGCCCCATAGGTCTCTGCTTTAGCTCACCTTTCGGAGCATGAGTCTGATACACTGACTGAGTCGAAAAGGCTCCCTGGTTGGCCCTCGAGGCCTGAGCTGACAGTGTAAACTGATGGCTTTGTGTTTTTCTCGAACCAGACGTGCCAGATGTGCCACCCGACTGAGGGCAAAACCTCCTCACGTGCCTTGACTGCCCGCACTGATAACAAGTAGGTGCCCTTTCCCCTGACTTTGGGTTGGAGAAGGAGCCGTCGACGACGCAAACTATTGTTCTCCTCCTCTCTACGGGCAAACTAAAGACTTGTGGCACAACTGACCACACTTGAAACAAGTGATCCCACACTAATCACCTCTCTCAGAACCTGAACTCGGTACTGGAAAAGTGGATCTAGACTGTGCTCCCTGGGACTACTGTGGTGTAGAACCCCTCTACCTCTTACTATCTCAAGTCTCCCCTTGAACCTCCTAACTCCTCTGCTTGGACAACCTCATCCCCTCTTCCTTCGACTGAACCGTGATCTTAAGATGAGCCACCGACTCCACAAGGCATCCGTAGTCCCTAATCATGGACCTAGCCACTTTGAAAAGAAGCCCAGTCCTTAACCTCTTTTGGAACTCAATGTAACGATGTTCCTCCGTTGCCACAAGTTCCGGTGCAAACCTTGACAAATTAGTAAAGACAGCCTCAAACTTGGTCACCGATGTGTTAAGTTGCTTGAGTTTCAAAAACTGCTATCTCAACTTCTCCCTAGCAGTGGGAGGCAAGAACTTATCCTGGAAGGCATTGACAAAGGCCTCCTAAGTCACTCCAATGCGCCCACACGTATACTTCCACCACTGATCCGCATCTCCCTTCAGCTAGAAGGATGCCAAGGTCACTCTCAACCCATTGTCCTTAATGCCAAGCATCTCGAACGTCTTCACTATCTGATCTAGCCACTCATCCGTCTTCAGTGGCTTCTTCGAATCCCCCAAGAACTCATCTGGATTCGACCGGAAGAATTCCCTCTTTAGAAATGATGGCCTTGTCTCAGCAACATGGGCTTGGACTTGATTCTCAGCTCTGAAAATGTCTATGGATTCCCACAAAGCTCTGGCCATCTCACGGACTAAAGCACCCATGGTCTGCTGACCCACTGGTTCAGCGACATTAGCCTGACCAACCCTTTCCTCTTCTCTCGGAATATTATTCGGTAAGAACACCTCTTGTCATCTAGGCCAGCCACGCCTACCACCACTATGTCCCGTAGTTGGTTTTTCGTGTTGCTCAGAGGTTTTAGTCTCCTCGAATACGATAGCCCTACAGTTCGGACTCCTGTGGTTCTGAATCTGGTTTCACAAGTGTAATGTGAAACAGAAAAACAAAAATGAGAGACCAAATCCAGTAAATCTTTGGAAAATCGATTTATAATTAGAAATGCCAAAAATGGCCTGCATTGCCAGATTTCAGAGTTGCCACCTAAATATTTTTAGAAAATTTAGAAAACCCGTGACTCATGCTAAAAGCCACTTGTCCATCATCACCAAAGTGTCTCGGCTCGGGAACTTAGGTGTGAGAGGGGAAGGTCATGAATTGAGCATCTCGCTCACCTGATCAAAGATCGGCCTCTACTAATCATGATGTAATTTTTATGTACAATATACGTTCTTGTTCTGATTAAGTATGTTACTTACTATGTGAGGCACACAAGTATAGACTAAGTCACCCACTATGGAATGGTTTGATTTCATGCGTTGTTTGAAAAGAGTTTTGAATATGTGCTACTTGAAAAAAGTCAGCTCATATATGCAAGCGAACTAGCCTTCCTCCACAGGCATTTAAGAGGTATATCAAATAAGCACTTAGCCTCATGGTAATATACTTGATATGGCAACACTAACATACATGTAATATGTTAAATCAAAAATGTTTACCTAGTACTCAATCGAGGCAAGCCAAAATAGAAGAAACAGTTAGAAAAATGCATGCTCTAATATGTAAGTGACTAATGGAACACATACAAGATGCAACTACTAGGTTCAGCTTCTTAACATGACATATGGCTCAACTCAAAGCATGCAATAGTGCACGTATTTAAGTAAATAGGAAATAACAATCAAGTTAGAGTGATAAACCGAACCTGATGCATGCAAAAATGGATCTTTACACATAGTAATGATATGAAACCAAAATATGATAGAACCATCATAAGCAAGTAAATAAAAAGAAGAAAGAAATGGGGATTGGAAGACATATACAATATTACAAGTTTACCCTCATACAAGAGGGTCCGAATGAATGTCCTACTTTAAATATTACAACATCGAATCAATGAATAAGCTCAATTAACTAATTATTACAAATCTGAATTAAGCTAACTACTTAAATACAACATATTAATTTTAAAGCACTAAATTAATGGGACAGGAGGCAAGGAGCTGCGCGCACACAAATGAGAACATCCTCCCGGAAACCTTTTTGTTTGTTGCCAGATTTTGTTCTATTTTGCAGTTAGAAAATTATTTTGTTTTTGCCTTAGCTTCTGTTCTATTCTGCAAGAAAAATACCACTGACTGTACAACAAGGTGCCAGGCCAGCCTTGGAAAGTGGTCGGCTGGACAGAAATGTAGCTGGCCGGCCACTGTTTTTGGGTTTTGCCCTGCTGCCACAGAATTGAAACTGAGCAATAATAGAGTGTTTCTAGGAGATGTTTATCATTTTTGCCTCTCCCTGTCATGAAGATGATCAAGGGAGGAGTAGATTCGATTCACAAATCATCAATCGTCGCAAGTTTGTTACGTGATGATCTATGCACTGATGGGGCAAAGGCTCAATAAATGGAAATTAAAGAGCAACAAAACCTTTTCCCTCTCATGGAGTTACCTCATGGAAAGGGGTGGACATTGCTTCTGGAATCATTGAACATCACTAAGAGTATTTCATGATTCGAGACGCAATAGGTTCAATATATCGTTCGATTGAACCCAACTTAATCTTATTACACTTTTTTTTTTTAATACCTCTTTTACATTACTTTTCCATTTTCTTATCTTTTCTTCATTTTGTCCAAAAATGATAACTATGTCCACTAAGTGCAAAAAAAGGATAAAGAAAAGTGTCAAACAATAAGTTGTGCTTAACATGAGAGAGATGTAATGCCTTAGTAATAAACCTCCAAAGATATTAAACCATTAAGCATGGAAAGTCTTTTTCTCATGCTTGAAACAACAACTTAGTGTTTGAGACAACTCCTAATCAAAGAAGATAAAGAAATGAGGAAGGTTGTAAAGATAATTATGCAAAGGTGATCATGACAAATATGAATATTTACATGGAAATTATGTAAAGAAAGCTATTAACTCAAATAGATTGGTGTCTATGGCCTAAACCACCAAATCTATAAGGACTTACAACACTACAAGCATAGTATTCAAAGCATAAACTAAATAAACAATTAAAACAGCCCTAACACTAAGAAAAATAATGCTGAAATCATTTTGGAAAGCTAGAAAGAGTAAGCAAAAATGGAAGAGAATAAAGCTAGTAAACAAGGCTAAGGAATGATGGCCAACCCTCCATCTTTTTGGACCTTAAAACCACATGTTTTAGCCTCTGAAAACTTTGAAAATCAATAGGTAAAAATTAAGAAAACAAGTGGTAAAACAAGGATAAGCTATCGGATAAGGCTAAAGAAATGGTGGTTAACCCCTCCACCTTTGGTAGCTTTTTAATCACAAGTTTCAGCACTGAAATTCAGTCCAAAACAGAGTATGAACAACAAGAAAAGAGAGGAAAAAAGTAGTGTGACTAAGGGAGAAGATGGCAAAAGCTATACCTCTTGAAGAGAAGATATTCTTTGGTTTACAAACTACAAAGTGATCATCCTCAGGAGTTGAAACTTTGGCTCAATAATCTCAGCAAGAAGCCTCAAAATTTTGGTTTAGAAAGTGTATGTATAGTGTATGTATATTGCAAGATAGAGAGGGAGAGTGTTTGGCAAGTTTTTGTCTCTTGGCAAAATTTTCTAACCTAAAACCTTGAGAGATGGTCATCTATTTATAGAAAAACTGGTTCCCCTGTCGGAAATATCTGTATTGAGCCAACTGGTGCAAGGCATGCACATGGGGGGACAACTGGTAGCAAAATATTTGCTAGCCGCCAGACATGGCCGGCCGACCATGAAGAGAGATGATCGACCAATAAAAATTGGCCTGCCGACCACCTTGTGGCTAGCAGGCCTCTGAGTGGTCAGGCTAGAAAAAATTAAGTTTTGGTCTAAAGGAGGTGCAAGGTTTAGGCTCTGAAGCTTGAAAATCGAAGCCTTTTGCTGAGGAAATTAAATGATTTGGACAATGTAACAATTCATCGTTGAGTGTTCACCATGAGGCGCCCAAGTCTTAAGAGCAGTAAAAAATGAGGTGTCTACACGTCTGCGCCCTGACATCCTAATGAAGGTAACACAAGAGATTAGCACATTTACAGATGTGCCGAAGCTAACTCACTCGCGTCCTAATGCAGTGGATGTAACGCCCCATAATAAATACAATAAACCATCCACAACGATAAATAAATAACAATATAAATCAGAGTATAATATCCTTCAATTACATAAGACTCAGTTGTGAAAAAAGGTGACACATGCGAATATATATTCATAAGTCTTAACCTTGAATCTATAGCATGTGTTAACAACAAAAGTATGAAATATAAGTCGAACAGATAATTGAAATACCCTGAAAGCTATAACTTTCGAAGACTGTACTTGGTTACGTCAAAATGGATTTAAATCCGATACAGATAAAGCCCTAGGCTTGTAGAAAATAATATCAACAAGTAAACAAAATGAAGCTCTCTGCTCCAATCCTCCCAAGCTACTACCATGGCGGAGGCATCTCACCAACACCTGAAAATGGTTTTCAAAAATAGGATAAGCCAAAGCCCAGTAGAAATATTCCAACACAATATGTGAATCTTAACAAAGATATAAGGTGAAATGCAATGCCTATGTCATACTCAGTTTATATCACAATTCTCAAATCATGTCCTTGACAATAGAAAACAATGGGGAATTCTCAAATCGGTACAACCTTTCACGGATATTTCATCTGTGAGAAACCATCAAACGGAACCCATGTAAACATAGCCTATACAAGCACTACTATTGCCATTTCACAGATATTTCGTCTGCCGGAATCGGCACCCATGTATATGCCCATTTTTCGGGACTTTCACACTGGACACACAGACCAACTTAATTTGGTGATATACATCTTTTTCCCACATTCACCCATTTTTCTCAAAGTCATATACATTTGCAATGTATTAAATGAGTGACAATGTTCAATGCATATGGATGAGAAATTAGTTTCAATTCACCTAATTCTCATGCAATTTCTACAACAATCTTAGCTATCCTCCACCGATAGCCCAAAACATATATAAAATCTCTGATACAGATAAACTTTTCAAATTTTAAGATGTGAGCGATAATGCATATTCAACTTCACCATCTGTATCAATACCCATCCAATTTCACATTTCCAACGTCAATTCCATTGTTTATACAAAATAATTATTTGAGACATTTAGGACAAAACCCCTTTTTCTCTTCCAAAATTCATTCCAAGTATCAAATCAACAATTCTATCACAACTCAACCTCATTTCCAATCCCACAACCATTTTCAACACATCCATTTGAAAACCCCTCTTTTGATTTTAAACCAAAACCTTAGGTTTTTCCAAAATCCTCCAAAATTACACGATTGTTTTATAAAAACAAATAGCTAAGTTGAAAATAATAAAAGAATGCAGAGAATCCCTACCTCGAAGCTAGAAGACCAAGGAAAGAGTAGAGAAACCTCAAGGAAGCCAAAATCCAACTTTGTTTGGATGAAAATGAAGCTCTAAGTGAGCTTTACCTTTTTCTCAAAAGAAGTAGGGTAGAGAAATCAATGGATCTAAGTGTTTTAGAAGAGAGAATGTGAGTTTTAGAGAGAGAAAGGGTCTCAACTTAGGGTTTTTAGAAAGTTTAGAGAGAGAGAGAGAGAGGTATGAAAAAGTAATGTAAAAAGTGATTTTTACGGACTGATATATGTGTAGTTTGCTCGAGCGCCAGAAGTGACACTAGAGCGTCCAGACACAAAAATGATTACTGCTTGAGTGCAGAAAGTGACGCTTAAGCGTAGAATACACACTCCTAGTAGTTTTATAGATAGAAGGCCAACGCTCGAGCGCAAAAAGGGCCGCTTGTGGGCAATACTGCTCGAGCGCAAGAAGTTTCGCTCGAGTAAAGAATTACAAGTCCCAGTAGTTTTGCAGACTTGGAAAAGTACTGAGTGTTCACAAAGTCTACGCTCGAGCAGATGAGCGAAATTCCAGGCAACAAAAGTTTGAAAACCAAGCTACCAACCTGTTTCGAACGCAACCAACACATCCCACTAACCAAACTCAAAGAGGGAAAAGAGGAATAAGACAAGAACAATAATACGAAACCATGAAACCCGAATCCAGAATATAAAATGGGTCGAGTCTTAAACCAGAACCACTATAGCGGACAAAATTTAATTCATTCCATATAAGTACGTAGTCACATAAACACATACGAATTTCCTTTCTTGATAATGATCGTCCCGCGATGTTGCCAGAGTTCTAGTTAGAAATAGCAGTGATCAAGTGCTCTTCTAAAAGGACTTCTAGAAACTCGTAGACCCAATCAATATCATAGAAATTAAATTTCATACCCACTTAGTGACATAAACATGTTATCACATAGCATATCAGTTTTACTCCTAACACGAACTAGCGAGAAGACCCATTGTGGTAAAAACCACATCCCACGATCCCAAAGTATTCAAACCCGGTAGCTTTGATGCCAAGTTGTAACACCACGAAAATAATAACAATAATTCATCCCACGACATTAATTAAATAACATGTACTAAAATAAATATCTTTCATTCATATGATTCAATTATTACAAAAGATAGCACATGCAACTATATATTCATAAGCCCTAACCCTGAATTGATAGCATGTGTCATCAACAAAAGATATGAAATAAAATCCCAAAAACATAAAAATTAATGCCCTAATGGCAGCAACTTTCCAAGATGGTACTTGGTACAACAAAAACGAGTTTAAACTCAATACAAATAAAACCCTAGGCTTGTACAAAATAAATACAACAATAACAAAAGAAGCTCCTTGGCTCCAAGCCCTCCCAAGCTACTACCTTGGCAGATGCATATCATCAGCACTTGAAATTGGTTTTCTGCATAGGGTGAGCCAAAGCCCATTAGAGATACTCTAACATGCTGTATGAATCTTAACAAAGCTATAAGGTAAATGCATATGCAATGCTCATGCTAAAACATTTTATATCTTTTCTCAAAAATCATGCAATGCCACGTTTATATCACAATTCATGAAATTATTTCATTTACGATAGAAAATAGGGCAGTGGATACAACACTAGGAATCTCTATGTATGTGTTTGCACGTAAGCTATACAAGCATTACCAATTGCCTTTTTTACCAGTACTAATCGGAAGGCTTGGCACCAAACCACACGGGTTTCTGGACTTTCATCAAGGATACTTAGGCCAACATAATACCACAACCACGCCCCCTACCCAAATTCACCAAGATATTCACTCATTTTTCTCAAAACAATATACATTTTCAATTTGTTAAGTATGCAACAATACTCAATGCAAATGGATGATAAATTAGTTTCAATTCTCCTAATTCTCATGTAATTTCTATAACAATCATAGTTCTCCTCCACTGATAGCCTAAAACAGATATCTCCAAGATAGATAATTTCCAATAAAGATAAACTTTCCAAAATTTGAAGATGGAGTGATAATGCATATCTAACTCCACCATTATCATCATCATCCTTCCAACTTCATAAAACCCACCATCGTTTCCATTTCCTCTTTACAAAAATCAAACATTCACATTTTAGGAGAAAATCCCATTTTCTTTATAAATCAAGTCCAAAGGTAAAATCTACCATTTTTTCACAACTTAATCACATTTACAAACTCACAATCATTTCCAAGAACCCCTTTGAAAACTCCTTTTTTGATTTTTAAACCAAAAACACTAGATTTATTCAAAAATCCCCAAATCAAAATATTGTTTAGGAAATCAAATAAATAAGTTAAAAACCATACAAAACTATGGAGAAATCCTAACCTCAAAGCTAGAAGACAAGAGAGAGTGAGGAAACTTTGACGAAGCCGAAAATCAACTTTGCTCCAATCAAATGGAAACTCTAGCAAGCTCTACCCTTTTTCCTAAAGGACAATGATTGAAAGATCAATGGATCAAGGTGTATTTGAAGGTTTTAAGATGGGTTTTAGAGAAAGAGAGAGTAGATCTAGGTTTTGGGATGTTTAGAGAGAGAGAGAGAGAGAGTCGTGAGAAAATGACTCAAAAAGTAGCTTTCTTGGACTAATATACGCACAGACTGCTCAAGCACAGGAATGGTCACTCGAGCGACCAGACACAAACGAAGACACTGCTCAAGTGCAAGAATGGTCGCTTAAGTGCACAATGCACCCCTCCTAGTAGTTCAGACATGTAAAAGTTCGCTCGAGCGCAAGAAGCGTTTCTCAAGCATAGATATCAAACTCTTAGTAGTTTTTACAGACTATAAAAGACCGCTCGAGCACAAGAAACTTCACTTAAGCAAACAAGCAAAATTTTGGAGAAACACTCCTTTGAAAAACGAACTTCCAACTTGTTTCAAACACAACCACAATACTCACACAACCCAATTCAATAAGGAATAAGATGAACAATGACATGAACAACCATCAAGACAAATAATCCCGAATCCAAAACAATAAACAGGTCGGGTCTAAACCAGAATCGTTATAAACGTTGTTATGTGATTCTTTATTAGTTAGTCGTTATTGAATTTCGTTTATATAATTGATATTTTAATTTAATTAAGAGTGGTTATTGTACAATCTTATGATTTAATATATATCATCTAAAATCATTATATGATAATCCAACTACAACATATTTATATTTAAATTTTTTAATAAAATTTATATAATTTCTATTTCTACATATTTTTATTTCCAAATGAATATAAAAGTAAATTAACGAGTTAGAATTACTTTTAATTTTATGTTATTAAATCTTCTTCTAATTTAAGTATTATTTTTAATATCAAAATGAGTATTTATTTTACTATTTTATAATTTAATATATATCATACAAAATTATTATATGATAATTACACTTTTATGATATGATAGAACTAAAATTATCAAAATACACAAATAATTTAACTAAAATTAACACTACAAGAAATTGCACTTTTGACAACTATTTTTGGCGACGATGCCAATTTTTCATAGCCAAAAGTATATTTTTGGGAACACAGTGATCGATTTTGTCGGTAAAGGTAGACCTTTAATGGCGCAATTTACTACCGTTGCTAAAAAAACATAACATTCACCCAGTGCCAAAATTATTGGTTGGCGCCAAAATTTCAAATCTTTTAGCGACAAGGGTTATTTTTTGGCAACATGATAGTTTGTTTACTTTTGGTGACAATAAGTTAGCATAGACAAAGAGTTAAATATTTGGCCACGACAAAATTATATGTTGGCAAAAGTTTTGTTAGTGAAACAAGATGGTTTCATGACTTGCGTTTTTGTTAAAACTTTTATATAGAAGTTTGGATTTCTTCAAATTGTCGATCTAAATGTGTTTCAAATATATAGTTACTGATATTCAATTTTCTTGATTTTTTTTCATGAATATTCTAGTTAATAAATTGTAAAAAGTGAATGGTTCGGATTGCCGAAATCGGTCTCAAAATAAGCCCAGAAAACCCAAAGTTGACATAACAAAATTAAGAGAATCGAAATTCTTTCCACAGTTGAGGTGGTGACCATGTTCGGTTTGCTTTTCTGAAACTTGATTCAAATTTATTTTCTAAAGACTAAAAATTAGTTTCATGAAAAAATTTTAAAAATCAAAACTACCATACTTGTCAATTTTATATAATTTTACAAAGGATATGAACAGCTTGTTTGGTTTGGATTTTCAGTATTCACTTTTCAAAAAATTGAAATCTTTTATTTTCTGTGTTTTTTTGTTTTCACTAATTTTTTTTAATATTCTAAACCTTTTTTTTTCTTCTTTTCATTTTTAGATACGCCAAACACAAATACACTTTAAAAGTATAATATTTGTGAAAAAAGACTTTTAGAAAATTCACTAAATACTAAAAATATAATATATATATATATATATATGAGAATTCAGTATATTTTTCGTATGTATTTATTGATTTTTTAAAATTTTTTTGGACAAATATCTTACTTTTTAGATACGTCTAACGTGCATCTAAAAAAAAAATTCTTAGAATTTAAAAAATTTCCTAAAAAAAAACTCAATTTTTAGAAAATTAAATGCAAAAAATTGAAACCAAACAATTTTTAAAAATTCAAAAATACATTTTTTAAAAGAAAATCAACCAAACAGGGCCTCAATTTTTTACCTCCTTCTCAAATTTCCCAATGTTCGAATTTCCCTCAAAACCCTATCTCATTTTGGCGGCTTTGATTTCATTTTCCCCCTCTCTCTTTTCACGCTCAACTCTAATGACTTTCTATATGCGATTCATCACTTTCCTTAGTTCTCCCTACCTTCATGCAACTTATTTTTTCTCTCCTTCTGTCACCACCGCCGATGAGCATGGCTTCTCATCATCACCAGCCTCTCCATAATAATTGGTGTGTATATCCTTCTGTTTCTCTCTCTCAGTAAACCTCAACATTTATATTTTTTTTCCCCTTTTCCTTATATTTGCCCTAGCCCTTTCACAAACATTGATCAGTCTTTTCGCTCTCTCTATCTCTCTCTCACAGTAATACGGCTAGTATGAATCTTGAAGGTACTCTCTTCGATTTCTTCTTTTGAATTTTAGCCCCTGTTCTCTAATCAATTTTTGACTTTATTTTTTATTTTTTTGAATTTTTCTCTGTATCAGTTTTTATCGATTGATGCAATCTGTTCCTTCTTTTTTTTTTCAAAATTCATGTTCAATTTGATGTGTTGTTAAATTATATGTATATATATTTTCTCTTCGATTTCTTCTTTTGAATTTTAGCCCCTGTTCTCTAATCAATTTTTGGCTTTATTTTTTATTTTTTTGAATTTTTCTCTGTATCAGTTTTTATCGATGGATGCAATCTGTTCCTTCTTTGTTTTTTCAAAATTCATGTTCAATTTGATGTGCTGTTAAATTATATATATATATATATATATATCTATATATATTATGTTCAACTATTTTTTCATTGGATTTCGCGAGGGTTTGAGTCTTGTTCTAAGAGTAAGTTGATTAATCACTTTTTTATAGCCTTTTTTTTTTTTTTGTCGTAGTTCATTTTTCGTTTCGGTTGCTGAGAAAAGGAAATAAGAAAATTCAATGAGATTTCATATTTTCTGTAATTTTTCACTAGAAGAGTCAGAGTAATTACATCTCCTATGATTAACTGAGTCGAGTGATATTCCTGTTGATTTGATTCTAGAAAACTTAAACTGAACGGTTTTTCCTTGATTTTCTCAGCAACCAAACAGTGAAGTTTGGGCTTTTCTTAGCTCAGACACAAATTTAATCATGTCTTGTTCATTGATTCAATCAAATATACTATATTGCGATCTTTGACGATGAATTCTTTGGTTACTGATCTAAATTTTCTGTCAACTCTACATACATTGTTATTTTTATTTATTTACTTTTTGTTTGTGTGGTTATTTAGCCTTTCATTTTGGACTTTAAACTAAATATATAGAGTTTTGCTTAGATTTTCTTTTACCCAATCTATATTTTGGTCAGATTTATGTTTGTTTGTTTCTTAGTTGATCATTGTTCTGATCTTTATTTCAAGAAAACTTTATTAATGTAAATGTCTAATTGTTTTTTATTTTCCTTTATTGTGACTATGATTCACCATCCTAGCTTGTATTTTTTTACCTTCTTTTTTGGTTCATTTTTGTACAACCTTCATCATAATATGCTTGTCCACTAATGTACCATCTTTATGAGGGATGGAGCAGGAATTGACTATTGGTTGGTTAATATTGAGGTTGGTCTATCTTGATGATTGTTTTGTGTTTGTGCTCAGATTATATAAATTGAGGTTGGTCTATCTTGATGATTGTTTTGTGTTTGTCCTCAAGAAGCTTGCCAGCTGTCCTAACTTCCTCAAGAAGCCTTGCCCCCTTTGCCCCCTTTGACTCTTTTTTTGTTTAGCTTCTTTGATAAGCTTCAAAGCTTTCCCTTGTCTATATAACATCCTCTCCTCCTCCTTTGTTAGGGTTGAGCAAGAAAACCAGAGCTATACACATATATATCTGATATATATCATCCTCTCTCTCTATATCTCCCTCTCTCTCTTCATTTTGTGTGGTTTGAGGGCCTAAAGTGTGTGCTTGTTCTTAGTTTTGCACACAAACACACACTACTACACCATACTTCAAATTTGAGAGGCATTGGGGGTTTGTTCTTGAGGTTTTGGATTGGTTTTGATCAAAAGAAGAAGGCTGCACTTGCTGTTCATCAAGGGTTCTTCAAGGGTAACTCTTTTACTTTAGATTCCCCAATTTTGCACTAGACTTTTTCCTATCTTGCTCGTTGTTTTAGACTTTGTGTATAATTGAAAAAAGGCTTGTATTTGCATGCTCAAGATATCTCATTAAGGTTGTTTTGGCATTGGGGGTCGACCTCCCCCTCTTAGGCCTTGTTTGGCCCCTTTTTGAGCTTCCTTTATTAAGTTTTGATTTCTTTGGTGTATTAGCCTTCTCACCATTGAAATCCAATGGATTTTCAGTGGTGAAGAAGGGGGTTTGAGGTCTTGCATAGGGGAGGGACACCCATCTCCCATGGTCTCTCATTTTGTTCATGTTTTGGCTCATAAGGGTAGCATGTATGCTTGGTTGTATTTGGCCCTATTTTAGAGGTTTTTAGGTGTTATTTGGGCATATCTTACCTCTATTTTTGGTCAGATTTGTGGTCCCTTACATGTATAATATACTTGCTTTGTATTTCTCCATTTTGTCTAGAAGTGCATCATGCATTTAGCCTACCATGCTCTTATGTTTTGGCCTAACTTTGTGAAGTTCTTAGCCATGTCTTACCATGCTTAAGGTCTGTTGGGTGCTGTTTTGATCGTATTTGCCATGTTTGGTATAGCCCCTTTGCATTTTGGCTTGTGAGCCTTGAGTGTGTGAGTCACTAGCATGCTTTAGTTGGGTTGTTTCAATGATTTGGAGTCATTTCATATGCCATTTCCCTAATCCATGCTTGTATGCTCACATTCATCATCACTTTCTTGCCTTGAAAGGTTGTTCTTTTGTGCCTTGGAAAAGGTCATAATGCATGCCTTGTGATTAAGTCATTTGGGCTGCCATATTAGTGGGTTTTAGGGGCTCATTTTACATATTGAAACTCTGATTTGTATTGAAAAGTGCATGCCATGAGTGGTTGGGGTGGTTGTAGTAGGATACTTTCTTTAGTGGCCTTGAATGCTTCCTCTTCCGTATCCATTTCCTAGCATGCTTTGGTGCCATCTTTTGCATGCATTTTAGAGTCTAACATGAGTGTTTGGCATCCATGTACCTCGCCTTTGGGTGCTCTCAAGAATAGCCCACCATGCCTTAGCTTTAGGCCCCTTTGATTTGCTTGTTTGGTATGCTTGTTGTCCATCATTTTGGCATCTTTGGCCATTGTTTTGGGGTATGGCCGGGGCCTCCCATTTCAGCCTAAGTCCACTCTTGTATATGGTTGCATGCTTGACTTGTTACCTTTATTTGCATGCTTGCATTGTGCCATGTTTACATTACGTTCTAGGTTGTATTGTAGCATTGCATGCTTGGCACATTGCACACTTGCATAGTAGCTTACATTGCATTCGGCATGTTTTGTAACATTAGTCTTTTGTACACTTGAGCCATGTTTGTATACATGCATTACATTGCTTGGTTTGGGGTGTCAAACCAAGCACGAAGATTGAGGAGTGTTCGTACTCAAGGTGACGTAACACGTCTCAATCCTCGGTCGCCGACCCCCTTGACCTCAACATGATAGGGTGTTGGCATTCATGTGTTTTGTTTGCATGCATTTACATCAAAGTTGCTAACTTGGCCTCTTAGGCCATCATGCATCAAAAATGCATAATTGATGGCCCGAGGGTCGAGGGTCATGCTCTCTTGAGTCCCTTGCATGATAGGGAGTGTGCCCATGCTCACATTTGCTTGAGAATTCCATGCCATACACTGCTTGCCCTCTGCTGCTGTCAACTGCAGGTTTCAGCAGGAGGATTTGGCCGGCCGGCAGTGTTGAGTGCCGACTGGCAAAGAACTTTGGCCGAGAGCACAATATTTAGCGGATAACCTCATTCCCATGGCCGGTGGCCTTTTGATCTGGCCGATGGCACTCCACTGCACTCAGAATGAAGTTCAGAGCAGTTCTGGAGACTTTCATAAATTTCAGAGGGGTGGGGCAGTGTAAACGGAGGCAACAGTGCTATGGCAGCGAGTTTCCAGGCGAGACGAGTCAAGCATGCATCATCCACGCATCCCGAGGCGGGGCTGTGGCCACCTTCTTTCTGCATTTAATTTGTTAATTAATTAGAAATTATGTAATAATTAATTTAGTATTATTTACTCGGACCCTCTGAACGAGGGCAATTGTGTAATAAGTGTGCGTGAGTGTGTGTATGTCTCCCAACCCCACGTCTTTCTTCCCTTTTATTTACTAGCTTTCGATGGTTAGCCTAGGGCATGTTTCAATTAGCATACAGTATGATAGCATGCGTGCATCATTCATTAGTCTTGCATGCACTAGGCTCGGTACATCATACTAACTACATAAGTATTTCAAATCTAACTTGAATACATGCTACTTGTGCATTTTCACATATCATTTATAGACTAGCCGAGCCTACTCTAGTGACATTCTGTATGCGTTGCATTAGCCACTTAACATGGACTTGGATCATGCATTGATTGCTAACATGTTTTTGTTTTGGTTCGGAGTACTAGGTAAGCATTTATGCTTTAGCATACCGCATGCGTGTGAGTGTTGCCATAATAGCATGATTACCATGAGGCTAGATGCTTATATGATATAAACTACTTGAATGCCTGTGGGTGAAGGTTGGACTGTTTGAGTTGGAACAACTCGTTTTCAAAATCGGATATCACGGTTAGTAGAGGCCGATCTTCGGATCGGGCGAGATGGGGTGCTCATAGCTGACCTTCCCCAATCGTACCCAAGCTCCCGAGCAGAGGCAACTTTGGTGATGACGGACACGTGGCCTTTGGCACCGAGTTAGGGTTTCCTAAATTTCCCCATAAAAAATATTTAGGTTGCGACTCTGTATCTGGCAAAGCAGTCCTTGTTTGGCACTTCTTTCAAAAAATCTGTTTCTCAAAATGATTTGCCGGATTTGGACTCTTTGGTTCAGATTAAGAACTGTGACAATCTGAGAGTCCTGAACTGTAGTGAACCCAAAAACGAATAGAACCGGGGGGGGGGGGATTCCCTCTCGGGGCGTTCGGGGACATCTACAGTTTCTGGCGACTCTGCTGGGGAGTTAGAGAGCTTGACTTGAACTCGTGATATCCTGTTTTGATTTCATTTATGTGTCTCTTTGCATTGCATGTGCATTGGTGCGCCTAGGACACCGTGTTTGCCATTTGCCATTCCTGAACGGTTTGCCGGAGGCTTGACTTTGTCAAAGCATGCTGTAAGGCTGACCGGTTGTGGGCTCTGACAGTATGGGAACACAAACCCCGATTTTACCAGGGCACCCTTTTCGACTATTCGACCTAGTGCATATCGAAATCCATAGTGACTATCCCAAACTAGGACAGGTTGCGTACCCTATGTTAGGTTGTTTGAAAACTGCTGCGTGCATAGTGAAACCCTAGCTCCTGACAAAAATAGGACAGGGAAACCCTACCCCTTTATAGGGGTGTTTTGGCTCTCATTTACTTGCTATGTGTTTTTAGAGTGTATCTATGCAGGGTACACGCATACCAATTCGCAAGTCTGAGTGTCAGGCCTGCGGCATCAGTGTTTTTGGGAATCAGTCATCTACGGGTATCAGATTCAGAATTAGGGGTAACAATTTGGAAACAGTGATCAGTGACTAAGGAACAGTACATTCAGCTTGTTGGCAGTTTGTTGTGATACCCAGCTGTGTGTTGTGTTTATTTTACGTTGTTACGCTGTCCAATTGTCTGTTTATTTATATGCTTCATTTATCTTTTTACTAGGGTAGTCGAGCACAATTGCTTCTGACCCAGTAGATATTCCCCAAGCACTTTGGATTAGAGGTCGTCGACTCCATTGATCTGAGGATCTGGTAGACGGACAACCAGTGTACCACTCTCTACCCCCGGTTACTAGACGGAGGACAGCTAGGCAGAGGGCATCAGTTCAACAGTCAGTACAAAGGGCTTTATCTACCCCACCTATGTATAGTAGGGATCAGGATTCTGCTTCTCCCACAGAAAGGGAACATATACCGATAATTCAGTCAGAGCAGAACAGTATGGCCAATTTAGAGGAGATGGTGCGCCAGCTCCAAGAGAGTATGAAAATGATGCAGCAGGATGCTGTCCGACAGGCAGAGTTCGCCAAACAGCAGGCCACGGTTATGAATGAACAAGCAGACTTAATCGTGAGGTTACAACAGCAAACCGGAGCATCTGCTTCGCAGCAAGTTCCTTCCCCGCCAGGAATTCCCACCCCGGGGAGACAACTAATGTTCAGAATGATACAGACATTCCCACGGGACCACCTCTACCCCCGATCCTACCCCAAATCCAACCCCAGTTATCCAAAACACCTACCAACCTAACGGACTCTCCCTTTGAGTTCGAGACAGACTCCACAGCATTGAAGTTGAGCAAGCTCGAAAAGCTATTCAAGAGATCCCAAGGAGTCAAGACTATCCCAGACATCGAAGATGGATATACCGACGCAGCTGTGACGTTGTCTGACAGATTCAAAATGCTGCACATTGATCGATTTGACGGGTCCGGGGACCCATGGTGCACCTGAGATTGTTTTCAGACATCTTAAGGCCAATGGGCCTCAGCAGACTCCAGAAGCTATCTCTGTTCGGCCGAACCCTGTCGGGTGTGGCAGCCATATGGTATGCCAAATTAGAAGATGATGCCAAGAGAAACTGGGACGAGATGGCCGAGGCCTTCATTACGCAATACTCATACAATACACAAATCGAGATTACAACCCGTGATCTCGAGACAACAAGGCAAGAGCCTAAAGAGAGTTTCTCAGAATTCGTGACTAGATGGAGGGCCAAGGCTTCGATGATGACCTTAAGGCCTACAGACAAAGACCAGATTCGGATGATTGTGCGCAATCTTCAGCCAAAGTTGATGCAAAAGATGATTGTACTCCCCTTCCCTACCTTTTCTGATCTACATGAAATGGGGGTGCAGATTGAGGATGCCTTAAAGCAAGGCTTAATTGATAATGACCGGGAGCAACCCCGAAGAACTTTCAACCGCAACACTAATGTAGGCCCGAGCGGTACTACAACTACAAGAGCCTCCGAAGTAAGCATGGTCACCACCAACCTCCCTCCAAGAACCATGGCAGTTGCGCCATTCTCCGGTGCGTCCGGAAGCCATACCCAAACAGCCAAATACCCACCCAAAAACACAAGAACCTTCGCTCCACTGTATATGCCCCTATCCAAAGCTCTGGGGGTTTTAATCAGAAAAGGGCATTTGAAGCCCCTAGAACCGCGGCCCTTACCAGAAAGACTTCCCCCTACCCACAACCCAGCCAAATATTGCGCATTTCACCAACAGCACGGTCATGACACCGATTTGTGCTTCCGATTACGTCATGAGATTTAAGATCTCATCGATAACGGGGTGATTCTACCTCCCGAGAAACCCAATGTTACAACAAACCCTCTCCCCACACATAACCAAGCCCCATCGCCTAAAAGGATCAACTTCATCCAAACTGGGGTCGTGCCTTAACGATCCTAGCATCTATATCACTCCTTCCCACCTGCCTAAACCGGAGGTATTCCTTCCCGACTGCACCAACTTGTGCATGATGGACATCTCCATGACCCGACCTAAGCCAATGGTGGTGACTATCGAGAACAGGAGAGAGGAGATCCCAAAGGAGACAAAGGTTGTTGAGTCAAAGTCTGCAGAATCTGGGAGTCGTATTGAGAAGACATATAGTCCGGGTGACTACATTTCATCAACAGGCCAGGATGGGCCAGATGTGGAATTGCCAATAGGGGAAGAACTGTGTGTGATCCAAAGGGATAGTCTGGGACAGAGAACAGATGATTTAAGGGCTGTGGAAGAGGACCTTGCCAATCTCCAGTTTTACAGTAACCAAGATCCAGAGGGCGCAGCAGTCAACTGGTTTGATTATGAGGAATCAGTAGAGGCTACTGGGTGGTTGGATGATCAACCGGATGCAGTGGAAGAGTTCCACCCAGGATAGGGTCCGGCAGGGGCACGAATGTCGGTGAAAATCGAGAGAGTCAGAGAACAGAATGCATCACTGAGGAGCACCGGTGTTAAGAATTTCACTTGGGATTGGAGTATTTTGAATACAAGAATTATTGAGCAGCCAGCTGTGTTGATACGGTCGGAACATGAAAGATTTGAAGATCCCACAAGAATCAGAAAGGCAAAGGCCCATGTGGGGACTGAAACTGTTGTGTGCACAGGAACAGAGGATGCTGCGAGCATAGGGATGGAAGGTACCGCGGGTACGAGAACAGTCATACCAGAGCCGGACAGGTGTCTGTCGGCTGCTGATGGAATGTGGTGGGAAGATGAGGATTTATGTCTTGCCCATACAGACGAAGATTGGGGAAACAACCAACCCGATGACACCTGGTACCTTAAAGAAGTCGACCATATGACACGAAGTGGGCGGTATTTCAAGCCCCCACATCTAGATCAGCCAGAGGCGTCTGGGAAAGATAAGGAGGCAGAGAAGCAGAAAGAGAAACAACTTGAAGAGGAGGCTATGCTCAAACAGTTAAAAAAGATACAAGCAGACATCTCCATCTGGGGACTGCTTATGGCATCACGAGTGCACAGACAGGCTGTCTTATCAGCCATGGACAAGGCAAAGCTTTCGATAGAAACTACGCCAGAACAGCTAGTAGGATTAGTTTTTCCGGGAGGGGCTACCTCGACGCTAACTTTCTCCGACAAGGAACTGCCACCTGAGGGGGCAAACCATAACAAACCACTCTACATCTCTATGGAGTGTAAGAATAAATGGATACCGGTGGTTCTCGTTGATACCGGACCCACCATCAACGTCTGCCCGGCAAGAACAGCGTATGCGATCGGCTTGAAAACCGCAGACTTTTTACCAACAGCCTAAGTAATTTGGGCATACGATAACACAAGTAGAGAGGTCATGCGGACGGTGAAAATTCAGACTAAAGTTGGGCCAGGACAGCATGAGGTAGATTTCCATGTCTTAGAAGTACCGACGACTTTCAACCTGCTTTTGGGGAGGCCGTGGCTGCATCGAGTGAAGGCCGTCTTGTCCACTCTGCATCAGATGGTGAAATACCCCTATGAAAAGGGAGTAGCCATTGTTTTCGAAAATTCATCGATCCACCCACCTCCAGAGGTATCTACACCAATCTTAGAAATTGAGCACGGCATGGAGGACGTGTTTATATCAGGTTTTACCTTTGCTGAGGCTCGGGTTGTACAAAACATCATGGCTACTAACGAGGGGATATATGTCAGTGCTCAAGTAGTATACCTCATGAACAAACTCTAACACATCCCCGGGATGGGGTTAGGAAGGAGCGGCCGGAAGGGCGTCGCAGCATTGGCCGAAGTGCCATATAACCCTCATACCTTTGGCTTGGGTTATCTGCCCACCAAGGAGGATTGGGTAAGGAAAGGAAAGGAAATGACTGGAAGAGCTAGAGTGAAATAGATGGGGAAGCCTTTTGAGTTGATGCACCGGCCCATCCAGGGTACCCTAAACGGACGCTTCGTCCGGGAGGGGGAAGATTTTCCATTCCGTGGTTTTTCGGAGCCGTGGCTGAACGCGGAGAGGAAGCGCGTATCGGGATTCAAGATTTTCTTTGACCTACAATTACCTAGGGACGATGTTGCCGAAGAGCAGACAGACCCGACAGTCGAGGCTGAGCATAGTGGGGAAATGGAGTCTGAGGACACCGAACTTGAAATGGGGGTAGCACTAGCATGTCTACTTTCAGATCCTCCGATCGAACAGAAGTGCTTGGGGGATAACTTCTCGGTGTCCATGATCGGGAATGAAATGGCTGCGGGCCTGCTATCAACTATTTTGGATGCATCCATTGCACCCTCTCTCGTTTGGCAATATGAAGAGGGATTTTTGTCTAGCAGCACCGGGTCAGGTAGTGAGCCGAAATCTGATTCCACCGAGTCTTGTGAGTCGGAATCAGGTTCCAGCTCGACTGAGTCTGAGTCCGGTATTCCTGGGGGTGATGACCCGGATGCCACAGTCCTGTCCAGGTCGTCTTTTTCTTTCTCCTTTGAGTCTGTTGTAACAGAAGAATCGGACGGTTTGGAAGTACTTAATAAGAATAATGTGGATATGGTTTCCGAGTACTTTTCTGTGCCTTTGATATATTGCTTAAATCAGGACTTTTAAAATTTTGACAAAAACGACGAGGGAGAAATTCCTCCGGTTTTGCAACGATTAATTGATCAAGAGCAGGAAAGATTTGTTAAACCTTTAGTTGATGAAATCACTACTGTAAATATTGGTACTGAGAAGGACCCGCGGCTGGTCCAGATCGGGTCCACGTTGTCTTCGGAGGAACGCTAGCGCTTAGTCGCTTTATTAAAAGATTTCAAAGATGTTTTCGCGTGGTCCTACGAAGACATGCCTGGAATTGATCCTGAGATTGTACAGCACCGGATCCCTCTTGACCCCGAGGCCCGACCCGTCAAGCAAAAACTCAGGAGAATCCGCCCTGACTGGGCCATCAAGATTAAAGAAGAGGTCACCAAGCAAATCGATACAGGTTTCCTGCTGGCATCCGAATACCCAACTTGGTTGGCCAACATTGTTCCAGTACCGAAGAAAGATGGCAAGATCCGAGTATGCGTGGATTTTAGGGATTTGAACAGAGCTAGTCCGAAGGACGACTTCCCCTTGCCATATATTGATGAGTTGGTGGATTTCACAACGGGGCATGCTTTGCTTTCGTTTATGGATGGCTTCTCAGGCTACAATCAGATAGTGACGGCACCAGAAGACCGGGAAAAGACTGCCTTCACCACCCCGTGGGGGACATACTGCTACAGAGTGATGCCGTTTGGGTTGAAGAATGCTGGAGCTACATATCAACGGGCCACGACCACAATATTGCATGACATGATCCACAGAGAGGTTGAGGTGTACGTGGACGACATCATTGTCAAGTCCAAAGAAAGGGAGGGCCACTACACCGCCTTGCAAAAGTTCTTTCAAAGGATCAGAGAATTCCGGTTGCGGCTGAATCCTCAGAAGTGTACGTTCGGTGTCACAGCAGGGAAAATACTGGGGTTTCTTATTACACAGAGAGGTATCGAAGTCGACCCTTCCAAAATCAAGGCCATCCTAGAAATGCCACCACTAAGGACTGAAAAGGAGGTGCGAGGCTTTCTGGGTAAAGTGCAATTCATAAGACGGTTTATCTCAAAATTAACCTTAACTTGTGAACCACTTTTTGGTCTTCTGAAGAAAGGAAAGAAATTCCAATGGGACGGCCGATGCCAAGCTGCTTTTGAACAAATCAAGAAATACTTACAGAACCCACCCATGTTGTCACCCCCAGAACCGGGAAGACCATTGATATTGTACCTTTTGGTAACCGAGACCACAATGGGCTGCATGCTCGCGCAAGAATCAGAGGACAAAGTGGAGAGAGCCATCTACTATCTGAGCAAGAAGATGCTAGAGTATGAGACTCGCTATACACCGTTGGAGAAGGCTCGCTTAGCTTTGGTATGGGCTACCAGGAAGCTACGGCACTACCTGTTAGCTCACTCCGCAATGTTGGTTTCACGACTCGATCCTATCAAATATCTTTTTGAGAAACCGGCACTTACGGGTAGGCTAGCTCGTTAGTTGCTGTTGCTTTCCGAATTCGATCTGAAATATGTGACACGCAAGTCAGTCAAAGGAAGAGCAGTAGCAGAATTTGTAGCCGACCATCCAGTTGAAGGGGGCGAAGCAGTTGAGTACTTATTCCCAGATGAGGCCATTTTGCATATCGATGATGAAACTTGGACGATGTACTTTGATGGAGCGTCAAACCAGTACGGGTATGGGATAGGGGTGTTACTGATAGCACCTGACAATTCCCGTATCCCCCTAGCATTCAAACTCTGATTCAAAGTCTCGAACAACGAAGCAGAATATGAGGCATGCATTGCCGGTTTAGAAGCAGCCTTGGAACTAGGGGCAAGACGGTTGGACGTCATCGGGGACTCGAACCTTGTTGTGTCTCAAACAAAAGGAGACTGGAAAGTCAAAGAAGAAAAAATGATGATGTATCACCGGACCTTGGACTTGTTAATTCCTCGGTTTGGAAAGCTAAATTTTGCTCATCCATTAAGAGAGAACAACAGGTTTGCAGATTTTTTAGCAACTCTATCTTCCATGATAGACATCCCGTCCGGAGTCTGGATGCGTCCAGTCATCATTGACCAGAAATTTGCGCTAGCCTATGAGTCGATCGCCGCCATAGATGAGGTTCAGAACGAAAACCCCTGGTATTACGACATATGGAACTTCTTGGAGAAGGAAATGTATCCACCGGAGGCAAACGCCATGGATAAAAGGGCAATAAGAAAATTGGTCGTTCAGTTCATCATCTGCGGGGGTAAGCTGTATAAGAGAGGTCACCTGGGAATGCATAAGCTATGTGTAGAAGATGAGGAATCAAAGCGCCTGATGGAGGCCATCCACGGAGAAGAATGTGGGGCACATATGAATGGGGTAATGCTAGCGCGGAAAATCCTCAGACAGGGTTACTACTGGTCCACCATGGAGGAAGATTGTATCGGCTTTGTTCAGCGATGCCACAAATGTCAGATCCATGCAAATCGCATGAACATTCCGCCGTCGAAGCTGTACAATATGACTTCGCCATGGCCATTTTCAGTTTGGGGAATCGATGTGATCGGGGCTGTTACCCCGAAGGGGTCGAATGGGCATGAGTTCATCCTGGTCGCGATAGATTACTTTACGAAGTGGGTCGAGGCCCAATCTTATGCGGTGTTGAAGGCTTCACATGTTGCGAAATTCATCAGAAACAACATCATCTGCCGCTATGGGGTCCCAAACGAGATTATTTCAGACAATGGTTCCTATTTCAAGAAGGAGGTGATTGATTTGTTAAAGAAATACAATGTGGCTTTTCATAAGTCGTCCACATACCGGCCGCAGACCAACGGAGCAGTTGAGGTCGCCAACAAGAACATCAAGCACATACTGCAGAAGATGGTGGAAACCTACCGGGACTGGCCAGATAAGTTGCTGTTTGCTCTGTGGGGCTACCGGACTTCAATTAGAACTTCTACTGAAGCGACTCCATATTCATTAGTCTATGGGATGGAGGCCATTCTACCTATCGAAATTGAGGTTCCGTCATTGTGAGTATTGGCTGAGTGTCAAATAGCCGAAGCAGATTGGCAGCAGAGCAGCTTCGAGGAACTCATGCTCTTTGATGAGAGAAGACTGAAAGCATTGTACCATGTTCAAGGTTATCAACGCAGAATTGCCCGAGCTTTCAACAAGAAAGTTAAGTCCAGAAATCGAAAAGAAGGAGATTTGGTACTCAAGGATAACCGAGCCCCCATCCATGACCCAAGGGGCAAGTTCAGACCCAATTGGACTGGTCCTTACATCATCAAGTCAATCTGGTCAGGTGGAGCTGTCGTTTTGATGGACCTAGATGGCCTAGAGTTCTCCTGACCGATCAACATGGACAAGTTGAAGAAATATTATCTCTGAGAGGCTCGCTAGGCCGAAAACCCGAAAGGGCGACCTAGGCAAAAGTTAGAGCATTGAAAAAATTGGAAAATATAAAAACTGAGCTCGCAAGGTTGAAAACCCGCAAAGGGGGGCCTTGGCAAAAGTTAGAGCGTAAAAGGAGAGTGAAAATACTCGAGTGAACCTGAGCCTGAACTACGTAAGGCTTGATTCCCATCTTTGGGATACGTAGGCAACTTCATCCTGGAGTTCAGCCATAAACACTTCCCCGATCAACTTTGTCCATTTGATCGTCTCGGCCATCTTTGTCTATTCAGCATTCAAGGGTTCGGTTATGATCTCCGGTGCAGTGCTCTTCAGACTAGGGGCAACTTTCCGTTGCTGCGCAGTGCTGTGGTACTCTTCAGACTAGGGGCAACTTTCCAGTTGCTGGGATCTGGGGTTGTGCACCTCAGTGACAGATTTCAGACATGTCCAGTTCTAATCCATGTCGAAAATGGTTTTGAAAAGTTTTAATAAAAGTTGACTTTGTTCAAAATTAATCTTTTTTACAACTTAGACCATTTTTGGACCAAAGCGGAGAATTTTCAGTACCCACAACCTTCAATTTCATTGATTTCAATACAGAGTTCTCCTGCTCTTGCATACAAATTGAAGTTGCTTTTTATTACATTCATAAAGAAAACTTGAAAGTTCTAATAAAGTAATAAATCCGGGGCATGGCTAAGTCAGATGTTCCTGCGCCCCCTCCCAGAGCTGGTCGAAGCATCTGATACCAAAGTGGGGCCTTCCTATGCCTGTTCATTGAGCCAATCCAAGCACTCATCAGATAAGGTGCAACTGAAAGTGGAAGCAGGGGCCAGGAGCTTTCTAATCCTCCATGTTGTGGCATACCGGGCAAGTTGTGCACCTCGAACCAAGAATGCAGCAGGATACTCTATCCCCTCTGGTGGGCAAGTCTGATCATGACCAAACTGGTGCCGGAACCGGAACAGAAAGTAGAACACACAGTGAGTCAGACCAATCAACTGGATCCCAGTCTGCCGGGACATGCTATAGCTCATTGCCAGGAGATTGAGCCAAGGACAGCGCCAAGAAATGCGATCTGCAGACAAATCGCACATCCAGTCGAACCACCATCCCTCATCAAGGGCATCGACTAGTCGTTGTCGGAAGAAGTAACCGCGAGTTGAGTAGGCTGGGTAAGAGTCCACAACCTGCAATTTATCCATCAACCATACCTGGGGAGGGATGAAAAATGAGAGAATAAAGAATAGAGAGATGTACGATGAGAGAAAAGTAAGAAAAGGGTTTTGTGAGAAAAACCGAGCCTGAAGGCCAAGTGATGTGAGCAATGTATATGTGAGAAAGGCTGAGAAACATTACCTGCAGTAATAGTGGACTCCCCGCGAATCTGGTCGTCTCTCGGTGATAGAAAGCATCCAAGCCCATCAGCATCTCGGCCAATGTCATGGCAATGCAGCTCTTTCCTTCTTTCAAGCCTTGAGCAACTTCAATCAGACGGACGCTAGATCCGCTATAACCCGGGGCAAGCGAAAAGTGAGATAGTATGCACAAACAAAGGGCGTGTTGCCGAAAACCTTGCTAATGATGGTTGCCGCGGTTACCGGCATCGGAAAACCGATAGATCAAGCTGGGAATGTCCAGCATTCCGTTATAAATCAGAGACCGAGCGTCACGCATAGTGAGTCCACACATTCGCCCTAAGGCTTAGACATGGCCAAAATTAAGATGGAGCAGGATCTCCTCGTCACGCTCAGATTCCAGTAAAACTCAGAAATCTTCAAAGGTAGGACACAATTCTTGCCCGCTAAAGCTAAAGACATGTGTCACCGAATTCCAAAACCTTGCCGCCGCATGGAGAAACGGGAGGTGTAACGAGGTACGACCCAGAGTGAATAGTGCATTTATGCCGAAACCCTGGAAATTCAGCTTTTCCAAGCCATCCAAGTTGTTAATCCAAGTTGTGAGATTTTGGGCAAGAAGCGCTTCCATTTGGGGCAAATCAGTGTTGAATTGGGAAGAACCACGAAGCTGAGGCCTTTTTGTAGAAGATGTTGAGTGAAGGGCAGATGTCAGCATTCTGTTGATTCTGACAATTCACGGCCGGCCGGCCAAATATAGTGCCGACCGGCCACCACTTTTGGCCGATTGATCAGAGTTTCTGGCCGATGGCCATTTCTCATGACCGATGGCCTTTATCTCTGGTCGGTGGTCTTCCTCCTTGTTCTCTGAGCTGTTTATGCTGAGGATTGGGGAATTCCACCACCTTCAATGCCCTCTGGTGATCGATTCTTACGGAGTCACGCCTATTTGCTTATCGAGTTGTTGTACATTTGCTTATTGAGTTGTATGTCACTCTCTTCAAATCTTTGATTTGCTTATCGAGTTGTACTCATGCTTGGTTGGTTATATCGAGTCTCTCTGTTTTGCTTATCGAGTTGAAAATCGGCTCACTACCTGATTATTACGATGCGAATGCTCTATTTTCAAAATGAATCTCATCTCATTGTTATGTGATGCCATGCGATGCAATGCATAGAATGTACAAATGCAACACCTTTTTGAACAAAATAGCAGTTTCATTTCCATCACATGCTTTACAAAAATGTGCAGTTTTGAAAAAATGATAACAAACCCTGCTTGAGGCAGTGCAATGTGCTTAACTACTAGTAAAAAGGAAAGTAAAAAAAAAAAAGGAAGGAGCAAGGCAGCAAAGTATCAGGATTGATGCCGGTAACCCCCTCCCTTGTAGTCAATACATCTCTCGCGTCTTTGTTTGGATCAATTGTATGGTTTGGCACCTTCATTTCTCGAGGCAGTGCAAGGAAGTACGCCTTCGGAACATTCATAGATCTCCGAGTTGACCTCAAGTTGCGTTTTCTATGCACGATGCTCTGTACATACGAGAAACATCCCTTCCCGTATCCTTTATGTATCTTGTGAGCTTCACGAATCCTTTCAATCATACTGTGGTGCAGTACTTTGCATTTCAGCATCATGAATAGCTCGTCTTTGTTCAATTTCAAATTCCTATACACATTGTGTGCATACGTGTATTGCTTTACTTACATGTGTTCAATTTCAAGTTCCTTTTTATACACATTGCTTGCGTAGACCGCATGCTTTACTTACATGTGTTCAAGTTCCTTTTTATACACATTGCTTGTGTAGACCGCATGCTTTACTTACATGTGTTCAAGTTCCTTTTTATACACATTGCTTGCGTAGACCGCATGCTTTACTTACATGTGTTCAAGCTCCTTTTTTATACACATTGCTTGCATACGTGCATTACTTTACTTACATGTGTTCAATTTCAAGTTCCTATACACATTGCATGCATACGTGCATTGCTTTACTTACATGTGTTCAATTTCAAGTTCCTTTTTATACACATTGCTTGCGTAGACCGCATGCTTTACTTACATGTGTTCAAGCTCCTTTTTTATACACATTGCTTGCATACGTGCATTGCTTTACTTACATGTGTTCAATTTCAAGTTCCTATACACATTGCATGCATACGTGCATTGCTTTACTTACATGTGTTCAATTTCAAGTTCCTCTTTATACACATTGCTTGCGTAGACCGCATGCTTTACTTACATGTGTTCAAGTTCCTTTCTATACACATTACTTGCATAGACCGCATACTTTACTTACATGTGTTCAAATTTATTCATACGCATTGTGCACGTTGTCACGTGTTCTTTACTTACATGTGTTCGTGCCTTCACAGCATTGTTATGCGCCCCACTCGACTTGCGTTGTCACGCACCTTCGATTGCATTATGAGGCATGTTGCTAACAATATTGTACCTGTTAAGTTTGCTTTCTTTGCAGGCACGATATTGTATGTACGGTTCATTTGAGGCTGGTGCAACCAGACGAACCAGACAGGTACCGTATTCTCCGAGTGAGACGTATCGAGAATTGCATAATAATATTCTCTTACATCCTTTCTGCATTGTAGTGTAGTTTGGTGTATGCTAGCTTAAAACTGTCACATGTTATGCTTCGTTACAGCTTTCTTTGCATGATCATAAGTTATGCTCGGCTTGGTGCATTGTCTTGCATTCGGCCCCTGCCTTCGGGCACATATCTTTATCTGTAGCTTGTATGCCTTGTCTAAGTCTTCGGCCTGATCAAAAATGGGTGGTCTCTGGACTTTGACAATCACTCCCGTCATTGTTATGACTTTCGAGTTCTGTCAAAGAGGGGCAACTAGAGACACCCCATTTTTGACCGTCCTCAAGACTTGGACGTCACCGCTCGAACACTCGGTGATTACTCATGTTTGTGTTTCGTTTTGAGTTCCCGGAGGTCTCGGCTATGCGTCTTGCCTCAGGATCTCTCAACTCGACTGTTCTGTGTTTGGTCTTGCACCAAACACTTGTGTTTTTTTTTGCTTCTGAGGTGTACGGGGAGCAAATATTCCGACGGGGAGCAAATATTCCGGCAAGCCCGTACTCCTTTCTTCCGAGCTCCGTCGATGTCCGATCACCTGCAAGCAAGTAACGGTGAGCTACCCGGCGGTGTGTGGCCGGAAAAACCCTCCGACGATCAAGTTAGCACACACCTTAGGATGGATACAGAGAAGGGAGAGAGTGTTTGAGTGTAAGAAATTCCTTACAGAGTGTTTGTGTCCCCGTATGGGGGGCGCAGACAGGCTTATATACCTTCTGTACCCCATATCCACTCCCTGTCATCTCCTGACACGTGGCTCTGCTATCCCATCTGTCAGCTTAAACCATGCCGTTCATCACCTGCTCTCAACTGCCTGCCAGCATAGCTGGAGCTCGGCAGCCGAGCTGCCCTACCTCGGTCATACCATGCTTCATACCTTAAGCGCCCGACCGGATAACCGAATGAAGGACCGGGCTAGGCGGCATCTCGGCAAAGCTTAGCCCGGGATCCTCCTTTGGTCGGTCTTCTCGCCGGTCAGTCAACTACCTCGGCTGACCGCGCCTTTCCGAGCGCCGGCCTCTCGGTCTGTCTGATCTCGACAATCCTCAGGCCGAGCATCCTGGTCTGACCGGTCACTTCCTGGCCGAGCACCTTCTGCACGGTTCGGGGCAGCACATAGTCCAAACTCTGCCCGGCCCAAGTTCTGGTAGCCCATCTCCGGGTGAACAGTCGATCATCTCGGCCCATTGCTCTGCTGGGCCCCCAACCTGTTCGGTTTATACCTCGGCCCAACGCCGGAGCATAAATCACCCTCTCAATTGCCCCTTAATTCCGTCCGCGGAAGCGTGACTGGGATTATTCTCCTCGTCCGAGATAACGTTTATCCGGTCGTCAAGATGCCAAGCTTCGACCGAGCTAGTTGACGCAATTGTCCGCAGATTTGACCGGTTATATTCCTCGGCTGACCTTTTCTCGTTGAAAGTAGCTCGGTTGGCTCTTCGTCTTTTCAACCCGTCGCTTCAGTCCTGCCAAAGCCATAAATGGTGACACGTGGCGGTCTGCCATTGGTCATCGGGCAGCCAACCCGCCGTTTTTGCCAGAATTTGAATTTGGGCGGTCTCTAACGCCTATACAAACTTGCCCCCCCAGTTCCATTTTTCCTCTACTGCTGCATCCATCTCTGTCGATTCTCAGACCCAAGCTCGACTGCCATCCTGCCATTCTTCGTGTTTGGGAAGAACACCTTCGGCCCTTCACAGGTAAGATGTCCAATCTCTCTTATGTTGCTATTTACTCTTATTTTGCACACATTAGGACCCGAAAACATAGCTTTTAGGGCTTAGACCATAGAAAACGTCCTAAACCTCCCACTGTTCTTGGTGTTCTTCGTCTTCCTGAAGAACATCGAAGAACTGGGGTGAACCGGGCTCTGGGCCTTCTTTTGATCCGAAAAGTTAGCCAAACCGGGCAAACAACGTGTTTGTTCCAATCATGGCAAAAACCGAGATAACCAAAGGGCTTGGTCGCTTAACCGGGCTAACATCAGGTCTGCTTGGGCGACCGAGCTCCTTAATCAGACAACCGAGGTAGTTTGGCCCCCTTACCGACCGAGCTGTAGTCTAGCTCTCTTAGCGAAACCACACACTTACACTTACCATCCTTTTCCTGCAGAGTCCAAGGGGACCCCTGTCATTCCTGAACCTCTCAGGACCGAGCTGCAGCAATTTATCACCGTGCCTAACCCATCAACCGGGCTATAGTAAGTCGGCCACAAATGGGGAAGTTCCGCTTCCTTGTGGATACTCCGGCCGCGCTAGCCGCTTTCAGAGAGGACTACGGCGTCCCGGCCGACGTCCATCTCGAGCTGGCCGAAGAAGAGACCACGCCTTGGGGTAGGGAGGAATGCCCCTTCACCGTGCTATCCATCGTTGAAGGGGGTCTTCGTTTCCCACTCAACCTTCTCATAACCGAGTTCCTCCGCCGAACCGGGCTGGCACCCACACAGGTGTCCACCAACACATACAGAATAATCAACGGCGTACACGAATTGAACCAACGGCTGGGCGCCAACTTAGGCCTAGCCGAGATATTAAGGCAATACACTATGGGCCACACCGGTGACGGCCTGGCTTACTACTTGAAAATAAGACCGGGCAAGGAAAAAATCGTAACCGGCACCCCGGACAAAGATATGCACGATGATGATTTCTTCTGGGTGTCCGGCAACTACGAAACAGCCGAGGTGCCGGGCTGGTTCATAAGCAAGGACTTCGGTTCTTCATGTAAGCCACTCAAACTTGCTCGGTTAACTTTATTCTTTAGTTTTACTAACCGGTTTCCCTGTTTCTTTTACAGCTATCCAGGCCTTGCAAGCCAACTACCAATTCCCCAACGTCGAGGCAATTCGGGCCGTGCTTAGGTACCGTCATCGAGACTGCAACGAATTGCTCGGCTACACACCGACTTACAGATATTCTGCTCCGCGCCGGAGTAGAGTGACTGACTTCCTCAGAGCTCCTTCACCACCTCCCGATCCAACACTACCAGACGTCCCATTAATCCGGTTAACTGACGAGCAAGAAATGGCCAAAAGATCTCGGATCAAAAACCTTCTAACCGCGACCTCAGCCGAGATACCGAGCGTCACCACCCGTTCCCCGGCTGCCGGTCAATCGAGTGCAGCCGTCGTAGCCCTTGCTTCTCCGGCTCCAGCTGCCGTGCAATCCGCCAGAGAAGCGCGCCGGGCTGGAAAAAGACCAAGGGCAGATCCCTCCGCCGAGCTCGTCACCGAGCTGACAACCGAGCATCCTGCTGAAACTCCTGCTCCCGTGCCCGCTTGGCGTCCTCAGCTGAAGTACCGGGGACAGGACATCCCGGCGACTGCATCGATCAAGGCAGACAAAGAACATTTGCTTGCCTTCGATCTCTCCAAAGCATTTCTCCTACCGGGCGACGTGGTAGGCAGTGACCACGTCCCTGACACCCGGCTGGTAAAATCTTCTGTGAAGTCGATGGCCAGGGTAAGTCGGCGTTCTTTTTAACATTTCACAGGTGTTTGCTCGGTCCCTCTTGCTCGGTCCCCTTTCTGATGTACTTTGCTTCTTTTTGCAGGCCATTCAAAAACAACATTTGGTCCTAGAGCGCATCCACCGGCTTAGGCAGAAAGCCAACGACACTGCGAGCCATGTTGAAAGCCTCCAAGCCGAGCTCGGCCGGGCTAAAGCTTCTCTCGAAATGGCCAACCATGACAATAATAGACTGCTCGGTCAGCTGGGCGCAGCCGAGAAAAAACAAAGTGAGCTTCAGGCCGAGGTTGACGCTTTGAAGAAGGCGAAGAAGAAGGCTTGCCGGGCTGCCAACAAGGCCGGGTTCAACGAGGCCGAGGAGAGCTATAAGAAGCAGGTGTTTGCAACACAAGACATCTACTTCAAGGCCGGTTGGAAGTCTGCCTGTGAACACCTCGGCCAGGGCTCTGACACCGACGTTTTTGCCAATCCTCCCAAAGCTTCACTACCGGTCTACCTCGTGCCATATGCAAATGATGTATTTACTGCGCTTCAAGCGGAGGCCGAGGAAGGACTTGAAGATGGAGAGGATGACACAGATTCTGAGGAAGAAGAGGCCGAGGTGCCTGAACAGCCCGGCAACGATGAGCCCGGCGCTCAAGAAGCAAGCCAAGCTGTTGACCTTGATGCTGATGCTGCCGAGGATGAGTTCGCCAATCTTTCCCCCTTAGTTTAGGTTTCTTTTCTTTGTATTTTTGCTTTCAATACACTTGATGTAACCGGGCTTTGTCCCCACCTTTTGTAATGAATTTCTTTATCAATGAAAAATTTTGAATTTTCGCCAAGTGTTTGCCCGGTAGTAATTAATTCCGTCTTCAGCAAACTATCTCGGTACGACTTATCATTTGAACACTTGGTCGACCGGAGTCCACAACATGGTCGACGCAGTTGAGCATAACAAAACAAATTCACGCACCAAAATATCCATCTCGGTTGTTGCTAAGTTTGGACAAGATACCATGTTGGACAAAACACCAACTCTTCCAACCGGAGCAAATCATCTCGGTTGGGGATCCTAAGTTGGACAAAACACCAACTCTTCCAACCGGAGCAAATCATCTCGGTTGGGGATCCTAAGTTGGACAAAACACCAACTCTTCCAACCGGAGCAAATCATCTCGGTTTTAAACATTAAAAGAACAATCCGAGTGCTAATGCAAAATGACTTCTATAATTTTGACAAAAAGAATTACATTCTGCTTTGCAAGCCAAAAAATTGCTTTACAAAAAAGAGGAAAGTAAAAAGCTTAAAAATAATACAGTTTCAAGTTGGCCGCATTCCATGGCCGGGGTATGGCTCTTCCCTCTAGATCCTCCAAGTGGTAAGCCCCCTTGCCCGCCAGACCAGTGATCTTGTAAGGTCCTTCCCAATTTGCCCCTAGTTTGCCTTCTCCTGGCACCAGGGTGTTGCCCATAATTTTCCTCAAAACCCAATCCCCAACTTTGAACGGTCTGGGGTGCACTGTCTTGTTATACTTCTTGGAGAGCTCTTGTTGGTAAGCGGCAACATGGATGAGGGCTTTCTCCCGGCGCTCTTCCGCTAAGTCCAACTCCAAGGCAATAGCCTCGGCATTTAGCTCGGGCTCAAAACTCTCAGTTCTGAGGGTGGGCATTTCAACTTCCAAGGGTATGACCGCCTCCATGCCATAAGCCAAAGCAAATGGAGTTTCCCCGGTCGAACGTCGCGGGGTTGTTCGATATGCCCAAAGGACGCTCGGTAATTCTTCAGCCCACTTGCCCTTAGCCTTTTCCAACCGTTTCTTCAACCCATCCAGTATAGTCTTGTTTGATGCTTCGGCTTGACCATTGGACTGCGGGTAGGCCGGGGTGGAGTTGTAGAATTCTATCTTGAGATCTTCACAGAATCCTCTGAATAGGCGACCGTCAAACTGGGTACCGTTGTCAGAGATCAAAATCTTGGGGACGCCAAACCGCGTGACAATGTTCTGCCAGACAAATCGCTTCACGTCTTTTTCTTTGATGGTTGCCAAGGGCTCAGCTTCAACCCACTTTGTGAAGTAATCTGTGGCCGCGATGAAGAATTTCCGGTTGCCCGGTGCTGTTGGCAACGGTCCCACTATATCTAGCCCCCACATGGCGAAAGGCCAAGGACTGGTGAGGGGAAGAAGTTCCCTGGCAGGCTGGTGGATCTGATGAGCGAATTTTTGGCATTTCTCGCACTTGCGGACATATTTTTGGGCGTCGGCCTGCATGCACGGCCACCAGTATCCCTGCGAAATAGCTCGGTAAGCCAAGGACCGTCCCCCGACGTGGCTGCCACAACTGCCTTCATGAATTTCAAACAAGAAGGCCTCCACACTGTTCGGGTGCACGCACTTGAGATAAGGACCGGTGAAGGACTTCTTATACAACGCGCCTGATGGAGAGAGCCAAAACCGCTCGGACTTCACCCGGATTTTGTGTGCTTCTTTCTTGTCCGCTGGAAGAGTCCGGTCTCTGAGGAACGAGATCAATGGGTCCATCCATGAAGGACCTAGCTCGGCGCAGAGTACATCCGTCTGCCCGGCGTTTTCAATGCTTGGCCGCGGAAGAAAGTCAACCAACAGGGGGTTTGGAGATGTGCTATCTACCATAGAGGCGAGGCCGGCAAGTTCATCAGCCCGGCTATTTTCTTCCCGGCCAATTTGCTGGACTCTGATTGCCTCAAACTGCTTGATATGGTCCCTGACCAGAGCTTGGTACTTCGCCATCCTGTCGTCCTTCGCTTCATAAATCCCGGAAACTTGATTAACCACAAGCTGGGAATCACTATATACCAGAAGCTCGGCAGCCTTCATTTGGATTGCGCTCTTAAGCCCAGCAAGAAGCGCCTCGTACTCAGCCTCGTTGTTAGATGCCGGGAAGCCGAGTGTGATAGAATGCTCTATGGTTAGGCCATCCGGGGATATAAGAACAATACCTAGGCCGGCACCATGGCGGTTGGACGCTCCATCAACAAAAAGCTTCCACATGTCCCCCACGAAAAGCTTCCAGCAGTCAGATGGGTCCTGAGAGTTGCGAAGGGCAATGGGATCACAACTGCTCGGCTGTACGGTGTCAAGTTTGGTGTTGACCGGTTCAAAGTCAATGCCCCTTGGTGATTCGACACCGGACTCAGCAAGTTGGTCCGTAATGCCCAAGTCCGTAGGCGAAACACCAGGTTGCGGTGTGAAGCCGGCCGCAGGTTCTGAGCTGCCTGGAACCATTCCTTCCTCCCTTGAGGATTCGGCACCGGACTCAGCGAGTTGGTTCAGAATGCCCAAGTCCGTAGGCGAAACACCAGGTTGCGGTGTGAAGCCGGCCGCAGGTTCTGAGCTGCCTGGAACCATTCCTTCCTCCCTTGAGGATTCGGCACCGGACTCAGCGAGTTGGTTCAGAATGCCCAAGTCCGTAGGTGAATCATCAAGTTCTGAGCTGTGTGGAACCATTCCTTCCCCCCTTGGTGATGCGGTACCGGACAGAGTGGATGGGTTGGTGATACACAACTCTGTCATCGCAACACCGGGAGGTATTACCGTGCAAACTGAGGGAATTTCGATGGTGCGCGCTAACTCCGCGGCGCGACCTTCTGCAGATAGTAGTTCCTCGGTTGGCATTGTGGGCGTCTCATCATCTGCCCCGGCAATGACGACCGGGCATACCAGATGAGTGCCAGGTGAGAACTCGGCAACAAAATCGGCCAAGGTTTGGGCTTTGATTGCGGTGCGCGGCTGGAACTTCACATCAAACTGTCCCAACTCGACCGCCCATTTTAATATTCGGCTGGAAAAGTCTGCGCGCTCAAACAAGGCCTTGAGAGGGAACTCGGTCAGTACGACGATGGTATGGGCGTGAAAATAATGTGCCAATTTCCTCGAAGCCATCATCAGTGCCAACGCTAGTTTTTCCAGCGGCAAGTACCGCGTCTCAGCCGGCAGAAGGGTCTTACTTACGTAAAAAATTGGGAAGTGCTTAATTCCTTCAGCCCGGACTAACACCGCACTTACTGCGTGCTGGGAGACGGCAAGGTAAAGGTAGAGTTCCTCACCGGGCTCTGGTGTAACCAACAGCGGCGGGGAAGACAGATAATCCTTGAGCTCAGCCAAAGCTCGGTCACACTCGTCATCCCATGAGAATTTTGACTTCAATGCTTGAAAGAAAGGGCGGCAGCGATCTGATGACCGGCTTATAAATCGATTAAGCGCGGCGGCCATACCGGCCAGATGCTGTACGTCCTTAGCCGAGCTAGGTTGTTTCAATTCTTGCACGGCTTTGATCTGAGTAGGGTCTGCTTCGATGCCTCGGTTCGTGACTAAGAATCCCAAAAATTTCCCGGATCCCACGCCAAAGGTACACTTCGAGGCGTTCAAGCGCAGCTTGTGCTTCTTAAGAATGGCGAACATCTCGGCTAAGTCGGATAGATGGTGTGCCTCATGTAGGCTCTTTACCACCATATCATCGATGTAAGCCTCCATTGTCCGGCCGAGCAAAGGAGCGAACATTTTGGTCACCATCCTCTGAAAGGTTGCCCCGGCGTTTTTCAAACCAAAGGGCATAACTCGATAGCAGAAGAGTCCCCTTGGAGTCGTAAAAGAGGTGATTTCTTGGTCAGGCCCATGCATGGCAATCTGGTGATAGCCGCGGTATGCATCCAAGAAACTGAGCCGACTGTGTCCAGCCGTCAAATCCACTAGTTGGTCAATGCGCGGCAAAGGGAAGCTGTCTTTTGGACAAGCTCGGTTGACTGTCTTATAGTCGACACAAACTCGCCACTTTCCATTTTTCTTGGGCACCACTACCGTGTTGGAAATCCACCGAGGGTAGTGCACTTCCTGTATTGCTCGTGCCTCAAGCAAGTTCTTTACCTCCTCTGCTACTACCTCGGCGTGATGCAGCGCCGATCGCCTTGTTCGCTGGATGACTGGCTTTGCTCCAGGGAAGACATTTAGGTGATGGCAGATAAAGCTTGGGTCAAGACCAGGCATGTCATAGGGCGACCATGCAAAGACTTCGATGTTCGCCATTAAAAACTCGATCATCTCGGTTCTCTCCATGGCCGAGAGACTTGAACCGAGCAAGAAGAACCTGTCCGGCTGCTCGGCATCAATCCGCACCTCAACTAATTCTTCAACTGCCTTGTCTTCTACTTTGGTGCCAACATCATCCAAGACACTCTGGTCCTCCGGTCCCTCGATCATTTGAACGAATCCTTTGGCAGCCCGGCTCCCGTTGACCGCCACGAAGCACTGCTTGGACATGACCTGATCACCCCAAATCTCCTCGATTGCCCCCATAGCCGAGGGGAATCTCATCACCTGGTGGTAGGTCGATGCTACGGCTTGCATGGCGTGAAGCCATCCTCTTCCAAGGATAAGGTTGTATGTTGAAGGCACTTGTAGCACCCAAAACTCCACTTGCTGGACCACGGATCCCGCTTTGACCGGCAGGATAATCTTTCCCAATGGCCACTCCGGCTGCGAGTTAAATCCAACCAGTGGCGAAGTGGCCGGTGCCAAGTCTGTCTCACGAAGTTTGAGCTGTTTGAACGCATCATAATACATGATCTCGACCGAGCTTCCCTGATCGATCAAGATCCGTCTAACATCAAATTCTTTGACACGTAGTGTTACGACAAGAGCATCGTTGTGCGGCGTCTGGATACGCTCTAAATCCCTTGAGGTGAAACTGATCACGTCTTTCTCCTCTGTCTTCCCCCTTTTGATGGCAGGCTGTACTGACAAAACTTCCCTCATGTGCTCTGCCTTCTTGATCATGCCCCGGAGTTCGCAAACACGCTCCGGTTCCACGATGCCGTGGATGACATTAATGACTCCTTGTGGTGGTGCATCTCGGTCGTCCTGTCCCCTGGGATCAACCGGAGCCTGATTTGGTTTCACTCCGCCATCTATGTAAAGGTCCAGATGCCCGGCCGCAACCAATTCTTCCAAATGTTGTCGCAAAGGCAAACAATCCTCAGTCCGGTGGCCCCTCTCCCGGTGAAACGTACAACGATACCGCGGGTTGTACCCCTTTTGTCCATCGCCCAACTTAGCAGGAAACCGGACATACTCCTCGTCTCGGATTTCGCTAAGTATGCGATAGATTGGAATCTTAAAGACCGTGGTTATGCCAGTCCTTGCCTTCATTCTCCTGTTTGCGTCCTCGACGTCATCACGGGGGTAGTCATCCCGGTCATTCCGACGTCCTCTACCCCGGTTTTTTCGATTTGAACCTCGGTCTGATTCCTCTGCCCGGTCATTTGAGCGGCTGGACTCTTGCCCAACTGCGTGCACCTTGCCTGCTGTCTTCTTGTCTGTTCCGACCGGAGTGGCCTTCACGGTGGAAGCCGATGCATCATCCTCTACTCGGATGTGCTCGTTGATGCGCTGCATGAGCTGGCCCATGGAAGTCGGTTGGTGCATGGTAAGCGAGTCCCGCAGTCTATGTCCGACCGGGAGACCGCGCTTGTACTGCGTAATAGCAAGGTTGACCGGGCAGTCTAAGATCTCGTTGAAGGTTTCCCAATACCTTGAATTGTACGCCTTCAGTGTGTCGCACGGTTCCATCTTGACACTCAGCAAGTGATCAACTTCCTTTGGTGTTTTTGTGTTGGTTTTGAAGCGCGTAACAAACGCCTCGGCCAACTGATGCCACCTTTGTATACTCCCTTCCGGCAACCTCTCGAACCACTTTAAGCCCAGCTCGCCTAAACTTGACGGGAAGATTAGGCACATAAGTCCGTCATTGCGCCGATGTCCGGCCATAACCTGTCTGAAGTGGCTCACATGCATGTACGGATCGGTCTTCCCGTCGTAAAGTGTGAACTTAGGCTGATGGAAGCCCGCTGGAAGCGGCGTTGTTTCTATTTCCAGGGAGAAAGGAGTGGCATTCAACCTTGCCAAGTCTGTATCTTCGAATATCGGCACTGCCTGGCGGGGTGGAGGCATTCCGACCTCCTCGCTGGCATGAACCCCGTAGGAGAGCCGCTGGAAAGCAGGTATTCTCTGAGCTTCGCGCCGGCGAGCCCGCTCCCTTAATACTGCCCGTAAGTCCTCTGACTGAGCTGAATAAGAATACCTCGACGTCGTCGCCGGACGTGAGGGTTTGTAGGTGCTGTCTTGCGCGCTGGACTTTTCTGCACGCACGTCGGAATCACCAACCTGGTAACTTCTGGTGATAGATATGGACTGAGTATGTCGTTGGCTCTGTCCGCCTGAACGGCGGGATAGGGTGCGCTCACTGTGGTCTCCCACTCCAGCTACACCTTTCCCTTTGACATGCCGTTTAAGATCCTCCATCTCCGCCGCCATCCGCCTGATGACAGCGTCTTGGTCCCTTAACTTGCTTTCCAGTCGCCTGGCGTGTGAGTCTCTCCGCCGGTGACCGTCTGGACTCCGTGAATGCCCATGACTCCTTCCGCGCTTATCCCGCGCGTCTCCTGACTGTCCTCCAGTGGGCGTCCCCAACTCAGCCATTGGGTGGACAGTAGGAGGTCCCTCTCTCCTTCGGGTATACTCCGGGGTGGCTCCGTCGATGGCGGACAACGGAAACTCGTCGTTGTTCGCCATGGACGGCGATCAGATGAACCTGGAAGACAAGGTTTTGTCTGTCAAGCTTCCCACAGACGGCGCCAATTGTACGGGGAGCAAATATTCCGGCAAGCCCGTACTCCTTTCTTCCGAGCTCCGTCGATGTCCGATCACCTGCAAGCAAGTAACGGTGAGCTACCCGGCGGTGTGTGGCCGGAAAAACCCTCCGACGATCAAGTTAGCACACACCTTAGGATGGATAGAGAGAAGGGAGAGAGTGTTTGAGTGTAAGAAATTCCTTACAGAGTGTTTGTGTCCCCGTATGGGGGGCGCAGACAGGCTTATATACCTTCTGTACCCCATATCCACTCCCTGTCATCTCCTGACACGTGGCTCTGCTATCCCATCTGTCAGCTTAAACCATGCCGTTCATCACCTGCTCTCAACTGCCTGCCAGCATAGCTGGAGCTCGGCAGCCGAGCTGCCCTACCTCGGTCATACCATGCTTCATACCTTAAGCGCCCGACCGGATAACCGAATGAAGGACCGGGCTAGGCGGCATCTCGGCAAAGCTTAGCCCGGGATCCTCCTTTGGTCGGTCTTCTCACCGGTCAGTCAACTACCTCGGCTGACCGCGCCTTTCCGAGCGCCGGCCTCTCGGTCTGTCTGATCTCGACAATCCTCAGGCCGAGCATCCTGGTCTGACCGGTCACTTCCTGGCCGAGCACCTTCTGCACGGTTCGGGGCAGCACATAGTCCAAACTCTGCCCGGCCCAAGTTCTGGTAGCCCATCTCCGGGTGAACAGTCGATCATCTCGGCCCATTGCTCTGCTGGGCCCCCAACCTGTTCGGTTTATACCTCGGCCCAACGCCGGAGCATAAATCACCCTCTCATGAGGGTAGAAAGTAGCTTGTTAGCTACCCCTGACACCCACCGGCCTTGGTTTGAGGCCACCGACTATGTTTTGAGGCTATCGGCCATTGGTGAATTATACCATTGGCCGGTAACCTCCTTTTCTGGCCGGTAACACCTTTTTACCTTCTTCAGGCATGGTGCATGCCAGCTGTGCCAGCTGGAATGCATCAAACCTACCCCGGGGCATACATGTGGTTGTTTTGCCCCTTTTGCCCCTTTTTGGTCAAAGCTTCTTGAGGAAGCTTGACCCTTTGGCAAAGCTTCCTCAAGAAGCTTGCCAGCTGTCCTAGCTTCCTCAGGAAGCCTTGCCCCCTTTGCCCCCTTTGACTCTTTTTTTGTTTAGCTTCTTTGAGAAGCTTCAAAGCTTTCCCTTGTCTATATAAGAGCCTCTCCTCCTCCTTTGTTAGGGTTGAGCAAGAAAACCAGAGCTATACACATATATATCTGATATATATCATCCTCTCTCTCTATATCTCCCCCTCTCTCTTCATTTTGTGTGGTTTGAGGGCCTAAAGTGTGTGTTTGTTCTTAGTTTTGCACACAAACACACACTACTACACCATACTTCGAATTTGAGAGGCTTTGGGGGTTTGTTCTTGAGGTTTTGGATTGGTTTTGATCAAAAGAAGAAGGCTGCACTTGCTGTTCATCAAGGGTTCTTCAAGGGTAACTCTTTTACTTTAGATTCCCAAATCTTGCACTAGACTTTTGCCTATCTTGCTCATTGTTTTAGACTTTGTGTATAACTGAAAAAAGGCTTGTATTTGCATGCTCAAGATATCTCATTAAGATTGTTTTGGCATTGGGGGTCGACCTCCCCCTCTTAGGCCTTCTTTGGCCCCTTTTTGAGCTTCCTTTATTATGTTTTGATTTCTTTGGTGTATTAGCCTTCTCACCACTAAAATCCATTGGATTTTCAGTGGTGACGAAGGGGGTTTGAGGTCTTGCATATGGGAGGGACACCCCTCTCCCTTGGTCTCTCATTTTGTTCATGTTTTCGCTCATAAGGGTAGCATGTATGCTTGGTTGTATTTGGCCCTATTTCAGATGTTTTTGGGTGTTATTTGGGCATATCTTATCTCTATTTTTGGTCGGATTTGTGGTCCCTTACATGCATAATATACTTGCTTTGTATTCTCCCATTTTGTCTAGAAGTGCATCATGCATTTAGCCTACCATGCTCTTATGTTTTGGCCTAACTTTGTGAAGTTCTTAGCCATGTCTTACCATGCTTAGGGTCTGTTGGGTGCTGTTTTGATCGTATTTTCCATGTCTGGTATAGCCCCTTTGTATTTTGGCTTGTGAACCTTGAGTGTGTGAGTCACTAGCATGCTTTAGTTGGGTTGTTTCAATGATTTGGAGTCATTTCATATGCCATTTCAGTCCCTAATCCATGCTAGTATGCTCACATTCATCATCACTTTCTTGCCTTGAAAGGTTGTTCTTTTGTGCCTTGGAAAAGGTTATAATACATGCCTTGTGATTAAGTCATTTGGGCTGCCATATCAGTGGGTTTTGGGGGCTCATTTTACATATTGAAACTTTGATTTGTATTGAAAAGTGCATGCCATGAGTGGTTGGGGTGGTTGTAGTAGGATACTCTCTTTAGTGGCCTTGAATGCTTCCTCTTCCGTATCCATTTCCTAGAATGCTTTGGTGCCATCTTTTGCATGCATTTTAGAGTCTAACATGAGTGTTTGGCATCCATGTACCTCGCCTTTGGGTGCTCTTGAGAATAGCCCTCCATGCCTTAGCTTTAGGCCCCTTTGATTGCTTGTTTGGTATGCTTGTTGTCCATCATTTTGGCATCTTTGGCCATTGTTTTGGGGTGTGGCCGGGGCCTCCCATTTTAGCCTAAGTCCACTCTTGTATATGGTTGCATGCTTGACTTGTTACCTTTATTTGCATGCTTGCATTGTGGCATGTTTACATTATGTTCTAGGTTGTATTGTAGCATTGCATGCTTGGCACATTGCACACTTGACCTCAACATGATAGGGTGTTGGCATTCATGTGTTTTGTTTGCATGCATTTACATCAAAGTTGCTAACTTGGCCTCTTAGGCCATCATGCATCAAAAATGCATAATTGATGGCCCGAGGGTCGAGGGTCATGCTCCCTTGAGTCCCTTGCATGATAGGGAGTGTGCCCATGCTCACATTTGCTTGAGAATTCCATGCCATACACTGCTTGCCCTCTGCTGCTGTCAACTGCAGGTTTCAGCAGGAGGATTTGGCCGGCCGGCAGTGTTGAGTGCCGACTGGCAAAGAACTTTGGCCGAGAGCACAATATTTAGCTGATAACCTCATTCCCATGGCCGGTGGCCTTTTGATCTGGCCGATGGCACTCCACTGCACTCAGAATGAAGTTCAGAGCAGTTCTGGAGACTTTCATAAATTTCAGAGGGGTGAGGCAGTGTAAACGGAGGCAACAGTGCTATGGCAGCGAGTTTCCGGGCGAGACGAGTCAAGCATGCATCATCCACGTATCCCGAGGCGGGGCTGTGGCCACCTTCTTTCTGCATTTAATTTGTTAATTAATTAAAAATTCTGTAATAATTAATTTAGTATTATTTATTCGGACTGTAATATTTATTCGGACCCTCTGAACGAGGGCAATTGTGTAATAAGTGTGCGTGAGTGTGTGTATGTCTCCCAACCCCACGTCTTTCTTCCCTTTTATTTACTAGCTTTCGATGGTTAGCCTAGGGCATGTTTCAATTAGCATACAGTATGATAGCATGCGTGCATCATTCATTAGTCTTGCATGCACCAGGCTCGGTACATCATACTAACTGCATAAGTATTTCAAATCTAACTTGAATACATGCTACTTGTGCATTTTCACATATCATTTATAGACTAGCCGAGCCTACTCTAGTGACATTCTGTATGCGTTGCATTAGCCACTTAACATGGACTTGGATCATGCATTGATTGCTAACATGTTTTTGTTTTGGTTCGGAGTACTAGGTAAGCATTTATGCTTTAGCATACTGCATGCGTGTGAGTGTTGCCATAATAGCATGATTACCATGAGGCTAGATGCTTATATGATATAAACTACTTGAATGCCTGTGGGTGAAGGTTGGACTGTTTGAGTTGGAACAACTCGTTGGAATCCGTGATTTAGCCTACTTGCGAGTAGCAAATTTCAAACTTTTTTTTTAAAACAAACGGATATGCAATGCTTCGTTCCAATTCAGGCGATTTGGTCTATACTTGTTTGCTGTGCGCATAACGTAGTAATTCTAGGCTAATAACCGGAATAAGAACACATAACGTTTTCAAAATCGGATATCACGGTTAGTAGAGGCCGATCTTCGGACCGGGCGAGATGGGGTGCTCATAGCTGACCTTCCCCAATTGTACCCAAGCTCCCGAGCCAAGGCAACTTTGGTGATGACGGACACGTGGCCTTTGGCACCGAGCCAGGGTTTCCTAAATTCCCCCGTAAAAAATATTTAGGTGGCGACTCTGTATCTGGCAAAGCAGTCCATGTTTGGCACTTCTTTCAAAAAATCTGTTTCTCAAAACGATTTGCCGGATTTGGACTCTTTGGTTCAGATTAAGAACTGCGACAATCTGAGAGTCCTGAACTGTAGTGAACCCAAAAACGAACAGAACGGGGGGGGATTCCCTCCCGGGGCGTTCGGGGACGTCTACAGCTGCATACATTAGTGTCTCAACATTTCTTCTTGAGGGTCAACACTACTGTCCTAAGGGTCGACCCTTGTGAGTAAATTTCAGATATTTGGGTACGGTTTGGGCCCTACCTTTTAAGGGTTTTGACTTATTCTTTTCATTGACTTTGGGGCTATTTTCCTACTAATATATATAGTCTCCAAACACACTTTTCTTGTTATTTTCTTTTCTCTCTCTTTCTCTTTTTATCTCTACACTGTGAGTCTTCATTTCCTCTCTCTAAACTCAACTTTTTCACTTAAATCTTTAGATCTACTCACTTAGAGATATCTTTTCACCTTGGTCCTTTGAGAAAGATTGCAGATTTCGTCAAGGGCTTCCTTTGGATCCAAGTAGTTCGTGGTTTCATCGTCGGTGATTTTTGGGTTGTCTCCTCTTCGCTTCAAGAGGTAGGGATTTCTTTACTCCTTTTCAATACCTTGTCTATAGATAGATATGTGGTAGCTTTTATTGCACAAAAACCATATTAATTATGGATTTTCTTGAAAGTCATGAAAAGGGATCTAGGGTTTGATATTTGTGATTGAAGTTGTTAAGTTGGTTGTTGTTTGGGTTAATTGGGGAGTAGTTTAACATGTTTATGTTGAGATGGAGGAAAGCCCTAATTTAATATTATTGACTTAATGGATTATGTAATTGTGTTAATATCTAAAATGGAGAAGTAAACCATGGTATTGGAATTGTTTGGATTAATCATGTTGAGTGGGGTTGGGTTGTGGCTTTGAGATCAAGGATGTGGTTTTCAATTAAATGAAGAGAATGAATTTTTAGAAAATGATTGGAGTAATGTGGATTGGAAAATAAGGAAAATTCATTTTTGGAAAGAAAATGAAATCATAACCCTTCGTAAATTAATAATGAACTTGAGGTCGGATTTTGAAACCTTTACATATTATTATTGTCATTGGACTTAAGGTCTTGTGAGAATTGAATTGTTGTCTTACGCGTATTTAATACACATGCTTAGAGGTTTTGTCTTTGGTCATCGGTAGAGGATGGCGTTGTTGTGTTTAATAATATCGTGTATGTAGTACACTTGTGTTATTATGTATTCTAGTATGTTGAGATGGTTGAAAATGTTCTTGTGCTGAGAATGAGAGGTACTATTACCTTCCAGCTAGTGCCTAGAGAATTGGCCGAGGCAGGTGATGCGCCTTTGTTAGGCCCAGAATTAGTTCAGGAAATGACAGAGAAAGTGGCCCTTATTTGTAAGAGATTGATTATGGCTTAGAGTCGCCAGAAAAGCTATGCCGACCATAGGAGAAGACCCTTGTCTTTTGAGGTGGTGTAGACACCCCATTTTTGACCGTCCTCAAGACTTGGATGTCACCGTTTGAACACTCGGTGATTATCCATGTTTGTGTTCGTTCGGAGTTCTCGGAGGTCTCGGAGGTCTCGGCTCGCGCGCCTTGCCTCAGGATCTCCGAACTCGACTGTTTAGTGTCTGGTTTTGCACCAAACACTTGTGTTTTGCCTTGGAGGGGCAGGGAATGCCTTGTGAGGCATCCCCACTCACCACCGGCAGTGGCTAGAGGCCACCGGCTGGTTTTTGCTGCCATCGGCACTATTTGTTGCCGGTCGGCACATTTTGTTGCAGGTCGGCACTCTTTTTTGCCAAAATGGCATTTTTGGCCGGCCGACTACTGTGCATCTGCTTTTGCAGATATTTTAAGACAGTTGTCTTGCTTTTGGCTCCCCTCCATACACGTGTATGGAGGGATTTCTCTCTTGGAAGCTTGTCTTGTAAGCTTTACAAGACAATAAGCTTCTATAAAGAGAAGCCTTGTCTCTTGGCCTTAGGGTTAGAGACTTTAGACATTTTAGAGACAAAAAACACAGAGAGAAGCTCTGGTTTTTAGGGTTAGGATCCATACATATCCTATCTCTCTTTTTCTCTCTTTGTGCTCTAGGTGTTTTGTGTCTTACTATTGCACACAAACACCTAGTGTTTCACCTTCCTCTAGCTACTGAGGTTCTAAGGGACTGATTTTAGTGTTTTGGTGTTGGATTCAAGCCAAGGAAGGCCATTGGAGCATCATTGTTGAAGAGGTCTTCAAGGGTAAGAATCTCACCCCTATATTCCCCATTTTTGCACCTTATTTCTACCTATCTTAGAACTATTTTTGTGCTTAGTGTATAATACAAAAAAGTTCTGTGTTTTAGCCCTCTTGATTGTTTATTAAGAGTGTTTTGTGGTTTGAGGGTGTTTGACCCCTCTTAGGCCTTGAAAAGCCTCATTTTGTGCTATTTTGTGCTAGTTTCGGGACTTTGGTGTTTGGGCCTCTTCACCACTGAAATCTTGAGGGATTTCAGTGGTGGAGATGGTGCCTTGAAGTCTCCAAAAGGAGAGGGCCATCCCCTCCCCTTGTTGTCCTTGAAAAGGACCATTTTTGGCCTCTTGAGAGAGCATCGTGTTAAAGTGTGTATTGACCATGTCTTGGCTACTTTCCATGCTTAATATGTTGTATTATACCTCTGTTTTTTGTTGGTTTTGGTACACCATGCATGCTTAGCATACCTACCATGTAATGCCATGTTATTGCCTCAATGTGCCTTAGGTTGTTAGCCCTTGTTAGAGCATGTTTTAGGCTTAGTCTTGTGAAGCTTTTGTGCATATTTTTCCATGTTTTAGGTCTGTCCATGGTTGTTTGGGTCGGATTTGGCATGCATCATATAGCCCCTTTGCATTTTGGCTTGTTGGCCTTAAGTGTGCGCATGTATAGCATGACATTTTTGCATTGATTTGGTGATTTGGGACCATCCACCATGTCATTTCAGACCTTATAGTATGCTTGTAAGCTTGCATTTGATGTCCCTTTAATGCCTTGTAAGGTTGTCATCTCATGCTCCATGTTCGTGCCTTCATGCATGCCATCATGTTTAGACCCCTAGGATGTCATGTCATTGTGTTCTTAGCTTTGTTTTAACATGCTAAACCTCTGATTTTGGTCCTTCCTTTCATGCCATGTTTGGCCTTGTTAAGGGCAGTTCAATACTTCATTAGTTTGCTTTGAGCACTTGGGCTATTTTGTTGCATGTTTGGCTTGATTTGTTGCTTGGTTTGGCACCATCCTAACATGACTTTCAATGCTTATGTTGCATGCTATATGTCCATGATTACCTTCTTTCAAATGTGTTTGAGAGTTGCCTTTTTATACTTAAGTGTCGGTCCTTGTGTGCATGCATGTTTGCATGCCATTTAGCCCTCATTTTATAGCACTTTGGCCACTGTTTTGGGCCTATTTAGAGCTGCCCAAATCATGTTTAAGTCCATCTTTTCATCCATTTGCATTGCCTCATGTTTGCTTGTATGCTTGCATAAGTGCCTTGCCATGCCATGTTGCATCCTTAGCTTGCATGCCTAGGTTGCATTGCATCTTGCATGCATGCCTTGTTCCTTGACTTGATGATAGGAATTGGGCCTTGATTTGTGTGCTTGGTTTGCATTTCATTTGACATGAAAGTTGCATACTTGACTCTTTGGGCCATCATGCATGGAAATACGTGATTGGTGGTCCGAGAATCGAGACACGTGCCCCTTTGAGTCACAAACATGATAAGGGACATGAATGGTGCATATATGCCTTGAATTGTGCTGTCATGCTTTGCCTTGCCCTCTGTTGCTGTCAATTGCAGATTCTGCAGGAACACTTTGCCGACCGGCAGTGTTAAGTGCCGACCGGCAATCCCTTCTCTGCCAACAGCTTCATTTTGTGCCGATGGACATAACACACTGTTGGTGACAGTTCCATTCAGCCGGTGGCACTCCTCAGTGTCCAAGGAAGCAGTCCTGAGGTTTTGACAACCTCCAGAGGAGTGAATGAAGGAAAACAGAGGCAACCTATGCATGGTGGTGCATTTCCGAGCAAGATCCGGACATGCGCTGCATTTGGCCCTCCCTCCGAGGTGGTTTACTGCTTTTCCTAGATTAATTAATTTGCTTAGTTGATTAGGCAATTTGTAATATTTAATTAGCTTGCGTAGTTAATTAATTTGTAATATTTATTTGGTCCCTCTGAGTGAGGGCAAATTTGTAATAAGTGTGGGTGAGTGTGTGTATGTCTTCCAATCCCCACTTCTTTCTTCCCTTTTATTTACCTGCTTATGATGGTAGATTAGGGCATCTTTAAAATTAGCATACCTTATGCTATGCATGCGTGCATTCATGCATTTGTATTGCATACATTAGGCTCGGTACATCATGCTAACTGCATTTGTACTTCAATTCCAATTTGAATACGTGCATCGATTAATCGTATTTCACATGCCATGTTTAGGGTTAGCCGAGCCTGCCTAGATTGCCTTTTTGTATGTGATGCATTAGCCATTTTTAATATGAACTAGGACATGCATGTTTGCTAACTAGTTTATTGTTTTGGCACGAAGTACGATGTAAGTATTTATGCTTTAGCATCCCGCATGCGTGTGAGTGTTGCCATGACAGTATGCCTGCCATGCGGCTAAGTGCTTATGTGTTAAATTGTTTTAATGCCTGTGGGTGGAGGTTGGATTGTTTGAGTTGGAAAAACTCGTTGAAATCTGTATTTTAGCCTACTTGCGAGTAGCAAATTCCAAAGCACTTTTCAAAACCGAACGGATATGCAATGCTTATTTCCAAATTAGGCAATCTAGTCTATACTTGTTTGCTGCGCGCATAACATAGTAATTCTAGGCTAATAAATGGAATAAGAACATGTAATGTTTTCAAAATCGGATATCATGGTTAGTAGAGGCCGGTCTTTCGGACTGGGCGAAAGGGGGTGCTCATAGCTGACCTTCCCCGATCGTACCCAAGCTCCCGAGCCGAGACAACTCCGGTGATGACAGACATGTGGCCTTTGGCACCGAGTCAGGGTTTTCTAAATTTTCCCATTAAAAAATATTTAGGTGGCGACTCTGTATCTGGCAAAGCAGTCCATGTTTGGCACTTCTTTTCAAAAATCTATTTCTCAAAACGATTTGCCGGATCTGGACTCTTTGGTTTAGATTAAGAACCGCAAACAAAAAAATCGAGTCCGAACTGTAGTAGCGAGGGCCCCTCGCGGATGCGTGCTACAGGTGGGTGATCACGTCTTTTTAAAAATTTCACTTAGACGAGGTTTGATGAGATTTGGGAAGAGCGGGAAGTTGTCCCCTCGGTTTATTGGCCCTTTTGAGATCCTTGAGCGGATTGGGAAAGTCGCTTACCGTTTGGAGTTACAACCATAGTTTTTCAGGCTTCATGATGTGTTTCACATTAGTATGCTTCGGAAGTACAAGCCAGATCCATCGCACGTGTTGGATTGGACCGACTTAGAGGTAGATGAGGATGCCTCGTATGAGGAGAGACCGGTGAGGGTCTTGGATATACGGGACCAAGTCTTGTGAGTCAAGACAATTCCCTTAGAAAAGGTATTGTAGAAACATCATGGGTCGAGCAAGCGACTTGGGAGCGTTAATTAGAAGTCCGAGAGAAATATCCGGACTTGTTTGCTAATATCTAAACATGTATTGGAATTTTAATTACGATGATGAAAGGTATAAACATTGTATACATTTTGAATTATAAGAACATTTTATATGTTATGGGCATTTTGGAAACATGAGTTTATTATAAACATTGCGTATGTTTGAGAATGTGGAATATCACATGTATTATATCACTTTGGGAGCGTTGTTTATGCGATGTTAATTTCTTGGAAACTCAAATTCTAGTTAAACATTGTAAATGTTTTGGGAAATTGCAAATTTCATTTTAATATGGGACTTGTGTATTGAGTCGATGAGAATAGATGACCGGAAAATGGGTCATGGTGATGAAATTGATTGATTATCATTTTTGGGATTGGTTTAATCATGGCTTTAAAACTTACTTGAAATTTCGGGGACGAAATTTCTTAAGGTGGGGAGGTTGTAGCACCTGTATCCTTTGAAGCTTTTGGGAAGTGTATTTGAATCCTTTATTTTATTTTGGAAATCTTTGGTGTTATATATGTTGGTTTTGGAGGAGTATAATCCGATTTAAACTCGTTGGGTTTGTTTGTTCACATTTGTTCTTGTCAAAAGTTCCTTGGAGACTTAGAAATTCTATTCTATGGTCGACACCAGCCTTCTTAAGAGTCGACCCTTACCTGTTGATAAAGTTTCTGGAAGTGTTGCTGGACTATAGGGTTGACACTAGTCTAGGAAGGGTTGACCCTTGTATATTGTAAAATCTGTGTGTTAGTTGCTGGAAATTAGTGTCAACCCTTTCTGTCTAAGGGTCGACCCCCTTGCGTGTTGCCTGATTATCTTTTCTACCTGAAGGGTTGACACCTCTGCCCGAAGGGTCGACCTCTGCGTGTTTTTTTTGAATTTTGAGGTTCAAATGGGCCCTATCTTTGGGGGGTTTTTGAGCCTATTATTTTATTTGACCATAGGGCTATTTGCTACTACTATAAATAGGCCCAAACCACTTTTCTCTCATTATTTTCCTCCCATTTTTCCTTTCAAATCGTAAGTTCTCTTCACTTTCTCTAAAACTCAAAGTTTTTTACTTAAATCCCTAAATCTACTCACCTAGAGTGATCTTTTCACCTTGTTCCTTTGAGATTAAGTGTAGAGCTTGTCAAGGGCTTCATTTTGATCAGGGCAAATCGTTGCTTCGTCGCCGTCGACTTTTGAGCTTTTTTCTCTTCTCTCTTATCTAAGCTTGAGGTAGGGATCTTTTCTACACTCACATATGATATTTAGCTTAGTTATTCGTATCTTATGCAACATTGATGTGATTTGGGGGTGTTTAAGGCAAACCTAGGGTTTGGGCATAAAATGAAAAGAGGGATTTTTGGGTAAAGGTGAAATAAATGCTTGAGGGGTTTGAAAATGATGTTGTATTGTGTATGATTTGATGATTTTGGCACTTGGCTAATATTTGGAGAAAAAAGGGAATTTTCCCTAATTGAATGAAATTATTATTTTGTATAAATAATGGAAATTGACATTAAAAATGTGAAATTGAAAGGGTATTGATATGAATGGTGGGATTGGTTATGTGATATTCCATTCTTTGATAGTTTTGAATAAACTATCTGTTATGAGATTTTATATCTGTTTAGAAATAACTGTATTGCGCTATCGGTGGAGGATAACTATAATTGTTGTAGAAATTGCACGCGGATTAGGTGAATTGAAACTAATCACTTATGCTTGTCATTGAATATGACTATATTTATATACATTGTATATGTATGGTTAGTTGGGAGTGGAAAGAGGATGTACTCCATGTTTGAGTTTGTTATTAAATACATTACATATGCATGAATGATTGTTTGGGAGGAGAAAAGGGATGGACTCCATTTCAATTAAGTTGGCCGGAGTGTCTTGGGTAAAAGTCTCGAAATTATACATGGGTGCTTAGCCCGCGGACGAAATATCCGTAAAATGGCAATTGTAGTGCTTGTATAGCCTACGTTTACATGGGTCCTGTTTGATGGCTGCATGTGGACAAAATATCCGTGAAAGAATACATGGGTCCCGTTTGACAGTTGCCCGAGAACGAAATATCCATGAAAGAAAAGTTTGAAGTGCTTACGTGTTAATAATGTGGTTCTAGAACTAATGAGTTGTAATCTCATTTGGGTTGTTGAGGATGAAATTGGCTTATGTAATTAAATGAAACGAAGGAAAATGGTTTAATGATTGAGTTTGGTAATTTAAGACTATACCTAATGTGGATGCCTTTATCTTTGACGTTGTATATGCATAGTGTACTTATACGTTTGCTAAATTTCCTATACTGTGTTAGATGGGTTCTACTGGGCTGTGGCTCACCCTACTTGGGAATAACATTTTTAGGTAATGATGGCATGCCTCTACCGAGGCAATAGCGTTGGAGAAACTTTTGGAAGCAAGGACTTCTTATTTTTATTGTATATTTTTGTAAAGCTAAGGGCTTAAGATGTAATGAGCGAAGCTCACTTTTGATTGTAACCAAGATATGTCTTGGAAAGATGTAAGCCTGTAGGACATTTAATTTGTTGTTATTAATTCACATTACATGCTGTAGATTCAGAATGAACGTTTACGAATGTATAATGCATGTAACCCTTTTTGTAAAACAAATTCTATTATGAGAAAGTGTACCAATTATGTTATATTCATTTCTCTTATGAGTTGGGTTATTTGTATTATTTTGAGGGCGTTACAACTTGGTATCAGAGCTTACCAGGTTTGAATACTTCAGGTACGTGGGAAGTGGTTAGTACCACAATGGGTTTGTCTCGCTTGCTAGAGACTCAAGTGTGAACGATATGTGTTTATATGACAACATGCTTATGTGATTATTTGGGTATGGGATTAAATTTCTTAGATGTTGATTGGGTCTACGGGTTTCTAGGAGTCCTGTTAGAAAGGCACTTGATCACTTCTATTTCTAATTGGAACTCTAGTAACGCCGCAGGACGGTCATTATCTGGAGATGAAATTCGTATGTGTTTACGTGATTACATGCTTATGTGGAGTGAATTACTATTGTCCAATGTATTAGGACGTGAGTGAATTAGCTTTGGTACATTTGTGAATGTGCTAATTTCTTGTGTTACCTTTATTAGGATGTTAGAACGTGGTCATGGAGGTAGGCGTGGTAGGCCTAGGAGGCACGAGGTAACTATATCGGATGAGATTCCGGCGTAGAAGGAAGGGGTTGGTCAGGCTAATGTGGCCGAACCAGCAGGCCAGTAGGCCATGAGCGCCTTAGCCTGTGAAATGGCAGGAGTATTGAGGGAATCAATGGACATTCTCAGAGTTGAGAATCAAGTCCAGGCCCAAGTAGCTGAGGTAGGGCCTTCTTTTCTGAAAAGGGAGTTCTTCCAGTCAAATCCAGATGAGCTTTTGGGCGACCCAAAGGAACCACTGAAGGCAAATGAATGGCTGGAATAGATGGTGAAAACGTTTGAGATGCTTGGCATTGAAAACGAGGGATGTAGAGTGACCTTGGTGTCTTTGCACTTGAAGGGAGACGCGGGTCAATGGTGGAAGTATGCGAGGGGACGTATTGGAGCGACTTTGGAGGCTTTCGTTGACGCCTTCCAAGACAAGTACTTACCTCCCACTGTTAGGGAGAAGTTGAGGGATCAGTTTTCTCGCCTAAAGCAGTTGAACACACCTGTAGCCGAGTTCGAGGCCACCCTCACTAGCCTCTCTAAATTTGCACCTGAGTTGGTGGGGATTGAAGAGCATCGTTGTTTGGAGTTCAAGAAGAGGCTGAGGACCGGACTCATGTTTCGAGTGGTCGGATCCATGATTAGAGATTATGGGCACCTTATGAAGGCAGTGGCCCATCTTGAGACTATTATGCAGGCTGAGGAGAAGAGGATAAGGGTCTCCAGGAGAAGTCAGGATAGTCAGGGGAACGGTAAGAGGCAGTGGGGTTCTAATCCTCAGCAGTCCCAGGGAGTTCAGTCGAGGTCTACCTTTCTAGTGCCTAGCTCAGGTTCTGGAAGAGGTGGCCAGGGAGATGTGACCTGTTTCAAGTGTGGTCAGTTGGGCCACAAATCTCCAGCTTGCCCGCAGAGAGGAGGAGAGCAAAGAGCAGTTTCGTCTTTGGCTCGTTCTCAAGGCCAAAGTCAGGGTAAAGGACAGCCGCCTACTTGCTATCAGTGTGGCCAGGCAGGGCACTTGAAGAGGTCTTGCCCACAGTTGGGTGGAACATCTGGTGCATCTGGTTCGAGGCAGACACATAGTCACCAGCCAGTGCAGTCAGCATAGGCCTCGAGCGCTAATCAGGGAGCTTCTTCAGCTCAGTCAGTACAGCAGGCCTATGCTCCGAGGGGTAAGCAGGTAGATTAGAGGCTAACAAGGTGTGTGTAAATTGTTACCGTGCCAGATCTTGTACCTGCTCCTTCAATAGTGAGAGGTACTTTTTTGTTTTGCAATTCAGTTGATAATGTGTTGATTGATACGGGTGCATCCCATTCTTTTATCTCGTCTGCATTTGCATAGATTTTGGGGTTGGAGTTAGCACAGTTAGCATCTCATATTTGTGTAGAGTCACCTATTGGTGGTGAGGTTATTTTGAGACAGGGGTGTTGGGGTTATGATATAGAGGGTGCCGATCGTCGACTTCCATTTGCATTTGTTTTGCTTGATATGACGAGTTTTGATGTTATTTTGGGTATGGACTGGTTATCATCATACCGGGATATTATAGATTGCTACCGTCAAAGGGTTACTGTATGTACCTTGAACGGGGATTACTTTTATTTCTTGGGGGACTGGGTGGATAGAGACTTATCACCGGTGTATGATCCGCGTGGGTAGAGTGAACTTAGTTATCTTCTTGCTAACTTTAAGAATAATGAGTGTGATGACATTCGAGTTGAGCGGCCAAGCGTGGTGTGTGAATACCCCGATGTCTTTTTCGAGGATCTTACTAGTTTACCACCTCACCGAGAGATTGAGTTCTTTGTTGATTTAGTACCTGGCACGGCACCGATTTCTATGGTACCGTATCGGTTTGCACCTGCTGAGTTGAATGAGTTGAAGGTTCAACTCCAAGGATTGTTAGGTAAAGGTTTTATCCGTTCTAGTATTTTGCCTTGGGGAGCGCTGGCCCTCTTTGCTAAAAAGAAAGATAGAGTCTTGCGGCTTTGTATCGATTAGTGAAAATTGAACCAAGTTACTGTTAAGAATAAGTACCCAATGCCTCGTATAGATGACCTGTTTGATCAGTTGAAGGGGTCTTGTTGTTTTTCTAAGATAGACCTGAGGTCGGGTTATCATCAATTGAGGCTAAGGGAGGAGGATATCCCGAAAATGGCATTCCGTGCATGGTATGGCCATTATGAGTTTCTAGTGATGCCTTTTGGGATGACCAATGCACCGGTTGTGTTTATGGATTTGATAAACTGGATTTTTCATGAGTTCCTAGATTGTTTCGTGGTCGTCTTTGTGGATGACATTTTGATTTATTCACTTTCAGAGGAGGAACACAAGAAACACTTATGGGTAGTGCTTGAATTTCTTAGAACCCATAAGTTGTATGCTAAACTTGGGAAGTGTGAATTCTGGCTGAGAGAAGTTAGGTTCTTAGGCCATGTGGTATCCGTGGGAGGGGTGACGGTAGATTCATCCAAGATTGAGGCAATGCAAGATTGGGCACAACCTAAGAATGCCTTTGAGATTCGTAGTTTTTTAGGGTTGGCTGGATATTACCAGAGGTTTGTGAAAGATTTCTCTAAACTAGCTTCACCTTTAACTAGCCTGACGAGGAAGGGGGTCAAATTTGTGTGGGATGAGACTTGTGAGAAGTCGTTCCAGGAACTTAAAGTTAGACTCACCACTGCTCTAGTTTTGATTATCCCGGAGAGAGGTTTGGGTTACTTGGTTTATTGTGACGCCTCATGGGAATGTTTGGGTTGTGTTTTGATGTAAGAGGGGAAAGTAGTAGCCTATGGCTCGCGGCAATTGAAAACACACGAGAGGAACTACCTTGGTGATGAAATTGTGTATCGAGTCGATGAGAATGGATGACCGGAAAATGGGTCATGGTGATGAAATTGATTGATTATCATTTTTGGGATTGGTTTAATCATGGCTTTAAAACTTACTTAAAATTTCAGGGACTAAATTTTTTAAAGTGGGGAGGTTATAGCACTTGTATCCTTCGCAGCTTTTGGGAAGTGTATTTGAATCCTTTATTTTATTTTGGAAATCTTTGGTGTTGTGTATGTTGGTTTTGGAGGAGTATAATCCGATTTAAACTCGTTAGGTTTGTTTGTTCGCACTTGTTCTTGTCAAAAGTTCCTTAGAGACTTAGAAATTCTATTCTAAGGTTGACACCAGCCTTCCTAAGGGTCGACCTTTACCTATTAGTGAAGTTTCTGGAAATGTTGCTGGAATATAGGGTTGACACTAGTCTAGGAAGGGTTGACCCTTGTATATTGCAGAATCTGTGTGTTAGTTGTTGGAAATTAGTGTCAACCCTTCCTGTCTAAGGGTCGACCCCCTTGCTTGTTACCAGATTGTCTTTTCTACCTAAAGGATCAACACCTTTGCCCGAAGGGTCGACCTCTGCGTGTTTTTTTTGAATTTTGGGGTTCGAATAGGCCCTACCTTTGGGGGGTTTTTGAGCCTATTATTTTATTTGACCTTAGGGCTATTCACTACTACTATAAATAGGCCCAAACCACTTTTCTCTTATTATTTTCCTCCCTTTTTCCTTTCAAACCGTAAGTTCTCTTCTCTTTCTCTAAAACTCAAAGTTTTTTACTTAAATCTCTAAATCTACTCACCTAGAGTGATTTTTTCACCTTGTTCCTTTGAGATTAAGTGTAGAGTTTGTCAAGGGCTTCGTTTTGATCGGGGCAAATCGTTGCTTCGTCGCCGTTGACTTTTGAGCTTTTTTCTCTTCTCTCTCATCTAAGCATGAGGTAGGGATCTTTTCTACACTCCTATATGATATTTAGCTTAGTTATTCGTATCTTGTGTAACATTGATGTGATTTGGGGGTGTTTAAGGCAAACCTATGGTTTGGGCATAAAATGAAAAGAGGGATTTTTGGGTAAAGGTGAAATAAATGCTTGAGGGGTTTGAAAATGATGTTGTATTGTGTATGATTTGATGATTTTGGCACTTGGCTAATATTTGGAGAAAAAAGGGAATTTGCCCTAATTGAATGAAATTATTATTTTGTAAAAATAATGGAAATTGACATTAAAAATGTGAAATTGAAAGGGTATTGATATGAATGGTGAGATTGGTTATGTGATATTCCATTCTTTGATAGTTTCGAATAAACTATCTGTTATGAGATTTTATATCTGTTTAGAAATAACTATATTGAGCTATCGGTGGAGGATAACTATAATTGTTGTAGAAATTGCACGCGGATTAGGTGAATTGAAACTAATCACTTGTGCTTGTCATTGAATATGACTATATTTATATACATTGTATATGTATGGTTAGTTGGGAATGGAAAGAGGATTTACTCCATTGTTTGAGTTTGTGATTAAATATATTGCATATGTATGAATGATTGTTTGGGAGGAGAAAGAGAATGGACTTCATTATAATTAAGTTGGGCGGATTGTCCTGGGTGAAAGTCCCGAAATTATACATGGGTGCCTAGCCCACGGACGAAATATCCATAAAATGGCAATTGTAGTGCTTGTATGGCCTACGTTTACATGGGTCCCGTTTGACGGCTGCCCGCGGACGAAATATCCGTGAAAGACTACATGGGTCCCGTTTGACGGTTGCCCGCGAACGAAATATCTGTGAAAGAAAAGTTTGAAGTGCTTACGTGTTGATAATGTGGTTCTAGAACTAATGAGTTGTAATCTCATTTGGGTTGTTGAAAAATGATGAAATTGGCTTATGTAATTAAATGAAACGAAGGGAAATGGTTTAATGATTGAGTTTGGTAATTTAAGACTATACCTAATGTGGATGCCTTTATCTTTGACGTTGTATATGCATAGTGTACTTATACCTTTGCTAAATTTCATATACTGTATTAGATTGTTTCTACTGGGCTGTGGCTCACCCTACTTGGGAATAACATTTTCAAGTAATGATGGCATGCCTCCACCAAGGCAATAGCATAGGAGAAACTTTTGGAAGCAAGGGCTTCTCATTTTGATTGTATATTTTTGTGAAGCCAAGGGCTTAAGATGTAATGAGCGAAGCTCACTTTTGATTGTAACCAAGATATGTTTTGGAAAGATGTAAGCTCATAGGGCATTTAATTTGTTGTTATTAATTCGCATTACATGCTGTAGATTCAAAATGAATGTTTATGAATGTATAATGCATGTAACCCCTTTTGTAATACAAATTTTATTATGAGAAAATGTACCAATTATGTTATAATCATTTTCTTATGAGTTGGGTTATTTGTATTATTTTGAGGGTGTTACAAAATTTGTGTCAGGAAAAGTGCCACACAATCATCATATTTGAATTACTTTTACCGACGCAAAGGTAAATTGCCAACGATGGATGAAGGCTTTTATCGACAATTATGTTTGTCGCTAAAGGCATTACTTTTACCAACGCAATTATAAGTTTGTCGGCAAAATGTTTTGCTGACTCACTTTTGCCTATGGGTTGCCAAGGTAACTCTGTGTGTCGATAAAACTTTTTGCCGACAAGTTTTTCCTTTTAGCGACATATTTTGTTTCGTTGCAAAAAATATAATTTTTTTGCAGTGATATAAGTATTCAAGTAACAATTTTATAGAACGATAGCATCAATATTATCAAAATAAATAATTAAAATCATACTTTAATTTTAATTTTAAATTAAAATTGAAATTATACTTTTATAACACATATTGTATCATCAAATATTTTTTAGAAAAAAAAAATTGTGCATTGGACGGGTCAACTACTAGTATATATATAAAAGTAGTGTTTTTTCCTTTCTTAGTTGGCACATTCTAAGGGCTTACTTTTTCCTAAAAAATACATATCAGTATGCATTTTCTATTTACATAGAGAGTTCTACACAAGTCCAAACCCAAACCCAATTCTAATTTAAATTGTACTAACTTAACTTGTTTTATATAGACTATATAAAATAATTGTTGTTGAATTTATTTTATATAGTTGATATTTTAATTTAACTAAGAGTGTTTATTTTACAATATTATAATTTAATATATATATATATATATATCATATAAAATCATTATATGATAGTCCAACTATAACATATTTATATTTTATTTTTTCAATAAATTTTATATAGTTTCTATTTCTACATATTTTTATTTTCCAAATGAAAATAAAAGAAAATTAAATAGTTAGAATTACTTTTAGTTTTATGTTACTAATTCTTCTTCTAATTTAACTATTATTTTTAATATCAAAATGAGTATTTATTTTATTATCCTATAATTTAATATATATTATACAAAATTATTATATGATAATTATATTTTTATAATACGATAGAATTAAAATTATCAAAATACACAAATAATTTAATTAAAATTAATATATAAGTATTCAAGTAATATTTTTATAGAATGATAGTGCCAATATTATCAAAATAAATAATTAAAATCATATTTTAATTTAAAATTATTATTTTTTTTATTTTTATAACACATAGCGTACCATTAAATAATTCTTTTAAAACATAACATATGTATTACATGGGTCAACTATTAGTTAATATAAAAAAGAATGTTTGAGTCCTTTCGAAGTTTCAAGTAAATAATCTACACAAGTAACAATCAATACGTACATTAGCTTAAAGTTACTGATATAACCTTTCATTAGTAATCAATACATACATTAGCTTAAAGTTACTGATATAACCTTTCATTAGGCCTTGTTTGGCAACTCTCATTTTTAGTCAAAAAGTCAAAAAGTTACTAAATTAGCCAAAAAGCCAACAACTCATACCAAAAAGTCAAAGATTTTCTTTTCTCTCTACTTTTTACACATCTTTTTGTAAAAAGCCAAAAAGTCATCCCAAACATACTAATTTTTTTTAGCTCATATTTTAGCCAAATAGCTAAAAAGTTACTAAATTAGTCTGTTCCCATTTCGTGAGTTTTGATCTTTTTCCATTTTCCTATCTTTTATACTAGTATGGATGTAAAAGCAACAAACACTACAACAAAATGCACATTTGGCGACCAAAATTGGCGACTAAAAAAAATTTAGTTGCCAAAAGTTATGAAATTGGCGACCAACATTTTTTTTAGTCGCCAAAAGTGAAATATTTAGCTACTAATTTTTTTTAGTTGGGGCATATTCATTATTGGCGACTAAAAAAAAATTAGTCGCTAAAAATACCAGAATTGGCGAAAAAAAAAAACTTAGTCGCTGTATATTGACTTTTGGCTACTAAAATATTTAGTCGCCGAATGGTAAGTAAAAAAATTATTTTTTCTCTTTGGCGACTAAAGTTTTAGTGGCCAAAAATTTATTTTCAGCGACAAAAAAAAAATAGTCGCCGTTTATTGACTTTTAGCTACTAAAATATTTAGTCGCCGAATGAAAAATAAAATAATTATTTTTTCTCTTTGGCAACTAAAGTTTTAGTCGCCAAAAACTTACTTTCAGGGACGAAAAATTATTTTAGTTACCGAATAATTTTTTTTTATTTTTAATCTTTGATAACCTATCTTCAACGACTAAAACTTAGTCGGCAAATGTTCAGAATTTTACTGGGAAACATTGAATATTGGCGCCTAAATTTTGCCCAAATCTATTACTTCTTCACACGGTTCTTTCCCTCTCTTGCTCTCTCTCTAATCAGTACACTAAACCAGATGTACGCTCAGTGACGGTCACCACCTCACCGTCACACGTTGCCACCGCTGCACGTCGCTACCTCCACTGCCGCAAATCACAGGTTCTTGTCCCTCTCTCTCTGTCACTCTCGGTCCTCTCTCTCTCTCTCTCTCTCTCTCTCTCTGCGTTGCCCTATTTCACTATCTCTCACACTTCATCTAGGGTTTATATGATTTTTTTAGTTTAATTTTGTGTTGATTTCGTAAATGGGTTTGGTTGAATTGTTTGATTTCTATGAAATTATATTATTCTTCAAGTCCAAAATTGGTTTGACTTTTGTTTGATTTCTATTAGAAGTAAGTTGTTTTTCTGGTTATTGAGTATCTTAGCATCTCAAAACTGACTGTAATTTGGACCTGTAGGTTGCGAGTTAGAGCCGAATACGCCCTAAACTTAGTCGAAAAAGGGTGTTTCGGGGCCGAAAAGGTGAAACAACCTCCGAACCACCATGTGGCTCACACGGACAGTTCCCTCATCACAAATAGAACTTGTGACAACTGATGGAACGTAATCCGGACCAGTAAGTTGGGAGTTAAAGCCGAATACGCCCTAAACTTAGTCGAAAAAGGACTTTTCGGAGGCGAAAATTCATAACAGCCCCCAAACCACCCTGTGGCTCACACAGATAGTTCCCCCATGACAAATAGGACTTGTGAGAGCTAACGGAACATAATTCAGATCCGTAGGTTGGGAATTAGAGTCGAATACGCCCTAAACTTAGTAGAAAAATGACGTTTCGGGGGTGAAAATTCAAAACAACCCCTGAACGACCGTGTGGCTTGCACAGATAGCTTCTCCATGACAATTAGGACTTGTGAGAACTGATGGAATGCAATTCGGAGCCGTAAGTAGGGAGTTAGAGCCGAATACGCCATAAACTTAGTAGAAAAAAGGGCGTTTCGGGCACGAAAATTCAAAACAGCCCCCAAAACCACTGTGTGGCTCACACGAACAGTTCCCCCATGACAAATAAGACTTTTGAGAACTGACGGAACGTAATTCGAACCCGTAGGTTGCAAGTTAGTGCCGAATACGCCCTAAACTTAGTAAAAAAAGGGGTTTCGGGGGCGAAAATTCAAAACAGCCCCCGAACCACCGTGTGGCTCACACAGACGGTTCCCCCATCACAAATAGAACTTGTGACAACTGACAGAACGTAATCCGGACTCGTAGGTTGGGAGTTAGAGCCGAATACACCCTAAACTTAATCGAAAAAGGACTTTCCGGGGGCGAAAATTCATAACAGCCCTCGAACCACCGTGTGGCTCACACGAACAATTCACCCATGACAAATAGGACTTGTGAGAGTTGACGGAACGTAATTCGGATTCGTAGGTTGGAAATTAGAGCCGAATACGCCCTAAACTTAGTGGGAAAAGGATTTTCCGAGGGCAAAAATTCATAACAGCCCCCGAACCATCGTGTGGCTCACACGGACAGTTCCTCCATGACAAATAGGACTTGTGAGAACTGACAGAACGTAATTCGGACCCGTAGGTTGGGAGTTAGAGCCGAATACGCCTAAACTTACTCGAAAAAGGGTTTTCCAGGGGCGAAAATTCATAACACCCCTCGAATACGCCTTGCATTTAGTCGAAAAACTTGCAACACTTAGTTAAAAAAGCAGCAACTTTATTAAAATAAAATCTACATATTCTAATAATTGCCTTTATATATTTATAGGACGAAGAAATTACATATTACATTGTTTGTGCAGTTGGTTGGAATAAATATTGCATGATACATATATATATACTTGTTTTTATTTCCAAGAAGACATTTCTTGATTGTTCTACCTGAAATGCATGTTAGAACATGTTCCATATGGCTGACTAAATTGATATTTTGTAACCAATTCTAATGTTTCGTTTTTTGTTTTTCTTTGTAGCTGGCTTTGTTGCGTGGACTTGTGGATAATCCATATTGGTGTATGGAGAAGAATTTTCACTTTTGTGTAGAACTAATATAATACTTTTGTCATCCTCAGCTTTTGTGTAGTTCATTATTATTGATACAGAAAACTTTTGGCAATCAACAGATAATGACTGTCGTGGCACATATATACCATTTGTCGGCATACATATAGGACGTTTTGTCATGGTTCATAGAAGACTTTTATCGTGGTACATATATCACCTTTTGTTGTGGTACAAACTACGATGGTAATTTGTACCATGCCAAATGGTAATTTCGCTTGGTAGTAAATGTATTTTTTTGTATACGGAGGGTTTTGATTTTTGTATGATATATTTTGTATGGAATTATTATTTTAGTTTGGACAATAGTTGATTTGTATGGACTTTGATATTTAATGTTATTTATTTTTGGTATATGGATGCATATTGTGGAATGATTGATAATATGTATCATTTTGTTTTTATACGTATTGCAGGTTGTATTGTATATAGACAGGTTATGGAGAAATTATAATTTCGCGATAAAACATAATATCATCTTTTTGGTGACTAAACAATTAGTAGCTAAAAATAAATTGGGAAAAAACATTTGGCGACTAAAAGTTTTGTAGCAAAAAAAAAAAAAGATATTTAGCGACTAAAAGTTTAGTAGCAAAAAAAAAGACATTTAGTGACTAAAAGTTTAGTAACCAAAAATAAAAAAAGAAGACATTTGGCAACTAAAACTTTAGTAGCCAAAAGAAAATCAAACATTTGGCGACTAAAATATTTCGTAGCTAAAAATAAAAAACTAAATTATAAACACACTTTTGCCGACTAAAATTTTAGTAGCCAAAAATGTAAAACTTTAGGCTGCTAAATATGTAGTAGCCAAAAGAGGAACTCTTTGCCGACTAAACATTTAGTAGCCAAAGATGGGGACTTTCAGCGACTAAATTTTTAGTAGCTAAAAAAGAACTCTTTGTCGACTAAAATTTTAGTAGCTAAAAAGGTGGGACTTTAGGCGACTAAAAATTTGGTCGCCGAAAAGGGTCTAAATTAATTTAATGTCCAACCTTTTAACGACTAAATATTTAGTCAGCAAATGAATACATTTGGCGACTAAAATAATTTCAATCGCCAACTAGCTTTCCCGACTACTCTTCGCCTACTAATTTTGAGACTAAAAAATTTAGTCGCTAAAGCCCTTCAGCGGCTAAAAATTGACTTTTGGCGACTAAAAATTTAATCGCCAAAAGTGAAAATTCTTGTAGTGAAAATAAATGTAGATAAGAATTACAATAAATTATATCAATAGTTCTTACATTTTGTCCCTTATATCATTTTCATCCGTCATTTCGATTAATTCAATTTTGACCTCTTAATTTTAAATTTTATATCAATTTAGTCCAATTGATAACGTCGATTAAGATTTTTGAAGAAAAATGGTCATTTAATTGGTTGAGTTTAACTCACTAAGTTGAACAAATTTATAACTCTATCTATAAATACATGACACATGCTACTCATATTCACATTTTTCATTAAAAAAAAATAACAATTGTAATTAATTGGAACAAATTAAGAAAAAAAATCATAAATTCAAGATCAAAATCGAGCCAATTGAAATTACAGTAACCAAAATGACACAACGGCTACAAGGACTACCACTATAATTTTCTCTAAAAACTAATTAGGTAGTTTTAGGGCCAGAATTGTTAAGGGATTAGGTAGTATATTACCCCTAAATTTTAAGTAAATTTTGTTTGATCCCTTCAAAATTCTAAATAATTTTTTTTGTTATCCTTTGAAATCTCCTCTTGATTTTTTTTCTTATCATAATATTTTTCAATTGCTCCTTATAATTAGACCAATAATTCAGACACAAAAATATCAAGGAAAAAAACAATATGTGGTCTAAATTTAGTTCTTGTATAGTGGGATTTACACATAAAATGATCAATTTAAATCACACATTATTTTCTCGATACTTTTTCTCTGTCTTTAGAGTTATTGTAGTCACATATTTTATTAATATCAATTATAATTAACATTTTTTTTTTAACAAAAATCAATAAAACTATGATATTTCTTAAGTGCACAAAAATTTCTTACACCATTATATAATTAACACTTTGAATATTATAAGTTTCAAATTAATAAAAAAAACATCAAGACAAAATATATTAAATAATAATAAGCAAGGTAATAAACTCTATACATCAATTAGACTTTTGAAATTGTATTATTGTAAGAGAATATATATAGAAAGAATTTAAAGGAGATAACCTATTTGGGCCCCCATAATGAAAATCCTGATTCCACCAATGAATAGATTTACATAACTATATATTCTCACTTCTTCTTTCACACCCTTTACTTATAAATCCTCATGCATTTCATTCAAGCAAAACCCATTATCATCCACTCCAAAGTTATTTCAATTCGAGAACTAGAATTGAGGAAACATGAAGATTGCTAATACAAGGCCAAGCACACAAGTTATTGTAGCACAATCTTCACTGTATTTAAATTAATTAAATTCTGTTGTGTACTAAACAACAACCAGAATATAAAGAAATAAATGAAAGGAGAGAATTTGTTTGATTACAAAAATCAAATTCGTAATAAAAATAAAAATAAATAAATAAAAACAGATTTTATTTTGTTACAAAAACAAAATTAAGATCTGATTTAAATAAATAATAAAACACTAAAAATAAATTAAATAGCTTACTTGATTTAATTTCTTCGAATTATAATCTGATCAAGTCCAGTGTTTGACACTGTGTCCTTAAGACAGATTCGTCCTCTTCACGGTGCTTTCAGAAATTGGACGTCTATCTCCCAGGATGAAATAATCTACTACAAACAATAGCAGCACTACAAATTGTTTGCCTTACGAACACACTAAGTGTTTACACTCTTTCTTTCAGAAAATAAATGCAGCAAAATGCAGAGATTTATATCAGAGGATGGAGTACGAAAATTGGAGTAAAATCCAAATGGGAGGCTAGTCTATTTATAGATGTAAAGGTGGCTATTGGTTTTGAATTGAACAGGTATGAAACCTATTGGTTTTGAATTCAAACATATTTGAATCTGTTGGGTTATATTTCAAACAGATAACAAAACAGGAAGGGCCCTGTTTGGGTGTGCAATAATACCAGACTGGTTTATTTCGGGAAAGGCCCTGTTTGGATGTACAGTAAAACCAAACCAGTTTAATTTTAAATTATGGATTTTATTTTACCAAAAAATAAAATTAAATTCAAATGTTTTTAGCCCGAAGAGATTAGTATTAGGCCGAACAAGCCCAACCCAACCGAACACCATGCACCCACGTCCAAGCCCAAGCCCAGCCCAGCCTACCCGACCGGACGGACGGCGGCGGCGGCGCGCGCGCGCGTGTGTGGTGATTTTTGGGTCCAATGGGTCTAGCCCATTTTGCCCATAACCTCTCCGTCTAAAACACTTGGGTACCCCTTGGGGCACACCCCAAGTACCAAACCCAAGCCTTATAAACCCATTCAAAACCTCTCACCAAATCAATGTGGGACAAGCCATTTTACAACCTTAAGGAATTTCCACCAAAACTCCATTTCCATGGAACACACTTTGGCTTCAATTTCCCATTCACTCGATAATGGTTTTGAGCAACCAAATATACCACGTGAATCACAACGCGGCATAGAACGCGTTACCACTTTGACCCGTGAAAATCGACGCACGGGGCCCACCTAAAAAATAGACCAAACTTAGGATAAAATTCTGATTTTACCCAGAATTTATAACCATTTCCAACAATCCCCCACATGAATGGAATTTGATGACAACGGAAATACAACAATATGCAGATTTATTGAAAGAGTATAAGTCAAAAATATCTTGCATCAGGATAGGTAGTTTTCGGCCTTGAACCTTCCCTAGTGATAACCTATCGGACTTACTGGCTAACAAATGGACGCGATGCCTTGAATTGTTCAGCCATTTGTGTAAGCCAAGACAATAGATTTCACACAAAATATCTTCTAACACATCGTGGTTCTCACTGTTGTGTTCATTTTGGCCTTGAACGCGCCTGGTTTTCATAAGTGTTTCTAGAGAATTTAGCTTCTTCATTCTCATAAAACCGGCCCCAGTTCAACACTCATATAGGTGATTCTTATTGTGAGTATCTCCTTATACTCGTCTTGATTTATGCCTCAATCAAGATATAAGTAATCATTAAAAGCAAAGCTTATCCTTATACCCCTGCATACAACATATGTTGCAGATATCACTCTCACCATAGGAATGGGTAGGGAATTTTTAATCCCTTGGTGATTTCTGGCACGCCATACATAACTTAGTTATCCCTTTGAACTTAGTTCTTGGGATCTCCAGTCACATAAGCAGGGTTACCATTATGACGACTCTTATGTAATAGGCTTTAATCCCATCCACTTCGATGAACTATACACTAGCTCTTTTGTCAAACCTTTTGTTAACGGATCCGCAATATTCTCTTTAGATTTTATATAATCTATTGAGATTATTCCGTTTGACAACAATTGCCTTACGGTATTATGTTGACGACGAATATGTCGTGACTTACCATTATACATATGATTCTGCGCCCTGCCTATTGCAGATTGACTATCACAATGAATGCAAATAGCTGGCACAGGTTTTGGCCACATTGGAATGTCTTCTAAGAAGTGACGAAGCCATTCTGCTTCTTCTCCTACTTTGTCCAAAGCAATGAACTCGGATTCCATTGTGGATCGTGCGATGCAAGTTTGTTTCGTGGATTTCCAAGAAACAGCAGCGCCTCCTAGAGTAAAGACATATCCACTAGTGGATCTTGAATCTTTAGTATTCGATATCCAATTGGCATCACAATAACCTTCAAGTACTACTGGATATCGAGTAAAGTTCAAACCATGATCATGGGTGAATCTTAGATATCTAAGAACCCGAATGATCGCTTTCCAATGGTCTTCTCCAGGGTTACTAGTGTACCTACTCAATTTACTGATAGCATAAGCTATATCAGGACGAGTACAATTCATTAGGTACATCAGGCTTCCAATGATTTGGGAGTATTTTTACTGAGACACTGCATCACCTTTATTTTTTGATAAATAAAGATTGACGTCTATATGTGTTCTAGCTAAATTCATATCATCCTTGATAAATTTACCAAGAATTTTCTCAATATAATGTGATTGAGATAATGCATATCCGTCAGATGTTTTAGTAATTTTCATTCCTAATATAACATTTGCGACCCTCATATCTTTCATATCAAATCTTTTGTTAAGCATCTGCTTAGTTGATTTGATCATGTTTTGACTGCTCCCAATGATAAGCATGTCATCCACATAAAGACAAACTATGACATATCCTTGGTCAGTGTTTTTAACATAGATGCATTTGTCACATTCGTTTATCTTAAACCCGTTAGTAAGCATTGCAAGATCAAATTTTTCATGCCATTGCTTAGGTGCTTGTTTTAATCCATAAAGGGATTTTACAAGTCGACAAACTTTCTTTTCTTGCCCTGATACTACAAACCCTTCAAGTTGCTCCATATAAATCTCTTCATTTAGATCACCGTTTAAGAAAGCTGTCTTAACATCCATTTGATGTATTTCTAAATTAAACAACGCTGCTATAGAAATAAGCATGCGAATGGATGTTATTCTTGTCACAGGGGAATATGTGTCAAAATAGTCCAGACTTTCCTTTTGTCTGTAACCTTTAACTACAAGTCTTGCTTTATACTTGTCAATTGAACCATCTGCTTTCATTTTTCTCTTGAATATCCATTTATATCCAAGAGGTTTAGAACCTGGTGGAAGGTCCACCAATTCCCAAGTATGATTTTACATGATGGATACAATTTCATTATTAACAGCCTCGTTCCACAAAGGTGCTTCAGGACCTGTCATTGCTGCCTTAAAGCTTTGAGGTTCATTTTCTAATAAGTATGTCAGAAAATCTGGACCAAAGGATTTTGATGTTCTCACTCTCTTACTTCGTCTTGGTTCATCATCAGTTAAATCCTGTTAGTCGAGACTATTACTAGTCTCTTGTGTTTGATTGTCATTAGTCTCTCGACTTTATGTACAATGATCAGTTCTTTTCTGTGAACTTAATTCCTGTCCTTTCTTGTAAGGAAAGACATGTTAAAAAAACACAGCATTCCTTGACTCTATAATAGTGTTCACATTTATATCTGGTATTTCTGATTTATAAGTCAAAAACCGATATGCACTACTATTCTGAGCATAACCAATAAACACACAGTCTACTGTTTTTGGTCCAATCTTAGTTTTTTTAGGAACAGGAATTTTAAATTTTGCCAAACACCCCCACACTTTTAAGTATTTGTAGGAAGGTGGTCGACCTTTCCACAATTCATAAGGAATGCTTTTTGTTTTCTTGTGGGGTATTCTATTAAGAACATAATTAGCAGACAATATTGCTTCCCCCCCCCCCCCCACAAGTTCTGTGGTAAGCCTGAACTTAGTAACATGGCATTCATCATTTCTTTTAGGGTTCTATTCTTCCTTTCAGCAATTCCATTTTGCTGCGGAGAATAAGGTGCTGTAGTTTGGTGAATAATGCCATGTTGTGCACAAAATTCATTTAATAGTGCATCATATTCACCACCCCTATTACTTCTGATATAAATCAATGAATTTCAAAACAAATTCAAGAAAAAACCAAAATAATTATGACTACTCAAGTTAGAATTAATGTTTTGACAAAATCATATCCTCATAAAAATTTTTGCCTAAGAATCAAACAATTCAAAAACTCATTTGATTGTATACATTCTTGCAACTCAATAACAAATAAATGTCACTGTCATAAAAATATTTGTGAAAGAAGAAAATTAAATTATCTCAACTAATGCAAGAGGTACACCCCCATATTAATAAAATGGTTCATGGTTTAACAAATTCTACTACGCAAGTAAAATAATTATTAATGACATCTCATGTCACAAATTTAAAATAAACTAATAATAAAACATTTCTTAAAATTTACTTTCCAATTAAATGGAACGATATAACTACATACATCTTCATGTTTAAATTTCTCTGGTGTTTAAACACCCATTCAAAATTGATTGGAAAAACTCAAATTAATCAACATATCGATTTAACATTCCAAATCACATGAAATTTTTGTTAGGAAATAACTTGAGTTGACATCATACATGCGTATCAAACGCATCAACTAAAAATAATGAATTAACAAAATAAATTAATCATGCATGATCCCAAAATTTGCATCATAAAATAAAAAGATTCTCAACTCATAAATAAAATTCAATGCGTTTTGAATTTTAAACTCCAAAATGACAAAACATACCTTCATTTAATAAGTTTGATTTGTACATAAATAAACTAATTAAATATGCATGCAAAAGTCCTTGTGAATATATATATATATATATATATTATTCCGACTCATAAGCAGATACTAATCACGACTACAGATCCACACGCAGAAATTTAAATATGATTCAAAAAACCAATAAAGAAACTAAACTTGCCACAAAGGTTTTTTTGTAATAAAAATAAAATTTGTTTGTAAATTAATATTTTACTCCAGAAACAAATTCTCCCATGTACTACGATAAAGTCAAAAGAACTATGATAAATTAACAAAATTAATTTTCTAGTTACTAAAACCAGAAAATAAATTATAACATAAAATAATTTTATTTTCCTTGCTATTTAAACTAGTAAAATAAAATACCGAAATAATATCTGATTACAAAAAATCAGAAAAACAAACCACAAATTAATTTTCTAGTTACTAAAACCAGAAAATAAATTATAACACAAAATTATTTTATTTTTCTTGTTACTAAAACTAGAAAATACTATAATTTTATTTTCCTTGTTACTGAAACTAGAAAATAAAATACCACAAAACTATCTGATTACAAAAATCAGAAAAAACACAAAATAATTTTCTAGTTACTAAAACCAGAAAATAAATTAACACAAAGCTATCTGATTACAAAAATAAAAAAAAAAACACACAAAATAATTTTCTAGTTACCAAAACCAGAAAATAAATTAAAACACAAAATAATTTTATTTTCTTTGTTACTAAAACTAGAAAATAATATAATTTTATTTTCCTTGTTACTAAAACTAGAAAAATAAAATACCAAAATAATTTTCTGTAATACCAAATAATATTCTGCAATTGTTAATGACACCAGTATATTACTACTAGTTGTCAAAGAAAAGAGACAGTATATTACTACTATCTGTCAAATAGCATAAACCACTATTTGTTTTTCCAACCAGAATATTACTTTGAAAACACAGAAAATTAAATGCAATGAAGATACCAAAAACAAAATAAGAATCTGTCTTAAGATTGTAGGACAATCTTCACTGTATTTAAATTAATTAAATTCTGTTGTGTACTAAACAACAACCAGAATATAAAGAAATAAAGTAAAGGAGAGAATTTGTTTGATTACAAAAATCAAACTCGAAATAAAAATAAAAATAAATAAATAAAAACAGATTTTATTTTGTTACAAAAACAAAATTAAAATCTGATTTAAATAAATAATAAAACACTGAAAATAAATTAAATAGCTTACTTGATTTAATTTCTTCAAATTACAATCTGATCAAGTCCAGTGTTTGACATTGTATCCTTAAGACAGATTCGTCCTCTCCACGGTGCTTTCAGAAATTGGACGTCTATCTCCCAGGATGAAATGATCTACTACAAACAATAGCAGCACTACAAATTGTTTGCCTTACGAACACACTAAGTGTTTACACTCTTTCTTTCAGAAAATAAATGCAGCAAAATGCAGAGATTTATATCAGAGGATGGAGTACGAAAATTGGAGTAAAATCCAAATGGGAGGCTAGTTTATTTATAGATGTAAATGTGGCTATTGGTTTTGAATTGAACAGGTATGAAACCTATTGGTTTTGAATTCAAACAGATTTGAATCTATTGGGTTATATTTCAAACAGATAACAAAACGGGAAGGGCCTTGTTTGGGTGTGCAATAATACCAGACTGGTTTATTTTGAGAAGGGCCCTGTTTTGAATTATGGATTTTATTTTATCAAAAAATAAAATTAAATTCAAATATTTTTGGTCTAAAAAGATTAGTATTGGGCCGAACAAGCCCAACCCAACCTCACACCTGCGCCCAAGCCCAGCCCACCCGACTGGACGACGGCGGCGGTGTGCACGCGTGTGGTGATTTTTGGGTCCAATGGGTCTAGCCCATTTTGCCCATAACCTCTCCCTCTAAAACACTCGGGTACCCCTTGGGGCACACCCCAAGTATCAAACCCAAGCCTTATAAACCCATTCAAAAACTCTCACCAAATTAATGTGGGACAAGCCATTTTACAACCTTAAGGAATTTCCACCAAAACTCCATTTCCATGGAACACACTTTGGCTTCAATTTCTCATTCACTCGGTAATGGTTTTGAGCAACCAAATATACCACGTGAATCACAATGCAGCATAGAACGCGTTACCACTTTGACCCGTGAAAATCGATGTACGGGGCCCACCTAAAAAATAGACCGAACTTAGGATAAAATTCTGGTTTTACCCAGAATTTATAACCATTTCCAACAGTTATAATAATTATGCTTTTGGTGTTTTCTGCAACAACAATCACACCTACTATGGCAAGAACATTGCGCTTTTCAATTCCGAAACCACCCATATTTGATTGTTTCCTTAGTACTAGGAAAATTAAAGGATGTGAGAAGGGGCTCGGACAATCATTCAAATGGAACTGTACAGAGTTGCACCCCAAGCTTTGCAAGGCAGTAACGGGGATGTCTGATTATTGCATGAAGCTTGTTTTCTCAAGTTCAAAATATACTTTAAAATTTGGTTATGCAGTCAAGAAATTCTGCACTTTGCTTGGTTATGGACCATCTCTTCCTCGTAAATTTACCATAAAAAATGGTATAGCTAATATCCGATTTGATATTGGGGTTATATATATAATTATTACATGGAATAAGTCAGAGTAATGTGATACAAAAAAATGTTTCTTAGAATTTTACTTGACAAACTTATCTGGCACGAAGTTGTTTCTATAAGTTAATTTCAGTTGGTTCATTTCAAATATCAATGGTTTGTTATTGCATGCTACATTAGTTTGTAAAACAATTTATACAAAATGTTTGTTTGTTTAGTATTTTACTAACTTATTGAATTGAATGTATTAGCTTTTGAAAATTGCATGAAGAAGTTGCTATCAAACATATGTGCTATTTAGCTTTCGTTTTTTCTTTTTATTTTTTTTTTTAAATTTTATACATTATCAAGGTTAATGTGCTTTCTTTAAATGAAGATCAAAATCTTTTCTTTTTTTTTTTTAATTTTATACATTATCAAGGTTAATGTGCTTTCTTTAAATGAAGATCGAAAAAAAATATATTACAGCATACATATAGGGGTTTTAGGGACTAAATTTTTTCGTCTCTAAAAGTGAAAATTTTATTGCAAAAAAATTAGGTGACCAATTCCTTTCATCTTTAAAGGTCATCCCACAAGTTAAAAAAAAGACCTTTAGTGGCAAAATTTTAAAATGTCGATAATAAATGCACTTTTAGGGAAAAAAATTCTCGTGTTGAAAATGTTTATTTTCTCAAACTAAAATTTTGATCCCAAAAGGATAGTAATATATCACTAATTATCCAATTTCGTCATTAAAAATAAAAATGACGCTTTTAACAATTAAAATATTTCGTCTGTAATTTTGTCTTTGTCTAAAACTTAATTTGTTGTGATGTTTTTAATTGTTACAATTGGATTTTCTAACTTCTTTTTGAGTTGAGACTAATCATATATATATATATATATTATTAAAAATAGTTTTTTTTTTTCCTCATGTGTAAGTCACATATTACACTACAACAAATTTGGGGTTTAAAGGCAAAACAAATTTGTCCCAAAGTGTATATATATCGTCACTCAAACTGATTACGACGAAAATTTTTTGTCGCTTGTTTTGTCGCCAAAGCGTCGTCGCTAAAGAGTCTTAGAGACGAAAAATCAAATTCGTCATTGAAAATGATAAATTTGTGACGAATTTTTTTGTCTCCAATATACTCTGTTGGAAACATACTTGTAAGTAATTAGCGACAAAATATCTTGTCATTAAAGGAAGAAATTAGAGACAAAAGTATTTTGTCATAAATATAAGAAATAGAGAAGAAACAATTTTGTCACGTTTAATATAAACGAAGGTGAAAAATTTTTGTCAAAGAAGCTACCAATAGAGACAAAAACAAATTCATCATTAAAAATGATAAATTTGTGACGAATTTTTTTGTCTCCAATATACTCTGTTAGGAACACACTTGTAAGTAATTAGCGACAAAATATTGTCATTAAAGAAAGAAATTAGAGACGAAAGTATTTTGTCATAAATATAAGAAATAGAAACGAGATAATTTTGTCACGTTTAATACAAACGAAGACGAAATTTTTTTGTCAAAGAAGCTACCAATAGAGACAAAAATAAATTCATCATTAAAAATGATGAAATAATGTCAACAAAAAAAAATCATCACACATTGAGGGTAATAGTGACAAAATGTGACAATATTTTTCGTCATGACAAATTCATTTAGCAACGAAATAAAGAATTCATGACAAAATTAATCTTCCACCTAAGCCAAATAAGAGACAAAAAAAACCTTCTTTACGGATGGAAAATTATGTCACTAATTCCATAATATTTTTTTCCACATTATATACCTATTTTATCAAAATCTGAATTTTAGTTCAACAATTATAACACTATTCATGTTGAAACCTGTTAAATATAACAATTCCATTCACAACTTAACGTAACCTGTCATCAACACATTTACAAATTAACAAAATGAAAATATCCATTTATCATTACAAATAATTTCATCCTAGTACAATAAAATAGTGCAATATCCACAAAATATCCAAAAATTATAACTTGTACAATTCCACAAAACATCCAACAATAACTAGTGCAACTCCACAAAGTATGTGCATCCTTATCAAACAAAATGAACATTCAAGCAAATTACATCATTGTTGCACGTAAAAAATGCCACCCCAATCCAATCTGCAAAAAAATAAATTAAAAGCTTTAGTAATTAATTAATTATACAAAAGATTAAAAACATTAGTAACTCATCAATTTACAATTAGATCAATTATATAATTTATCCCTCTAACAGACTTTTTCGAGATTATGAGAACTAAAAAATTAATTTTAAGACTAATTCACAAATGGTGCATCCCATTAATGTGCCGTAAGTTCAGACAACTTATATTGGTCCCTCCTAAGATGTTTCTGTTGGTTCCTGTACAAATCTATGGTTGTATGATAGTTTAGCCTTTCGACGACCTTTTTTGAAGCTTTAAGTATAGAGAAAAAGAAATATTTTTTAGACTAATTCACAATTTATACATCCTGTGTTATAGCGACCCCTGTTTTTCCTTCCTTGTTTGCTGTATTCCGGACTTAGTTCCGTGAATGTGTTGTTGTCGTATTCTCATTTCTGTCCTTTACTCTTTGTATGTGAGTCTTGGGTTGTGTTGGGCAGGTTTGAAACAGGTTGGTTGTGTTTAGAAACCTAGAGTTGTTGCCCAGAATTTTGCCTTCACGCTCAAGCGGGGATTTTGATGCTCGAGCGGGGCCCTTTGATTTTGCTTCTCCGCTCGAGCTGACATTTTGACGTTCGAGCGTAATTTTCCATCTCTCAGTATTTTGTCTGCGGGTTATTAGACGCTCGAGCGTCCGCTTTCACACTCGAGCGGGGACCATCAACTGCAAAACTTCTGGAGGTGTGCATCCGGCGCTCGAGCGGTGCTTTTGACGCTCGAGCGTGAGTCTGTGTCTGACGCCCGAGCGGGGAGTTCCACGCTCGAGCGAGGTGACTTTTTATATCAGTCCGAAAAGTGACTTTTTGGATCACTTTTCTTTGACTTTTTCTCTCTCTTACTTTTCAAAACCTCCATTGGAGAGCTCCTCACTCTAAACTTCAACTTCTCTCTAGGGTTTGATCTAGTTTGAGTGATCCCCTACCTTGGTCCCTTTGTATAAAGTGTAGAGCTTGGCTTGGGCTACATTTCCATCCGAAAATCTTGGGTTTTAGAGCATTTCGAAATTCTTCATCTTCTCCATTTGGTCTCTCCATTTGAGGTAGGGATAACTATTCATTTTTATGGTCTTTGACATAGATGTTGGGAATTTTGTATAAATGGTTTGATTTGAGAAGTTAGGGTTTGAGATTTGAAATATTGAAAGGAGGGGTTTTGTTCCTTTTGAACTATATATGTGTATATGGGTCTTAACATGAAGTTGTGAATGTTTATTAATGATATTTGAACCATTGGGTCAATATTGGAAAAGAAATAGGAAAATGCCATATTTGGGTTTTATTGGGTCATTAGTGCAAGTAATGACTTTCATTGTGAAATGTGAAATTGAGATGGAAATAATGAAATTGGCTTAAGATGAGATTGAATGGTGGAGTTGGATTTATTAATCGCTCACTTTTGAAAATGTTGATAATTTATCTGTTGATGCATTTATTATCTATTTAGAAATAATTGCTTTGGTCTATCGGTGGAGGATAGTCTTGATTGTTGTAGACACTGTATGATGATTAGGTGAATTAAAACTAATCGATTGAATATGTCATTGAATATGACGGTTGGACTAATACATCGAATATGTGTATTGATTGATCATGTATATAATAATTGTTTATATACATTATATTGTGTAGGAGGAGATAGGGGATGCACTCCACGGTTTGGGAGGAGATAGGGGGTGGACTCCTAAATCGGATTTTATTTGGGAGGAGATAGGGGATGGACTCCATTGATACAGCAAATATGTGTATCTATTGTGAAGTATGGAAGTGTTTTAATATGATATTAATACAGCAAATATGTGTATCTAATGTGAAATGGAAGTGTTGTTGATATGAGTTGTGATCTCATTTAATTGTTTGGCCAGGTTCTGAGCCATGTTTATGAAATTAAAAATTGGTTAAGTAAAGGAAAGTAAAATGAAACATGGACATATTGGTTATGAAAGTGAATTGTGTTGTAAGTTGGTTGGCCAGTGTCAACATTTATCGAATGCACATGTTTTAGTTATTGCTCATATTATGTTTAACATATCTCTACTGGGCATTGGCTCACCCTATGTGGGACATTATTTTCAGGTGCAGGTGATATGCCGCCTCCAAGGTCTTAACTTGGGAGGTTATGGAAGTTGAAGGCTTATCTTTTTGTGATTACCTTTTTGTATTACATGTATATCAAGCCATGGGCTTATTTTGTGTAAAGAGTTAGAACTCTACTTTTGTTAAACCCAAGTGTTGACTTGGAAAGTTGTAAGCCTATAGGGCATTTACTTTTGTTGTCAACATGAAATACTTCTTGTAAGAATACTCTGATGTTGGTAATATAATATCTCTTTTTGTATCATGAATGTGTGATTATGGGTTTATTTTGAGGGCGTTACACTGTGCACCTGTACAAATTGGATGTCCTATGCATGTTTCCATTACTTTCTAATTCTTAAAACATATATTCTTTTATAAAATTTGTTATATTAAAGTTAATATACTTTATCAAGAAGTATGTCCACTTGTGGATGAGTCTCCTCCACTTTCAAAGTGTCCAGTGAATCCTTCGGTCCTTAAAAAGTTGACAACATCAACCATTATCTCCCCTTACTTCTTCCTATCCTTTGGTCCTCAAAACTAGTTTGTCTATAATGAAATCCAGCTCTAACTCCCAAACCAGGAACCCGATTCGAGTCCCGTCTTCTCCCACAAGTCTCTCGTGCCTAGGCGGTCGTGTGTGCCAAGTTTTGTGCTAATCTGACGTCGTTTGGTGATTTTTGGGGCGTTAACACCTCGAATTCTAAGTTTTTTACGAAACTAGTTTGTCTAGAGTGAAATCCAGCTCTAACTCCTAAACCGGGAACCCAATTCGAGTCCGGTCTTCTCCCACAAGTCTCTCGTGCCTAGGCAGTCATTTGTGCCAAGTTTTGTGCTACTCCGACGCCGTTTGGTGATTTTAGGGTGTCAACACCTCGAATTCTAAGTTTCAACTAGTTTGTCTAGAGTGAAATCTGACTCTAACTCCCAAACCGGGAATCCGATTCGAGTGCCGTCTTCTCCCACAAGTCTCTCATGCCTAGACAATCGTGTGTGCCAAATTTCGTGCTACTCCGAGTCTGTTTGGTGATTTTGGGGCATCAACACCTCGAATTCTAAATTTCTTAAGAAGCTAATGCGTAGAGTGAAATCCGACAGTAACTCCCAAACCGAGAATCCGATTCGTGTCTCGTCTTCTCCCACAAGTCTCTTGTGCCTAGGCGGTCGTGTGTGCCAAGTTTCGTGCTACTCCGACACCGTTTGGTGATTTTGGGGCGTTAACACTTCGAATTCTAAGTTTCTTAAGAAACTAGTTTGTCTAGAGTGAAATCGGGCTCTAAATCCCAAACCGGGAACGCGATTCGAGTCCCGTTTTCTCTTACAAGTCTCTCATGCCCAGGCGGTCGTTTGTGCCAAGTTTTGTGCTACTCTAATGCCGTTTGGTGATTTTGGAGTATTAACACCTCGAATTCTAAGTTTCTTAAGAAACTAGTTTGTCTAGAGTGAAATCTGGCTCTAACTCCCAAACCGGGAACCCGATTCGAGTCCCGTCTTCTCCCACAAGCCTCTCATGCCTAGGCGGTCGTGTGTGCCAAGGTTTGTGCTGGTCCAACGCCGTTTGGTGATTTTGGGGCGTCAACGCCTCGAATTATAAGTTTCAACTAGTTTGTCTTAGAATGAAATCCGTCTATAACTGCAATTAAATTGCAATTAAATTCATAACCATGTTTGCTCAGTTACCCAATCTTCTTACCCATATATTACTTTAGATTATAGCATGTCATGATTATCCCTCAAGATACTTCGGTCATAGTTGTGATGTGTAATAGCCTAACGGGAATAAAAGGGGAAAATTGCACAAATATGGTTCTGAAAGGGTTCAAAGGCATTATTGTCTTGTAGATGCAAAATTGTGAAACATAATTCACACAGCCAACCATATGTAGCTGGAACTAGATTTACTGATTGCATTCTAAGATGGCAAATTCAAATTTTCATGTTTAAAACCTTTCAAATCATGCTCTTGATGATATCTTATAAATAACCTAAAAAACAATGACTTCAAGAGTCAGGATGCCGTTGAGCTGAGCATGTAGCCCCATACAGAGAAAGCAGAGTAGCTTACATATTAATTAAGCAGCAATTATTATGACTCTCAAGTAGGGAAAATTAAGAAAACTCATCACCAAAATCAGGTGTCCAAGTTATACAACCCTTCCCTTAATAATATAGCCTTTTTACAATTTCAAGAGCCACTTTTGGAAATCAAGCTAGGAACCCAGATTCTAAATACTTATCCTACAAGGAATGCCACAAATATTGCCATGTTCAACCAAGCTATTGCTCTATAATTAGATATAACATGAAAAGGTAATACTTATAATAAATAAATTAACTACACAAATGGCAAAAACTAGCAAAAAGTTAAAAGAACTACGAACCTGTACAGGTATAGATGGTCCAGCTTCATCAACACGACTTCCATGATCATCAAATATAGCCTGAACCTGAAAATGGAAGTGAAAGGTCAAGTTTTTCAAAGATGGGCACCAAAATGAAACCAACTCTACCATTTTTTTTAGTACATTAAACATTGACTTCTAGCTTAAAAAAAGTTTCCTAAGGCTAGCTCTTATTTGCAAACCTTTCCAAAGGCTTCACCACAAACAACTACATCTCCTCTTTTAAGGGTGTCATTCTGCACAATGAATGTGGCTACTGGCCCTATAGATTTATGAAGACCTGCCTCAATTACTGTGCCCTTTGCACTTTTATAAGGATTAGCCTTCAGATGCTAAGAAGCAAGAAAATCTCCCAACTTGTAACAACTTGAGCAGAGTCGATCATTCCATAGGGAGGATAAGGAATGACTATTCCATTCCACATTCATTTTAGTGAACCAAACACTACCCGAGGTGTATGATTAGAAGATGCCATACACTTGGAGGCATATATAATAAATAGGTTTAACTTTGGTCTAAAGGTACTATAGACTGGATCATTCCATTCCATCACTGACCTTATTAACTAGTTGATGCATTCCAATTGTTTGACATCTTCCAGCAATGATAGAGAAAGTAAGATTGAAAATGGTGGGACAAGGGAGTTTTTGACTTTGAAATGTTCAAGTAAAATCATTTAATGACTTTATATTTCTCATACTTACTGTAACTTTCCACTTATTAATGGTATGCATCTACCAAGGTTTGTGTGTGTGCACGTACTAGTGGAGGTTTATGAGGAGTTAGATATGCAACACTAATCACTTAAATCAACCAACCAGGAAAAAATAAGGAGAGGGGAAAGAACAAGGAATAAAGAAGAAAATTAAGCATTTGACTAATCAAATTGAGTAGCTATGTAATAAAATCTGCTTCTTTTCTAAAACCCACAATATCATGAAGTGGTTTCTGGATCAAAGAACTATCAGTCACTTTACAGTCAAGACTCAAGCATAATGCAATGCAAAATTAAAACTATTTTCGTGGAGCTTTCGTATGAAATGGATTTGCTTCATTTAATGCTATTTTCGTGGATCTATCTAAGAATTCTTGCTCTCCAGTGGTGATTGAAGTAATATTCTTTCCATCTTTTAGCTATAAGAATTCAACTTCTAGATTTTAGCTATTTTCATGGATCTATCTAAGAATTCAACTTCTATATATAAACAGAAGCATAACCGGAATAAGGCTCAGAAAATGGACCAAAATATATACTAGATTTTAGGAAATACAGAGAGAGAGAGAGAGCTGTGACCTAGGGCTTCGACAGGCAAAGTCCAAGGGATTCTACACCAAGAACGAATGCAACAAAATCCTCCGGCCACAGATGTAATCACCTTTGCATTCCATCGTGGATTCAACAAAACAATTGAAAAATATAAGAATGTCCTATTTATTTAAATGAAATGAAATCATCAAAATATATTCAGATAGACAGAAATATATAAGAAATTAGACCGCACCAGGAACACCGGCGAATCGGAGAGTCTCTTCAATCATGCGAATCTAAGCGGACCGATGTTCTTGAAGCTGAAAGCTTCGATCCTACTATTAATGGTTACGGTGGTCCCTGAGCAGCTCCTTCGCCACTGGAGTAGAGCAGTAGAGGGAAAGCCAACTGAGTGAGAAACAAAAGAGTCAGGCTTTTTAACCCCGTCGCTCCACGCTATCGTCTGCCGTGCTCAGAGTCGCGAGAGAGAGAGAGAGAGAGATGGGGATTTTTGGTTCAAAAATTAGGGATTTGAGATTTGGGGATTTTTGGTTGATGGGGGAAAAATGAGCGGGAATAAGATTTTGTGTGTGTGTGTGTGTGTTTTTTTTTTTTTTTCCACATCAAGTATAACTATCTCAAATGAAAATTTAAGGTATCATTTGGTAACATTTATATTTTTGGTTTATGTTTACAAAAATTTTATAAATTGATTTTTATTTATTTTTTAAAAAATATAAATTATAAACATGTTTTGTTTGAATAAAATATTTAAAAAAATTTAAAAATATAAACTAAAAAACATGTTCATCCAGGCCTAAAATATTTATATTTATTTTTTTATTATTTATGACAATGAGATCATACACATTATAATTGAAAAAAAATTAATTGAAAAAAAAAATATTTCTGGCAATGAGATCATACACATTATAATTGAAAAAATTTTATTTGAAAAAAATTAATTGAAAAAAATATTTAAAAAAAATTATTTAAAAAAACAATTAATTAAAAAAATTGTTAGTCAAATTTTTAGATTTCTGTTTAAAAACCAATGTAAACTCATTTTTTGAGAGAGACAAGTGAAAGAGAGAGAGATGAGAGATGAGCAAGAGACACGGAGAGAAAGACACAGAGAGAGAGACCCATTTCATTTTTTGACTTTTTCCTCTTTCAACAACAATGGGCTCAGAGAAAGAGATAAGTGTGAATGAGAGAAATGAACGATTGAGAGAAAAGATAAATGAGTGAGAAAGAGACACATAGAGAGAGAGAGAGAGAGACATAGAGAAATATTTATAAAAAAGGAGAGAGAAACCAGATGAGCGAGGGATAGACAAAGAGAGAAAGGGAGAGAAAGACCACAAAAAGAGATGAACACGATATATATATATATAGAGAGAGAGAGAAGAAAGATGAGCAAAAGAGATAGAGAGCGAAGAGAGATGAGAGAACCAGAGAGAATAGTGATGAAAGAGAGAGAAAGACACAGAGAGGGATAGAGAGAAAGACACAGAGAGGGATAGAGAGAAAGAAAAAAAAAAGAGAGAAACAAGATGAGCGAGAGGTAGACAAAGAGAGAGAGAGAGAGAGAGAGAGAGAGAGAGCAAAAATAGATGAACAAGAGATATAGAGAGAAAGACATAGAGAGAGAGAGAAGAAAGATGAGCAAGAGAGATAGAGAGCGGAGAGAGATGAGCGAGTCAAGGAGAAGAGTGATGAATGAGGGAGAGAAAGAGAGAGAGAGGCCCATTTCATTTTTTGACTTTTATCTCTTTTAACAAGTGATTAAGACAAATGAAGATAAGCGATTGAAAGAAGAGAGAGAGAGATGGAGAAAAAAAAAAGATCGATAAATCGAGAAGGAGATCGATAAATCGAGAAGAGGGGATGGAGAGAGTGAGCAACGCGAGCATAGTGTGGGAGAGAGAGCGACACACATAGACAGAAAGACAAAGAGTGATGAGTGAGTGAGAGAAAGAGAAAGAGAAGAGAGATGAGCGAAAGAGACAGAGACAGAGAGAGATATAGAGAGAGACAGAGAGACAGTAAGATGAAAAGATGGGTGAAATACTACAAAAATTTCAGTTTTTTGCGACGACAAAATGCCGTCACTGATACTTCTAATGTCGTCTCATTAAAACAGTTTCTTTTTTTTTTTTTTTGCGACGGCACCTATTACTGTCGCAAAAACTCTCTTCTTTGCGACTGTAGTTCATGTCGTCGCAAAAACAACTTTATTTGTGACAGCATAGGTTACCGTCACAAAAAATGAGCATTATTTGCGACGGCAGTTGTTACCGTAGCAAAAAAGTTGCTTTTCTATGACAGGAATGGGTACCATCGCTAAAAACCCCTTTATTGGCAACGACAAATGATGCCGTCGCAAAAAATCACTTTTTTGCAATGGTAAGTGATGTCGTCGCAATTGTTTCCGTGTTATAAAGTCCTTTTCTTGTAGTGAGATGTGGAGAGAGAGGGAGAGAGAGAGAGAGAGAGATTTGAATGTGAAAATGAGAGAAGAGGGAAAAAGAAATCATAGGCGCCAAAGGGTTTGAGGAAATTTGGAAAAATTAGGGATTTTGACTATTTCTGAGAATATATATTGATTATACTATTTTTTTTGGGTGGGTATATTGATTACACTATATTGATCACACTATGGGATTTTATTTATTTTTTTGTTAAAATATTTTTTATTATTATTTTTCCTTTTGTAGTTAATGCAGTTTTTTTCTTTTGATTTTTCATTTTTTTTTAGTTACTAAGGTTGAAAATTTATTTGTTTTATTTTTATTTTAATGAAAAAAAATTATTATTATTTTTTATTTGGTAGAAGTAGGGGTAACATTTTAATGAAAAATATTTTCTGTTAAAATAAAGTTAATTTTTGGTGGTCAATAAAAAATATTTTTCTACGGCCCATTTTTTTTTTTGCTTACTAAAAATCAGGAACTAATTTTTTGTGGTAGAGGAGAGGGAGCGGCAGTAGTGGTGAAGGTGATGGATAAGAGGTGATGGTGGTGGTAGCGGTGGTGGCGATGATGAAGGAGATTAGTGGTGAAGTTGTGGTATAGTGGTAGAGGAGATGGAGTGGCGGTGGTGGAGGAGAGGTAATGGTAGTAGTAGTGGTGGTGGTGGTAGTGGAGTGGTGGTGATTGTGGTAATAATGTTAGTTGTAGAGGTGGAGTGGCAACAGTGGTAGTAGTAGTAGTGGTAGTGGAATGGCATTTGCAGTAGTGGTGAATGTGGTAGAGGAGATGGGTGATGAGAGAGAGGGATACGTGTGAGACAAATAGAGAAGAGAGATAGAGATAAAGATAGAGATAGAAAGAGAGAGAGAGAGAGACAGAGATAGAGAGAGAAAAAGAGAGACAGAGTGATGAGTGTGTGTGTGTGAGAGAGAGAGAGAGAGAGAGAAAGAGAGAGTGGTCGCTAAAAGTGCATTTTCTTGTAGTGGATTGATAAATTAAACTTTAATTATTTAAAATCAAAAAATTAGAAATTTTAGTTTGAGATATTGAAACACCTACAAGACCTGTGGTTAAAAACCCCATTTTACTTATATAATATATATAGATAGATTTAATAAGAATTTATATTCGTTTTAGATATTTTTTTAATATATAAATTTTTTTTTAAATTTTTTTTATAAAAATAATTTAACAATCCCATCAATAACCATAATATATGGAAGAAGTTGAAAAGGGTATAGGAGTAGGTAAGAGAGAAGTAAAAAAGGCTTGTGGGTTGGGAGAAGTCAATAAATGCTGAATTTTTTTTTTTAAAATAAAAAATTTAGAAAATTAAGATTGGGATATTGAAACTCCCACAAGGCATGTGAGTTAGAAACCATTTTTTCCTTATATAATATATAGATAGATAGATAGATAGATAGATAGATAGATAGATAGATTTAATAAGCATTTATGTTTGTTTTAGATATTTTTTTAATATACAAATTATTTTTTAAAAGATTTTTTTATAAAAATATTTTAACAATCTCATCACTAGCCATAGTGTATGGGAGAAGTTGAAGGGTGTAGGAGTAAATATGGGAGAAGTCAAAAAGTGGGTTGAGAGAAGTCAATAAATGTTGAGTTTTTTTTTTTAAATCAAAAATTTAGAAAATTAAGATTGGGATATTGGAGCTCCCACAAGGCTTGTAAGTTAAAAACCCCCCATTTTCCTTATATAATAGATAGATAGATAGATAGATAGATAGATAGATAGATATAGATAGATAGATAGATAGATAGATATAGATATGGCACATACCACTTATATGACACAAGGACTAAAGTATCGGGACAACTGATGCAATTTTCCCTCATCTAAATTAAAGGGATTTAAAAAGTATAAAAAAAAAGAAACAAAATTATAATATTAAAAAATGTTCACTAAAAAAATATTGATTAAAAATTACAAATTAATTATTGAAAACTCCATACTAAACAAGGTAATGTTTTCTATTAATTTTTAAAATAAAAAATTTATTATTAATTTTTCCTCTGTTTTTTTTTTCTCACAAAAAAATAGCTTCATTAATTATCTTTCTTTTTTTTTGTGGAGAGGGGTTTTGACCTGCGATTTTTCTAAAATAGGTGTTCTAGACAGAAAGGATAGAGTTGGTTCAAACAATAAGAAACAGTGCTTATGCAAGAGGCACCTTCACTATGAGAAAGAATAGTCGCTTTTGCATAGGGTGCCTTCTTGGATAATAACTTAAATACTGGCATGCATGAAGGGCTTAAGTGTGAGACATATGAGAGGGGCTTTAGTGCGAAAATAGAAGAAATGGTTTACAGAGTGTCTTCTTGTTTCACGACTTCAATACTTGTGAGAGAGGAGTAGGCTCAACTGCGAAACAGAAATGAGGGTTTGTAGGAAGTGTCTTCTTGGGTCACGACTTGAGTGTCCGTGCACATGAAAATGAGTGATTAGGGTCAGAGTGTGTCTCTTGGGGTCACGGTTTCAGTGCTCCGAAACCCAAAACCATAGCATATTAATAAAGAGAAATAATTAATGATAAAATATTTTTATCTCCTTAAATACAAGAACAGAGAATTTATTATTGGTAACGAAATATTATTGTCTTCCACAACATAACCTTATGAGACGAAAAATATATTGGTTGTGCAATCAATCAGAATTTATTAGTGACGAAATATTTTCATCTCCCACAACTTATTCTTCCAAGACAAAAATATATTTGTCGCCCATTTAATAGAAAGATGAAACGGCATCGTTTGCATGATGGAGTGTTTTATTGGTGACGAAAATGTTCGTCTCCAATGAGCTAAAATAATTCGCGCCAATGCAAATGAAATTGGCGCCTAAATTTTGCAGACGAATTTTTTTTTCGTCTCCTATACGTTTGAAAAAAATTAAAAATGACAAAATTAATATTTTGTCATTTTTGGGTTAAATTTTAAGACAAAAAAAATTTCGTCACCAAATTTTGTCACAATAGCCTAGATTTCTTGTATTTTGTTTCCTTGTTTAATTATTATTTTTATTTTTTCTTTTTGTGGAGAGGGGTTTACTGAGAAAGAATAGTAGCTTTGCACAAAATGTCTTCTTGGATAATAATGTTTGCATGCACAAACGGCTTAAATGTGAGAGAGAATAGAGGAGCTTCAGTGCGAAATAGAAGAGATGGTTTATAGAGATTGTTTTCTTGAGTCACAGCTTCAATACTTGTGAGAGAGGAGACTCAAGTGCGAGAGAGAAATGAGGGTTTGTAGAGGGTGTCTTTTCGAGTCACGACTTTAGTATTTGTGTGTGTGTGAAAGTAAGTGATTAAGGTGAGAGTGTCTCTTAGTTTCTAACGACATTTAATAAAGAGAAATAATTAGTAATAAAATATTTTTGTCTCAAACTCATATGTTCGTTGCCTAATCAACAAAAATACAAAAACAACGTTGCGTGGGCATGGAGAATTTATTAGTGATGAAATATTTTCGTCTCCTTCAACTTAACCTTACGAGATGAAAATATATTCGTCGCGCAATCAATCAAAATGCAATACGACACATGGAGAATTTATTAGTGACAAAATATTTTCATCACCCAAAACATATCCTTCTGAGACAAAAATATATTTGTCGCCTAATTAACAGAAAGATAAAACGAGCATGAAGAGTGTATTGGTGACCAAATATTTTCGTCTCCAATAACTTATCCTTCCCAGATAAAAAATATGTTTGTCACCAAATAAATAAGAAAATGAAACGACATCGTCTAATAAGTTTAGAATTTGTTGGTGACGAATTCCTTTTGTCGCAAAAAACTTTAAATTTTGTGATAAAAATGTTCGTCTCCAATGAGCTAAAATAATTGGCGCCAGCAAGAAAAAAAAATTGGTGCCTCTTTTTTTTTTTTGATGAATTTATTTTTTCGTCTCCTATAGTTTTGAGAAGAATTAAAAGAAATGACAAAAGTAATATTTGGTCATGTTTGGGTTACGTTCTAAAACGAAAATAAATTTTATCACCAAATTTTAAAAATTAATTATTGAAAACTCCACACTAAACAAGGTAATATTTTCTATTAACTTTGAAAATTACAAATTTTTTATTATTTGTTTCTCTGTATTTTTTCTCACACAAAAAAAAATAGCTAAATTAATTATCTTCTTCTTTTTTTCCTTTTTTTCTTTTTTTGTGGAGAGAGGTTTTGACCTTCGATTTTTCTGAAATGGGCGTTCTAGACGGAAAGGGTAGAGTTGGTTCAGACAATGAGAAAAACTGCTTGCGTGTAAGAGGGGCCTTCACTTTGAGAAAGAATAGTGGGTTTGCATAGGGTGCCTTCTTGGATAATAGCTTCAATGCTGGCATGCACGAAGGGCTTAAGTGTGAGACAGAAGAGAGGGCTTTAGCACGAAATAGAAGAAATGGTTTACAGAGTGTCTTCTTGAGTCACGACTTCAATACTTATGAGAGAGAAGTAGACTCCAGTGCGAGAGAGAAATGAGGGTTTGTAGAAAGTGTCTTCTTGGGTCCCGACTTCAAGGTCCGTGTACATGAAAATGAGTGATAAGCGTCAGAGTGTATCTCTTGGGGTCACAGTTTCAATGCTTCGAAACACAAAACAACGACATTTTAATAAAGAGAAATAATTAGTGATAAAATATTTTTGTATCCTTAAATACCAAAACAAATAATTTATTATTGGTAATGAATTTTTTTTGTCTTCCACAGCTTAACCTTATGAGACGAAAAATATATTCGTCACGCAATCAATTAGAATTTATTAGTGACGAAATATTTTCGTCTCCCACAACTTATTCTTCTGAGACAAAATATATTTGTCGCCTATTTAATAGAAAGATGAAATGACATTGTCTACATGATGGAGTGTTTATTGGTGATGAAATATTTTCGTCTTCCATAACTTATCATTCCCAGACAAAAATATATTTGTCGCCTAATAAATGGAAATATGCAACGACATCGTTTAATAGGTATGGAATTTATTGGCGACGAATTACGTTCGTCACAAAAAAAAATCATATTTTGTGACAAAAATGTTCGTCTCCAATGAGCTAAAATAATTCGCGCCAATGCAAATGAAATTGGCGCCTCATTTTTGCAGACGAAATTTTGTTTTCGTCTCCTATACTTTTGAGAAAAATTAAAACAAACGACAAAATTAATATTTCGTCATCTTTGGGTTAAATTTTAAGACCAAAAACAAAATCATCACCAAATTTTGTCACAACAGCCTAAATTTCTTGTAGTGTTATAAGGGCTTACTTTTTTTTAAGAGAGCTCATGTATTTTTTAATTACATATAAAGTTTTACATAAATTAAACATAATTTAAATTATACCAACTTTACCTATTTTATATGAACTCTATTTCACAAATATTTGATTTCCATATTTTTCATGGTATATTCACGAACTCAATACCAATTTTATGTCTCACGTTTTTCTTCTTAATTCTTTCAAGGTATCAGAGTTCTTTTTTAATGCTAAATTGTCATCATTTTTTTTCTTATTTTTTTGTGTATTATTCTATATTCAATACCAATTCTATATTATTCTATATTATAAATTTGTCGTTTAAATTTTATAGTGATTCTATATATGAAATTATATTTCATTTCCTATATTATTTTGTATAATCACAACTCACATGAGGAAAAACCTATATAACAATGATACTCTCGAAGAATATCTAAATTTTGGATTTACTGCTTGAATTACTTATCAATTATTGAACAGTAAGTTCTTTTATATTTTGACATCATATTACAAATGATTAATCACTTCACACACTAAGATGTATCTATCATTTGAATGTTTTCATTATTTCTTCTTTTTGGGTTTAAATATTATTATGTGATTTTTTCTTGGTTAGTCGTTGTTGAATTTTTTTATATAGTTGATATTTTAATTTAATTAACAGTATTTATTTTACAATCTTATAATTTAATATATATATATATATATATCATATAAAATCATTATATGATAATTTAACTACAACATATTTATATTTAATTTTTTAATAAATTTTATATAATTTCTATTTCTACATATTTTTATTTTTCAAACGAATATAAAAGAAAATTAAGTAGTTAGAATTACTTTTAATTTTATGTTATGTTATTAATTCTTCTTCTAATTTAACTATTATTTTATTAAAATGAGTATTTATTTTACTATTTTATAATTTATATATCATACAAAATTATTATATGATAATTACACTTTTATAATACGATCGAACAAAAATTATCAAAATACACAAATAATTTAACTAAAATTAATATATATATATATATATATAAGTATTCAACTAACAATTTTATAGAATGATAATGCTAATATTATCAAAATAAATAATTAAAATCTTACTTTAATTGTTCTTTTATAACACACATTATACCATCAAATATTTTTTGTAAAAAAATAACACATGCATTACACGAGTCAAATGTTAGTTGCTACAAATACAAGCTATCATACAAACAACAAAAAATTAACCTTAGTGAGGATTAAACTTAAGATGTAACTAGCTATAACAAGTTCTTTAATATGAAGCTATAACAAGTTTAATTGTATGGTATGTGAAAAGGTCTTTAATAATGGGAAAATAAATTTAAAAAACCTTTTTTATGTTATTGGAGCTAGGTTTCTTGATGCTTTTTAACCTAGTTTCTTCGGCAGTAAATAAGTTTTTCCAAACATTCTAAATGTAAGCATGACATAATTAAATGGATTTTACTTCTTTTTTCTTCTCAAAAATCCAAAAACCAAACAAGTCCAAAGGGTTTGGGTTAAAATCCAATGAAAATGACACGTGTAAAATTGTAATTCTATCTAATTTTGTATCCTCTTCACAAATCACTAACAGTCCTAAAATATACATCCATTTTACATCCTCAGCTTTGATTTTGCACAACTGTGAAAAACCAAATTTTTGATTGGTCTTTTTGCGTTTATTTTTTTATACTTAAATCACATAAAATAAATAAAATTTCAAAAAGAAAATGGCTTAAAATGTTATTTTCGATTAAATGAAAATTTCTGTAATTTTTTTAAGGGCTATTGGATCAAAAGTCCTCAAAAATTTATTAAAAGAATTAAATAATTTTTTTTTAAAAAATTCACTTAAAAAAACAGAAAATTAAAGATCCATCCATTCAACCTTTTAAGATGTGAACACATGAAGAAAGAGAACTTCATCAACTGCATCATTTTGTTGACCAAAAAAAAAAAGTTAAATTAAATTGACATCCCTCAACATGTAGAAAAATATATTAATTTTTATTATTTTTGTTTTGACCTCTTTTTTAATAAGGTTAAATAAATTAAAATTAACACAAATAGTGTGAAAACCATAAAAATAAGTAAAAAATATATATATTTCAACATGAAAGATTTAACAACATTATTTTTATGTTCATTCGACTAGATAATTACTGCTGAAAAAAAAGTTAAAAGTCACTACAACAAAATGCACCTTTGGCGACTAAAAAAAATTTAGTCGCCAAAAGTTATGGAATTGATGACTAACATTTTTTTTAGTCACCACAAGTAAAATATTTAGCTACTAAATTTTTTTAGTCGGGACATATTCATTATTGGCGACTAAAAAAAAATTAGTCGCTAAAAATGCCAGAATTGGCGACAAAAAAAAACTTAGTTGCTATCTATTGACTTTTGGCTACTAAAATATTTAGTCGCCAAATGGAAAATAAAAAAATTATTTTTTTTTTATCTTTGGCGACTAAAGCTTTAGTTGCCAACAACTTACTTTCAGTGACAAAAACAAAATTCAGTTGCCGTATATTAATTTTTGGCTACTAAAATATTTAGTCGCCGAATGGAAAATAAAAAAATTATTTTTTCTCTTTGGCGACTAAAGTTTTAGTCGTCAAAAACTTACTTTCAGCGACAAAAAAAATTTAGTCGCTGTATATTGATTTTTGGCTACTAAAATATTTAGTCGCCGAATGGAAAATAAAAAAATTATTTTTTATCTTTGGCGACTAAAGTTTTAGTGGCCAAAAACTTACTTTTAGCGACAAAAAATTATTTTAGTCGCCTTTAGCTAACTTTTGCCGACTAAAAGTTTAGTCACCAATTGCAATTAAAATTTTCAAAGAAAGATTTTGAATTTTTGGCGGGCTCCGTAATTAATTAACGACGAACCTATATTTTAGTCGGGAAAGGGATGTTAAATGAATGGCTAAGATCGATCACTTGAAGAACCAATGGATGGAGATTAATACCTCACCCATAAAATATTATGGTAGGTGAAGAGAAGAAAAGAAGATGAAGGGGGCGAAGTCGTCCCGCTGCGTCACCATCCTGTCGCCGCTCCTCCTCACGTTTGCCAGCAACCGGAGCACCTCCTCCTCCTCCTCCGCTATCGCCATCGTGACTGCTGCGATCACCACTGCCACCGCTACCACCTGTGTCGCTGCCCTCTTTTCACACCGCTGCCTCCCCCTCCTCCGCCGATCTTCGCAGATCCACCACCACCGCCGCGAGATCCAGAGGCTTCATCGCTGAGAAGAGACTCCATTGATGCTCCATCTCGTGTATCCTTTCTCTCTTTCTCTCTCTCTCTCTATATATATATATATATGTTTCAGTAGTAGATTTTTTTTTAACAAATTATGCAAAACATGACCCTACCTTACCAATTTATTTAACAAATTCAATGGGCAGTGATGACTCCGGTGTGGTCTGAAAGTTTGGGATTGATTAAAAAAACATAATAAAAGAAAAATTGGAAATGTGTTTTTCAAAGTTCCGATATTTTTCTTTAAAGTTTCTGTTATCTGCATAGAATTTTACCAAGGCATGGATGTTAAGCATCCATAATGATGGGATTGTGTCAATTAAAATAGTGTGAGCGAGTTGTTTGATAGTTATATTGGAAGATGAACTCGATTACACATATCTACCCTTCAATATAAAAATAAACCCTAGTAAGTATTGAAATTAAATTTTAACAATAACTCTCATATTATCATTTTTAAAAATCAGAGAATAACTCTAAACAAATTGTATTTTTAATTTTTAAACATCTCTTAAAAAGCTATTTACTGAAATTAATCTTTTAATAATCAATTACATTCTAAAACATTTTTAAAAGGAAATTTTATCTTTTGGCCCTGTATCACTGTTTGATCATCTGTGTGTAAATGTAATATATATATATAGAGAGAGAGAGAGAGAGGGAATGAGGGGAGGAGGGAGGAGATCAATCTTGATTGGGTTAGGGCTGGTTATGGTATTGGGAATTGCTGTGTACTTGAAGCTTGGTAATTTTATATTGAATTTTGACTTTAACCTCTGTTTCATTTCATTTGTTCTCTTATTGAAGGGTTTTAATGCTTTGGTCTGCCTATTACTACAAATAATGAAGGAAACAGGGTTTGACCTAATATAAACTATGAAATCCTTACATTTCAATTAGGAATCCTTCAATTTCAGCAATTTTGTGTTGTGTTGTGTTCTTGTTAAATTAAGCCAGATAATTTAGACTTTATGACTTCTCAGTGAAAATTGGCTTTTGTTGTGTATCTTCTTCAATTAAGCACCACTACATTGCAGCACAAAATGGATTGTAAAGACATAAGCTGTAAAATACTTCAAAAGCTTTTTGAATTTTTTTTTTTTTTTTGTCTCTATTTTTGTGGATTTGAATCCATGTCATATGGATCATAGAAATAAATGATCAAAATAATGTGGGAACGAACTTAACGGTTCGATCCCATTGAATGTCGGCAACATGAGTGAGATTTCATCTCTTTGGCCATATGGTAATCAATTGTCAGGCACCATTCCTCCCTCCATAGGAAATTGTACCAAATTGGTAGAACTTTACTTGAATGATAATCAATTTGTTGGGAATTTACCGGAGAGTTTGAATAATCTTGAGGAGCTAATGTATCTTGATGTTAGTAATAATAGTCTAGAGGGTACTATTCAATTGGGTTTGGGTAGTTTCAAGCAAATGGACACTTTGGTCTTGTCTTTCAACTATTTTAGCGGTGGTATTCCACCAGGGTTCGGAAATTGTAGTAGCTTAACTCAAGTTGTCCTTTTCAACTCATCATTCACAAGAACATCTATAATTCTGCATGTGTAGCTCCATTTCATATCACTTTATTTATTTGTTTTTGGTGGGTAATAGTCATCTCAATTAGTGATGAACATGTATTTAAATGGTTCCCAATAAATAAAAGTTACAATGGTTCCCAATAGCTCCATTTCAAGTGGGAGAAATATCAAATGTGGGGTGACTGGTGGGTATTCATTGTCATTGTATTTCTTTGTATGAAGATATGATATTAATTATGTTGCCTTCTTGTTTCTTTCTATCATAGTGGATTGGAATTGGGCCCTCACAAAATGATGGTGGGAACTGCTAGTAGTGGTAAGGCTTTAAGGTGTGGATTGTGGGATAGATATGGTATCCAGGTTCTTAATGAGGAAAATATATTGGTGTTGTTTGTATGGTTGTGGGTGTGCATTTATGGCTTTGATTTTGACTCAAATGGTTGCTATATTTGATTGGTTTACATACTCCCCACACTGAAAATTTTGACATTGAAAAGCCTTTTTATAGTTAAAAATTTTGAGTAAAGAAAATGATTTCGCTTGGATTCCAATAGGACAACAATGCATTAAACTTAACCGAAAAAGGGCGTTAACGGGGCGAAAATGCAAATCAGCCTCCGAACGACTGTACGGATGTCACAGCCACCTTCCCCGTCACAAATAGGACCTGTGACAACAGATGGAATGTAATTAGCACACGTAGTTTGGGAGTTAGAGCTGAAAATGCATTAAACTTAGTTGAAAAATGGCGTTTCGGGGGCGAAAATTCAAAACAGCCCCCAAACTATCGTCTGACTCACACGAATAGTTTTCCCATGATAAATAGGACTTGTGAGAACTGATGGAACATAATTCGGACCCGTAGGTAGGGAGTTAGAACCGAATACGCCCTAAACTTAGTCGAAAAAGGGCGTTTCGAGGACGAAAATTTAAAATAGCCCTCGAACCACTGTGTGGCTCACACAGACAGTTCCCCCATGACAAATAGAGCTTGTGACAATTGACGGAACGTAATCCAGACTCGTAGGTTGGGAGTTAGAGCCGAATACGCCCTAAACTTAGTCGAAAAAAGACTTTTTGGTAGCGAAAATTCATAACAACCCCCAAACCATTGTGTGGCTCACACGGACAGTTCCCCTATGACAAATAGGACTTGTGAGAATTGACGGAACGTAATTCTGACCCGTAGGTTGGGAGTTAGAGCCGAATACGCCCTAAACTTAGTTAAAAAAGGGCGTTTCGGGGGCGAAAATTTAAAATAGCCCCCGAACCACCGTATGGCTCACACAGACAGTTCCCCCATGACAAATAGAACTTGTGACAATTGACGAAACGTAATCCGGACTTGTAAGTTGGGAGTTAGAGCCGAATACGCTCTACACTTAGTCGAAAAAGGACTTTCCGGGGGCAAAAATTCATAATAGCCCCGAAACCACCATATGGCTCACACGGACAGTTCCTCCATGAAAAATAGGACTTGTGAGAACTGACGGAACGTAATTGTGACCCGTAGGCTGGGAGTTTGAGTCGAATACGCCCTAAACTTAGTCGAAAAGGGCGTTTCGAGGGCGAAAATTCAATATAGCCCCCGAACCACAGTGTGGCTCACACGGACAGTTCACCCATGATAAATAGAACTTGTGACAACTGACGGAACATAATCCGGACGTGTAGGTTGGGAGTTAGAGCCGAATACGCCCTAAATTTAGTCGAAAAAAGACTTTTCGGGAGCAAAAATCCATAACAGCCCCTATCCACCGTGTGGCTCACACAGACAGTTCCCCCATGACAAATAGGACTTCTGAGAACTAACAGAACGTAATTTGGACCCGTAGGTTGGGAGTTAGAGCCGAATACGCCCTAAACTTACTCGAAAAACAGTTTTTCGGGGGCGAAAATTCATAACACCCCCCGAATACACCTTACACTTAGTCGAAAAACTTGCAACACTTAGTTAAAAAAGCAACAACTTTATTAAAATAACATCTACATATTCTAATAATTGCCTTTATATATTTATAGGACGAAGAAATTACATATTATATTGTTTGTGCAATTGGTTGGAATAGATATTGCATGATACATATATATATTTATATATACTTTCTTTTATTTCCAAGAAGACATTTCTCAATTGTTCTACCTTAAATGCATGCTAGAACATGTTCCATATGGCTGACTGAATTGATATTTTATAACCAATTCTAATGTTTCGTTTTTTTGTTTTTCTTTGTAGATGGCTTTGTTGCGTGGACTTGTGGATAATCCATATTGGTGTATAGAGAAGAATTTTCCCTTTTGTGTAGAGCTAATATAATACTTTTGTTATCCTCAGCTTTTTGTAGTTCATTATTACTTTTGTCGTGGTACATATATCACCTTTTGTTGTGGTACAGATTACGATGGTAATTTGTACCATGCCAAATGGTAATTTCACTTGGTAGTAAATGTATTTTTTTGTATACGGAGGGTTTTGATTTTTGTATGATATATTTTGTATGGAATTATTATTTTAGTTTGGACAATAGTTGATTTGTATGGACTTTGATATTTAATGTTATTTATTTTTGGTATATGGATGCAGATTGTGGAATGATTGATAGTATGTATCATTTTGTTTTTATACGTATTACAGGTTGCATTGTATATAGACAGGTTATGGAGAAATTATAATTTCACGATAAAACATAATATCATGTTTTTGGCAACTAAACAATTAGTAGCTAAAAAGAAATTGGGAAAAGACATTTGGCGACTAAAAGTCTTGTAGCAAAAAAAAAAAAAAGAAAGACATTTGGCGACTAAAAGTTTTGTAGCAAAAAAAAAAGACATTTAACGACTAAAACTTTAGTAGCCAAAAGAAAATCAAACATTTGGTGACTAAAATATTTCGTAACTAAAAACAAAAAACTAAATTATAAACGCACTTTTGCCGACCAAAATTTTAGTAGCAAAAAATGTAGAACTTTAGGCGACCAAATATTTAGTAGCCAAAAGAGGAACTCTTTACCGACTGAACATTTAGTAGCCAAAGATGAGGACTTTCGGTGACTAAATTTTTAGTAGCTAAAATAGAACTATTTGCCGACTAAAATTTTAGTAGCTAAAAAGGTGGAACTTAAGGCGACTAAAAGTTTGGTAGCCGAAAAGGGTCTAATTTAATTTAATTTAATATCCAACCTTTTGGCGACCAAATATTTAGTCGGCAAATGAATACATTCATTTGCCGACTAAAATAATTTTAGCCGCCAATTAACTTTCCCGACTACTTTTCGGCTACTAATTTTGCGACCAAAAAATTTAGTCTCTAAAGCCCTTCGGCGACTAAAAATTGACTTTTGGCGACTAAAAATTTAGTCGGTAAAAGTGAAAATTTTTGTAGTGAGTGTTGTTTAAGGGTATTCAATATAATTGTATTAAAATTGTAAGATTTATTATTACTATATTTTATTTTATTTTTTTAAAATGTGTAATTTACTTAAATAAAAATGGGAGAGTTTCAAAACAGTATGATAAATAAAAAAAAGAGTTAATTATCAAAAAGTCATGTCTACATATTTGGTGGTAGCTTAGGTCCTATCAATAAGTTTTTGAACCAATAAGTCCCCATTTATAAATAAAAAGACGTTTTGCCCTTTAATCCCAAAACAGAGAATGTTCTCAATTTCAAAACTGAGAATGTTCTCAATTTTCAAAACTGAGAATGATTTCAGTATATAATTATCAAAACTAAAAAATTTCGGTTTGGCTTCGGAGAAAAGTATGGGATTGAAAAGAAAGATAATTCTGCGAACCTGACACATTAGATTGTTGAATTGAGTTTTTTTTCATGATTAAAATTGAGAATATTATAAACTGAGAATATTCTCAATTTCAAAAAACTTTTGTAAATTCAATAAAATTTGATAATCTATAACAAAATTTATGAAACTATTCGGTATTACCTATTTAAAAATAAAAAATAAAAAAAAGTTTCAACACCCAAACTGCAGAGAGAGGGATTAGTTTGATGTGATCATCTCCGAGAGAGAGCCCATGCAAGTGAGCCGATGATGATGATCCAGCCTTGAGTGGATTGGGTTGACGGAGTCGAAATCGTTTAAGGAAGAAACGATTACAAGAAAGGGAAGCTGTTATGGCTGTCAGAGAATCTCAGCGACGAGAATCTATGGCCACCAGTGGGAGATTGCAGCGGTGAGGGCTTTGGGGAGATTCCTTTAAAGTCTGATTCATTTCTAGATCTGGTTCGAGATGTCGTGATGTCGAGCTTCAGGCAATATAGTTCGTAGAACCGACGTGTTCTCAGCTAAGAGAGAGAGAGAGAGAGTAAGAGTAAGAGAGAGGGAAAGAAGTACAGCAATGGATGTTTGGCAGCTATGGAGGAGGTCTTGGAAGGATAAATTAGGCTATTAAAAATTAATGGGACTTGAAGGAACAAACGATTTTGTTTAGGACTTAATGGAGTATAAATTCACAAAATGGGACTTCTATGTAAATGCCCCCAAATTTTTTTAAAAAAATATGTGAGATATAATTGATTTTGTGATGGGATGTAACTAAAAGATTATGTGAGAACACTTCCATATTTATGTTAAAAATAAAAAAAATTCTCCCAAATAAATGTAATTCCCGAATAAAGTGTGTTTTTTTTTTTTGAAAAATATTATAGATTCCAAATTTTCTACTAAATGAATAACTAAATGTCTCACATAGGTATAGGTCCATAAAAGTACGGACCCCACTCCCATGTCACGCATTTAGTCATTTATTTGGTATAAAATCTGGTATCCCTAGCATTACTTTTTCTTTTTTTTTTTTCTTTTTTTTGAACACAAAGGGGTGTTTTGAGAAATTAATTAAAAAATGACATTTTCATCTTTTTTACTTTTTTTAAAAATACTTATAAAAAAATAGACAAATAATAAAACTTAAAAAATTAATCTTTAACCAACTTCTCCAAATAGTCTAAAATAAATGGTTGGTTTACTTAGGGATGAGAGAGATTCCACGTCATTGTCAGAAGGTTGCGATTAAGGATTTGCATAATGTCAAAGTCATCCTGCCTTGCAAGTTGCAAGGTGGAGGTGTACTTGCATATCGTTCTCACTGAAGTTGACATTTTAGGTGAAATTTGGCAATCAACAAATAATCTATCTTTGTATTTTTTTATCTTTTTTTAATTAAATTATCTTTTTATTTTTTTGTATATTTTTTCATAAAAAAATAAAAAGTACACTTATTTAGGTCATCTCAAACAACCCCTTAATATCATATCCGATCTTTAGCTAATTTTTTTTACAAAAACACCTTGGACCGCCAGTGGTATAACCTCCACCACCCACATTGTTTTTTGATTGACTCAATTTTTTTTTTTTTTTTAATCTTGCTCTGATCACCCCTACTGGGCATCCCAGCACTCTAGTTTTTTTTATTAAATTTAAAATTTAATAAATTTTTTACTAGGGACATTCATAAATCTTTTTTCATTTATTTATGTTCTATTTCATCTAAATTATTTTTTATATTCAATAAGTTCTATAAGTGATATTATTATCAAAATACCTCTAACAACAATATAATGGAGCACATTAATATTCACATTGACAATGTGAATATTCTATAATGTAAACATTCATATTATCAAATTTATTTTTTTATTTTTATTTTATAAAATTACATATTCAAGTGAGATCTCATTTGATAGATCTCATTAATTAGGTTTCAACAATATAAATTTCATAGAAAAAAAATATATGTACAATGAAAATTATGAATTTTTAAAGTTTAATATATAAAAAAATATATAAAATAGTCCAGATTATTGCATACAAGTGGCTAAGGGTTCAAAAAAAATTTATAAGGGTAAAATTATTTATAAAATATCTTAAATATGGGAATTATAATTTGGTGAATAGGATTTATTGAAATACAAGAATATGTCATGAATTAATTGGGATATAAATACTTGAAAGAGTATTTCCTAATAAATTTTCATTTTTAATAAAAATGAAATTCAATTTATTTATTGAACTCATATCAAATTAAGTTTTCATAAAAGAGTTTATCAAAAGAGGAATAAATCAAATCTTTCATCAAATTTTTATAATTTTTTATTTATTAAATTTGATAAAATTGTTAAAAGATGAAGGATTAAAGATTATTATTATTATTTTTTTCACTTGAATTGGTTAAAGAAGATTTTTGGGATAGGTTAGGTATTTTTAAAAATATTTGATTATCATCATTAGAGTGAACTATATCAAATTAAGTTTTTGATTTAAATTGTTGAACAAATTTGATAATAAAAAAAATATGAAGGGTTAGAGATCCTCTTAGCGAAGAAGTTATTTCATTCACGAGTATGGTTCGGGAGAAAATTATATTGTGCTCTAAGACAAATATAAGGGGTATTTTAATATGAATTTTATTCTCTAAAATAGTGTGATTTATTATTTTTATGTCTCTTTTTAACGGATAAGAGGAAAAGTGTCTTAACATAAGTGGTGTGGAGTAATGTTTCAAATCAATTAAACAACTTCTTATTGTTCAGACATCAAGATTCTTTCAAAAATATATTTTTTTATAATAATCTTATTATGATAATTTAACAATTTATATTTAAATTTAAAGAAAAATTATCTATCTATATATTATATAAGTAAAAGAGAGTTTTTAGTGAGAAGAGCTACGGGAGTTCTAAGTGCCCAATCTAAATTTCTTGATTTTTCAATTTAAAAAAATAATTAATAAATCACATACTAACCAGCTTGCTTGGTTGTGTTTTTTCAAAAACACTTTTGAGAAAATTTTACTTTCTTGTTTTCCGTATTTTTTTGGTTTTATTGAATTTTTTTAACATTTTAAGTAATTTTTTTTACTTTTTAGACATACCTAACATAAATATACCTAAAAAGTAAAAAATTTGTGAAAAAAATCTTTTAAAAATTCACTAAATACCAAAAATACAAAAAAAAAACGAGAATTCAGTACATTTTTTGTATTTTTATGAATTTATTAAAATTTTAAAATATTTTTCACAATTTTTTTACTTTTTAGATACATCTAAGTAAAGTGCATCTAAAAAGATAAAAAAAATGTTTAAAATTTTAAAATTATTCACTAAAAACAAAAAAAACGAAAAACCAAAAAATTGAGTTTTCAAAAAACTCAATCCAAAAAACTCAAACCAAACACTGAACACTTTTCTTTTTAAATAAAGAATGCATTTTTTATTCCTAAAATCATTTCTTCCTTATCATCAAACAAGGAAGAGTTTTCCAATTAAGAAAAAATAATTAATAAATCACACACTCAAAAAAGGAGTTTTTCAATTAAAATAATAATAATAAATATCATACTTAAAACAATTTCGTCGTAAAATGTTTTCTATTAAAATATTTTAGATTATTCACCATAAAGCATAAAATAATTTATATAATTAAAATTTCATAGCATGCTTTTTTTTTCCCCCTCTCACCATGGCCATTACTACTCAACGTATATATCAAATTTCATTATTTTTATACACAATAAACGTTAATAGAGTTTCTTTAAGGTTCAAACTCTCAACTCAATTTTTTTTTTAATTTTTAATTTTTTTTAATAATGAAAATACTAAATGTCATGTGTTGCATTTTAACTAGTTCATAATTAAATTTATGGAGTTTTTATATTAAACCCTTGAATTATGCCATCATAATTACAATTTCAAATTACTTCCTTAATTTATGTTTACCACACCAAATTTATTTTCAAAATTGCTTTTCTAAGATTGCATTAATGCATGAATTTGATACATTTATACATACACATATGAAAAATAATTAATTCTTTAACTTAAAATTTAAATATTATTGATTCTTTAACATGGCTTGAGCTTCTCTCTAGCCTTCCATTAGACTTGAGAGGTGTTGTTAGGCCTTCGTGAGCTCACTTTTGGGTCACATTTTGATAATCTGAATCATTCATATTTTAGGATTCATCGAGTAGATCATTCCTGTAAAAATTCAAGTCTATCAGATAATGGCAACCATGTTTTGTATCAGTTTTGTATGAAAAAATGGATAGTGAAAAAATAAATGGTTCATACAAAATGTGAACTGTTCAAATCATCACAACAAGCCCCAAAAATTGTCCCATTGAATGTTTAATTCGATATTAGAACCCCAAACTAATTCATATTGGTCACGAATCGATAAATTATGATATAATTTATACATAATGTTTAAATTTATTATTATCAAATAACTTTACTAAGATTAAAGCTAAAATATGATATATAATTTATGGCAGCTCTATCTTAGATAATTTTTTAATATATGAATCTATGTAACTATTTATTTCATTGTGTTAACATAAATATATAATTTTTTACCTAAGTTCAAATTTTTTAATAGAAATGCATAAAATATGTTCATATTTCTTATTTAAAAAATAAAAAATAATTATAGATATTTATTTACCAATTTAATAAATAAATAGGTCAAATGATTCATAAGTTAGATATAGACCAAGACAATTTTTAATGATTAGATGAAAGTCACGATGGTATAAATACACAAGTCATTTATGTGTAATTCTGATAAAAATGAATAAAATTTAATTTATTATAAATCATTTTTACTATATATTCTAGATAAATTTTATATTATTATTTAATTTTAAAAGTATTTTTTGATCATTTATTTATACTCGTGCATAGCACTACCAATGCCATTTTACTAGCTCTTAACACAAAATAAAAATAAAACTAACTAAGATTTTAAAAAGGAAAGTGGTGTTTTTTTTTTATATATTTATTTAGTAGTTTCAGACTACAAAAATTGTCAAACTTTATAGGTTATTGACACAAAACAAAATTAAGAAATAAAAAGTGATTCCTTGAATTTTTTTGTTTTTTTCATTAAGTAGTATTAGAATACAAAAATTGTTAAAAATTACCAGTATTAGACACAAAATAGAGTTAAAATTTGTATAATAAAATATCATAAATGCTTATTTTTTAACTACACAAAATTTAAATTTTAAAAAGTTATAATTGCCGTTTAACTTTTATCTAACTTTTAACTTACTACACCTCAGTTGTTCTTTTTGAGATTTTTTTTTTTTTTACAAATTTTAGAAAATTATAAATGACATTTCACTCTTATCTAATTTTTAAACTACTATCCTCTTCTGTTCTTCTATTATTAGAGTTATATTATATACTTTTTTTTCAAGTTTATCTTATTTTATTTTTGAATTTTTAAATTTCAACTTGATTTTTTTTTTCAATCTTTATTTGATGTTTACTGAATTTCTTTCTATCTCATTTCTATAGAATTTATTTAATTTTCTCTTTCTATATTTATAGTTCATCCTCAAATTTGAACTTGGTTTTTTTATTTTTATCTTATATTTACAGAATCCACTATTGCTTTTGATTTCCAGTTGAGTTTATTCTTTTTCAACTTCAAATTTAAAATTAATTTTTATTTTTTTATCTTTATCTTATTTTCAATTGAGTTTATTTGATTGAGTGTAATTCAAAAAAAAAAAATTTAATTAGTCCGGCATATCTATATAAACATAGTGAAATCCTCAAATCTATTATTTAAATACTCATCTAAATTAATATCATAATATTTAGTTAATTTTTAACATATTTAGTATTATTTATGACATTTTGTTACTTGCCCATGCATAATACGGGTTTTACGCTAATTTCACTAATTAGAATGTGTGATTTTAGAGTTATTTTACTTTAATTTTAACTCTAACAACTAAACCATGTAGTTTGTCGACAAGTTTATTATGATAAGAAAAAACACAATAAAATCATTGCATAAAAAAATACAATAAAATCATTATATAAAAATCATGATAAAAAAAATTTAAAAAAAAAAATCAAATGTGCTGTTAAGTATTGACATAAATTGATTATGAAATTATCGTTTCATATTGGTATTGAAAAATATTTTAATATTTTAGTACTTGGATGTTAATATTTTAATATTTTTATTAACGGGTGTCTTTAGAGTATTTGATAAGATGTCTAAAATAATTATATATAATATATGAAATCACGTGCAACAAAAAATATATAATTATTCTAAATTTTATTAACCAATATCCTTATAGAATTTATTAAATGAAAGTGTCAAACAATACAAGACATTCAATAAAATTTCCCTGTTATTGGATGCCGGTTTAATTCAAATGATGTATACAAGACATTCAAAAGTTATTGGATGCCGGTTTAATTCAAATGATGTGCCCTGATGCTAAGAGCATCCACATGGTATATTATTATGTTTGTTTGTGCAAGTCATTAATTGTTTTATTAGTTGAGAAGCACAATGTTGCTCCAATAAAAGTGTTAAGATAGCTATTAATTGCAATGTTATCAGATTTTATTTTATTTTTAATTGACAAAAACAAAATTTATTGATGAGTAAAGAGATAAAAAGAAGCAATCAAAGATGAGTGGAGTTTTTGGTAGTGAGGACTAGATTTGCCATATGAAATGGTGGAATTGCACAGAATAGAGATGAAAGGAAGGGAAAATAAGGATAAAAATGGGTAGATTTTTGTTTTTTTTATACAAAAAAGGGTAGTCTAGTAACTTTATTGTTTGGTTAGCAGTAAATAGATAAGCGAGGTCAATAATGTTTCAAATAATAAAAAGAGTGATAATAATGTGATTTCGAATGAATGTAGGGAGTGTCAATGTAATTTACTTTAGAATTACAGATAATGCAATTATATAAAAGTAAATTATAATGATCTCTCTTAAAATTTAAAGAAAATAAAATTAATCTTACAATTTTTACATAATTATATAGAGTTTCATTAAATTTTAAATTTACATAACAAATCAAACCATATTGTTAAAGATACATTACTATTGTAGATTTCGTAAAACGTTTAGTTTTCTCTCTCTCTTTTTGCCATTTTCAACCCTCAAAGCTTTTCAAGCTTGGGTTTCATCTATATTTATCCATTTTCTACACCTAGTTCCATAGACCAAAGTGTAGAGCTCGGCGAGGGCTTCCCTTTAATCTGAGTAGATCGTCTTTTCGTCGTCAGTGGATTTTCCAACTTGTCTCCTCTTCGATTCAAGAGGTATGGTCTATTTCCTTAACTCAATATGAGTTCAGTAGTCTATTTATGGTAATTTTGGTTATAGTCGTTATGTAGTTGTGAATTGATTTTGGAAGTTATGTTTTGAGGGTTGAAGGTTTTGCTGAATTGGGAGGATTGTTTAGTTGTAATTTTGCTACTAAATGTATTTTTAGTATTTAAAACTGCATGTGGGTATCTAAAAATGGAAATGCCCCGATTTGTGAAAAAACCTAAATGTTAAAAGTTTTGGGAGTTGGTTGGATTTTTAGAAAAGGATTTGGTTGGAAAATATGTTTATGAAATTTTGAAAATAACAAGTATTGAGTGCTCTTTTGAAAATGTTGAATTAGTTGGAAAAGTATACAGGTTTTGGAAGGATTATATATCCGTAATATTATCTTTTATCTATTGCATTAAAAATAACTATTTTGGCTATCGGTGGAGGATAGCATTGTCGTGTGTTAGAAATTACATGCGACTAAGCAATTGAAGCGTTTATGAAATCATACATATCATTATGCATGTCATGGATTTGGAACTCAAAACTGTATGTTTTGAAAAGATTGTTTTGAGAAAACACTTATTTTTTGTTTTAAAAACATTATTTTTGGAACACATGTATTGTGTCAAGGAAAGGGTGAATAAAATGGTAAAACTGTAAGGAGGTGTTAGAGATGAATTAAGTTGGCTTGTATATCCTTGGTGTAAGACCAGAAATTCAGTAGGTGCCGATTCCATCTGGATAATCTTGGTAAAATGACATAATGGCTCGTATAGCTCACTATTAAGAACACTAGCTCTGGAGATTTATCCATTTTATTTATTATCAATTTGGTTTTAAAGAGAAGTGTTGGAATTGTTTAGCAGTGTATTTGCTAGTTGATATTGTGGCTTATGGAAGTGTTTTGGAAAGTGGTTTAATCAAACAAATGATTTTAATATTGGAAAACATTTTGAACAAATGAAAGGCATTGATGTTTGGGAAGAAGGAATTTTTGTTGAGAAATCGCATGCGTTTTGAAATGCATTGAGCATACTATATATGTATAGCATCATGATCGTCTACGTGTAATAACCCTCACCACTGCCTACCGATAAACCTTGATTACCGTTAAACTGAACTGATAATGACTGATAACCGAACTGATAATGACTGATAACTGAACTGATTATGACTGATAATTGAACTGATTAAAGTACCGAACTGACTGACTGAAAACTGGAACCGAATTGACTGAGTATGTATGTTAATTTGTATTCTATCTGTTTGATTGTTTATTTGATATGTTCACGTTTTATGTTTAAACTGCTAATTGAAGGCCTTATCGGCGGCCGAATCCGGAATTGATTGATGTTCCACGACCCTCATAATTAATGTGATTTTGTAGTATATTTATCTGAAAACTGATTAGGTATGATTAAATTAGGTTAAATATTGATGGATTGCAGAGTTTGACTCATTTACAACTTTGCCCTTGAGTGGGCCACTACCTATACACCTTTGAGCTACACCACACTTGAATCAAAACATTTCCTCAGCCTTGTTTGAGCTCTTGCCGACCTTAGAGAGAGAGAAAGGGAGAGTAGTGAATTCAACATAGAGATTTGGCTTGAATCTTGAGGAATTGAAAGCTTAAGTGCATAATTGAACCTCTAGACTTGCATTCAAGGAACCTAGGTAAGGATTTCATCTTTTTGATTTTGTCTTTAAGTTGATTCTTGCATGGTCCATGTTAAATTGTAGAGCTAAGTCATGTTTTAGTTCATACATGTTGATATAAAGCATAATTCATGCATGCATGTTTGAATTGTTGAGTTGTGAGTTGATTTCATAGTAAAATGGTGCATGCATGTCCATAATCTTGTAATGGTCCATGTTTTCAACTTGTTTTTGGATCAATCGGCTCCTTAGAGCATCAAATTGAACTTTGAAGTTGTTTAAAATTCATGCATGTTTGCATGTTCATCTTGTTGGGTTTGAATTAAACACCCTTGGGCTTTGATTTCTCAAATTGAGTTTTGAACCATGTTATTCCGTGTGTTTACAAGTGTTTTTCCAGAAATTGGGCCCAAGAGGATTGGTTTTGATGCATTTGAACCTGGTTTTGGCTTGGAGGTGCAATATAGAATTCCCAGATTTTGCACTTTCGCTCGAGCGGGGAAAGTGGCGCTCGAGCGTGGAATCCGAGCATCCAGTATTTTTGCGCACTGTTTTACAGTCTGCTCGAGCGGAGGATTGGGCGCTCGAGCGGAGGCATGTGTCTCACGATCGAGAGGGCGTCGAGCGCCCGTCGAGCGGAGATTTCACCCATCCAGTACTTTTACAGTACGCTCGAGCGGGAGAGTTGACGCTCGAGCGTGTACCTTTGTTACATGTCCGCTCGAGCAGGTAAACCTGCGCTCGAGCGGGACTCTGTCTTTCTGAAACTTCTGAAACTGCTTTTTGAGTACATCTTTGCATCCTCATCCCATCCTAGGCATTCTTAGGCCTAGTTTAAGGCATCTCATTGAGGGCTCAGATGTAGAACACACCGAGGCAAATTAGGGATTAAGTTATTATCTTTCCCAACTGTGTAGCTTAGTGTGTGTTCAATCTGTTAACTGTGTAGGGTTGGCGACTGGGGAGGCACGCTCTAGCATACTGTAGCCCGAACTCTGTGAGTAACGATTGTGTAAAGATATGTTCATAAATGATTATCTTCTGAACAACTGAACTGTACTGATTTCTGAACTGATTACTGTTAACTGAATGAATGTATGTCCTATATTCTGAACTGTATTGTGGCATCCTTAGCACCTACTGTTTACTGTTACTGTTACAGAGATCTCTGTCGGTTCCCTTGTTGGAACCACTACTGTTTACTGACTGATGGCCATCATTTACTACTCGGTCTTTTAAGACCTACTGTTTACTGTACTGTTATGCTAATGGATGTACCACATATGACTGTACTGACTGAACAACTGAAATACTGCTTAAATGAACTGTTTTCATACTGTAAGGACATTCATTCTTAACCTCTTTACGCATTATGTTATTCACTGGGCTTTAGCTCACTGCTCATATATATATGTAAGTGTACAGGCACCAAACCGCGGCTAGGAGCGTCAGGGTTACTCCAGTTTTGTCAAGCCAACTACCGTGCCTCACTGCGAGGTTCCGAGCCTATCATGTTAAGGCTTAGGGGCATTTTACAATTCCCCCTTCTGTACTGTCTTACTGTTCTGTGTAGACTGAATGTTTACTGTACTGTATGCAGGGATTGAGTCCCTAGTCTGAATGATTGTAAATATTGTGCATACTGTTCTGTACTGTTTATGTATATATGTATGAAAAGTCTTTTTGCATACAGACCGTCACAGCTCATTGGGCATTGTTTCTTTACTGTTTTGGCTTCCGCCAGGTCCTGTACTCTGTTTTACTATACTACTGTTCTGCAGGCCTTCGGTAATCTCGGATTACTGGCCGGTTACGGTGCTAAACCCATAGGGCCGGGTTTGGGTCGTGACACTACGCTAGTGGGCAAATTTAGTTTTTTGAAATATACTCTATTGGGCTTTATGTTCATTCAAGTGTATGGAACTTTTGGATATGGACATCGGACATTGGATATGTGTTGGAGCCGAGTAAGATTGCTCCACTATTTGTAGGCCTTGGGCCATTGTATTTGTTTAATAGGCCAAGTGTTATTCTTGTCGGGGTTACACCCTTTGTATATGATGTAAGCCTTTAGGCGATTTCAATTATATATGGCATCACTATATGTTTTATATAAAGGGCATTTATTTCACTTAGAAGTTCAATGTATCAGATGAACTCATATATTGTTTGACTTTATAGTAGCCATTTGCATGAGATATGTTACTTTCTTTTACTATATTATCGTCTTTTATTTATCGTTTATGTGTTTATTCACGTGGGCCAGATCTCGAAAATTTGGGGCGTGATAGATGACCTAGCTAGTAGTTTGAAAAAAGTGAAAATTGATGGAAATATGAGAAAAAAGATGAGAAAGGAAAGAGAGAGGGAGATAGACCACATGGTGATGTGATGGTGGTGTTAGGTGATAATTGAACAAAAGTTCTGTAAGAAGGGAAAACTCTCAATTCAAAATTTGAAACTTAAAAGCATAAAAGAGAGAAACCAAAATCATATCCTGAAGAAAACTCTCACAAGAAAAAAGTGGTAAAAAAGGGATGGTACAAATGTCCCAAAGATAAGAGACTCAAAGCCGAGCCCAAGTCGATGGTCTGAAACCTCTAAGTTATGACTTCCATAAAAACTTTGAAGAGGCAAAACCCTCGGATACAAATCTTTGAAAATGTAATTTCCCTGAGGAAACCCTGTTGGCAAGAAATACACAAACCCAATCATAATTGCATCTGAAATGGGTCAAAGACCCCAAGATACCCTAAGGCCCTTTTCCAAGAATGTAGCAATTAAGTCTTTCTTGAAGACAAGAAAGCCACCAAACAATTCCTATTCAAAACTCGCATCCTACAATGGAGGCGGATACCCCAAATCTTCCCAAATAGCTTTTTCGAGATAGAAAAATGCAACTCTCTTGAAAATAGAAAAGCCAATCATTCGCCTATATTCAAAACCCGTGTCCTTCAAAGTAGGCGTATACCCCAAGGCTCCTTGATAGTTTTTTCGAGATGCAATGCTAAAGTCTCTCTTGAAAATAGGATGGCAAGTCATTCACCCCTATACAAAACATGCATCCAAAAGGGATCCAACCAAACCGTGACCCCATAATAGCTTTCGAGATTGAGCAATGTGATTCTCACATTGCTTCTCACGAAAATGAGAAGCATGATCAAGTCTTCATTAACAATACAGTCGAAATAATTGTCTCCACCCAACATTGAAATGGCAAGACTTGAGAAGTCCTCTCGGACTTTAACCATGTAGTAGTAGTATAGTCGATTTCAAGAATATGCTCTACTAGCTCACTCAAGATGTTGGGAGAACGTGCAGTTTGGTAGCTAAAAGTAAGAGATCATCGAGACATTTGTGAATTTCTCAAACTTCGATTACTCTCGGAACCACTCAAGGGGAAGGACTCAGGGAGAAGAAGGTTGCATTTGTTTCAACCAAACAACATGAAAGAGGAATATTCACGTGTGGTCTAAAAGGCCATGTGGCGACGCCATATTAATTTACTTGGCCCTAAGCTGGGCCTGAGTGCCTATAAATATGCACCCATCTTTATAACCCTAATTCATGCTTGAGTGAGGCTATGCACCCAAGAGTGAGGGGTAGTTGTAACGCCCTGAAATAAAAGACAATAAACTATCCATCATTTTCATTAAATAACAACACATGAATAAGTAATTATCTTACATTAGTTCTAATTGATTGCACAAAGGATTAACATATGCAGATACGCATTCGCAATCCTAGCCTTGAATCTATAGCATATGATACATAATACAGAAATAAAATGAAAGTTAAACAAATAAGAAATGCCCTAAAGGCTTACAGCATTTTAAGACAGTGCTTGGTTACAACAAAAGGGATTCAAATGCAATATAATTAAAACCCTTAGCTTGTATAAAATAAATACAACAAAATAAACAAAATGAAGCCCTTGCTTCCAAGTCCTCCCAAGCTATTGCCTTGGCGGAGGCATATCATCAGCACTTGAAAATTGTTTTCCCACATAAGGTGAGCCAAAACCCAGTACAAATAATCCAACACAATATATGAATCTTAATAGAGTTATAAGGTGAATGCATATGCAATGCTCGCGCCAAAACACTCTATAACTCTTCAAAACCATGCAATGCCAGGTTTTTATCACAATTCATAAAACGTTTCCTTTTTAATAGAAAGCAAGACCGTGAATACAACTCTGTGAATCTCTAGGTACATGTCTACAAGTAGACTATACAAGTACTACTAATTTTTCATTTTTACCGGTATTAACCGGAAGGCTTGACACCTATCCGCGTGGGTTTCTGGTCTCTTACCAATGACAAGTGGATGAGAAAATATTTTCAATTTTCCTAGTTCTCATACAATTTCTACAACAATCATAGCTATTCTCCACCGATAGCCCAAAACAGATATCTCTAAACAGATAAATAATTTCTATACAGATAAACTTTTCAAAAATCCCAAAATGAGAGTGATAATATATATTCAACTCCGCCATCCTCACCAACATCAATCCAATTCCACATTTCTAACATCAATTTCATTTATCATCACAAAACCAACATGTGATATTCCTAGGGCAAAAGTCCCCAGTTTGTTATAATTCAATTTCAAAGGTAAAAATCCATCATTTGATCATAACTCAACAATAAATACATTTCCTTAATCATTCCAACCAGCCATTTGAAAACCCCTTTTTTATTTTTATTTTTATCCAAAACCCTAGTTTTGTCCCAAAATCCCCAAATCACAATGTAGTTTTAGAAAATAACAAACAACAAATAACTAAGTTAAAAATCATTAAAAAAAATGCAGAGAATTCCTACCTCAAGCTTAGAAGACAAGAGAAGGAAATGGAGAAACTTCAACGATGCCGAAACCCAACTTTGCTCTGATTAGAATAAAGCTCTTAGAGTGTTCTATCTTTTAACAAAGGAACTAGGGTGGATAAACCAACAGATCTAGGTGTATTTGTATAGAGAATGTGAGTTTTAGATAGAGAGTGTCTCAACTTAGGGTTTTAAAATGTTTAAAGAGAGAGAGAGAGAGAGAGAGAGAGAGAGATGAAAAAGTGAGCCAAAAAGGTGACTTTACGGACTGATATATGTGCAGCTACCAGACACGATAAGTGCGACTACTCGAGCACACAAAGTGACCACTTGAGCGAAGAATATAAACTTCCAGAAGTTTTATAGATAGAGGGCCATCGCTTGAGCTTAAGAAAGACCGCTCGTGTGACACCCCTGTTCCGTAGTATGTTAATTGGTCCTTAACATGATGTGATTATGTATTTTGATATGATTTTGTGTTCCACTATGTGAAAATATGTGGTTTGAAATTTTATCTGTTCATCGTAGGAATATCTGTTTGAGTAGTCTGCTTTGGAAATTTAATTGAGGGCCTTATCGGCCACGGAACCCGAAATTGATTACGCCATTGTGGTTGGCATAATTTTTAGAGCCTACGGTGAAATTTAATTGAAATTTGATTCTGGTCAATTTAAACTGATTAAATTGATAAATTAAGTACCCCATTATTTTATATTAAAATATTTGTTAGTGGGGCTTGTTGTATATTTGTATTGCACTCTCCTTTAGCTCTCTTAAAACTCAAAATCTGAGTTAGACAATTGAGAGTGAGAGAGAGGCCGGCCATGGAGAGAAAAAGGGAGAGATTTGTGTAATTTGGGCTCAAGACTTGGGAATTTGAAGATCTAGCTCAAGATTTGGCTAGAGCTTGAGTGTTGAAGCTCTTAGGTAAGTGAATTCATGGACTCTTACTTGTAATTTGTAAGTTCAAGGGTTGTTTGTGATCAAGAGCATGTAATGAGTTGATTTTTGTTGAGTTTGAAGTCTTAGAACTCATGCATGTAAGAAATTACTTTGAATTTGCATGTTTGAGCTTGAAACACATGATTCATGTAGAGTTTTGGTTAAAGCTCGTGTGGTAATCACCATTTGTACCATCTAAGTTGAGAATGATGAGCATCTCCCACATGCATGTACAAATCATGGGAGTATAAGTCTTGAATGTTTGAATTTGAGCATGTTGATGATGGGTTTGAGATATTTTGGGACATGCATGTAGATAATTCATGTAATTGAGCTTCCTAATGTTGTGGTCTTGCATTAGTAGCATGTTAGCATGTGTAAATGTGTAATTTGAACCATTGCATGCAAGAAATGTAGATGGAAAACTGATTTGGAGCTCAAGAACACGATCTGGGAAACCCAGATTTTTGAGGTCCGCTCGAGCGGGGTAATGGCCGCTCGAGCGGGAAAATCGTGCTCCCAGCATTTTTGCAGAGTTGGATGTCCGCTCGAGCGGGACACTTCACGCTCGAGCATGGATTTTTGTAGACAGCCCTTCAGCTCGAGCGCTCTATTCCACGCTCGAGCGCATCTTTTGTGCAACCAGTACTTTTGCAGGCCTTAAGGGTCCGCTCGAGCGGAGAAGTTTACGCTCGAGCGGGGACCCTGTTTCCTGGAATTTTGTTCATGCATTCTGTGATTCGTTTTCCGTTCTCTTTCACTTGTAAGCACTCTTAGGCATATGTTAAGCATTGTAAATGAGTTAATGAGATAAGAACAAAGCCTAAAGAGGAATATGTGAATTAAAGAACGGATTGAACTGTTAGTGACCCTTTTGTATTCATGAAATGTGTAGGGTCAAGCTCCAGGGCGCATCCACAAGCCGATCACAGTGAGTAATATCAATATTGAAAGCTTGTCAATGTCCAATTGTTATTCCCTTATAAACTTTATGAGTTGTTAATTGGGATTGTGGACAAAAGTCTGACAGGAATAAATGAATGGACCAAAGGTCGTTTTGATAAGAACGAATGGACCGAAGGTCGTTTTGATAAGAACGAATGGACCGAAGGTCGTTTTGATAAGAATGAATGGACCGAAGGTCGTTTTGATAAGAATGAATGGACCGAAGGTCGTTTTGATGTAAATGAATGGGCCGAAGGCCGTTTTGACATGAATGAGTGGGCCAAAGGCCGTTTTGACATGAAAGAGTGGGCCAAAGGCCGTTTTGCCATGAAAGAGTGGGCCAAAGGCCGTTTTGACATGAATGAATGGGCCGAAGGCCGCTTTGACATGAATGAATGGGCCGAAGGCCGTTTTGCCATGAATGGAAACCCGAATGAGGATGTTTGGAACTACAGTTACTTGACTTGCATTTCGTATAGTTATATATATTTGGTTGTTAAACAGAAGTATGAATTGGGCCCAAGGCCGTTTGGAGCATGTTGTTCTACATATTGTTATGTAACTGTTATATTTGATATTATTCACTGGGCTATCGCTCACGCTCATTCATGTATTTGTAGGTGAGCCAAGGGAAGTCCAAACCTAGCCCCAGTGAAGTCTGCTAGGAACAACAGGAGTTTTGGGAGAGTCAGCCTTGTGCCTCGCGCATGAGACCATCCTTGCCCTTTTACTATGTACCTATGTTTTGTCTTGTTGGCAAGGACCTAGTGCATGTCTGTACATAGTCTGTTATGGGTTGACTCGTTTTGGACGATCCTGTCTGTAATGAATTTTGTGAAACTGTACTTTTGATGTGAGTTATTAACGTATCTGAGTATGGTTTGTTTGATGTGCATATAAGCACGGCTCTATGGACAAAGTTTTTAATTTTGATTCCGTTTGGCCCCCATTAACTCTGTTAAAACACGTTTAGAACAGTTTGAGGCCGTAGGTAATCTCATGATTACTGGCCGGTTACGTCCTTAACCCACGGGGGCGGGTTCGGGTCGTGACAGCTCGAGTTAACATCGCTTGAGCGCAAGAAGTACTGCTCGAGCGTAGAATGCCAACTCCCAGTATCTCTGCAGGCCTGCAAAAATACTAAGAATTCTCAAAGACCGCTCGAGCGCAAGAAGTGTCACTTGAGCAAAGAAACCAAAATTTGGGCAGAAACCACTTTGAAAAACTAACTCCCGACCTGTTCTAAAATCAACCAAGGCACTCTAATAACCAAACTCAATGAGGAATAAGAAGAAATAAGTCATGAACAATTGTATAAGGAAATAAAACCCAGATCTAGAATATCAAATGGGACGGGCTCTAAACCAGAATCACTATAACCTTCCATCTTAAGAATTTTGTCCTCGAAATTTTAAATTAAGAACAAAACCAAAACTAAACCAATCACAACAATGATAGTAAATCAAATTTATCACCATGACCCATCCACCGGTCATTCATTCTCATCACCATGGTAAACATGTGCTCATTACTGAATATACAATTCACATTTCAAATCATATACAATGTTTATATTAAATAAGCAGGAAATGATTTCCAATACAAGTTCAAACATCAACAAATTGGTCTGGATGCTTCTCATGGACTTCCACCTCACGTTCCCAAGTCGCTTCCTCAACTCCTGGTGTCTCCACAACACCTTTACCAATGGAATTGTCTTGCCTCGCAAGACTTGATCTCAAGTATCTAAAACTCAAACTAATCTCTTCTCATACGAAGCATCCTCATCTACCTCTAACTTGATCCAATCTAATATATGTGATGGATCCGGCTCATACTTCCAGAGCATACAGATATGAAACACGTCATGAACCCGGAGAGTTATGGCGGCAAGGCCAAATGATAAGCTACCTCCTCAATCTGCTCTAGGATCTCAAAAGGTCCAATAAATCTAGGAGACAACTTTTTACTCTTCCCAAACCACATCAAACCCCGTCTAGGTGATATCTTCAAGAAGACATGATCTCCTACCTCAAAGGATAACGATCTCCTCCTACGGTCGGCATAACTCTTCTGTTGACTCTGAGCCGTGACTAACCGCTTATGGATAAGTGTAACCTTCTCTGTTGTTTTCTAAACCAACTCTGGATCTATCACTTGTGCATCACCCACCTCGGCCCAACACACAAGAGATCTACACAGTCGGCCATACAAGGCCTCAAATGGTGCCATGCCAATACTCGATTGGAAGCTATTGTTGTAGGCAAACTCCACTAAAGGCAAATGCCTCTCCTATGACCCCTTAAAGTAAAAAACACAACCCCAAAGCATATCCTCTAGGATCTGAATGGTACGCTCTGACTACCCATCAGTTTGAGTATTAAAAGTCAATCTAGTACCCAAACATTCTGTAGGCTCTGCCACAATCGAACCGTAAAACGTGAATCTCTATCTGAAACAATAGTCACAGGGACCCTATGCAGGTGAACAATGTCCCTAATGTAAAGGTCGGCAAGATAATCTATCAAGCCACTCGTGCGCATAGGTACAAAGTGCGCTGACTTAGTTAACTGATCAACTATCACCCAAATGGCATCATTACCCCCATTAAGTCCTCGGAAGACCTACAACAAAATCTATTGTAACATGCTCCCACTTCCACTCGGCTATATGCAAGGGTTGTAATAAACTCGCTGGCCTCTGATGCTCGACCTTCACTTGCTAACAAGTAAGACACCTCAATACAAACATAGCTACATCCTTCTTCATCCCCTTCCACCAAAACTAGCAACTAAGGTCGTGATACATCTTTGTGCCTCTCGGATGGACCGCAGGGCGTGAATGGTGAAGCTCTCGGAGTACCTCCTTTCGACAAGACTCCGGCACAAAAAGACGGTTAAGACATCTAACACCCGAGTTAGAATACACATTGAAGCCGTTGTCTACCTTCCCACTAGATATCTTCTCTCGAAGGGTTTCTACCTCATGATCACCCGGTTGTGCTTCTATAACTCGACTCACAAGTGTAGGTTGTGCAACTACGGTAAACAAAGCAGTCGACTCAACCGACTCGATAAGATGTAAGTTAAACTCACCAATGGTACCAAACATCTCTCATTCCCGGATGGCAACACTAGCTATGTTGTTAAAGGAATTCCTACTCAAGGCATCGGCCACTACATTGGCCTTCCTTGGATGATAGTGTAACTCAAAATCATAGTCTTACATAAACTCCATCCATCTTCTCTGCCTCAAATTCAAACCTTTTTGTAAAACACATACTTCAAACTCTTATGATCGAAGAATACCTCAAACTTCTCACCATACAAGTAGTGTCTCCAAATATTCAAAGCAAAGATCACAGCTGCTAGTTCTAATTCGTGAGTAGGATAGTTCCTCTTGTGGGTTTTTAATTGGCGCGAGTCATAAGCTACTACCTTTCCTTCTTTCATTAAGACATAACTCAAACCTTCCCGTGACACATCATAATACAAAGAATAGCCCAAACCCCTCTTCGAGATAATCAACACTAGAGCTGTGGTAAGTCTAACCTTAAGCTCCTAAAATGACTTCTCACAAGTCTCATTCCACACAAACTTAACTCCCTTCCTTGTAAGCCCAGTCAATGGTGAGGCTAACCTAGAGAAATTCTTAACAAAATAGCGGGAATACCCGACTAACCCCAAGAAACTACGAATCTCAAAGGCGTTCTTAGGTTGTTCCCAATCTTGCACTGTTTCTATCTTAGAAGAGTCTATAGTCATCCATTCCCTGGATACTACATGGCCTAAGAACTTCACTTCCTGCAACCATAATTCACACTTCCTGAACTTAGCATACAATTTGTGGGCTCTAAGCAACTCAAGCACAACTCGCAAATGTTCCTTGTGTTCTTCTATAGCGATTCTAGTTTTGACACATCACTTATTGTATTCTGAACTCGGGTTGGTATGGTTTTGGATGGTGATTCATATCTTGTTTTCCTTGTCTCCCCTCTATTTTGGTTATTGGATTGTAGTTGTGCGGTTGGAACAGGTTGGTTGCTTATTTTTCCAAATCTGTGTTACCTAGAATTTTGGTCTTCCGCTCGAGTGGGCCTTCTTGTGCTCAAGCGAGGTTTGCAAACCCTCAATACTTTGGTCGTCTACAAAATTCTAGAGAAGTGTTTTTTACGCTAGAGCGGCGTTTCCTACGCTGGAGTTGGTGGGTGCTTGAGCGTCTTTTCTTGCGCTCGAGCGGTTTGTCTGTTGTCTACAAAATACTGGATATGTGTATTTCGCGTTCGAGCGGGTATCTTCTTGCGCTCGAATGGAAAAATTTGTTGTGTGTAACGCTCGAGCGTCAAATTCTCCACTCGAGCGGATTGTGCGTATATCAGATCGTGAAAGTGACATTTTATATCACTTTTTCATTATTCTCTCTCTCTCTAAAACTTTCCAAAGACCTAAATCTTGACCTTCTCTCTCTAAAATACTCTCTCTCTCTCTTCATTTTGACTTAGATCCTTTGGGTTCTCCACCCTAGTGCCTTTGTTAAAAAGATAAACCATCTCAAGATCTACATTTTAAACCAAATAAAGGTGGGTTTGAACGTCTTTGAAGTTCCACCTTTGCTTTGCTCATCTTCCCTTCTTGGGGTAGAGATTTTTTCTACACTTTGTTATGGTTTTTAACTTAGATATTTGTGGTTATGTGACAATGGTGGTTTTGGGGACATTTTAAACAAACCTAGGGTTTGGGCACAAAATGGAAAGAGGGGTTTTTGGTGGAAATGAAATAAATGAACATGGGGTTTAAAAATGAAGTCATGTTATGTCAAAATGGGTGATTTTGGTATTTGAATTGGCATTTTGAAAAGAGGGAATTTTTGCCCTAAATTGATTATCATATCTATTTTGTATAAATAGTTGAAATTGGTGGTGCAAACATCGAATTGAGTGAGTATTGAAATAGATGATGGAATTGAGTATATAATGTTTCACACCCTTGGAAATTTTGGGATAAATTATCTGTCTTGAGATTGTATATATATTTAGAAATATCTGTATTGAGCTGTCGGTGGAGGATAGCTTTGCTTATTATAAAAATTGCATGAGGATTAGGCGAATTAAAACTGATCCATGGTTGGTTATTATTGAATATGATCATGTTGAAAATACATTGTATATGTATGATTGATTATTTGTGAGGAGAAATGGGATGTACTTCATGTGCGATTATGTGTTTAAATACATTACACATGTATGATTGATTGTTTGGGAGGAGAAAGGGGATAGACTCCATCGTTTGGGAGGAGAAAGGGGATAGACTCTATTATAATTAAGTTGGCCGAACTGTCCTGGGTGAAAGTCCCGAAATTTATACATGGGTGCTGATCCCACAGACGAAATATCCATAAAATGGCAGTTTGAAGTGTTTGTATGTTGATGATGTGATTATGGAACCATTGAGTTGTAGTCTCATCTGGGTTATTAAAGAAATAATGAAATTGGCTCATATATTGAAAGGAATTAAAGGAAAAATGAAATGGAATACGGAATTGGAGTCCTATGGCAATATAAAATTATGAATCTTTTATCCCGGGCATTGTATAAGCATATGCACTTATATCTTTGTTAAATCTCATATATTATGCAAGATGATTCCTGCTGGGCTGTGGCTCACCCTTTTTGGGAAAACATTTTCAGGTATAAATGACATGCCTCCACCAAGGCAATAGCATTGGAGGGACTTTTGGGAAGCAAGAGCTTCTTTGTTTTGTTTCATTTTTGTGTAGCCTAGGGCTTTAATTGTAAGAGCTAGTCTCTCTTTTGTTGTAACCAAGCCAAGACTTGGTAAGATATAAGCCCATAGGGCTTTATGTTAACTCTTTTGTACTATTTGTGTTATGAAATGAAAAAACATTATACTCTGATTTAGACTGTCATTTATATGCTTTTGGGCTATATTTATTGTGTACTTTTGGGGGCGTTACAACTTGGTATCAGAGCGTACCACGTTTGAATACTTTGGGTACGTGGGAAGTAGTTAGTACCACAATGGGTTTGTCTCGCTTTATAGAGATGTTTGTGTGCTAGTAATGTTGTGTGATAACATGCTTATGTGATTTTATGGGTATGGGATTTAGTTCCTAAGATATTGATTGGGTCTACGGGTTTCTGGAAGTCCTATTAGAAGAGCACTTGATCACTGTTGTTTCTAATTGGAACTCTAGCAACGCCGCGGGACGGTCATTATCTAGGAAGGAAATTCGTATATGTTTACGTGATTACATGCTTATGTGGAGTAAATTATTGTTGTCCATTGTATTAGGACATGAGTGAGTTAGCTTCGGCACAGTTGTAAATGTTCTAATACATTTTGTTACCTTTATTAGGATGTCAGGATGTGGATGTGGTAGTGGTAGGCGTGGTACGCCTAGAAGGCACGAGATGCCTGTACCGGATGAAATTCCGGCACAGGAAAAAGGGGTTGGTTAGGCCAACGTGGCTAAACTAGTAGGTCAACAGGCCATGGGCGCCTTAGCCCATGAAATGGCCAGGGCTTTGCGGGAATCTATGGACATTCTCAAAGCTGAGAATCAAGTCCAGGCCCAGGTTGCAGAAGCAAGGCAGTCTTTCTTAAAGAGAGAGTTTTTGCGATCTAATCCGGATGAGTTTTTAGGCGACCCAAAGGAGCGATTGAAGGCCGATGAGTGGCTTGAACAGATGATGAGATGTTTGAGATGCTCGGCATCGAAGACGGGGGTTTGAGAGTGAGCTTGGCGTCTTTTCAGCTAAAGGGAGACGCAGGTCAATGGTGGAAGTATGCGTGGGGACGCATAGGAGGGACTTGGGAGGCTTTTGTCGATGTATTCCAGGACAAGTTTCTACCTTCCACGGTTTGAGAGAAGTTGAGAGGCCAGTTCTCCAAGTTGGTGTAGTTGAACACACCAGTGGCTAAGTTTGAAGCCACATTCACTAGCTTGTCTAGGTTTGCACCAGAGTTGGTGGCGACTGAGAAGCGGCGTTATTTGGAGTTTAACAAGAGGTTGAGGATCGGTCTCATGTTTTAAGTGGCCGGGTCCACAATTAGAGACTATGGGTGCCTTGTGGAGGCAGCAGCCCATCTTGAGACTATCATGCAGGCAGATGAGGAGATGATAAGGGGCTCTAGAAGGAGTTAGGATAGTTAGGGAGACGGTAAGAGGCAGAAGGGTTCTAACCCTTAGTCTTTCTAGGGAGCTCAGTCGAGGTTAACTTTTCCAGTACCGAGTTCGGGTTCTAGGAGAGGTGCCCAGGGAGATGTGACCTGTTTCAAATGTGGCCAGTTAGGCCACAAGTCTCTAGCTTGCTCGTATAGAGGAGGAAGGAAGCGAGCAGCATCATCCTTGGCTCGTTCTCAGGGCCAGAGTCAGGGTAGAGGGCAGCCACCCACTTGCTATCATTGCGGACAGACAGGGCATCTAAAGAGATTTTTTCCACGATTGGGTGGCACGTCTGGTGCGTTTTGTTCGAGGCAGACAGAGAGTCACCAGCCAACGTAGTCAGCACAGGCCTCGAGGGCCAATCAGGGAGCCTCTTCGACTCAATCTGTGCAGCAGGCTTATGCTCCGAGGGGTGAGCAGGTAGATCAGAGGCCAACAGGGCGTGTGTATGTTGTTACTGCACCGGATCTTGTACTAACTCCATCTGTACTGAGAGGTACCTTTTTGTTTTACAATTCAGTTACTAATATATTGATTGATACCAATGCATCCCATTCATTTATTTTGTCAGCATTCGCATCAGTTTTGGGGTTGGAATTGACACCGTTAGCATCTCCAATTTGTGTGGAGACACCTATTGGTGGTGAAGTCATCTTGAAACAGGGGTGTCGGGGTTGTGACATAGAGGTCGCAAGTCGTCAACTTCCATTTGCATTTGTATTGCCCAACTTGTCTAGTTTTGATGTTATTTTGGGTATGGACTGGTTATCGTCATACCGAGCTATTATAGATTGCTACCATCAGAGGATTACTATATGTACTTTAAGCGGTGATTGTTTTTATTTCTTGGCGGATCGGGTGTGTAACAACCCCGATCCATGATTAATGTTAATCCATGCTTAATTATGCCTAATAAGTAATTAAAGTGAAATTTTGTATCATATGTTGCCTTATGTGTGTTTATATTTGTTTAACGTAGAAAGATCTGTTCATGTTTTCAGTTCGGTTTGTGAATTGAAGGCCTTATCGGCATCCGATTCAGAAATTGACTTGATTTATGTGTTATTTAGAATTTTTAGAAATTTATGGTAGGTTCAATTGGAATTTGATTCGGAACAAATTAATTAGATTAATTAATGCCTATTAGATTAACTTTAATTAATTACCACCATGTGAGCCTATATAAGACTCCCTACATGCTTCACTCATCCTTTTGTTCATATCAACACATCCTTGAGCCTATACATACAAACCAAACGTGAGAGAGGGAGAGAAAAGAGAGCTTTGAGCTCAACTAAGGGATTGCTAGGATAAATGAGGGAATTAGACTTAGAGACTCAAGAAATAAGCCTCTAACTCTCACCTCGGAAAGTCTAGGTAAGAATTCAACCTTTAAGTTCTTTGATTGTGGCATTAAGAACATGAATTCAAAAGATTAAGTATGTGAACTTGAGATTTCAACTAGAAAGGAAGAAGTTTGACTAATACCTTGCATGCATGCATAATTCCTAACATTTAGAAGTTATTTTCCAAGAATTTCCTCATACATATTGGTAATTCACTTTACCTTTGAGAATACATCAAGTTTCAAGTCATTTTGTGGTATTAGATCATGTTTTGGAAGTTTTGAAGTCAAGAGAATTCATGGTCATGTTTACATCACATTCTCAAGTTTTAAGTTGAGTTTTGCACAGTTGGTGTGCTTTTGGGCTTTGGTTTTGCAAAATGGTTTTGAATTCTTCATGTTTTCTAAGTTCACATGTGATTCCTCAAGTTTTTAGCCTAAGAAACCATAATTTGTTGCTTTGGTGTTGAATTTGAAGCTTGGAAGCAATTCTAGAAATTTCAAAATTCTGCTCCAACACTCGAGCGAAGAAATCCACGCTCGAGCGACCCCTTTGAGTGCGTGCACTTCCGCTCGAGTGACCAGAAGTCCGCTCGAGCGTGAAATGCATGCTTCCAGAAGTTCTTATGTTTTGTAGACCGCTCGAGCGACAAAAGTTGCGCTCGAGCGAGCGTCAAGCGAGTATCAAGCGGAAAAATCAAGCAACCAGCACTTTTGCAAAAGTTTACAGACCGCTCAAGCGACAGATCTTGTGCTGGAGCGACCACTCACATTTTGCATGTCCGCTCGAGCATAGGAAGTTATGGTCGAACGAGGACCATGTTTTCAGCAAATTTTGTTAAATGTTTTCAAGTGTATTTTTTGCATCCTCATTCCATCCTAGGCATTCCTAGGCCAAGTTTAAGACACCATAATGAGGATAGAGGAGTAGAAACACACCAAGACAAGTAAAAACTAAATTGATGATTTTGGGTATGTAATTCAGTATGTATTCGTTCTGTATCTGTGTAGGTCATGCGCCACAAGACATCTGAATTGCCTACTCTGTCCGTTTACTTGGAGCCATCTGTTATCTGTGAGTAATAACTTAGTAAAGCTATGTTCAAGTTAAATTATTTTCTGTAAATGCAATAAGATTTGTTTTACGAAATGTTATGTTTTGTGATATGAATGATTGTCCAATTTTCAATAAGTATTTGTGTGACACAAGTATGCTATCTGTACCCGGACTGGAGGTCCCTTTATAGAACTGACAAGTTATCTGCACCCGGCTGGAGGTTCCTTTATGGAATTGACAAGTTATCTATTCCCAATCCTGAGGTTCCTTTAAGGAACTGACAAGTTATCCGTACCCGGCTGGAGGTTCTTCTATGGAACTGACAAGTATGATCTTTGATACTCTGTATGTGATCTGTTAGTGCTAACGGATGAACTATGTATGATCAAGCATGAATTCTAATTTCTGTTAATGACTCAAACAAGAATACGAATATGACACTATTTTATGTACAAACTTAGTCATGGGACATCATTCATTTAACCCTTTACTATGTTATTATTCACTGGGCTCCCGTTCACTATTTATATTATGTATGTAGGTGATCAGGAACGTGACCAGGCTCAGAGTTGAGGACTTAGCGTCTCAATTTTGTCAGCCAGCCTTTGTGCCTCCCGAGGAGGTTCTGGGTTAAGTCAAGTTTAGTGGTTGTTTTTATGAATGTATTAGGCTTAGTTTATTTGATTTTCGGTGAAGATTTTTGTTTGTATATACATGGAGTGATGTGTAAATGCTGTAACTTTTGATGTCACTCGTAAGTTTATAAAAGTTTAAGATTATCTATCCCATGTATGTCTTCACAGCTCGATGGACTATGCATATTTTATGTATTTGCTTCCGCAGCCCCTAATTATACATTATTATGTTAAAAGGCCTTTGGTAATCCAAGAATTACTGGTCGATTACGACGCTAAACCTATAAGGGCGGGTTTGGGTCGTGACAGAGTGGTATCAGAGCATGTGTTCTACCACACACATGAGTTCATATGAGCTTAGGTTGTCCTAGTAAGAAGTAGGGGCATTCCATCTGCATGTGTAAGTGTGTGTTTATTGAAAGTGAAACCTAAATCTGATTATGATCACATGATATGGAAACAAATGATCTAAATGTTATAAAAGGACTATTTGCCTATGTTTATAATATTCTGTTTACCTATAGCAAATGGAAAATACAAAAAGTGATGGAACAGCTGAATCATCTGAGGCTCGAATGAGACGCCTGGAACAAATGCTTGCAGCTTTAACAGAGGCAATGACTCAACAACAACAGAGGCAACAACCCTTACCTCCCCCGCTGGTCCAAGTTGAGCCAGATAACAATGATCTCATAAATTTAACTCAGAAGTTTTTGAAAATGAAACTGCCAACCTTTTTAGGTGGCATTGAACCGTTAAAAGCAGAAACATGGTTACTTGAAATAGAGAAACTATTTGAAGTATTCCCTTGTTTTGAGATTAAGAAAGTCCTTCTGTCCACCTACACTCTGAAAGATAAAGCCCGAAGGTGGTGGTTGCTAATCTAAAATAGTAATGGAAATATGACGTGGACACAATTTAATGTGATCTTCTACGATAAATACTTCCCTCAGTGTTTCCGGGATCGGAAAGTTTTTGAATTCCAAGAACTTAAACAAGGCAGGATGTCCGTGGCTGAGTATGAAGCGAAATCTACTAAGTTGGCTTGATTTGCTCCATATATGGTGGATACTGATTACAAGAAGGCATGAAAATTTGAAGGTGGACTAGATAGGGAAGTGTTTGACCGAGTATGTCTTAAAACTGCCTACCTATGTAGAAGTTTTAGACAGAGCAATAATGGCGAAAGCCACTCTAGTAGCAATGAAACAAGCCAAGGCACCAACAACAGAATGGAGAAGTAAAATATCCGGGTCTAATTTTCGGAAGGGTCGTTCCTTCTTCGCGAACAAAAAGCAAAATACTAGATCTTTAAGCAACTCAAGTCAAAGTAGTAGGCCTATGCCAATCTGTTCAGAATGTAGAAGGAAACATAAAGGCATGTATCATCTTGCATTAGGCGCGTGTTTTCAGTGTGGCAAAACCAGTCCCATAACTACAGACTGTCCAATAAGGTTTGACAATGCAAATCATCCAGCAGCAAGTTTAGCCAGATATACTCCTGTAATGAGGCCCAGTGCAAGAACTAATGCCAGAAATAACACCGGGAATAAAACACTAAGGCAAGGGAGATTGTTTGCTCTGATACCCGGGGATGTATAGAATACTGAACCTGTAGTGTCAAGTATAATTTCTATTTGTGTACAGAATGCCTATGTACTGATTGATTCTAGTTTTACGCATTCATTTGTATCGCATGTTTTTTCTCGAAAGTTGGCTAGATCATTAGAACCTATGAATTGCATACTATCTGCGTTTATACCATTGGGAAGTTCTATGATGTGCACTTGTGTATATCCTGTATGTGATATTTTGATTGGTGATATGACATTGTACATTGATTTGCTGCCTTTGAGCATTGACCACTTTAATTGTATATTGGGCCTGAATTGGTTGTCAAAATATTGTGCCACTATTGATTGTGTGAATAAAACCGTCACGTTTAAACTACCTGGTATGCCTGAGTTTGTTTTCACTCGGAATGGGGTAGTTCCTCCACCATACTTGATTTCATTTATGAAAGTCAGAAAATTGTTGAAAAAAGGTTGTCGAGGTTACTTGTGCAGTGTAATGACTATAGGCCTGTTTGGTAGAGCTTATAAGCTGCTTATATCAGCTTTTAACTTAATTTAAGCTAAAATGTTGTGTTTGATGCAGCTTAAGTTAACCAGCTTATAGCTTAAATCAAGCTATTTCTCAACTTCTCTCAAAAGTTGGTCAGAGGGTGCTTAAATTTTTGACTTAAGCGCGCAACTGGTGTTGGGGGGCTGAAATTACTTAAATGCCCTCGTCAATACCCAAATATTAATATTATTAATTAATATTAATTAAAAAATAAAAAACTGTATATTTCTAAAGAAAAAGAAAAAAATCAATATTAATTGAAAAATAAATATTAATTGGTATTAATTATTAATAAATTCATATTGTATATTTTTATATTAATTAAAAAATAAAAAATTGTATATTTCTGAAGAAAAAGGAAAAAATCAATATTAATTTAAAAAATCAATATTAATTGGTATTAATTATTAATAAATTAATATTGTATACTTTTGTAATGAATTAATTATTAATTGATACTAATTAATAACAATTGTTAATTATTAATATTAATTGATACTAATAAAAATTAAATATTAATATTAATTTATACTAATCAATAATTTTAATATTAATTAAGACTAATTACACCATTAATTGATACTAATTAATAATTTTAGTATTAATTGATACTAATTAAGCAATTAATTGATACTAATTAATTTATAATGGAAAATAATTGTGACAATAATACTTCCATTACATTTTTAGCAAATGTATCAATTTTTATATTAATTGATACTAATTAATACTATTTATATTAACTTTTATTAATGAAATATATATTTTTTTAAATTAAAACTGAAAAAAAATGACAAAATAATCATTTTTATATCATATAAGGGTAGAAAGAACAATTATACAGTAAAAAGTTATTTTACAGCTTATTAACCAAACACTACTTTGTTGCTTAAATTTATAATCTCACAGCTGCACCAAACAGGTTAACAGCTTATGTTCACAGTTATAAGTCATAATCTGTAAGGTATAATCTATAATTACTTTTCCACAGCTCTATCAAACGGGGCCTATATCTTCGGATAGTACCAGTGTGGAAGCTATTCCTGTGGTTTGTGAATTTCTTGATGTGTTTCCTAATGACCTACCCAGAAAACCTATTTGCTAGGGAAATTGAGTTTACCATTGATGTAGTACCTGGAACACAACCTATCTCTAAGACTCCGTATAGAATGTCGACTACTAAACTGAAAGAGTTAAAAGTTCAACTCCAAGAACTTTTAGACAATAAATTCATTCGTCCGAGTACCTCACCTTGGGGGGCCCCAGTATTGTTTGTCAAAAAGGAAGACGGATCTTTGAGGCTGTGTGTTGACTACCGTGAGTTGAATAAAGTAACCGTGAAGAACAAATATATATTACCTCGAATAGATGACCTGTTTGACCAACTCCAGGGAGCCCAAGTGTTTTCTAAAATTGACCTTAGATCCAGATATCACCAGTTAAAGGTCAAGGCAAAAGATATAGAGAAAAATGTATTCAGAACTAGATATGGACACTATGAATTTTTGGTAATGCCATTTGGGGTAACTAATGCACCTGCGGCGTTCATGAATTTAATGAATAGGGTGTTCAAACAATTTCTGGATGAATTTATTATTGTCTTTATTGATGGTATATTAATTTACTCCAAAAGCAGGGAAGAACATGAAAATCATTTGAGAACTGCTTTACAGATTCTGAGGGAAAAGAAGTTATATGCAAAATTTTCCAAATGTGAGTTTTGGCTGGACAACGTAGCCTTTTTGGGCCATGTAATCAACAGGGATGGCATATCGGTAGACCCATAGAAAATTGAAGCTATTGTGGACTGGCCTAAATTGACGAATGTGTCAGAAGTTAGAAGTTTTCTAGGACTTGAAGGCTACTATAGAAGATTTGTGAAAGACTTTTCAAAACTTGCTATGCCTTTGACCCAGTTAACCCAGAAAAATGTATCATTTGATTGGAATGATCAAAGAGAGTCTTCCTTCCAAGAGTTGAAGACCAGATTAGTAACTGCACTGATTTTGACTTTGCTCAATGGTACTGATGGGTTTCAGATTTACAGTGATGCATCCTACAAAGGTTTGGGTTGCTTTGAAAATTTGGCGACATTATCGGTACGATGTGACTTGTGAAGTGTACACAGAGCACAAAAGCCTCAAATATTTCTTCTCCCAAAAAAAATTGAACATGAGATAGAGAAGATAGTTAGAGTTGATCAAAGACTATGATTTGTAGATTATGTATCATCTGGGAAAAGCTAATAATGTAGTAGATGCCTTGAGCCGAAAGTCAGTGGAAACTTTGTCATGTTACTCACCGGTCAAAAAGAATTACTATGTGATTTGGAAAAGAATAAGATTGAGATTGTATTACGAGAACAAGGCGAAATCGTAGATGCTATCTCCGCCCAGCCTGCAATCATTGAAAAAATTAGAGAGAAGCAACTGCAACATGAATTTCTAAAAAAGATTGTGGATGAGATGGACTCGAAACCAAGGCCGAGATTTATACTGGCAAACGATGTATTGAAATTTTAGAACAGACTTTGTGTGCCGGATTGTTTTGATTTAAGGAAGCGTGTTATGACTGAAGCTCATAATTCTAAATTTGCTATGCACCCAGGGACTACAAAGATGTATCATGATTTGAAATAGAATTTCTGGTGGTCGGGAATGAAAAAGTGTATTGCAGATTTTGTGGCAAGATGTTTACACTGCTAATAAGTTAAAGCCGAACATCAACAACCCGTTAGACTACTTCAGCTGCTCCCAATACTAGAATAGAAGTGGGAACATATCACGATGGACTTCATTGTTGGACTGCCTCGCTCTTCTCAAGATATGGATTCTATCTGGGTCATTGTTGATCGTTTAACTAAGTCTGCCCATTTTCTGGCTTTCAAATCTTTGTATAATGCGGATAAGTTGACTAATTTGTATGTCAATGAGATTGTGAAATTACATGGAGTTCCAGTGTCCATAGTGTCTGACAGAGACCCCAAGTTTACTTCGAGATTTTGGCAGAGTTTGCAACAAGCTTTAGGGACTAAATTGAAATTAAGCAGTGCTTATCACCCATAGACAAATGGCGAATCGAAACGGACCATTCAAACATTGGAGGACTTGTTACGGATGTGTGTGTTAGACTTTCAAGGTAATTGGGAGACTTACCTTTCTCTGGCCGAATTTGTGTATAATAATAGCTACCATTCAAGTATTGGTATGACCTTATATGAAGCTTTGTATGGTAGGAAATGCCGTTCTCCGATCGGTTGGGCCGAGTTAGGTAACAGACCTTTATTGGGACCAGAACTGGTACAAGAAACAACAAAAATGTGAAATTGATTCAACAAAGACTGAAAACTGCACAAAGCCGCCAGAAGAGCTATGCCGATGTCCGAAGAAGAGACAGGGAACATGAAGTCAGGGATCACGTATTTATCAAAGTGACTCCAATGAAAGGCCAGACACGGTTTGGCGTGAAAGGAAAATCGGCACCACGATATGTTGGACACTATGAAATCCTTAAGAAGATTAATTCAGTGATGTATCGGGTAGCTTTACCACCAGTCATGGAACATATACACAATGTATTTCATATCTCTATGCTTCGAGATTATTTGAGAGATCCACTACATGTGATTGAGTTGACTCATGTACTTCTAAAAGATGATTATACATACGAGGAGAGGCCAATGCAAATTGTGAATCACTGAGTCAAAAGATTGAGAAACAAGGAAATTCCATTAGTGAAGGTTGATTGGTAGAATCATGGAGGAACTTATGCAACTTGGGAGACAGAAGAAGACATGATGAGAAGATACCCTGAGTTATTTCCTTTGAATCTGGTATTCTTCCCGAATGAAGGTAACTCGAGTTTGGAGGACCAAACTCTTTAATGAGGGAAGACTGTAACAATCCCGACCCATGATTAACGTTAATCCATGCTTAATTATGTCTAATAAGTAATTAAAGTGAAATTTTGCATCATATGTTGCCTTATGTGTGTTTATATTTGTTTAACATAGAAAGATATGTTCATGTTTTCGTTTTGATTTGTGAATTAAAGGCCTTATTGGCATCCGATTCAGAAATTGACTTGATTTATGTATTATTTAGAATTTTTAGAAATTTATGGTAGGTTCAATTGGAATTTGATTCGGAACAAATTAATTAGATTAATTAATGCCTATTAGATTAACTTTAATTAATTACCACTAAGTGAGCCTATATAAGACTCCCCACATGCTCCACTCATTCTTTTGTTCATATTAACACATCCTTGAGCCTATACACACAAACCAAACATGAGAGAGGGAAAGAAAAGAGAGCTTTGAGCTCAACTAAGGGATTGCTAGGAGAAATAAGAGAATTGGACTTAGAGACTCAAGAAATAAGACTCTAGCTCTCACTTCGGAAAGTCTAGGTAAGAATTCAACCTTTAAGTTCTTTGATTGTGGCATTAAGAACATGAATTCAAAAGATTAAGTATGTGAACTTGAGATTTAAACTAGAAATGAAGAAATTTGACTCATACCTTGCATGCATGCATGCATAATTCCTAACATTTAAAAGTTATTTTCCAAGAATTTCCTCATGCATGTTGCTAATTCACTTTACCTTTGAGAATACATCAAGTTTCAAGTCATTTTGTGGTATTAGATCATGTTTTGGAAGTTTTGAAGTCAAGACAATTCATGTATGTCATGTTTACATCACATTCTCAAGTTTTAAGTTGAGTTTTGAACAATTGGCATGCTTTTGGGCTTTGGTTTTGCAAAATGGTTTTGAATTCTTCATGTTTTCCAAGTTTACATGTGATTCCTCAAGTTTTTAGCCCAAGAAATCATAATTTGTATCTTTGGGGTTGAATTTGAAGCTTGGAAGTAATTCTAGAAATTCCAGAATTCTGGTCCTATGCTCGAGCAAAGGAATCCACGCTCGAGCGACCACTCTAAGTGCGTGCACTTCCGTTCGAGCGACCAGAAGTCCGCTCGAGCGTAAAATGCATGCTCCCAGAAGTTTTTATGTTTTGCAGACTGCTCGAGCGATAAAAATGACGCTCTAGCGAGGGCATGTCTCTCACACTCGAGCGAGCATTGAGTAGAAAAATCAAGCAACCAGCACTTTTGCAAAAGTTTACAGACTGCTCGAGCGACAAATCTTGCGCTGGAGCGACCACTCACATTTTGCATGTCCGCTCGAGCATAGGAAGTTACACTCGAGCGAGGACTCTATTTTCAGCAAGTTTTGTTAAGTGTTTTTAAGTGCATTTTTGCATCCTCATTCCATCGTAGGCATTCCTAGGCCAAGTTTAAGACACCATAATGAGGATAGAGGAGTAGAAACACACCAAGTCAAGAAAGAACTAAATTGATGATTCCGGGTGTGTAATCCAGTATGTATTCGTTCTGTATCTGTGTAGGTCACGTGTCACAAGATATCTGAATTGCCTACTCTGTCCGTTTACTTTGTGCCATTTGTTATCTGTGAGTAATAACTTAGTAAAGTTATGTTCAAGTTAAATTATTTTCTGTAAATGCAATAAGATTTGTTTTACGAAATGTTATGTTTTGTGATATGAATGATTGTCCAATTTTTGATAAGTATTTGTGTGACACAAGTATGCTATCTGCACCCGGACTGGAGGTTCCTTTATCGAACTGACAAGTTATCTGCACCCGGCTGGAGGTTCCTTTATGGAACCGACAAGTTATCTATTCCCAATCCGGAGGTTACTTTAAGGAACTGACAAGTTATCCGTACTCGACCGAAGGTTCCTCTATGGAACTGACAAGTATGATCTTTGATACTCTATATGTGATCTGTTAGCGCTAATGGATGAACTATGTATGATCAAGCATGAATTCTGATTTCTGTCAATGACTCAAACAAGAATACGAATATGAATCTATTCTATGTACAAACTTAGTCATGGGACATCATTCATTTAACCCTTTACTCTGTTATTATTCACTGGGCTCCTACTCACTATTTATATTATGTATGTAGGCGATCAGGCGCATGACCAGGCTCAGAGTTGAGGACCTGGCGTCTCAGTTTTTGTCAACCAGCCTTTGTGCCTCCCAAGGAGGTTCCGGGTTAAGTCAAGTTTAGTGGCTGTTTTGTGAATGTATTAGGCTTAGTTTCTTTGATTTTTGATCAAGATTTCTGTTTGTATGTACATGGAGTGACGTGTAAATGCTGTAACTTTTGACGTCACTCGTAAGTTTATAAAAGTTTAAGATTATATGTCCCATGTATGTCTTCACAGCTCGATGGACTATGTATATTTTATGTATTTGCTTCCACAGCCCCTAATTATACATTATTATGTTAAGAGGCCTTTGGTAATCCAAGGATTACTGGCCGGTTACGACACTAAACCTATAGGGGCAGGTTTGGTTCTTGACATGGTGGATAGAGTTTTATCGCCGGTATATGCTCCGTGTGGGCGGAGCGAGCTTCGTTACCTCCTTACTAGGTTCATGAATAGTGAATGTGATGAAGGCCGAGTTGAGTTTCCAATGGTGGTTTTTGAATACCCTGATGTCTTTCCCAAGGACCTTACTAGTTTGCCACTTCACCGAGAGATCGAATTCTCTATTGATTTAGTGCCTGGCACGACACCGATTTCTATTGCACCATATCGGTTTGCATCTGCTGAGTTGAGTGAGTTGAAGGTTCAACTCCAGGAGTTGTTAGATAAGGGTTTATCCGCCCTAATACTTCGCCTTGGGGAGCACCAGCTCTCTTTGCTAAAAAGAAAGATAGAGCGTTGCGACTTTGTATTGATTACCGGAAGCTGAACTGGATAATTATTAAGAATAAGTACCCAATGCCTCGTATAAATGATCTGTTTGATCAGTTGAAGGGGTCTTGTTGTTTCTCCAAGATAGACCTGAGGTCGGGTTACCATCAGTTGCAGGTAAGGGAGGAGGATATCCCGAAGACGGCATTCCGTAAGCGGTATGGCCATTTTGAGTTTCTAGTGATGCCTTTTGGGCTAACTAATGCTCCAGCGGTGTTCATGGATTTGATGAATCGGATCTTTCGTGAGTTTTTAGACCGCTTTGTGGTTGTCTTTGTGGATGACATTTTGATTTACTCACCCTCTGAGGAGTAACACGAGGAACACTTGCAGGTAGTACTTGAGTTACTTAGAGCCCACAAGCTGTATGCTAAGTTTGAGAAATATGAGTTCTGGTTGAAAGAGGTTAAGCTCTTAGGCCATGTGGTATCCGGAGAAGGGGTGACTGTAGATTCATCCAAGATAGAGGCAGTGCAAAATTGGGTACAACCTAAGAATGCCTTTGAGATCCGTAGTTTCTTGGGGTTGGCCAGGTATTATCGGAGATTTGTGAAGGATTTCTCTAGACTAGCTTCACCGCTAACTAGAATGACGAGGAAGGGAGTTAAGTTTGTGTGGAATAAGACCTGTGAGAAGTCATTTCAAGAGCTTAAGGTTAGACTTACCACTGCTCCAGTCTTGATTATTCCGGAGAGGGGTTTGGGTTACTCAGTTTATTGTGATGCTTCACGAGAAGGTTTGGGTTGTGTTTTGACACAAGAGGGGAATGTGGTAGCCTATGGCTCACGGCAGTTGAAAACACACTGTAGACACCCCATTTTTGACCGACCTTAAGACTCAGACGTCACCGATTGAGCGCTTGGTGATGTTGCATATCGCGCTCGTTCAGAAGTTTCAGAGTCGCAGTCGTGAGCCCTGCCTCCGAACTTCCGAACTCTCTTCTTTGTCTTGTCTCGGTTTGCGAACCAAACTCGATTTTCATTGTTTCTTTTCCTGAGGGGAGGGAGAGGTCCCGTAGACCATCTCTCAGTGGCCATGGGCTATATTTGGTGGCTGTAGGCCATTTTGCCCATTTCGGAGTCCGATTTTCGGTTTTTCGGGACCGTTGGCCATGTGCCCCGGTTCGGGACCGCTTAACCATCTCCATTTGCTCTGATTTTTGGCATACATCTTATTTACTCCCTTTCAAGGGACACTGGGGTCTGAGAAACCCACTTCATGGCCGAACGCCACTTTCGGTGCTTAGCAGCCCTTTTTCGGGACCCCGAACTGCGTGTTTTGGCCCCCGAGGGTTCGTTTTGCATCGGTTCTTGTTCATTTTTGGCAGGTGCCTCTGTTTTATCACCAGGGAGGTCGCTGGAGGGTGGGAGGCCAACAATTATCTTGGCAACCAGTTATATTCCATTTTCGCCCTCCGACACCCGCTTTTCGCACTTCCGAGCCAATGTTGAACACCTTGGAGCTAAATTCTTCAACCCCAAACCACATATTTGTGATGTACACACATGGGAGGACCCTAAAAGTTCATGGCCGGCCACTAATTCCATTTGACCCTTTTGAACCCCTCCTTCCGGGCCAATGTTGAACAACCTGGGCCACTTTCTTGAACTTTGAACCACATATTTGTGTTGTACACACATGAGAGGACCCTAAAAGTTTATGGCCGGCCATTAATTCCATTTGAACCTTTTGAACCCCTCCTCAAATTGGCTTGTTCTCTCTCCTGTTTTAGAGTTTCCAAATTCGAACCACAGGGTTGTGAAGATGAGACCTGGGAGGCCACCAATATGTGGTGGCCGGCCACTATTTCAAGTTGACCCTTTTGACCCCTAGCTGGCCGGCTAGGGGGGGTGGCCGGCCGGCCACTTCCAAGCCCAATAGGTGGCCGGCCATGTCCCTCTCTCCTTCCACTTTACAGTTGTGTAGCCCTTTCCCCCAGAAAATATCCCAATCCGGGGGATATTTTGTGGGGGAAAACTTGCCTCCTTTTTCCCCCACCTTTACACCCTCTTTTTGTCCCATATAACCAGCTGCCAACATACATTATAGGGGTTGGAACAAAATTGCTTTGAGGCTTTACATACAACTCTCCCTCTATCTCTCTCATTTTCTCAAAAACTTCCAAGTTTTGGCCTCATTTCTTCATCATCATCAAGCTCTACCACCACCCCTCCATTCCAGCAGCAAGGGGAGGAATTCCAGCAGCTTAGAGTCATCAAAGTTAGTCCAAGAAGCAACAAAAGCATTGGTCTTCAAGGGTAAGTCCACTTTCCCTCTTTTCTAGCTCATTTTTGCAACATTTGTAAGCCATACATACTTATTAATTTGAGCTCCGACCAAAACTGAAAAGGTCATTTTTTTGAGCTCATTTTCTTGTTTCATTAAGGGCTCAACCCTGTTTGATCCCTCCATATTGCACTTGCTTCAATATCCTCCTTAAATACCGTTTTCTTGCATGCTTTGGCAGCCTATCATGCTTCCATTTTTGGACGATTTACAGGCCTAGAGATGGCCTTATTTTGACCTTCTTAACATGTTTAATTAAGGGTCTTTGGCCATTTGTGAAATATTTTGCATACTTCATGTTATAGCCTCCTTTGAGCCTCATTTTGCATTGCATTTCTAGCATGTTTTTATATTGTTTTGAGGTTTTTACAGTTCTGAAAATATGATTATTTTTGGTCCCTCTTCAATGTTGTAGAAGGGAATTTTTCATTTTGGGCATTGCATATACCACTTGCCTCTTTGGCCACCTTTTGGCCCTTTTTCTTGCATAAGAATTTAGCCTTGTCTATGATTGTTTTTAGGGTTTTTACAGTTCTGGAAATATGCTTATTTTTGGCCCCTCTTCAATGTTGTTGAAGGGTCCTAACCCATTTGGAGTTTGCAGCTGTGAGTTGCTTCATAATCTCATGTTAGGGCCATTTTCGTATGCTAATTTTGCCCTATCTTTGCTTGCTGTTTGGGCATGTTTTGTACTAGTAAAATGCTTATTTTGGGGCTTCCTTGCTTCTGTCTTTACATTCCATGTACCAATTTTGCATGTTTGGTATAGCTATAGGCCATTTCGGGTGCCAAAATTCGTGTTTCGGGACTATTCCGTGCATCGGGTGTGTTTTCGCCTCATTTTGGGACCGTTTTCCCCCACATTTCATTGCTGAAATCTCATTAGCATGTTTGCATGCCATTTTTTCATGCCATTTGCATTGCGTATGCCATTGCCTCGGTTTGCGTGCCCGTGTGCACGCATTTCGAGGCACTTCATTTTCATTCACCGGCCTCCTATGTGAGTGTGGCTGAGGTTCTCTCATGTTGGTATAAGCCCATATCATATTTTCATGTCATTTGCATTGCGTATGCCATTGCCTCGGTTTGCGTGCCCGTGTGCACGCATTTCGAGGCACTTCATTTTCATATTTTCATGTCATTTGCATTGCGTATGTCATTGCCTCGGTTTGCGTGCCTATGTGCACGCATTTCGAGGCATCTTATTTTCATAGCATTGTGCATGCTAGGTTGTATCTTAGTTGGATTCATGCATGTCATGCATATTGCATCGTGTTCGGGATAGGAGTTAGCCCGGGCACGGGAAACGAGGTGCGTTTCGTACTCCGAGTGACGGAACGTGTCTCAAATTCCAAGTCACCGACACTCCGGATCATCCATGATGGAGTTAGGTTTTGTTGTGTTTATACGTGCATTCATTCTATATTGAGTTACACATTTCGACCCCTCTGCCATCATGCATCGATATGCGTGATTGGTGGCACGAGGATCGAGGCATGCATATATCTGTGAAAATACATTGCTATGCCCCTTTCCTGCTCTCTGTTGCAGCAAAATGAAGAATCAGCAACTTTTCGGAGTTTGGCACGCTTTCCAAGAAAAACTGCTAAACAGAGGCTAATTGGGGCATCCCGGTGGATTTTCGCGCAATACAACCCGGACATGCATCATTCATCAGAAGCAAGGCAGTCCCTGGCTTGCATGCCAGTTTTACAGTTTTCTTAGTTAATTTGTTAATTAATTAGGAATTTGTATATTATTCGGACTGTAATATTTGGACTATAATATTCTTTTATTCGGGACTGTATATTTATTCGGACCCTCTGCGCAAGGGCACAACTGTAATAAGTGTGCGTGTGTGTGTTGTATGTCTTCCAACCCCACGTCTTTCTCCCTTTTATTTACCTGCTTATGATGGTTAGATTAGGGCATATTTCAATTAGCATACAGTATGACAGCATGTTTGCATCATTCATCTGTTTTGCATGCACCGGGCTCGGCGCATCATACTAACTGCATTGTATTTCAATTTCAAAGTTGAATACATGATAGTTGTAGCATTTCATATGCCATCTTAGAATAGCCGAGCCTGCTATAGTTTGCATTTTTGCATGTGTTGCATTAGGCATTTCTGTATACTTAGGATCATGCATGATTTCTAATAAACTTCTTGTTTTTAGCTTGGAGTACTCGGTGAGTTTTATGCTTTAGCATCCTTGCATGCGTGTGAGTGACTGCCATGAATAGCATGCTTACCATGAGGCTAATTGCTAATGTGATATAACTGCCTGAATGCCTGTGGGTGAAGGTTGGGTTATTTGAATTGGAATAATTCATTAAATGTTTGTTTTAAGCCCACTAGATAGTGGCAAAATCATGTTTTCTAAGCCCACCCGAGAGTGGCAAATCCACGTCTTAGCCTACTTGCGGGTAGCACCATCAAACCACTTTCAAATAAACAAACATGAAATGTTTTGTTCCAATTTAGGCGATCCAGTCTATACTTGTATACTGTGAGCATCACATAGTAATCTAGGCTAATAACCGGAATAAGAACATACAATGTTTTCAAAAATAGATATCATGGTTAGTAGAGGCCGGTCTCTGACCGGGCGAGCGGGGGTGCTCACGAAGTGACCTTCCCCAATCGTACCCAAGTTCCCGAGCCGAGGCAACTTTGGTGATGACGAACACGTGGCCTTAGGTAACGAGTCAGGGTTTCCTAAATTTCCCAAAATAAAATATTTAGGTGGCGACTCTGTATCTGGTAAAGCAGTCCATGTTTGGCACTTCTTTCAAAAATCTGTTTTCTCAAAACGATTTGCCGGATTTGGACTCTTTGGTTCAGATTTAGAACCGTGACACAAGTCGAGTCCGAACTGTAGCGAGGTCCCCCCGCGGGCTTGTTACACACACGAGAGGAATTATCCTACTCATGATCTAGAGTTAGCAGCAGTGATATTTGTCTTAAAAATTTGGAGACACTATCTATATGGTGAGAAATTCGAGGTATTTTCTGATCACAAGAGTCTGAAGTATCTGTTTACACAGAAAGACTTTAATTTGAGGTAAAGAAGGTGGATGGAGTTCATAGAGGATTATGATTTCGAGTTGCATTTTCATCTTGGAAAGGCCAATGTTGTGGTCGATGCCTTGAGTAGGAAGTCAATTAGCAGTGTGACTTGTATCGTAGTTCGAGAATGGGAGATGTTAGGTACTCTTAGTGAATTTGACTTGCATCTGGGCGAGTCTGTTGAGTTTGCGACCTTGTTTTCAATGGTTGCACAACCCACACTTGTGAATCAAGTGTTAGAAGCACAGAAGGGTGACCTTGAGACGGAATCCCTCTGGGAGAAGATCTCTAATGGGAAATTAGAGAAGGGCCTGAATGTGTATCCCGACCAAAGTGCGAGATACCGTGATCGTTTGTTCATGCTAGAGTTTTGTCGAGAGGAAGTACTCCGAGAGTTTCATCATTCACACCTTAAGGTGCATCCGAGAGGCACAAAGATGTATCATGGTCTTAGTCGCCAGTTTTGGTGGAGAGGTATGAAGAAGGATGTAGTCGTGTTTGTATCGAAATGCCTCACTTGTCAACAAGTGAAGGCCGAGCATCTGAGGCCAGAGGGTTTGTTACAGCCCTTGCCTATAGCCAAGTGAAAATGGAAGCATGTCACGGTGGATTTTGTTGTGGGCCTTCTGAGGACTCAACGGGATAATGATGCCATTTGGGTGGTAGTTGATCGGTTGACCAAGTCTACGCACTTTATAGCTATATGCGTGAGCGATTCGGTAGCCTATCTTGCCGACTTGTATATTAGGGATATAGTAAGGTTGCACGGGGTCCCTGTAACGATTGTTTCGGATAGAGATCCGTGTTTAACAACTCGGTTGTGGCAGAGTTTGTAGAGTGCCTTGGGCACTAGATTGACTTTTAGTATAGCGTATCACCCTCAGACTGACGAGCAATCCGAGCGTACGATCCAGATCCTTGAGGATATGCTTCGAGGCTGTGTCCTTGATTTTAAAGGGTCGTGGGAGAGGCACTTGCCCTTAATGGAGTTTACCTATAATAACAGTTTCCAATTGAGCATTGGCATGGCACCATTTGAGGTCTTGTATGGTCGACCGTGTAGATCTCCAGTGTATTGGGCCAAGGTGGGTGATGCACCTTTATTGGGTCCAGAGTTGGTTTGGGAAACAACGGAGAAGGTGACACTTATCCGTAAGAAGTTGGTTACGGCTCAAAGTCGCCAAAAAAGTTATGCTAACCGTAAGAGGAGGCCCTTGTCTTTTGAGGTGGGTGACCATGTCTTTTAGAAGATATCATCTAGGCGAGGTTTGATGAGGTTTGGAAAGAGTGGGAAGTTGTCCCCTCAGTTTATTGGGAAGGTTGCTTGTCGTTTGGCGTTACCGCCACAACTTTTCGGGGTTCATGACGTGTTTCATATTAGTATACTTTGGAAATACGAGCTAGATCCATCGCACGTGTTGGATTGGACCGACTTGGAGGTAGATGAGGATGCCTCGTATGATTAGAGATTGGTGAGGGTCTTGGATACTCGGGACTAAGTCTTGCCAGGCAAGACAATTCCCTTAGTAAAAGTATTGTGGAAACATCATGAAATTGAGGAAGCGACTCTGGAACGTGAATTGGAAGTCTGAGAGAAATATCCGGACTTGTATGTTGATGCTTAAACATGTATTGAGATTTTGACTATGATAATGAAAAGTATAAGCATTGTATATGTTTAAGTTATGAGAACATTGTATATGTTATGGGCATTTTGGAATATGGATTCAATATAAGCATTGCATATGTTTTGAGAATATGAAATATTAAGTGTGTTGTATCACTTTTGGAAGCATTGTATATGTTATGAAAGTTTTTGAAAACTCGGATTTTGATTAAACATTGTAAATGTTTTGGGACATTATAAATTTCATTTTCATATGGGACTTGTGTATCGAGTCGATAAGAATGGATGACCGGAGAATGGGTCATGGTATTAAACTTGTGAGAATAACGTTGTTATGAATGACTTAATTTTAATTTTGAACTAAATTTGTAATTTTGGGGACGAAATTCCTCAAGGAGGGAGGTTATAGCGATTTCGGTTTTGACCCATCACTTATTGTGTTCCGAACTCGGGTTGGTATGGTTTTGAATGGTGGTTTATATCTTGTTTCCCTTGTCTCCCCTCTGTTTTGGTTATTAGATTATAGTTGTGCATTTAGAACATGTTGGTTGCTTGTTTTTCCAAATCTGTGTTGCCCAGAATTTTGGTCTTCCGCTCGAGTGGGCCTTCTTGCGCTATAGCGGGGTTTGCAAAACCTCAGTACTTTGCTCGTCTGCAAAATTCTAGAGAGGTATTTTTTACGCTGGAGCGGTGTTTCCTACGCTCGAGCGTCTTTTCTTATGCTTGAGCGGAACAATTTGTTGTGTCTGACGCTTGAGTGTCAAATTCTCCGCGCGAGCGGACTGTGTGTATATCAGATCGTAAAAGTGACATTTTATATCACTTTTTCATTATTCTCTCTCTCTAAAACTTTTCAAAAACCTAAATCTTGACCCTCTCTCTCTAAAATACTCTCTCTCTCTCTCTCTCTCTCTTCATTTTTACCTAGATCCTTTGGGTTCTCCACCTTAGTGGCTTTGTTAAAAAGATAGACCATCTCAAGATCTACATTTTGAACCGAATAAAGTTGGGTTTGAGCGTCTTTGAAGTTCCACATTTGCTTTGCTCGTCTTCCCTTCTGGAGGTAGGGATCTTTTCTACACTTTGTTATGGGTTTTAACTTAGATATTTGTGGTTGTGTGACAATGGTGAGTTTTGGGGGCATTTTAAACAAACCTAGGGTTTGGGCACAAAATGGAAAAAAGGGTTTTTGGTGGAAATGAAATAAATGAACTTGGGGTTTGAAAATGAAGTCATGTTATGTCAAAATGGGTGATTTTGGTATTTGGATTAGTATTTTGAAAAGAGAGAATTTTTGCCCTAAATTGATTATCATATTTATTTTGTATAAATAGTTGAAATTGGTGTTGCAAACATAGAATTGAGTGAGTATTGAAATAGATGATGGAATTGAGTATATAATGCTTCACACCCTTGAAAATTTTGGGGTAAATTATATGTCTTAAGATTGTATATCTGTTTAGAAATATATGTGTTGGGCTATCGGTGGAGGATAGCTTTGCTTGTTGTAGAAATTGCATGAGGATTAGGCGAATTAAAACTAAACCGTGGTTGGTTATTATTGAATATGATCATGTTACAAATACATTGTATATGTATGATTGATTATTTGGGAAGAGAAAGGATGATGTACTCCATGTGTGATTATGTGTTTAAATACATTGCATATATATTATTAATTGTTTGGGAGGAGAAAGGGATGGACTCCATTGTTTGGGAGAAGAAAGGGGATGGACTCCATTATAATTAAGTTGGCCGGAGTGCCCTGGGTGAAAGTCTCGAAATTTATACATGGATGCCGATCCCGCGGACGAAATATCCGTAAAATGGCAAATTGAAATTTTATATGGATGCCGATCTAGCAGATGAAATATCCATAAAATGGCAGTTTGAAGTGTTTGCATGTTGATGATGTGATTGTAGAACTATTGAGTTGTAGTCTCATTTGGGTTATTAAAGAAATAATGAAATTGGCTCATATATTGAAATGAATTGGAGGAAAAATGAAATGGAATATGGAATTAGAGTCCTATGGCAATATAAAAGTATAAATGTTTTATCCCGGGCATTGTATAAGCATATGCACTTATATCTTTGTTAAATCTCATATATTGTGTTAGATGATTCTTGTTGGGTTGTGGCTCACCATTTTTGGGAAAACATTTTCAGGTATAGATGGCATGCCTCTACCAAGGCAATAGCATTGGAGGGACTTTTGGGAAGCAAGAGCTTCTTTGTTTTGTTTCATTTTTGTATAGCCTAGGGCTTTAATTGTAAGAGCTATTCTCTCTTTTGTTGTAACCCAAGCCAAGACTTGGAAAGATGTAAGCCCATAGGGCATTTAATTATGTTAATTCCTTTATACTATTTATGTTATGAAATGAAAGAACATTATAATCTGATTTAGACTGTCATTTATATATGCTTTTGGGTTATATTTATTGTATACTTTTGGGGGTGTTATATCATCCTCAGAGGGTGAGTAAATCAAGATATCATCTACAAAGACAACCACGAAACGGTCTAAGAACTCAAGGAAGATCCAATTCATCAAATCCATAAACAAGGCCAGTGCATTGGTTAACCCAAAAGGCATCACTAGGAACTCATAATGGCCATATCGCATACGGAATGCCATTTTCTAGATGTCCTCATCTCTTACCCTTAACTGGTGATAACCCGATCTCAAGTCTATTTTGGAAAAACAACAAGACCCCTTTAACTGGTCAAACAAATCATCTATGCGAGGCAATGGGTACTTGTTCTTAATAATTACCCGGTTCAACTTCCTGTAGTCAATACAAAGTCATAATGCGTCATCCTTCTTCTTGGCAAAGAGGGCTTGTGCTTCCCAAGACGATGTACTAAGGCCGATAAAACCCTTATCTAACAAATCCTGGAGTTAAATCTTCAACTCACTCAACTTGGCAGGTGCAAACCTATACGGTGCCATAGAAATTGGTGTCGTGCCAGGCAATAAGTCGATAGAGAACTCAATCTCACGGTGGGGTGGTAAACTAGTGAGGTCCTCAAGAAAGATGCCTGGGTATTCACAAACTACCCTCGATAACTCAACTAGAACCTTATCACTCTCAACACCCAAGAATGTGTAGCAAGAAGGAGACTAAGCTTTCCCCGACCGAGCGGATCACACACTGGAAACAAGGCTCTATCAACTCTGTCCCCCAAGAAGTAAAAACAATCACCACTTGAGGTACATACAGTAACCCTCTGACAATAACAGTCTATAACAGCCAGATAGGATGACAACCAATCCACACCCAATATAACATCGAAACTCGACATAATAATCAATACAAATACAAAAGAAAGTCGGCGACCGGTAACTTCTATCTCATAACCTTGACATCCCTGGTCCAACACAACCTCACCACCCGATAAGTGATTCTACCCTGAGTGGAGATGCTAACCGAGCCACTTCTAACCCCAATGTCGATGCAAATATAAACAAAATAAAAGAATGGGATGCACCCATATCAATCAACACATTGGCAATAGAATTACATAACAAGAAGTTACCTCTCACTACCGTAGGCGCTGGTACTAGATCTGGCGCGGTAACAGCATACACGCACCCCATAGGTCTCTGCTTTGCCTATTCACCCATCGGAGAAAAAGTCTAAAACACTGACTGAGCTGAAGAGGCTACCTAATTGGCCCTTGAGGCCTGTGCTGACGGTGTAGGTTGATGGCTCTGTGTTTGCCTTTAACCAAACGCACCAGATGTGCCACCCGACTAAAGGCAAAACCTCCTTACATGCCCTAACTGCCCACACTGATAATAGGTAAGCGACTGCCCTCTTCCTTGACTCTAGCTCTGAGAAGGAACCGCCGATGATGCAAACTGTTGGCTTCTTTCCTTCTGCGGGCAAACTATAGACGTGTGACCTAGCTGGCCACACTTTAAACAAGAGATTCCTCCCTAAGCACCGCTCTCTGACCTGAAACTCGGTACAGGAAAAGTAGACCTAGACTGTGCTCCCTGGGACTGTTGTGAGGTGGAACCCCTCTACCTCTTACTATCCCGTGTCTCCCCCAAAACCACCTAACTCCTCCTGGAGCCCCTCATCCACTCCTCCTTCATCTGAACCACGGTCTCAAGATGAGCTGCCATCTCCACAAAGTGTCTGTAGTCCTTAATCATTGACCCGGCCACTTTGAACAAGAGCTCGGTCCTCAACCTCTTCTCAAACTCGATACAACGGTGTTCCTCCGTCTCCACGAGCTCCAGTGCAAACCTCGAGAGGCTAGTAAAAACTACCTCAAACTCAACTATTGGTGTGTTAAGCTGCTTGAGCTTCAGAAACTACTCCCTTAACTTCTCCTTAGCAGTGAGAGGCAAAATCATGTCCTAGAAGGCATTGACAAAGGCCTCCCAAGTCACCCCAATACGTCCACGCGCGTATTTCCACCACTGATCCGCATCTTGTTTCAGTTGGAAGGATGCCAAGGTCACCTTCAACCCGTTGTCCTCGGTGTCAAGCATCTCGAACGTCTTCACCATCTGCTCTAGCCACTCATCCACCTTCAGTGGCTCCTTCGGGTCCCCCGAAAACTCATCCGGATTCGACCAAAAGAACTCCCTCTTCAAGAAAGATGGCCCTGTCTTGGTAACATGGGCCTAGACTTGATTCTTAGCTCTGAGAATGTCCATGGATTTTTGCAAATCTCTAGACATTTCGTGGGCCAAAGTGCCCATGGCCTGTTGACCAACTAGTTCGGCCACATTGGCCTGACCAACTGCTTCCTCCTATGCCAGAATTTCATCTAGTAACAGCACCACATGCCGTCTAGGCCTGCCATGCCTACCACTACTACGTCCACATTTTGACATCCTAATGAAGGTAACACAAGAGATTAGCACATTTACAAATGTGCCGAAGTTAACTCACTCGCATCCTAATGTGATGGACAATAGATAATTCATTCCACATAAGCTCATAATCACGTAAACACATACGAACTTCTTTTCTACATAATGATTGTCTTGCGGCGCTGCCAGAGTTCCAGCTAGAAATAGTAGTGATCAAGTGCTCTTCTAACAAGACTTCTAGAAACTCGTAGACCTAATTAACATCTTAGAAATTAAATTCTATTTATTTTATACAAGCTTAGGGCTTTAACTGTATTGCATTTAAATCCCTTTTGTTGTAACCAAGCACTGTCTTGGAATGTTGTAAGCCTTTAGGGCATTTCTTATTTGTTTAACTTTCACTCTATTTCTCTATTATATAACATATGTTATAGATTCAGGGCTAGGCTTGTGAATGTGTATCTGCATATGTTACTCCTTTGTGCAATCAATTGGAACTAATGGGAGATAATTACTTATTCATGTGTTGTTATTTAATGAATATGGTGGATAGTTTATTGTCTTTTATTTCGGGGCATTATAACTACCCCTCACTCTTAGGTGTATAGCCTCACTCAAGCATGAATTAGGGTTATAAAGATGGGTGCCTATTTATAGGCACTCAGGCCCAGCTTGGCGCCAAATAAATTAATATGGTATCGCCACCTGGCCTTTCAGACCATACGGGAATATTCCTCTTTCGTGTTGTTTGGTTGAGACAAATGCAACCTTCTTCTCCCTTGGGTCCTTCCCCTCAAGTGGTTCCGAGAGTAATCGAAGTTTGAGAAATTCACAAATGTCTCGATGATCCCTTACTTTTAGCTACCAAACTGCACCTTCTCTCAACATCCTGAGTGAGCTAGTAGAGCATATTCTTGAAATCGATTATACTACTATTACAAGGTTAAAGTCCGAGAAGACTTCTCAAGTCTTGCCATTTCAACGTTGGGTGGAGACAATTATTTCGACTGTATTGTTAATGGAGACTTGATCATGCTTCTCATCTTTGAGAGAATCACATTTCTCAATCTCAGAAGCTATTATGAGGTCTCGGTTTGGTTAGATCCCTTTTGGACGCACATTTTGTATAGGGGTGAATGATTGGCCATCCTTTTTTCAAGAGAGACTTTAGCATTGCATCTTGAAAAAGCTATCAGGGAGCCTTGGGGTATACGGCTACTTTGTAGGACAGAGGTTTTGAATAAAGGCGAATGATTGGCTTTTCTATCTTCGAGAAAGTTGCATTGTTCAATCTCGAAAAAAACTATTTGGGAAGCTTTGGGGTATCCGACTCCTTTGTAGGATGCGAGTTTTGAATAGGGATCGTTTGGTGGCTTTCATATCTTCAAAAGAGACTTAATTGCTACATTATCTATTATGTAACATATGCTATAGATTGAGGGCTAGGCCTGTGAATATGTATCTGCATATATTACTCCTTTGTGCAATCAATTGGAACTAATAAAATGTAACGCCCCCAAAATAATACAATAAATACAACCCAAACATTTCTTAATAGCTACATAAATCAGAGTAAATAGTCCTTTCATTACATGAAATTAATGATACAAAAGGGTTTAACATAAGTAAATGCCCTATTGGCATACACATTTCCAAGTCTTGACTTGGTTACAATAAAAGAGAGACTAGCTCATACAAATAAAGCCCTCGACTATACAAAAATATACAATCAAAACAAAGAAGCTTGTGCTCCCAAAGTCCCTCCAAGCTATTGTCTTGGCGGAGAGGCAAGCCATCAATACCTGAAAATATTTTTCCCAAATAGGGTGAGTCACAGCCTAGTAGGAATAACCTAACACAATATATGAGATTTAACAAAGATATAAGTGCAATGTGCATATACAATGCCTGGGATTAAATATTTACACTTTTATACATATTCATAAAGACATCAAGTCCATATTCCATTTCACTTTCCTTCAATTCATTTCAACACATGAGCCAATTTCATTCCTTCTCAATAACCCAAATGAGACTATAACTCAATGGTTCAACAATTTCACAATTAACACGCACACTTCCAACTGCCATTTTACGGATATTTCGTCCGCAGGATCGGCACCCATATATTAGCTTCGAGACTTTCACCCAGGACACTCCGACCAACTTAATTATAATGGAATCCATCCCCTTTCTCCTCCCAAACAATGGAATCCATCCCATTTCTCCTCCCAAACAATCATACATATGTAATGTATTTAAACACATAATCACACATATGGAGTACATACCCTTTCTCTTCCCAAATAATCATACATATACAATGTATTCACAACATGATCATATTCAATGATAATCAACCATGGACTAGTTTCAATTCACCTAATCCACATGTAATTTCTACAACAAGCAAAGCTATCCTCCACCGATAGCCCAATACATATATTTCTAAATAGATATACAATCTTAAGACAGATAATTTATCCAAAATTTCAAAGGGTGTGAAGCATTATATACTCAATTCCATCATCTATTGCAATACTCACTCAATTCCATGTTTGTAACACCAATTTCAACTATTTATACAAAATAGATATGATAATCAATTTAGGGCAAAAATCCCTATTTTCAAAAAACCAATCCAAATACCAAAATTACCCATTTTGACATAACATGACTTCATTTTCAAACCCCATGTTCATTTATTTCATTTCCACCAAAAACCCCTCTTTCAAATTTCACCCAAACCCTAGGTTTGGCTCAAAATACTCCCAAATCCCACCATTGTTACACAACCACAGATAACTAAGTTAAAAATCATAACAAAGTGTAGAAAATCCCTACCTCAAAGAGAGAAGACGAGCCAAGAGAGAGAGAAACCTCAAAGATGCCGAAATCCAACTCTATTCGGATCAAAGTGAAGATCTTAAGAAGCTCCACCTTTTTAATGAAGGCACAAGGGTTGAGAAACCACTAGAACTAGGTGGAAATCTAGAGAGAGAGGGTCTTACTTTAGGGTTTTTAGAATAATAGATCTGAAAAAGTGAGGTAAAAAGTAATTTTCGCGATCTGATATACGCACAGTCCGCTCGACCGGAAGAGTTGACGCTCAAGCGTCAGACACAAAAATTTGTTCCGCTCGAGCGTAAAAAGAGACCCGCTCGAACGCAGAATACACGCGTCCACTACTTTTACAGACAATAGACAAACCGCTCGAGCATAAAAAGGGACACTTGAGCACCCACCCGCTCGAGCGTAGGAAACACCGCTCGAGGGTGTAAAACACTCCTCCAGTATTTTGTAGACGTGCAAAGTACTGAGTTTTTGCAAACCCTGCACGAGCGCACGAAGGCCCGCTCGAGCGGAAAACCAAAATTCTAGGCAACACAAAGTTTGAAAACTAAGTAACCAACCAATTCCAAACACACTCAAATGTTCAAACAACCAAATTTAAGGAGGAATAAAGAGCAAAAGACAATGAACAACATTTAGAAACCATAAACTCGAGTCCAAAATACAACAGGTGACGGGTCAAAACTAAAATTGTTATAACCTTCCTCCCTTAAAGAATTTCGTCCCCGAAACTACAAATTAAGTTCAAAATCAACATTAGATCATTCATAACAATGTTATTCTTTCAAATCCATCACAATGACCCATTCTTCAGTCATCCATTCTCATCGACTCGATACACAAGTCCCATATTAAAATGAAATTTACAATTTCCCAAAACATTTACAATGCTTAACCAAAATCCGAGTTTTCAAGAAATTTACACCACATATACAATGCTTCCAAAAGTGATATAATACATATGATATTTCATATTTTCAAACATATGCAATGTTTATAATAGATTCATGCTTCCAAAATGTAAACAACATATACACTATTCTCACATACTACCAATCATAATTGCAATACAATACATGTTCATCAACAAATAAGTCCGGATACTTCTCTCGAACTTCCAATTCACACTTCCAAGTTGCTTCCTCAACTCCCTGGTGTTTCCACAATACTTTAACCAAGGGAATCGTCTTGCCTCACAAAACTTGGTCCTGAGTATCTAAGACCCTCACCAGTCTCTCCTCATACAAGGTATCATCTACCTCCAAGTCGGTCCAATCCAACACGTGCGATGGATCCGGCTTGTATTTCCAAAGAATACTAATATGAAACACGTCATGAACCCCGGAAAGCTGTGTCGGTAATGCCAAACGGTAAGCTACCTCCCCAATTCGCTCAAGGATCTCAAAAGGGCCAATAAACTGAGGGGACAACTTCCTACTCTTTCCAAACCTCATAAAACCCCGCCTAGGTGTTATCTTCAAAAAGACATGGTCACCCACCTCAAAAGACAATGGTCTCCTCCTACGGTCAGCATAACGTTTCTGGCGACTTTGAGCCGTAACCAGCCTCTTACAGATAAGTGCCACATTCTCTATCGTTTCCTGAACCAACTTTGGGCCTAATAAAGGTGCATCACCCACCTCGGCCTAACACACTGGAGATCTACACGGTTGACCATACAAGGCCTCAAACGGTGCCATGCCAATACTCGATTGGAAGCTATTGTTATAAGCAAACTCCACCAAGGGCAGATGTCTCTCCCACGAACACTTAAAGTTGAGGACACACACTCAAAGCATATTCTCAAGGATCTGAATAGTATGCTTAGACTGCCCATCAGTTTGAGGATGATACGTTGTACTAAAGGTCAATCTAGTGCCCAAGGCACTCTACAAGTTCTGCTACAATCAAGCTATGAAACGCGGATCTCTATCTGAAACAATCGTCATAGGGACCTCGTGCAACCTTACTATGTCCCTAATATACAAGGCAGCAAGATAGTCTACCGAATCACTCACGCGCATAGGTATGAAGTGCGAAAACTTGGTTAACCAGTCAACTACCACCCAAATAGCATCACTACCCCGTTGAGTCCTCGAAAGGCCCACAACAAAATCCATCGTGATATGCTCCCACTTCTACTCAGCTATAGGCAAGGACTGTAACAAACCTGCTAGCCTCTGATGCTCGACCTTTACTTGTTGACAAGTGAGGCATTTCGATACAAACATGGCTACATCATTCTTCATACCTCTCTACCAAAACTGGCGACTAAGATCGTGATACATCTTTGTGCCTCTCGGATGCACCGTAAGGCATAAATGGTGAAACTTTCAGAGTACCTCCTCTCGGCAAGACTCCGGCACGAACAAACGTCACGGTATCTCACACTTAGGTCAGGATACTTATTCAAGCCCCTCTCCACTTTTCCATTGGAAATCTTCTCCCTGAGGGTTTCTACTTCAAGGTCACTCTTCTACGCCTCTAGCACTCGGTTCACAAGTGTAGGTTGGGCAATTACCGTAAACAAGGCCGCAGATTCAATGGACTCACCAAGATGCAGGTCAAACTCCCTAAGAGCACCCAACATCTCCCATTCCCGAATGGTGATAAAAGCCATACTACTAATAGATTTCCTACTCAAGGTGTCGACCACAACATTGGCCTTCCCCAGATGATAATGCAACTCGAAATCATAATCCTCTATGAACTCCATCTACTTTCTTTGCCTCAAATTCAAGTCTTTCTGTGTAACTAGATACTTCAGACTCTTGTGATCAGAAAATACCTCGAATTTCTCACCATACAGATTGTGCCTCCAAATTTTCAAGGCAAATATCACCGCTGCTAACTTTAGATCATAAGTAGGATAATTCTTCTCATGTGTTTTCAACTGCCGTGAGCCATAGGCTACCACATTCCCTTCTTGTATCAAAACACAACCCAAACCTTCCCGTGAGGCATCACAATAGATTGAAAAACCCAAACCCCTCTCCGAAATAATCAAGACTGGAGCAGTGGTGAGTCTAACCTTAAGTTCCTGGAATGACTTCTCACAAGTTTCATCCCACACAAATTTGACTCCCTTCCTTGGCAGCCTAGTTAAAGGTGAAGCTAGTCTAGAGAAATCATTCACAAATCTCTGATAGTACCCGGCTAACCCTAGAAAACTACGGATCTCAAAGGCATTCTTAGGCTGTGCCCAATCTTGTACTGCCTCTATCTTGGATGAATCTACAGTCACCCCTTCTTCGGATACCACATGCCCTAAGAACTTAACCTCTTTCAGCTAGAACTCAGACTTCCCGAACTTAGCATACAGCTTGTGGGCTCAAAGTAATTCAAGCACTACTCACAAATGTTCCTCGTATTCCTCCTCAAAGGGTGAGCAAATCAAGATGTCGTCCACAAAGACGACTACGAAACGATCTAGAAACTCACAGAAGATCCGATTCATCAAATCCATAAATATAGCCAGTGCATTGGTTAGCCCAAAAGGCATCACTAGAAACTCATAATGGCCATACCGCATATGGAATGTCGCCTTTAGGATATCCTCCTCCCTTACCCTCAACTGATGATAACCCAACCTCAAGTCTATCTTAGAAAAACAACAAGACCCTTTCAACTGATCAAATAAATTATCTATACGAGGTATTGGATACTTGTTCTTAACAGTTACCTGGTTCAACTTTTGGTAATCAATATAGAGTCGCAACACTCCATTTTTCTTTTTAGCAAAGAGAGTCGGTGCTCCCCAAGGTGATGTACTAGGGCGGATAAAACCCTTATCTAACAACTCCTAGAGTTAAACCTTCAACTCACTCAACTCAGTAGGTGCAAACCGATACGGTGCCATAGAAATCGGTGCCGTGCCAGGCACTAAATCAATAGATAACTCAATCTCTCAGTGAGGTGGCAAACTAGTAAGGTCCTCGGGAAAGACATCGGAGTATTCACAAACCACCCTTGGTAACTCAACCGGGACTTCATCACTCTCACTAAGTTCACTCCGCCCATGCGGATCATACACCAGTGATAAGACTCTATCCACCCGATCCCCCAAGAAATAAAAGCAATCACTGCTCAAGGTACATACAGTAACTCTCTGACAGTAGCAATCTATAACAGCCTGGTATGACGATAACCAGTCCATATCCAAAATTACATCAAAACTAGACATGTCGGGCAATACAAATGCAAATGGAAGTCGACGACCGGTGACCTTTATGTCACAAGCCCGACACCTTTGTTTCAAGATGACCTCACCACCAATAGGTTTCTCTACACAAATAGGAGATGCTAACTGTGCCAACTCCAACCCCAAAACCGATGCAAATGCAGATGAGATAAAAGAATGGGATGCACCCATATCAATCAACACACTAGCAACTGAATTACAAAACAAAAAGGTACCTCTCACTACAGATAGAGCAGGTATAAGATCGGGCACAGTGACAGCATACACACGTCCTGTTGGCCTCTGATCTACCTACTCACCCCTCGGAGCATAAGCCTGCTGCACGGATTGAGCAAAAGAGGCTCCCTAATTGGCCCTTGAGGCCTGTACTGACTGCGCTGGCTGGTGACTCTATGTTTGCCTCGAACCAGATGCGCCACCCAACTGTGGGCAAAATCTCTTCAGATGCCCTACTTGTCCACACTGATAGCAAGTGGGCAGCTGCCCTCTACCCTGACTCTGGCCCTAAGAACGAGCCAAAGACGATGCTACTTGCTGCCCTCCTCCTCTCTGCGGGCAAGCTGGAGACTTGTGGCCCAAGTGGCCACATTTGAAACAGTTCACATCCCCCTGGCCACCTCTTCCAGAACCCGAACTTGGCACTAAAAAAGTGGACCTCAACTAAGCTCCCTAGAAAGATTGAGGGTTAGAACCCTTTTGTCTCTTACTGTCCCCCTGACTATCCTGACTCCTCTTGGAGCCCCTCATCCTTTCCTCCTCTGCCTACATGATAGTCTCAAGATGGGTCGTTGCCTCCATAAGGCGCCCATAGTCTCTAATCATGGACCCAGCCAGTCGAAACATGAGACCGGTCCTCAACCTATTCTCAAGCTCCAAACTCTGGCACTCCTCAGTTGCCACCAACTCCGATGAAAACCTAGACAAGCTAGTGAATGTGGCTTCAAACTCAGCTAGTAGTGTGTTCAGCAGCACCAACTTGGAGAACTGGTCTCTCAACTTCTCTTTAACCGTAGGAGGTAGAAACTTATCCTGGAAGGCGTTGACAAAAGCCTCCAAAGTCCTTCCAATGCGTCCTCGCACATACTTCCACCGTTAACCTGCATCCCCCTTCAGCTGTAAAGACACCAAGGTCACCCTCAACTGGTCGTCCTTGATACCAAGCATCTCGAACGTCTTCACTATTTGTTCAAGCCATTCATCTACCTTCAGTGGCTCCTTTGGGTCACCCAAAAACTTATCCAGATTAGACCAGAAAAACTCTCTCTTCAGAAGAAGGCCCTGCCTCAGTTACCTGGGCTTGGACTTAATTCTCAGCTCTGAGAATGTCCATAGATTCTCATAACGCTTCAGCCATTTCGCCGGCTAAGGTGCCCATGGCCTGCTGACCAACTGGCTCGGCCACATTGGCTTGACCAACTCCTTCTTTCTATGCCGAAATTTCATCCGGTGTAGGCACCTTGTGCCTCCTAGGCCTACCACGCCTACCACCACCATGTCCTGACATCCTAATGAAGGTAACAGAAGAGATTAGCACATTTACAAATGTGCCGAAGCTAACTCACTCGCGTCCTAATACGATGGACAACAGTAATTCACTCCACATAAACACGTAATCACATAAACACATACGAATTTCCTTCCTAGATAATGACCCTCTCATAGCGTTGCTAGAGTTCCAATTAGAAACAACAGTGATCAAGTATTCTTCTAATAAGACTTCCAGAAACCCAGAGAACCAATCAACATCTTAGGAACTAAATCTCATACCCATATAATCAAATAAGCATGTTATCACATAAGCATACAATGCATGCAAACGTCTCACCCAAGCGAGATAAATCTATTGTGGTACTAACCACTTCCCACGTACCCAAATTATTCAAACCCGGTACGCTCTAATACCAAGTTGTAACGCCCAAAAAATAATACAATAAACACAACCCAAACATTTGTTAATAGCTACATAAATCAAAGTAAATAATCCTTTCATTACATGAAATTAATGATACAAAAGGGTTTAACATAAGTAAATGCCCAATCGGCTTACACCTTTCTAGGCCTTGACTTGGTTACAACAAAAGAGAGACTAGCTCATACAAATAAAGCCCTCGGCTATACAAAAATATACAATCAAAACAAAGAAGCTTGTGCTCCCAAAGTCCCTCCAAGCTATTGTCTTGGTAGAGGCAAGCCATCAATACCTGAAAATGTTTTTCCCAAATAGGATGAGCCATAGCCCAGTAGGAATAATCTAACACAATATATGAGATTTAACAAAGATATAAGTGCAATGTGCATATACAATGCCCGAGATTAAATATTTACACTTTTATACATATTCATAAAGACATCAAGTCCATATTCCATTTCACTTTCCTTCAATTCATTTCAATACATGAGCCAATTTCATTCCTTCTCAATAACCCAAATGAGACTACAATTCAATGGTTCAACAATTTCACAATTAACACGCACACTTCCAACTACCATTTTATAGATATTTCGTCTGCGGGATCGGCACCCATGTATTAGTTTCGGGACTTTCACCCAAGATACTCCGACCAACTTAATTATAATGGAGTCCATCCCCTTTCTCCTCCCAAACAATCATACATATGCAATGTATTTAAACACATAATCACATATATGGAGTACATTTCCTTTCTCCTCCCAAATAATCATACATAGACAATGTATTCACAACATGATCGTATTCAATGATAATCAACCATGGGCTAGTTTCAATTCACCCAATCCATATGTAATTTCTACAACAAGCAAAGCTATCCCCCAATCGATAACCCAATACAGATATTTCTAAACAGATATACAATCTCAAGATAGATAATTTATCCAAAATTTCCAATGGTGTGAAGCATTATATAGTCAATTCCATCATTTATTTCAATACTCACTCAATTTCATGTTTGTAACACCAATTTTAACTATTTATACAAAATAGATATGATAATCAATTTAGGGCAAAAATCCTTTTTTTCAAAATACCAATCCAAATACCAAAATCACCCATTTTGACATAACATGACTTCATTTTCAAACCCCATGTTCATTTATTTCATTTCTACCAAAAACCCCTCTTTCACATTTCACCCAAACCCTAGTTTTGGCTCAAAATACTCCCAAATCCCACCATTGTTGCACAACCACAAATAACTAAGTCAAAAATCATAACAAAGTATAGAAAATCCCTACCTCAAAGAGAGAAGACGAGCCAAAAGAGAGAGAAACCTCAAAGATGTCGAAATCCAACTCTATTCGGATCAAAGTGAAGATCTTGAGAAGCTCAACTTGTTTAATGAAGGCACAAGAGTTGAGAAACTACTAGAACTAGGTCAAAATCTAGAGAGAGAGTATTTTAGAGAGAGAGGGTCTCACTTTCAGGTTTTTAGAAGAATAGATCTGAAAAAGTGAGGTAAAAAGTGATTTTCGCGATCTGATATATGCACAGTCCGCTCGACCGGAAGAGTTGATGCTCGAGCATCAGACACAAATTTGTTCCGCTCGAGCACAAAAAAGAGACCTGCTCAAGCACGGAATACACACGTCCAATACTTTTGTAGACAATAGACAAACCGCTCGAGCGTAAGAAGAGACGCTCAAGCGCCCATCTGCTCAAGCATAAGAAACGCCGCTCGAGCGTGTAAAACACTCCTCCAGTATTTTGCAGACGTGCAAATTACTGAGTGTTTGCAAACCCCGCTCGAGCGCAAGAAGGCCCGCTCGAGCGAAAAACCAAAATTCTGGGCAACACAAGGTTTGAAAACTAAATAACCAACTTGTTCCAAACAAACTCAAATGCTCAAACAACCAAATTTAAGGAGGAACAAAGAGCAAAAGACAATAAACAATATTCAGAATCCATAAACCGGAGTCCGGAATACAAAAGGTGACGGGTCAAAATTGGAATCGTTATATGGAAGATAATTACTTATTCTTGTGTTGTTATTTAATGAATATAGTGGATAGTTTATCGTCTTTTATTTTGGGACGTTACAACTTGGTATCAAAGCATACTGGGTTTTAATACTTTGGATACGTGGGAAGTGATTCTTACCACAATGGGTTTATCTCGCTTGATAGAGATAATTGTATGTATGGTGTGCTATGTGATAACATACTTATGTGACTAAATGGTTTTCCCACATAGGGTGAGCCAAATCCTAGTAGAAATAATCGAACACAGTATATGAATCTTAACAAAGTTATAAGGTGAATGCATGTGCAATGCTCGTACCAAAATATTCTATAACTCTTTCAAAACCATGCAATGCCAGGTTTTTATCACAATTCATAAAACGTTTCCTTTTTAATAGAAAGCAAGACTGTGAATACAACTCTGTGAATCTCTAGGTATGTGTCGGCAAGTAGACTATGCAAGTACTACCAATTTGTCATTTTTACCGATATTAACCGGAAGGCTCGACACCTATCCGCGTGGGTTTCTGGTCTTTCACCAAGGATACACAGGCTAACTTAACATCGTAACCATGCCCCCTACCTAGATTCACCAAGTATTCACCTCTTTTTCTCAAGATCTTAAACATTTTCAATGTGTTAATATGCAACAATGCCCAATGCAAGTGGATGAGAAAATAGTTTCAATTTTCCTAGTTCTCATACAATTTCTACAACAATCATAGCTATCCTTCACTGATAGCCCAAAACAGATATCTCTAAACAAATAAATAATTTCCATACATATAAACTTTCCGAAAATCGTAAGATGAGAGTGATAATACATATCCAACTCCGCCATCCTTACCAACATCAATCCAATTTCACATTTCCAACATCAATTTCATTTATCATCACATAACCAATATTTGATATTCCTAGGGCAAAAATCCCTTTTTTGTTATAATTCAATTTCAATGGCAAAAATCCATTATTTGATCATAACTCAACAATAAATACATTTCCTCAATCTTTCCCAACCATCCAATTGAAAACCCCTCTTTTGATTTTTTTAACCAGAACCCTAGTTTTGTCCCAAAATCCCTAAATCACAATATAGTTTTAGAAAATAACAAATAACTAAGTTAAAAATCATAATAAAAGTGCGGAGAATCCCTACATCAAGCTTAGAAGACAAGAGAAGGAAATGGAGAAACTTCAACGATGCTAAAACCCAACTTTGCTCCGATCAAAAGGAAGCTCTCAGAGTGTTCTACCTTTTTAACAAAGGAACTAGGGTGGATAAACCAACGGATCTGGGTGTATTTGTAGAGAGAATGTGAGTTTTAGAGAGAGAGTCTCAATTTAGGGTTTTGGAATGTTTAGAGAGAGAGAGTGATGAAAAAGTGAGCCAAAAATGTGAATTTACAGACAGATATACGCGCAGACCGCTCGAGCGCTGAAATGGTCGCTTGAGCGACTAGACACAATAAGTGTGATCGCTTGAGTGCACAAAGTGACCACTCGAGCGAAGAATACAAACTCCCTAAAGTTTTGCAGACAAATGGCCATCGCTAGAGCTTAAGAAAGACCGCTCGAGCTAGTACTGCTCGAGCGTAGAATGCCAACTCCCAGTATCTCTGCAGGCCTGCAAAAGTATTGAGAGTTCTTAAAGATCGCTTGAGCACAAGAAGCGTCGCTCGAGCAAAGAAGTCAAAATCTGGGCAGAAACCATTTTCAAAAACTAACTCCTGACCTGTTCCAGACGCAACCAAGGCATTCCAACCAAACTCAATGAAGAATAAGGCGAAATAAGTCATGAACAATCGTATAAGGAAATTAAACCTGGATCTAGAATATCAAATGTTCGGATCTAAATCAAAATCGCTATAGTAGTGGAAAATGCTGAGGATATTCTGTCATTCTATTTTTAGTCTATTTTGCTTTACTTTTCACCCAACGATTTCTCTCCCATCATCTTCATTAGTTTTCTCGAGCTAGTCAGTCACATGTGTCACATCTCCATTGATTTCATTTACTTCTATCGATTCATAGTTCGAACCCCTACAAGTTGAATGTAACCCCAATATCATTTTAAGTAATGTTATTATTCAATAAAAATATTACAAATGAGATTTAATAAAATTGTCATGTGATATCATTATTATATTTAAAATTTACTCATCATAGCAAAGATGACAGTAGTGATTAGGTTGGATGAGATTAATTTATGAGTATAATAACATTGAGTGATAAGATTATTAGTGATAGTATTAGATTGGATATGTAAGATAAAATGTGTTTGTTTGTATATTAATATGGTTCTATTAGTTGGTTAGGATTAAATTTATAAAATTACATAAAAATTCTCATTAAATAAAGGGTGACTTTTTGTGTATGTGCATGTGTGTGTGTGTGTGAATAAAGGGTAAAATGACCTTTCCACCTTTAATCGAAATAGATTGGACTAGCAATTCTAACTCCCCAATGAGAATGCTAATTACACTCTTAGCCAATGTTTGGAGTATGAATTTTGGTAGGAATTTGGAAAAGGAAAAGAAAAATATAGGTAAAATGTAAATAAAATATAATTACATTTTGGGTTTTTTATTGATAAATCTCATTTAGAGGTGTTTTAACCCAATAAGTCCACTAAGGAAAATTATAACCTAATTAGTCCCATGTATTTATGCTTTTATTCCATGAGGTCCTTTTTTCCTAATTTATATTATTTGTTGGACTATTATACCCTTATGTCTATTTGTTGATATGTATTACACAGAAAAAGGATACACATTTCATATATATATATATATATATAATTTCACAACACAGCATACACCAACTCCATCATCTCAAATTGCTTCAGAGAACTTCACAGCACACCAACTCCATAAATGGAGCAACAACTTCGTGCCAAATTCGAGCAAATTCTCAACCAACCCACAACCACCTCCACTTCTCTACAAGCTCTATCTCGCTCAATCTCTCATCCTCAACCTTTCCACCTCCGACTCCACCATCTCTTCTCTCCTCCAAACCCTTTCTCTCTCTCTCTCTCTCTCTCCTCTCCGACCTTGCTGCCCACTATCACCACCTCTCTTACTCTATCTTCCACACTATCTGTTCATTCTCTCTCCTCTGCAACCCCACCTCAACTCGCACCCTCGCCGAAATCATGATAATATATAGATAGTGTATATATTTTCACTGTGTTCATTATTACTATGAAATTGTAATGTTAAAGTTCATATCAGACTGTTGTATTTCAATCATCCACGATGTTTATTTGGACACAAAAATGATGTGATATTCACAATGTAACAAATAGATGTGAAGATTCACATTAATTCTAGTATATTTGTGGATGGATCATATACCTTATTTATGTACAATGTGAATATTTACATCTATAATCAATTATAATAAACATAGGACATAATGTGATGGAAAGTGGGCCTTAACATAATTACGATGTGAACATTGACACCAACTTCAACATAAGAGACCAAATATGGATGTTCACACTTCATATTGTTTAGGACATTGTTTGGTCAACTGTTATTATGTGTAGTCAATATTCTTTTTTGATATATTTGTGGATGAATCATACACCCTACATATGTAAAATGTGAATATTAACATCTGTAGTCGATCACAGTAAACATAAGACATATTTTAAACATTCACATTAATTGAGAATGGGAGTTAACATGCATTACGATCCCATTCACACCAATTTCAAATATGTTTGTTCATGGGTCGTGCACCTAATTAACGTATAATGTGAATATTAACATATGTAGTCAACCACAGTATGATGTAAATATTCACAATGCAATAAATAGATGTGAAGATTCACATTAATTCTAATATATTTGTGCATAAAACATATACCTAATTAATGTATAATGTGATTATTAACATCTGTAGTCAACCACAGTAAACATAGGACATAATTTGAACATTCACATTTATTGAACATAAATTATGATGTGAACATTCACACAAATTTCAACATAAAAAAGCAAATGTGAATGTTCACAGTTCATATTGTTTAGCACATGCAACACATCAAGACCAAATATACCATCAAAACACATAGGTCTGTGAGAAGTATGTCATTGATTTATATATATGTTGCCACGTGTTTTCAACTACAAGTTATCCAATCAAAAAAAAAAAAAAAAAACTATCACTGTATTTTGGTATAGCTAGTGTATGATGGACAGCCCCAACCATCAAACAACGAAGTTTGCCTCAAATAATCCAGCTGAGGATCCCAGAACTTGGTGCTTGTTATCAATTTTACAAAGCCTGTAATGTTTTATTGATAATTGACATGCCGCATGTCGATGTGGGTGTTTGCTCTCTAGAGGCATACTCTCTTATTTGACATGATACTTCTCTTTCTTCTTCTTTGTGCAAAATTTAGATACAACATCTGTTACATAGGCATGCACAAACAGTAAGTGTTTATATGAACATTAAATTTGATTTCAATAGAATTGATAGGGTAGGCATGCATATTGACATCAATACATCACTACTCAGTGTGGATGTTCACATTCAACGATATTCATATAAGCAAAAGCAACAAAGATTTAGGTGATAAACATAATAATGTGAACATTCACATTTTTTAGAGATGTGAATATTCACATTACTGCTATGGTACAAATAGGAGTGACACACTGAATATTGATATTTACACATCCATATAATATTAGGTATGTCTATATGTATAGAAGGAAATGTTAAAGTTCACATCAATATTTGGTTATAACAATTCACAGTAAGACAATGATTATATGTACACATTTATAAGCAAATGACACCAATGTGAATATTCATAGTGGCTATAAACAACCAAACAACATGACAACATCACCTATTCATTAACCACAAACCACATATTTTTAGTATACACATGTGATGTGAATATTAAGTGGACAAATATGAACAACATTTGTGTTCACAATGTCAAGGTTCACATCAAAATCGAACTACAACTAGAAGAAAAAATTTTATTTGGGGATTTGTTTGACTCAATGTTCACAATCATATAACAAATTTATTCAGGACATGGTCCCCATGTGGATGTTGACATCATGTGAACAACAACAACAATATCCAAAACATCGACAATTTTCTGTTTTCTAGGTAAAGCAACAAATTTGGGAGTTCACATCATTTCAACAATACCAACAACAACAAAAAGAGGGAAAATAATAACAGCAAAATGAACAACAAGGACCAAAAATAACAATGGCAGCATGTGAGAAAGTTTGCATTGGGACAAAAAAAAATGCAATTTGATTACACAAAAAAAGGGGAAAAAAATCTATATAATATTAGGTATGTCCATATGTATAGAAGGAAATCTTAAAGTTCACATCAACATTTGGTTACAACAATTTACAGTAAGACAATGATTATATGTATACATTTATAAGCAAATAGCACCAATATGAATATTCATAGTGGCTATAACACAACCAAACAACGTGACAATATCACCCATTCATTAACCACAAACCACATATTTTCAGTGCACACATGTGATGTGAATATCAAGTGGACAAATATGAACAACATTCATGTTCACAATGTCAAGGTTCACATCAAAATCAAACTACAACTAGAAAAAAAGTTTTTATTTGGGGATTTGCTTGACACAATGTTCACAATCATATAACAAATTTATTTAAGACATGGTCCCCATGTAAATGTTGACTTCATATGAACAACAACAACAACAATATCCGAAACAACGACAATTTTTTGTTTTCTAAGAAAACCAACAAATTTGGGAGTTCACATCATTTCAACAATACCAAAAAAAGCAAAAAAAAAAAAAATGGGGAGGGAAAATAACTGCAACAACATGAACAACAAGGACAAAAAATAACAATGGCAACATATGAGAAAGTTTGCATTGGGACAAAAAAAATGTAATTTGGTTACACAAAAAAGGGGAAAAAAAGGTGCTTATATTTGGTCCCCATATCGAGTTGATACACTCCGATAGATGCGAATGTTCACAAAGTGAAACACAGTTTCAAACATGGAATAACAAAAGTGATAAACACAGTGGTGAATATTCACAAAGTGACTAGTCAATTTACACATGTTATGAATGTTCACAACATAATTAGATATACCAACATCATCTAACACAAGCAAGTTGGACTATTGTAATAACCCTCACACTGTCCTAGCCATACTCATATGCGTTCATATGATTCTGTCTTGTTAAGCTTGCATTTCAAGTCTTGTCCTTGTTTGCTTAAGTGTTACAGCATGTTTTGTACCTTACTCGGTGTGGGTTTAGCCGAGGTCACCCTGAGCCTAGGTCAGTTTTGAACCTCTTGCATCTAAGACCATCTTAGAATTTACTTTGGTTGACTCCACCTTCGCTCTGACATGTTAGCCGAGATGTCACTATCTAGACCGAGGTGTTCATCGCCGAGGCCGAGATGTTACCCTTGAACCCAAGTGACCTTACTCCTGGATTGGTACGACCTAGACCGAGGTGTGGCACATCTAGGCCAAGGTGTGGCACAGCTAGGCCAAGTGTTGTCCTTTCTAGCCGAGGTCCTTGCCCCTTGCTAGCCGAAGTCTTGTTGTTAGCCGATGTCGTTACTTGTCGGAGTGCTCTTGCCGCCTAGCTTGTTGAGTACACTTTGTCATAGTCTTGTCTTTTCACTCAGTCACCTTTTTGAGTAGAACCAACCAGCCGTTGCCACGTACCCCTGCAGAGGGTTAAGAAAACGTGATTACAAACCACGCTTTTAAAGAATTTTTTTTTTTTTATAAAACGTTATTCCAAGCCACGCTTTATAAATTTTTTTGAGAAAACGTAATTTGGAATCACGCTTTCAATACCACTCTACGCACTCACTCTTCGCTTCTCTTCTCTTCTATTCTTCTTCTTCTTCTCTCTCTCTCTCTCTCTCTCTCTCTCTCTCTCTCTCTCTCTCTCTCTCTCTCTCTCTCTCTCTGTGACACACAAACACTCATCACACACACACCAAACCAATATAATTTTTAATATATAAATTTTATTTTATAAAATTAAGACCAATATTAATATATATATATATATAATTTATAATAGCAAATAATAATCAATTATATGAAATTAAGACCAATATTTTCAAATAATTTTTTTTCAAATACTTTTTTTTTCAATTATTTTTTTTCATTAATTTTTTTTTCTATTAATTTTTTTTTTCAATTAATCTTTTATTTCAATTAAATTTTTTTCAAATTTTTTTTCAAATAATTTTTTTTTTCAATTAATTTTTTTTTCAATTAATTTTTTAATTATTTTTTTTTCAATTATAATATGTGTGATCCCATTGTCATAAATAATAAAAATAAATATAAATATTTTAGGCCTGAATAAACATATTTTTTATTTTATGTTTTTAAATTTTTTTAAACATTTTGTTCAAACCAAACGCGTTTGTAATTTATGTTTTTCTAAAAATAAATAAAAGCCAGTTTATAAATTTTTGTAAACATAAACCAAAAACGTAAACGTTACCAAACGCTACCTTAGTGTTTAGGGATAAAATTTATTTATTTTAGGGTTTAGGATTTATAGTTTAATTCTTAAAATTTATTTATTTTTATAAAATTGAAGTTAAAATAAATTTTAAAAATTAAACTATAAATCCTAAACCCTAAAATAAAAATAAATAAATTTTAAGAATTAAACCCTAAAATAAAAAATAAAAAAATTTATCCCTAAACAATAAGGTAGCGTTTGGTAACGTTACATTTTTTGTTTATGTTTACAAAAATTTTATAAATTGGTTTTTGTTTATTTTTAGAAAAACATAAATTACAAACGCGTTTGGTTTGAACAAAATGTTTAAAAAAATTTAAAAACATAAAATAAAAAAAATGTTTGTTCAGGCCTAAAATATTTATATTTATTTTTATTATTTATAACAATGGGATCACACATATTATAATTGAAAAAAAAATTAATTTAAAAAAAATTAATTGAAAAAAAAATTATTTGAAAAAAAATTTAATTGGAAAAAAAAATATTTGAAAAAAATTTAATTGAAATAAAGGATTAATTGAAAAAAAAATAGAAAAAAAATTTATTTGAAAATATTGGTCTTAATTTCATATAGTTGATTATTATTTGCTATTATAAATTATTATTATTATTATATATATATATATATATTTAATATTGGTCTTAATTTTATAAAATAAAATTTATATATATTAAAAATTATATTGGTTTAGTGTGTGTGGTTTGGTGTATGTGTGTGATGAGTGTTTGTGTGTGTGTGTGAGAGAGAGAGAGAGAGAGAGAGACAGAGTGAGGCAGAGAGAAAAGAGAAGAGAAGATTGAGTGAGTGCGCAGAGTGGTATTGAAAGCGTGATTCCAAATCACGTTTTCTCAAAAAAATTTATAAAGTGTGGTCTGGAATCACGCTTTATAAATAAATAAAAAAAATTCTTTAAAAGCGTAGTTTGTAACCACGCTTTTACTATTTCATAAATTTCTCACGGGAGGATCCTAGGAACACCGAAAGCGTGATTTGTGATAGCACTTTAGTCTAATTTGAAAATTCTGTCTAAATTAAACCTAATTTAAAAATTAAATTACTAATTTAACTTAATTTGAGAAAAACTCTATGAAGATATGGTGTTTGGTAATTGATAAACGGCATTGTCATGCACCTAAAGCACTTAACAAAAAATAAAAAACATAAATAAAAAAAAAAATCGGCTATAAGCGCGGATTTACATATATGGGTATTCGTGAAAAAGTAAACTAATAAAACATATTGAAATAAAATATTTTAGGAGATTTTTTTTAAGATCTCTAGTATTAAGATTTTATAACATAAATGACATTTAATATTTTTAAAATGTCTAAAATTTCTCAATATCAATTTAAAGAAAATTTGATTCAGAGAAAATTTTATACATCATGGAAACATTTCTTTGCACACATTACAGAGAAAAATTTATACATCTCCAATACTAAATTTCTCTAGACACATTACCAACACCAAATTTCTCTAGATATATTACAGAGAAAATTTTACACATCTCCAATATCAAATTTTTCTATTTTCATCATACAATCTTTGATGAAGAGGTATGTTCCTTGCTTTTCTATGCCTTTCACACTTTTAAGTACTATATTTTTGTTGCTTGTGGTTCTATTGTTCCAAGTTTTTGATTTGATGAATCGCGAAGCATTAAACCCATTTTTAGGTGTGAATGTGACTGGAATATGAAAAAACTATTTGCAACTATATGGGTCAAGGAGCTTCTATCTTCATTATTTATAAAAACCAATCAATCTCACCCTTACTTCCACCCATCATTTGATGAATTGATGTTTGCCTACCAAACAATCAGTACGATGTTGAAGACTTGCAACATGAATCATTTCCTTCCTCCTCCTTTATCTTCATCATCTACCTCGATATAACAAAAATTTTGTGTATTGTCCATCTAATCTAATTCACCGATAACAACGAACATGTATGATAATCAATCATAGCATTTTCGACAAATCAAAATTGTGTTCTTTGACTCAAAACAAAAAAAAAAAAAAAAAAAAAAAAAAAATCAACAAAGCATTGATGTTTCTCTGTAATATATGGGTGTTGGATTGAAGAACCTTAGACATCACAAAATAATATTGTGAATCTCTTCCATTACTAAAAATGAGATAGAGACTTTAAACTAATTTTTCCAATATTTTAAGCAAGACTCAACCTCAAACAGTTTTATAAAATAAAATTTTGCACAAAATACCTAGTGAGTTATCAACCAAAAAAAAAATTAAATATTTGAGTGAAATATCTTTTCTAAAAGTTATGTATCTCAAATAAATGCAGGTCTTGTGTAATATTTACTATTTTCCACTAACAAGGTTAGGTGTACTTTGTTTTTAACATAGGATTACTCACATAGAGATTCTTTGATTATTGAAAAATGTCATTTTAATCTTTTAAATTATAAAAATATATAGATGGACTTTTTTAAACTATTAAAAAATATCATTTTATCCCATAAATTAAAAAAACATATAAATAGATCCACTAAACTACTAGCATGTTTCACTTTAACTCATTCCATTAGAGAGTTCAATTTGTACAATTTTTTTACAATTTAAGAAGTCCATTTGTATACTTTTATAGTTTAGGAGATAAAGTGATACTTCCACTAGATCCTTATTTTCTAGTAACAAGTTTAGGTACTTTATTTTTAACATATATAATTTCTTTGGCCACAATTTTTCTTCCTGTGACCTCTGTTCTGTTTAAGCAGTCTCACAATATGCATGCTATGCAATGTCATGCTCCAAAAAATCGTATTTTTATTCCCCTTTTGAAAATCATATGCAATGCTTTTTGAAAGATACATCATCTCAGTAAATTCATAATACATAGTGGGGAGGTAAATATGACTCAGGTAATTCCTAGGCTAGTGTCTACAAGTAGGCATATCAACTATTATCAATCCCCACTTTACCAGCTCCTAACCGAAAGACACGTGATACCTACTCTGCACGTGTTAAGGTTTTTCACCCTAGACACTCAGACCAACTTAAACAATGCCAAACTATACCCATATCCGAACTTACCAACGTATTTACCCTCAAAACCTTTTTAAGATCATCATTGTATTATCAAAACAGTAAATCAATTTCCTAAATATACCCATAATAATCAATATTCAAAACTATGCCAATGAATGGATGTAAATGTAATTTTATAATAATTTCCATGTTTTTCTCAACATTGAGCCTTAATGCAATACAAATCAACAACATCTCTCTATGTTCTCAATTTAAATATCAATAATCATATCCATGTGACATATGACACCAATTCATATTCACAATAAATTTTCGTCTTCATTTCATTTGCCCCAAGCATATCCAATTTCATGCAATCCAAATTTTCTCACTCAACATAATCACATGTGATAATTTCATCGTTTTCTTAAAGAAATTTTCCACAATTTCATCGGTATCTCACAAAATCCAATTTTTCCTAATTTTTTCCTAATTTTTTTTTTCCATAGGGTTTAATAAAAAAGAGGGGGGTTTCTCTTCATTTTCAGACTATTTCCCCTCCATGCACCCCCAAGAGGTTTATAGGCCCACCAAAATAATTTAATTTGAACCAAGATCATAAGAGAACCATTTTCCAACATCTTTCCAAAATCCAACACTCCAAAACTCAATCCTTTGCTCAAAATCATAACAAAACTAAACAAGGCGTGCTAATATATATATATATATAACTCAAAGAAACTCTCTAGCTCAAGACTTGGAGAGAAAAGATGAGAAAAGCTCCAAAAAACAGTGGTGTAGAAATCCAATTTCCACTACACACAATGTAGTCCTTGGTGAGCTCTCTAACTTTGCTTAAGGCACTCGGGTCAACTCCTTAATGGATTGAGAGAAATCAAAGATTGATTAGAGTTTGGTGAGAGTAAATGTAGAAAGAATGAAGAGAAATGTATTTTAGAGAGAGAGATGAGAAAAAGTGTGAGATACACTCAGCCTAAGGAGAAGAAAAAGAAAAAAATATATATATATACAAACTCAGCGTTTCCCGCAAGTGCAGTACCATCCCCGCACGTGCAATTATTTTAAAAAGGACTGCCCAAAACACCTCACTTCGCCGCACGCGTGGCGTCCACTTCCGCACGTGCGACAAGCCTCCCATATGTGCCCTCCGGTCGTGTAATTATTTCAGTCCCCAACTTCGAAGACACACCCTTACCGCACGTGTCGCCGCACTTCCTACATGTGTGGCTCCACGGCCCAAGCCCCTGCACGTGCGGTTTTGCTCCCTCTCCCGATTTGTACGCTTTGCAAGCCCATGACACCTCGACTCTAACTACACTTCCAAAACAAGGAAACTCAACCCCGCAACAAAAAGAAATTGAGATATAAATTTGAGAAATGTTTCGAGAGCGATGTACCTAAGTGGTCGATGAGGCCTCAAATTAGTTCCCGACACTCCCAACACGAGTAAAATAATTAAAGGGAAACAAGACGGGTTATGTACCTGGGCATCACAACCTCCACGCCTCAGGAAATTTCGTTCCTGAAATTCAAATATGACTCTCAATGGAACACCGAAGTCCCAACAACCCAAACTACAACAAAACAACTCGATTTAAAAGACTGAAAGGCAATGTTAATGTTAAAATCAACTCAACAATTGCAATAACAATTTTGATTTTGTCACGACCCGCTCCCCGTACCCAATGGTTAAGTATCGTGATGGCCAGTAACTGAGGTTACCTCCGGCTAATTCTTAAACAAATTAATAAACGCGAACGGAAATAATATTTAAATGAGGGTACCAAAATAATCATCAGAGCTTCTATTTTTATTACAAAATATATTGACCAAAAAGGCCGGTATTTACATAGAAAAATATCATAAAAAGTGCTGTGTGTGTCTATTCCGCAACTCGACTTCCCAAAAGCATTTCTGAATTGCATTGTTTCCTGAAAATTGGTAAACAACTGTAAGCACATGGCAGAGTGAGAAATATTATACCAAGAATATAAGGAACACGGAATAACCATGGATAGTTAGTTAGGTCAAAACATTTAAGATAATTTAGTCTGAACAAATAATCCTTTAATTAGCAAAACTGAGATTATGTAAATAAATCATTGGTGAACAAATCATTTAAGTGGCAGAAACTAAAATATATAAATTATATAAGTAAATGACTATAACAACGGTACAGAATAGAACAGAACAGAGGTCACTGAAGTGACAGTCAGAATAGAGGTATGGATTCAAGAGGTGGCTCGTACGGATTCTAGAGGTGGCTCCCACAATAGTGTAGCACTTAGTTTCACACAGCACTTTGCTCCGCACAGAACAGAGGTCAATGGATCCATGACAAACAGAGGACCACAAAGTGGTCAAACAGATGCCAATGGTTATTTAAGTCCCCCAAGGCATGGGACTCCCGTGGTGGTACTTACAAAACATAATTGTATATAAGGTCATAATCAAATATTTTTTAAAATATAAACAAAGATATCCATGAGTTTCATCTTCACAAATAGGGTTTAGAATTTAAACCACGTAACTGAAATATTTATATAATTTATAATAATTTATAAAACATAATTTGTATAAAATAAATATAATAAGTCAAAATATACGTAAAATATATTATGGTGACTTAAAGTATAATATAATTCACTTTAACATTAATACCTCACTCTTTTTTTCCACTACCAAAAACCTTCTCAACTTCCATTATTTTTCCTCCCTTTCTCTCCTTCCCTCTTTCCTTCTTTCTCTTCCTTTTCTTTCTTTTTCTTCACCCAGGTGAAACGCCTCCCTATAAATAGGGAGGTGAGCCCCGTCCGCGGCGAACATGGGTTATGCGTCACTTTTTTTTAAATTTAATTCATAATTATATAGATTTATTCTTATCTTTAATAAATATTTAAGATAATTATTTTCTAACCCAGTATTTTAATATAATTATATTAATTAATTAATTCTTAATTAAATTACACTTTATCGTATATTAACAGAAAATTATTTATTTATTTTAGTACCACACCTATTATTATTATTATTATTATTATTATTATTATTATTATTGTGACCCCTAAACTTTTAATAATTATATTGTTTTAACTATAATTAAATAATATTAGTAAAAATTTTACAGAATAATTAAAAATTTGAGTTGTTACAATCTTCCCTCCTTTTAAAATTTCGTCCTCGAAATTTGTCATATATGTAAACTATTCGCTGCGCACTTTGATAAATATACATTAGATAATTAATTTGATAGAAAATATTACCTAAAAATTTTTTTTACCAAAAACAACTCACTGTCTAGTTGTCAAAGATTGGTTTGGGCCAAAATGAGAAATAATGGATGACTTTAAAAACTTTTCACTCGTTTTGTTTACGATAAAAAATAAATAAAAATAAAAATAAATAAAATGAGAACACAATGACAGAATCATATGTAAAAGTTGAAAAAATTTGAGATGAACTTTTTATTGATGGGAAATAGTTTTAAAATTAGTATTTTTAAAATTTGAACTCACTTTTAAAAAACATCAAAATAATTTATTTTTTTTTGAATACTGTACTGAAAATTATATGTATTTAATTATATTATAATTTTGGTGGGTACTTTAGCCCGACATCCTTCTTTTCTTGTCCTTCTATAAATTATATCTAATATCCTTCACAAATTAGGCACACTAAAAAAAAAATTATTATATATATATAATCATATAAAATTATAATATAATTAAATCGATTAACAAAATATATTATTTAGGTACTAATTACCCGCTATCCCACTTCTTAAATGTGCATGTGTCCTATGCTCCAATGATGATTTTTTTTTCTAGAAAAAACCATTGCTCTGATACTACTTGTCACGACCCGCTCCCCGTACCTAAGGGTTAAACATCGTAATGGCCAGTAACTGGGGTTACCTCCGGCCAATTCTTAAACAAATTAATAAACGCGAGCGGAAATAATATTTAAATGAGGGTACCTAAATAATCATCGGAGCTTCTATTTTTATTACAAAATATATTGACTAAAAAGGCCGGTATTTATCTAGAAAAATATCATAAAAGTGCTATGTGTGTCTATTCTGCAACTCGACTTCCCAAAAGCATTTCTGAATTGCATTGTTTCCTGAAAATTAGTAAACAACTGTAAGCACATGGCAGAGTGAGAAATATTATACAAAGAGTATAAGGGATACGAAATAACCATGGATAGTTAGTTAGGCCAAAGCATTTAAGATAATTTAGTCTGAACAAATAATCCTTTAATTAGCAAAACTGAGATTATGTAACTAAATCATTGGTGAACAAATCATTTAAGTGGCAGAAACTAAAATACAAAAATTATATAAGTAAATGACCACAACCACGGTACAGAACAGAACAGAACATAGGTCACTGAAGTGACAGTCAGAACAGAGGTACGGATTCAAGAGGTGGCTCGTACGGATTCTAGAGGTGGCTCCCACAATAGTGTAGCACTTTGCTCCGCACAGAACAGAGGTCAATGGATCCATGACAAACAGAGGACCACAAAGTGGTCAAACAGAGGCTAATGGTTATTTAAGTCCCCCAAGGCATGGGACTCCCGTGGTGGTACTTACAAAACATAATTATATATAAGGTCATAATCAAATATTTTTTAAAATATAAACAAAGATATCCATAAGTTTCATCTTCACAAATAGGGTTTAGAATTTAAACCACGTAACTGAAATATTTATATAATTTATAATAGTTTATAAAACATAACTTACATAAAAGAAATATGGTAAGTTAAAACATATGTAAAATATTAAATATGGTAAGTTAAAACATATATAAAATACATTATAGTAACTAAAGGTATAATATAACTCACCTTAACATTAATACCCAACTCTTTCTTTTCACTACCAAAAATCCTCTCAACTTCTATTATTTTTCCTTCATTTCTCTCATTCCTTTCTCTCTCTTTTTTTTCTTTCTTTCTCTTCCTTTTCTTTCTTTTTCTTTCTTTTTCTTCACCCAGGTGAAACGCCTTCTATTGATAGGGAGGTGACCCCGTCCGTGGCCAACACGTGGCTATGTGTCACTTCTCTCAGATTTAATTCATAATTATATAGATTTATTCTTATCCTTAATAGATATTTAAAATAATTACCTTTTGACCCAGTATTTTAATAGAATTATATAAATTAATTCATTCTTAATTAAATTACACTTTATCGTATACTAACAGAAAATTAATTATTTATTTTAGTACCACACCTATTATTATTATTATTTATATTGTGACCTCTAAACTTTTAATAATTATATTATTTTAACTATAATTAAATAATATTAATATAAATTTTACTAAATAATATTAGTATAAATTTTACAAAATAATTGAATATCTAAATTGTTACAGATTTACTTCAAAAAGTCACAATCTCAATGATATCCCGAAATGATCATCATTTTTTCAACGAGGTCACAGTCAAAATCTCCAATCAATATCATGATCCCAAGCAATTTAAGTGATAATTTCAATGATTCAACAAGAACCTCCTTGGTCAAAATTACAATAAGCTTTCATAACAAATAGTTGGCAATAAAATGCTCAAGTATCAAAACAAGATAAAGAGATACTATACTCTCAAATCAACTAAATATTATTAAACAAATTCATTTGGAGCAGACTTCCGCCTTAAGCTCTCAAGTTGCTTTCTCAATATCGTGGTATCTCTGCAACACCTTCACTAATGGTATGGTCTTACTCTTTAGCACTTGTTGTCGGGTATCTTGAACCGGTTGCGCTTCATATAAAGTGTCCTTATCTACCTTCAAATCGATCCAATCAAGCACATGTGAAAGGTCAAATTCGTACTTCCTAAGCATGGACACATATAACACATCATGAACCCTAAAAAATTGCGGCAGTAAGGCCAAATGGTATGCCACTTCCTCAATTCGCTCTAAAATCTTAAAAGGTCCAATAAATCTTGAAAACAATTTCCCACTCTTCCCAAATCTCACCAAGCTCCGTCTCGGTGAGATTTTAAGAAATATGTGGTCACCGACCTCAAAGGATAGAGGTGCTCCTCTCTTATTATCATAACACTTCTGTCGACTTTGAGCCGTAGCCAACCTTTTTCGAATGAGAGCAACCTTATCGATTGTCTCGCAAACTAACTCCGGGCCCAACATTGGTGCATCTCCCACCTTGGTCCAACAAACTGATGATCTACAAGGTAGGCCATACAAGGTCTTAAACGGTGCCAACCCAATGCTCGCCTGATAACTATTGTTGTAGGAAAAATCAATCAATGATAGATGTTTCTCCTAAGACCCCTTGAAATCAATGACACAAGCTCTAAGCATGTCCTCCAAAATTTGTATTGTGCGCTCAGATTGCCCATTGGTCTAAGGGTGATAAGCGGTGTTAAGAGTCAATTTAGTTCCCAATGTCTCTTGAAGGCTTTGCCACAACCGGGCTGTAAAACGAGAATATCTATTTGAAACAATGGTCACCGGTACCCCATGTAGTTGAACTTTGTCTCTAATGTACAACTTCGCCAAATAATCAATTAAGTCATTAGTGCGCATAGGAATGAAGTGCGTAGACTTAGTCAACCTATTAATAACCACCCAAACAGCATCATTACCTCGTTGTGTTTTCGAGAGCCCAATTACAAAGTGCATTGTGATATGCCTTTATTTCCATTCGGCTATAAACAAGGGTTGTAACGAACCAGCTGGTTTTTGGTGCTCAGCCTTCACTTGTTGACAAGTAAGGCATTTTGAACAAAAAAAAAAAAAAAAAAAAAAAAAAAACGACATCCTACTTCATACCCTTGCACCAAAATTGGGGACTAAGATCATGGTACATTTTGGTATCTCCCGAATGTATCACAAGGCGTAAGTAATGAAATTCTCGGAGTACCTTCTCTTTACAAGGTTTTGGCACAAATAAACGGTCTAAATGCCTCACACTCAAATCCGAGTAGACGTTCAAACCCCTCTCTTCTTTCCTCTTGGAGATCTTCTCCCGGATGGTCTCCATTTCGCTGTCACCTTGTTATGCTTCTATGACTCTACTAATCAAGGTGGGTTGTGCAATTAAGGTAAACAAGTAGCACTCTTGCTAGACTCACCAAGATGCAAATCAAACTTACTAATATGCCCCAACATATCCCATTCTCGGATGGCTACACTTGTTATACTACTCATAGATTTTTGACTTAAGGCATTGGCCACAACATTAGCTTTTTCCGGATGATAGGGTAACTTAAAATCATAATACTCCATAAATTCCATCCATCTATGTTGGCGTAAATTCAAATCTTTTTGGAAGAATAAGTATTTTAGGCTTTGTGATCAGAGAAAACTAGGGGTGAGCATGGTTCGGATTGGACCGGATTGGGGTAAAACCAGGACCATTCCGTTATCTACGGTTCCTGAAAAATTAGAACCAATCCAATCCGTTTAAATCATGGAACCAATCCGAACCAATCCATTAAATACGGATTGGATCGGTTTAGGACCACGGATTCACATAATTAAATAACAAAAATATATATATAATACTTTAATTTCATAAAAATATAAACATAGCGCTATATTAGTTCCACAATAGCAACATCTATTTCTATAATAGCGACATATTGTGCTAGAATTTAAACAACCATAAGAAAACTGGTTTCACCATAAGTATTTAGACCATTACAAATTAAAACTAAAAACTAACAAACAAAAGTAATAAAAGAAGATATTATACGGTTTTAGGTTTGAGTTTAGATTTTATATAGAATAAGAGAAGATACTATGGGGGAGGATGTATAATAAAAATATATACTATTTGTATACGGTCCGGATCGGTTCCAATCCGGAACCGTGAGGTTCAATCCGGAACCAATCCGTGTACTACGGATTTTTAATTTTTCAATCCGAAACCGAACCACGGATTCAAAAAACCAATCCAAACCTATCGGATTGGACTGGACTGGATCGGATTACGGATTTCACGGATTTCTTGCTCAGCCCTAGAGAAAACATCAAACTTTTCACCGTACAAATAGCGTCTCCAAATTTTTAAAGCAAAAATCATCGCAGCTATCTCTAAGTCATGGGTAAGGTAATTCTTCTCGTGATTTTTCAATTGACGTGAGCCATAAGCCACAACATTCCCCTCTTGCATTAACACACAACCAAGCCCATCCCGGGACGCATCACAATATATAACCCAAGCCCATTTCCAGAATTATCAAGACCAGTGTAGTAGTCAACCTAACCTTAAGTTCTTGAAATGACTTTTTACATGCCTCGCTCCACACAAACTTGACACCCTTTCTTTTCAACCTAGTCAACGGTGTAGCTAACCTAGAGAAGTCCCTCACAAACTAGCAATAATACCTTACTAACCCCAGAAAACTCTAGATTTCAAATGCATTCTTAAGTTGTTTCCAATCTTACACAACATCTATCTTAGAGTAATCCACGGTTACCCCTTCTCCCGACACAACATAGCCTAAAAATTTCATATATGTTAGCCAAAACTTGTACTTCTCAAATTTAACAAATAATTTGTGCACCGTAAACAAGTCAAGTACTATCTGCAAGTGTTCCTTGTGTTCCTCCTCTGAGGGTGAATAAATCAAAATATCATCCACAAAGACAAGTATGAAATAGTCTAAATATTCCCTGAACACTTGATTCATCAAGTCTAGAAAGGAAACCAGTGCGTTGGTTAAACCGAATGACATGACAAGGAATTCGTAATGACCATAACGTGTACGAAGGCCATTTTCCGGATGTCCTCCTTCTTAACGCTCAATTGATGGTACCTCGATCTTAAGTCTATCTTCGAAAAGCAATGTGACCCATTAAGTTGGTCAAATAAATCATCTATTCTAGGTAAAGAATACTTGTTCTTAACAATAACTCGATTTAATTTGTAGTAATCAATACACAACCTCAGTGATCCATTATTCTTCTTCACAAAAGAAAGTCGACACTTCCCAAGGTGATGTACTAGGGCGAATATAACCCTTTCTTTAAAAGTTTTTGGAGTTAAATCTTCAACTCATGCAACTCGGCAAGTGCTAATCTATATGGGGCCATGGAGATTGGTGTTGTGCCAGGGACTAAGTCGATGGAGAATTCAATATCTCGGTAGGGTGGTAAACCAGTAAGATCTTAGGAAAAACATTCGGGTATTCACAAACTACCCTCGACAAGTCACCTCAAACCATGCTACCCTTATTGGCTGAAGAAAGGGCAAAAAAAAAACTAAGTCCTCCCTAACCCTTAAGGTCATACAATGGCGAAATCGAATTATCACCTTGATCACATAGGAAATAAAAAACAATCCTCGGTAGATGTGCATACAGACACTTTGTGGCGCTGACAATCTATAGTGGCCCAGAAATGTGAAAACCAATCTATACCCAATAGAATGTCAAAAGCGTGTATATCTAAGATGATAAAATCAAAAGAGATTCGGCGATCAACGACCTCAACCTCGCAAGAGTGGCACACTCGCCCCAATGCCACTCTACCCCTAATCGGCGACTCAACTCACAAGAGAGACTCTAATTGATCAATCTCTAACTCCAAGACAGAAGTAAAAGCAGTAGATATGAATGAATGCGATACACCCATATCAATCAACACATTAGCCAAAGAATTGAACACATGTGGTAAGTCCGAATATGGGTGTAGTTTGGCATTGTTTAAGTTGGTCTGAGTGTCCAGGGTGAAAGACCTCAACACATGTGGTAACTACTCCATGTGTGTTGAGGTCTTTCACCCTGGACACTCAGAGCAACTTAAACAATGCCAAACTACACCCATATTCGGACTTACCACCATGTTTACCCCCAAAACCTTTTTAAGATCATCAATTGTTTTCTCAAAATAGTAAATCAATTTCCAAAACAAAGTCATAATAATCAATATTCAAAGCTATGCAAATGAATGGATGTAAATACAATTATATAATTTCCATATTTTTTCTCAACATTGAGCCTTAATGCAATACAAATCAACAACATCTCTCTATGTTCTCAATTTAAATATCAATAATCATATCCTATGACACCAATTCATATTCAAAATCAATTTTCATCTTCATTTGCCCCAATTATATACAATTTCATGCTATCCAAATTTTCTCACTCAACATAATAAAATGTGATAATTTCATCATTTTCTTAAAGAAATTTTCTACAATTTCATGGGTATCTCACAAAATCCAATTTTGCCCATTTTTTTCCTCCCAAAATCTAGGGTTTAATAAAAAAGAGGGGGTTTTCCTTTATTTTCAAAATATTTCTCCTCCATGCACACCCAAGAGGTTTATAGGCCCACCAAAATAATTTAATTTGAACCAAGATCATAAGAGAATCATTTTTCAACATCTTTCCAAAACCTAACACTCCAAAACTCAATCCTTTACTCAAAATCATAACAAAACTAAATAAGGCATGCTAATATATATATATATATATATAACTCAAAGAAACTTCCTATCTCAAGATTTAAAGAGGAAATATGAGAAAAGTTCCAAAATCAACAATGTAGAAATCCAATCTCCATTGCACATAATATAGTCCTTGGTGAGCTCTCTAAGTTTGCTTAAGGCACTTGGATCAACTCCTTAATGGATTGAGAGAAATCAAGGATTGAATAGAGTTTGGTGAGAATAAATGTAGAGATAGGGGAGAGAAATGTACTTTAGAGAGGGAGAGGAGAGAAAAAGTGTGAGATACACTTAATCCAAAGAGAAGAAAAAAAAATTCAGACTCAGTATTTCCTGCACATGCGGTACTATTCCTACACGTACAGAGTGTACCTTCCCAATGTGCGGTTATTTTAGAGAGGATTGCCCAGAACATCCCACTTCGCCGCACGTGCAACGTCCACTCCCGCGCGTGCGGTATGCCTCCAGCACGTGCCTTCCGCTCGTGCAATTATTTTAGTCCCCAACCTTCGAAGAAACACCCTTATAGCACATGCGGCCTCACTTTCCGCATGTGCAGCCCCGCTTCTACGCGTGTGGCCTAAGCCCCTGTACGTGATGTTTTGCTCTCTCTTTTGATTTGTACGCTTAACAAGCCCATGACTCCTCGACTCCAACTACGCTTTCGAAATAAAGAAACTCAACCCCGGAACCAAAATAAATGAAGATATAAATTTGAGAAAGGTTTCAAGAGCGATGTACCTAAGCGGCCGACAAGGCCTCAGATTAGTTCCCGACAATCCCAACATGAGTAAAATAAATACGATTAAAAGGAAACAAGACGGGTTATGTACCCGAGCATCACAACCTCCCCAACCTTAGGAAATTTTGTCCTCAAAATTCGAATACCACTCTCAATGGAACTCCGAAGTCTCAGCAATCCAAACCGCAATCAAACAACTCTATTTAAAAGACCGGAAGACAATGCCAATGTTAAAATCAACTCAACAATTGCAATAACAATTTTGTTTTAACACAAAAAAGTCACAACCTCAACGAGATCTGAAATGATCATCATTTTCTGAACAAAGTCATAGTCAACTTCTCCACCACAATCAATCTCATTGAATCCGGATCACCCGTCACCTTTCCCTGTCGCCCCCAAAACGACGTCGTTTTGGGGATAAATTTTCAAAAAAAAAAAAAAACGCAGAGTAGAGGGAGGAAGGAGAGGAAGAGGGAGAGGGAGGAAGGAGGGATGAGGGAGGAGGAGGAGGAGGCTGCAAGCTCGCCGTCCTCGTCCCTCGCCGCCGTCGCAGCCGCCGTCGCAGGTCGCAGCAGCTCCACCTCGTCGCAGCACCTGCGACCGCCGTCGCCTCCATCTCCGACCTGTCTCCACCACCTCCTCCTCCTCCCCTGTATTTATGGCCCCCTCCAGTCCGGCCCTTCCCTTCCTCCTCCTCCTCCCTCCTCCTTCTCTCCCTCTTCCTCTCCTTCCTCCCTCTTCTGCGTTTTTTTTTTTTTGAAAATTTGCCCCCAAAACGACGTCGTTTTGGGGGCGACAGGGGAAGGCGACAGGGAAGGTCGACCGACGATCCATAACCCAATCTCATTATCTCAGGAAATTTAAATGATAATTTCAATGATTCAACAAGAACCTCCTTGGATAAGTTACAAATAAATTGCTTGCTGTGAATTAGGAAATTAAAATTATTGTCAAAATATTTTATTTGACAAAATTAATTGAAAATGTAAAATTTTTAATAGCTCTCCAATCTAATAATAATAATATATGAATTATTAATTGAAATTTATTTTTAATATCATTAAAAATTATTAATTGACTTAATAAATTATTTATCATGAAATTAAAATTTTCGAAATATATTTTTTAAAATTATAAAAAAATAATTCATATTTTAAATAAATTCTCAAAATTGTTTTTATAATTTCTCTCCACTTTTATCTCTCCCTCTCTCTCACAGACGCGCGCGCGCAAAAAAAAAAAAAAAAAAATACCAACTTTGCTAAATTTTTTTCAATAAAGAATTCTAAGAACGCCGGTGGCTTAGATTTTGGTTGAAAGGGGAAAAAAGATATACCTCCCAACAAGACAAAAGGACAACGCAACGCATAACGCATGAAAGGCCCACCACTGGTCCACACCACACAACTCCACTCCACTATTATAAACCCCCCTTCACCGACTGCTCCTTCCTACACACCTCTCCGGCAACCCCTCTCTCTCTCTCTCTCTCCTCTCCCATTTGATACAGATCTCCAATGGCGGCCACCACCGCCAAACTCACCATTTTCACTCTCCTAATTCTCTTCCACTACTACCACCACCCAGTCTCTTCTTCTTCTACTAGTCCAATCAAAACCGTAGTGGTCCTCGTCATGGAAAACCGTTCCTTCGACCACATTTTAGGTTGGATGAAAAAGCTTAACCCCAACATCAATGGAGTCACCGGCTCCGAATCCAATCCCATTTCCACCACCGTCCCCAATTCCCCTCTCGTCTACTTCCACAACCAAGCCCACTACGTCGACCCTGACCCTGGCCACTCCTTCCAAGCCATCCGCGAACAAATTTTCGGATCCAACGACACCTCCCTCTACCCTGCCCCCATGAACGGCTTCGTCCAACAAGCCTATTCAATGAACCCAAACATCACCCAGGCCGTCATGAACGGTTTCGTCCCTGAAAAAGTCGCCGTCTACCAAGCCCTAGTCTCCGAATTCGCCGTGTTCGACCGGTGGTTCGCCGCCGTGCCGTCGTCCACTCAGCCGAACCGCCTCTACGTCCACTCCGGCACCTCCGCCGGAGCCACCAGCAATATTCCGGCGATGCTAGCGAAAGGATATCCACAACGCACGATATTCGAGAACCTGGATGACGCCGGATTGTCGTTCGGAATATACTATCAGAATATTCCGGCGACTCTGTTTTACCGGAATCTGAGAAAGCTCAAGTACCTAGGAAAGTTTCATCCGTATGGACTCTCGTTCAAGAGCGATGCGAAGAACGGGAAGCTACCGAATTATGTTGTGGTGGAGCAGCGGTACACGGATACTAAGCTGGAACCGGCTAATGATGATCATCCTTCGCATGATGTGTATCAGGGGCAGTTGTTTGTGAAGGAGGTGTATGAGACTCTCAGGGCGAGTCCGCAGTGGAATCAAACACTGCTTATCATCACGTATGATGAGCATGGTGGGTACTTTGATCATGTGGTTACGCCGACTCGTGGGGTCCCTAGTCCGGATGATATTGTGGGACCTGAGCCGTTTTTGTTTAATTTTGATAGGTTGGGTGTCAGGGTACCAACCATCATGGTCTCGCCTTGGATTGAGAAAGGAACTGGTAAGTCCACACTGCACTCTGTTCATTTTAATCGCATGCATATTTTGAAAATTAGAAAAATAAATACACAAAAATATAAAAAATATACTGAAATTTTATTTTATTTTATTTATATTTTTTGGTATTTACTATATTTTTTAAAGACATTTTTCACAAATATTATATTTTTTATGTGAATTTATGTTAAGTGTGTTTAAAAATTAAAAAAAAATACTTAAAATATTTAAAAAAATATTGAAAATATTAAAATATAAAAAATAAAAAAATAATTTTTTTTGAAAATTATAATGAAACAAGCTGAATAATTTTTTTTCTTATTCTCTAAAGATCAATGATAGAGAGTCTTTTTTAGAAAACTCCACAACCCTCATAGTGAACCACACCATTCATGATATGGACTCCACACATACATAAGTGGCCCCACATATCATTAATAGTGTGAATCAATATAAGAATTGTGGGGTCTTCCAAAAAAAAAAAAAAAAAAAAAAAAGAGTCCTTCTCTAAAATAGGTCAAAATGAGTGATTATTTGGTCATGCTAGAAGATTGCTCCGCACTTGACACTTTTCAAATTTATCAAACATATCCCTTAAAATCTTAATAATCACTCATCACTTGACAAAGTTATGGAAAAGATTATATGTATTTTATAATTAAAAAAAATAATATAATTTTATATTTTTTGAGTTATAATTTTAAAAAATTATAATCAAATAACAAATGAGTCATAATCAAATATTTCATGAGTCATAAATAAAATAAGATCATAATTAAAGGAGAAAAAAAAATGACATAACATAAGGATACCTATAGCAAGAGTGTACATAATAAAAATTTTCCCAAAATTGTTTCCTAAAATGCTAACAAAAAAAAACACTGGTCCCAGATAGAACACTATGTGTATTTGCTCAAAGACCATCACATAAATTTTTGAGTAAAATACATTTGATTATTTAAAAAAAATACAATTAATTTTATATTTTTAACATAATTATATTATTATTTTTTTAATTTTAATTCATATAATAATTAAATTATTTTTATCAATAATTTATTAATAGCATAAATGAAAAAAAAGATATAATCTCATTAATTTTGATCAGAATCATTTTATTGAAAGAATATTAATATAATTATGTGAAAATTATAAAATAAATTATATATATATTTTTTAAATTTTAAAACTTAAAAAGGAAGTGATGGTAGTTTATCCATTTAGGCTTCATTTGATATTTAGGGTTTGAGATAAAATAGTTACAAAAAAAATAAAATAAACTTTTTATTCTAATAAGACATCACATCCAAATCATAATTATTTTATTTTTCCTTCATAAAAGTTAAAAAAAATTATCTCAAATGAGGTTTTTTTTAACGTCATGCTAAAATAATTTAAAAACCAATTCACATCCCGAAAACTTGATTATTATTATAAAATACGTAACTTAGAAACATTGTCACTCTTTTTTTAAATTTTTTTATTAATGATGCCTATAAAATAATTGTTGAACGGATTGTATTGTTGTGCATCAATTTTATTAAAAATGCAAATATAAAAATTACACGTCATAGTAAAGTAATGTGAACATGTTTGTACTTTTGGACTTTTTGCCTACTAGCGTGGTGGCGGTGCCCTTTTTTGCGGTGAAGGCTCGGAGTGACACGTTTGGTTGAGTTTTTTGACACTGGTTTGGTTCACTGGAAATTTGCCAGCTGTGTTTTTTTAAGTGGAATATTTTGCTATTTGTGTCAATTTTCTTTATGTTTTATATAAGATTCTCAACAATAGTAATAATAATAAAAGAAAATGATAAAAGACAAAAAAAATATTTTCATGACTTTATTTTTGATATATATATATATATTTTTCAAATTTTGATTTTTTTTTAAATTTTTTTTGAGAGGATTTAATTTAGAAAGACTTAAAATGCCCAATTATTTTATTTTATTTTTTTTAAAGAACAAATTAACTACAGACAAAAAAAATTAAAAAAATGCAACTATTAATTTACCAATTTTCAAAGGAACACTTGGGCTTCGTTTGGAGATTAAATATTTTAGTCAAAAAGTCATTATAAGTTGTTACATCCCTCTTTTTATTTTTATTACATATCTTTTCGTAAAAAATTAAAAAATTACTAAAATAATTTATTTTCAAACAAGGCCTTTGTCAGTTGGGACTTCAATATATATATGTTCAGATTAAAATAAATAAATTTAAACATAAACATATTATTTAAACTCAAATTAGAAAAATCTAATTTTATTTTTGGATATTGGCTGTACAGTTATACATGGTGTGTGAAATATAGATAGATATGTTTTTTAGAATAAAACTATACGTATTAATTGGTTTATATATTAATATACTAATAGATGATGTAATATTGATTTTAAATTTTTATAGTTTATATGACGAATAGAGGTTTATAATTTTAAAATTATATTATTATAACATGTGTTAATAAATTAATTGATATGGTAATTAGTGCGTGGCACCATTGTGTTTTTCATGTCAACAATTGCGGATCATAAGGACCACCTTGGTGTGACTTGTGAGCCCAATTTTCTGGAAGCATTGGTGTCAGTTGTTTAATCATGTGTTGGTAACATGCTATGTGCGTTGTAAAGTGTGAAAATGGGTAGGAAATGAAAGGTCACATGCCTCTCTTCCCTCTAAATCGGATTGGAGGATGCTATTCAGTCTCTATGAATCTACTATATAGTCCATACCAATAATTTAAACAATGTGGAGAGCTCGTCGAACGTGTCATTCTTGCAAAAAATCACGTTAATCAGATATCGATAGTCATTTGATCAAATCACATTTGTGTCAATGGTAATTATAATTTTAAAAATAAATTATTTATACAAATGTAATCTGATCAAATGGCTATCAATATCTAATGAACGTTATTTTTTTTGCAAAGATAAAATACTTGATGAGTCTTATATATTGAACGATTCAAATTATCAATACGGACTCCGTGATAAGTTCATGAAAGCCCAACAATAACCTCACCCTCCAGTTGGGATACCCTACTGGATAGGAGTCGTCTCTGAAATGAAGGCTTAATTCAAACGAAAATGAGTTGGACCCCCAGTGGGGGTGCTGGGGGTCTCCTCCCATTAGTCAAAAACTGTTTTTTTTTTCTTCTTCTTTTCCTCCATTGTCAACCCCCTACGTGGAGATAGGGGTGTTGAGGGTGCCTCCGTACTGGAGATCGGAATCACGGCTCTAATTCAAAATTGAAGACCCACCCTTTATACCTTCTTTCTTAAAGTAATAATAATGTATTATTGGTGCCTTTCATGATAAACCTTAATTTTAAATTGTGTCTCTCTTTCTTTCTTTCTCTCTGGTTGGGATTTTCATAATTTTAATTCTACCGTCTTATTGGTAAACAGTAGTATTTTCCACTAGTGAGTGACATTTGAATTAAGGCCTCCTTTGGAAATAGATTTTTTTAGTAATTTTTTGAGTTTTTAGTTAAAATATAATGTAAAATATATATATATATATATATATTTAGGATGATTTTTTAGTTTTTTCTGAAAAAAATGTGCAAAAAGTAGAGAGAAAATAAAATATTTGACTTTTTGGTATAATTTGTTGACTTTTTATTTTTTTAGTGACTTTTTTGTTTTTTTGCTAAAAAATTCACTTACCAAACAAGGCTTAAGAGCCGTTGCAATGCACTAGTCAAAAAATATATGCTAAATCATGTGTTAAAGCTTATAATTTTGTTTTTATAACTGGATGTTTGGATTAATTTTTTTTTTAATTTTTTTTATTTATAATCGAGTGTTCAGACTAATTTGCGTCAATTTATAAATAAATAATAGTGGAGTCCAATTTAATATGTTAGATATTTGTTAATTTAATAAATACATGGGTGCTCAAATAGACTAGTTAAATTGTGTTTTGAGTGTAAGAGTGTGGCCCAAATGTATATTATTTATGGAGTATAAAATGGATAAAAATCAGCAATGGACAATTATTTACAAGCTAGAGCAAACTATTGACAACATTTGGTCCTAATTTAACACCTCCCGTTGAGTTGAGGCCAACAAAATGAGTGAAATGAGTGTGAGCTGAGAAGTGTTAGTGTTAGGTTGCGACTGACACACAAGTGGGTTAATACATCGATTGTATATTCTCTAACTTGGTGTCTAAGAAAAAAAAATATGAACAGAGAAATTTTAATTATTACAAAATGTTAAGTGCACAAAATTAAAAAATATAAAATTATACAGGAAATACATTTTTGTAGCTTAGATTCATGTAAAGTGCAGTGTAAGTCATACAATAAGGCCATGTTTGTTTGGACGGACTGGATTAGCATTCCCATGACTAATAGTCCTATGACTACCAATCCGTTGGATTATGTATCCTATTTTAACTAATAGTCAAGTTTAAAATAATTAGTCCGTATTTCAATTGTTTAACCAAATATCGAATTAATAATTTTATTGGACTATTAATTCAATCCTAAGCTCATATCCACCACACAAATATGGCCTAGGTGTGAAAATGGAAAGAAAATGAGGAAGACCCACCATTTATACCTTCTTTCTTAAAGTAATGTATTATTGACTCCTTTGATGGCAACTTTAAAGCGTCTATCTATCTCTCTTTCTGGTTGGGATGCCGTTGTGGTCTTTCCTTTTTGAAAAGTTTTTTTAAATCACTTTAGTAGTCTTTCCCACTAAAGTGACATTTGAATTAATTTAGGCTGTTTGAATTTTTAATTTATATACCACGAAGTTAGGGGGTTGGATGGGGTGTCTTAAATAAATGTACTTTTTGACTTTTTAGATTAAAAAATTGAAAAAAAAATATATGTTTGTTTGGGTTAATTTTTTGATTTTTTTTTAATGAAAAAATATATATTAAAAAATTATATAAATTAGTATGTAGGAGAAGATTGGGAGTGTGAGTTGTACAGCTGTCCTATCTGCGTAGGTGGAATAGATGCTAAGAAGTAATTGTCTACTTTTTGGGCATTGCACTGGACGTTGTTGTTCGGCTCATGGGGGTCATCACGGGTCCCGTTTTGATAATCTAAACCATTTAATGTGTAAAATTCGTCGAGTACTATATGCCTGTAAAAAATTACGTTGATCGGATATCGATAGCTATCTAATCAGATTTGTTTTTTTTCAACCGTTAATTATAACACCATCCATTTTTTTATACAAAACTGATTTGATCATGTAATTATCGATATCCAATCAGTGTGATTTTTTTAAGACATATAGTACTCGACGAGTTCTACACATTAACGGTTCAGATTATCAAAATGGGACCTGTAATGGCCCCCCATGGGCCGAACAACAGTGTGTTAAAATTACACCCCAACTGTGCAATTTTTTTTAAAAAATGCAGCACAGATCTGAACGGGTCAGATTGATGAGTTGTATGGCTGTGTGTAAAATTAATTTTTTTAATATTTTTTTTGATGAATAGTGATAACTTATTAACTTTTTGAGTAATTTTTTGACTTTTTATCTTTTTTCTGACATGCCAAATTTGGCCTTAGTCTGTTTGGCTAGAATGTTTGTATCTCACTAGGAGATCAATATTTCCTGTGCATTTGTTGAGGTTTTTCTTTTCCACTTTTGAAAGTTTGTGTGTTAAATGTGTTAATTTGATTTTTATTATAATGATTTTAATTCATAGAGTTTTATCGTAATCTCATATATGAAATTATTAAAGAATTTGTGAAAATTAAAGAAAAAATAACTTTCAATTTCACTCACAAATCCCTTACATTTTTTATTTTCTTCACCTATCCCTACACAAATTTCTCACTGTTAAAAATTGTGAAACCAACCCCTCAGATTATACCTCAAACATGCTAGTGTCATGTCATTTTCCTCTAAAAATTTACCAAGATTATTATACTTCTATGTTCTTATGTTTCTAATTTCTATTACAACACAAAATAAAATCGAATAGCAACTTCAATATGTCTAGCTAAAAAGGAATGGTGACCTTACTACCAAGGTGTATCTTTGTAAAAAGACAAAATTAGTGAATATTCTCCCGTCCGGCGGTATGCAAAATTCACTTATGTCCATTCATACAAATTTTAACTAGACAAAAGCTAAAGTTCCCTAAGTAACAGAGCCTACCAAAATAGAACTACGAGGTGGTAAATATAAAAATAAGAAATAACAGAATGAAAAGAAAAAAGTTTCAATAGAATAAGAAGAATTCGAATTGCATGTAGACCTCTAAAACTACACAATTTCTATTATATATGTTAGTTTTAATTATGTTATGAGTTAAATATGTAGAACTGTAATTTATTTGAAAACTTGACATGATTATGATGGTAATGCAGTTGTCCATGGACCCAACGGAAAGCCATTTCCGACATCAGAGTATGAGCATTCATCCATCACAGCAACAGTGAAGAACATCTTCAACTTGACTTCCTTCCTGACTAAGAGGGATGCTTGGGCTGGCACCTTTGAAAGCATCGTCCAAACACGGACTGAACCCAGAACTGACTGCCCTGGTTAGTCACCGATAATAAATCTCATCGTTTTAATCTTGTCCAGTAGAAGAATTTAATTCTAAACATGTATGAGCTGGTAAAACTAAATAAATTAAATTCTTGGTTGCAAGTCCTTGACCAGGTTTTAACCATGGGTCGATACACATTGGTTTTTGGCTTCCTGATACTGATATATCTTGATATACCAGTAAAATGAAAATCACATGTACATTGGTTGGTTCGCGATACAAAAATTCATATCCAATATACAATTGATATGGCCGGTTCGGTTGTCATAAAGTTCGTTTCTAAAGTTGACAATATGTTATTGTTTGATATTATCACTACAATGCAACATTCATCTCTTGATAACATTGTTTAATACCTAGTCCACGGGCACAGGTCATACAATTCCCTTAAAATTTCTAGGCCACTTAGCTTGTCGCCTAAAGCCCACCAAGAAAATCTCAAAAAATAAAATAAAAATAAAATAAAATTGTTGCTAAACGCCCTTGTTACACCTCCTATCCTTCTTTTCCACTAATAGATTCAACTGTCCAATCCACCCCATGTTGCTCCACTGTTGGGTCCTACTTTGATTTTTGATTTGCTCAACTTCTAGATCTCTGTGTGTATATTATTCATGGAAAAAAAAATTAGATTGATCTAATAATCGTGTCCATATGATTTGATCATTTTTTCTTTCATAAAGTGAAAAACATGTATGATTTAAAAAATCATCATTTCTACAACTATTATTGGATCAACCCTATGGTCTACTTATAGGGAGCTTAAGATTAACTGATTGGATTGTTGAAGTGAGTCGGCCACAAGGTCAAATGGACGGTCCAATCTTTTTTTAAGACCGAAGACAATCCCATCCCTCTCCTGTCTTTTTTAATCCTACATAATCTTCAAACAGGTGATGTATTTGTGAGCATAATCCAAAGATTCTCCCCCCAACAAAGTATAATAAGATTGCAACTATTGTGTTGGGAGAAGCAGAACACAGTAGTATCTGAAAATAATGATGAGTATTGTCTAGAACTCGAACGCATAAACCATCAAAATTTTTGCATATCTGGAAAATAAAGATTTATTCATTCATATTTGCCACCTAAATTTAGCAAACTTAAACTCTTAGTTGATTACTTAGTTTAGAGGTTCAATTTGTTTAATTACTTTTTTGGTTTGGTTTCTTGGGATAGCGGAAAACCTAGTGGTTGATATAATACCAATTAACATATTTCGTTTGACAGACTGATCTAATTACCAGTATTGTGTTGTGTTCCATTGCTATTTATTCATTTTTTAAATTTTGCCGTGTCACTATCCATCTTGTATTGTAGTTGTATAATTTATTTGTATCTGCTCTTCATTGTAAGTCATACATATACACTTATTTCCTTTCTCAGACTGAAATAATTAGTAATTACTACTAATATGTTGTGTTGCTTTGCTATTTCCAACAGTGCAACTACCAACTCCGGTTCGGATCAGGGAAGGCGAGGCCAACGAAGATGCCAAGCTGAGTGAATTCCAGCAGGAGCTACTACAGCTTGCAGCAGTGCTGAAAGGAGACGATATTCTCACAAGTTTTCCTGGGAATATTGGGAAGGAAATGACCGTGAAGGAAGGGAAGCAGTACATGGAGGACGCAGTGAAACGCTTCTTCGAGGCAGGGATTGCTGCTAAGAAAATGGGGGTTGATGAGGAACAAATTGTGAAAATGATGCCCTCACTAACTACCAGATCATCATCCAAACCCTAAACAAAATATTGTTGTATCTTGCATGTTGTATTACAAATTGAAATGTATTCTCACATAAATGCAATAAAGTAAAGCAATAGTGAAAGAAATGAAGGTGATGACAATAGCTATTGTGGTTATGTTCTGATACAGGTATTTACAGCATCTTCATCATTCATAAGATATTTTTTTTAACTTATATCAAATCAAGTTTTCATCAAAGATTTCAACAAATTAGAGATAGGCATGAAATCTTTTACCAAATTTCTAACTTCACTTAAGTTCGATGAAATTGTTAAAAGATGAAGGATTTGTGATGAGATTTTTTCACCAAAATTGGTTGAAGAAACATTTAGGTTTTTTGATTCTCACTATTGGAGTGAGTATATCAAATCAAAATTTTAAACTAATTTGTTGAACGAATTTGATGAAAAAGAAAGATAAAGGGTTGAAACTGCTCTAATAGATTTAGCTTGTTAAGATATCAATTACTCATGCATATGGTATTCATTGTAGTACAATTTTCGAGCCTAGACAATCAAATCTAATACATACACAAAAAAGAAGATTGCTTTGGCTCCCTTCCTATTCGCACACATCCCAGCAAGCTCTGTCCCATACTCTACAGGGTGACCCCTTTTGTTAGTAAGGTTGCTGGGAAGGCAAAAGCTGTGCGAGGAGGCTTTGACACAGGGCCACTACAACATATGAGACTTGTAACGATCAATTATTTTGGTCCATAAAACTATTATTTTGGCCTCTAAATGCTTTTTGTGACAAAATTAAATTCGTCATCAGAAACGTTGCTAAAGCCCTGTCCATAAAAGTTAATAATGACTTTTAGCGACGAGTTTTCAAAAGTGTCACTGAAAATGGCAATTAGCAATGAATTTTATATTGTCACAAAATGTTTGATTTTGCAGAACTAAACATTTCATCACTAATACTTCATCACAAAATGTCCCAATTTGGTCGCAAAAAACAAAATATGGGCATTTTTAACCACAATTATATTTGGTCGCTAAAGGGCAATTGACTTTCTCTACTGCACAGTTTCGTCGCTAAAAGTTAGAATTTGAGAAATGTTTTGTAACTATTTAATAGCTAAAAGTGCACAAAAATGAAATATCATTCAATTATATATATATATATATATATAAATTGACATCCACACATCAAAGGCACTCTATTCTCAAACCATAATGAGTATTGTGGGGATATGGTTTTGGAAATACCCTTCGGATCCTGGGAGACACTTGGGTTCCTCAAATAGTCACCTGAAAGGAAATAAACACTCCGATGTGAGTGCCGGAATTAGCACTCCGACGGACAAGTCAGTCTCAAGCTCTAGATTACTTTTATTCTAAGTTAAACAAGGAGAGATCCTTACCCTTCTCTGTAGTTCCTGTATTTATACTCGTTTACTGGGCCTCGGGGCCAGGGCCTACTCGTTACTTATTGTCCTCTCTCATATTCGGCTCCATGGATTTACGCTTATTCGGCCTATCTATTGTATTTGGCCTCCTGAGTGCGCCGGGTAACGCCGAATAGTGTGTTCTGCAGAGTACGCTCTTCCCGGCATTGCCAAATATTCGGCTTCCACAATTGCCCCCCAAACTCGCCGTTGATAGTAGTTAACTGGCGTGTTTGGTTTTGATTCTGAACAGCCAAGACATAAATTAGGCGGCTTTGCCTATCCCAATGTGTCAGAGCACGCACGTCTTTTTGGTCATCATTATGCTTTCTCGCCTCATTCGTGCACCTTTTGCATTTAATACGATTTGAAACTTCAGTCCTTTTGAATGCATACTTTTCTCGAATACTTGGGCCTCCTGGATTCCCGGACGGTATCATTCTTCTGACGCTTTTCTCTACAACTTTTGTCCGTCTATCCTCGTCTTCTTCACCTGTCGTAAGTTTTCTTTCTTTCTTTGCGATCCTATTTTCTGTGCTTATTTTAGCTTTGGTATACCCTCGGATCTTTGCTAAAATGGCTAAGCACCTGAAAGACCTCCTTTCCAAAGGTCGTATCTCGGGATTCCGACGACATTTTTCTATTCCTGATGATGTTCATCTATCTCTAGTAACGGACAATACTTTGGATATGGAGAGAGAGGATCGCAACACAATCGTCTTGCCTCTCCTATCCATTGCGGAGGGCGGAGTCCGTTTTCCTCTACATCCATTCCTTAGGGCCGTCCTTCGCCATTGGGGTCTGATTCCTTCTCAGCCCAATGTGAATTTTTTTCAAATCGTAATGGGGATCGTAGAGTTGAACCGGTGCCTCAGGATCGATCTTGGCATTCCGGCTATTTGGCACTGCTATGCTTTAGACAAATCTTCTGGTCGGCTCGAGCGGTACTTTCTTAGGGCCAAGGAAACTGACCATCATTTGGTATCCATGCTTGCCAGCTCTGGCAAGCGAGTGGATGACGTGATGGTCAATGTCCGAGGGAATTGGGAATTTGGCGAAGGCGAGGATCGCCTAGACCTTATTCCCAGACGGAAGGGTGAACCAGGTGGTCGTGTATCTCCTTGCGTTTATTGAACTTTTCTTGTACTCGGCCTTCTCTCCAAGTCTAACCCTTTGTCTTTGTAGGCAGTAAATTGAAGAAGATTCTGACTTCTACTGACGACGCAGTCCTTGCGCAGATTGCGACTGCACTCGGGTACTTCGGCCATCCAAACATACAGAAGCAAGGGAGAGCGGCCCACATACTTTTTCGATATGAGCCTACTTATACTACTTTTTTGGCCGCGAACAACATTCCAATTCCAACCGGCGATAAACACCTTGCGGCTCTTATCTTCCCTAGCTTCAAGAGCCTTAGGCAAGTTGGTCTTGAAGCTTCTGATTTGGGGCAAGATGTGGTGCCGGTGGTAGAGGTAGTCGCCGAACCAGCCAGAGAGTTCGCTGAGGAGGCCGAAGAGGTCGACAAGGACCTAAACTCGACATTTGAGGTAGCCGGACTTAATCAGCCTGCCTCACCGTTCATTTCGGGTCGGGCGGAGTTTTCTTCTGGAGATATTTTTGCAAGTTTGGGAGATCTACTCGGTGATTTTTTTGAAAGTATGGCTGGGAAAAACCTCACGCAGATGGCTCGAAAGAAAAATGCCGAGCGAATGGCCGCTAGGAAAAATGCCTAGGCCGTCCGTTCTGAACCTATCTTGATTGAGTCTTTTAAATCCGTTATTTATGAGCCGGTTCAGATTGTTGCAGTCGAAACAGCGAAAGAGGTTGAACAACCGGTCAATGAAGAACGGTTGATTCCGGAAGAGCGGGGCAAGAAGCATAACGCCGAGGGAGATGTCGGTTCAGAAGATAGTCCTACTGACAAAAGGCCTCACTTAGAAAGTTCGGACGTGGTTGTTCCTTTCATTGTTCAGCCGAAGATCAGAGACACGCCGATTTCCTCTGACGCATCCATCATTACTGACCCAGTGGTAGCGTTGAGCTTGGCGGCTTCAGTCTCCCTACCGGTTGATATGGCATCGTTTCATGCCGTGCCGAATTTGGTGGCCATAGCCCTATCTGCGCAGTCGGCCCTTTTGGTAGGTGACCTTAACTTGTTTTGATTTTGCTTGCCTATGGTATCTGACGATCCCAACTCGTTTTGCAGACGGTCGACAGGATCACCGACTTGTCCCGCCGCTTACATAATGCCCTTGAGAGGATTGACCGTTTGCAGTCAGAAGTGGACGGTCAAAAGAGCAGGGCCGAGTTTGAGGTTATGAGCCGTAATGGAGACTACGCGAGCCGAAGCCGAATTAGAAAGGGCTCGGTCTGCCGATCGGCTCCGTTCTGATGCCGAAGATAGAATGAACGTGAGTGAGGAATCGCTTAGGCTAGCCAAAGAGGCGCTTAACAAGGTGGAGACTGAGTTAGCAGAGTTGAAGGCGGCTAAGGAAAAAGCCGTATCTGAGGCTTCTACCGCATTTGAAGCAGGAAAAAGGCACCACCTTCGAGGAATACGTAAATGAAGTCCCCAAGTTTGAGAATTGGGGATTCAAACATGGGTGGCTCAAGGCCCTTGATGCCGCTGGGGTTACATTGGCCTTGCTAATTCCATATGAGCAGGTGGACATTGAGCCACTTGAGTCCGATCCTGAGGATTGATCTGGGAGGCATTCGAATTTTATGAAATTCTTTCACTTTTGATGTATGTTTTTGTTTTAAGGACTTTTGTTGGTTCCGAGTAGTTTTCATGTATAAATTGGTTATTATCTGCGCTCAATTTATTAATAAAAATTACCTTGTCATTTCACTACTATTTGTGCGCAGTTTGTGATGTTGTGCTGGTGAAGAATTTTTGCCTTTCACTGCTTTAGATAAAATGATTATTCTGTTGAGCTTTCTAAGATTGAATATCTTGGCAATATTGACTTATCATTCATATGCCGAATAGTTTGATGAATCCGCCCTTGCCCCAGGCGGTTCATGATCACTCGGGCGTCGGAAGAGACGAACTTAAGAGTTTTGAAGAATCGATCCATGGGCCAGCTGGGGCGCATAAGCCGAATATTTTGATGAATCTGCCCTTAAGCCGATTAGATTAATAAATCTTCCCCTGCCGTAGTTGGCTCATGGATTCATATGCCGAATAGTTTGATGAATTCGCTCTTGCCCCAGGCAGTTCATGATCATTCGGGCGCCGAAAGAGACGAACTTAAGAGTTCTGAAAAATCGATTCATGGGCCGGCTGGGGCGCATAAGCCGAATATATTGATGAATCTGCCCTTAAGCCGATTAGATTAATAAATCTTCCCCTGCCGTAGTTGGCTCATGGATTCATATGCCGAATAGTTTGATGAATTCGCTCTTGCCCCAGGCGGTTCATGATCATTCGGGCGCCGGAAGAGACGAACTTAAGAGTTCTGAAAAATCGATTCATGGGCCGGCTGGGGCGCATAAGCCGAATATATTGATGAATCTGCCCCTGCCATAGTTGGCTCATGGACATGATTAAGGTTTTCACAATTAATGGGATTGCCTCGAGGGTGCTGCCTCCGTAAAGGATAAAGGAACAAAAGTACAACTTTTATGAGCTTAGTGAACAACTGACTCCAGCTCTTGGAGGAAGATTCATCGTGTGAATGTCGAACAGACTCTTCTTTAACAGCAGAAGGGAAGCCAGGACGCTAGCTGAGCTGAGTGGAGATATGAATCGAGGTGGTGAACCTTCACGCATAGGAAGTAGGAGTTCTAGGGATCGAGAGAGGCGTCAATCTCCTCGACGTCAAAACAGGTCACCCAGGAGGGACAAGCAGTCACAGGGCAGATCTCCGCAACCCCGAGTCGAAAGGAGAACTAACGCGAATCCGTGCCCATTAAGCTTTGTGGTATTTGTGGGGAATAAACCCATGACAGAGGCGGACTCGATCGTTCGAGACCCAAACGTAGCGGTCGAGTTTGCTCGACAAATTTTTCCTCCTGAGGTTCAACAGTCAATGGTAGGTCGATAGGACTACGAAGTATTTTGTAAAGGCATTCACGGGGCGATGAAGGGGCTTTACACTGCCTATGAAATTGGCATGCGGCTGCGTGCTGCCCGCTGAGAAATGGAGAGGAGGGAGGAACGTATTCGAAGTTTGGAAGCTCGCGCGGAGGCGGCTGAGCGTGAGTTAAGGAAGGCCAGGGCCGCTCAGGCACAACCCGCCGGGCAGGGAAACCCAATCGTGGAAGAAAGGGTTACCCAGCGGCTCATCAGTACTGCACTCGCCGATCGTGAGACGACGAGTATGTTCGCAATGGAGTCTGCAAAGGGGAGGGCCTATGAAAAAGGTTTTCATGAAGGCCGAAAAGTTGGAATCAAAAAGACCAAGGAGAAGCTTGCCGAAGAGGTTTGCTGATGTGAAAATCATGGATTTAGGCACGGTTGGATCAAGGCATCTCAGGCCGTGGAAGTTCTTCGAGCGTCGGGCATTGATTCGGCATCGCCACTCTACCAGAGTAAACATTTTTCATTTTCTGCTTTTGAAGTCGAGAAGAGTGAGGATGCGGGTGACGTCGTATAAGCATACTCATTGTAAGGTTGAAACGCAGATCACGTTCAAAACTATGTAATTTATTGTTTGATTGAATAAAAATGTTCTATTTATAAATATTTCGTTGCAGTTCGTATTCGGCATATACGTGTTTCGTTTTATTGCATATATGTTTGAATGAATGTATAAGCATTGATTGGCCCGAGTATCTGTTGAATGTCCAGTGATACGCCGGTTTATAGGCAAGGTCGACCCATATGTGATAGCCGTTTAGTCTTGAATAAGGCCATTGTAATTGGACCATTTGTAACTAGGCCATTTATCTGTGATCGTCGTCTAGATAACTAGATCATTGTAGCTTGAGGAAGCCGAAAACCAGTGAGTGGAGTGGCTGCAGCAAATTCGTTCCGGCTCGGGGCCTGAATGTTTAGCCGGTTGGATTGATAATTCTGTCCTTGCCCAGCCAGTGCATGTGCTTCAAAAAGCCGTTTGGATAACTAGGCAGTGGTGAATGTCGACCGACGTTCGTCTCATGAAGTTTAGTGTTAATGAAATCGCCTCGGGATTGGGGCCTCGAGATCGCTATCAATATTGAGAATAAAAGGAGTGAGCACCTCGCGCAAATAAACACGTTTGATTCCTCATCACTTGTTATGTGAGGTGAGATAAGTGGGGGTGTGTGTTAGAGAAACTCGAACTTCGGCCGAGCTTGGTGTTGCAATGGACCGCAGCAGAGAACCCACCCGTATGGGAGGTAGGGCGTCCAAAAGATGGCATGAGTCTTCAAGTCGTCGAAGTAGATCACCCCGAAAGGAGAGACAACGACCATTGAGTTTATCTTTCTTTGTCCTGGATCTTTGCCTTGACATTGTCAATGGTATCAGGGGAAGTTTGGCAATGTACAAGTCATGGGCTTGGGCACAGTTGGCTCAAGGCATTGCAAGCCGTGGAGGACTTCCGGGCGACGGGCGTTGATTTGGCGCTCCCGCTTTACCAACGCATCTTTTCCCTCTTTTCGCTTTTGAGGTTGAAAATGGATATTGTAATGTTCAACTGCAGGTTGCGTTTATGTAATTGTTGTTTTAATCAAATAAAATGTTTCATTTCGAACGTTTGCGCCTTATTCTGGGCGTTTTTATATATTTAATTAGGCACCTCATTTCGCATATTGGCATATTTTGTTTCGTTCATGCGGACTTGTAGTTTGTGCAATAATTTTTGTATGTAATAAGGGGTCCATAAGATGTGCCCAATTCGCTAAGTTGACGAATGACATTGCGTTCAATTATAGTCTGATTCGGCTCAGCTTGGGTACTTGGCCGACCGACGTAATGAATCAGCCTGTGCGTGCGAGCTTTAGGAGACGAATGGGGATATGATTTGCAGAAGGGGCTCCGAATCCGGAGACTTAATCGGCCCCAACGTGTTGTGCACCGAAGGGGGCTCCGAATCCAGAGACTTAATCGGCCCTAAGGTGTTATGCACCGAAGGGGGCTCCGAATCTGGAGGCTTATTTGAGCCAATCGTGATATCCACGAAAGGCGCTCCGAATTTGGAGACTTAATCGGCCCCAACGTGTTCTGCACCGAAGGGGGCTCCGAATCCGGAGACTTATTTGAGCCAATCATGATATCCACGAAGGGCGCTCCGAATCCGAAGACTTAATCGGCCCCAATGTGTTCTGCACCGAAGGGGGCTCTGAATCCGGAGACTTAATCTGTCATGACCCGAACCTGCCCCTATGGGTTAAGGACATAACCGGCCAGTAATCCTGAGATTATCTATGGCCTCAAACCAAAACAGACATAAATCATCAGAGCAAAGGGGCCAAATGGAAGCAATAATTAAAAACTTTGTCCATAGAGCCGTGCTTATATGCACTTTAAAACAAACCATACGCATATACGTTAATAACCCACAACAAAATACAGTATAATAAAATCCTTTACAGACAGAATCATCCAAGCTGAGTCAACCCATAACAAAACTATATGCAGATAGACACAAAGTCCTTGCCAACAATACAAAGTATAAATACATAACAAAATGGCAAGGATGGGTCTCATGCGTGAGACGCAAGGCTAACTCTCCAAAACTCATGTTGTTCCTGGCATACTTCACTGGGGCTGGGTTTGGACTTCTCTTGGCTCACCTACAAACACATGAATGAGCGTGAGCGATAGCCTAGTGAATAATATCAAATCAAATACAAAAGTTACATGACAATGTAGAATAATATGTTCCAAACGGCCTTGGGCCCAATTCATACTCCTATTTAACAGATATATAACTATACAAAATTCAAATCAAGTGGTTGTAGTTCCAAACATTCTGGCCTTTGGCCCATTCAGGTTTTTATTCATGTCAAAACGGCCTTCGGCCCATTCATTTATGTCGAAACGGCCTTCGGCCCATTCATTTCTGTCAAAATGGCCTTCGGCCCATTCATTCGTGTCAAAACGACCTTAGGTCCATTCATATACGTCAAAATGACCTCCGGTTCATTCATTTTTGTCAAAACGACCTTCGGTCCATTCATTTACGTCAAAACGACCTTCGGTCCATTCGTTTACGTCAAAACGGCCTTCGGCCCATACATTCGCGTCAAAACGGCCTTCGGCCCACTCATTCATGTCAAAACGACCTTAGGTCCATTTATTTCTATCAAAACGACCTTAGGTCCATTTATTTATATCGAAACGACCTTCGGTCCATTCACTCGTTCATGTCAAACTTTTGTCCACAATCCCAATTAACAATTCGTAAAGCTTATAAGGGAATAAATAGTTAGACATTGTTAAGCTTTCAAATATCGATATTACTCACAGTGATCGGCTTGTGGATTCGCCCTGGAGCTTGACCCTACACATTTCATGAACACAAAAGGGTCATTAACAGTTCAACCCATTCCTTAATTCACATACTCCTCTTTAGGCTTTATTCTTATCTCATTAACTCATTTACAATGCTTAACATATGCCTAAGAGTGTTTACAAGTGAAAGAGAACGGAAAATGAAACACAGAACGTATGAACAAAATTTCAGAAAACAGGGTCCCCACTCGAGCGTGAAATATCCCGCTCGAGCGGACCCAAGAGACCTGCAAAAGTACTGGTTACCTCAAAATTACGCTTAAGCGTGAGTTAGGTCGCTCAAGTGGAAGGCCTGTCTACAAAAGCTCCCCGCTTGAGCGTGAAATATCCCGCTCGAGCGAACATCCAACTCTGCAAAAAGTGTTAGGAGCATGAAATTTACGCTCGAGCGGCGGTTTCCCCACTTGAGCGGACACTAAAATTCTGAAAATTCAAGATTGTGTTGTTGAGCTCCAAACGACCTCCAAAGGTTCCAAACTCAAAATCTTGGTTCCCAAACATGCAAACATATTACATACCATGAGTATACAAGTATTAGGAGGCCAATTACTCAAAATCATGGTCACATTTCTTCAAAACAAATCAACATTCTTGTAACCTCATGGTTCAAGCTTTCAAATCTCATATAAGTTCATTAATCAAACATGCATGCAATCTTTCAGCTCCAATTCCATTTCAAAAGATGTAAATAGTGCCTATTCTCATAAAGCTCAACAAAACCAAGCTTGCATGCATGATCAAACTTCAATCTTGCTTAATTGACATGATACATGCTAGATTATGCAACTTATGGCAATTTAAAAGGCAATTCTATGCATGCATGACCATATCTTATCAAAACCAATTTAAATCATGCCCTTGATCACAATTAAACCTTGAGCTTACATGATTACAAGTTCAATTCATGAATTTAAGAGTCAATGGCTTACCTAGAAGCCCAATTCCTTCAATCTATGGTCCAATTTAGAGTTGGACTTCAAATTTCCAAGCCTACAAGGTCAAACACAGATTTTTCTCCCTTCTCTCTCTCTAATAGCCGACCCTCTCCTCTCCTTAGAGTATATATCAGCCAAGTGAAGCAAAAGGAAGTAATTGATTGAGTAGTGCTCATATCAAAAGCCCATCTCTTGTAATATTATTATAATATCAAAGAATAGAGCACTAATTCACTAATTTAATCAATTTAATCCGACCCGAATCAATTTTCAATTAAATTTCACCGTAGGCTCTAAAAATTATGCCAATCACAATGGCGTAATCAATTTCGGGTTCTGTGGCCGATAAGGCCTTCAATTTAATTTCCAAAGCAAATAGTCAAACAGATATTCCTATGGTGAACAGATAGAAATTCAAAATCACATATATTTTCACATGATGGCACATAAAATCATGGTAAACACATAATCATACTCAAATTAAGGACCAATTAGCATATTATGGAACAGGGGTATCACATAATCGGCCCTAAGGTGTCATGCACCGAAGGGCGCTCCGAATCCAGAGGCTTATTTGAGCCAATCGTGATATCCATGAAGGCGCTCCGAATCTGGAGACTTATTGACACCAATGGGAAATGAATTACGCGATGGAAAAAGATGAGACTTTTCATTGCAGAAGTCAGCTAAATACAAGTATCAAAGCCCACAAGTCGGGTCAGTGATAGAACTTTCATAAAACTGTTCATGCTGACTGCCGGCAGCCACGGATCTCTTCAACGCCACGGGCTGTTGGGAAGCGCATAAGCTGATGATAGGTGCTCGGCACGGCCTGCATGATATGCAACCAGGTTCGCCCCATGATGACATTATACGGCGAAGGAAGCTTTACGACCAAGAATTCAACCTTGACTGTTTTGGAGCCTAATTGAACAGGTAATGTGATCTTCCCCAACAGGTACTCTAGATTCGTGTTGAAGCCGAATAACGAATAAGGCGCCGAAGACAGATCTGACTTATTGAAGCCGAGTTTGATGAGGGTCTCATAATACATAACCTCCGACGTACTCCCTGGATCTACGAGAATGCGTTCGACGGTAAACTGGTTTACGCGTAATCTGATGATCAACAGATCAATGTGGGAGATTGTCATGCCGACAAGATCAGAATCGTTGAAGGCAATACTCGGAGCTTTTTTGGGCCGTTTGGTTGGAGTATGTTGCTCTCGGGGGATTGGATGCGATTGATTTGTGTGCACGGTTAGAGGTGCTGGCAAGCTGTATATCATATGGATCACGCCAAGTGGAGGTGAATCTTGTCTTAAGGCTAGTGCCTTGGTTGGGTTGCCTTTTCTTACGTACTGTTGAAGCCGGCCATCTTGCACCAGTTCCTCCAGGTGATCCTTTAATGCGTAGCAACTTTCAGTTTCGTGGCCATGATCTTTGTGATACTCGCAGCGCTTATCCCGCCTTCGTGTGTCAGGAGGGCCTACCATTTTCGACGGCCATTTGAAGAACGGGAGATGTTGGATTTTGGACATTACCGCATTGAGTTCTGTATATTTTTTGTCAGTACGTCTCGTGCCCCTGCTGTTGACTTGTAGTAGTTTATCCGTTCGGTGAGAGAACTGATCGTTCGATCGGCGAGAATCCCGTCTTTTATCTCGTTTACCCCGCTGCCGTGGTTCTGGGCTTTGAGGTGGTATGGAACTTATTGGCTAAGCAATTTTTGGGGGTGTCGTTTTACTAGATACGCGTCCGGCTTTAACCCGCAAGGCATCGTCCTCTACCTTGCAGTATTCTTCAACTTTCTTCATCAACCCCCAGACCGTTTTGGGAGGTCTTCTGGTCAAGGAACTGCGGAGGGCACTGTCTGGTTGCAATCCCATTTTGAAGGCGGTGATGGCCATGGAGTCGTTGCAAGCGTCTTCAATAAGATTAAATCATTCCCAATAGCGTGCCGAATACGCTCTCAGTGTTTCTTCAGGTTGCATTTGCATCGCCCAGAGAGAGTCTGCTTGTTTTGGCTGGACCTCGTTGGTGATGAATCTGGCCCTGAAGGACTTCTGTAATTGATGGAAGCTTTTGACCGAAGCCGGCTCCAGTTTGTAATACCACCTGACTGCTAGAGGTCCCAAGCTGCTGGGGAATATTCGGCACATGAGGGCCTCGTTGTCTGCATGCAATGTCATGGCTTGCTTATAGTGATGGATGTGATCGGTGGGGTTTGATTTTCCATCGTAGAGGGCAAATGACGGAGCTTTGTACTTCTTGGGCAGAATTGCCCTTGCAATCCGTCAGACAAAGGGATCGTGCTGATCTTCTTCATCCGAACTGTTTCTCCTGCGGTTATTCCTTGTTCGTAGACTTTTTTCGGAGGAGCTGGAGGTTTCAGATCGTCCCTTCTGGTCGGGCTCCGTGGATAATGAGTCGGAGTCACTATCGGTGTCCCTTGGTCAGGCTCGAGGTCATTGTTCACCTGCCCTTGGAGGTCATTCGAGATCTTGGCACGCGGCTTCTCTGGATTTTGCTACTTCCAGGGCCAAATCTTGACGGAGACGTTCATTTTCAGCGATCATATTCTCCAGCCTCTGTTCATTCTGCTTTGTTTGTTCCATAATTGTTTGCATTGTCTCTTGCGTTGAAGTTGTTGGTGAGTCGAAGTTCAAAGCGCGTCTTGCAGCAATGGTTTCCTTTCCGAGTATATTTGCTGGAGTAAGGTCATCTTTCTGTGTAATCTCATCAATGGCTACTGGAGGATCTTCGGTTACGCCTTCTATGGATGTATTCGAGTATTCCCACAGACGACACCAATTGTGGGGATATGGTTTTGGAAATACCCTTCGGATCTTGGGAGACGCTTGGGTTCCTCAGATAGTCACCTGAAAGGAAATAAACACTCCGACGTGGGTGTCGGAATTAGCACTCCGATGAACAAGTCAGTCTCAAGCTCTAGGTTACTTGTATTCTAAGTTAAACAAGGAGAGATCCTTACCCTTCTCTGTAGTTCCTGTATTTATACTCATTTACTGGGCCTCGGGGCCAGGGCCTACTCGTTACTTATTGTCCTCTCTCATATTCGGCTCCATAGATTTACGCTTATCCGGCCTATCTATTGTATTCGGCCTCCTGAGCGTGCCGGGTAATGCCAAATAGTGTGTTCTGCAGAGTACGTTCTTCCCGGCATTGCCAAATATTCAGCTCCCACAAGTATATAGAAAGTAAAATTGTACCAAAATTAAAACTCAATTTTTAAATTCACTTCAACATAGTTCATTATATGAGTGAAATGGTGTGTTTTTTAATCTCATATAACTAATCCAATTGTCAGGGATTTCTTGGTAGCTATCAAAGCAAGAGCTAGCTTAGAATTGTCAGATGTCACAAAATCTCTTGCTTTAAATCCGAACTAACCTAGAATTTATTTTAAGATTATGCTTGGAAACCCACCAAATGCATTAAATTCTGTTTGATGTTTTAGGGAAAAAAAAAAAAAAAAAACCAACCCCTCCAGTGTATCTTTGTATTTTGATTCAGGGCTTACTCTGTTTTTGAGGATCATAAATTTTGAGCATCTGCAGAAGAGTCTTCAAGGGTGGTGCAATTAATAAACATGTATTCAACATTCTTCTAATTGGTAACAAAATTTTCTTGATTATATCCAAGATATGCAATCAAGATTAGAACAAAAGAATTAAACCCTTACAAAAATAAATAAATAATATATACATGACATTGACTACATCAAATTTGACACTACACTCTAATCCAACCTCAAAATTTACTTTTTATACAATCAAGTTCAATTATTGAAACTACAAGCTATGGCCAAGACATTGGCATTGCTTTCTCTCTACCTCATGCCAAGCCTATTGCTAATGGGTGGTGCAATTAGCAAAGCAAATAGCTTGACACTCAGGCTTCGCACAGAGACTCCCCATTTTCACCTATACATTTACACAACCTCACTTACACAGAGATAATCAAAGGCTTTTACACTACTCCATCGCTAATTCAAAAATAATTCATCCACAAGTTCATGTTCAATTATATTTCTCGTACATTATGAAAATTGGAATTCACACTTTCATAGAAAAGCTGTCATACACCTCATACTTCTTGAACATGGACATTGGCAGTGATATCATATGGATCCACTGCGAGGGCTGTAGAGGTCCAAACGGTCGCTGCTTCACTCAAAGAAATCCCCTTTTCGCTAACACCCACTCTCAATCCTATCTTTTTGTCCCATGCAACAAATCCAAGTATTGCTTACCAAACCAGTGCATTGGAAGCGCGTGTTCCTACAATATAAGTTAAATGGATGATACCTCCTCAATTGGCATTTTAGCCAGGGAAACTTTCATTTTCAGTTCGAGCACGAGACAATCTGAGACAGTCCAACGCTTTGTCTTTAGTTGTGGAATTAATAGCAAAGCGACATATGGTGACAACTCAAATCAAATAGCGGGAGTAATGGGCCTAGGATGGGGGTGACATTCATTTATCAACCAAATCGACTCTTAAAGTAACGGTAAATTCTCATACTGCCTTCCAATAGTCAACAAGTTTACTCGCCAGTGGCCTACAACGTATCTAAACTCAGTGCAAATATAATCTGGCGGTCAAATTTACATGTCACAACATTGCAATGCTACCAACATTGAAAATGTTACATTTTGAAACTTGATGGTATTAGCATAGACAAAAAAAAGCTTAAGATCACGGAGAGTGTGTTTACATTAAGAATGGATAGTAGCAGAGGGTGTATCATAGACACTGGTACTCCATTTTCGCGGATTGTTAGCCCTGCCTATGCTATCTTGAGAAAGGGATTGGAAAATTACTTTTAAAGTTTGAGGAATTTGAAGAAGTATGGTGGAATGAGAGGGTTAGACCTTTGCTATGGGAGAAAGAAAGGGAAAGGGTTTAAGAACCTTCCTACCATCACATTCCATTTAAGAAATAGTGATCTTGTGGTTGGTCCTCAAGGTCTTTTTGTTAGGACTGTGAGACACCAAAAATCAATCACACACAATAACACAAGAATATTTACGTGGTTCAGCAATTGCCTACGTCCACGGAGAGCTATCCACTATAGAATTTTCCCGGAGGGAGTTTACACACTCACACCTCACTTGCACACTATAGCACTCTCACTTCTTACAATCTTCTCTTAGATTACACACACACTGCAATCTCTTATCTTGTCTATATCCAACCCCTACTCCTCACCTCAATTTATACACAATTGAAAGAGGAGCTTATTGGGTGCCACCAACCCCTTCCACCAGCTAGTGGGCTTGGTGGAGTGGAAGAGTGGGGTTCTCCATTTGGGAATGGGCAGTGGACTGAACACTAACAATTCTCCCCCTCCATGCCCATATAGAGAACTGACTTCTCACTTGAAGTCCATCCTGGCAATGTCTCTGCAGATTTCGAGTTTGTTTCTCGAGATCACCTTTGTAAGTATGTCAGCTAGATTCTTATCTGTATGGATCTCGATCAGTTCCAATAACTACTTTTCCATCACTTCGCATATCCAATGATACTGAATATCAATGTGCTTTGTGCGAGAATGGTACATCGAATTCTTGCTCAGGTCGATGGCACTTTGGCTATCACAATGTACCATGAACTTTTCTTGCTTTAATCCCAACTCTTGGAGAAACCGCTGCAACCATAACATCTCTTTCCCCGCTTCCGCTGCGGCAATATATTTTGCCTCGGTTGTGGATAAAGAAACACACTTCTGCAACTTGGACTGCCAAGACACAGCTTCCCCTACGAAAGTGAACAAAAATCCTGATGTAGATTTTTTACCATCAAGATCTCCTGCCATATCGAAATCTGTATAGCCTTCCAAGACTGGTTTAGCATCTCTAAAGCACAAAAACATTTTTTTCGTACCCTTGAGGTACCTCAGAATCCACTTGACTGCTTCCCAATGCTCTTTTCCTGGATTAGAAAGAAATCTGCTTACTACTCCAACAGCATGAGCAATATCTGGTCGGGTAGACACCATTGCATACATCAAACTCCCTACAGCGGATGAGTAGGGAATTGCCTCCATCTCTTCTCTTTCTTTAATAGAGGAGGGATAAGAACTCTTGCTCAGCTTGAAATGATTAGCCAACAGAGTACTGACTAGCTTAGCATTTTTCATGTTGAACTTCGTAATCACGCGTTCAACGTACTTCTCCTGTGATAGCCACAACTTCTTGGCTTTCCTGTCACACACAATTTGCATGCCCAACATTTGCTGTGCAGGGCCTAGGTCCTTCATGTCAAAGGACTGTGATAACTCCTTCTTCAATGATCTGATTGCTGTGGTATCCTGTCCAACAATCAGCATGTCATCAACATAGAGCAGAAGTATGATGAAGTTTCCATCGGGAAATTTCCTGACATAGACACACTGGTCTGCAGCAGTTCTCTTGTACTCATGACCCACCATGAATGAGTCAAACTTCTCGTACCACTGTCTAGGCGCTTGTTTGAGGTGGTAAAGACTTTTCTTCAATCTGCAGACTAAGTTTTCTTTCCCTTTTACTTAAAAACCTTCTGGCTGCTCCATGTAAATTTCTTCCTTCAGATCACCATGGAAAAATGCCGTCTTCACATCCATCTGTTCAAGTTCCAAATTCAAACTGGCCGCTAGTCCCAAAACTACTCGAATGGATGTCATTTTCACAACTAGCGAGAAGATTTCATCAAAATCAATACCTTTCTTTTGCCCGAAACCTTTGACAACCAATCAAGCTTTATACTTAAGTAGCTTTCCACTGCCATTTTTTTCAACTTGAACACCCATTTGTTCTGCAATGGTGTTCGACCCTGGGGAAGTTTTACGAAATCATAAGTCTGATTCTTTTGCAAAGACTGCATCTCTTCTTGCATAGCTTGATGTCAGCTACTCTTCTCCTTATGATTCTAAGCTTCTTGAAAACTTTCTGGCTCCCCCTCATCAGTAAACAAAATATAATCAGAAGCAGGGTATTTTGACGACAGCTTAGACTCTCTTGTTGATCTTCGCAACTGTGGACTAACAGTCTCTGGTGGAGGGGGTTGTGGCTCCTCTTGCTCCACACCCTCTTCTTCTGGATCTTCTTTTTCTGGAAATCCATCCTATAACTCTACATCATTAGCTGCATGTTGCGGTAGCTCTTCTTCATCAGTGGCATGCTGTGATGGTGTAGGATTGGAAACAATTTCTAAAACATCATTAACTTTGGGTTTGGCTGGTTGCCCAAAGTCTTCAAAGGTCTGGCCTTCTTGAAATACCACATCTCGGCTTCGAATGACCTTTTTGTTTTTCGGATCCTATAATCTGTATCCAAATTCTTCATTTCCATAGCCAATAAAGATGCAGGAGTAGCTTTATCATCCAGCTTCTGCTTGTGCTCCTTGGATACATGTGCAAATGCTTTGCACCCAAACACTCTCAAGTGAGAGTAAGAAATCTCCCTTCCAGACCATACTGCTTTGCACCCAAACACTCTCAAGTGAGAGTAAGAAATCTCCCTTCCAGACCATACTTTCTCTGGAATGTCAAAATTCAGTGGAATTGATGGCGATCTGTTGATCAAATAGCATGCAACATGAACTACTTCGCCCCAAAATGGCTTTGGTAGCTTTGCCATTTTGAGCATACATCTAACCTTCTCCACAATGGTCCGGTTCATTCTTTCGGCTACACCAATGTGTTGTGGGGTACCAAGAATAGTCTTCTCATGTCAGATGCTGCGAGTAGGACAGTAGGTTTCAAACTCCTTTGACGTGTACTCACATCCATTGTCTGTTTGGAGACATTTCATCTTCTTTCCAGTCTCCCTTTCTACCATAGCATGAAATGTTTGAAAATGCTGGAACACCTCAGCTTTGGTTCTTAGGACATAAACCCATACCTTCTGTGATGTGTCATCAATAAATGTCAGGAAGTATTTTCTGCCGCCTAAAGATTCCACTTCTATGGGACCGCATACATCAGAGTATACTCTGCTCAATAACTCTGATTGTCTTTTGGATGATGAGTGAAAAATGACTCTATGTTGCTTTCCAAACAAGCAGTTGTCACAAGGGTTCAATTTCGCATCTTTGCCAATGGGAATAAGTGACTTCTTTGCCAGAATTTGCAACCCTTTCTCACTTATGTGACCCAGCCTTTTATGCCACAAATTTGGTGATGCCTCATCTTCTGCTGCGTTGAGGCTATTGAATGCACCTCCACATGAGTCTTGTACAACGTGCCACTTGTCTGTCCTCTGGTTACCACCAGAGATCCCTTTTTCAACTTCCACATGCCTTTGCCAAAGTAGTTCTCATAGCCTTGTCAATCTAAGGCTATCCCTGAGATAAGATTCAGGCGTAAATCGGGAACATACCTGACATCTTTCAACACCATTGTGCACCCAACTTTGGTTTGGATGCGAACATCACCGATTCTCAGAATCTTCGAAAAACTGGAGTTGCCCATCTTCACTATACCAAAATCTCCAGCTTGGTACGTACTGAAGAACTCCTTCCAGGGTGTGGCGTGGTAAGAAGCTGTTGTATCTATCACTCACTCGGTGTCGTTGTCTGACATATGGAGGCATTCTTCTTCTTCAACAGAGAATAATGCAATATCCTTTGAGACAATAACTGCAGTGTTCCCATATTTAGTCTTTGGCTGTCTATTGCCTTGTTTTTGTTCTCCCTTCAAGGCATAGCAATATTTCTTTATGTGACCTTCTTGGCCACAATGGTAACACTTGAACTTCGGCCGGCTCGTACCTTCTTTGGATTTCCTTCTTTCTTGAAATCTTCCTCTACTGCGTCCTCTGTTGTGTCCTCTGCTTTTGCTTCTTCCTCTGTCTCTGCCTCTACCTTTATTTTCTGTGACGAGGGCATGGGATTGATCTCCACCTAAGTCTTTCTGCCTTGTTTGTTCATTGTACATGGCGTCTGTGACCATGCTCATGGTCAGCTTCCCTTCTGGTACAGTGTTGCTGAGAGAAACCACCAACGTCTCCCAGCTATCCGGTAAAGAACTAAGCAGTAGAACGGCTTGCATTTCATCGTCTAAGCGCATCTTGACGATTGCAAGCTGATTCACCAGACTTTTGAATTCACTAGTGTGCTCGGCGATAGACACACCATTCTTCAATTTCAAATTGACAAGTCTTTTCATCACCAAGGCTTTGTTCCGAACGGTCTTTGACCGGTACATGTCGTCTAACATTGTCCATAGAGCATAGGCATATGTCTCCTCGGCGACATGATGGTACACACCGTGGTCTATCCATTGTCTGATATAACCGATAGTCTTTCGGTTCATCTTTATCCAGTCATCATCCTTCACTACTTCTGGTTTAACCCTTTTTTATAAAAATAGGGTCAAACAAGTCTTTATAATACAGGGTGTCTTCCATCCGTGACTTCCAAATTGCATAATTGGAAAGAGTCAACTTGAACATAGATCCCGGCGTCGACGTTGATTCCTCCATCAACACTTGTCTATACAGAAAACAATCTCTGTCTGAAAAACAAGCTTCGCTGTTGAGTCCAGACTAGTCAAATTAGCTGGAAAAACACTTCGGATTGTCCAAAAAAAAATGCAAATTTTTAAAATCTGATTTGCAAAATCGACTGCACAGATGTATCCAGAATATTCCAAATAGTTTGACAGCACTATTGGATAGTCAGAAATTGACTGAGATCGAGCCAAAATAGTTTGGACGGTTCTGATCTGCAGAACCTAGTGCGACTGAGAAGCACCGAATGATTTCTCCAGTTCGGCGCGGTTAACGGCTCAGCAGCTTGGTCAACGAGACGCAGCTCGGCTCAATGGCTCGGCTTAGCGGCTCAATCAACGGTCAACTCAGGCTGACGTGTTTGCCACGTGAGCGATGACGCACCTAACGCGTGGTGATGACGTGTGCTGAGGTGGCGTGACGTGGCTGCCACGCGGCTCGTCTTTTTCCTTCAGATGCGCATGAGGCGCGTAGAGAGAGTGGGAGGATGCGCCGTTTGTTCAATCGGCACATAGAGGCGCGTGGTGCAACTGGGATTCACGCGCCTTCTTTGGGTGGCGCGTGTGGGAGCGTGGCAAGGTTTCTGGAGCTGTTCTTTGCAGTTATGGACTCCTCTTGACGAGACCTTGCTCCTGGTATGCTCAAAAGCTGATTTCGAGCAACTCGATTTCTCCAGTTTCAAAAAAATGCACTCCGTTTTTTCGAAACACAACTGATTTGGCTTTGATACCACTTGTTGGGACTGTGAGACACCAGAAATCAATCACACACAATAACACAAGAATATTTATGTGGTTCGGCAATTGCTTACGTCTACGGAGAGCTATCCACTATAGAATTTTCCCGGAGGGAGTTTACACACTCACACCTCACTTACACACTATAACACTCTCACTTCTCACAATCTTCTCTCAGATTACACACACACTGCAATCTCTTATCTTGTTTATATCCAACCCCTCCTCCTCACCTCAATTTATACACAATTGAGGGAGGAGCTTATTGGTTGCCACCAACCCCTTCCACTAGCTAGTGGGGTTGGTGGAGTGGAAGAGTGGGGTTCTCCATTTGGGAATGGGCAGTAGACTAAACACTAACACTTTTTTGGTGATGGATAAGATTGGTTTGGTTAAGGGTGAATTATTTTGTTTGGTGATGATTTCGTACGATGGTGGGACTACAATTGGAGCATACCAACAAACGAATCAATGGTTTGTTTATGATACTAGAGGGGGCATGTTGTTTTTTGGCCCATAGAACTGCTCTAAAGATGCTTGAGATACTTTGTGTCCCTTCTGTATAAAAATCTATCAGATAGTCTCAAAATATTATGCAAAATCGTTAATCCTTTTTTTTATTAATGAATAATACTAGGGATCATAAAAAAAATATCATGAAATGATTGATGAAGATTTTTCATCATTTGATTAGTGTATAGTGTTTTATCAAATATGTAATTCAAGGGTGGAGAATCTCCATGAAACTTTTCATGATGATACTTTCATGATGCCTAACATTACTCAAATGTCATAAATTAAAGGTTCATTTTTGTTTTTCATGGGTATTTTAATGTGTAATGTGAATTTACTCAAGATTTCTTTAAAATCGTACGTAAAATTCCACAAAATATTTTGATGTGTTCATTAAGATTTATGATTAGTAAAAAAAAAAATGCACTAATCTCTCAATAAATTGGAAGTTGATCCACAAGAATCTAAGAGTAAATTGGGTCTTGATCCTCTTCAAGAAATATTAAACCTGAATCATATTCTTTAACTAGTTGTTAACATGTGGCCAAACATGATCATACTAAGGGAAAAAATCATCAAATAGCCCATCTATCCTCTCTTTTCACTACAAAAAACCTGCATAGTTCACCAATTTAGTCATACAACCCAATGTTTAAAAGTGCCATGGCCAAAACCTTGTCATTAATTGATTTCTTTCTACACTGTCAAGTCTGCTCCTAGTGATTGGTGTGGCGGAAAACCCCAATGGATTGATCCTTCCCGTTATCCATGCTGACTTCTCAGAGTCACCTCTCTTGAAGGGTAACCTACTCAACGAAGAGAGGATTCAAATGCGCATCGACAATCCAATGCCTGAGCTCATTACTTGTATATCCTATCATCAACAAAATCACAAAACTACAATAACCCACAATTTGTACATTCTGAAATTGTGTGTCCATTGATTGAGGCTCAAACTTTCATGTACATAGTTAGGTTTGGGATTGGCATATTCAACAAGAAGTCATCGTACAAAGAGTACTACTTGGATATGGACACAGGTAGTAGTCTCACATGGACACAATGTGAGGGTTGTACCAAATATTTTTTGCAGACACTATCCTTTTCCCAAGAATACTTCTAAATCCTTTTGACCCATTCTTTCAAGTACATGAAGTTATACTAACTACATCGTGGCTTATACAAACAACACCTACTTGTTGAGTATTCTTGCCAAAGAAAATTTCTATTCAAATCCAACAATAGCAAGATAGACAAGGTTGAGAATGTAACTTTTGGTTGCGAATTGAAAAACATCATTAAATATGGTTATGTCAAGAATAACAAAATAGCAGGGATAATGGGTATGGGATGGGGTTGTCCTGACAACTTTGTGGACCAAATTGGTCCTCAAAGTAATAGAAAATTCTCATTCTTATACTGCCTTCCAGTAGTTAACCTCCAAACTGTGTATCGTAAGACTGAGTTATCTAAGGTTTGGTGTAGATATACCAACGCAACCAAATTCAAGCATTACCAATTTGCAATGTGTCAAGGACAAGGCGCTTTACTACTTGGAGTTGCAAGGGATTAGCCTCAATGGTCGAAGACTCAATATAAGTGCAACGGTATTTGCATTGAGAGGCAACACTGGTAGTGGGGTTTGCATCATATACTCTGGCTTGGGATATTCAAGAGTTGCCAAGCATGCTTATGATGTTTTATTAGGAGAGTTAGAAAAACACTACTTAAAATTTAAGAATTTGAAGAGGTACAATTCAAATCCATTGAATTTGACTATGTGCTATGAAAGAGACAAGGAAGAAGAGTTCAAAAACCTTCCTATTATCACTTTTCATTTCAAAGGAACTCAGGCTAATATGGTTGTTATACCTAAAGGCTCATTTGAAGTGGTAGATAGATATAACTCGAATAGGAAAAGAGTACTTTGGTTTGGAAATGTTATCATAGCACACCAACAAACAAATCAAAGAAGCATTTATGATACTAAAAGAAAACAAATACTTTTCTACCTAGAGAATTGCTTAAAAAATGCTTAAGTGGGTAGTCTGTGCTCTTCTTTATCTAGTACTATAACATATTTTCCATAGTCTCTGCGTGCTATCTCTCTCTCTCTCTCTCTCACACACACACACACGCACACACACTCATACATAGGTTTATTGGGTTTAGAATGAACTACGAACCATGTATAAGTGTAACATACCCGACGGTACCTGTGCGCGTTAAATAGTTCAGAACTTTAATCTAGTCTTACAAGTGCAATGTAAAACATAGATGAGAGTCCATATTTGGCAACTTTTATAGAAAATCTATTTTATGACAAAATCTTTGCCAAAATAGACTACATCACCAGATCTTAGAGTTGCTCCCTAATATTTTGGGAAAATTAGAAAACTCGTGACTCGTGCCAAAGCCACTGTTCGTTGTAACCAAGGATGCTTGGCTCGGAACCTTAGGTATGAGAGGGGAAGGTCATTAATTGAGCACTCCCGCTCACCCGAACAAAAGATCGGCCTCTACTAAACCATGATATGAATTTTATTAACTTTATATGTCCATGTTCCGATTATTTAATAAATCCTAAAATTTACTATATGAAGCAAACAAGTGTAGATTACACTATTCATTTTGGAACTATCTGACTTCATGTATTTTGAAAGAGTTTTGACAATGTACAACTCAAAGAAATTGAGTTTACAAACATGAAAATCAATATCATTCCAAATTAAGCGACACAACCTCCATTTACTGGCATTCATACAGTTATATCAAGTAAGCAAGTAGCCACATGGTAGGATGCTTAAACATAGTAATAAAAACACGCAAACGCGGGATGCTAAAGCATAAAATCTTACATATTTACTGATATCTCACGAACAGTTATAAAACAAAGTTAGTGAAATATGTATGATCTTATATAAAAAAATTCTAATGTAATTCACTCATGAGCTGTAACTAAATTCGACTTCTAATATATGACATGTGAATCGTTCCAAGAACATGAGATAGCGCACATAATCACACATAGGAATTGAATAAATACACTAATGCAAACTTAGCCGAATCAAGATGCATAAAACATGGACGCAAAGCATGAATAAGAGTTAAAACAAAATATGATGCATATTCACAAATGACAGCAAGTAAAAGAATGTGATAGAGAGAAATAGGCGGGGAATTATTACAACACTTTAAATAAATAATTATAAATCAACTGAGAGAGGGAAGAGGAAAATAATATAACAAAATAAAAAATAAAAAAAAACTCACAAAACACTCAAATGAAAACAAAATAGAAACTTCATGCGTCTTGGAGACCTCTCAAAATTGATATGCTCAATACCGGAAGACTACTTTGTTTCTTCCAAAAGAAGTTAGTCGGCCGACTAACTAGGCAGGCCAGCCAACTAGGTCTAGCAAAACTAGTCTTGTTGCAACACCGAGAAAAGAACAAACAAAGAATATATAGATGGCTCAATTAACCACTTCCGATTAAATTACAACAAGACTAATATGAAACTAAAGCAGGAAAACGAATACAAGATAGCAAGAAAATGAAAGAATTGAAAACTAACCACTTCTGGTTAGATTACAACAAAACAATATGAAATGAAAGCAAAAAAAAAAAAACAAATATAAGATAGAAAATAAAAGAAAATGAAAGAATTGAAAATTCACCTTTCAAAAAAAGATTAAACTTCTTGATTTTCAAACTTCCTCTTGATCACCCTCAAGGTTATGAATTATGATCTCAATCCTCAATTCAAGAGCTTGGAATTTGAGCTAAAAGGAGGGTTGTGGGCAAGTGTGTTTCTTTAATCCTTTTCAATTTGGGGAAGACAATGAAACTAATGGAGCACAGATGGAGTTAATGGAAGACAAATACGGAGCATTACCCTCAATGGATCATGCACTAGGCAGTGAAGGCTAATAATAGATACATTTAATGCATAAATGGGTCAAAAAATGGGGTTGTGAAGTCCCCCACCCAAAACAAAAATCTGGGCAAATATGCCACTAGGTGGTTGACCGGGTCAGTTGTTTTGCTTTGGTTCAGTCCAACTTCGCTCCAGTTGTCCGATGGGGCTTAAACACTTGACCAAAACAGGCTTAGGGTTGGGAACAAAGCTCAAATTCCATCTTTTTACTGAGAATTTTGTGCAAAACACATTCTTATTTTCATCATCGGGTGATTAAAAGAAAGCGCCCAAGTTTTAGGGCCGATCAAAATAAGGTGTCTACAGTTGCCCCTCTCTGACAGAGCTCGAAGTCTTTTGTTGACGAGAGTGAATGTCAAAGCCCGAAGATGACCCTTTTGACAAGGTCATAAGACTTGGGCAAACAAACAAGATGCAAATACAATTGGTTGAACCCAAGGGTTGCCTACGTATCTCTTTACAAGGAATCAAACCAGCGTAGTTTAGGGGCAAGATGCAAATGATATGTTTGAAATGCAATTGAAAATTAGACTTATACGCTTTGCGTAGCCTGTTGTTTCATGATTAAGCAATGTAACGATGATAAAACATGAAGATGGCAACATGAGAGGTAAGCCTCGTGCAAATGATATGAAACATAATAAGGGGTGCATCACATACAAATGTACCACAACAGAAACAATAGAGGGCATGCATCGCATACTAGTGTGCCACAACATTGCATACAAATGTGTCACAACACAAATGCTTGAAGAAGGTGAACTCAAAATCCAAGCGCGTCTCACGCAAGAGGGGAAATAGTGAATTTGAGATGCAAACGTGTCTCACGCAAGAGGAGAAATGGTGAACTCGAAATCCCAATGCATCTCACATGAGAGGAAAAATAGAAAACCTGAAGTCCAAACCCATTTCACATGAGAGAAGAAATGTGGACTCAAAATCCAAACGCATCTCATGCAAGAGGAGGAATAGTGAACTCGAAATCCAAATGCGTTTCACATGAGAGGAGAAATAATGAACTTGAAATCCAAATGTGTTTCATGCGAAAGAAAGAAAGGTGGTGTAACCAACAAGCATACGTAATCATATTTCATACGGAGAGGGGGAAGGTTTTAACCGAGTAAACTTCAAATCCTAACGCGTTTCACACAAAAGGAGGAAAGGTGATGTAACCAACAGGTGTACCTAACTGTATTTCATACAAAGAGGGTGAATATTTTAACCGAGTAAACTTCAAATCCTAATGCGTCTCACACGAAAGGAGGATAGGTCGTGTAACCAACATGTGTACCTAACTGTATTTCATATGAAAAGGGGAAAGGTGTTAACTATATTTGATTGAAGCACAAATTTATTTATTTATTTTTTTTCTTCTTTCTTGAAATTATGTTGTATTTTTTCTTTTTCACTCTCTTTTTCAGTATATATATGCTTATACATACAAAATATATACATATATATACATATACGGATACATACACACACATATATATACAGACAGACACACAGATACACAAAAATATACGGACACATATACATATATACATACAGATACACATACATATGTACATATGCATACGGTATACATATATATACACAATATACACAATATATATATATATATATATATATATCTCATGTTCTTGTCTCTCTCTCCTTCCTCTGTCTCCTTCGAATGTCGTGTCTGGTGTGCAATTTCAACAATCGCGGCGCCTAATCGACAACAGTTGGACCGGCTCTGATTTTCAACGATTACCTTGAAAATTTCTCTCGTTTGGCTTCTTCTTCTCGTTTGTTTTCTCCCTTCTCTTCTTAAGGACAACTGTGAGGGAAAGGCAAAGCAAAACCAAAAACTGCAAAATTACTCTACAACTCTATCTTTTGACATAACATCTCCTCTATCATGGCCTCATCCCTCTGTACTTTTTCCCTTTTTCCAAACTTTAATGACTCTCTGGTAGAGATTTCTGACACCAACTCCTCTAAGCCTCGATTTATTACCCCTGCCCCTGTTTTCAGTTTTCCTGCGCTGTTAGTCGAGCAACTGATAGAAGCACAGCCTAATATCAAGACCAACTCTTACACTTTGAAATCTTGCTTGGAGACAGTGACTGCGGTCTCCAATTTTTCCGGCTAGCTGCAGGGTAGGACAAGTAAAGTACCTTGGTTAAATGCACAACTCTCCATGCTTCAGCATATGTAATAGGGCAGGTGACCTCTGAGGCTCAATTCGAAGCTTCTTGGTACTTTTCATTTGACGGTCAGCGATGAGTAATCTCTTTTAGAAGCTCTGCCAATGTTGAGGCACAGTTTTCATAGGCTTCTCAAGAGTAATGACGATACAAGGCGACTAACAATGGAAGCGGGTGGTAAAACTAAAGCGTCAACCTGTAACCTTTGCCACCAGAAACACAAGTCACTGGAAATCAAGAACAATGCTTGCATTCTCATTTTTTTTTCTTGTATTTTTGCTCGGGAGTGGGCACTTAAAGTTTCAACTCTGTTTTGTACAACTTTGATTGGAGTTTGATCCCTAACATTTAATAAAAAAGAGTTTTGTTTTTCAAATCCGAATGGCATGAATGGCACTTGAGCATGAAAACCATTTTGTTTTGAATTTTGAAATTAAGAATGGTTGTATTTCAATAAGTTCTGAATTGAATATTGAGCCTATAACTAATCAAAACACAAAATACTTAATGAAAGGAAAACAAAGCAAAAATCATCCCCAAACGTACCCCTTTACGATTGCCAAAATAAAATGGACACAAAACAAAACATCACTGGTCGACCACCGGACTGAAGGACATAGCCGGAGACAACTACTGTGCATTTTTTGGCGAGTGCTCGACTTAAAGAAAAAAATACAAGTTAACGTGACGAGGACTCGAGACTATGGGAAAAAATAGAAAACCTGACTCAACTGTGCCCCTAGTTCAACGCTTTGACTTTTTATTTTTTGTTTTGGTTTTTTGCTAAAAAGATTTTGATTAACATGAGAGTTAGATTAGCATGCTTGTTCCACTCTCTTTTTTGAAGTCATGTAAGTCAAGCTGTGAGCATTGAAAATTTTCATTTTTTGGGTCCAATGAATGGTCTAAATTTTGCAAAAATGGAATAATTGTCTAGAAAATTAGTCAATTTCATGAAAAGTCCTCAAAATCTATTTTTACAAATGACCACTACCTGACCAACATGAAATCAACCTTTGAAATGCACAACTGAAGCTATCTTGCAACTGAACTCGTCATGAAGGAGCAATAGGACAATTGAATCGAACGGGACGAGCCAATCAAACATAAATAGGATAGCCGAGTTAAATAAAGATACACCAATTAAACATGAACGGGATGAGTGAGTTGATAAATGATTAGGGTCGAACTTCAAGATGAAGCTACTTATATATCCCAAAGATAGAAATCAGGCCTTATGTAGTTCTGGGCTAAGGTTTACTTGAGTATTAACACTCTCATTTTGTGCTCTAACTTTTGCCAAAATCATCCTTTCGGGTTTTTGACCTTGTGAGCTTTTTTCATTTTTCTTTTTTACATTTTTTTTTTCATTTTCTATTTTTTTGTTTTTTATTTTATTTTATGCTCTAACTTTTGCCTAGGCCGCCCTCCCGAATTTTGGCCCAGCGAGCCTTTCAAGGATAGTATTTCTTCAGCTTATCAATGTTGATTAGTTACGAGAACTCCAAACCATCCAAATCCATAAGAATGACTGCTCCCCCTGACCAGATTGACTTGATGATGTAGGAACCCATTCAATTGGGTCTGAACCTGCACCTAGGGTCGTGGATAAGAGCTCGATTGTCCTTTAGCATTAAGTCTCCATCCCTCAAATTCTTAGATCTGACTTTTTTGTTGAATACCCTGGCAATCCTACGTTAATACCCCTGAACATGGTATAATGCCTTCAATCTTTGCTCATCAAACAGTATCAGCTCCTCAAATCGGTTCTATTGCCAATTAGTTTCTGCTATCTGACATTCAGCCATAATTCTCAATGAAGGCACTTCTATCTCAATCGGCAAAACAACTTCTTTTCCATATACTAAAAAGTAAGGGGTTGCCTCTATAGACGTTCGGATTGATGTCTTGTATCCCCAAAGTGCAAAAGGCAATTTGTCTGGCCTATCTCTGCAAGTTTTCACCGTTTTACGTAGAATGGTCTTAATGTTCTTATTTGTAGCTTCAACGACTTTATTGGTTTGTGGCCTGTATGTTGATGACATGTGAAAAGTCACAATGTATTTCTCAAGTAGCACTACCATTTCTCTTCTGAAGTGTGAGCCATTGTTTGAGATTACCTCATTTGGCACCCTATATCTGCAGATGATGTTATTCCTGATGAATTTGGCCACAAGTGATGCTTTTAACATTGAAAATGATTGTGCTTTAACCTATTTGGTAAAATAATCAATAGCAACTAAGATAAATTGATGCCCATGTGAACCCTTCGATGTGACTGCCCCGATGACATCTATGTCCTAGACTGAGAAAAGCCAAGGCGAAGTAATGTTATAGAGTTTTGATAGCGGGATATTCATATGATTGGCGTGGATTTGACATTTGTGGCATCTACTAACAAAGTTAATACAATCGCCCTCCATGGTTAACCAATAGTATCCTTGTCTAAAGATCTTTCTTGCCAACATTATACCGCTCTTATGGGCTCCACACTCTTCTCCATAGATGGATTCCATGATACCCTTTGCCTCTACTTTCTCTACACACAGCTTGTGCATTCTTAGATGTCCCCTTTTGTATAGCTTATCTTCGCAGATAATGAACTGAGCAGCCAGACGCTGTATTCCCCTTTTGTCCTTGGCATTTGCCCTTTATAGGTATGTTTTACTTTTCAAAAAGTTCCAAATATCAAAGGTCTAGGGGTTTTCATCTTGAACCTCTTCTGTTGCAGCTACCATTTCATATGTGGGCGTATATATTTATTCTATCAAGATTGGGCGCATCTTAATCCCGACTAGTATAGCTATCAAGGAGGCCAGGGTTGCCAATGTATCAGCAAATTGGTTGTTCTCTCTCACCAGGTGTGTAAATGTCAGTCTTTTAAACCTCAAGATCAATATATCCAAGGTCTGATGATAGACTTTCATTTTCTCCTCTTTAACCTTCCAGTCTCCATTGGTTTAAGAGACAACCAAGTTCGAATCCCCAATCACATCTAACCTTATTGCCCCTAGTTCTAGGGTTGTTTCTAGTCCAGCAATGCACGCCTTATACTGTGTTTGATTGTTGGATACCTTGAATCAGAGTTTAAAAGGTAAAAGAATATGGGAATCATCTGGCGCTATGAGCAATACGTCTATCCCATAGCCAAATTGATTGGATGCTCCATCATAGTACAACTTCCAAGTGTCTTCTTCCATCTGCATGACCTTCTCATCTGGGAATAAATATTCCATATTTTCTTCTCCTTCAATCGGGTGATCAGCCAAAAATTCTGCTACAGCCCTTCCTTTAACAGATTTGTGAGTGGCATACATGAGATCGAATTTGGAAAGCAAAAGTAACCAACAAGCTAGCCTACCGATAAGTGCTGGTTTCTTAAACATATATTTGATGGGGTCTAATCTTGAAACCAAAATTACCAAGTGAGCTAACAAGTAATAACTTAACTTCTTGGTATCCCAAACCAAAGCTAAGCAAGCATTTCCAAAAGAGTATAGCGGGTCTCATATTCAAGCATCTTCTTACTTAACTAGTAGATGGCCTTCTCCACTTTCTCATCTGACTCTTGCACCAGCATACATCCCATGGTTGATTCAGTCCCTAATAAATACATAATCAGTGGTTTTCTTAGATCAGGTGGCGATAACACAGACAAATTTTGCAAATACTGCTTAATTTGCTTGAAGGTGAACTGACACCGATCATCTCATTGGAACTTCTTTCCTTTTAAAAGACCAAATAGTGGTTCATAAGTGAAGGTTAATTTGGAAATAAACCTTCTTATGAATTGTACTTTTCCAAGAATGCCCCGCACCTCCTTTTCAATCATTGGTGGTGGTATTTCTAAGATGGCCTTAATTGTAGATGGATCAACTTCAATTCCCCGCTGTGTGATAAAAAATCCCAACTTCTTGCCCACATTTACCCCAAAGGTGCATTTCTGTAGATTCAGCCTCAGTCTGTATTCCCTAATTCTCTCAAGGATTTTCTTTAGTGCAGTATAATGGCCTTCTCGATCTTTGGACTTGACTATCATGTCGTTTACCTACACCTCAACTTCTTTGTGGATCATGTCATGCAAAAGTGTGGTAGCGGCTCTTTGATAAGTGGCATCAACATTTTTCAAACCAAATGGCATAACCTTGTAACAATATATCCCCCATGGTGTAGTAAATGCAGTTTTTCTCTATCCTCTAGAGCCATAAGGATCTGGTTATACCCCGAAAAACTATCCATGAATGACAATAAGGCATTCCCTGCAGTGAATTCTACCAATTCATCAATATGTAGTAATGGAAAGTTATCCTTCGGACTAGCCTTGTTCAAATCTTGAAAGTTAACGCAAACCCTGATTCTATCATATTTTTTTTGGAACTAGCACAATGTTGGCTAACCAAATCGGATACTCTGATACAAGCAAGAACTTGATATTGATTCGTTTAGTAACCTCTTCTTTGATTTTCAATGCCCAATCCAGACAAATTTTGTGAAGCTTCTATTTGACAGGTCGGGCCTCAAGATTAAGAGGGATCCTATGTTGTATAATCTCAGGATCAATTCTAGGCATATCTTCGTAGGACCATGCAAAACATCTTTGAATTTCTTTAATAAAGTAACTAATTGCTCATGTTCCTCCGAAGATAAAGTGAAACCAATCTGGATTAAGCGAGGATCTTTTTCAGTACCTACATTTATAGAAACAATTTCATCGATTAATAGCTTAATACGCCTTTCTTCCTCCCAGTTGATTAAATTTTTCAAAGCTCGAGGAATGTCTTTCTCTTCGTTTTCATCAAAATTCTGACAAGTCTGGTCAATGCTATGAACTATAGGCATAGAGAAGTAAGTGGAAATCATGACATCTTCATTCAGAACCTCAAGCTCAACAGTTGCAACAGACTCAAAAGAAGAAGAAGAAGAAGAAGAAAAAAAAAATGAAAACTTTAACATCTTAGACAAACTCAAATCTAACTCTAACTCCACAAGCCCATTGGATTTAGACTCAAATTCAATTCAGAACTCCCAATAAAATTTTTTTCAATATGCCAATCTGTTTGCGAGCCATTCACTACATCCACAATGAAGCTTGAGTAATCAACAAGTGATCCATCCCCGATCACTAGTGTTAGACCCATGACTTCCTCTGTATTGCTTTCTGAAATGATATCTCTATCTTGGCCGATGTCGATGCTAGGATCTTCCCATTCCTTATCACTATTAGAGAGCTGACGATCAAAGAAGATTTCAAACCCGGGATATCTCTTCTTTTCCTGTTGGTCAATCCATGGCTTAGGAAACCCACATAAAGGGAAATCCTCACATTCCTAGACAAAATGCCCATTCAAGGTTCCACAAATTGGCTTATGGACCAATCAAATTATCGCCCAGTTCTCTTTTCCTTGATCCTCTCCTTGATCTCTGCACTCTTCATTTTCCAATAAGCTTTTGTAGGTGCATACTATAGTTCGAATGTATGCGGGTTATGAAGTACTTCACTGGCTGTAGCGATACCTTTCCTGCCACTTTATCCTAATCCCATCCCAGGAATGTGACCCAGTTTACTTATATGGATTGGGCACTGACGTATATACCTTCGTCTTCTGCCATGATAGTTTGAACTAGCTAGGCCTGAGAAGAACACATCATCCTGTCTATGTTATATTTCTAGCAGCGGCATTATGACTTTTGGAGGAGAATTAATGGATGAATTTTCAAATACAATGATAATTCATTTGTCATACGGGTATTTTACCAGTTGATGCATCATAAATGATACATCTTTTATCTGATGGAGCCAGGGCCTCTCCAATGGAAATTGGAATGTTACAGGGACATCCATGATATGAAATTCAGCTTCATGTTCAGATGGACCCACTGTTATTTGCACTTTGACTATCCCATAACCTCCCAACTACTATTATCATAAGCCTAAATCAACTGAGTAGTGGGCGTGAAATCTGCTGATTTTAGCCATATTGCATAAGCAGTGCATGAAAGGCAGACATTGATAACTGATCTAGTGCCAATTAGAATGATCAGGGTCTATTTCTTTCTACACTGCAGTGACACATATAGAGGCTTATTGTGTCCTGATCCTTCTGGTGGTTGTTCTTTGTTTACAAAGGTTATTGCAGGGACTGTCTCTCTTAGGGCAATTAGTGACACCAGCTATTCTAGAGTTGTGTCAATTGACAACTTAGCCTTGCTTAAGGCTGACAACATCACTTGTCTGTGTTCTCGGGAAGTCATGAGAAGCCCCCAGATGGAAATGTTTACTTGGATCTTTTTTAACTGTTTTAGAACCAGGTCTTCGTCCGCCTCTTTCTCTTTCTCTTTTCCTTTCTCAGTTTCTTTGTCTTTGCCCGAAGACTTTCCTTGGTCTAGGTGTAGAGGCTTGAAGTAACGTCCATTCCCAATCAAATGATCAATTTCTTTTGAGTACCAAGTATTGTCAGGCACACTGCTTATCCATTCATCATCAATGTGGGTGAGCTGCAGATCATTATCAATCTCTACTCGAATCATCTCTACATTATACTCTGGTTGGCTTTCTAGTTATTTTCCTTTCTCTCCAAAACCCTTTCATTTACTATTGTCTTCAATTTTTGTAGTGTTGATTTTTTGTTCATCTCCATTTTTTCTTAGTTTTTCTATCAGAAACTTCGCCACTGCTTGGCTAACCATGATTGGCATCGAAATTTCTTAAATCCCACCATCCTATCTGCACATTGCCAAGGTCTAATTCTTCAAAGCACTAGAAATTGGCCAAGTCCTCTTCGAGGTCGGCCAAGTCATTCAACCTGTGTTCAGGTACATATTCTCTGACAACATTGATAGAAAATGAGTCAGGCAAAACAACCTCAGGCTTTAGTTGAGCAATGGGTAGAATATACTTGCTAGGATCATATTCTTCCTCTGGTAACTTCCCAACCTCAATCACAGGTACTTTGGCTTTTTCCTTTAACACTACCACTATAGGGCTTTTGGGTTTTGGCTGGGTTGGAGGTGCATCCATCATACACAGATCAGTGCTCTCATGTATGTATACCTTGGGTTTAGGTAGATGAGAGGGTGTAATATAGATGTTGGGGTTAAAAGTGGGCAATAATGTATGGATAAAGTTGAGATGAGGGAGTGGTGGGCCTTTGTCATGGGGTGGCAATGTGTTGGTAGTGACATTGAGTTTTTGGGTTGGAGCTATAACTTTATTGCCAATAAGATCCTGAATCTCATGATGGAGACGGAAACAACAGTCAGTCTCATGTCCAGGCTATTGGTGGAAAGCACAGTATTTGGCAAGGTCATGTTTGGCTGGGAGAGGATCTGGAAGGGGTTGTGGGTCAAGTGGTTTGAGATACTCTAGTTCTATCAAGATCTTCATTGCTTTGGTAAGTGACATATGGAGCGGGTTAAAGGTTCTGGTTGAGGTTCGAGCTGAGTTCGTTGTTTGTGGACCGACGTTGGCAGAGGAATCTATTATTTTGGTTGTGGTGGTAGTGACTGAGTTGGCCTCAAAAGGTTTATGAGCCATGCTACTACTGGTGGCAGTATTTGGATTGCGACCAAAGGTCTTCCGCACAGGCTCTTTGTCATCCACTATAATTCCCTGTTTGGTGGCGTCCTCTATTTGAACCCCCATTTCATGTAGCTCTTTGAAAGTGAAAAGTGAAGGACTATCATTTTTTGTAACATTTTTCCATGTAGATTTCTTACTACCATGCGAATTTGATCTTTGTTCGGCGGTCTGTTAGTCATCATCACCGCCTTGGCTCTCCATCTGGTAATGAAGGCTACAAAACCTTCGTTTTGTTCTTGTCGAGTTGCTTCTAACTCCCAAGTGGTCACTTCAATATGAGTATTGTAAGTATATTGGGTGATAAAAGCCTCAACCAATTCTTCCCAACTCTGTTTCACCAAATCTTCTAGCTTGGCATACTAGATGGCAGCCACTCTTGACAAAGTTCATCCAAATAGAGATAAGTTTTGTGGATGAGTCAACTTTTGTGGATGAGTCAAACCCATAGGCTTTAGAACATCAAAAAATAAGTGGATATGCACCATAGGGTCACTAGAACCATCTAATCTATCAATCTGTGGTATCTTAAATTGTTCACGCAACTTGACAACTATTTCAGTATACCTATCTTAGATATCTGGGATAGAGTTAATTCCTTATGACTTTTTAAACAATTTCTCCAATTTGGCCAATTTTAGCATAGTTGGATCAAATTCATTCGTTTCCAGGGGAAGGAGCCCTCCCGTTGGTTATGGAAGAGGAAAATGTCCTCTCGATGATTGTGCAGGAACCCTCAGGTCTTTTGGTAAGTTGGGTTCAAGAAATTTCTTAGCTGGTGGAGGTGGGATTGGATGAGTCACCAGAGGTGGTTGAGTAGTGGATGCCCCAAATGGGCATTGCAATTTAGCAAGAGCATCACCATGGGTGGCAACTGTATTAGTAATCACATCCATACTTCGTTGAAGGGCCAACAACATGTCCACTATATTTTCTAGAACCTGAGTCGTCACTAATTACGGTAAATTGAGTGGGGATGATCTAGGTAGTGAAAGAATGGTACTTTGAACAGTCTACCGGTGTGAGTCTTACAAAACTTGGGGGGATAATGGACCACACTGAAACTATAGTGCTACAACTACCAAGCAAAAACAAAAATAGAACCTCCAATTAGAATCTCGGTAGTACTTCAGCCCAATTCGCACAACTGATCATTGTATGCACCACCGCTGTAATGACCCTCACTCTATCCTAACCATACTCATATGCATTCATGTGATTCTGTCTTGTAAACTTGCATTTCGAGTCTTGTCCTTGTTCGTTTAAGTGTTACAGCATGTTTTATACCTTGCTTGGTGTGAGTTTAACCGAGGTCGTCTTTAGACTAGAACCCTCTTGGAACCACTTTGTTTGACCTCTACCTTCGCCTTGACATATTGGCCGAGATGTCATTATCTAGGTCGAGGTGTTCACCACCAAGGCCGAGGTGTGAATCATCTAGGCCGAGATGTTACCCTTGCACCTAAGTGATCTTGTCCCGGAGGGGTATGACCTAGACCGAGGTGTGGCACATCTAGGCCAAGGTGTGGCACAACTTAGTCAAGTGTTGTCCTTCCTAGCTGAGGTCGTTATTCCCTACTTGCCGATGTCTTGTTATTAGCCGAGGTCCTTACTCGCCACAGTGCCTATGCCGTCTTACTTGTTGAACACACTTTGTCATAGTTTTGTCTTGTCACTCAGCCACCTTTCTGTGTAGCACCAACCAGCCGCTGCCACGTGCCCCTGTAGAGGGTTAAGTCAGCCAGCAGACCTAGAATGTATCATTTTGATGTATGTCATTGTTTGTGAGGAGAGAGAAGCTCTAGAAGAAAAAAAACAAGTTTAGAGTGAGAGAGTGGGCTTCGAGCTTGATTCCTAGAGATCAAACCATTAGATTCGCATATTGAGGTTAGATTCTTGATTTACCCTTGTCGTTCTTATTGATCATCTAGCTGCATTGCATGATCGAACCCGTTCTGCATGTCATGCATCGATTTAAAGTTGGTTTTAGAAAGAGAAAATAGTGTTCATCCGTTCTTGAAGGAAAGGTCTTGTTTGATCTGAAAGTTTGCATTAAGTTTCGTGTTTTTGTGTTTGTTCTCACTAGATCCTTGAATATGGGTACCCAGGTCCATGTTTTCGAACTCATAGCATGAGATCTCAGATTTTGTAATAGTAAATCACGATCTTTGCATTCATCTCCCTCATGTTCATGCCCTTCATGTTCATCATGTTCTTTAAGAAAGGGAAACCCAAATTTTTCCCGACTTCATTCCGTTGAGTGTGGCCATCGAGGCGACACCTCGGCAAGGAGGTGTGGGACTTCGGCCTAGACCTGGTAGATGCCCAGCATGTTCTCCGAGATAAAGAATTGTGTTTGTTTTGATTTGACTTAGTCTTGAGGAATGCCGAGATCATCTGCATGCATATGAAACTTGTTTGAAAGTGCATTCAACCGACTTTGCCATGCGTTTGTAGGGTTTGGACTTGCCTTGACCCTGACGTTTGAAGAACTAAGTGAGTGGTATTTTTAATAAAGCTATGTTATAATGCTTTGATAAAAGTCTTGTTTACTTCGTTTTGAAAAGTAATTGTAAAGCATGAATGGTTATTCCTAATTGGAAAATATATTTATATTGCTCTGATGACATTCTTGGAAGTCCGTACGTGCTAAGGGACTATAAGCATTTGTAGCACAAAGTTTGGAAGTCCGTACGTGCTAAGGGACTATAAGCATTTGTAGCACAAGGTTTGGCAGTTCGTACGTGCTAAGGGACTATAAGCGTTTGTAGCACAAAGTTTGGAAGTCCATACGTGCTAGGGGACTCTAAGCATTAGTAGCACAAGTCCTTAGTGTCCGGGGACTATAATGCAACGACATCATTGAATTGAGATATCTCCCTTGTCTTGCCTTGTCTTGTCTTGTTTGCCACTGACGGTTTACCGCGTGGGCTTTGTTTGCCGAGATGTCATCACTTGTATTATAATGATGTTAGTAAGCATCCTTTGAAACTTGACAGATTTGCTAGATGGACTTGGTTCATCCTTTGACTTGCACTAATTATGTTATGTATTGTTTGATAAAGATCTTGAATACCAGTCATGCAAACCCCTTGTAGACGTCCCCCGAACGCCCCGGGAGGGTTAAGTCCCGTTCTGTCCATTTGGGGTTACTACAGTTCGGACTCGATTTGTGTCACGGTTCTAAATCTGAACCAAAGAGTCCAAATCTGGCAAATCGTTTGAGAAAACAGATTTTTTTTGAAAAAGAAGTGCCAAACATGGACTACTTTGCCAGATACAGAGTCGCCACCTAAATATTTTTTAATGGGGAAATTTAGGAAACCCTGACTCGGTGCCGAAGGCCACATGTCCGTCATCACCGGAGTTGTCTCGGTTCGGGAGCTTGGGTACGATCGGGGAAGGTCAGCTATGAGCACCCCCTTTCGCCCGGTCCGAAGACCGGCCTCTACTAACCGTGATATCTAGTTTTGAAAACGTTATGTGTTCTTATTCCATTTATTAGCCTAGAATTACTATATTATGCGCGCAGCAAACAAGTATAGACTAGATTGCCTAATTTGGAAATAAACATTGCATATCCGTTCGGTTTGAAAATGCTTTGGAATTTGCTACCCGTAAGTAGGCTAAAATGCGGATTTCAATGAGTCTTTCCAACTCAAACAACCCAACCTCCACCCACAGGCATTAAAACAGTTTAACACATAAGCATCTAGCCACATGGTAAACATGCTGTCATGGTAGCATTCACACGCATGCGACATGCTAAAGCATTAAATATACTTACATAGTACTCCGTGCCAAAACAAAGAACTTGTTAGCAAACATGCATGATCCAAGTCCATGTTAAGGATGACTAATGCAACGCATACAGGATGCAATTAGATAGGCTCGGTTTACCCTAAACATGGTATGTGAAAATGCACAACTATCACATATTCAGTTTTTGAATTGAAGTACAAATGCAGTTAGCGTGATGTACCGAGCCTAATGTATGCAATACAAATGCATGAAATGCACGCATGCATAGCATAAGGAGTGCTAAATTAAACGTGCCCTAATACTAACCATCAAAGCAGGTAAGTAAAAGGGAAGAAAGAAGCGGGGATTGGGAGACATACACACCACCCACACACACTTATTACAGATTTGCCCTCACTCGGAGGGACCGAATAAATATTACAAGTTAATTAACTACGCAAGCTAATTAATATTACAAATTAATTAATTAACAAATTAACTAATCTAGGAAAACAGTAAATCGCCTCGGAAAGCGTGCCACCATGCATGGGCTGCCTCTGTTTTCCTTCCTTTACTCCTCTGGAGGTTGTCAAAACCTCAGGATTGCTTCCTTGGGCACTGGGGATCATCACCGGCTAGATGGAATTTCCACCGGCAGTGGTGTGTGGCCATCGGCACAAAATGAAGCTGTCGGCAGAGAAATTGTTGCCGGTCGGCACCTTACACTGCCGGTCGGCAGAGTATTCCTGCAGAATCTGCAAATGACAGCAACAGAGGGCAAGGCAAAGCATGGCAGCACAATTCAAGGCATATATGCACCAACCATGTCCCTTATCATGGTAATGACTCAAAGGGGCATGTGCCTCGATTCTCGGACCACCAATCACGCATTTCCATGCATGATGGCCCAAAGAACCAAGTATGCAACTTTGATTTCAAATGCATGCAAACCAAATCACCAAAGTCCCAATCCCTATCACCAAATCAAGGGACAAGGAATGCATGTTGGATGCAATGCAACCTAAGCATGCAAGCTAAGGATGCAACATGGCATGGCGACTAACTTATGCAAGCATACAAGCAAACATGGGGGCATGCAAATGGATGTAAAGATGGACTTATGCATGAATTAGGCAACTCTAAAATAGGCCTAAAACAGTAGCCAAAATGCTAAAATGAGGGGCCAAATACACATGCACACATGCACATGTTGAAAGGCCAACGCTTGGGCACAAGTTGAACGACCCTCAAACACATTTGAAAGGAGGAATCATGGACTAATTAGCATGCAACATAAGCATTGAAATCATGCTAAAACAAGGTGCCAAACCAAGCAATAAATCAAGCCAAGCATGCAACAAATGGCCCAAGTGTTCAAAGCAAACCAATGAGGCATTGAACTACACTTAGCAAGACCAAAGATGGCACGCATTAAACAACTAAAAACAGGTTTGTAGCATGTTAAAACAAGGCTAAAGGACTACTTAGATGGCGTCTAAGTGGCTCTAAAACAAAGGCATGCACAAACACCAAAACATGGAGCATTGCTACTCAAGCTTCCAAAGCATTTAAGGGGCATGCAAGGCAATCAAACAAGCATGGAAATGGGACTGAAATAACATGTGGGGGGACCCCTAATCACCAAATCGATGCAAAGATGTCATGCTACGCATTCATATGCTCAAGGCCAACAAGCCCAAATACAAAGGAGCTATATCAAGCATGCCAAAATCAACCCAAACAACCTAGGACAGACCTAGAACATGGCAAAACATGCACAAAATCTTCACAAATGTAAGCCTAAAACATGCTCCCACAAAGGCTAATCAACCTAAGACATGTTAAGGCATAACAAGGCATTACAAGGCAACTATGCTAAGCATGCATGGAGTACCAAAACCAATTTAAAATCATGTTATATTATGGATATATAAGCATGAAAAACAGCCTAAACATGCTCAACACACACTCAAGCATAATGTTCTCTCAAGAGGCCAAAACATGCCCTTTTCAAGGACAACAAGGAGAGGGGGTGGCCCTCTCCTTCTTGGGACTTCAAGGCATCATCTTCACCACTGAAATCCCTCAAGATTTCAGTGGTGAAGAGACCCCAACACCAAAATCCCGGAGCTAGCACAAAATGGCTCAAAAAGAGGCCTTTCAAGGCCTAAGAGGGGTCAACTACCCTCAAACAACAAAACACTCTTAATAAACAATAAAGAGGGCCTAAAAACAGAAATTTTTTGTATTATACAATAAGCACAAAACAGCTCTAATATAGGTAGAAAATCAATGCAAAAATGGGAAAAAAGGAGACTAGGTTCTCACCCTTGAAGACCCCTTCACAAATGGTGCTCCAATGGCCTCCTTTAGTTTGAATCCAACACCAAAATTTCAAAATCAGTCTTTTAGAACCTCAGTTCCAAGAGGAAGGTGAAACACTAGGTGTTTGTGTGCAATAGTAAGACACAAAACACCTAGAGGACAAATGAGAGGGAAAGAGATATAGGAATTGTATCTAACTCAAACCCTAAAACCAAAGCTTAACAATGGCTATTTTTGCTCTCAAAATATCTAAACTTTCTAACCTAAGTCTCTTTTTTTTGCTACAAGAGAGAAGGCTCCCTCTTATTGTCTTGTAAAGCTTACAAGACAAGCTTCATAAGACGGAGATCCCTCCATACACGTGTATGGAGGGATGCAAAAGCAAGACAGCTGTCTAAAAATATCTGCAAAAGCAGATGTACAGCAATCGGCCGGCCAAAAATGCCATTTTGGCCAAAAAGAGTGCCGGCCGGCACAAAATAGTGCTGATCGGCAACAAAAGATGCCGACCGGCAAACTATATTGCCGGTGGAGACAAAAACCAGCCGGTGGCCTCTAGCCAATGCCGGTGGTGGGTGGGGATGGTCTACAAGCCCTACCCTGCCTCTCAAAGGCAAGATGCAAGTGTTTGGTGTGAAACCAGACACTAAACGGTCGAGTTCAGGGATCCTAAGGCAAGGCGCGCGAGCCGAGGCCTCCGGGAACTCCAAACAAACACAAACAAGGATAATCACCGAGTGTTCAAACGGTGACGTCCAAGTCTTGAGGACGGTCAAAAATGGGGTGTCTACACCCCTTTATTTCTTATACCATTCACTGAGTATCCAAGCTCACCGTCTATATATATATGTAGGTGATGAGCAGGAAGGCGGTGACGCCTAGGCGTGACTCGTAAGCTTGTTTTGGGTTTTTGTTATGTCGGCCTAACTTGTATTCACGTCGGCAGTCTTGAAAACTATGCTTCTCGGCTTATAATGTCTGCAATTTACACATGTCGGCTGGAGAAGCCTTTTGATCAAGATGAAAAATGTATTTTGTATTTCATTGTAATTGTATTCAAGTTGTAATACTATGTAAAGTTGTATGCCATTCCATGTAACTTACGCACTGCTCTTCTGGACCACTTGTATTTTTAAATTATTGCTTTCGCACTTGTGAGCCCCATATATTTTTATACTCTGATTGTGTGTGGATTTTGAAGGTTGGCCTTCGGTAATCCCGGATTACTGGCTATCACGGCACCAGACTAGTAGGGGGCGGTTTGGGGTCGTGACAACCGCAAAACTAAACTCAACCTCATAAACTGATATGCCTGAACCACTGATTCAAATTTGAGAACCTCTATATAGATTTCTATACATAGCACATAGTATGAAAGAAAACAAACACCCTTATGGGGGGTAAGGTTACCCTGTCCTAGCTTTGAAATGATCTAGATATTCACTATTCAAACAAGTGGTATCATACATCCTAGAAATGAGAGAGCATCTTATCCTAACTTTGGAAGGTACTATAGCTCAATATATATACAAGGTCAGCTCTACTCTAGGGGTTAAAGTCAAGATGACGTCACTAAAGAGCCCTTTGGTTAATAACCAATTAAGATCCCAAGAAGTCGGAAGAGTTAATATAGCCTCTATTCAAAGTCCGAAAGCCTTAGATAGCGGAGCTATCTTTTTTATAGATCTTAAAAAGTATTAAAACAAGGCCTCAAAATTAATGCGGAGATAGGTATAGTGTCACAAAAAGCTTGCATGTGTTCCCATTAGTATCTGGGAAACACTTGGACTTTAAGTGCATTAATGTATGCAATGCCATGAACAATGAACATATAAGTTAAAATAAAAGTCATATCATGGAGTTCGAGTCAAAGTTTCATAAAATCCCCAACAGAGTTGCCAAAAACTATAACATGACTGGGGGGTACCCGAGCGTGTTAAACAATTCGGATCCTTGACTTCTTTGATCTAGTCTCTCGAGTGCAATGTAAAACATAGATGAGAGTCTAGATTTGGAAACTTTTATAGAAAATTCGTTTTATTACAAAATATTTGCCAGAAAGGACTACATCACCAGATCTTAGAGTCGTCACCTAATATTTTAGAAAAATTAGAAAACATGTGACTTGTGCCAAAGCCATTGTTCGTCGTAACCAAGGATACTTGGCTCGAAACCTTAGGTATGAGAGGGGAAGGTCATTAATTGAGTACCCTCGCTCACTTGATCAGAAGATCAGCCTTTACTAAACCATGATATGAATTTTATTAACTTTATATGTCCATGTTCTGATTATTTAATAAATCCTCAAATTTACTCTATGAAGCAAACAAGTATAGACTACACTATTCATTTGGAAACTATCTAACTTCATGTATTTTGAAAGAGTTTTGACAATGTACAACTCAAAAAAATTGAGTTTACAAACATGAAAATCAACATCATTCCAAATTAAGCGACACAACAACATTCATACAGTTATATCAAATAAGCATTCAACATGGTAGGATGGTTAAACATAATAAGAAAAACACACAAAAGCAGGATGCTAAAGCATAAAAACTTACATATTTACCGACATCTTGCGAATAACTACAAAATAAAGTTAGTGAAATATGCATGATCTTATATACAAAATTCTAATGCAATTCACTCATGAGTGTAACTAAAGATTCAACTTCTAATATATGACATGTGAATTATCCCAAGAACATGAGGTAGCGCACATAATCACACATAGGAATTGAATAAATCCACAAATGCAAACTTAGCTGAATCAAGTTGCATGAAACATGGATGCAAAGCATGAATATGAGTTAAAACAAAATATGATGCATATTCACAAAACAAAGCAAGTAAAAGAATGGAATAGAGAGAAGCATGGCATGGAATTATAACAATACTTTAAATGAATAATTACAAACCAAATGAGAGAGGAAGGAAGAAAATAATACAACAAAATAATAAAAAAAAAACCTCACAAAACATTCAAATGAAAACAAAATAGAAACTTCATGCATCTTGGCGACCAACGAAAATTGATATGCTCAATACCAGAAGACTACTCTTTTTCTTCCAAAAGAAGTTAGCCGGCCAACCAACTCGGCCTAGCAAAACCTGTCTTGTTGCAACACTGAAAAAAGAACAAACAAAGAATATGTAGGTGGCTCAACCAACCACTTCCGGTTAGATTACAACAAGACTAATATGAAACTAAAGCAGGAAAACGAATACAAGATAGCAAGAAAGTGAAAGAAGTGAAAACTAATCACTTCCGGTTAGATTACAACAAAACAATATGAAATGAAAGTAAGAAAATAAATATAAGATAAAAAATACAACAAAATGAAAGAATTGAAAATTCACCTTTCAAAGAAAGATTGAATTTCTTGATTTCCAAACTTCCTCTTGATCACCCTCAAGGTTATGAATTATCATCTCAATCCTCAATTTAAGAACTTGGAATTTGACCTAGAAGGAGGGTTGTGGACAAGTGTGTTGATCACTCTTTAATCTTCTTCAACTTGGAAAAAATTACTCTATCTTTCATCAAAGCTTTAGGACTTGGTTCTTGAGTGGTTTTTGCAAGGGAAGTGAGATATATAGAGGCTAGGTAACTTCACTATTTTGGCAAGACAACTCTCTTATTTTCAAAGCTTTCTTTTCTTTCTCAAACTCTAATTCAAACTCAACATTCTCTCTGCATTTCTTCTCTCAAATTCATCTCCCCAAATTCAAGACTTGAGCTCTCCTTATATAAGCAATGCAAGTGGAGCAATAGTGGAAGATAAAGTAGAGAGCTAATAGAGCATTTAGGGAAGATAATGTTACTAATAGAGCACAAATGGAGTTAATAAAAGACAAATATGGAGCATTACCCTCAATGGATCAAGCACTAGGCAATGGAGGCTGAGTATACATACATTCAATGCATAATTGGGTCAAAAAATGGGGTTGTGAAGTCCCTCACCCGAACCAACAAAAATCTGAGCAAATCTGCCACTAGGTGGTCGATCGAGCGGTCAATTGGCCAAGGAGAAAGTTGGCCATTTTGCTTCGGTTTAGTCCAACTTCGCTCTAATTGTCCGATGGGGTTAAACACTTAACCAAACTAGGCTTAGGGTTGGGAACAAAACTCAAATTTCATCTTTTTACTGAGGATTTTGTAGGAAACACATTCTTAGTTTCATCATCGAGTGATCAAAAGAAAGCGCCCAAATCTTAGGGCTAGTCAAAATGGGGTGTCTGCAATAAGTTATCTTCATCATGATTTGGCCTTAATCTAGTGCAATCAATAAATCAAAATTATGATATTAATCAATAGAGTCTAAAGACCAAAAAAATAGAGGATTAATTAAATAAAAGAGAAAGAAAGTAATTAGAGATATTGTCAGCACCAAAAAAAAAAAAAAGATATATCAAAATTAAGATAAAAAATTAATAGGATTTGTAACTATTATGAATGTATATATGGTCACTTCTTGCAAATTGTGGGACTAATGATGTATGAAGAGCAACAAATAAAATCACAAAAAATATTTAGCTTAAAATAAGATTTTAATATAAAAAGACTCATACTCTTTATTTCACAATTAAGGTATTTTAAGTCATCAATTGAATGCCATTAAACTATAGGGTTAAGCTTCTCTCATGTTGAGATCTTAACATAACAGAACATGAGGGGTTCATAAGGCCCAACACAGATCTCGTTTCAATGATCCGAACTATTCATTTTGTAGGGCTATAGACACCCTATTTTGACCGGCTCTAAGACTTAGGAGCTCTTTTTTGAATGCCTAATGATGAAATTGATGTGTGTTAATTTTATGGGTTCTTCAGCAAGAAGCCCGAGAGTTAAGCTTTAAATCCTAACCTAGTACTTGTTTCAGCCAAAATGCTTTTCGACCAATTGAAAATTGTTTTCAAAATGTGTTTGGTTGCACAGTTCTAGACATTTTTGCAATATCCTGTGGCTTATCTTTCAAAATCAAAGTGTTGTCTTCTTTTAATCAAACCGAGCGAAAGATATAGTGTAAATGAATGAAGGGGGTGGAATCCTGTGAAATACATGTTTCTCTTATCAAATCATGCCAACCTTGCCAACCTTGCCTTATTTATCCAATAATGTATGTTTCAGTTGGCCGGACAACAATTCATGGTCGAATGATAGCATAGGCAACCAGATACATAATGATACGGCCGATTGAATTGTCCGAGAATAGAGCATTTTTGGGAATTTCGTCATTTTCTACGAGATTTTCATAAATATCTCAGCTATTTATGGTTGAAAGTTCATTTGTTAAGGTTAACAAATTTTGCCCAAGGCTAAAAGAGAGAGTTGAGAGTTTCCTTCTTACATTTCACCTTCAACCTTTACTTCCTCAACTTCAAACCTCCAAACTCCATTAAAGCCTAACTTTAAGCTTCTTGTTAGGGATCTTGAACATTCAAAGTTACATCAAAAGGACCTTGAGGGTGCCAAGAAGGAGTTTGAGAACCAAGAAGGTCATCCTCTTCAAAGAGGCGAACTTTTGAATTTTGTATCATCTTTTCTCTCTTGTTCTTCATTCCTAAGCTTTGAATTCTATCGTAGGCTTGTTGTAATCTTGTAATAAGTCCTCATGGATGTGGTTGGGGGTAGCAAATAGCCACCCATCCATTGAGTTGATAGTTTCTTTACTTTTCCATAGTTTAAATCTCTTTTCTTGCTTTCTAGAGCTATAATATTTCTGTTATGGTATATTTGGAACATTGTGGGTACGATTAGAGGTAGACATTAGTCATCCATCCACAAGTTTGATTATGTAAAGTAAATTTTTTCTTGTTTCCACACTTTCTTATCACATATCTCATCATTTCATCATATTGGTCTATATGTTTCGACCCATGCTCAGGATAAATAAGTCAAAATGATTGTTTTTGGGACTAGAGGTACAATTCTTGATATTTGATGTTGAGAAAGTGATTGGTCTTCATATTCATTGATTTTTCTTAGAAGTAAGTAAAGAAGCTTTAAGTCAAAGATATTACAAACTTTTTTCTCCATCATTTGCGAATATGGAAAGGGGTCGAAACATCCTTATTCCATAAATAGAAGAGAAGTCTTCAATAATCTTTAATGAGTTTCTAGTTTTAAAGGCAAAGTTTCTACTAAGAAATGATGGGCATTAATCTACTCTCTCTAATTAATAGCATGGATTTGGGTATTAACCTGTCCTTATTCACAAAGAAATGATTATAGGTTCCTATCTATGTCTTAGGCTTGAATTTGGTTTTCTTTATTCATTTAATTTGTTGGATTGTTGTAGATGGTTGTGTGATGAGGGTTGTGGCCTATCTACCTCCTCTTTAATTGTTCTCTGCAAAAAAGAAGAGGTAGAAAGGATGAACACCCCTTAGAAACTGTGCTTTTGTTTTGTTCTGTCCCTTCTTGCGCAAAAACAGTGTTCATCCCCGAGGATTGGATCAACCGAACCTTTATTTGGTTGGCTGGATGATTTTGTAACTGGCCTAATAAGGCTTATTTCCAAGTAGAGCAGAGTAGAACATGACAGTTTCTAGGGGAGTGATCTCATGGCATTTTGAGTTACTATTTCTTAATTCTTTGTTTATTTAGTATGATTTGTTAGATTCAACAGTAATTTAGCTGGATCAAATTCATTTGTTGTAATAATTCCAAACCCCACGTCTTATTTATTCATTTGTTATAATAATTCCCAACCCCATGCTTTTCTATCCCTTTTATTTACATGCTTTACGTGGATGTTGTCTATCGTATCACGTTTTATTTATCATACCCATATTGTGCATCCATTTTTCATGCATATGGATTCAGTTCATTTGCATGGATGGATTTTATCAATTCAAAAGGTGGTTCTATACTCTATCTCATGTCTTGAAATAATACACATGTCATTTGATAGTAATTGAATCCCTAGTTACATATTGTGCGTGTACTGCATTCGTCATCTGTATATAGGATTACGTATGAGTTTCTAACCCATTCTTCTTACTTATCGTGGAGTACTAGGTGAGCATTTTTTCGTTTTAGCATTTTGTGTGTACACATTATCTATCATACTCATTGCTATGCCATGAGGTTAGATGCTTAATTGGAATATCTGTATGGATGTTAGTGGATGAAGGTCGTGTTGCTTGTGCTGAATGTTGTTGACTCTTATGTTGCTGAGTTGTTTTTTTTAATATGCTGAGTTGTACAGAATGCTTTCCAAAATGCAGAACATCAAAGCATAACCAGAACAAATGACATAATCTATATTTGCATGCCTTAGATAGTAATGTTAGCATCATGACTTAGTAGAGGTTGATCTTTTGATCGCAAGAGTGGGTTGCTTAATTCGTGACCTTCCCCTCTCATACTTAAGTTCTTAAACCGAGATACTTTGGTTAAGACGGACTGTGGTCTTTGACACGAGTCATAAGTTTCCTAATTTTCCCAAAAGATTAGGTGGTGATTTTGAGATTTTGTGATGTAATCCATTTTTTAGAAAAAAATTTTGTAGTAAAATGGATTTTCTGTACAAAATTGTCGAATCTGGCCTTTTATTTATGTTTCACATTGCACTTGTAGAATTAGATTAGGAGATTAGGAGTCCAGACTGTTGGACAATCCCGAAAAGACACCTCACAAGGGCCCATAATGTATATTATCCATGAAAAATTTTAGTTCAATATGATAATTGTAACTTTTTCATTTTATTATATTTGTTTCTGAAAAAATTGATTTGTTGTCCATTTTTTTGAAGACAAATACAATGAAATGAAAAATTTATGATTGTTAGATCGAACTAATTTTTTTATGGATAATATACATTGTGAGTCTTATAAAATGAACAGTTCGAATCATTGAAACGAGACTCATGTTAGGCTTTACGGGCCCGTTACATGCTATCATATTGAGATCCTAACATAAAAGAAGTCTCATCCTAAATTATACTAAGGATCGACACAAACAATAAATAAACAAAAATAGAAACAAATAATAAAAAAATAATATCGCATTATATGATAATATAGATGATTACCTACACTTGGAATAGTGAGTCAAGAAACAACAAGTCATATAGATAATTTATTAGGACCATACTTCAGCCTACGAATAAACATAAATAAACATATATTATGACTGTATGAAGACTTGTAGCATAGTTGTTGTTTTAGATTTGCTTTTTTAATAATTTTATTATTAATTTATTTATGTTTTTAGTAAATTTTTTTTAAAAAGTTTTAAGCTTCTATATTGGATGAGGTGAATTCAAAAATTAATATTTTTCTAAATTAAAAAAAAAACAGATTAGAAATGACAATTTTTTATATTTTTTTTAGTATAAGTCAACCGTCAATTTCCGTTAACTAGTTTAATTGAAAAATTATTCTACAATACAAATGACCCTCTTGTTATTTTCCTTGGATATTAATATAAAATAAATTAAAAATATATTTCATGAAATTTGTTTAAAATAGAATTGCTCTCTATAATTCTCAAAAGAAAAATGATTTTTCCCCCGATTTTGAGCCCACCTGAACAGCCGGAATGGAGAAAGAGAGAAAGAGAAGAGAGAAAGAGAAGAGGGGAGAGAGAGAGAGGGCCCCTCCTCCACCTCTGCTGCCGCCAATCGATCGCAGATCGACCGGCCGATTGTCGCAGCAGCTCGTCGCAGCCCGTCACAGCCCCGCCATCGCCTCCGCCTCTACCTCGTAGCCCCCGCCTCTGCTTCCGCCTCCGCCCCTGCCCCTGCCCCTACCTCTACCTCCGTCCCCCGTCTCGCCTCCGCCTCTAGCTCGATTTTGTTGGCCCCTCCAGTTCTTCTTCTTCTTCTTCTTCATTCTCTTCTTCTGATTTTCTTCTTCTGAAAAAAAAAAAATCAAAACGACGAAACAACGTCGTTTTTGAATTCAGGGGGATTCGGGGGCCTCTCTTTCGAGCTACCAATCACTTATGTTCTCAAAATTAGATTATGCCCATCAAAATTTTTAATTTCATAACAAAAGACTCTTTTTATTAATAAATCATAGGGGATTTTTTTAAGGTCCCTAATATTAAGATTTTATAGCATAAAGGACATTCAATAGTTTCATAATGTCTAAGGTTCCTCAACATTGATTCAAAGAAAATTCGAACCACTTTCCAGAGAAATTCTGGGAATTTCAATTTGATAGACCTCCCAAAGAATTTCTCAGAGAAGATTTACACAATGGCCAAAATCCTAGAGAAGGTCTCTCGACAGAAATTCTCTCTAGAGAAAATGGGTGGGCCAAAAAGTGGCTTTGAGTCCCAATTCTACAAAGGAAGAAAGAAAGAAAAAGAAAAAGAAAAAAGAAAAAGAAATGACATACTCAAGAAGCCAAACAAGCCTCCCAGAAAAGCCTGTTCTTTTCCATCTCATTCATCAACTCCATATTTGAATTAGCACTTGATTTCTTGTGTAATCCAACTTTAGCAGTGTTGCTCAACCCCACTTGCTCATCATCATCATCATCATCATCATCATCAGTCCAATCTTGATCCAATTCCCAGAAAATTTCTCTGGACTTTCCAGACAAATTCTCTATTTCTCTCTAGAGAAATGTTGATTTTGTTGAAAAAATCGCTAATGCAGATAAATCCTAAGTTAGAACCATAAATGCAATATAAACAATGAATTTGGAGTTAAAAGTAGAAATCAAACACAGAGGACATATCATAATACATGTATGTAGTCATTCATTCTTAGAATTTTGTACAATAGTGAAGTAGAGAGAGAGAGAGAGAGAGGGAGAATGAGAGGAGTTTTGAAGAGAGAAATAGTACGTGGGAGCAGAGTTGATATATACATTTATATATCAGCAACTGGAGAATCAAGAATGTTGACATGCGTAGCCAGTTCGAAGCAACCCGATGAGGAATCCTTCAATCAACCTCAACAAATTAGCTCCCATGCCACTACAAATACCAAGCTTGCCATCAAATCTCTCACTTCTCAAGCAATTCACCTCTCTCCCTCTCTCTCTCTCTCTCTGTATATATATATATATATATATGTACACACACATGCGTATTAAGTGAATTAGGGGAATGAATTTGGTTTTGCAGATCAAGGACATGGCATTGAAGGCATTGAAGGCATCGGGGGCATACTGGAACTGCAATCTATGTACAACGGCGACTCAGCAGCAACGACACAACAAGGGCTACATAGAGTCGTCAGCGTCGGAGAGATTCCGATATCGAAGGACGGCGAGCTCGAACTCCAGTTCCACGACGTCGAGGCAGTAGGGAAAGGCAATGGAGGTGAGGCTCAAAGAAATCTCGAGTGGCCATTGAAGGGAGTGAAGTGAGGTTTGGATTTAGATATATATATATATATATATATATATAGAGAGAGAGAGAGAGAGAGATAGAGAAATGAGGTTTGGTTTGAGAGAGTCAAATTTCTCTGTGATATATGGGTGTAGGGTTGAGGAACCTTAGATATCATAAAATAATATTGTGAATCTGTTCTATTACTAAAAATGGGAGAGGGACGTTATACTAATTTTTCCTAAATCATAAAGTTAACTAATAATTTTTAATAATGTCAGAAATATATTTTAATTAATAATTTAGATAATGTTATTATTGTATAAAAGAGTAATTAGAAATTTTATTTTTATAATTAATTCTGTTAAATAAAAATTTTTAGTAAAGAAATATTTATAAATTTTTAAATCACAAAGAGTCATTATAATTTTTCAGTAAATTTGAAAGTGTATTTACAATTGAGATTGACTTGTCTCTAGTTGAAATTTCAATTGGACTAAATTAGAGGTGAGCAGCAGATATACCGATTCGTGCAAACCGATCGAACGGATCCGATCCACTGCATTTTGGACGGATGCATGATGGCGAGCGAACGGTTGCGGATTGATCAATCCGCTTAGTTTTGGACGGATGGCGGATTTGAGGTTCCTTTGGCCGCAACCGAGCCGCCAAACCGCAAGCACCCCTGGTAATTTGTAAAACTCTGTGTTTCAATTTGTTTAGATATTCTGTCTGTGTTTTCAATTAAAAAGAAATTTAAATATTCTATTGAAAAATAATTTTCAACTTGAATATATTTTTTGAATTGAAAAAAATAAATGTATTATTTATCTATATTTTTTGATTTTTAAATCTAACTCTAAAAATAATAAATAAAAAAGATGATATATGCTAGTTGATTTTTGTTTCCAAAAACAGATATAGATGTAACAATACAGAGGCATACAATATCTGCTACTGTTTTGTTCATGGTTTTGGTGGTTTGAATTGTTTTTATATTTTAAGAACCATAGATTGTAATACTTTATGTGGATGAAACATGCTGTGATTATAATATGTAGATGAGATATGCAGTGATTGCAATATTCTAAAGTTTCAAACTTTATTTCTTTGGATGAGGCATGCAGTGATTGTAATATTTTTTTTAAGTCATTGATTGTAATATATATATATATATATTTTTTTTTTTGGGAAGTACATAAGTTGAATTTTGTTAAAAATTTATAAAATTTTAAACCGCCAAATCGATTCGCATCCATCTACCAATCCGCCAATCTACTCAATCCATATCTGCTAGATTGACGGACGAATGCGAATTGATTTTCTCTTATCTGTCAATCTGGCAGACAAATGGCGAATTATGGGTTTCCGTGGCCGCAACCGACCCATGCCCACCCCTAGACTAAACAGTTGAGATCTATGATCGGTAGGAAATATTAAAAGAAAGGCTCTGATCTATAAGAGGCATTAAACAGAAAACTTTTATCAGTAAGAGTCTTTGAAAAAAATTTAACTAGGTCTTATTTTCATAAATTTTTTTTAGTAAGAAACTTTCGTTTAATAACTCTTATTAGTCAGAGATCTCAACTATCAGATCCAGTTCAACTTTCAATTGGTGACAAGCCAAATCTTTTGCAATTTACCCTAATACTACTAAGTTCTTGTTTGGGAAGTGTTGGCTATTTGCCTTCTTAACTATTTTAACTTGACTAAAATAGTTATATTTGAGAAATTAATTTTTTTTATAATTATAAAAAAAAGTGAAATAAATATAAACTAAATATAATATTTTAATTTATTTAATCTTTTAATAAAATTATTTTAACCGAACTTTCTTTCTAAACACCTCCTACAATTATTTTGTAGGGGAAAATGTTTGAGGCCACAATTTTTGTCGCCACAATAACTCAAAATTGTTAAAACGATATCGTTTTAGATGCAAAACATGTGAGCCATTGTGGCCCTCTAACATTGTTGTTTTGTAGCCCTCTAGCATTGTTGTTTTGTAGGTTTATAACTATCTACTCCATCACAACTCGCCATGACAAAAGTCTCCATCGTCAACACAATGGTGAAGCCTACACAGGATCATAACTCTTTTCTTTATTCCCCTACTAACCAGTCTCCGGCACATCCTCCATCGCCGAGCGGCGGCATAAGGCGGCTCCGTCTTTTGTCTCCACCGTCTGATTAGACGTCCGATCTCAGACCACTCATCGTCACCGCTTCCATTGAAGCCCTCGGATCTTGATCATCGCGGAGGGTCATCTCCGTCTTCAATCAGAGAACTTGTGATTCCATTTTAGGGTAAACATTATTATTTTCTCTGATCTTGATTCTTGTAACTTCGTTTTCTTGAGCAATTCCAACATGTGGCTTATATATTCAAGATTTTCCTGCGAATTCCCTACTTTAACCCATTTTTTGATTTCCCTTTTTCTGTGAAATCCACTTTGCAATTTCCCATTCTTTGTTTGATTTGGTGGTTGTTTTGGTTCCATTTACATGTTATCTTGTCATACTACATACAACTTCGAAATTTGTTGAGATTACTCTCATACTATTATATTTTATACAAAGAGATTGCTTTCATTTATTAATTCTGATATGATATTTAAATCCAAAGTCTTCTTTTCAAAACCCAATAACCTTGTTAAAAATACAATTATGATCTGGAATGGAATGTGCTGGAAGATTAACTTGGAATAGGAACTTGGAACATGGGCTTCATTCCCATTATTATCTATTTGATGTGATTTAGAATTTTAAGCTATGAGTTAGTTAATGAGAGGGAGTTTATTTGTTTGTACGTTGTATGTGTATGTAGTGTTCTTTTGACCCATATGACTCATTTCTTGATCTCCTCTTCACCCCGTGTTGGGTAATTGAATTTTGTATTGGTATTAGATGCAACTGATATGGGAGTGAAAAATGGTTTGAGGCTTTCAAAATAATGGGAGGTCTAAGATTTTACTTTGGAGTAAATTAACAACTATGTTTCAATGAAAATTCTCTATGATTCTTTGAAATATGGAAGGTTCTTATAGTTTCTAAAACTTTGGAGGGTGACTTGAGCACTTATTCTACAGAACCATGCTAGCTACATATCTGATAATGGTTCTAAATCAATCTTGACCTTGTTGGGTGTTGTTGTTGCTGCTTTTGTTGTGGGTTTAGGGTTTTTCCATGTAGGGCTTTTGTTGTTTTCATATGAGTGATGTGAGTTTTCTCTTTATTAGTTGTATTTTCCTCTCATCAGTTCTCACTCTCTACCAAACCTACACGCCATCATTTTTGGGTTTGAGGAACAACTTCTAATTGGGTATGTATCAAGCAGCAATCAATAACAGCTACATTCCTAATCTTCATGTGTTATAGTTTACAGAATATTTGCCGTCATTTGATACAAATTTTCAATGATTTTATTTGGGAATTTTTTTTCTCTCATTCTTTGAATTTGGGACTCTATTAATGATAGTCTTGTCAATATACCATCTTTGGCGATTTTCTTTCCTTCTTTTAAGTGTTAGTGGTGGTTGTCTTTAGTTTTTATAGAATTTTCCAAATTACATAGTTAATTTTGAATTGTTTTATGTCTTATTCACCCAAGTTTTTTTTTTTGAATTGTTGAAAAGGATTGATGATTCTAGCATCGATCTCAGAAGTAGAGCAAGGGCAATAGTTTTTCCTTATTTAAATATTTAGTTTCAATTTTATTCTTGTGGTTATTGTTTATCTTCTTGATTAGCCACAATGATTTGTAATATATGTTGTTGTTGGTCTTACGTAGACTTTTTACTCTTTTTGTACCTTTTAAAGATCCCGAAGAGCTTCCCAAGTGGAACTATGATGGATGTAGCATATGCCAAGCTCATGGAGAAAAGTGTTAATTGATTATATTGTATGTCATCTTGTTTTCACTTTTTTTTCTTATTATATTGATTGCTCTTTTCTGGTATTATTTCCCATCTTTTGCTAGATTTAAATTTAAATGAAATGGGTGCTTGCTTTTGTAATTTGGTTATATAACATGACAATCCTGAACCAATTTTTAAAGATCCATTCTGGTGGGGTAACAATATATTGGTAGTGGTGAATTAAGCCTATATTTTGCATTCAATTTTGTTTGGTTTTTGGGGAATTTCCATTATGATGTGGTAAACAAATTTTGTTTGGCTGTCTTTCTCATTATATTGTCTTCTTAATTGGGCATGTGGCAATATTTTTCTATACTCTATTTTATGTTTTCTTGCTATTCATATTCTAAGTCTATCATGTTTTTAAAAAAATTATAATATTGACTTTTTAAATACTTTTTTTTCCCCTCTCTAAGATTTCTTAAACATGTTACAATTGTACACCCAATACACGTGGACGTTAGGATCATGCATCTTTAACAAATTATGGTTGAACAACCAGAATTTTGCTTTGGGTATTTATTTATGTAATTAATTAATTAATTAATTCTTGTATATAGTAAGAGGGAGTTGTCATTGCTGCAGTGCATTGGCTCCCTTTTCCAGTTGCCAATTTTACTCTTGCTTTTGTGAGCTTTCCATGTGGACTTTACTTTAGGCACTTTGGACTGTTTGGTAAATTCACATGCTTTTCTATTGGCAGTTGGATTAGCATCTAATAAGATTACTGTTGGATTAGCAAGAGAAGTAACAAGGATTGACTGCTGAAAGACAAGTTCAATAGCGGGAAAGGCGAACTGAGCAATGATAATCTCCATTGGCTACTCTTGATTGTTGTAGGTAAAATTTTGGCATTTGTCAAACAACCAACCATCACGTGTTGCATCTATTAATCCGACAATTGTATATGATTCTTTGAGATTGTCTTTTCACTTTTGCTCTTAGTGTTAATCTTATTGTTCTTTGTTAACTGACTCCAAAATTAGGGTTTTGTAGAGAGAATTGGGGATATTTTGGGATAAATAGAGGTTAATTTTACGTTGCCAGTTTGTTCTGTTATTCCTGATTTTTTTATGGGACTTGTTAAGTTGAAGTATTTACTAACATAAACACGTTGCTGTGCATAATTTGTTGATCACGTAGGCTTTAGCTGCTCACAAATGCTTTACCTACTTTTGTTGGTTTGTCAGTATAGAGGCATAACTTGTCACCTTGCCACACATATTTTGGATTATACATGCTTAACACAGAAGTCATATACCATTTGCTAGAATGCTTATCTAAAGGAGAAAAATACTATTGACATTGCTCTTTAAAGGCTAATGGCTCACTTGGCTACATATGTATGCCGCTATAACTTGTTAAAAGTATGCGAAGTTGTATTGCTTCCATTATTCCTGCAAATGGTTGGATTAACTTTTGAACTTTGGTTCTACTACTGTCACCGTCATATCATAACTGGTTTGCATATATCAATAGTGTCATTTAGTTCCTTGATATGTAATAATCACTTACTTCATGTAAAGTAAGCCGAAGCCGTATGGCATTCCCTCCATTTAATTGCAGATTTTTCATGGTATAACTAAGGTCATTTGTACACTGTAAAGATATTATGGCCTCCAAATAGAACTAATTACTTAGTTGCAAAGGTAAAGCAAGAACCTGATCTCTAAGAGGCAAACCACCATAGTGCCACACCCTAGCATTGACCTCAAGAAACAAGGCACTATATAGATCTCTGGTGGCAAGCCTTGATGGCACCACAACATCTCCATTGATTGATATCTCCAAGGGGAGCCATCATAGTGCCACCATATCACCATAAATTGATTATTGAGGTTATGAGCCTAGCCTAATTGGGGGCACATAAACCATCAAGACTGCTATCTCTAACACGATAGTCATGAGCCTAGCCTAAGCGGGGGCACATGAACTACCAAGATTTCCATGCTAGCAATCTCCCACATTCATGTGCCTAGTCTAAATGGGGCATACAAACTATTAGGATCACCATGATAGCAATCTCCCACCAAGCCATGATCCCTCTAGGCCTTGTTTCTTTCAAAGGTGATCAACTAGTACGCTCGGTACTTTACTTGCAAGTCACTTACTCTAAAAAGAAGTAACAAATATACTACCTTAGATCTCCCCCATGCATCTTCCATCTTGGGTCTCAAACCATGAACCCTTGCCATTAGTACCTCCCATTGGTGAGCCATAGTGGCAACACACACTTCTAGTGATTAATATTTCCAAGTGGCAAGCCATCACAGCTCCATGATATCTCTACAAATTAATTGTTGGGGTCAAGAGCCTAGTCTAAACTAGGGTACATGAACCGCCAAGCGTGATAGTCTGATCCACTAATGTGCTTAGCGCTTTAGTTCCTCAGCATTGAGCAAACTTTATGCTCTCCTTTGTGACAGAAACATTCTCTTACTCCTCTCCATAGTCAAGGGCAAGGCCATACTTTCGTTCATCTCCTAGATTGAGTCAACATATTCTCCCCAACAACTAGAGCTCAATTCCCTTTCAATTTCCATAAAATGTTAGTTTCGATATGTTTCTTGTAGTACAATTGCCTAGGATGTAGCACATGGGTTGAGAAGGAAATAAAGTGTGCAACACTAATTCAAGGAGATGTCTTGGCTTTCGCAAATCTGATGAGGTTGTGGTTCATTGGCCATAGCCCATTGTCTAACGTTGGTCTTGGTCAATATGTCTTGGAAGAATAGGAGAGCATGTAAGACTAAATTGTGCTCATAGGGGTCATTCGTTGGTGGGTAGACTACCTCCCATAAAGCTTCTAGCACTAAGAAAGGAAGCTAATTTTTAACTAATAATAGATCTTGTCGTAGATTATACAACAATGATCCTTGTCTTGCTCTAGCCATGCCCATGAGCACAGAATCAAGATAAATGCATTGCCTAAATAGCATGAGAATGAAGCATCCGTCAACCAAGAACATTTTCACAAATTTTTCACTGCTTATTTCAATGTTCTCTGCATAACATGGTCGGACACTTTCTTCCAATTGTTCAAGTAAATTAACGAGTCTTTCAAAGTCTTTCCTGGAGGCAGTTGATAAATAAAAGCATTGAGGGTCTATTTTTTCAACTCATTGTTTATAGAATCCAAATTTGGGCTTGAAGCATGCAATGGGCCTATCAAAACAGTTGTCAAATTGTAGTGTTTTTCATTGTCATTCCAGAGTTCGTTGGGAACCTTGAAGACATACGGAGATGTTCGAGGATGAGATAAATTATTTAAACTCTCGTTACGAAAAGTAGCAACCTTGAAGTATTTTTATGAGATAGATGATCATCTTCAATTTCATGTGTCATTGTATGTCAAAAATATTTTTGAGATGCTACAGCGCGTGAGATAGAAGATGATCATATGTCTTATACAAATATTTCAAGGTTGTTACTTTTTCTATAGGAGAGTTTTAAGTAATTTATCTCCTCGAACATCTATGTATGTCTTTAGGGTTCCCAAGGAACTCTGGAATGGCAACGAAAAACTATAGTCCGACAGCCGTTTCAATAGGCCCATTGTGTACTTGAAACCCAACTTTGAATTCTATAGATGTGGAGTAGAAAAAAATGGCTTATCGATGCTTTTGTTTATCAATTGCTTCTCGGAAATACTTTGAAAGATCTCATTATTAACTGGACCAATTGGAAGAAATTGTCAAACCCTGTTAGGCAGAGAACATTGCAATAAGTAGTGAAAAACTTGTGAGAATGTTCTTGGTTGATGGATGTTTCATTCTCATGCTATTTAGACAATACCTGGCTAAAGCAAGACGAGGACCACTGTTGTATAATCTACGACAAGATCTATTATTAGTTGAAAACTAGCTTCCTTTCTTCGTGCTAGAAGCTTTATGGGAGGTAGTCTACCCATCAACGAATGAGCCCCTACGAGCACAACTTAGTCCTACATGCTCCCCTATTCTTCCAAGACATATAACTAAAAGCAATTTTAGACAATGGCCAATGAACCACAACCTCGTCAAATTTGTCAAAGCCACACTTTATTTCTTCTGTTACTTGAGAAAAAAAATTTCACTTAGAAAAAAATAGAAAAAGCGCCATCAGGTGAAATAAACAGATAAAATGAAGGAAAATAAAAAACAAAAACAAATAAGATAAAGATCATAAATTAATACAAATTTATGCTCATTCCTTGTGAATTAGGTTGTTTCTCTTCAACATGTACAACAAAATACCCCCAAAAATCCGCGACTCGTGGAACCAAACAAAAATTTTAACCAGCAATCCAGCCATGAGAGGAACTAACAAAGAAATAAGAATTCATGATTTTGTAGACTTGTAGCACTAATCCACAATACATAAATAACTCCAAATTATTGAATTCCAGATTTAACTGTAAATCTTAAAGTGAGAAAGAGTGAGGAGAGAAAATGTAAATTGAGTTCTGAATTAACCATAAATATGAAATCCAAATTATGTCCTACTGACACTTGAATTTATTCAAATCTGTTCCGAATGAATATCAGTTGAATTAATTTCAAATATTTACTTAAAACCATTAAAATTTACAAGAAACTTTTCCTTTAGAACCAAGAATTATGTTCATTTAAATTCTCAGAATTTAATAAAAATAAAATTATGCAAATTTTTAAACATCAATGGACTTTACTGACAAAAAGAGATTGAATCCAAATATAAACATCAGTAAGTGATTCACATAAACAATACAGTTCAACAAGAATTCAATTCGTATATCTATATGTGTGTGTGATTGTGTGAAGGGGTACTAATGAATTAAAATGAGGCTTTATTAACTCATCAAACATACTCTTGTTTATGGTCTTAATTTCCAAGTCAACTAGTGGGTCAACCCAGAAGAATGCAAGGAAGGTTCAATGACTTTGAAATTTCACTTTCCACAACATTCAATTTCAATTATAAAAAGGCAAACAAATTGTCAATTCAACTTCAACAATTTCGTTTCAACATTTTGTCAAACACATGGTGAGCAAGAGGGTGGAAAACAACAACAATAAAAAGCATAGACCAAACAACAACAAAAAGCATAGACCAAACAACAACAACAAATAAACTGCCAACAACAACAACAATAGCAACATCATTACACCCAAACTAATTGATTAAAAGAAAATTAGAATTGAATGGAAGTACGGTTAAGAATTATTATGTAGGACAATAGAAGAATGAATTGGATTTAACAGGGTGTGCTCCAATGGTTGAGAGAGAGAGAGAGAGAGGGGGGAAGAAGAAGGGGAAATACCAGGGTGTGCTCCAATGGTTGCTGCGAGCGAGAAATAGAGAGCAAAAACACTGCTCTTGCCACAAACAGATAGAAGAGAAGCTCCAACCCTCTGATTTATAACCAAAAAAAAAAGAAAAAATAAATCATTTGTTATAAAACCCTAGAAATTGGGTGAAGATATATATATATATATAGAGAGAGAGAGAGAGAGAGGGGCCGAAAATACCTGGTGTGCACTGGAGGAGACACAAATCAAAGTAGCTACTGTTGTCGGTCGCTGGTGGGGAGGTGGGTTGTACTGTCGCTGGTGGGGAGGTGAGTGCTCGTGTGCGATAGTGGTGGACGGTGGCCGGTAGGAGGGTCGCTTGCGATGGAGAGAGAGAGAGAGAGAAGAGGGATGATGAGAGAGTGAAATGGAAGAGGACTGACAGAGTCTAATTAATGGACACAGTTTGATCAATGCCGACTAAATTTTTTTAGTAGCCAAAACCTTAATTAACGGCGACTAAATATTATTTTAGTCGGTACAAGTAGTAATTTGGCAACTATACATTTTGGTCGCCAATTAATTTTATAAATCCCTCTAAAATTTGAAAATTTTCCTTCAAATATTTTAATTCTTTGGTGACTAAAATATTTTTTAGTCACTAAAAATAAATTTTTTGGTCGCCAAAGATAAAAAGGAAATTTTTATTTTTTATTTGGCGACAAAAAAGTTTTAGTAGCCAAAACTAGCATACAACGACAAACATTTTTAGTTGCTGAAAATAAATTTTTGGCGACCAAACTACCAAAAGTTTGAAAGTAAATTTTTGTTTTTCATTTGCCTATTAAAAAATTTTAGTAGCCAAAACTATCTATACAGTGACAAACATTTTTTAGTCACCAATTGTGCCATTTTTAGCAACAATTTTTTTTTAGTCGCCAATAATCAATATTTCTTGACTAAAAAAAGTTAGTAACAAACTATTGTACTTTTGCTGACTAAAAAAAATTTTGGTCGCCAATTCTACAAGTTTTAGCGACTAAATTTTTTTTAGTCGCTAAATTTGGTCGCCAAAAGTGCATTTTGTTGTAGTGTAGGGTTTTATTATCTTTCTCTCCCTTGTAGAAACCCTAGCGTTGAAACTCCCATCCCCACCAACAACAATGACCATCAGTGTTGGATCTGCCATCACCAATCCGCCGTTGTTGCCCGTCGCGCAGCACCTCCTTCTGCTGCAGAACCACCACCTCGGTGCCAGTGATGGCAAATCTTGAAGGACAACCAAATCTTAGAGAGCTGCGGGTAATTCAATCGATTCTCACCATACTCGTTTTTTATATATGTGAATGTAGATATAGGTATTAGCATTGGAATTTGAGTTAATTTTGTTGGAATTAGCTGAATCTACGAGTCTAGGTGTTGCAATTTCTGGATTTATTGTGCTTTGATTTAATTACTTACAAGGGATTGCAATTTGTATAGTTTTGGTAAGGAGGTGATTAAGTATTGTTTGTATGCAATTTCTGGATTTTTTGCTTTTTTATTTAGTACATGATTGTTTATTTGTTTGTTCTTCATCTGTGTGTGTTTTGTACCCCTTTTTCTCTATGTTCTGTTGCTATTTGTAATTCCATTCACTTTTATATTTTTATGTTGGTGACTGATGTGCTGCTAATCCGGACAAGAAGGTATGTAAAATTCTTGTCTTTCACTTTTTTGTCTTCTACGGAAGTGTTGAACTGAAAGACTATTTCATTCAATCCCTTTCTCCAGCCACTCAATATTTTAGATTTGGACTCGTTTGAAGAGTTGAAAGTGCTTCCAGCAAGGAAATCATGTTTCAGGTTAAATTTCAGTGGCCAAGTTATAAAGTTTATATGAACAAATATAAATAAAATATTGATGATTTTTTATTGTTTGTAAAGCTGGCACATTTACACTTCTATCTGCACTTCGTGGACTAGTAATTATGATCTGCTTGGAAAAATAATATTGCTCTTGCATATATGTTGCTTTTTATACTGGTTTCGAAAGTGGAATTCCAAAAGAAATCATAGCTTGTACCAACTTTAATATTATCAAGCTTTTATTTTGTTGTGTTCTTTGCCCAGAATGCTTAGTCAGTATCAAAACTCAATTATTTCCTTCATTGATAATCTACTTTATTCCTTCTGTCATTTTCAGCTTGTATGAAAAGATTGTGGAGGGAATCAGAGTTTAGCACTTAAACAATCTCCTTTATTAAGAAAGAGATAATGATAGGACTTCTGCAAAGGTACTTTGGTTGAACTTTATTTTTTGTGTGATTATTGTTGGGTCTTGCTTTTCCAGTTACTTCCACTGTTAATATTGGCTAAAGTTTTATTTTTCCGTAATCATTTGATGGCCAAGAAGATAAATGAAAGAAAAGAAGTAATTGGAAATTTACAATGGTTTCTCAACAATTATAAAAGAATTCTATTATTCTTCTTTTTTTCAGGGGAAATAATCATTTCGAGAGAAGTTGTATATAATGTTTGTAAAATGACTGCAAAAACACCCAAAACATGCATTAGTTTCTTCAATTGTCATATTCTTTTATTAGTTTTTGTTTTTCTTTAAATATAAACGTTTTCATTACTCATTTTAAGGAAGGACTGTAGATTGTATTAGTGGACATGATGACAATTAATTGTCATACAACTCACAGGACACCCTACTTTCTTCTTGGATTACAGAACAGGATGCCATGACAGGGCACTAATATTCTTTAGTCCAAAAAAGCAAAAGATTTGGGTTGTGTTTGGTTAACACTTTAGAATTACAAATTACTTTTTTGTATACTATCAAAATGCCATTAAAACTGTCTCTGACTAGATCACTATCTTGTCGCTTCCTTTTTAATAATTGACTACATACTCCTAAGGCCAATCATGATGTATTGGACCAGATCTTTTCTTGTGATTCACCAAGATCAGAGGGTTTATCAAAACCCCAACGAATACATGGGCATGGCAGGGCAGAGAAGAAGGTAATGAAGCACGGAGAGAGAGGGTTTATCAATTCAACTATTTGTTTACAATGGTTCTTGTATTGCAGTCTTGGAGGTAAATTTTGCCTGTTAGTCCTGAAGTCATAGAAGGTGTATTTCTCATTTTGATTTCAATCTGAGAAATGTGTTAACCTTGAATTATTGTTTGTGTAGGTCACAGGTTATTATGCTTAGTAGAATCAATGTTGAGTTGAGAAATGAAAATGTTGATGCCAATCTATTGTTTTCCTGCAGAGAACGGATCCAACCCCACAATGGCAGTTGCAGCAACTGCTGCGGGTGATCAGCAATTGCAACAGACTGCAAATGTATCTGAGAGAGAGAGAGAGAGAGAGAGAGAGAGAGAGAGAAAACATCAATAGCAAGTAACGACATTGGCACTGGAAGTGGCAAAGAAAGCCCCCATTTGCATGAAGATAGTGATTTACCAGAAAGGTATATTACTTTTTGGATCAACAGAAGTGCAACCCATAATAACAATCCTCATGTTTTTAATTAGATTTTCCTTAATTATTAGCTTTTTGCAGTCCCCTGGCTTTTCTGGGTTCATTCTACTTTGGGGTTTGAAATAATCTCTTTTTAAGTTTGCATTTATTGTTCTGAAAATGTTGTTGTATTTGAATGTAGCTTGGAATACAATGTCCCTGATAGTCCCTTTGCATCTCCTAAAGCTGCTGTGGACTTCTTTGATGATAAGTTGGCCATAATTGGATGATTTAGTCTAGTTTTACAGGGATTTTTGTGGCTCCTTTTCTTCAATCTCACTACTATTGTTACTCCTAAAGGTATGAAGAACTTCTCCTCATTCGTTGTTATTTAAATCCTTTTATTTTCATTTCAGCTTTCAATCTCTTACTCAATTCATTGTTATTTACATGGCTTATTCCAAATATCTGTTTTCCATAACTTATGTTGATTGCATAAAGTTAAGAAGCAAACTTTGGGCGATTGTCAGATCTAAATCAGCACAGCAACAGAGGTTAGGTGCTACTTCTCAGCTCATGGCTTCTACTTTCCCCCCTTACTCTGCTGTAGCCGCAAACAAATGCATGAATCTCCTCCTCCAGCAACAGCAAAGTGATACCCGAAGGTACATATATACATCATGTATTCTTTCACAATTTAACTCATATGTTACTCTCTTGTGAAGTGATCACTTGTACTTGCACTTGGTTTGCTCTACATGTTGAAGGGCCGCCACGGCGTTGATGATGGGTGAGGATATGCACAAATTCGGGCAATCCCGGCTTGATAGGAACGAGTTTCCGATGAACGGTGGGCTGGAAATGGTGAACCCCGGTTCAAGACAGATCTACTTTGACTTTTCCAGCTGATAGCATATTTAGAGAAGAGGATGTTTCCAATTATTCCAGGTATATATGTTTAGATTTGGCTATTTGTACTCAATTGAATGCCCTTTTAGTTTCTAAACGATTTCTTAATTGGTTTTTCAAGTATTTATGGACCAGTTCAAGATGTGAGGATTCCATATCAACAGAAGAGAATGTTTGGGTTTGTTACCTTTGTCTACCCAGAAACTGTTAAGCTCATTCTTGCTAAAGGGAACCTCATTTTGTATGTGATGCTCGGGTGCTTGTGAAGCCATACAAGGAGAGGGCAAGGTCCCTGACAAATACAGGCACTCCCTCTTCTCTTCTGTCTGTGTGTGCGTGTGTGAATTCTGTTTCTGTAGATATAAGCATTCTCTTGTTTTCTTTGTTAATGTCAATGGGAAATTGCAGGAAGCTGCAGCATCAGCAGCAACAAATGGAGAGAGGAGAGTTCTCAACATGTGGGTAGCCCTACTGGCTTAGATTCGAGAGACCCTTATGATCTCCAGCATGGTAAGCAAAAATGTGTATTGTTTTCGCTTCATTCACACATACATTAAAGCTACCAATGTCCTTGGTTTCATCCCTGATTGTTGCAAACCCAATCATATTATGTCACTGATGTTTGGGGTTTGTTTTTCAAATTCAGGAGCAAGGATGTTTGGAGATACTCCCAAGACATATTGTGGAGAAGAACTGGAGGAACAAGCTGACTTGCAGCAAGCCATTGAGCTCCAAGGTCAGAGACTAATGGGTCTGTAACTTCTTGATGTGAAAAGGCACAATCACCACCGGATATATTTAACTTTTTATGGTAGTGAAACTTTTTATTCCTTTGTATATACTTTTAAATATATTTAACTTTCATTTATGAAATATATGACATTATTCTATTCAATATGTGGTTGTGATTCAAAGTATAGTATATAGTGTTTATTATATTCTTGAAATGCGCGTACAAAAATAATATTAATTATTCTTCAAAATATGTTAAACTCTTTTTTTATTACACGCATTAACTGTGATATATAACATGTGATCTTATCTCATTATTAATTGCAGGTTTTATTAAGATATTAATCACACTTAAAAGATGTGATCTAAATGTTCATTATCACAGGTTTTATTAGTTATTAATCACACTTAAATATGTTATCTAAATGTTTATTATCACATGTTTTATTAGTTTTTAATTACATTTAAAAGATGTGATCTAAATGTTATTAATCACACTTAAAAGATGTGATTAAAAATGATTTTTTTTAATCACACTTCCAAAGATCACACTTTGACAGAACTTAAAAAGTGTGATTAAATAATATGATCACATAAAAAAAGTGTGATCTTTATCTGCTTTTGTAGTAGTGTAATTTTCTTCTTGAGGTAGATATGAATCTCTGATAAAATAATTGGGGTAAATTGTATTTAGTGTTTTTAGTTTTGATTTGGTTTGGATATAGTTGTATAACTCCTAGATATTTCTTGTGCAACAAATGTTTTATTCAAATTATATTATATAATGGTTTTCACTGTTATATATTAGAATTGTTAGACGACTAGATGGGCCATGCATCAAACCGTAGTTTAGTGGTGACGGTATGTGACACCCTCAAAAAAATATGATAAACCTATCTCATAAGCGGAAATAAAGTTAAAATAAAGTACTTTCATTCATCAGAGTTAATATACAAAAGGGTGACACATGCGATATACATTCATAAGTAGCTCACCCTGAATCAACATTATGTGTTACAAATAGTAAAAAGTAATGAAAGTTAAACAAATATTCATATGCCCTAAAGGCTTACATCTTTTTAAGTCGCTGCTTGGTTACAACAAAAATGAGTTTAGCTCAATACAATCAAGTCCTTGGCTATGCAAAGTAAATACAATAAAAAGAAGCTCTTGCTCCAAATCTCTCCCTACTGTCTTGGCAGAGGCATATCTCCAACACCTTAAAATGGTTTTTCCCAAATAGGGTGAGCCAAAGTCCAGTAGAAATAATTTAACACAATATATGAATCTTAACAAAGATATAAGTATGAGATGCATATTCAATGCCCATGATAAAATCATTTATAACTCTTTTGCAAAATCATGTCATGCCAAACTTTATGTCTCAAATTAGGTTATCTTAATTCGTGAATCATTCACCATTTTATCTCATTTCATGAGTCATTCACCAATTCATTCAGTCAACCAGACTGAGGGTACAACTGAATGTGTTTCTAACCAACACAACCATCATGCAATCACTTCAATTTTCCATTTCACGAATATTTCGTCCGTAGGAATCGGCACCCATGTATATAGACGGTTTTCGAAACTTTCACCCAAGACACACAGGCTAACTTAATTCACTGGAGTCCATCTCATTTCTTCTCTCAAACATGGAGTACATCACATTTCTCCTCCCACACATCATACATTTACAATGTATTAAAACATAGGCATATTCAATGACAATGGATAAGAAATTAGTTTCAATTCACCTAGTCCTTATACAATTTCTACAACAACCATAGATATCCTCCATCGATAGCCCAAAACAGATATTTTTAAACAGATATACAATCTTCAAGACAGATAAATTATCTAAATTTTCATAGGTGAGAGATAATACATACCCAACTCCACCATTCGTATAAACATCCATCCAATTTCATATTCCCAATGTTAATTTCATGTTTTTATACAAAATAAATATATGAGACAATTAGGGCAAAATTCCGTTTTCTACCGAAATCCACCCTGGGTATCAAAATCAACGAATTTACCACAACACAATCTCACATCTACTCCCATAACCAATTTCAATACATACATTTGAAAACACCTTTTTGATTTTAAGCCAAAACCCTAGGTTTTTTCAAAATGATCCCAAGTTCCAATATTTCTTACACATTAACAAATAACTAAGTTAAAACTCATAGAAGAGTGTAGAAAGTCCCTATCTCAAGTTTAGAAGACCAAAGGAAGAGATGGAGAGACTTCAAAAATGCTGAAACCAAGCTCTATTCGTATCAAAACGTAGCCCTTAAGATGCTCTACCTTTTTAACAAAGGCACACTGTAGCTTGACTCTTCATGCTCCTTTCGGATACGACTGGCCCTACAGTTCGGACTCCGTGGTTTTGAATCTGATTTCACAAGTGCAATGTGAAACAGTAAAAACACAAAAAGAGTCCAAATTCGATAATTCTTTTGGAAAATCGATTTGAATCAAATGCCAAAAATGGACTGTTTTACCAGATTACAGAGTCGCCACCTAAATATTTTGAGAAATTTAGGAAACCCGAGACTCGCGCCAAAGACCACTTATCTGTCATCACCAAAGTGTCTCGGCTCGGAAACTTAGGTACGAGAGGGAAAGGTCATGAATTGAGCATTCCACTCTCTCAATCAAAGATCGGCCTCTACTAATCATGATGTGATTCTTATTTACATTATATGCTCTTGTTCTGATTTATTAGGCTATCTTACTATGTGACGCACACAAGTATAAACTAATTTGTAAAAATTGGAACATTTGACTCCATGTTTGTTTGAAAATTATTTTGAATATGTACCACTTGAAAAAGCGATCTCATATGTATATTCATCAAATACCCCAATTTAAGCAATTAGTCTTCATTCACAAGCATTCAAAATAGGTATATTGTAACGTCTCAAATTTCTAGCCCAAATGATAATACAACAATCATGGCTCTTTCAAGGAAAATCGAATATAAATCTCCAAACTTACATTACATGATACAATAGTTCTTCATGCAACAATACATTAATCCAATAACAAAAAAATAAACAAATAAATACCTCAAAGGGTTTATAAGTTTTCAAGGCTTGAACCTGGTTACACAAAATGGTTATTCAAACCCACACACACACAACCCTTGGCTTACACACAAAGTCATAGCAAAATGAGAGTCTCGTACTCTCAACACACGTTTCCTCGCCTTTAGTTAGGCGGCATCACATCTTTTCCTACACAAAAATCTTGTAAGGTGAGCATAAAGCCCAGTAGGAAATCCTTAACAAAGTATATAAATTTTATACAAGTCTCAAGAGAGGAAATGCACATGCCATGCTATGCCATTTTGAAAGAAAATCGCATCTTCATCTTTGAAAACCATCATGCTCAATGATGTCATGCAATTTCAATTCTTCAAAACTTAACAATTCATTTCAAGAGCGATAAATACAACTCTAGTAATCCCTAGGTCGGTGTCTGCAAGTAGACTATACAAGTGCTACCAATTTGTCATTTTTACCGGTATTAATTGGAAGTCTCAACACTTATCTGTGCGAGTTTTTGGTCTTTCACTCCGGACTCTCAGGCCAACTTATTCAATATCATCTACACCACCTATCAAGACTTACTAACGTATTTATCCCAAAATCATTCCATGAAAACTTGTTTCTCAACATTCTTTTCTCAATATAAGTTTTCAAATCAACTTTCAAAGTTTAATGTAATCAAATGAATTGATATGCCAATAACACAAGATGAATATAAATACTGTTATTCCAATTCATCGTCCAAGGAATAACATAATTCCCTCTTCTCAAGTATCCTCAACAATTAGTCATTTCAAGACTATTTCAACGTTTTGAACAATAATTTTCCAAAATTAACAATAATTCTCATATTTCCTGAAATTCATCATTTATATAAATATAAATAAAAAAATTTCCAAAGATTCATTTGTTTTGACACACAAAATAAATATAACAATATCATGCATGGATTTTTAATCTCTTAAAAAAAATTCCCAAATTCTAGGTTTTCTCACCAAAACTATATAACTCAAATCTTTTGAAAGAAAACTTTCCAAAATCATCTTTTCTTCAGTCAACGAAAATCAAAACCCATAAGATTATTTTAAAAAACAAGAGACAAACTTACTTTCAAAATCGCTCAACTTCTTAAATCAACAATCAATTTTCAAAGCTATCGAAAGATGATTTCGAAAATCATATAGATCTTGCAAAAACATATATATAACTCTAAGAAAATCTCTACCTCAAGTTTTGAAGAAGAAATGAGATGAAACCCCCAAAATCAACGATGTCAAAACTCGATTTTCACTGCATACAACGAAGCCCTCGAGATGATAACCAACTTTGGTGAAGAACTTAGGTCTAAATCCCAATGGATTTGGAGAAATCAAAGAGAGAAGATGACTTATAGAGTGAGAAGCTCCCGATCTGGAATTCTAGAGAGTTTTAGAGAGAGAGAGAGGACTAAAAAAGTGATCTAAAATATCAGATTCACGAACTGATATAACATGGTCTGCTCGAGCGTGGAAAGCCGTGTTCGAGCGTCAAATACACTAACCCAGTACTTTTGTAGACAGGTCAAACTTCTGAAACCAAACATTCTTCGCTCGAGCACATAAACGGCCTGCTCGAGCGGACAAGCAACTTCGAATGCATTTTGCATTTTTGCTTCGGGGGCGCTGCCCCTCGACCCCGCCAGGACGTTGCCCTTGGGCCCGCCAAGGGGCGCTGCTTCCTCGACCCCGTAAGCTGACCGGGCAGCTTGATCCCCGACCGGCCCAGTCGAAATGGCAAAACATGAAAGAAGAATCGAAATTGGGATCGCTACAACCTTTCTCCCTTAAAGAGTTTCGTCCTCGAAATTTCAAATCAAACTACCCAAACAAAGGGGTTTCTAGCGATCAAGCCACGCTATTTCATTTTCAAATCACAATACTAACTCTCAACCAAATTCCACCATTTCCACCATGGTTATCTCATTAACAACAACCTCCCAAATATGCATAAACATGAAATTTCCTAAAAAGTAATGGCAACTCTCAACAACCTTATGCTTAAAACAACGTACATATCAACATGTGGTTAACAACTTTAAATATGTTTCCATCAACACTAGGGAATATTACAAAGAAAAGCAACTTAAGCATTTTCAAACAAATCCAGATATTTGGAGCGGACTTCCGCCTCCCTTTCCAACGTCGCTTCTTCAACCCCATGGTGTCTCCACAACACCTTTACCAATGGTATAGTTTTGTCCCGTAGCACTTGCTCCCGGTTATCTAATATTTGAACCGGTCGTTCTTTGTAAGAGGCATCCTTATCTACCTCCAAGTCAACCCAATCAAGCACATGAGAAGGGTCGGGTTCATAATTTCTAAGCATAGCTACATGAAATACGTTGTGAACTCCCGAAAGTTGTGGCGGTAAAGCTAACAGGTATGCCGCTTCCCCAATTCGCTCTAACATCTTAAAAGGCCCAATAAACCTTGGAGATAATTTGCTACTCTTGCCAAATCTCATCAAATCCCGCCTTGGTGAGATTTTTAGAAACACATGGTCACTAACTTTAAAAGATAAAGGTCGTCTCCTTTTATTGGCATAACTCTTTTGTCGGCTTTGGGCCGTAGCTAACCTCTTCCGAATGAGAACAACTTTCTCGGTTGTCTCTCTAACAATTTCCAGACCCAGTAATGGTGCATCACCCACTTCGGCCCAACAAACTGGTGATCTACAAGGTCGGCCATACAAGGCCTCAAATGGTGCCATCCCAATACTAGCTTGGTAACTTTTGTTGTAAGAAAACTCAATCAATGGGAAGTGCCTTTCCCAAGGCCCCTTAAAATCAAGAACACAAGCTCTAAGCATGTCATCGAAAATCTGAATGGTAAGTTCTGACTGTCCATCGGTTTGAGGATGATAAGCAGTGCTAAGAGTCAACTTAGTTCCCAATGCCCCTTGAAGGCTTTGCTATAACCGGGCAGTAAAATGAGAATCCCTATCCGACACAATAGTCACAGAGACTCCATGAAGTCGAACTATCTCTCTAATGTACAACTCTGTCAAGCGTTCAACTAAGTCGTTGGTGCACATCGGAGTGAAATGGGTAGACTTAGTTAACCTATCAACAATCACCCAAATGGCGTCATTGCCTCGTTGTGTTCTAGGAAGCCCAACTACAAAATCCATGGTAACACGCTCCTATTTCCACTCGGCTATCGGTAAGGGTTGTAACAAACCCGCTAGTCTTTGGTGTTCGGCCTTCACTTGTTGACAAGTAAGGCACTTCGATACAAATAAGCGACATCCCGTTTCATGCCCCTCCACAAAAACTAACGACTAAGATCATGATACATTTTAGTGCCTCCCTGGTGTACCGCAAGGCATGACTGATGGAACTCTCGAAGTACTTCCTCTCTACAAGATTTTGGTACAAACAAACGGTCTAGGTAACGTACACTCAGATCCGAGTGAACGTTCAAACCTTTCTCTTCCTTCCCGTTGGAAATCTTAACACGGATTGTGTCATGACCAGAACCCGTCCCTATAGATTAAGGTCATAACCGGCCAGTAATCATGAGATTACTACGGCCTCAAATCAGATTAGAATTTACTCCATCAGAGTTAAGGGGCCAAACAGAAACGACTTAAAGATTTTGTCCAATGAGCTATGCTTACATGGCATATCAAAACATTTCACATGTACTTAATAATAACTCACACCACATATCAGTAGTTAACATCTTGTATACCCAGGATCATTCAAACACATAGTCAGCTAAACCAAAAGCTTATACACATAAACGGTCTATCATGACCAATAGAAATAGCAAAAGATCATAAACAAAGCCTCTTGCGTAAGGCACCTAGGCTGACTTCACAAAAGTTGGGTTCCTTCTTAAATTTCACTAAGGCTGGGGTTGAACGTCCCTTTGCTCACCTACATACATATAAATGAGAGTGAGCTAACGTCCAGTGAATAATATCAAAATAAAGAGGTTAATGAATGAGATTCGTTCATAAATGAGTCATACTTATAATGTACATATTTGAACCACTATTCTCATTCACACCAGATCTACAAATCTCAACAAAGCAAAACGACCTTAGGTCCAACACATCATGTCCATATGCAAACGACCTCAGGTCCAATTCTTATACAAAACGATATGACCTCGGGTCCATCTATACGAAACGACCTTTGGTCCAACCAACTCTCTATTCAAAACGACCTTTGGTCCAATTCGAACACATCAAACGGTCTCGGGTCCAATTCAAACATATCAGGCGTATCAAACGGCCTTAGGCCCATTCTCTTTATATTCATATCCATACGTATTTCGTATTCATGATCATTATCCCTTTCATTCAAACGACCTTTGGCCCATCACTGTATTTCAACATATCAAATGACATATTCAAACGGCCTTTGGCCCATCTTTGCATTCATGTCTAACGGCCTTTGGCCCAATCATTCATGTCCGACAGCCTTTGGCCCAATCATTCATGTCCGACAGCCTTTGGCCCAATCATTCATGTCCGACAGCCTTTGGCCCAATCATTCGTATCCGACGGCCTTTGGCCCAATCATTCATGTCTGACTGGCTTTGGCCCAATCATTTATGTCCAACGGCCTTAGGCCCAATTCAGTCATGTCTGACGGCCTTAGGCCCAATTCAGTTATATCAAACACATCAACGGAAAACGAAAAACGGCAAGCAGAAAACGACAAAAGGCAAACGGCCTTAGGCCCAATTCAGATATATCAAACGTCCTTATACAAAATTAGGCATATAGAATACTCATTCATATTTCAAATCAACAAATCTATGAAGCTTATACAGAAGTAGCATTCGGAAAGTAACATACTTGAAAATATCTTTACTAAGTTATTACTCACAGTGTTTCGCCGGTGGATTTGCCCTCGAGCTCGACCCTACACATTGTATAACACATATGGGTTACAAACGATTCAATCCATTCTTAACTAATGCATTCCTCTTAGGCCTTTTTATTATCTTCTTAATCCATTTATAATATTCAATGCATGCCTAAGAGTGCTCAGAAATGGAAGAGAACGGAAAATGAAACACAAAACATCTTTACAAACTTCCTGAAACAGGGCTTCCCGCTCGAGCGTGGCTTTGGCCGCTCGAGTGGACCCCTTTGGTTTGCAAAAGTACTGGTTACTTCATTTTCACGCTCAAGCGTGACTTCGAACGCTCGAGCTGAAAGTCACACTACATGGCTCCCCGCTCGAGCGGACATCCATGTCTGCAAAAGTGCTGGAAACTAGCATTTTACGCTCGAGCGGCGACTCCCCTGCTCGAGCAGACATGCCGGATTCTGGTTTTTCCAGCAACCACTTTGAGCTTCAAACTTGCATTCAAGTCAACATATCTTGCATTTTATGACTCATAGTTCTCATATACATCTACTAACATGATGCCAACACCAATTCACCACATTATGAAGCTCAAATCACATGAATTAATTACATGCATGCTCCAAATTACACCAAACTCATTTCCAACATAACAAATTCATGCATTCAAAACTCATACTCTTATGAATTGTACATGCATGTGAGATATAGCTCTCATTCTCAATTAAAATGATGAAGAGATGATCAAAAGCATGAACTTCAATCAAAGATTCAACATGGATCATGTATTTCATGCTCAAACATACAAATTCATGGCAATTCCTTTCATGTATGCATTCTTTGACTTCAAATTCAACAAATTCAATTCAAATTATGTTCTTGATCACAATCAAACTTTGAACTCATGAAATTACAAACTTAGGCTCATAAATCTTTGCTTGATTACTCACCTAGGAGCTTCAATTCTCACAATTGTAGTTAGATCTTGAATTGGTCTTCAAATTATTCAAGCTTCTTGCTCAAATCTTCAATTGCTTTCCCCCCCTCTCTCTCTAGCCGACCCTCTCTCTCTTTCCTTAGAGAAATCTCAGCCAAATTGAATAAAACGAGAGGAATTGAGTGTAAATGACCCCTTTTATAGGCTCTCTCTCAATCACACTTCATTATTACTAATTAATTGAGCACTATACCATCAATTTAATCTATTTAATTTTATCTGAATCAATTTTTAATTAAATTTCACTGTATGCTCTCAAAAATATGCCAATCACAGTGGCGTAGTCAATTTCGGTTTTTGTGGCTGATAAGACCTTCAATTTAAATTCTGAAGCATATAATCAAACAGATTTTCCTACGGTGAACAGATAGAAATTCAAAACCACATATATTCATATAAATGACACTCAAAACCATAACAAACACATAATCACAATCATAATCAAGATTAATTAGCATAACACGGACCAAGGTTATCACAGATTGATTCCACATCGCGATTTCCTCGTTGTGCCTCTATGACCTTACTAACCAAGATAGGTTGAGCATTCAAAGTAAACAAGGTAGCACTCTCTCCGGACTCACCCAAGTGCAAATCAAACTTGCCAATAACATCTAGCATATCCTATTCCCGAATGGCCACACTTGCCAAACTACTCACAGATTTTTGACTCAAAGCATCGGTCACCACATTGGCTTTCCCCGGATGATAGTGAAACTCAAAGTCATAATCCTCCATAAATTTCATCTACCTCTGTTGTCGTAAATTCAAGTCTTTTTGAGAAAACAAATACTTTAGACTCTTATGATCGGAGAAGACTTCAAACTTCTCACCGTACGAGTAATGCCACCAAATTTTCAAAGCAAAAATCACCGCTGCTAATTCTAGATCATGGGTGGGGTAATTTTTCTCATGAGTTTTCAATTGTCGTGAACCGTAGGCCACAACGTTTCCCTCTTGCATCAAGACACAACCAAGTCCATCCCTGGACGCATCACAATAGACAGTGTAATTCAAACCCCTTCTGGAATTATCAAAACCGATGCAGTAGTCAATCTAGTCTTAAGCTCTGGGAACGACTTTTCACAAGCCTCATTCCGCACAAATTTGATGCTCTTTCTAGTCAACCTAGTCAAAGGTGCAACTAGTCTAGAGAAGTCCCTTACAAAACGTTGATAATACCTCGCTAATCCCAAGAAACTCCGGATTTCAAAAACATTCTTGGGTTGTTCCCAATCCTGTACGGCATCTATCTTTGAGGAGTCCACAGTCACTCCCTCTCTAGACACTACATGTCCCAAAAAACTTCACCTCCGTTAACCAAAATTTGCATTTTTCAAATTTGGCATACAATTGGTACTCACTAAGTAAAGCCACTGCTACCCACAAGTGAGTCTCGTGTTCCTCCTCGGAGGTTGAATAAATCAATATGTCATCCACAAAGACAACCACATAACGGTCCAAGTATTCCCAAAAAATTCTGTTCATCAAATTCATAAAGGAAGCAGGCGCATTGGTTAACCCAAAAGGCATTACAAGGAATTCATAGTGGCCATAACGCGTATGAAAGGCCATTTTTTGAATGTCCTCCTCTCGGACTCTCAACTAATGGTACCCCAACCTCAAATCTATTTTTGAGAAGCAACAAGACCCTCTAAGCTGGTCAAACAAATCATCTATTCTAGGTAGAGGATACTTGTTCTTAACTGTAACTGTATTCAATTTGCTGTAATCAACACACAACCACAATTATCCACCATTCTTCTTCACAAAGAGAGCCTGTGCTCCCCAAGGTGATGTACTAGGACGAATGAAGCCCTTATTTCAAAGCTCTTAGAGTTGAATCTTCAACTCATGTAATTCGGTGGGTGCAAATCTATACGTTGATATGGAAATCGGTGCCGTGCCAAGCACTAATTCAATGGAGAACTCAATCTCCCGGTGAGGTGGTAAACTAGTAAAATCTTCTGGAAAGACATCCGAGTATTCACAAACTACCCTTGGTAACTCAACACGAGCCCCGTCACTCTCACTATCCAAAAGAGTTGCAAGAAGGCCACTAAGCTTGCTCCTACTACGAGAGTTAACAATTGGCGACAAGGTCCTATCAACTCGGTTTCCCAAAAAGTAAAAACAATCACCACTCGAAGTGCACATCGTAACTCTCTGACGGTAACAATCAATCACAGCTTGGTAAGAACACAACTAGTCCATGCCTAAAATGACATCAAAACTCAACATATCTAGCAACACAAAAACAAACGGAAGTCGACGCCCGGCAACTTCTATTTCACAATCACGACAACCCCGGTCTAAATCAACTGTACCCCCAACAAGTGACTCTACTCTGAGTGGAGGCACTAACCGTGCTACCTCTAACCCCAATGCAGAAGCAAATGCAGTAGATATAAATGAATGAGATACACCCGTGTCTATCAATACATTAGCCAAAGAATTACTCATAACAAAAATACCTCTCACAACTGAGATTCTGGCAACTGCTCTGGCACGGTAACAGCATACACACGCCTCTGTGGCCTCTGATTAACTTGCTCCCCTCTTGGAGCATAGGCCTGTTGTACTGACTGAGCCGAAGTGGCTCCCTGATTAACTCGCGAAGCTTGTACTGATTGAGCTTGCTGGTGGCTTTGAGTCTGCCTCGACCTTAATGCGCCAGATGCACCTCCCAACTGTGGGCAAGTTCTCTTCATATGTCCCGGCTGACCACACTGATAACAATTAAACCCTTGACCTTTATTCTGAGACTGAGGCTGACTTGGAGATCGGTTAGGTGGTGGTAACATTAACTGCCCTCCTCCCTTCTGTGGGCATGAGAAGGATTTGTGACCCGGTTGGCTACACTTGAAACACGAGAAGTTACTCGATGCACTTTTTCCTGGACCCGCACTAGGCAAAGAAAAAGTGGATCTAGACTGTTGTGGTTGGGACTGGGATGGATAGGTGTTCCTGCTTTTCATGTTCTGCCTATAGTCTCCTTGAGACTCTTGGCCCTTAGACCTTGAACTTCGAAAACTCTCCTCCTCGGCTTGTATGGAAATTTCTATGTGTGTCGCCATCTCCACAAGACGGTCATATTCTCGAATCATATTTCCGACAAGCTTGAACATAATTTTTGTTTTCAATTTCTTTTCAAATTCAATGCAACGGCGCTCTTCTGTTGCCACCAACTCTGGTGCAAATATGGACAAACTAGAGAAGACCACCTCAAACTCGGCCACGGGCATGTCGAGTTGTTTGAGGTCTTTAAACTCTTGCCTCAATATCTCCCTAGCAGTGGGAGGTGTGTACTTATCTTGGAAAGCAACCGCAAAGGCTTCCCATGTCGGCTCCACTCTACCCTTGGCATATTTCCACCATTGACTCGCGTCTCCTTTAAGGTAGTAACTCGCTAGAGTCACTCTTAGTTCACTATCTTTGATGTGAAGCATCTCAAATGTCTTCACAGTTTGTTCGAGCCACTCATCTGCTTTCTGGGGCTCGGGACCACCATGGAACTCATCCGGTTTGGCCCGCAAGAACTCTCTAGTAAGGAAACTCGCCCTTGACTCCGCGGTGTTCTCTCGGGCTTGATTCTCCACCCTCAACAAGTTCATGAACTCTCTTAAAGCCCCTGCAATTTCTCGAGCCAGGGCCCCTATTGCGGTTGACCCGCTTGTCCCACCTGCTCGGCCACATTAGCTTGGCCTACTTGCTCGGCCACATTAGCTTGGCCGAACCCTTCTTCTTGCACCGGAACCCTATGGACCGGTACCTCATGCACACCTCGGCGACCCCTACCATGCCTCCCGCCTCTACCACCACGGACTTGACCCCTTCCTGACATTCTAATAAAGGACACAAGAGAAATAATTTAGCACATTAACTCATATGTGCTCGTAACTTGACTCACACGTTCGACTACAACAATTCTATATATTTCTCTACCATATGCACAATTCAATTTCACTCCACATAAGCACTTAGTCCTGTAAACACATATGGACTATGCTTTTACAATGAAATCCATCCGACGAAAAACCAAGAATTCTTAGTAGAACGAGTATTGATCAAGTACCCTTCTAATGAGACCTCAAGGAATTTAACAGGCGCAAACAACATCTCAAAAGTCCAATCTCATACCCATTTAGTCACATAAGCATGTTATCACATAGTCACAAAATGCATAACACTTCCTAAGCATGCTAAATGAACTCATTATGGTTAAACAACCACTTCCCACGAGCTCCAAGTATTCAAACCCGGTAGCTCTGATACTAAGTTGTAACGCCTCAAATTTCTAGCCCAAATGAGGATACAACAATCATGACTCTTTCAAGGAAAACCAAATATAAATCTCCGAACTTACATTACATGATACAATAGGTCTTCATGCAACAATACATTAATCCAACAACAAGAAAATAAACAAATAAATACCGGTATTAATGAATAAACAAATAAAATAAACAAATAAATACCGAATATAAATCTCCAAACTTACATTACATGATACAATAGGTCTCAATGATGTCATGCAATTTCAATTCTTCAAAACTTAACAATTCATTTCAAGAGTGGTAAATACGACTCTAGTAATCCCTAGGTCGGTGTCTGCAAGTAGATTATATAAGTGCTACTAATTTGCTATTTTTACCGGTATTAACCGGAAGGCTCGACATCTATCTGCGCGGGTTTTCAGTCTTTCACCCCGGACTCTCAGGCCAACTTATTCAATATCATCTACATGACCTATCAAGACTTACCAACGTGTTTATCCCAAAACCATTCCATGAAAACTTGTTTCTCAACATTCTTTTCTCAATGCAAGTTTTAAAATCAACTTTCAAAGTTTAATGTAATCAAATGAATTGATATACCAATAATACAAGAGGAATATAAATATTGTTATTTCAATTCATCATCTAAGGAATAACACAATTCCATCTTCTCAAGTATCTTCAACAATTAGTCATTTCAAGACTATTTCAACGTTTTAAACAATAATTTTCCAAATTGAACAATAATTCTCATATTCCTTGAAAATCCTTGAATGATATTGTTATATTTATTTTGTGTGTCAAAATAAATGGATACACAAAATAAATATAACAATATCATTCATGGATTTTCAATCTCTTAAATTTTTTTTTCCAAATTTTAGGTTTTCTTACCAAAACTATACAACTCAAATCTTTTGAAAGAAGACTTTCTAAAATCATCTTTTCTTCAATCAACGAAGATCAAAACCCATAAGATTATTTTAAAAGAACAAGAGACAAACTCACTTTCAAAATCGCTCAACTTCTTGAATCAACAATCAATTTTCAAAGCTATCGAAAGATGATTTCGAAAATCATATAGATCTTGCAAAAATATATATATAAATCTAAGAAAATCCCTACATCAAGTTTTGAAGAAGAAATGAGATGAAACCCCCAAAATCAACGGTGTCGAAACTCGATCTTCACTGCACACAACGAAGCCCTCGAGATGATAACTAACTCTGGTGAAGAACTTAGGTCTAAATCCCAATGGATTTGGAGAAATCAAAGAGAGAAGATGACTTCTAGAGAGAGAAGCTCCCGATCTAAAATTCTGGATAGTTTTAGAGAGAGAGAGGATTGAAAAAGTGATTTGAAATATCAGATTCACGAACTGATATAACATGGTCCGCTCGAGCGTCAAATACACTAACCTAGTACTTTTGCAGACATGTCAAACTTCTGAAACCAAACATTCTCCGCTCGAGCGCATAAATGGCCCGCTTGAGCGAACTAGCAACTTCAAATGCATTTTGCATTTTTGCTTTGGGGGCGCTGCCCCTCGACCCCGCCAGGGCGCTGCCCCCTCGAACCCCACAAGTTGACCGGATAGCTCGATGCTCGATTGGCCCAGTGACGTGGCAAAACATGAAAGAAGGATCAAAATTGGGATCGCTACATATATCATTCAAGCACTTAGCCTCATGGTAATCATGCTTGACATGGAAATAATCACACGCATGCAATATGCTAAAGAAATAAATGCTCACCTAATACTCCAAGGCAAGCCAAAAGAAATAAAACAATTAGAAAAATGTATGCTCTAATATGCAGGTGACTAATGTAACACATGCGATATGCAATCATAGGCTCGGCTACTAGTATGGCATGTGAACCAATGTGATAGCATGTGGTTTAAACATGTTTCAAAGAGTTTAAGCAATAACAATGCTTTGTTTAGAATGATGAATTGAGCTTTGATGCATACAAGACGAATGGATGCAAATTGTGAAAAATGCTAAGGAAACATGATATTTTATGCTACTATCATAAGCAAGTAAATAAAAGGGAGAAAGAAATGGGATTGGAAGGCATACACACTTATTATATGTTTTGCCCTCGTGCAAGAGGGTCTGAATGGGTGTCTAAGCTAATTATCGAATTAACTAGCTATTACAAACCAAATGAAATTAATTAACTACACTAGCTAATCTAAGTTATTACAACAATCCAATAAATAAACCAATGATTGCGCATAATGTTCCTTAGAAACTGCTCTGTCTGCCTTGCTAAGAAACTGCCCTGTGTTCACCCTCAGCCATTGCTCTGTATTTCTCAAAACTGCTTTGTGTACCACACATTGGAGCCCGACCGGCCCCCAATGAGGCCCGGCCGGGTCCAAACAAGGCCAGCCGTGCCCTAATTTCATGTAAAACCTATTTTTGTGTTCTAGGGTGAAAATAGTGCAGACAGAGCAACTTTAAACCATGTTTGTCCATTTTGCTCTTCTCTATTATGGGGAACTTCAAGAGAAAAACAGATTTGGTTCCAAAATCATCAACAAGCACATTGATGGCTTGATGAGTTCAGACACGATTTGGACAAAATTAATAAATGCAATGAAAGACAACCACCCATCCTTCCTCTCACGAATGTTCAAAGAGAGAAGTAGACATGTCTCAAGATTCATCAAGACATCATGAATTGATATGTGATCACTCTTGACGCGATAGACTCGGCATAACGTTTAGCCAAATCCAACCCATTTTATTAATCTGTTTTATGTCGGTTTGATTAATTTTAGCCTTTTGTTAGCTTTTTTTATCTGACCTTTCCATTACTTAATCATTTTGTCCGAAAATGAGAATTAAGTCCACTAATGAAGAGAGGTGTCAAACAAGAAGTTGTTTTGGCATGAGAGAGATGTAATGCCCTGATAATGAACCTTCAAAGAGATTAAACCATTTAGCATAGAATGTCTCTTTATTAAGCTTAAACAACACTCGTTTGAAACAACACTTACAAACAAAGAGAAAACCAAGAAAGGAGGGAGAGTGCAGAGATGATTATGCAAGATTGATTGTTGGACAAGTGGGACTCTTTACATGGAATTAAGTAAGAAAAGCTATCAACTCCAATAACTCGATGTCTAAGGCCTAAACAATTGAAGCCATAAGGACGTACAATACAAGAAGCAAAGTATTCAAAGCATAAATTAATTAAATGAATTAAATAGCCCCTAAAACAAAAAAAAATAGTGATGAAACAGCCTCAAAAACAGGCTGAAAATAGTTTGAAAAGCTAGAAAAAGTAAGCAAAGATTAAAGAGAACAAAACTAATAAGCAAGCCTAAGGAAGGGTGGCTAACCCCTCCACTTTTTACAACTTCAAATTAGATATTTTAGTCTATAAAAATAGTCCAAAAACAGCCCAAAAACAGTGACTAAAATCATGTTAAAAGAGCACAAAAAATAAGGGAAAACAAAGAGATACAAAACTAGTAAGCAAGACTTTTTGAAACTTTTAAATCACATTTTTCAACCTTTACAAACTCTGAAAATCAGTATATAAAGACAAGAAAAATAGAGGAAAAGAGTAGAAGAAGATGAAAGAAGAATGTGCAAAATTATACCTCTTGAAAAGAGAGGTAAAGCCTTAGTTAATAAACTCGATTCCAATACCCTCAAGTTTCTGAAATTTAGTTTGAAATCTCAACAAAAAGCTCCAAGAACAAGCTCCAATGGTGTATGTATTGTGTATGTATAGTTAAGAAGGTTTGAAGGTGAAGAAAGCTTTTGTAAGGAAATTATGTCTATGCTCCTACAAATATCTCCTCTCAAGGTTCTGAAAATATGCCTTGAATTCTCTACAAGAAAGCTTTAAATCCAAGCTTTAATGGTGTATGGAGGGTGAAGGTTGATTTGAAGAACAAAAAAAGCTTAAAGGTTCAAGAGCTTTCATCAATGTCTAAGCCTCTTGAAAGGTTTTTCTAACCTTAAAATCTGAAGTAGGAGGTCTTATTTATAGAATTTGAGCCAATTTGGTTGAAAATATCTTCAAACAAAGCCAGCTGTCCAATTCCCGCCAACTGTTTGTTTCTCGCTATTGAGACTCGGCCGAACCCCAAAACACACGGTTGGGCCCAAAAACACACAGTTGGGCCTAAAAAACAACTTTGGAAAAGTTTTTATTGAGAGCCGATAGGGTCTAAATGGGGCACGACCGGGTCTAAAAGACTGCAGTTCAGGTCCGACTTCAAATGGGCATATCTCCCTTATCCGGAATCGGTTTTAGGTGATTCTTGAGTCTAAATTGAAGCCCTGAAAGTCTACTTTCCAATAGTTATGGCCTTACCTCTAAATTCTAAGTGGTCAGAGAGATATGCCTAATTTAATGAAGGCTGCTCATTCTTTCTCAACGGTTTGATGCCTAACCTCTTCCCTAACTAGTTTTCTTCCCTCTCCTTCTATTTTCTTCAACTCCAAACCTAAAACTAAAATGTTTTAAAATATTTTTCAAAGAATTCACATCCCTTCCATTTATTCCACTTTGTCCTTACTCGGTTTACCAAAAAGTGCAATATTTTAAACGAAATGCGAGCCTCAGAACATCGTAGAAGCATTTGGAAAAATATTTTGAAAAAGAGGATTTTTAAAGTCTAAAATAGTTTTAGTCAAAATGGGGTGTAAGGTTGGAATTAGAGTTTGAATCCAAATTTCTTCACTGAAAAAGATTGCATAGTGTAATTTTCATCATTGGGTGTTCGGAATAAAGCGTCCAAGTCTTAAGGGAGGTAAAAAATGGGGTGTTTACAGTTGCTCCTCTTTAACAGAGCTCGAAGTCATGAAATGATGTGAGTGAATATCAAAGCCCGAAGATGACTCATTTTGACAAGGCCGTAAGACTTGGGCAAACAAACAAAATGCAAATGCAGTTGGTTGAACTTGAGAGTTGCTTACGTATCCCATTGCAAGGAATCAAAGCAGCGTAGTTCAGGGACAGAATGCAAATAATACACAGTGCAATGCAATAATATAATCAAACCACAAGCAGTGCTCACCACATAAATATCATAAAGGAATGGGGATGAAAATCAAATTACGTTTTATATAGAAAAGAAGTGTAGGCATGAGTCGAACGACACCTAACATGGGCTAAGTGCCTACATTCTCAATACTGGCCTTAGCGCAACATGGATTCTTACACATAATAGAACCATGTTTTAACATGAAAGGGGTGTGAGCACCTGCAAAACTATGTTTTTCGTAGAATGACAAAGAGTACAAGTAATTGGGTGGTATGATGTAAGTGAAGAATGATCTGCTGAGAAAAGATAATAATCCTAAATGCTAAATGCAACAAGAAAAAGTACAATGCAATGGATGCAATGGATGAAGTGAATAAAGGGCGTAGGTCGAACCACATTTTACCTAGAAAAGGTATGGATACAAAACAGACCACGTCTAACACAGAAAATGTGCCGACACCCTCAATATTGGCCTCAGCGCAACATGGGTACGACAAAATCATGTTTCAACGAGGGTAAGGTATGAGCACATACCGAACTAAGCTTAACATAGAAAGGATGCAGGTGATAAAATGATATGATGTAATGAATGCGATGGATAAGGTGACATACTCCAACCACGCTGGAATCGTGAGAGAAGGAAGAACAAATCCTAAAACAAGCTGCAATCGTGTGAGGAAAGGAACACTCAAATCACGTTGAAATCGTGATAAAAGGTCTTGAAAAAACCGCCCAGGGTCGTGTTCCATGCGTCCTGAGATAAATTCTAAACACGCTGAAATCATGTGAGGAAAGGAATACTCAAACCACGCTAAAATCTGAGAAGAGGTCCTGAGAAAACCGCTTAGGGTCGCATTCCACGCGTCTTGAGAAAAATTCGAAACACACTGAAATCATGTGAGAAAGGGAACACTCAAACCATGCTGAAATCGTGAGAAGAGGTCTTGAAATGATGTGATGGATGCAAAGAGTATGATGAGATTGTGCGATGGATGCACAGGAAATGCAGTAAACAAAGCGGCACTTTAGAAAGTACCTCATAGGGTGAGTGGCGATGAACCGCTTTACTCAGATGGGAATCTCCATATTGTGTTCTTCGAACTCTTACCTGCAACGCACAGTTCAAAGACCCTCAAATGCTGACCAGGGGTAACCTCTGCATGTAGAAGCCACGAATGTCACTTTTCTTCCTGATCATATTCACAACTTTCCCTATTCTCTAATAGGGTGACAGACTAGGTTAGTTTAGTATCCAGAATTGAGGTGCATACATGCTACCTCAACCTATGGGGCTACCACACAGATTTCAAGTCGATGATACACCCCTGAGTATTTAAACCAGACTTTAATCTCAGAAATTCCAAACCTTTGTGTTCTAGGCATCGCCATTCAAACTCTAGTTTCTGCCGTCGCAGTTGGTCTCCTAGGAACTCATTCAAACCTAACTAAGACACCTCTGGCAAGGAAATAGTGTTTGGGGAGAGCACTTCTGATTGCTATTCTGATTTGAAGCAGGTTTTGAGCTTGAGATCGAGGTACACTCATACTTTAAAGAAATGGCAAGGTTTGAGAAGGTGCATCTGGAATACAAACCCGAAATTTGTTAAAGTTAAAACAAACTTAGATGCTCTAATTTCGCCTCTTTTCTTTTGCTTTGCAGTCCGGAACCTATGTAGCTTCAGATAGGTCCTTGTTCTATTGCTCCCTCTTTTGATTGGGGTTGGACCCTATAGTTTGTGAAAGGAAGAATCCTATTTTACACATCATGTTGGGAATGACACAACACTTTGAGCACAAAACAATTTATTTTGGCAATTAAAACCAAGAATGAGTTCTTAACCAGGTATTGAGCCTACGACTGACCACAGTACACCATGACTCAATAAAGGAAAAATGAAGTAAAAACAACCTAAACGCATCGATTTACACCTACCAAAATCAAAATGACTCAAAACAAGAATCGAGACAAACAAAAACAACAAACACAATACTTGGATATTCACCACCGGTGGGAGACCTCTTAGTTCACGGGGAGCCCATCACTTCTCCAGGCATTGTTTCTCATCCTTTCTCATTTGTGATCCTCACATCACTTTGGCACTCAATCTTTATTTTCTTTGAAAAGCCATTTCTTTACTTTTTTTCTCAACGCACATCTCTCTATTCTTTAATCTCTCTCTCTTTTTTTTTTATCTCTCCCCAGGGTGGTTAATGAATAAGTTGGAAGTTGTTGACCCTATAAAGGGGGGGTCGAATATCCTACTCCATTTCTAGTTTGTGCTTCACACTTGGCTCGATACCTCATTGCTTGAAGGATGAGAAAGCCTTTTGGCCCTTGCTGCTAGCTTTAGTTGTGCCCTTTCTAGCGAGTACGTTGACAACGAGGAAAAGACAGAAAACCTGACTTGACTTTGCCTTTAGTTCATCATTTTGACCATTTTTATTTTTTTATTTTTTTGGCTTTCTGCTAAAATAATTTTGACCAACATGAGAGTTAGATTAACATGCTTATTTGACTTTCTGCTTTGAAATCATGTAAGTCAGGCTATGAGCACTGAAAATTTTCCTTTTCTAGGTCCAGGAAATGGTCTAGTTTTGGAAAAATGAAATAATTTTTGAGAAAATTAGTCAACTTTACTAAAAATCCTCAAAAACTGTTTTGGCAAATTGCCACTTCTCAACCAACATGGAATTAACTCTTGAGATGCACAACCTCAGATTTGAACTCGATTTCTCTTGCAGCTGAATCTTTTAACGGAATATGACAATCTATTTTGAACGAAGATGAGCCAATTTGCACATGGATAGGATAGCTGAGTTGAACAAGCCAATCAACATGGATGAGACCAACAAATCGAAAATGGATGAGGCTGAACTTCAGGATGAAATTGCCTACGTATCCAAAAGATGAGAATAAGGTCGTACGTAGTTCCCGGGGGTTAAGGTGCACTCGAGTATTAACACTCTCCTTTTGCACTCTAACTTTTGCCAAAGCTGCCCTTTCAGGTTTTCAACCTTGCGAGCTCTATTTTTTTCTTTCTCTTTCTTCTTCTTTTTTCTTTTTCTTTCTTTTTGTTCTTTGTTTCCATTTTTTCTCATTTTTTCTCATTTTTGTTCTTTTCTTTTTTTCTTGCTCTAACTTTTGCCTGGGTCACCCTTCTAGGTTTTCATCCCAACGAGCCCCTCAAGGATAGAAAGGTTTAACTTGTCCATGTTGATTGGCCGTAGGATCTCTAAGCCATCTGAATTCACGAGAATGACTATTGTTCTTGACTAAATAGTCTTGATGATGTAAGAGCCCATCCAAGTGGGTCTGAATTTGCCCCCAGTGTTGTGGATAGGAACTCGATTGTCCTTTAGCAAAAATTTTCTTCTCTCCAATTATGGGATTTGGCTTCCTTGCCAGTCTCTTTTGGTTTGAGTAATGACCTAGTTTTGAATCTTCGAGCATATCTGACATTTTTTGCCCCTAGTTCAAGGGTTGCTTCTAATCCAGCTATGCAAGCTTCCTTTGATGACATCTGACCTTCTTGCCCCTAGTTCAAAGTTTGCTTCCAATCCGACCATGAAAGCCTCATATTTTGGTTGATCGTTGAAAGGTTCAAGGTTTGAAAGCAAAGGCGTTGAATCTCGAGGCCGAGAGTGATCTTATGCTGCACAATCTCAAGATCAATTCCAAGAATGTCTTCATGGGACCACACAAAAAAACATTTTTTGAAATCTTTTAATAAAGCGACCAGTCGCTCGTGCTCTTCTGAAGACAATTTAGAACCAATATGGATCAAGCCAGGATCCTTCTTAGTACTCACATTAACAGACATGATCCCATCCATTAAAGACTTAGCACACCTCTCTTCCTCTTAGCTGATCAAATTTTGTAAATCCCAAGGAATTCCTTCCTCTTTGTTTTCATCACAATTTTGGAAACAATTTTGGAAAACTTTGGTCAATGCAATGATTTAAAGTCATAGACAAGTAGGTGAAAATAGCCGTCGTTCCATTCAGATCTTCTGGCTCAATTGGCTAATGATAGAAACAGACGCAAAAGAAAGAGTGAAAAGGCAAACAAAAACAAACAGGGAAGTGATGTCCAAGTTAACATGCCCGAAATCGCCTAACCTTAACACAACAAGACTGACTCAACACCCAAGTTTGAAAGTAAAAATAGAAAACGTTTTCATTAAACATAAGGTTTTGGTAATTGGAAAGTAAGGATTTTGTTGAGAAATCAAATGGATTTGAAAATACATTTGGCCATATTGTATATATGTATTGCATCATGATCATTTATGTTGTTTGAACATGTTTAGTTTTTGAAATATTCTGTACTGGGCTTTATGCTCACCATACGTGGCTGAAAATGTTTTTAAGGTGCACATATGTGGATGTGAACTGTGACCTGAAGTTATATTCAAAACCGTGTAGGCTGGTTCAGTTATTTGTAGGCCATGGGTCATTTATGTTATTTATTGGTCGTGTGCCATTCTTGTAAGGGTTACACGCTTGTGTATGATGTAAGTCACAGGGCGTTCAATTTAATTTATAACATCTGTGTATGTTTTTAGTTACAAGACATTCGTTCGACTTAGATGTTGTAGTTAGGAATGTATAAAACTAGATAAACACATGTATTGTGTGACAATATTATATTCATTTGCATGAGAATTGTTATCTATTGTTCATCGTTGGGTAGTTTATTCATGTTAGTTGGACCGTGTAAATCCAGGGCATGACAACTTGGTATCAGAGTTAACCGAGTTTGTAAACCTTGGGCTCGTGGGAAGTGGTTAGCCATAATTGGTTTATCATGCTCGGTGAGGACATTTGTATGTTGTGTGCTAAGTGATAACATGCTTATGTATTGCATTTTATGTGGATATAGTGTTGAGACTCATAGATAGTATTCGTTGTCTAGTTGACTAACTTGAAAGTCTTATTGGAAACACGTTTGATCAATGTTGTTTCTAATGGGAAATCTAAGCGAGCATTGGAACAGATAACTATCTTTGTAGATTTAGCACGATTATATGTTATGTGTTATGTAGTAGGTGATGTGTGATTTGAGTAGTGTCTCAATGTGGTTGTCCGAATAATCATTATGTAATTATGTTAATATTTTGGGGGAGGGTAATAGTGTTATATATCCTAGGTGGTGGGTATTCTCTCTTTTATATAGACGTTTGAAAAAAGTAGTAAACTCGGAGTGGATACCTCAGTGTGTGCTATACTGGTTGTGTATTAGCATTGGTTGTGAGTTAACATGGATTACCTTGGTGGCGGTTGGTACGTCTTTGAGAGACGGTAGTGTTTTCGAGTCCTTTGTGACAGTATGTAAAGGTTGAGTTCTGATGCTCACTTGGGTGGTATTGTGTATGTTTGGTGTTGGTTGGTAATCTTTGGACTAGTATGGTTTTGGAGTTAGTCATGACCTCGGTTGGTAAGGTGTAAGGGATGTAGGCGGTGTCAGAATTTTTAGAACACGAAGAGTTAGGTTTGAACTTATATGTGTTTGTAGTGGTGGTGTATGGTTCCGACTTCAGTGTTTGTAACCTAGAAACCCGTGTTGTGGGGTGTGGTTGGTTGGGATGCAATGTTGTGGTTTGACTTCCCTCGGGGTTGGTGAAGTTAGTTGGGCCATTTAGGCCATGAGTTGTTTATTATAGATGATGTATGATTGGTTGGAATAGGCGTGTTTGTTTCCTGTAATTGGGTGAGGCAATTAGTTGAATACCAGGTAGAGTTATTGTTGTTGTGGGCAATTCGGTAAGGCACGAGGTGTGTTAGGAGATCGTGGATGGTGTGATTGATTTTGAGTTAGTGTTTTGGCAACGGGTTGTTGCGGTGGGCTGGTCTAAGGTTGACCTAGTGAACTGGTACAGCGTAGTATAGGGATGTATGCAAAGGGGGAGTATTCCTTTATTCTGGGTATAGAAAGACTTCAGATTATTCATGTTTTGAGAATAGCGTATAGTTTCTTTGGGTATAGACTTGTACCTTAATGGTAGGTAATGTTAGTAGATCTTGGTATTATTTGGTTGGTTGTTTCTTGTGAAGGGATATTAGTCCCTTATCGTAGTATTGGTCGTCAGTGTTTGGTGGGTGGTGTGTTCTGAACACCTTATGTTGTATTTCGGCCAGTGGTATTGTGGACGTTTCCTAGTTTTAGAATTTATTTGTTGTATTTGGGTGCAAGAGATGTGGACCTTAATTCTGGTTAAGTTAAGAGATGTTTTCAGAAGGGTTGATCGGGTATGTAACCCATGGTTCGTGCGTGACCTATGTGTAGGGTCACAATGGTTTAGTGTTTTTGGTCGAGGTTTGGATTAACAGTGATGAGGTGATTGTCTTCGGAGATGGGCCATGTTTTGGCTCACGTAGCATTCTAGGTTGGTTGAGAGAGTAGTTGGGAATGTAGTGACTTGGGTGGAGGAGGTTGAGAACTTCTTTTGTTCTTTTGTGGAGTTAGGATAGTATGACCTTGAAAGCCTTGTAAGTGTCATGTGTATGTGTCGGGGTTTGGTTCAAGGCAATTGTTTGGTAAGTATTAGCAAGTGGTAGATTGACTAGGGGACTTAGTGTTTTGGTTGTACTTATATAATGGGTGATGGCATAGAATGTGGATTAACGAGTGACTTTATTGGTCACTAATGGATGGAGGTGTTGTGTTTACTTGTTGTTCGGTTTGGGTTATTACGTGGTGTCAGTGGTGTTGTATCGTGGTAGGCTTTTGCGAATTAGTTTGGTATGGGAGAATAAATATGCGAAACTCGTTGTGAATTTGGTCGGGATTGTGAGTACATTGGCAGAGTGAGGGCATTAGTGTTAAGATAACCCATTTGGGGGTTTTGCTTGTGTGGTGTGTACCGGTGCATGGTTGGGGGTTGTTCGATGTTTTGTCGAAGGGGATTGGTCATGGGACTATCCTAGAAGGTTGCCTTGGTGTAACAATAGTTTGTTTAATGTGTTGTTAAGAGTGGTCTAATGTTCAATAGTGTTGGGTCACTTTTTGGTTTAGATAGTGGAACTCCATTTCAGAACCAGGTTACTCTAGGTTAACTTTGAGGAATCCCGAAGGATTCAACGAACATGTGAGGTTGTGTATGGAACTCCATTTCGAAGTTAGTGAGGTTGGGCAAGGTGTTGGTGTTGATTTTGGGTTATGTGAAGTTAATTGCTATGTGGTGTTTGGAGGCTGGTGCGAGATAGTGGTGTTGAATAGTTGATTGGTTAGTAGTTGGGTTGGTTGATATATAGTCACCTTTGAAATAGGTTGGAATTGAGGGTTATGTAATTGAACGGTGTCTTGGTGTGGCATGCAAATCCTGTATGGATAGTTGGGAAGCTGTTTTGAGTTCATGGTAACTGGTTTGGGTTTACGGTTGGGAACTTTGTTCTTATGTTGTGCTTTTGCATCATTATGTGATTGGTGGGTGTGAAATTTCTTTATCTTGTGTTATTGCATTACTGGCATTTCAGAAATTTTTAGGGATTCTCATCGTGAAAAATTTGTTTTGGTATTGTGGCATCACTGTGGGTGTGATGGGTTTTGTTGGGTGACAGTTTTATGGTTCACCGGAGGAACGCTAAGGAATGATTTTGAGGTTGGCTGTGTTTGGTGGAGCTCTAGAAATGTGATTCCAGTCCTTGGTTTGAACGTTATGTTTGGTTTGAGCTCTGGAAACATGATTCTACACCCACTTTTGAAAACACGTGTACCCGGTCATTCTCTCGGATGTCCCCCGGACGTCCGGCCATGTTTTTTTTTTTTTTACAATTGGCACCCGTTATTTTTTTATATTGTAAATAAAAAATATTTTCAGAATTTAAAAAACAAAATTATAAGCTTTGAATAGAATTTTAAGTTGTGTGTTTGGTTATGAGTTGTAAATTTTTAAATCAAATATCATATGTCACATCAAAATTTCAAACTCAATTCAAAACTCTTTTCAAAACTCATAACGAAACAATTTTTCCACACTCAAATCATAATTCCAAAACTGACAAACTCAAAATACAACTCTATTCTCAAATCATAATTCCAAAACTCTAGCAAACGTTACCAAAAATTTTCTTTTTGGTGTTGTGGCCTTGAGTAGTTTTCTTGAACAAAAACGGTTTTGGTTTGAAATGTAAGTTTTTGATTTAATAAAAAGTTGAATCCAACAAATCAAAATAATAATAATAATAATAATAATAATAATAATAATAATAATAATAATAATAATAATAATAATAATAATAATAATAATAATAATAATATTTTGAAAATGAAACTGATTTTGGTGTTATGAGTAACACTTGTGGTTTCGGAAAAACAGTTTGAAAATCCCTGAGTTTTGTTATGGACGGTTGAAAATGTATTTGGGTTTTGACAGTGCGAGTTTGAACACCTTTTGGGAAAGCAAAGTGTTTTGAAACAAATAGGGAAAACAAGAAATTTTCTTTAACTTGAATGGGCCATCCTATATCTTGTATTGGGAAGTCGGGTTTTGACTTGGCCTGAGTTGTTAGGTACATGTTGTATGTTTATTTTGCATTGGCTTAGAATCGTTGGGCATCAGTAGGCCATAACATTGTTAGGTTAATTGTGTTTTGTTCTATGTTCTCGTGCTACGAGAGAGTTGATTGGGAGCTTTGTGTGCTAGTAGCTTTCTTATTCTCCGTGTCCGAGCGTTGGGCACTCGGTAGCAATTTGGGTATTGTTGGTAGTTGAGGCGTGTCATGTCTTTGAGTCCAAGGAGTTCTTCTTGTTGCTATGGTGGTGGTGGTTATTATTTCTTGTCTCGTAGACTACGGCGAGTTATATGGATCGAAGAGTCATCCGTGAGATTTTCTTACCATTCTTGGTGTTCGGATGTCTTTGGAACCCCGAGGAGTTGGACCGGGATCCGGGAACTTATCCCCAAATGGATCTGAGCGTGGGTGATGTCGTGTTCACCAGTACCATTAGGTGGCCTTTTTGGTTTTTGGCGTTTCTTCAATTTCAAGGTCGAAAGTTTCTAAGGTGGGGAGGTTGTAGCACTTGTGTCCTTTAAACTATTGGAGAGTGTATTTTATTTATTTATTTTCATTTTTGTAGTCTTTGTAGTTGTTGTATCTTGGTTTTTGAGGAGTACAATTCGATTTTGACTTTTTGGGATTGTTCGTTCGCACTTGTTTACGTTGAAAAGTTCTTTGAGAACTTGGAAAATGTGTTATGGTGTCAACACTAGTCTTTTTGGGGTTGACACCACCTTGCTGCCTTGGTCTTAGTGTCTCTGCTGGTTTATAGGGTTGACAACTCGGGTCCCATGGTCGATCCTTGTCTACTGTTGTGTTCTGGGTGTTGTTATTGAAATATAGGGTCGACACAACTAGTTCCTAGGGTTGACCCTTGTCTGCTGCACACATTAGTGTCTCAGTTTTTCTTCTTGAGGGTCAACACCACTGTCTTGAGGGTTGACCCCTGTGAGTTATTTTCAGAAATTTTGGTTCGATTTTGGGCCCAACTTTTGGGGGTTTTGACTTATTCTTTTCGTTAACTTTGTGGCTATTATTCTATCATTACCTAGCCACTATAAATAGGCTCTAGAACACTCTTCCCTCATTATTTCTTTTATATTTCCTTCTATTTTCATCTTTTCACCGTGAATCTCTCTTTCTCTTTCTCTCTCTCTCCCCCCTCTAAACTCAACTTTTTCACTTAGATCTCTAGATCTATTCACGTAGAGGCATCTTTTCACCTTGGTTGTCACGACCCCAAACCATCCCTAGTAGGATGGTGCCGTGATGGCCAGTAATCCGAGATTACCGAAGGCCACTTACAAAATTCACACACAATCAGAGTATAAATATATGGGGCTCACGAGTGCGGAAGCAATATATACAAATCTAATTAGTCCATAAGAACAGTGCATAAGTCAAATGGAATAGCATACATCTTTACATAGCTTTACAACTTGAATACAAATAAAATGAAGTACAAAAATATATATTACATCTTGACTAAAAGACTTCTCGAGCCGACATGTTCAAAATACATAAGCTTCAAAATTGCCGACATCCTCACTGCCGACATAACATGCATACAAAACACACATCTCGGCATAGCTGACTTCTTGCTTGTTACCTACATATATACATAGGGAGGGTGAGCTTGGATACTCAGTGAATGGTATAAGTAATAAAGGGGTTAAATGAATGATACCCGAGGTTTTTACAAAACATACATATCATATCTTGTACAAAACGTGGGATGAATCTAGTTCATCAACTTGATCTTACAAAACTTGCTTACTTACTTGGATGTTAATAACATCTACATAATACAAGGGATGACATTCCGGACTTACAAGATCCACGAGGTAAACCGTCAGTGGCAAAACAAGACAAAACAAGGGAGATATCTCAACAAGGGTGCTACAAAAGTTTAGAGTCCTCTAGCACAAAGGACCTATGTTACGAAGGCCCGTAGCCCCCTAACACGAGAGTACTATTAAAGTTTAGAGTCCTCCAGCACGAGGGACCTATGTTACGAAGGCCCGTAGCCTCCTAACACGAGAGTACTGCGAAAGTTTAGAGTCCTCCAGCATAAGGGACTTTCAAAACAAGATGTGCAGTTGCATTATAGTCCCCTGACACTAAGGACTTTCCGAGAATGTCATCAAAACAAAACTTACTTGATACATAAAAATAGGGGTAATCATTCATGCTTAACAAATACTTTTGTCAAAACAAGGCAAAGCTTTATCAAAACCTTATAACATAGCTTTATTAAAAATACCACTCACATAATTCTTGGGACGTCGGGATCAAAGCAAAGGTCCAAGTCCTACGAACACATGGCAAAGTCTACTGAACATACTTATCAAAACAAGTCTTACATGCATGCAAATGATCTCGGGAAAACATGCTGGAAGTCAAAACACTGTTTTACATGTCAGGAAGACATGCTGGGTACCAACCAGGTCTTTGCCGAGGTCCTACACCTCCTGGCCGAGGTGTGGCTACCTAAGCTTCGGCGTGGGGCTGCATGCCGAGGTGCTCACAAGACAAACTAAAGGTGTAAGTGATCATGCAAGGTAGGCCAAGGTGAGATACGATGCTTGGCCTAAGTGTGAGGTCTAGGTAAGAGTGATCTCGGCGACTACACTTAGGGAAGTGAGGTCTGGAGATCTGGGTTTCCACCCGTGAAGAACAGGAAAAACATGAACATGAAGAACATGAATGCTAAAATCATAACATCTTTATTACAAAATCTGGGATTTCATGCTATGAGTTCGAAAACATGGACCTGGGTACCCATACTTGAAAATCATATGAAAACAAACACAAAAACATGGATCTAGGCATGAGCTTTCGGATCAAAACATGACTTTTCTTGAAGAACACATGAATACTATTTTCTCTTTCTAAAACCGAACTTCAAAGCAATGCATGGCTTACAAATCATATTCAGTCATGCAATGCAATAACATGAACATGAAGAACGACAAGAGCAGATCAAGAATCTAACCTTAGAACACGGATCTAACGGTTCGATCTCTAGGGATCAAGCTTGGAAATCTACTCTCCCTCAAGAACTCTTCTTCCTCAAGAACTCTTCTTCCTCTCCTAGAGCTTCTCTCTCCTCTTCGAAACAAAGATATAGAAATGATAGGTTTTCTCTCTCTATCGGCTGACTTAACACTCAGCTCGGACATGTGGCAACGACTGGTTGGTTCTCCTAAAAAAGGTGATAGATTGACAAGACAAGACTATGACAAAGTGTATCTAACAAGCTACTCGGTAAGGCACTCCGGCAAGTGATGACATCGGCTAAGGACAAAGCTTCGGCAACTAAGGTGACAATGACCTCGGCTAGGAAGGACAACACTTGACTAAGCTGTGCCACACCTTGGCCTAGATGTGCCACACCTCGGTCTAGGTCATACCACTCCAGGACAAGATCACTAAGGTGCAAAGGTAACATCTCGGCCTAGATAATACACATCTCGGCCTTGGTGATGAACACCTCGGCCTAGATAATGACATCTCAGACAATATTTCAGGGCGAAGGTGGAGGTCGAACAAAGGGGTTCTAAGATAATTCTAGACTGAAGATGACCTCGGCTTGGAATGATCTAGGCTTAACATGACCTAGGCTTGGCATGATCTAGGCTTAACATAGCAGGGAAGGGACAAGGCATGCAAGCAAAACTTAGGCAAAACAAGACAAGATTCATGAATGCAAACTTAACATGGCAAAACATATAAATGCATGCAAACATGACTAGGACATGAATGTGGGTTATTACATTGGTTCTTTGAGAAAGGTTGTAGATCTCACCAAGTGCTTTCTTTTGATCCAAGAGTTTCATGATTTCACCAACTTTGAGTTTTTCCGAGTTCTTCTCTTCGCTTCAAGAGGTAGGGTCTATTTCCTAAACTTAATATGAGTTCAGTAGTATATTTGTGACGTATTTTGTTCTTAATATTTGGTAGTCATTTGGTTGACTTTGAAATGTTATTTTGGGCTTGAGGGTTTTGTGAAATTAGGAGATTGTTAGGCTATGATTTTGCTACTACAGTTATTTTCGGTCTTAAAAAATGCGTATAGATTTCTAAAATTAAAAAAGGCCCAATTTGTAGAAAAACCCTAAATCATATTGTTTTGGGCGTTGGGTTGATTTTGGTAAATGGTTTGGTTGGAAAGAGATGGAAATGAAATGGTTGTAGGATTTTGAAAATGAGTGTTGTTACTCTTTTGGAAAATATATCTATATTGTTATCTTTTAATTATTGCATTAGAGATAACTGTTTTGGCTATTGGTGGAAGATAGCATTGTCGTGTGTTAGAAATTGCATATGGATTAGGAAATTTGAAATTATTCATACCATGGAGCATGTAATGGATTTTTATAACTCAAAACTGTATATTTTTATTTGAAAGGTTGTTTAAAGACTTTCATATTATGTTTTTAAAACATTGATATCTCTCTGTTGAATGAAGTAAATACTGGGTAGAATCTGGGTAGGAGGTGAGGTTATATTAAATTAAGTTGGCCTATGTGTCCATAGTGAAAGTCCAAAAACCCGCGCGTATACATGGGTGCCGATCCCGCAAACGATATTTTCGTGAAATGGAAATAGTAGTGCTTGTATAGCCTATGTGTACATGGGTGCTAGTTGCGGTTTCCTGTGGATGAAATTTCGATGAAATGTTACACTTGCCTAGAGTTTCCAGTGTCCGTATTTACCATCCTATTTTCTCTTGAAAAGAATAATACGTGATTTTGGAAATTTGAAAAAGGTTTTAGCAATATATTTGTTGTTGTTTAGCGATGTATTTGCATTTGATTTAGCAATGTATTTGTTGGTTGGTATTGAGATACCTGGATCAGTTTTTGGAAAGAGATTTTATATCAAACGAATGATTTGAACTCAGAAAACGTTTTGATTAAACATAAGGTTTTGGTAATTGGAAAGAAAGAATTTTGTTGAGAAATCAAATGGATTTGAAAATGCATTTGGACATATTATATATATGTATTGCATCATGATCATTAATGCTGTTGGAACATGTTTGGTTTTTGAAATATTCTCTACTAGGCTTTATGCTCACCCTACGTGGCTGAAAATATTTTTCAGGCATATATATGTGGATGTAGACTATGACGTGAAGTTGTGTTCAGAACCGTATACGGTGGTTCAGTTATTTGTAGGCCATGGGTCATTTATATTATTTATTGGTCATGTGCCATTCTTGTAAGGGTTACACCCCTGTGTATGATGTAAGCCTCAGGGCGTTTAATTTAATTTATAACATCTATTTATGTTTTTAGTTACAGAACATTCATTCGACTTAGATGTTGTATTTAAGAATGTATAAAACTAGATAAACACACGTATTGTGTGACTATATTATATTCATTTGCATGAGAGTTGATGATGTAGGCCGAAAGGTATCACATTGAGGACACTTAAGTTACATTTTTAGTCTTTCAATATTGTTTATTTGGTGAAAATGATGTGTTTTGTGCACTTATACAGATTTGGCGGGTAACACGCAAATTCAATAAAAAAAAAGGAGAGAAAGCAGATTCTCCGTACAAGGAGCGAAAAATCCCAGCCTGCCACCTCACCACACGTGCGGCCCACATAGGCGCTTGAGCGGCCCACCTAGGGTTGTGTGCATGAAATTTTAAGGCTCTTCTGTTGGGAATAAAAAGGAAAAAAAAAAAAAAAGAGACTAAAGAGGGGTTCGAAGATTTTTGGGAGAAAAAGGAGACAGAGGCTAGGGTTTGGAAGAAAATAACTTGAAGCTTGAAGAATGTCTCCCATGGTGGCTTCTTCCTCCTCCACCTTTTCCCACTTCTCTATGAATGGCTACGCTACTATTTCTATGATTTTGATGAAACCCTAGCAAAGTAAATAGGGTTTTCTTTTTACTTTTTGATTATGTAAAGGTTTGAACAAATTGTATGGTGTTTAAGAAGTTTCAAATTGAATGTTTTCCATATAATGGTTTTCTGTGTTTTCATGTTTAAGGCATGAGACGAGTCATACTACGAGGGACGAGTCATGTTGCTATCCTAGTTTGGAGAAAACGACTCGTACTACTTGAGATGGTTCGTGCTTATATGTTGAACGTGTTAATTTTCTTGTTAAATGCTTCAAACTTGTAGTTGCGAAGTATTATTTAGTTCAAGCCGTAACATAATTGAATCTCAAATTGAAGCCTTATTTATGTAACTGGTTGTGGACTCATTACCCTAGGTTTTTTCCAAAAATTAATAATTCCAATTTTATTTATAATTGCTAGTTTAATCGCTTTGTTGAATTTAATTATTATTAGTTTATGACTCCCTCAATCTTTTTATCAAAATTAATTTAGGAATCTAACAATTAAATTAGTTTGATTTCCTATTTGTCCCTATGGATCAATACCTGGACTTACCATTATTCTAAAGAATTTGGTATAGTTTAGTGTTTATTTTTGGTGTGTGAAACGACCCATCAAATTTTGGCGCCGTTGCTGGGGATCTCTGGCGAAATTGAGTAATTTAAAGTTATATTCCTATTTTAATTTTTAGTTTAGGATTTTATATTTTAGTATTACTAAGTGTACAGAGTATTTGCAAGTGGAGCTATCATCGAGATGCAAGCGGAGTGCAACCGAGCTTTAAAAACAAACCATAATACCAAAGTTCTTTAAAAAAATAATAATAAAAATAAAAAAACCAAAACAAAACAAAACAAAAGCAAATACTTGCAAGCAAAGCACCATAGTGCTAAAACTAGAGAGCTCAAGTGGAAATTGGGGAAAACGTCTACACGTCAAGCACCCATACGACGAGTAAAGCATTTTCGTTAAATCGCTGTGAGTATTTTCTTCTTTGGTATTTTGGTTTCATAACTTAGTGCACAAGAGTCGGAACTTAGTGTGTGTGTATGAGTAGTGTATGCACGGGCCCCGTTCTTGTCGCCCTGAATTGTGGAGTTTGGACCTTGAACTAGAAAAGCCTCTTAGGAAACTTAGAGCCTCCGCCCGTGTTCCTAGGCTTGAATATCCATACCCATACTGCGAGCCATTAGAGATGGCGAACCCGAATGGCCTAAATAGGCCCAACCGGACCCTTAAGGATTACTTCACACCCACGGCATATACATCACCATCATGCATCAAGTTACCTAACACCACTGCTGCTCATTATGAGATTAAGTCCATCACCTTCCAAATGCTCCCATCCTTCCATGGACTAGCTCATGATGACCCTTACAAACATCTGCATGAATTTATGGAAATTTGCTCTACAGTAAGGATCCAAAATTTCACAAATGAGGCCTTAATGTTGCGATTATTCCCATTTTCATTAAAGGACAAAGCCAAGCACTGGCTGAACTCCTTACCTGCTAATTCTATCACAACTTGGGACCAATTGTAGCAGAAGTTTTTGGAAAAGTACTTTTCCATTGGTAAGACCAACCAACTTAGGCGAGTCATCACTAATTTTGCTCAAATTGATGGCGACCAATTTCATAAAACATGGGAAAGACTTTGTGACCTTCTCTAATAGTGTCCCCACCACCAAGTGCCTGATTGGCAACTTGTGCAGACCTTTTACTATGGCTTAACTAAGCCTCACCGCCAAATGGTGGATTCTTCTTGTGGTGGGACATTTATGTCCGAAAATAACGCCGATGCATGGCAATTATTTGAGAACTTAAGTAATAATTCTCTTCACCATGCCTCCACAGCCCAGCAAGTCCAGCAACCGGTAGTTGGAGCCCCGAAAAGCAGGGGCATTTATGAGGTAGGGCAAAACCTAGAATTATCCCAACAGGTAGAGGCATTGTCCTACAAGATGGACCAATTATTAGCTTCAGGACATGCCCCTACACAGCAAGATCAGCCTCAATTTCACGAGGCATGTACTATTTATGCTAGCCCTGCTCATGACTTGAGTGAGTGCCCTTCGGCATCACAATTTCTGGAATTAGTCCAAGAGCATGTGAATGCGGCTCAAGGATTCTCTAACTCGGGTAATGACCCATATTCCAACACATACAATCTGGGATGGAGAAATCACCCTAATTTTTCATGGAGACCTCTTTCACAAGGCACTTCTTACAATCCTCCACCACTAAGGCAGAATTTTAATAATTTTGCCAACTAATCTTCCTACCGACCACCATAACCTTACCGACCCCACAACCTTATGGGTAACCACAACCCCCGCTTGTTCCTTAAGAAAATTCTACCTTTGAGACTCAAGTGTTGGAAGTTCTTTAAGAACTTAAGGGGTTAGCACCAGTAGTTCACATCCATACTCAATCTATTGCCAAGCTAGATTCCCAATTGGGTCAAATGGCTAATAACATGAATATAGGAGATGAGGGAAAATTACTGAGTCAGACTGTGGCCAACCCTAAGGGTCAATATGGGGCAGAGGGGTCGGGTGTGAATGGAAAGCACCATGAATAGATGCAAGCGGTGATCACTTTGAGAAGTGAGAGAGAGTTAGAGCCTCGGCCAGTTGCGTTTGAGGCAACTAGGGCTAAAAAGGATGACCACGGTGGTAAACCCAATGAGAGCAAGGGTGAGAGAGAAACACCTATGGGGGATGACTTAGTCTCTAGTGCTTCACATGAGTCTAAGGCACCATATGTGCCTAAGACGCCTTTTCCTCAATGCCTTGATACATCGTCCCCTTTTAATAAGAAGGCAACATCCATGGAAGCAATGATGGAGGTGTTTAAACAAGTTAAAATCAACCTCCGCCTGTTGGAGGCGATTAAGCAAGTACCCTCCTATGCTAAATTTCTGAAGGACCTTTGTACGCAAAAGCGTAAATCTAAGACACACGTGTCCCAAAAGGTTGTACTCACGGAGCAAGTAAGCTCTATTTTATTGAATGACACACCTCCTAAGCTTAAAGACCTGGGTGCCCCAACCATTGCATGCATTACAGGGGACCATTTCATTAATAGGGCCTTGTTAACTTTAGGGGCTAGTGTCAATTTGTTGCCATACTCTGTGTACAAGGAATTCGGGCTTGGCGAGTTAAAGCCCACTACTGTTACTCTACAATTGGCTGACCGGTCCCTAAAAGTGCCATGTGACATGATTGAGGATGTGCTAGTAAAGGTCGATAGGTTTTATTTTCCTGTTGACTTTTTGGTTTTAGATATGAAACCGGTAGCCAGTTTTAGGAAACAAATTCCAGTGATTTAGGTCGACCTTTCTTGGCTACAGCCAATGTATGCATAAATTGTTATACCAGGGTTATGGATGTTTCATTTGAAAATATGCAAGTGAAACTCACTATTTTCCAAGCATCCCAACAACTCCATGAAAGATAGGAGTGTTTATTTGTGGATGTTGTGGATGGGACTGTAGAGGAGGCTTTACCCTCTATTCTTGTAGAGGACCCTTTAGAGGCTTGTTTAGCTTATTTTGGGTATGAAAATTTTGATATTGACGGGTCAATGGAGGAAGTGAATGCCTTACTTAATTTTTCTTATACACCGGATTTTCTTCTGTGGAAAGCCTGGTTTGAACCCCTTCCTCCTTTGTCTAAGGGACCTGCCATACTATCTCTAGTCACACCACCTACACTTGAGTTGAAACCACTCCCGGCCACACTCAAGTATGCATTTTTAGGGCATTAGGATAGTTTACCAGTCATCATTGCATCTGACTTGACTGCAGAGTAGTAGAGTCAACTAATGAGTGTTCTTGTGGCACATCGGAGTGCTATAGGGTGGTCGGTGGCTGATTTGAGAGGGATAGATCCCTCCGTGTGCATGCATTATATATATAAAGGAGGATGCCAAACCTTCTCGGGAAATGCAACGGAGACTTAATCCCAACATGAAGGAGGTAGTGAAAAAAGAGGTGTTGAAATTGTTAGGTGCGGGTATTATATACCCCATCTCAGATAGCAAGTGGATGAGTCCCACACAAGTGGTGCCCAAGAAATCGGGCATCAGTGTTGTTGAGAATGAACGAGGAGAGTTAGACCCCACACAAACCACTATTGGGTGGCGAGTGTGCATTGATTATAGGCGATTGAATTCCATGACTAGGAAGAACCATTTTCCTTTACCATTTATTGATCAAATTCTTGAGAGGTTAACGGAGCAGGGTTTTTATTGTTTTCTTGATGGCTACTCGGGGTATAATCAAGTCTCGGTGTACCATGCTGACCAGGAAGAGACCATCTTCATATGTCCTTTTGGCACTTTTGCTTATAGGTGCATGTCCTTTGGGCTATGTAATGCACCGACGAATTTTTAGCGGTGTATGATGGCCATTTTCTCCAACGTGGTGGAGAAATTTTTAGAGGTTTTCATGGATGACTTCTCCGTGTTTACGCCATCTTTTGAGGAATGTCTCCAAAACTTAACTAAAGTACTTACTCGATGTATGGAGACAAACCTTGTTTTGAGTTAGGAGAAGAGTCATTTTATGGTTCGTAGGGGTATAGTGTTAGGACACATTGTGTCCCCTTGAGGTATAGAGGTTGACAAAGTAAAGGTTGACCTCATTGCAGGCCTTTCTCCACCCACTTTTATGCGTCAAATTAGGTTTTTCCTAGGACATGCCGATTTTTACCGTCGATTCATCAAAGACTATAGCAAAATATCCCATCCTTTGTATAGTTTACTTGCTAAGGACACACTTTTTATCTTTGATGACACATGTTTGAAAGCGTTTGAAACACTTCGAGCAACCCTTTCTACTGCCCCTATCATGCAATCTCCTGAGTGGTCCCTTTCATTTGAAATCATGTGTGATGCATCTAATTATGCCCTTGGTGTCGTCTTGGGCTAAAGGGTGAATAAAGTGCCCCATGTTATATCTTATACTGGTCGTACTCTTTCTGATGCTCAATTAAACTACACTATCACTGAGAAAGAGTTACTAGCTGTTGTCTTTGCACTTGATAAGTTCTGGTCCTACCTCCTAGGGTCTAAAGTCATTGTGTTCACTGATCATGCTACTTTGCGGTACTTATTGTCCAAAAAAGAGACCAAACCTAGGTTGATTAGGTGGATTATACCTCTTCAGGAGTTTGACCTAGAAATTCGGGACAAGAAGGGATCCTAGAATGTATTTGCGAATCATCTATCCCGCATCTTTATCGAGCACACAAGTGATCCGTTAGCCTTGCACGACTCGTTTCCGGACGACTAACTTCTTGTGGTATCACAAGTAACCCTCTAGTGGTTTGCTCACATAGTGAATTACTTGGCGGTTGGTCAAATTCCTAAAACTTGGTCTAAGCAAGACAAAGACTGATTTTTTTCACAAGTCAAGCATTATTTCTGGGAAGACCAGGAATTATTCGAGTAATGTCCGAATCAAGTGATTCGGTGCTGTGTGCCTGAGAGTGAAACCCATAGCATTCTCACCTTTTGTCACTCTCATGCATGTGGCGGCCATTTCAGTGGGCAGAAAATGGCCGCCAAAGTTTTACAATATGGGTTCCACTGGCCCTCTATCTTCAAAGATGTCCATAACTTCTTTAAAGCTTGTGTGCGTTGTCAACGCATGGTCTCTATGTCACGACGAGATATGATGCCAATGACCCCCATTTTGATTTTTGAGATTTTTGATGCTTGGGGCATCGATTTCATGGGTCCCTTTCCACCATCTTTTGGATTTGAATACATTTTGGTGGCTGTGGGCTATGTCTCCAAGTGGGTTGAGGCAGTGGCCACCAGAACGAATGACCATAAAGTTGTGGTTAAATTCCTACATGAAACCATTTTTTGTCGTTTTGGGTTCCCACGTGCCATAATTAGTGATGGTGGCAAACTTTTTTGCAACCAATTCTTCGAGGCATTAGTGCGCAAATACATGATCACTCACAAAGTTGGCACTCCCTATCATCCCCAGACTAGTGGTCAAGTAGAGGTTTCTAATAGGGAGGTTAAACACATCCTCGAGAAAACTGTGAGGCCCGATAGGAAAGATTGGTCTACTAGGTTGGTTGATGCACTTAGGGCCTATCGCATTGCATATAAGACACCCATCGGGATGTCTCCATATAGGATTGTGTTCAGGAAACCATGCCATCTCCCTGTTGAGTTAGAACACCGGGCTTTGTGGGCCATTAGGAAGTTCAATTTTAATATGGCCAAAGCCGGTGACCACCAGAAACTCCAACTTAATGAGTTAGAGGAGCTTCGCAATGATGCATATGAGAGCTCCAAAATTTACAAGGCTAGGACTAAGGCATTTCATGATAGACACATTTCTCATAAGTCGTTTGAGCCTCACCAAAAAGGGTGGCTGTTCAATGCCAAATTACGTTTGTTCCCGGGTAAACTCCGGTCTCAGTGGGATGGCCCATATGAGGTTATTAAAGTCTTTCCGCATGGGGCTGTTGAGATTAAGAATCTACAAGATGGTATGACCTTCAAGGTCAATGGCCAAAGATTGAAACATTTTGTGGATGGTATTGAGAAAGGGGAGATGATTGAGGTTATCCACTTGACGGACCCAATATATCTTCCATAGTAATTGCTTTGAGTCTAGGAGACTTTAAATCCTCTAAAGGTGTAATTCTTTTGGTGTTTTCCGTGCCCGAACGGAATCTAATGGTCTGGTATAGCCACCTAATTATATTTGTAGTGAGTTCATAGGAGACCAATTGAAACGGTGGAAACTAGAGTTCGAATAGCAAAGCCTATAACGAAAATGCTTGAAATTTCTGAGACTAAAGTCTGGTTTAAATACCCAAAGATGTGGAGATATCTTCAAAACCACCTCGGCTTGAACTTTGTATGGCAGCCCCATAGGTCGAGTTAGCTTTATGCACCTCGATTCTGGATGCCGAATTAACCTAGTCTATCACCCTTTTGGAGAATAGGGAAAGTTACAAATATTGTTCGGAAGAAAAGTAGTACCTATGGTTTTTGCGTGAAGATTATACAATTATTGAACATTTAGTTTTTTTTTTGAAATGCCATATTTATTTCAGATGTGAAATGAAGGTAGAATTGGTTTGAAAAGTTTTTGGATTGTAATTGGGGTTTAAAAAATTTTTTACAACAGATCACACGTGCGGCCCAAATGAGCGCACGAGTGGAGAGTCCATGCATGGGCGCTCGAATGAAGGGCCAGGCCGCTTAGTGGCCCAAGCCCAAGAGCACACTGCGCAAGCGCTGCTAGAGCGGCCCAATTCCGCCGCTGGAGCCAACCAAAATTCAATGCTCGTGCGGCTCAAATGGCACACGAGAGGTCCATGTCCATCCAAATAAAATAAAATAAAATATTTGAGCGCACGAGCGGAGGCCCAGGATGCATGAGTGGCCAAGGCCCAAAAGCCTACTGCTTTCACGCCGTTGGAATGGCCTAATTCTGCCGCACAAGTGGCCCATAATTCACCGCACGTGCTGCCCACATAGGCGCATGAGCGGCCTACTTTAAAAAAAAGAAAAGAAACGGGCAAATTCTTTATTATATTGACTTATTTTTTTATTTCTTCAAAAAAAAATAAAAATAAATTTGACTTCATTAAGCCAAACCCTAGACCCACCTTCACCATCACTTTCCAGTTATTTTCTCTCTCTACCTCTCATCATCTTCTTTGCTCACTCGCTCTCTCTCTCTCTCTCTCTCTCTCTCTCTCTCTCTCTCTCTCTCTCTCACAAACTCACAACCCCACAAAGTCCCACCATCACCAATCCTTCTTCCATCAACCTTCACTTACCTTTTTCTCGCCACCACCTTCCTACCGGAGCATCACCATCTTCTTCGACCAGTGACCTTCCGATGGCCATTTTTTCCAGCGAATCTACATCTTCTTCTTCCTTTTTTTTCTTTCTTTTTTTTTTTTTTTTTTTATAGATAATCACCCACTTTTTGTTTAGATTAGGGAAAATTACAAACACCCCCTGGAGGTTTGGTGAAAATACAGATTCCCCCCTGAGATTTGAGAAATTACATCCTACCCCCTGAGGTTTATATTTTCATAACAAATTGCCCCATGAAGTTTTTATTTTCATACAGATTCCCTCCTAATTTGTTATGCAAATTTGACCTTCAGGGGGCAATTTGTAATTTCTCAAACCTCAGGGAGGAATCTGTATTTTCACCAAACCTCGAGGGGGGTGTTTGTAATTTTCCCTTTAGATTTCTTAGTTTTCACTTGTAATATTAGTCCATTGGTAGTTTGATGGTGATTTTTTAGCCTTGTTCATCATCATTGTCGATGATCTTCATCCTCATTTAAAAAAAAAAAAAAAGTTGCTTAGCATAAACCGACCACCACATGTGCGGCCGACGCCGGTGCACGTGCGGTTCACCCTACAATTAAAACAAACAAACAAACAAAAAAATCTAGGCTTGAACCACCACACGTGTGGCCATCTTCGGCGCAAGTGCGGCCCCAAAAAATTTAAAAAATAATCGTTAATAATAATAATAATAATAATAATAATAATAATAATAATAATAATAATAATAATTTAGCTTGTTGTAACCTATTTTTGTATAATGTAGTTGTTTAATTTAACGGTTTAGTTAGTGGTTCTTATTTCTTCAATTTCAATTTAATTGTTTAGTTAGTGATTTAGTTTTATTTTTTATTTAGTGATTTAATTGTTAGTTTAATTGTTTAGTAGTTTAGTGTTTTATTTTTATTTTTATTTTTTGTATTTTTATCTTATTTTATTTTATTCTATTCTATTCTATTTTCTTTTCTTTTCTTTTCCTCTACTAACTTATTTATTTGTTTATTTTATTTCATACTTTGGTTTGCCTATTTTTATTTAAGTCAGGTATTTATTTCATTTTTATTTTCTTTAAAAAAAATTGAAAAAAAAAATCTGGTAGTGGGATGACAATGAGGTTTTGAGTGATTTGTGCATGCGTGCGCTATTTGATGAGTGCTGATATTATAGTTCCATGTTTTTGGTTGTGTTGGTTGTATTATTTTGTGCAGATATATCTACATCATCCCACCGAGCACCCAAATGGCCTCGCAATGCTAACATCGCTGCTAGGGATGTACCAACCGACACTTGGGCCAACAAACCAATTGCCTATGACACACCTTTGGATGTGGAGTTCTTCTACCGCCATCAACCCACTACATGGAGTGTCCAACAACTTGAAGACCGGGGCCTCCTCTGCACCGTCACTAAACTGGCGTATCCTCGCATTGTGCGAGTCTTTTATTAGAACATATACATTAGTGCTGAGGCCCCGGGAACTCTTTTGTCCATTGTTGACAGGGTGGAGTTAGTGGTCACACCAACTTCCATTGCCAAGGTTCTCTATTGTTCCATGGACACTATCAATGAAGAGTAGATCTCGATGTTCACTCGGGAACTCACAGTCCCGGCACTGGTGACCAAATTTTATGACGGGCGACAGGATGATGACAACTGAACTAGCATCCAGCCGGCTAACTTACCGTGCCATCTCCTCTTCCTTGATGTGGTTCTAAAAAAGAATGTCATCCTTTTAGGCCACAAGGAAGAGTGGCGAGGGGATTTCCTCTGTGCCATGCATAAATTTGACTTTGGGTTTTAGGTCAACATCCCTATTTTGATCTTCAACCAGATGGCCCGTATCCTTCATGAAATCAAGTTCCGCAACACCCGAGACAGTTCTACATGGGACCTCCCTTTCGCCAACCTCATCATTGCACTCATAAATGACCAATGGATATACCCACTCGAACCCAATGAGGTTCAGCTTCCGCCGCCAACGCTTTATGGTAAAACCCAATGACGCCAATTCACTGCTTGCCTGTCGCCTCCATTACTCCTCCCCGATGCCCCAGCCAATCCTAATGATGTTCTGGTAGAGCCCGCTACCGTGCCAGCACCAGCGCCACTGCCATTCCGTATGACGCGGGCGTAATAGTAGGCTCTTTTGGACAATCAAACCACTATTCAGCAATCTGTGGTTGATCTCCGGGCCAACTATCAGGTATATCGGGATTACTCGCAGATGGCATTTGATGGGTATCAATAGTCAGTTGCATCTCTACAAATTGACTTCTACCCATATTAGGAGTCGAGCTAGAAACGATTTGATCAACTTGGCGCTAGGGTTCATGATGAGGCATTCGAGACTCGGGTGATGCATGCCCTATTTGAGCAGCATTTTCCACCACCGCCGGATCCAAATCAGTGATATCTGTTATATTTTCTTTGTTTTATTTCTTTGTTTTATTTTTGTTTTTTTTTAATTTTATTTTTCTTTTTCTTTTATACTGTATAGACCCCCCTCCCAAAAAAAAATGTGTGTGTGTGTGTGTGTTTGGTGTGTCCTTGCCTCGCTGGATGTATGCCTACGCCATCTGGTAAGATCCTCTCTCTCTCATTTTACTATGTACTTTCCACTTGCTTATATTGAGGACAATGTTGTATTCCAGTTGGCGGGTGAGGGTTTTTATAAAAACAATTCATGTTTGTATTTGCTGCACTTGATTACACCACTTCACTTGATGTTCACTTTGTGCCAGTATGGTAGTGATATGAGCGTATGTTAATTGGGGAACATAGTGGACTTGTATGAACATGATTTATTGGGTAGATACTTGCATGTGAAGTTTGCACAAGGAGAGTTGTTTGTATTTGTAGTATTAATACACTTGTCATGAGTATGCCTTGATTCACATGAACGCACTTTCATAGCGATGACCTCTCTATTCTAATCCCTGGTGTACATCATTGATAATTGCTAGTGTTGCAGGAAGAATAAATGAGTAGCCTTGATTCTCAAAAAAAAAAAAAAAAACCCTTGACTTGTTTGGGTTTGTAGCCTCTTTAACTCGAGTTATTAAGCCCATAGGGGTGTCTCTACACCTAGTGCCCTAAAACCGTCTGATTTAGGAGTCATTGGCCCAATCCTTGTTACATGGGTTAATTAGAAAGCTTAAGGGACCTAGACATTGCACAGTTAAGAAAATAATAATAATAATAATAATAATAATAATAATAATAATAATAATAATAATAATAATAATAATAATGTAGCCTTTTCAGCTTGAGTTATTAAGCTCGTAGAGGTGTCTTCACACCTAGTGACCTAAAACCGTCTTGTTTGGGAGTCATTGGCCCAATGCTTGTTACATGGGTTGATTAGAAAGCTTAATGGATCAAGACATTGCACAGTCTTTCAAAAAAAAAAAAAAATTGAGAATCCTGGTTGCAATCTGTATATGTTGGATGTTATCATGAGTTACACTGGGTTATTATAGTGTACAGATAACTAGTATAGAGATTGCACTTTACCCCGAGGGTACTGATAATGTGTCTACTAGCATTCACAAATACATGAAACTTAATTTTTGTAATACTGAATTGTGGTGTTTGCTCAATAAATTTCTTCATGCTTGTCCATTGTGCCTTCAATGACTCATCATGTCTTAATATCACACTGTAGTGGCACATAGGTTGATTGTTAGGTGGAGTAGTGTGGTTAATTATTGTTGAGCAAATATGAATATGTTGATATTTGTCGGTATCATTTCTAGAAACCCTCACAAGACTATACTCGTCCATTTAGGGTAACCTTATGGTTGAAAGGCTTGTTGCATATGCTAAATGTAATTGTGACTCCTATGAAAGTGGCTTAGAGTTATTTTACTTTTTTTATTTCTTTTGTTTTGCTCAAGGACTAGGAAAATGTAAGTTGGAGGATGTGATATAGGCCGAAAGCTACCACATTAAGGCCACTTAAGTTACATTTTGTCTTTCAATATTGTTTATATGGTAGAGATGATGTGTTTTGTGCACTTGTACAGATTTGGTAGGTAACACGCAAATTCAATCGAAAAAAGCGTGAAAGCAGATTCTTCGTGCAAGGAGCAAAAAATCCTGGCCTGCCACCTCACTGCACTTGGGCCCACATGGGTGCTCGAGCAGCCCACCTTGGGTTACGTGCGTGAAATTTTAAGGCTCTTTTACTGGGAATAAAAAGGAAAAAAAAAAAAAAAGACTGAAGAGGGGTTTAAAGATTTTTGGGAGAAAACGGAGAGAGAGGCTAAGGTTTAGAAGAAAAGAACTTGAGGCTTGAAGAATGTCTCCCATGGTGGCTTCTTCCTCCTCCATCTTTTCCCACTCCTCCATGAGTGGCTAGGCTATTATTTCTATGGTTTTGATAAAACCCTAGCCAAGTAAATAGGGTTTTATTTTTGCTTTTTGATTATGTAAAGGTTTGAACAAATTATATAGTGTTTAAGAAGTTTTAAATATATTTTTCAGTATTCTCTTCAAGTATTCTTCTTTCTGTAATTGTTGAATACTTTCCATACAATAGTTTTCTGTGCTTTCATGTTTAAGGTATGAGACGAGCCATACTTCGAGGGACGAGTTGTGTTGCTATCTTAGTTTAGAGCGAACGACTCGTAGTACTTGAGATGGTTCATGCCTAGACGTTGAGCATGTTAATTTTCTTGTTAAATGCTTCGAATTTGTAGTTGCGAAGTATTATTTAGTTCAAACCGTAATATAATTGAATCTCAAATTGAAGCCTTATTTATGTAACTAGTGGTAGACTCATTACCTTAGGTTTTTCCCAAAAATCAATAACCCCAATTTTATTTATAATTGATAGTTTAATCCATTTGTTTATTATTAGTTTATGACTCCCTTAATCCTTTTATCAAAATTAATTTAGAAATCTAACAATTAAATTAGTTTAATTTCCTGTTTGTCCCTGTAAATCGATACTTGGACTTACCACTATTCTAAGGAATTTGGTATAGTTTAGTATTTATTTTTGGTGTGTGATCAGTTGTTATCTATTGTTCATTGTTGGGTGGTTTATTCACATGAGCCGGACCGTGTAAATCCGGGGCGTGAAAAAAATTTATCACTGAATATATATTTGATTCTTGTGTTGATTTGTGACGGTAATGAAATGAAATTGTAAAAAGCTGAAATTGTAAGTTTGGCAACTATTTTAAGTTTTAGTTACAGGCGGTGAAAATTGTAAAATTTTACAATTTCAGTTTTTTGGGTGCTGAAATGAATCATGCTTTAAAACTGTAAAATTTTACAATTTCAAACTTTAAAATTTTGCAGTTTCATAGGATGTTTTCCAGTTTGATTAATAAGGACAAATGCTTAATAGAATCATGCTTTGGAACTGTAACATAGTTTCAAAGCATACTTTTTAGTTTGACCAATATTGGAGATTATTTGCTTAAACCCTACAAAAATTGAAAAATAATATATAATTTTTTCCATTGTTGTTTGTTATTGTTATATATATGTGTATATATATATATATATATTTTTTTTTTTCCTTATCAATATTTTGCTATATTTTTTCACTATAATTTCTCCATTTATTCTTTTTTTTTCCCCAAACAATATTCTGGATATTTTAGTGAGTCCCCGATGATGTTATTGAAGTTCAACGAACATTCTGGACATTCCAGTGACTTCCAGTGACGTTCAGAACACTCTAGCGATACTCCAGCGACTTTTCGGTGATGTTAAATATTTTGACGAGTTTTTGGTGACCGTTTGACGGAAGTCCAGTGGTAGTGGGATGTAGCAGTGTTTTTAAAGTTATAAAAAACAATTTAAAAAAAAAATTTTTTGGTAACAATTAAAAATGTGTAAGACTAATTGGTGCAAGTGTTTTGTTTTGGGATTAGATCGATTTTGAATTTTGTGTATAGGACTTACTTGGTTGGTAAGTGTCCCTTTAAAATGTATTAGAAAAGGAAATTACAATAAAAACTTTTGAAATGCATTGCAACAGCTAAAAAATCATGAAAAATAAAAAAATAAACTTTAATTATTGAAATACAAAATTACATCAATGCATCTAGTATGTTATTAAAAATGCGTATGTACACAAAGAGAGGGAGAGGGATTAATATCCATTATTTATTTGGATCTAATATGGCCTCATTTCCTTGATGTTTTTCATAAACCAAATAATTCAAACCTCCAATATTCCAATCTTGATACAATAAACTCGAGGATTATCTGGGAAGCCTGCTTTTGCAGTATTTAATGGAATTTGTGGCTTCCAAGGAACAATATTATTTTCAGTCAAAGGCAAGTGAATTGGGACAAGTTGATTGATGTGATCAAACTTCAAGTTGCATTCTGAATTAAATCAAATTTGGGTTTGAAGGCTTCTTCATTAGTGATTTGATGTTTCACATTAAGAGGTCAGAAAAATCAAATCTAAGAATAAGAGCAGGTGAACCCCTGTTTAGTATCTTTAATTTGCCCCTTGCTTTCAGGCATCTTCTGTGTGTTTGTAGCAAGCACCTTGCTCGCTTTTTCTTGTGTTTCGCTTTGGGACTACGTATGATTTTGTTTGCTTTCAAGTGCTAACGTAATTGAGATGAAATGGCTAAGCCTTGATGCGGTTTTTCCAATAGCTTGATCCGATTGTCGTTTTGTTCTTTCATCAAACAAATGTTTTTTTTTTTTTTTTTCTGACAAAAAAAAAAATAAAAAAAATCTTGATATCATATGCACCAAATGTTCCATCACTATGCTCTCCTCAAATAGTAACATCACCCCATCAGTCATCAATTGGGTAGGGGAGAAGATTGTAGGAAATACACAGGAGGAGAGGGAGGACTTTCAATCCAAGAACAATAGTCCTTGACTGCATTACCATACAAAAGACTATATGGCCCATATCTGAAAACCTCACCAAAGCATGCACTACCAAGCCCTTTGATTGCTTTGCAACAATCAAGACCTAACCTAATTCGTCGCTCATTCAACGATCTCCGTAGATCCTCATGACATCCTTCAACACGACTCACATATCGCCAGCATTCGAAATGGGGCCCTTCTACTTGTCGTTTTGTGTTGCGCCCTTCTACTTGTCGTTTTGTGTTGCGCGCCATAGCAGTGGTGGGTATGCTGGTTGTGGCTGCCAATGCCATTGTCATGACCGTGAACACCATGGTTTGTGTGAGACACCATTGTTTTTTTTTTTTTTTGTGTGTGTGTGTGTGTGTAAATTTTTGTCTTATGAAATGTTGATGGTTTGATGGAATGGAGGGCTTGTAGGTCTGTAGGGTTTGGGCTTTAAATCACGGAGTACTATATATAAGAAACTGTTCTCTATTCATGCACTGTTGGTGTAAGGTATAGACACGTAATGAATGTCTTTTTTTACATTTTAAGTTGGGATTACTATGCTATTAATGTCTCACATCAAATGTTGTCAGAGTACTTTAGTTCATCGTTTATAGGTAACTATTTAGTAGTTTCAGAGAGTTATATAATATTATTTATGTAGTATTAGAAACTCGTGTAGCAAAAAATTTTAAGAGTAAAATAGCAAGACGAAACCAGAATTTCATCTTTGAGAGGACCAAAACACGATGAAAAAAAAAATCCAATTTACTGTGAATGAATTTTTCTATAGCTCTCCTGTGATGTAGTTGTTGGGTGCATGATCAATCAGGTCACACCATATAATGACCAAGAATTTCCTATACTCAAATTATTTTTCCCGTTGTTTGATCAAAACAGTTAATTATTTTTCAAACAAACATGATCCAATCAGTAGCTCCCGATATCCGATTGACCTGATTTTTGGTATGCTTGATTTTTAAAATGCATTACAAAATGAACAATTTGAATTATCAAAACAGACCCAAATTGTATCAACAGTACACTAGAGTGGACCGTCTAATTAAATATCTCAATTGAAAAGCATCCAATCCTAAAGAAAATAGAATCATCCTAGCATTATTCTCAATGAATGAATAAAACAAGTCAGTTGAAAATCGAAGACCAACAAACTTTTATGGGTAATCTACTTTATTCAAAATAAAATTGATTTTTGATTATACAAATAATAAGTAAAATAATTAGTATCAATTTTCTTTCTTTTCTTTTTTAAGATTTAAAATCCTGGCATAGGATGTAAAGAGCAAAAGACAAGTTTTATTGTTGTTTTTGTTTTGTTTTGTTTTGTTTTGTTAATTAGAGGCACCAGAATCTCCTATTTGTGAATATTTGGATGAATAAAACAGAGGTTAATTTGTAGGGGGGTTTGATATTCGGATGGGTTTGATATTCTATAATCTAAACAATTATATGAATCATGGTTCACATATACATAGACAAACAAAATGGGAAATTGGATGGCATATAGAGTTTAGAAAGACAGGCAGCCTTGGGATATCTGGCGCAGCTTTGGCCTTGTCCGATTCATGTCAATATGATGGAGCAGGCTTGGCATTTGAAATGAGTTCGGAGGATGGTTGCTGGTTGTGATGGTGCTTTTCAGGGCGAGTTGTGCCGGTTTTGTGGTAGGGCACTGAGTCAGGACCATTTGGATACTAAAAAATGAGATTGAAAATAGAAAAAATTGGAGGAAATATATTGTTGTAAATAGGTGATTGGATTTCCAGTTTTGCCTGCTGCATTGCGACAAAGCTCTTTTTTCATTGTTGAGAGAGAATGGTACTTCTACTTGCACAAGGTAATAAACAAGGGGTTCAGATCCTCTCTGAAGAAATTGTCTATCAACATCTGCTGGAGCTTTAACCCAGAGATCACCACGTTGTTATCTGAGGATTCAAAGGCTGAGAAGCATGGAAAATAAATGGAATGGTGCCATTTAACGAAGGACAACAGCGTGGCTTCAAAACCACATCATTTCAACTATTAACAGCAGCAAAACCTTGCCTCATCTGTTTCTTCCTACACAGACTTCATCCCTCTTGGCTGGGGATCCATATACAGACCCAAACTTCTCTTTTCGCCCACACCTAGCTTCATTCATCGCAGCCCCTCAAGGAAATTAAACCCTTATAAGAATAAAACAAAGATAATACTGTACTAAAATGCAACAAGTGGATTGAAAGACCAAAATGAGAAATCTCTATGAAATTATGTTACCTGTAAATTGTTATACGACAGGGTACTTCTATAATTTACACTACAAGAATTTCAGGTACTAGCTAGTCTAGAAAACTTTTTTAACTAGACTTCCAATAAAAATGTAACTTCTTTTTTTTTTTTTTTCCCCCAAATTAATCATATAATAGCAACACATTTCTATAAGCATTATAATCTATTTTTGACATTTTGTCATATCAAAATTTCACTCACCTTAGATTTTAGTTTATTATATTTGATTTTTTTTTTTTTTTACACCTAAGGGAACCCTAACGAAATACATTGAGAAAAAACTGTTGAGATCGATTTGGATTGCTAAATTTGCCGTTTTGGAACGAAAATGTACCATGTTTCCAAATGAACATTCCAAAACATAGTTTGCTAGGGTATCAACGTTTTCTGGTTAGCTACTAAATACTGCAAACAATGCGAGTGTCTGCTAGTTGGTACCTCATTATAATTTTTCTATTAAGAAATATCTATTTAATTGTGATGATGTTTGCTAGCAGTAGAACTTAGAAGCACTTGCAATGAAGTTTTCTCAAGATATGTATCAACTTTATATATGTTGCAATAACATTTAAATAGCGGAGATAAATATCTCTACTTCTTTATTAAGTATTTCTAGCATGGAAAATTTAATACAATATAAATGAGAACTTACACTACCAAAATTAAGCATTTTTAGAGCAGTCCTCTGGGTAGAAAAGTAGTCTTTTCATTATAGATGAACCATTGATTCATCTGTTGGTGAGTTTCGGGTATGCTTTTACGGTCATCTATGGCATGGCCAAGCACATATGGTCATGACCATTATTCGATTGAGATCTATGCACTACTTCAAATGACCCCTCAGGCTTTAATAACCAAATTAGCTACCACAGTATGCCAACTTGCTTTGAGGTGACAGGTGATCATAGAAAGGTTCACAAACCCTTCTGCCTTGCCTTGCTCATAGCACAGATCAAATTTCAATGGATTTAAATTGGGCCTCTTCAGGTACAACTGTGAGAAGTACTTTTGCAGTTATCTTTCTAAAATATCATATGCAGGTTTGATAATACAAGAATATCTTATACCAGAGTCAACTATGCACCCACCAGCAATGTCATTGCCTGTTAATGCAAACTGCTTCAAGAGAGATACCAAAGTTTGCTTGTCATTTGATCATGTTTTTAGGACTACTACTTCAGGAGGTTGATCGACATCCTTTTCTGTATCGACAAGGGTATCCATCAAAATCAGAAAGGAGGTGAAGCAAGAACTTTGTTCTGATTGACCATGAGAGCATTGCTCAAAAGATTCTTGAAGAGAGAGTTGATTCTCACAAGAGCAAAGCTAGCATTGTGAGCATAACAAATGGTGCCTCCACAGGTTGACATCCGATCCAACCTAGTAGTAAGCGACCCTCCACAAGCAACCAAAAAAATCCTTGGTGAACTTGGCAAAAACTTGAACTGCGTACATACATACTTTTAAAAAAAGGTAAAGCCAACAGACATATAGAAACTGGTGCTATTGCGGCTACACCTCCCAATTTGTCAGCTATACTACGAAGAATGGCATGGATTGGTAGGAAATACCATTCCGGCACTATATGAGGCAGGGTGGGCATCGGATTAGCAGGTATATATAATTGTCGGGATGCCCTAAAACATTAGGAGCATAAAAAATCCAAATGGAAAAATAGATAGCAAAAGCTACCCCATTGGTAAATTTAATATTTGTTAAGGAAACAACAAAGCTACTGGGCTTGAGCTTGATTCCATACAATGCTAGTTTTGATTTGTTTCTTATAGTACAATTGTCTAGCCTGTAGCACATGGGTTTAAAAGAGGGAATTACAAGGTGTGCAGCAGCTAAAGAAGACACTTTTTTTTTTTCGGGACCCTTTGTCTTTAGTAATTTTTTTTTTTAAATTTGTGTCAAAAATCTAGTCTCAAAAGATCTTAGAAGGGAAAAAATTGAAACATCTATAAAAAAAATTACTAAAGGCAAAAAACAAAAAACAAAAACAATCAACTTTGTAAGCTTTGTCATCTTCACTAGACTTTTTTCATTTTATTTTTTTTAAATTTTCAATTCCATCTAGTCTAATAGGATGCAAAATTGAATATATTTTTTTTTAATAAACAAATACTAAAGACAAAAAAAGTCAACAAAAAAGTTATTAAAAAAGCAATTGCCAAACACAACCTTAGTGTCTATTCTTTTTTCCATGAGTAACTTTTGATAATATAAATGTGAGGGGAAAAAGGCTGTCATAAACAGGACAAGGCAATATATTTAACAAATATAAGATGAAAATTTTCTTGTATGTGTCTTGTGTGTGTTAAAGCAACCTTGTTGGCTCGCCCTGTGTAGAAATTGAAACGACACATCAAAGGAAAGTATTATCTTAAAGTAGTATTCATATTTACAAGTGACTGTGAAAAACCAATACACTTGAATTGAATTAATTATACATCAAGTGGAAGTATTATCTTAAAACTATATTCATAACTTGAGGATATCAAGTGGAAGTATTAGTCGAAAAAGGACGTTCGGAGGGAGAAACGCAAAACAGCCCCTGAACCACTATATTCATGTCACGACAAACTTCCTCATGACAAATAGGACATGTTGCAACAGACGGAATGTAATTAGCATGCGTAGGTTGGGAGTTAGAGCCGAAAATGCCTTAAACTTAGTTGAAAAAGGGCATTCGGAGGGCGAAAATGCAAAATTGCCCCCGAACCACTGTATTCATGTCATGGCAAGCTTCCTCGTGACAAATAGGACCTGTTGCAACAGACAGAATGTAATTAGCACGCGTAGGTTGGGAGTTAGAGCCAAAAACACCTTAAACTTAGTCAAAAAAGGGCAATATGTGATGATTAAATTCAACAGCAAATGAAAAGTTTAACGGAGTAAGTGTTAATGTTGTCAGTATTGGGTGTTATTGAGGTTTCATGTTTCTTACTATTACATATGTTTAGAGCAAATTACCAAGTTTGGTACATGGTGATAGGTATTTTAATGGCCTAACAAGTGAAGCAACAGGGAACACTGAAAGTCTGAATTCATAAGACATAGGCCTCAGCTCTCAATGTGTCAACTCTCATGTGTATAGGTATTATGATCTGTTTCAAATATGGATGAATTGTTAACATTGGTGATTATTTGCTAACATGAATTGTTGCTATGTTTAACTATGCTGGAACTTCTATGTGCTTATAATTTTGATTATGGATTTTTCTTTGTCTTCTAAAATATTCCTCATGTATTATATCCAGTGAAATAAATTATTTTGTGGCTATTAATTTGTGTTTGTGCATTAATTCTTTTGTAGTTTACCTGCTATCATTGTATGAATTGCATTTGCATTAATAAGTATTTGTGTGCAGATCGGAGTATGATACCCTTGGTACCTCTGTTAAAGCTGTTGTTGTTTATCTTGGAACAGCATTAGTAAAGGTTGGTTGATGCAATTTCATGTTGCCACTTGACCTTTCATTTGATTCATTTTTGTATCTCTGATTTACATCTAATCCTCTCCATTTCGATAGATATATTCTCATCTCCAGCTTCATACTTTTAATTTCTATTAACACTTTTTGTCCCCTGCAACAGCTTTTTTGCCTGGCAACCTTTCTTAAGGTGTCTGAAAATGACAGCTTTGATCCATATCAAGTACTTTGTGGATGTTTTTTTTTTTTCACTTTCTTTTTCTTTTCTTTTTTTTTTTTTTTTGGGTTGTGTTTTTGCTTTTTGTGATATTGGGTGTTTAGACTTTAGATTCTATACGGAGGATTGTGTTGCTGAAGTCCTTAGGTTCATCATCATATATTAGAATCTAATTTTATGAGCCAACCTGTGAGAGCATGAGGTGTCTATATGTAATACCTTATGAACAATATGCAAAGCATATATCTGGGTATATATGTGTATATAATATTCTTTTCAATTATGTTTTAATATTATTAGATGGATAAAAATCCATTCGCACCTTATTACACAGAAATTATAATAAAAAGAAAAGAAATCTACTACTTTTTGTTACTAGATCATTTTGCAAGTTTTATGGTCTTTCTGACCATGTTTATGGACTTGAATATTAATGATATCTAAGACTTGTTACAAATATTATTCCTCTATTATCTTTTCTATTAACTTTATCTTTGAAGATTGGGACTTCAGTTGTTCAGCCATTATTATGCAATTAATAAGAAAAAAAACACTGATGTATAGAGGAGATTATTTGGTGCTTGTTCATTGATCCATCTACTACTCAACTCTATCTCCCCTCCATGTGAGAATTGAGGAATTTCTTCTCTCATGATCTGTATAAAAATAGCTGCCAAAAATCTCTGATAAGGAAATTGAAGCTATTACAGCAGTTTGTTCTAACCTGAAGGTCTTCTTCATTTGTTGTGGTTCATTCGTTGCATTTTCATTAGTTGGTATATTTGTTGCTGTATAACTGATATTGTCTGTTATATCCTCATAAATCGTTATTTGCCTATTTTAGTTGAAATCTTTAAAATAACAATCTATTAAGCTAAAAAGAATCATTCACTGATTTTTCTTTATTTAGTCTTGCTATATCAATTGATATGTTCATTGTGTTATTCATCTAATTCAATTGAGTTAGTCATCTAATTTTTCCTTCTCCATAAGCTAAATTACTTGTTAAATAAATTGAACCATATTCTGTTTAAACAAAAATCAAGCTCATCATTTTTGATTAGTTTCTTCATTGGTTTTTCCTCATTTTGTTTTGCTATATTAGTTATAATACTTGTTCAGCTATTCATCTTGAACAAATTAACTATCTGGTTTCTCACCTCCAGTAGTTCAAATCACTTTTTAAGTAAACTACAATCTGTCAATTTCTGATTAGGAAAAGGAAACATATAAATGTGTCAATGCCTTAAGGTTATACATTTGAATTGAGCCAATAATTCATTGAGTAAATTATGCAAATAGTCCATGTAGTTTACATGATGTTTCAATTTGGTCTATGTAGTTTCAATTTGCTTGATTTTGCCCCTTAATTTAACGGATTGTGTCATTTTAGTCTAATAAATAACGGTTGTTAGGTTAATTTAACGGAAGGTCAAACAATGTGTCAATTTTGTCCCTGTATTTTATACAGTGTGTCAATTTGGTCCCTATAGTTTCAATTTTCTCGATTTTGACAGGGACTAAATTGACACACTGTGGAAAATACAGGGACCGAATTGTCCCTGTAGTTTACATGATGAATCAAATACAACTTAAGAGATCGTACAGTTGAATTTTAAAAAGGCTAAATATCTCAAATCTTAAGATCATCGGGGATTTGTTCAATTGTTAACTCTAGACTTCAAAATTAGTTGCAGTGCATATAAACTAGTTCGGTCATCTAATTATATGTGTATATATATATATAATGAGAAATAAAAGTATAGTCTCAAATGGAATTGGGTGAGACACAATTAATCCATTAATCTCTCGTATCATCTATCTTTTGTTAATCTAAGTTATTAGATTGTGTTGAATGATAACTAATTGCATTTAGATTGTAGATTTTATCTATATTTTATTAGTAGATTCTAGATTGTGATTCAAAGCATTGACTATTTGGTGTTGCACTCCTTTTTTACCATTAGAAGATGCTAAATAACGGTTACATTACGCAGACTTTTTCAATAGAAGTAGAGAAAAAAAAAAATCAGAACAGTATTCACATAATTTTGTAGTTAGTTTTACAAATTTTGAGTTCAAAGGCCTTTTCGAGAAGGGTTAAAAAAAATTTATTAATTTATTTAGTTTATTTGAATTATGTTATTTTTTATTTTTACACGTCTTTTTATAATAAATAAAGATAATTATTTTAATACCTTTCAATTTTTTTTAGATGGTTTAAATAGTAGACTTGTTTAATTGTTTGAATTAGATATAAGAAATTAATCAAAATATATTATTACTTAGATATATAAGATAAATTATAATATCTTTGAGATATGAGACATAATGATAAAATAATTATATTGTTATAGTTCATATGTGAGCTGTCATTATTGACAAAAGCGGTGAGACCAGTAAAAGCATTGGGACCACTACGTAATGATAATGGTGACAACTCACATACTAAGGTAAATATTGTACATAAATATGGTTATTATAACATTATTAAATATGAGATAGATTATATATAATGTAAGAACATTTTTATTATGTTTGATTAAAGTAGGATATAGCATGACCCATATCGTTTGACGAGAAAATGTTTCAAATCTCCAAAATAAAATTTTATAATTTAATTCATAATAATATGACATGATAAGTGTTAACTTGTGATTTATTATTATGAATGAATTCATTAAAATTATAAATTTCTAACATTTAAAAAAAATATATATATAATACCATAATGAGTAATAGTACATAGAAGAAATTGCATTTTAGTTTGATAGTGGGAAAATAATCCCATTTTCATGATGGTTTAATTTTATTTATTTACTTTTTATTTTGTATGGTGTAGGTTTTTTTTTTTTTCTCTTTTTTTCCTTCTGAATTTGGTATAATGTATTTTTTTTTTTTAAAAAAAAAACTTGCATTAGATAAGATTTCAATTATAATGAAACTATCTTAAAATTATTAGATAATCTTAGGATATTATATGACAATACTCTTATCAATTATCAAATATTATGTTCTTTTATTATTCTTCTGTTATCTAACATCTAATCATAAATTTCACTCTCTGGAACACCACCAAATAACTTCTTATGTTGGGTCAAAGAGGTATATGGACATCCCCACTATATATATCCAACCAAAAAAGGGACTTGGGACTATTCTTAGAAAAGCGAAATGGGATAAATGTAATGAATGGGGTTACTTTTTCATTGTTGAACACATAAATGTAATGTAATGGTGGTGGCGGGGTTTCGGTTTGGAGAAGAGTGTGGAGCTGGGTGTGCCTTGAAGGCTGAAGGTGTGTGCGTTATTATTAGTGTTTGGGTTTGGAGGTCTTGGTGGTGCTACTAATTTAATACCATATATATGTCAGTTTTATTTAGAAATTGTATGTCAGCAAACCCCTCGGGAAGGGTCTATTTTTCTACCCCCAAAGCAAACATCACAGAGATTCAGTGGGAGAGAGAGAGATACTTGGAAAGAGACTTCTCTGTCCATTAGTTTTTCACGGCTCTCAGAGAGAGAGAGAGAGAGCTCTGTTCTTCAAATCCATGGGGGTCGTGGCACTTTAATAAGGTTTTAGGGTATAAGTTTTGACGTGTCAGATTTTATACTTTTCAAAATCAAATTTTAGGGGTTTGGTACCGTAGTTTTAGAATAATCCCCTAAGTATTGGACGACTCGTATCCAGTATTTGGATGTGAAGTCGAATTTTGGCAGCTACACTCTCTGATTGAAATGGTGTGCGCGTTGTGGAGTTGGTGCACACACCCGAGGTTTGCCCCTTATCCTACTTCGGTTAACCGACATTAGGTGATTGATTCCAAAGTCAACGGAGGACATATTTAAAGAGTTTCCTCGTTAACCAAATGAGAGAGCTCTTCTTACCTTTGAAAAACTCTTACATTGCATATTATGGCCTATTTTGTGAAGTGGTTTTATTTTAAGGGTGATTGATTAATAAGTCTCATATTTTGAATTTGTGATCTATATAGTCTTTTATATATATATATATATATATATATTTGTGTGTGTGTGTGTGATACATTTAATCATTTTGGATGTATAATGACTCATTTGCTCATCACATTAGAGTGTTACATTTAGAAAGTTATGTTTGAGTGTTACGTTTGAAAAAAGTACAGTAAAGAGTTTTCAGTGTGTTACGTTGGAGTGTTACATTTTTGCAAAAAATAAACTAAAGAGTTTTTTTAATATGTTACGTTAGAGTGTTATCTTTTTACAAAAAGTACACTAAGAAGCCTTTTAGGAGTCTTACGTTGGAGTGTTGGAGTGTTACCTTGGAATGTCACATTTGGAAAAACTACACTAAGAAGTTTCTTTAGAGTTTAGAGTGTTATGTTGGAGTGTTACGTTTGGAAAAAGTACACTAAGAATTTTTTTATTGTTACGTCACTACAACAAAAGTTATCATTTACGGCATTGCGTTTACGACATGCATCAAATGTACGTCGTACTTAGTGTATTCTATGGCAATTTTTTTTTTGGCAAGCTATTAATGCTTTTTCCAAAATAACAAATATACTATATATGTCGTTGATTCATATATTTATAACATCTATATAATAAAGAAGGATATTGTTTGAATTTGTCCTACACACATTTGTCCTACTAGGACATTTAGATGGCTTAGATCTATTCAAATTATAAAACAACGGCTGAGATATATTTTCTAAAAAAAATCTTACATGAACATTTTTTATTTTCTCGCTTCTCTCTCTTACTTTTTCCTTTTGTCACCTATCCTTCCATAATCCTATGATCCCATTTTCTCTTTTTTCTTTTTTCTTTTTTTTTATTTTCTCCTATTTTTATTTTTCTCTCTATTTGTTTTTTTGTTTTTTGTTTTCTCCTTTTTGTTAACTTATTTTTATTCATATTATATGGAAAAGTCTACGATCCTAGAATTAGGAGCCAGATTTTACTTTGTGTAATGGAGATTAAATTAATAAATTTTATAGTCCTCAAATTAAATGAACTTGAACAATTAATTATTATTTTTAAATATATTAAATACCTGATAGATTTCATAAATTTAGACTTCATATGAATCTTTAACATATTTTAATAAAGCAGGACGATTTTTAAATCTTCAAAATATTTTTGTGCTATTAGGACATTTGCATGGCTCAGATCTGTTCAAATTATAAACACAATGGCTGAGATATATTTTTCAAAAAATGTCCTACATATACATTTTCTACTTTCCCGCTTCTCTCTCTCTCCCTCTCTCTCTCTCTCTCTCTCTCTCTCATCCTTCCATGATCCCACCTTCCTCTCTATTTTCTTTTTATTTTTTTTATTTTCTCCCGTTTTTTTTTTTCTTTCTATTTGTTTTTTTTTATTTATTTTGTTCTTTTTGTTCAATATATTTTACAAATATTTCCATACAATGTATGTATGCCCGTAATACACTAGGACATTATGGGCATACATACGATTTCCATATAATTATATAAGCAAAAGCAATATTGTATGTATGCCTATGGAAATTGTATGTATGCTTGGCATATCTATCCATCTAGCTATATATTACTTATGCAAAAGCGAGTTTTCGTGAGGAGTTTTGTTAGAACTCCAAAATTTTAAAATAAATTTATAATTTTATCAAATTAAAAAATATATTTAAATAGTGTTGGAATTACAATTATATTCTAATTCTAACATTATTTAAAATGTCACATCAGATACTATCAAATATGATCACCATACCATTACTAAATTTCAAAATTTCAAATTTCAAATGAGATGGAGCCTAAAAATGAATAAGATTTTGTTTTGGACTTTTCATTTAAAAGATTTTCAAATTTTCAAAATTAGATACATGGCTAGATGTGCCAATAGTTTTATCCTAAATATATTTCTTAAGTTTTTTTTCAAAAAAAAATTATAGAAGAATTGTAACACCCCCAAAAATAATTACAACAAACTAACTCCGAACACCAATACAATGTGATATAAATAAAAGGAAGAGCTTCTATTAATCAGAGTTAATATACAGAAGGTGACACATGCGATATACATTCATAAATCATTCATCATGAATTTACAGCATGTGTGACAAGAAGTAATAGGAAATGAAAGTTAAGAAAGTATTCATATGCCCTAATGGTTTACATCTTTCCAAGATTGTGCTTGGTTACAACAAAATGAGTCAGAAGCTTAATACAAATAAAGCCCTAGGCTTATACAAAAGTAAATACAAGATAACCAAAACTGAGCCTTCAGCTCCACAGCCCTCACAAGCTAAGTCCTTGGCGGAGGCATATCACCAACACCTGAAAATGATTTTTCTCAAGTAGGGTGAGCCAAAGCCCAATAGAAACAATCTAACACAATATATGAATCTTAACAAAGATACAAGTATGAGATACATGTCCAATGCCCATGATAAAACCAGTTACGACTCTTTTGTAAAACCATGTTATGCCAAGTATTATATCACAATTCATATTATCTCAATTCATTTTATCTCAATTCATGAGTCAATTCCATTCATTCCAGACAACCAAACTGATGACACAGCTCAGTGGGTCTCAAACCAACATAACTACCATACAAACACTTCCATTTGCCATTTTACGAAAATTTCATCTGCTGGAATCGGCACCTATGTACATGCGCGGTTTTCAGAAGTTTCACCCTGGACACATAGGCCAACTTAATTTAATGGAGTCCATTCCCTTTCTTTTCCCAAATATGGAATACATCATATTTCTCCTCCCAAACATCATACATATACAATGTATTTAAAACACAATCACATGTAATGACAACCAATAAGAGATTAGTTTCAATTCACCTAATCCTAACGCAATTTGTACAACAATCATAGCTATCCTCTAGGGGTGTAATTCTGGCCCCACCCGGCCCATCTGAGCTTGGGCCGGGCCGGGCCCATGTCAGGCCTTGCGAGCTCCCACCAAAAAATTGGGCCAAGCCAGACCGGTCCACAAGCCAGAAAACTAGGCGTAGCCCAAGGATATTTGGGCTTTGGGCGGGCCAATGGACCTGGCCCGTGGGCTTGGGCCTGGGCTCAGGCTTTGGGTGGGCCTAAACAAATTTTATTATTATTTTTTTAAATTTTTTCCACCAAAATTTTATTATTTTCCATTAAAAATAACATTGGGCCTCAGGTGGGTCGGGCGGGCCAGGCTTTTGGGCTAGCCTTGAGCGAGCCTGATAGGCCGGGCCAGGCTTCAAAACGATGGCCCAGGCCCAGGCCCTGGCCCAAGGCCTCGGGCTGGGCTTGGGCTTGGGCTTGGGCTCGGGCCTTAACGGGCCGGGCCCACTTCGAGCCGCGGGCCAAAATTACACCCCTACTATTTTCCATCGATAGCCCAAAATAGATATTTTTAAACCGATATACAATCTCAAGAACAAATAAATTATCCAAATTTCCATACGTGAGAGGTAATACATAACCAACGCCACCATTTATATAAATGTCCATCTAATTTCATATTTCCAATGCCAATTTCATTTATTTATACAAAATAATTATTTGAGATGTTTTAGGACAAACTTCTCATTTTTTCAACATCCACTCCAAGTACCAAAATCAATCATCTTAACATAGCACAAGCTCATATTTACTCCCATAACCATTTCTAATACATCTATCAAAAATCCATTTTTTGATTTTAAACCAAAGCCCTAGGTTTGTTCAAAATCATCCCAAATCACAATATTTCTTACACATCAACAAATAACTAAGTTAAAACTCATAGAAGAGTGTAAAAAGTCCCTACCTTGAAGTTAGAAGTCCAACAAACAAGGAGGAAACTTCAAAGATGCTCAAACACAACTCTATTTGGATACAAATGTAGCCCTTGAGATGTTCTACCGTTTTAAGAAAGAGAGTAGGTTAGAGAAATCACTAGATCTAGGTGAAAATATAGAGAGAGTGAGAGTTTTAGAGAGAGAGGATCTTAGATATAGGGTTTTGAGAAGAATAGATGTGAAAAAGTGATGTAAAAAGGTGTTGCTGCAAACTAATATACGCACAGTTCGCTCGAGCGCAAAAAGTGACGCACGAGTGTAGAATGCACACTCCCAGTAGTTTTGCAGACAATAGACCATAGCTCGAGCGCAAGAAAGGCCGCTCAAGCATAGAAAATGCAGTTCGAGCGTAGAATACACTCTCCTAATAGTTTTATAGACCTGCAAAAATATTGAGAGTTCACAAAGCTTGCTCGAGCGCAAAAAGTACCGCTCGAGTGGAGTGGCAAAATTCTGGGCAACAAACGTTTGAAAACCAAGTAACCAACCTGTTCCAAACACATCTACAACAATCCTATGGCCAAATTCAAGGAAGAATAATAGAGAAAAGACATGAACAATGTTCAGAAACCATAAAACCAAGTCCAGAATATCAAATGGGTCGGGCCAAAACCGGAATCGCTATAAGAATTTTAAAAAAAAATTCAATGTAAACTTTGAACCAAACAAATAAAACTTTGCTTAGTAAGATTTGAAAATTACGGTTGATAGGTCATGATCAATATGTATTGCATGGGTCAATCTTTTATTATTATCGTAAAAAATCAGAAGTAGTATTTCATTGTTATTAATTTAAAATTATTAAGTAGTGTTCAATTGTTAATATTATTTAAATTTTTTATTTATTTCTATATCAATATTAGAAAAGAATCATACATTTAAGAATTTGAAATCTTAAAAAAAAAATTGATAATTACAGAATTTAAAATATGTTATTATAATAATTAAAATGTCAATAATTATAATTAAAGTGAAATGATATTTTATGACACATGTATTGTAACGCCCCAAAATAATTACAATAACCATCCGCAATATTAATTACGTAATAACATACGATGAAATAGTTATCTTCCATTAACCTCAATTACTTGTACAAAAGGGTAACATATGTAGATATACATTCACAAATCTAATCCTGAATCTATAGCATATGTTACAACAAGAGATAAGATATGAGAATAAAACAGAAAATAAGTGTAACGCCCCCAAAATAATAACATAAACACATCTATAAACACATATAAATAATAGCATAAATCAAAGTCTTAGTCCTTTCATTAAATAAACTTAATGAATACAAAGAGTTTAACGTAAATAAATGCCCTATTGGCTTACACATTTCCAAGCCTTAACTTGGTTACAACAAAAGTGGGACTAGCCCTTACAATTAAAGCCCTAGGCTATACAAAATATAATAAAACAAGAAGCTTTTGCTTCCCGGAGATCTCTCCAATACTATTGCGTTGGTAGAGGCATGCCATCATTACCTGAAAATGTTATTCGCAAACAGGGTGAGCCATAGCCTAGTAGAAATCATCTAACACAGTATATGAAGTTTAGCAAAGGTATAAGTACAAGTGCATAAAAAATGCATATAATGAAACATTCTACAACATAATATACTCATGAGATATCAATTTCAAGTCTTAATCCATTTCCCTTCAATTCATATTCCGTTCACTTATCTGTATCTATTCATGAGTCAATTTCATTATTTCTCAACAACCAAATTGAGGCTACAGCTCAAAAATTTTCAAATTATACACACATATGCATAAACACTTCAAACTTCTATTTCATGGAAATTTCGTCCGCGGGCAGCCGTCAAACGAGACCCATGTAAACGTAGGCTACACAAGCTATAGCGACCCCGGTCTTTTCCCATTTGATTATTGTATCCGGACTTAGGTTCCGTAGATTCTGTCATTGTATAATTGTTGTTGTCATTCTTTATTTTCTTATTTGGAGTTATAGGATGTGTTGGGCAGGTTTGTTTCAGGTTGGTTGGGTTCGGAAACCAAGTGTTGCTGCCCAGTTTTTGGGAGGATCGCTCGAGCGAGTACTTGGTCGCTCGAGCGAGGGTTGTATTTTGTGTTTGGTGGCTCGAGCCAGATTTTCTTAGCTCGAGCGAGCGTTTGCGTCTAGTATGGACCTGTAGCATTGCATTCTTGGCTCGAGCGAGCTTTTCTTTGCTCGAGCGAGGATTTCTTGTGTCTGGTCGCTCAAGCGACCAAATCTTCGCTCGAGCGAGCCTGTCCAGTTTAATTAGACAACAGCGGGTTTTTAATCAGTTTTTCATCCTCTTTTTAGATTCCAAACCCTAAGGTCCGACTTCTCTCTCACCCTGCTCACCTTCTCTCTTAGATTTGATCCACTTAGGGTGTGTTTCTACCCTAGATCCTTCATTAAAAAAAGTGTGTGAGTCGAGGGCTTCGTTTTAATCTAAATTGTTGGTAGTTTGGAGCACTTTGGAGTTTGGGTCTTCATCTCCATCTTCTCTTTTCGGGTTATTTTCTTCGAGGTAGGGATTTCCTACTCCATCTTATAAGTTTTGTTCTAAGTTTTAGTATTTTGATATGTTGGGGTTACTTTGATAATTTTGGGAAAAACCCTAGTTGTATTAACTAATTAATTTGCATAATTAATTTAAGGGAATTGGAGAATTTTGTTAAATTCATGAAATTGGGAAATTTATTGATTAAATGGTGTAGTTGGATAATGTAAATCACTCGCCCATTAAATTTTGGTATATTTATTTCCAAGTCTAGAAATAACTGTTTTGGGCTATCGGTGGAGGATAGTCGTGCTTGTTGTAGACACTGCATGTGGATTAGGGATAACTGAAACTAATCATTGATTAAGTCATCAATTTTGACTGCTGAATTAATACAGACATTATGTGTATTGATTGTGTGTTGTATATGTTATGTGTTTGCATACATTGTTTTGTGTGGGAGGAGATAGGGGATGTACTCCACGGTTTAGGGGAAGATAGGGGATGGACCTCTAAACCGGATTTTGTTTGGGAGGAGATAGGGGATGGACTCCATTAGCATCACTTTTATGTGTGCTTATTTATATTGAAGTGTTTTATTGATACAGCACTAAAATGTGTATCAAACTGGAAGTATGAAGTGTTTTGATTTGAGCCTGAGTCTCAATTGTTTGTTAACATTGGAAGAATGTGAATATGATATATATATATAGTTCACTGTTGTAAGTTTGGCCAGGTTCTGAGCCATATTGATAATGTTGGAAAGTAAAACGTGTTTTAGACATTAGTGTCTTGAGACTGTATAATGATGTAATTGGTTATCTTGGTTAACCATCTATTAAATACTAATGCTTTATTCAATGCTTATATTTGGTTTAGTATATTTCTACTGGGCTGTGGCTCACCCTTTATGGGAACATCATTTTCAGGTCTAGGTGATAAGCTACCTCCAAGGATTTAGCTTGGAAGGATTTGGATTTTGAAGACTATCTTTAGTTATTTGTTTTTATTTGATAAACATTCAAGCCTAGGGCTTTATTTGTATTTGAGTTAGAACTCATATTTTTGTGTCCAAGTGTTGACTTGGAAAGATGTAAGCCCATAGGGCATTTAATTTGATATTACATGTAATGTTTTCTTTTTTTAATACTCTGATGAATGAGATAATGAATTGGTTTCTTTTAATATTGCATGTCAATGATATATATATATATATATATATATAATGGGTTTATTTTGAGGGTGTGACACAAGCACTATAATTGTCATTTTACGAATATTTCGTCTGCGGGGTAGGTACCCATGTATAATTTCAGAACTTTCACCTAGGACACTCCGACCAACTTAATTATAATGGAGTCTATCCCCTTTCTCCTCCCAAACAAATATCCATACATATGCAATGTATTTAGATAGATAATCAAACATGAAGCACATCCTCTTTCCACTTCCAAACAAACACACATATACAATGTATATAAACACGATCATATTCAATCACAATCATCAAAAGATTAGTTTCAATTCACCTAATCCACATGCAATTTCTACAACAGTCAAAGCTATCCTCCACCGATAGCCCAATACAGTTATCTCTAGACAAATATTAAATCTCAAACAGATAGTTTATTCAAAACTTCTAAAAGACTGAGTTAATACATAACCAATCCCACCATTTATATCAACACCATCTCAATTCCACATTTTCAATGCCAATTCCAATTATTTGTACAAAATAATAATTTGATCCAATTAGGGCAATTTCCCTCATTTTCCCAATCATTAGCCAAATGCCAAAATCATCAAAGTAGACATAACACAACATCATTTTCAAACCCCACAAGCATCTATTTCACCTTCACCAAAACCCCTTTTTCCATTTTATGCCAAAACCCTAGGTTTGTTTAAAACATCCCAAAGTCACACCATTTTTACACAAGAGACAAATAACTAAGCTAAATATCATATGAAGGTATAGAAAGATCCCTACCTCAAGTGAGAAGACAAGGCAAAGCAATCTCCAAGAACACCGAAACCCACTTCTATTCGGATCAAAAGTTAGATCTTGACGAGCTCTACCTCTTTCTCAAAGGCACTAGGGTGGAAATCCCAATGGATCTAGATGAAATCTAAGAGAGAAGGTGAATTGTAGAGAGAGAAAATCAAGAACGAGCTTTTTGGAAAGTTTTAGAGAGAGGGAGATATGAAAAAGTGATTCAAAATGTCATCTTCTCGGACTGAAATACACGCAGTCTGCTTAAGCGTGGGAAGTGACACTCGAGCGTCAGACACAAAGATCCGCTCGAGCGTGAAAGTTGGCCCTCAAGCGTGGAATGCACATTTCCAGCATTTTTAGAATTGCAAAAACATACTGAAAGTTGACAAATCCTGCTCGAGCGCGAGAATGGTCGCTCGAACCGAGGAGCAAAATTTGTGAAGCCCGTTCGAGCGTAAAAATGGCCACTCGAGCAGAGAAGCCAAAATATGGGCAACAAAAGCTTGGAAAAACAAGCAACCAACTGCCCCAAATGCACAACTCCGACTCGATGACCAAAATAGAGGGGAAGACAAGGCAAAAAGATAAGAATAACTATTCAAAACCATACCAACTCGAGTCCGGAATACAATAGGTAATGGGTCGAAACCGAAATCGTTATAATAAGTGCCCTAAAGGCTTATAACTTTCCAAGATAGTGCATAGTTGTAACAAAAGTAGAATTCAAGTCCAATACAGTTAAAGGCCCTTGGCCTATACAAAACATATACAAAATTCAACAAAATAAAGCTCTTGCTCCAAGTCCTCTCAAGCTATTGCCTTGGCGGAGGCATATCATCAATACCTGAAATGTTTTCCCACATAGGGTGAGCCAAATCCCAGTAGAAATAATCCAACACGGTATATAAATCTTAACAAAGCTATAAGGTGAATGCATATGCAATGCGTGTGCCCAAACATTTTATATCTCTTTCCAAAACTATGCAATGCCAAGTTAATATCATGATTCATAAATCATTTCCTTTGCAATAGAAAACAAGGTAGTGAATCACACTCTGGTAATCTTAAACAAATACAACCTTTCACGGAAATTTCATCCGCGAAAAACCGTAAACCGACACCTATGTAAACGTAGGCTATACAAGCACTACTATTGCCATTTTACGGACATTTCGTCTGCGGGATCGGCACCCATGTATATGCGCGGTTTTTAGGACTTTCATCATGGACACTCAAGCCAACTTATTTCAACGAGACAATACATATTTCCCAAATTTACCTATTTTTCTCAAAACGATAAATATTTCCAATATATAAATATGAAATAATGCCCGATGTAAATGGATGAGAAAATAGTTTCAATTTTCCTAATTCTCATGCAATTTCTACAACAATCATAGCTATCATCCATCGATAACCCAAAATAGATATTTCTAAACAGATAAACAATTTTCAATAAAGATAAACTTTTCAAATTTTCAAGATGTGAGTGATAATACATATCAAACCCCACCATCCTCATCAACATCAACCCAATTTCAATTTTTCAACATCAATTTCATTATTTCCATAAAACCAACATTGAGGCATATAGGGCAAAATCCCTTTTCTTTCAAAAATCAATCCTACGTATCTAAATCAACCATTTCATCCCAACTCAACTTTATTTTCAACATCACAATCATTTCCAAGAATCTATTGTAAAAACCCCTCTTTTGATCTTTAACCCAAAACCCTAGATTTGTTTCAAAAATCCCCAAAATCACAATATTGTTTAGAGATCGCAAATAACTAAGTTAAAACTCATAGAAGGTGCGAAGAATCCGTACCTCAAGTTTAGAAGATGAGAGAAAGAGTGATGGAACTTCGACAACGCCCAAAACCCAACTTTGTTCGAATCAAAAGGAAGCCCACTGTGTGCTCTACCTTTTTAACAAAGGGGCATAGGTGAAGAACTCGATGGATCTAGGTGTACTTGTAGAAAGAAGTAGAGTTTTAGAGAGAGGATGTAGATCTAGGGTTTTTAGAAAGTTTAGAGAGAGAGATAGATGAAAAAGTGACTCAGAAAAGTGACATTGCGAACTGATATACACACAGATCGCTCGAGCACAAGAAGTGTTGCTCAAGCGTCCAAACACAAAAACAAGGGACTGCTCGCGCATAGGAAATTGTGCTCGAGCGAATAATACAAACTCCCAGAAGTTTTGTAGGCAGAAGACCACCGCTCGAGCTCAACAAAGACCGCTCGAGTGGAAAATGCCAACTTCCAGTATCTCTATAGACCTACAAAAAGTACTGGAAGTTCACAAAGACCACTCAAGCGCAATAAATGTCGCTTGAGCGAAGAAGTAGAATTCCGGATAGTAATATTTTGAAAAACAAGCTACCAATACATCCTAATAGCCAAACTCAAAAAAAAGTAAAGAGAAACAAGACATGAACAACTGCATAAGATAATGAAACCAAGATCCAAAACATCAAATGAGTCTGGTTTAAACCAGAAACGCTATTTGTATTTTTATATTTTATTAATTTAAAATTATAAAAAAAAAATTAGATTAGAAGTTTTCAACTCATTTACCCAACAACATTTTTACCTATATAATAGTATAGATAGAAGTATAAATATAGATATAAATTTCATATCATAACTATTCAAACTAAAATAGTAATAATGTCACTGCATGTTTTGAAATCGCAAATTTAAGAAAATAATATTGGCAATGATTAAAAGGATAAAAAAAATTAACTTAATTTATGTAAATTAGATTTTGGACTAATCACAAAATGACATGTGTATTTTAAATGATATAAAATTAAAAAAATATAAGAAAATCAGATTGAGATTTTGAGTCTCAAAGAGACCACAACATTTTTGCTTCTATTATATAATTTATCTATATGCTATACGTTATGTACCTATATATATAGTATTGATGTAATCATTCAAAAAAATAAAAATAAAAAATCTAAAGCATGTCAATTCAAAAATCATAAACAACCCAAAGATCTCAATATCTTCTTCACCATATGGCATCAACACTTGTTTCAATTATTTTATCAATTTTTTTGATATAGATTTTAAATATTATTCATTTTTTTTTATTACAGATGTTAATCCATGAGATATTACAATATTTTTATGATTATAGTATGTGAGAGTTTTAGTTTATATTTATATGTTTATTTTTTTTGTTAGATATATAGGAGTCAAAGAAAGTTGATGATACAATGATGAATTTACCAACAACAACAAAAATGCATTATTTTGATTATTTTCTAACTTCACTACCTTAAGCAAAACTTACAATGATAATCACTCAGGTTGACAACATGTAAGGTTTTATTATTATTATTATTATTGTTATTTTGTGGTTTCAATGTGGATCTACAAATCATTTGGAATTTTTCATGGAAGTCCTTGAATGAAGTTCTGTAATTTTCCATAGAAGTCCTTGAATGTATAGTTACAAATCATTTGAAATTTTTCATGGAAGTCATTTAGATTGTTATTTATGTATGTGAGATCATGTTTTTGCTTAAGTCGGCATTACTTAGTATATTATTTATCATATTATTATGAATTATGAATATCTAACCATATTACCTTTTAGTTTTGACAATATCCATTATTTTGATAATTTTTATTTTATTTTTATAATTGCCTCTGCTTTTTTTTTCCCCCCCTTTTAAAATTGCTTGCAATCTTTGAACATTTTTCTTGCAAATGGTTTGACATATGTATTGATTATTTAGTCATCATACATATGAGTAATATTATAGGTGCGTGACTATGACTATTATGATTTTGGTTTTTTTTATTTATTTATTTTTTATTTTATTTTTTGTACAAATAAACTTGTTGCTCATATCATTTGCTCATAATTTTTTCATATTTCTAACTAATATAAAAGACTCACAAATGTATGTTTTGATTCAGTATGTATGTACGTTGTTTTCATCAATAAATTTATTTTTTTCCATTTAAAAAAAAATCACTCATAATTTCATTAAATCTCTAACTAATATGAAGGGCTCACAAATGGTATGTAATCTCACAAAATCATAGAAACAAATCTACTGACTTATTCAACCTAAATATTGTAAATTTATTTTTTGATATATATAATCTTATAAGATAGAGATAGGAAAATATATCAAGATATGCTAATGTTTTTCGAATTATTTAATTTAGAAACAAATATGATTTTTTAAATGGACTTTATGATTTTATTGATTCAAGTCATGGAGGTTAATTTCATATTCTTAACCAAGTTCACAAGTTTTCTTAATGAATTTTCTTCACGTTATATTATACAATTAAAAATTTATTTTTAAACACAATAACTTTTCTTATTTCTTAAAATAGTCAAAAGGCCATTAAAAATGTTAATTTCAAACAACCACTTAGTTAAAATAGTTAAAATTTACTTATCTATTTTTTAAAAAAATAAATTTATCCATCATTATTTAATCTCATGTATAGCACGGGGTTTTACGCTAATAATAATAATATGAAATGTTTAAAATGAAGTGTAATTATAATTACTAAAAGGGTAAATTTCACTTATTACTCCTATGAATTTTAAAAAATATATATACTAGCGTACGCCCGTGTCTGAAGGTACGGTGTAAATAATGTTAGGATTAGAATATAATTGTAATCCCAATACTATTTAAATTTATTTTTTAATTCGATAAAACCACAATATTATAAAATTTTGGAGTTCTCACAAAGCACCTCACGAAAACTTGCTTTTGCTTATATAATATATAGCTAGATAGATAGATGCGCCTAGTATACATACAATTTTCACGGGCATACATACAATACTGCTTTTGTTTATAAAATTATATGAAAATTTTATGTATGCCCGTAATGTCCTTGTATGGAAATATGAATAAAAATAAGTGAACAAAAAGGAGAAAATAAACAAATAGAGAGAAAAATAAAAATGAGAGAAGATAAAAAAAAAATAAAAAGAAAAGGAGAGGAAGGTGGGATCCTAGGATATAGAAGTATGGGTGAGAAAAGAAAAAAGTAAGAGAGAGAAGCGGGAAAATAAAAAATGTCATGTAGGATTTTTTTGAAAAATATATCTCAGCCGTTGTTTTATAATTTGAATAGATCATAGCCGTCTAAATGTCCTAGTAGAACAAATATGTGTAGGACAAATTTAAAAATCATCCTACTTTATTATGTAGATATATAATAAATCTCACAAGTTTAATATAATTATATTAACTGCCATTTAATGAGACCAAATCACGTAGACATAAGAATCATTAAGGGTAAAACATAAATTTTAGTGTAATACAGTAAATAAATAACTGATGGAAAAGAAGCATACTGTTATATAAATTAAAACCTTAAAAAGTACCATGCAATTATATTAAACTTATGGGACTTGATATATTCTTTCTAAATTTTAAAAGACGTTATTATAGCTTACCCTCACTAAAGAAATAAAAGCAAAAATGGTATAAAGAAGGAATAATTACAAAATGGGTAATTCTACTTGCACAACAAAACTATCTCCTTACACCCTTAAAATTTTAAATTTTTATTTTATTTTTTTACAATTTTTATAACCTCATTCCTACCCTCATCCCTACCATTCACTCTTTCCCTTACACCCAAACCATTGTTTCTTCACCTTTAACTCATATAGTACTGTCGCCATTTGCAACCGCCGCTACCACCGACCATCATGCAATTGCTGCTGCCATTTGCAACTGCCGTCGTCGACTACCACTATGCAAGCCCTCATTGCCACTGTCGTTACCGTTGCCTCCACCTAGAAAGCTCTCACTGCCGTTGAAATCATCACCAGCAACCACCTCTGCAGCAACATCGCCGCTATGACCACCTTTTGTGCAGCCCCCCATTGGCAACCCAACCCAACCCTACTACTATCACGACCTCACTCGTCATCTCCACCGTCGCAACCTAGCTTTGCCCCTTGCTGCTCCATCGTGAATAGAACCACTGCTTCATCGTTCACAATCATGTCCTCACCTTCACTATCATGACCCAACCTATCACTCTATTCCATTGCTGTCAGAGCCACAGAGAGAGAGAGAGAGAGAGAGAGATTTGTTTTAGATCTAAAAGTAGAAGAAGAAGAAGAAGAAAAATGGCGACAACAGAGGAAAAAGGTAAGGCGAAGAGGGCCTGGATAGAGAGGAAATGTGATGGAGTAGTGGTGGAATGGGGATGATGGTGGTGAACTGGTGGAAATGGTGGTGATGGGGTGGAGGTGAAGAAACTAAGGTTTGAAAGGTTTGGGTGTAAGGAGAAGAGCAAAGGGTAGGGATGAGCACCAAGGATCATCTAGAGTGTTTTTTTCTTAAAGTTTCATAAAGTGGTGTATTGTGTGGTTGAGATTTAATGTTGAAAAATTGATGTGACTTGTCATTAAATCTCAACCACACAATGCACCACTCCAAGAAACTTTAGGGAAAAAAACTCTAGAGGATCCTTGCTCAGGAATGAGGGTAGAAATAGTATTATAAAAATTGTAAGAAAAATAAAATAAAATTTTAAGGAAATAGTTTTGTGGTGTAAGTAGAATTACCCTTACAAAATAGATGAAAATTTGTAAAACCATGGTGACAAATACTTTCTTGCCCTTTCATTTTTTTTCCCTCCCATTTTTTTCCCTAACTACTCTTCCTCATCTATTCTCACTCTCACTAGGAAGCGACCACCTCTCGTTCACTCTTTCTAACCGTTGGCCACCACTCTCCCGTCTTTTTTGATTGCCACTAGCCCACCCTTCTTAGTTCCTCTCCTCTTGCCTCTTTTTCTACCACTGCTGTGATGACTCCACCGTGCATAATAATTAGCATCTAATTAATTAAGGAGATTTGAATTTTAATTGCCCATTATTCTAATTTAATTTAGGATTTATGAAAGTTGTGGAGGCTGATTCATATATGATTCTATTGAGGATTTATTTTGGAATTAGAAATTGAAAGCCTAAATGGCTCAAGAGAGTATAATTAGTGAATTAAATTATTTTAATTTCGAGTATCGAACCGTATGGGAATTTAATTAAATATTCGATTCAGATTTGTAAAATTGAGATGTGATTAATTGGGTCCGAATTGGAGTTAATTAAGTTATGAAAATTGGAAATTAAGATTATTATGAATTAATTTATTTATGAGGTATTCAATTGAGGTATTCAATTAAGTATGTAATTTATTAACGAAGTTTTTGAGTTTGATCTGAAATTGAAAGTCTTGCTGATCTGAAAAATCAAAATTGATGATGGAAATAAGTTTAATTTGATATTTGGAGCCTTTTGGGAGTCTGACTAAAAATTTGATTCGGATTGGTAAAATTAAATATCATTAATTGGGCTTTAATGGAGGTCAAATTAGACTAATTAAATTATGTGGGATTTGTGATTGGTTATGATTAACAATGTATTAATCAAGATTTATTAAGACAAAGTGTTGCTTAATTAGATTAATCCTAAGCATAAATTGAATTATGAAAGAATTTAGAATTGAGAGTGTATGTGGGTGTGGGTGTATTGAGCAATCAGTGGGTGTGAATGTATGAGAGTGTTGTGCTGGAATATTTTGTGTGTGTGTGTGTGTGTATGTTGACGTGTGTCTGTGTGCACGTGTAAGGTTGAGGCAACAAATGATATATATAAAAATGATAGAGACCCCCTTTTTTCTTGACCCCCACAACTCCTCACAGAACATGTTAGTGAGTGATAGAAGGAAAAAAAAAAAACAAAAAACAAAAAATTGGCCAATCCCAATACATTGGGGGTGGTAGGGGTCAAGAAAAAATGGGGTCTCAACCTTTTTCCATATAAATATATTGATATATGAGTTCATATGTAAGTGCTGGAAACAGAGAATTAGAGAAAGGGACAGAAAACACTGGTAAAGAGAGAGAGAGAGAAGCCAAGAGAGAGAGAGAGAGAGAGAAAAGAGGAGCTCAAGTCTTGTGTTAAGAATTAGGAAGAAGGCTCAAGAAATTCAACAATTGAAGATGATAGGTAAGGATTTCAAGCTTGATTTTTGTAGATTCATTATTTAGCAACTAAAATCAAGAAGTAAATGGGATTAATTTCATGAAAATAGAAAGAAACCAGGAAACAAAGAAAAAGAAAATGGAATTAACTTTAAGAACAATGAAATGATTTAGAAAATCATCTTTTGGGAATAATTTTAATTATTTTTGATGAATTTGAGTTCTAATTTTACATGCATCATTATTTTCCAAGGGTTTAATACTTCAACTTCATATAATTGGAAAGAAATTAGCAAGAAGATGAAGGAATAGAATTAGGTTCAAATATATAGAAGTTAATTTGGACATTAACCATTTTTGGTTTTGAATCTATTTGTCTTACATGAAATGGAGTTTCAATTGCACATGCATCACGAATTTCCAAGAGTTTTGGAAGTTTAATTCATGTTTTAAAATGTAGGTTTGAAATTGAGTTTGATATGAAGAAAATGAATTAAATCTAAATTAGAGCAATTCAAGAACTTAACTATAATTTGATTGTGAAAATATAAAATTAGTTAGTTTTAATCTTAATTTCATACATGCAAATACATTTTAAGAGTTTTATAATTTTAAATTCATGTTTAGAGGGAAAATAGAAAAGAGTTTAAAGTCAATTTTATGTAATTAAAAAGAAATTGGCAAGAAAATGAAGAATTGGAACTACGTCTAAGTTTATGAAGGTTAACTTAGAAATTAATTATTTTGGATTTGATTTTGGGAGTTATGATTAAATTGAGCTTCATAAATTATATGCAATTTCATTGTCATTTGATTTTAAAAAGATTTTAGAAACCCTGAGTTCATGGGTTTTGATTTTGAAATCAAGTAAAATTTTGATTTAAATAAGTAATTAATAATTGTGTTTCAAGATTTTGAGCAAGAGGTTTATAAGTAAATAAGTGTTCATGTTTTCTGAAGTCTTTTTAAGGTTTTGATCAAGATGTGTATGGGTTCAAAGATTGAAAAATGCATTTGGAAACCGTTTTTGAGAAATTCGAAATTTTACAAACCGCTCGAGTGGACTAATTACCGCTCGAGCACACATTGAAGGCATTCAGTACTTTTGCAGTCTTTTACAAACCGCTCGAGCGACTAAAGGTTCGCTCGAGCGAACATCTCCGTTCAGCATACTTTGGAAAAATCGCATTTAGTTCATATTTTCACTCCATCTCTTTCCAAAGCATTCTAGACATGATATATGGCTCAATAAAGATTGAAAATCCTAAGTGATTCGTGATTAGATTAAGATTAAAATATTCCAAATCCCAATTATTCAAAACACGCAATCTAAATCATCAAGCACTTACGAAAGTAATTTAGATTGTTGTTTTTCTGAATAAATAATAAATCAACACAAACGATTTTTACGTGGAAAAACCACAATTGAAGAACCTTCAATTGTAATTAAAAACCACGGGCGAAACGAAACTAATCAATCCACTACTGAAGAAAGAAAGATTACAAGGATAATACACAAATTACCCAACTCAGTCAATTTGTCTTCACACCTTCTGTAAATCTTTCACCAAGCCTTCATCTCAGAACTGATCAACCTGAAGTTGAATCCACAACTTCGCTTGTCGAATCAACGACTACGTACAGAATCAAACTCCTTTGAAACACCACGTTTGAATCTTCGGAATCCACCAAAGAATAACACTCTCTTGAATATAAAGTAACAACCTCCTTGATGTATATATCTTAGATCATAGGTTACAAACCCTCTCAAATATATCAAGGAAAACTCACCAAAAACTTCAGATAAACACCTCAAACAAAACCCTAAAATCCTTAAACAAGATCTGGGAGAAGTAATCCTAAAATTGACCCAACACGCGAATATATAGAGTCTGAGATCGCGTGGTCCGCTCGAGTGTGGGAATTCCCGCTCGAGCGGAGACTGCATTTTCCGCGATTCATACAAGGTCCACGCTCGAGCGGAAGTTTCCACGCTCGAGCGTAGAATCACAACATCCAGTATTTTTGCAGGCGTGGCAGAGATGCTGTGAGATGGAAAACCTCGCTCGAGTGTCACTTTCCTCGCTCGAGCAGGCAGACAAAAACCTGGAAAAAAATAGGAAACTTACAAGTTGATTGCAACCTTGGTTTTTCCATGGAATTTGACAACAAAGGGTCCTAATAATCTCCCCCTTTGTCAAATCCCGGACAAAACCATTCTAAAACAATGTTCCTATCAAAATCATCAAAACAAAACTAACACCAATAACCATAATCAATCGCTGAAAATTTGAGATCTATGCTTGTGGACAATCACCCTGAAATAAACACAAACACACAAGCCAACCAAAATAGTGGAACTGTATTAACACAATATAAATCCATCCATCAAAAAGAAAAACAGCTATCCAAAAATATATATATATATATCCAACATATCCAACTAGACCAACCTACTATCCAATTGTACCAATAAAGGATATAAACCCAAGTAAAACTACTGTACCATCAATGTAAACCAAAAAAACAACTGTACCAACTGTCCGACTGAAAGTCCAACTGAACTGTACCAAAAATCTATACCACTCCTCCTTTTTGTCCGGGAGGGATCAAAAATAAGAGAAACAGACCAGAACAACAAAGATTATGGAGCAAGGGGCTGGGACTGCATCTGAAGCAAAGACAGAATCTGAGCCAGCTGAGAAGAAGACTGAGCCATGGACTCTTCAATGCGCTGGGAAGAAGCCTCCAAGGCACTTAACTGAGTATCAGTAGTGGTCTCAAGATCTGTGAGCCTGGCCTCAAAGATATCCATCCTCCCCTTGAGGTGGTCAAACCGGAAAGCAACAGACCACTCAAAGGACTGAAGCTGATCACGAACCGTACGAACTGGAGGGAGCTGCTCCCCCTCACCAAGATCTCCGCCAGCAGCAATAGCATCATACTCAGGCTCTTCGGCCATGGCTGCAGCAACACTAGTACCTGCACCAGATCTACCTGTACCAGAAGGAACCCCCCGAATATGAGACTGACTCTGGGAGACAGTCTTTTTGGTGAAAGGTTGGGAAGGGGAAGCAAATTCATCCTCATCAAAAACAGGGACCTCAAACTTGGTAAGAAGTCGGTTTATGAGGCACCCATAGGGTAAACCAAGATTGTTACGCTCAAAAGCAGCAACTATCTTTTGAATGATCAATGTGGCAAGATCTATGGGACGATTTTGAGCAAGGCACTGAAGGACAAACCTTTGGTCCTGGTTAATTTCGGAGCTATGGGTGGTAGCAATGATATTGGCACACACAATAAGGTTGAGCAACCTAAACTGTGAGAGAAGCTCATTTTGTTTAATCAAGGAACCGAAAGGCCAAGAATGGGGGAAACCACAAAGGGTGTGGGCAACCTCATCAAAGTCACAAGTGGGGCGCACTGGAAAAGGGTAGAAGATGGGGAACCTTTCACTAACCCCTAACAGCTCTCAAATAATGTCGGTGGTAACAGTAATGGATTTAGACCTAACCCAAGTCTTGAAGGATGGCCTAATATTGTCAAGACTATCCATGTTACAATAGAATTCGCGCACCCAAGATAAGTTTTGAGAACCAGAAAATAACAGGACATTATCCCCACCCAAGGGATCAAACAGTGAACAGATAGGGATAGACGTTCAAGATGAATGGAGCGAGGTGGATAAGACTCTCGGTACAACTTGGCTTTCTCAGCTGATGGAAAGTGGTCAGTGTTATAGGTAGGGCGAGGGGCAGTAGACTTGCGTCTTTTGAAGGTGGACATGACTAAACCAAGACAACTAGACAAAACAAAGAACCAACACAGATAACCCCCAACCCAAGACCAAACATAAACCAACAGAGAAACCACAAGACATTAGCAGCACAGTTTGATATAGCAATATAAACAAAGAGGCAACAATGTAGACTCAAAAGACCTAAAATGACAAATAGGTTACAGGGTAAACAAAGCAGCCATTAATAACTAGTAGTCTAACATAGTTAACAAAAACAAGGGAACTCAAAACCTTAGGACAAAAAAAAAAAAAAAAAAAAAAAACCAAAATTTAAACCCTAGAGACCCAAACCACTAATCCTAGATGCAGGAGAGAGACATGAAACCATGATGACATAAACAATATCTACAATGACGAACCCTTGAAATAAAAAACAAAAACAAAATAGACCTATCTACACATTATAAAATCAACTTAAGCAAAACAAAGATGAAAAAATCAAAGGGACCAAAATACGACACAAGAACAGAGGAGAAAGAGATGAGAGATATACCTTAGGGGTGCATACACACTGAGAGCCTCAAGAAGTCACCAAGGAAGAACAATGGACTGGAATCGCAAAGGATGCCCCACGAGAGAGAGACCAATGTGTAAGAAAATGGACTGAAGAGTCGAATGAGGGAGATTTATACAAAACCAGTCCGCTCGAGCGTGGGTTTTAACGCTCGAGCGTGAGCCAGAACACGCGGAGACTCGCTCGAGCGCGAAAACGGACGATCGAGCGCTAATTCACCCCTCTCAGAACTGTAAAGTGAAGTGCAAAATGCTGCAAGGCTCAAAACCACGCTCGAGCGTGGGAATGTCTGCTCGAGCGGGGACAAAACAACAAATTTATTTATTTATTTTTAAACAAAAAACAATAAAGATGACCTGTAACCAGCAGGGAGTCCAAGTGGACAACTATATCACTAGGATAAAGGAATCCATTAATCATGAGTCCTGAAAATTTGAAACACCAGGTCATGAACAAAACAGATAGAATGTAATCAAAGCCATAAGCATCATAAGAATGCATAACTCAAAAACACACATGAGAGCTCACAAATAGAATGTGTGTGTGCAATCCTCGAGACCCATAGAGCTATAGTTAATTCTCGTAGTGATCGGATAACTGGACCTCCGACAAGAGTAACGGACCATAACAGAGAAAAGTCAAACCACTAGGAATCATGGGGTATTTGTTGAGTAAACGTGGAGGTCCCCCTCAATCAATGATTCCTTTTTTTTTTTTTTTTTTGAACTTTTCTTTTCTTGTGGGCACTCACTGGTGGCATGCACGCTCAAGAGTATGGAGACCGAACTAGAGAAGAATGAAATAAAAATGATGGCCTGGTTGGTGCCTCTGAGGTAGCCTTTTCCTAATGCCCGGATTTCAATGAACTAAGGGAGAAACCATGGAAGTGAAAAAAAAAATGGTAGATGGTTAAGAGACTCAACATCACCCATGATATACTAGTATAGGTCAATTCCTCTAAAACAGTACAAGAAACATTGTTAGTGGTCCATAGAGAACTTTGATCACTTGTGCGGAAACCCCTGCAACAGTTTATCTCAAGGATGTGTACGGAATGAGATCATGAAGTAAATGAGTATGGGCATTCAGAATGACCTATGAACAAAGAATAATGAGATCTTGTAAGCAACATGAGCAGTGTTCATATACATTTTTGATACAAAGATATCAGGACTCAATGACAATGAGATTATTACATCTAAGTACAATAAGCCAACCACTCACACTCACTTTAATAAACAGGAAACAACCTAGTTACTGAGCACTACACCCAAGGTCTTTCTAAGATACTCAAATCGAAGAAGATCAAGGGTTTTGTAAAAATATCAACTTTTTGATGCTCAGTGAGTACATGTTCCAGAACAACAAGGCCTTCTTCCACTAACTCTCGAATAAAATGATGACGAATGTCAATGTGTTTGGTGCGAGAGTGTTGGACAGGATTTTTTGAAATGTTTATGGCACTTGTGTTATCACAGAAAATAGTGAGAGTGTCCTGTTCGCTCCCATAATCATGAAGCATTTGCGTCATCCACAGCATTTGTGCACAATAACTCCCTGCAGCAATGTACTCAGCCTCAACAGTCGAAAGTGAGATGGCATTTTGCTTTTTACTATGCCAGGAAACCAGATTATTCCCAAGGTGAAAACACCCCCCGGATGTACTTTTCTTATCATCAGCACACCCTGCCCAGTCGGCATCAAAAAAACCAGTAATTTCAGCTGTAGTATCAGTAGAAAACCAAACCCCATACCCCAATGTCCCATTAACATATTTAATGATGCGTTTGACAGCAAGAAGATGAGACTCTTTAGGACTAGCTTGGTAATGGACACAAACACCTACACTGAAAGCAATATCAGGACGACTGGCAGTGAGGTAAAGAAAACTCTCTATCATACTTCTATACAGGGTAGGATCAACATCAATACCAGAGGAATCTTTGGAAAAGTGAAGACTGGTGCTCATAGGAGTGCGTGCATGTTTGGCAGACTCAAGACCAAACTTTGACACAAGATTTTTGGCATACTTAGACTGAGAAACAAACATACCTGAAGGAGACTGTTTAATTTGAAGACCCAAAAAATAAGACAACTCTCCCATCATGCTCATCTCAAACTCATGTGTCATGCAATCCGAAAAATATTTCACAAGATGATCAATAGTGGATCCAAACACAATATCATCAACATAAATCTAAGCAACAAGAATATGAGACTTAGTATGTTTCACAAATAAGGTCTTATCCACACTATCCCTTTGAAAGTCATTATCAAGAAGGAATGTAGTAAGTCTATCATACCAAAGCCCGAGGGGCTTGTTTTAATCCATACAAAGCCTTGTCTAACTTGTAGACATGATTTGGACATTTAGGATCCTCAAACCCTTTTGGTTGCTCAACATATGCCTCTTCTTTCAAGTACCCATTCAGAGAGGCACTTTTCACATCCATTTGAAACAATTTGAAACCAAGATAACAAGCAACACCAAGTAAAATACGAATAGATTCGAGACGTGCAACTGGGGAAAATGTCTCATCATAGTCAACACCCTCTACTTGTGTGTAGCCTTGAGCAACCAACCTGACTTTATTCCTAACCACAGTACCATTCTCAACAGATTTATTTTTAAAGATCCACTTGGTACCTATCACATTCATGTCTTTAGGTCTGGAAACTAGAGTCCAAACATTGTTACGTTCAAATTGACCTAATTCTTCATGCATAGCATTGACCCAACTATCATCTAGCAAGGCCTCTTTAAAATTCTTAGGTTCAATTAATGAAACATAACACATATGTGATACCTCATCCCGAATCTGTCTTCGGGTTTTCATTCGATCCGATACACTTCCAATCACCTGTTGAGCTGGATGATTCAGTTTCACCCTTGCTGATGGTTTGAACTCAGGACTTGCGGTGAGAGAAGCATCAGAAGTGACGTTTCTTTGTGCACTCTTAGGACTTGAACTTACCTGTGAGGATGGTGCTGTCACAGCTTCTTGAGATTGGACCTCAGCTTCTCTTTGACTTTGTGGTACAGTATCCAAGATTGGAGACTCACCATTGTCATCTTCATTTGTTGCTGGAGTAGGTGAACCTATGTCATCTATAACCACATTGATTGATTCCATTAAGGAAGAAGTTCGCAAGTTATAGACTCAAAAAGCCCTACTAGTGGTTGAATACCCTAGAAAAATACCTTCATCACTTCGGGAGTCAAATTTGCCCAAAGGTTCTCTATCTTTAAAAATGTAACACTTACTCCCAAAAGTTTTGAAGTATTTTACATCAGGTTTCAATCCCTTCCACAATTCATATGTAGTTTGTAAAGCGCCAGGCCTTAAATACACACGATTTATGACATAAACAGCAGTATTTAGGGCTTCAGCCCAAAACTTTGGAGGAAGTTTCTTACTAAGGAGCATGACCCTAGCCATTTCTTAAACAATTCTGTTCTTCCTCTCAACCACTCCATTTTGTTGTGGAGTAATAGGTGCAGAAAATTCATGCTTAATTCCATGCATATCACAAAACTCTGAAAACGAACTGTTTTCAAACTCACGACCATGATCAGTTCGGATTCTTATGATACGCCCAATGGAAACACCCTATTCATTTTGGATTTTAAGGACTAAGGCCTGGAAAGCATCAAACGTATCAGATTTTTTCCTTAAAAAATTTACCCATGAAAATCGAGTAAAATCATCAACAGTTACAAAAATATATCTTTTACCTCTAATGCTTTCAGTGCGAGTAGGACCCATTAAATCTATGTGAACCAATTCAAGAGGACGTTTGGTTGTAAAGTTGTTCACCTTTTTATGAGGGGCATGGGTCTGCTTTCCAAGTTGACATGGTCCACACACATGGTTCAGATTCTTTCCCAATTTAGGTACTCCTCTCACAAGCTCTTTGTTGGCTATCTTAGTTAGGTCTTTGAAATTCATGTGACCTAATCTTTGATGCCACAAATCAATGTTACTTATGATGGCAGAGTGACAAGTGAGATCATTAGTAGTAACAATCCCATAGCAGTTATCAGATGTGCGAACCCCATGCAAGACAGTATTTCCCTTTTTATCCAAAATTTCACATTTATTTTTTGAAAACAATACTTCATGGTGGGAATCACACATTTGACTAATGCTTAAAAGATTTGCTTTAAGACCATCAACAAGAAGAGCATTTTCGAGCTTAGAAAGACCAGCAACATTTATAGAGCCCTTACCAATGACTCTAGAAGTGCCTCCATCTCCAAAGGTAACAATTCCTCCTTCATATATTTCAAGGGAGGTGAAGTAGGATTTGTTACCGGACATGTGACGAAAGCACCCACTATCAAGATACCACATAAGTGAGTCACGAGCTTTTAGGGCAGTGTGAACAACTAAACAAGTCAAATCATCTTTTCTCACCCAAATCTTTTTGGTCTTGGTAAATGTCTTGACGTTGTGAACACCCTCATGGATCTTGGTATTCCGCCTAGATATGTAAGGTTGTCTCCTCACCCAAAAAGTATTCGAATTTCTATCCTTTTGAGACACCTTACCAAACAATTCGTAGCAATAAGGACGAATGTGGCCATACCTACAACAGTGATGACAAATAAAAACAAGTTTTACCTCCCTTTTGTTGATCTTACCCCCTTTAGGTAGATGAAGAGAGGGATCACCCTGGTCTACCTTCAACTATCCCTTTGTTTGAGTCTTCAGGTCAAGTGAAGTAGAGACCTGTCCCTTGTGAGCTGTCGCACCATAGCCTAGCCCACTTTTGTCACACCTCATTTGTTGAGACCCGAGGATGTCTTCTAATGATTTGGAACCTTTGTTCCACATGGCAATTGTGGCTCTAGCAATACGGAGTTCTTCATCTTTCTGACAAACTATCTCTTCTAATGTAGCTTGTGACATCTCAAGGCTTTCAAGCTTCTCTTCATATGTGGAATACACCTTCAGAAGTTCATTCCTTTCAGTTTCACAGGATAGAAGTTTTCCACATAAGTATTGCCTGTCACTTGAGATCTTGATGATATTCTGCTTTGCTATTACAAGTTCTTCTTTTAGCTTGACATTCTCACTTTCACATGCTTTGAGTTTGAGAGAGAGTTTGTCATTGGTTTTGAACAAATTCAGAGATTCCTCGTAAAGCTTTTCGTAGGCTTGTTGCAGTTCATCACCATTAATCTCATCATTGTCTTCTGATGTTTCATCATCCTCTTTTTGCTCTTCATTCTCGTTGACCTCATCCAATCTAGCAACTAAAGCAGGAAAGTTACTGGATGGTGGTGAAGGTGAATCTCTTCTTTCATGAAACTGGCTCAGAATTTCCCATACATCCTTAGCCTTTGTGCAGTGAGCAACCCATTGCTGTTCTTCATCCGAAATTGCTCCACGAATAGTAATCAAGGCTCTCTGATTGCTTGGATTGTCAGCACTTTTTGTATCTTCTTCAATGGCTTGCCAGCCTTCTGGGTCAAAAGCTCTCAAAAAAGCCCTCATTCTGATCTTCCAATACAGGTAGTTACTCCCATCAAAGGTGGGAGCATGATGCAGGTTCTGACCACGAGCTAATTCTGCTAGTTTTGGAAGAGGTTGAGTGAAAGTGGACCAAAATGCCATGAAAGCACTATCCCCGTCTTCTCCGGATTCAGGTTCTTCGGGTTCTTGCTCCGACCCACTTTCATCATCCCAAGTCACAGTGTAAACTTTCTTTCGATTCTTTTTCGAAGGACATTCAAGGGCAATATGGCCAAACCCTTGACATTCATAGCACTTGACCCCTTGCCCCTTTACAATCTTCTTTTCAATTTTTTGAGCAAGTTTTGGTGGAAAAGTTTTGGGTTTTTCATTACTCTTGTCTTTTGAAATAGGGTCTCTGAAACTAGGCTTCTTTTTCTTCAAATTTTTTTTAAACTGTTTGGTAAACATAGCTGTCATCTCAGACTCTAAATCAAATTCAGTCTCCGGAGTTTTTGCAGTCTCATGAGCACTAGTGAAAGCCACACTATCTTTTTGTTTTTTCTTTGAAATCTGGTGGGCTTCATAAGTCTGCAAGTTTCCAACCAACTGATCAAGTTTGAAGGTATCAACATTCTGAGCCTCCTCAATGGTTGTCACTTTTGATTGGAATCTCTCGGGTAAAGACTTCAAAATTTTTCCAACAACTTTAGCTTCAGGGATTTTTTCACCGAGTGTGAAACAGGAATTCACGATATCACTAAGTTTTGCATAGAAATCATCAAACGTCTCATCATCGCGCATAAAAGGGGTTTCAAAGGCGGAGGTGAGACGTTGAAGTTTTGACCTTTTGACAGAAGTAGTACCTTTGTGAATCGTTTCAAGAATATCCCAAGCCTCTTTTGCTACCTCACACGTGTAGATACGGCGAAACTCTTTAGGTGTGACAGAGCAAAACAGGGAATTGAGAGCCTTACTGTTCCAACTCGAGTTTTGGTAATCAGTTGTGTCCCATTTATCAAGGGGTTTAGGAATATCAACACCATCAATAGTGATAATAGGTTCACTCCACCCATAGATCACACAGTGCCAAACCTTCTCATCGATGGATTTTAAAAACGCTCTCATACGAGCTTTCCAATAAGAATAGTTTGTACCATCGAGTAAAGGAGGTCTATGGGTTGAGTTACCTTCACGAATAGAATCCATATCACTAGTCACACAAAATCACACTCCTATAGTTTTGATAAAAACACAGAGTGACCTGCTCTGATACCAATTGAAAATCCTAATTGATTCGTGATTAGATCAAGATTAAAATATTCCAAATCCCAATTATTCAAAGCATGCAATCTAAATCATCAAGCACTTACGAAAGTGATTTAGATTGTTGGTTTTCTAAATAAATAATAAATCAACACAAATGATTTTTACGTGGAAAAACCACAATTGAAGAACCTTCAATTGTAATTAAAAACCACGAGCGAAACGCCACTAATCAATCCACTACTGAAGAAAGAAAGATTACAAGGATAATACACAAACTACCCAACTCAGTCAATTTGTCTTCACACCTTCTGTAATTCTTTTACCAAGCCTTCGTCTCGAAACTGATCAACCTGAAGTTGAATCCACAACTTCGCTTATCGAATCAACGACTACGTACAGAATCAAACTCCTTTGAAACTTCACGTTTGAATCTTTGGAATCCACCGAAGAATAGCACTCTTTTGAATATAAAGTAACAACCTCCTTGATGTATGTATCTTAGATCATAGGTTACAAACGCTCTCAAATATATCAAGGAAAACTCACAAAAAACTTTAGATAAACACCTCAAACAAAACCCTAAAATCCTTAAACAACATCTAGGAGAAGTAATCCTAAAATTGACCCAACACGCGAATATATAGAGTCTGAGATCGCGTGGTCCACTCGAGCGTGGGAATTCCCGCTCGAGCGGAGACTGCATATTCCGCGATTCATACAAGGTCTACGCTCGAGCAGAAGTTTCCACGCTCGAGCGTAGAATCATAACATCCAGTATTTTTGCAGGCGTGGCAGAGATGCTGTGAGATGGCAAACCCCGCTCGAGTGGGAAGACAAAAACCTGGAAAAAAATAGGAAGCTTACAAGTTTATTACAACCTTGGTTTTTCCATGGAATTTGACAACAAAGGGTCCTAACAAAGATTAATAAGTTAACAATCAACATAAATTAGTTGGTTAAAGAGTAAATCATTGATTTAGTAATAATTTATTAAGAAGCCATGTAAGAAATCTGTCTATTTGGAAAAGAGGGATTTGGTAATGAAAGAATATGTGAAATAAGAACCCCATTCATTTGAATAAGAGGGAATATTTAGACAGAAAAAGGCAAGAGAAGTCAAGTTTGATCAAGGAAGTAATATTGTGTTTCAATGTGTATATGTTATGTGTTTGTGTAAGTTACGTGCTATTGTCTACCTGATCTGCTTCTGCAACTATCTGTGAGTAATAACTTAGGAAAGTTATGTTTGATATGAAATACTTCCTCAACATTATGATATGATATGAACTGTTTCTGAATGATACAAAAAGCTATTTTGTGATTACATGAATGATGATCCAACTCTTTGAAATGTATTCGTGGTATCCTTAGCGGAGGCCCTCGCCCAGGGGAAATAATATTGTGGCTTATGGTCATGAGGCCCTCACCCAGGGAAAACAATACCGTGGCCCACGTATGAAATATGTTACCTGGTACCGGAGGTTCCATTATGGAACTTGATGACTTGATATGCATGACCAATGTGATATGTAACACTGATGGATGTACCACACATAATTTGAATATGAATATGAATATGACTCTGTTTTTTATACGAATACAAACATGACTATGTTTATGATTTGATAAGGCATTTCAAATTTGATTTCTGAATCTATTATGGACATCATTGATTAAATCTTTAATCTGTTATTATTCACTAGGCTCTAGCTCACTGTTTATATTTATGTATGTAGGTGATTAGGCACGCGAAACTAGGCCTAGGGCTTCTGCCTAGACTCTGTTTTGTCAGCTAATCTATGTGCCTCCCATGGAGGTTTCGGATATGTCAAGTAGTTATGGCTATGTACATAAAGTTCAAGTTTTGTTTTCATGTTTTGGTTCAACAAGTGTTTTTGTTTATTTTGTATTTAGGGGTAAGTCTCTTTTAGTCTAGCCTATATATATGATGATGTGTAAATGTATGTATATGAAGTTTAAAATTTTCTATCTCATATAAGTCTACACAACTCAATGGACGTTGTATATTTGTTATTTGCTTTCGTTAGCCCCTAATATTATGTTAATCTGTCTTAGAAGCCTTTGGTAATCCTAAGATTACTGGCCGATTACGATTCTAAACCTATAGGGGCGGGTTTGGGTCGTGACAACCGCCATCCCAACCTTTTCAACTTGCCCCAACACCTCATCTAATCCCCTTCTCCACCCTCGGTCCCTTTCACCGTTGTTGCCTTCGTCTCCAACTCAACACCTCCTCTAATTTCCTTCTCCACCCTATAGCAACATCATATCTTACACTCTACGAACCAAATCAAGATCCCCACGATCTCACTCTCTCTTGTGTGATCTTTTCTCTCTTTCTCTCTCACACACACGTCGTGATCCCACATTCTCTTTCATTGCTAGAGCCGCTAAGAAAGGCGAGGGATGAAAGTGGTAGTGGTAGTGGTAGTGGTAGTGGTAGCGATGATCACTATAAGGGAAAAGGCTAGAAGTGGAAAACAAGGTTGAAGGAAGAGTTAAGGAGGTCAAAGAGGATTGAACATAGAGGTAACATCCACATCTATCCGCTAACCCACACAGGCTGCTTAATTCACATCCACTAACAAAGCGAATCAATACAAATTGATTTTTTTCAATCTGCGTAAGTTTGGGCAAATGGCGGATAGGAGGCCACTCAATCCAACCCGATCCGCAAGCACTTGTAGCAGCCATATTGCTCCCAAATTTGAACCTCACACTCTGCTATCTCCTTTCCTTTACAAAATCTACTAAAATAGTAATTGAATTTGAGAGAAAAAATAATAATAGGGTGGTGACAGTTTCAATAGTGATATTATACCGATGGAGGGCGATAGTGGAGGCCGAAATGGAACAGAATGGTGAGTTATTGATTATTATGCCTTCAGACTACCAATGTGGCATTTTCCAACCAAACTTGGATGGACATTGGTTCTGGGAGTAAATTAGAAGGAAAAAACATTCGGGGTTAGTGTGAGAACCCGAATATAAAAATTAAGTAAATAATTAAATAATAATATTAAAATCTCAAATATTTTGGTGGTGAATTCTAAGGTGCAAATTAAATATTATTGGAGGATCTTTTAATTAATTTTTAAACCTAAAATAAATTTATGGTGACAGTTTTTAATTTAGAGACAAGATTTATTATTTAAATAAATAAATAAATTTAAGTGCCAAATTAGTAAGCATATTTTGATCTAATAATATTTATATTTTAATGGAGATAGAAATTAAAATAATATAAAGAGATAATAATTTAGAGCCTTCTGTTTGGATATATAAAGTAACCCTAAGTTGCCTAATACAATATATAACAACCCTAGGGTTCCTAATCTACACTATAGCTGCAGCAAACACAGCAGCAACGGGAGAGAAGGGTTGAGAGAAAATAAGAAGAAGAAAAAGAAAGGGTTGCAAACAAAGAAGGATTTTTGGGTGTGTGGTAGGTCTTTATCTCTCTTCTTCCTTTTGTTTTTGTTCTTTATCCTTACTCTATTATTATTTAGTTCATTGATGGAGAGGTTGTAGTTTATGTATTTTGTATAATATATATATATATATACTGTTAAGAAATTTGAGGAGTTAAATTCATGTATAAAGAATGGGTATTATTCTTAGTTCCAAAATTCTGCGCATAATCACGAACTTTAAAAATCAAGAAACCATATCAAAGGAATGAATTTTGAACTGAAATTTTTATAGTAGATTAATTACATATTGAATTGCTTATCTGAATTTTTTCATAATTTTTGGGAGTCAAAATCCATATAAACTGATGCGTTCAAATCTGTCCAGAAATCTGGTTTTAAACAGTAAATTCGGGAGTGTTGTTCTCTTTGGGTATAAATCCAAAAATTATCAAATCAGCATCATTAGAACCGGTTACGAGCCTAGTTTCTTAAATTTTTGACCTTGCATTGATTTCTCGTGTATACTAAGAGAACTATCAATTTCTTTAAAGTGCTGCAGAAAACAACCTGTTTAGATATAATAAATTGTAGATAATTATTTTGATAAGCAAATAAAGTGAAACCAATTGGGTTTGAAACTTAGGATATATTAGTTGATATCTGGAGGTTTTTGGAATTTTTTGAATAGCGTGGAGTGGGTTTTGTAATTTTCAAAGTTAGCGAATAGTTTGGGAAAACTTGTTTAAAATTCTGTTTTATCTTAAAGTTATTTTTAGTTAAGTTTCGATCGGAACCCATGTCTTGGGTGATTTTAGACCTTGAAGAACATGAATTTAGGTAATATTTAAGAGTAACGGTGAGTTGGGTTGAGCCGTGTTAGTGCGCTTTAGTTTGGGGTTACTTAGTTTATTGTTCCTTTTAGTATGTTTGAATTAGTGGTGACGTGTAGTTTTAATACTTTGTTCAAGGCACTAGTTGGACTTTCATAATTTATTCGAGGATTATATTATATCATGTCCAGGTGAGTAATTTCATGCTACATATTTTTATAAATGTTCCCCAACCCTGAACTGTTGGAAAATTAAATTGTTGTTTCATAACTAAACTGTTTTGATAAATTATTATATTATTAATTGAATCAAATTATTTCTGAAACATGTATGAACTTGGCATACAGTAAACTATTTGTTTTGGTCTCATGTTTATAATGATGAACTACCATGTTTTGCGAAATTGAAGTGTATTGATTATTGGGACTATATGTGTGTTTAGTCTAGGGAAATTATTCCACTGTGTGTGGTGACTCTGGCCACTAAGGAACAGATCTGGGGCCGTGATGACTCTAGTGCTCAACGATTGTAAGGAAAAGACCTTAAAAAAATGCTAGGTGGCCTTCAATCGGATCGTCTTTGAGAAAAGGCCCAGGTGCCACCCTGAGGATGACTCTTAGTTCGGTATTGGATCCAACGGGGCTTATAGCCTTGAGAATTGTGTGGCATATTATTTGTTTTTATTGGTACTCAGAAAATTATTGGTGTTCATGTTGTAATCTGTTTTAAGTGGAAAATGTCATCTATCATGTTCTTGAGAGACATGAGTATTTTAACCGTTGAACTGTGGAACCTTCTTTTTGAAACAGATTCTCTTTACCAAACTGTATGCCAATCTAGTTTTTGTGATATATATCTTATTTTGGAATTGAACCCTGTTTTCAAAACTGTATTTACTATCCATGTTGTTATTCACTGAGCTATCAGTTGACTTGTTTTTCAATTGTGGCATGTCACTGGATTGAGTTTTGATTTATTTATTTCTGGGCTATCATCACATTTATTCTTTGTGGTTTTGGGTTCATGTTTAGGCTTACGTGTGCCTTGGGCTAAGTCCCTGTGGGCCACGGCCGGTCATGCTCGGATTTGGGGTGTGACAATTGTGGTATCAGAGCCATAGTTTATCGAGTTACATATCTTGCATTTCATCATTTAGACGAGGTCCGAGTCCTTATAGTCCTTAGTAGTGTGTGGTTGAGTCAGTTTTGTTTAAACTTGTGTTGAATCTTTATTGATTTTAGTTTGAAGGTTAAGAGTTAGCATCTAGATTTCTACGTGGATTGTCTATTCCATGTGTGCCTTTAGATGCATGTATTACCTTGTCTACTTCATTACGAGAATTAATAGTATTGGGAGATGTTTATAGATCTTGTGAGGTAGACTTGGATGGTAGAATTTTTTTTCCCCCGGTGGATTTGATTTCTTTAGAGATGAAGGATTTTGACGTGATTTTGGGGATGGATTGGTTGACGAAGCGTTATGCCTCTGTTAATTGTTTTAGGAAGAGGGTAGTTTTTGTTATGCCGGGGCAACATGAGTTTTTTCTTTCAGGGAGATAGGAAAGGGTCTTCTATTTATTTTATTTCATCCCTTCAGGCTAACCGAATGTTGAGAAAAGGGTGTCATGATTATTTAGCTTGTGTGGTGAGTACTGAACTACCAGAATAGAAGTTAGAGGAATTACCCGTAGTGAGTGATTATGTTAATGTTTTTCTAAAGGATCTACCTAGACTTCCTCTAGATTGTGAGGTAGAATTTTCCATTAACTTGGTCCCTGACACAGCACTTATTTTTAAAGTGCCCTATAGAATGGCACCGTTGGAGTTGAGGAAGTTACAAGAGTTGTTAGTCAAAGGTTTTATTGGGCCTAGTGTTTTACCTTGGGGAGCACCTGTGTTGTTTGTGAAGAAGAATGATAGGTCTATGAGGTTGTGTATTAACAATAGGGAATTGAACAAAGTCATAGTGAAGAATAGGTATCCTTTACCACGTATTGATGATCTATTTGACCAGTTGCAGGGAGCTCAAGTATTCTCTAAAATTGACTTGAGGTCAGGCTATCACCAGTTGAAGGTAAGGGATGAGAATGTTCCTAAGACTGCTTTTAGAACCCGTTATGGGCATTATGAGTTCTTGGTGATGCCTTTTGGTCTCACAAATGCACTAGCCGCATTCATGGATTTAATGAACAGAGTATTTAAGCCCCAACTGGATAAATTTATGGTAGTGTTTATTGATGACATCCTAATTTATTCGAGGAGTAAGGAGGAGCATGAGCAACATTTGAGGGTAGTACTACAGATCCTTAGGGAGAAAAGACTGTATGCAAAATTTAAGAAGTGTGAATTCTGGTTGAGCAGTGTATCCTTTTTGGGTCATGTGGTGAGTAAAGATGGAGTATCTATGGATAGCACCAAAGCGATAATAATTGTTGATTGGCCACGGCCTACTTCTGTGACGGAGGTACGTAGCTTTCTAGGGCTTGCTGGATATTACAGACGGTTTGTGGAAGGATTCTCCCGTATTGCTTTGCCACTTAACAATCTCACTAGGAAAGGGGTCAAGTTTGAGTGGAATGATGATTGTGAGCGTAGCTTCCAAGAGTTTAAATAGAGATTGACATCAACTCTAATCCTTGCCTTACCAGCAGATGAGGATGGTTTTGTGATTTATAGTGATGCTTCACGGCAGGGTTTAGGATGTGTGCTCATGCAGCATAGGAATGAGATTACTTATGCGTCACGATAGTTGAAAGTACATGAGAGAAATTATTCTACGCACGACTTGGAGTTAGTAGCAGTGATTTTCGCTCTTAAGATTTGGTGACATTATTTATGGAGAGTCATGTGAGATTTACATTGATCATAAGAGTTTGAAGTATATTTTCACGCAGAAGGAACTAAATTTGAGGCAAACAAAAAAAAAAAAAGAAAAAAAAAAGATGGCTTGAGTTGTTAAAAGATTACGATGTGAATATTTTGTATCATCCGGGGAAGGCAAATGTGGTTGCAGATGCCTTTAGTAGGAAGGTCGCAGTTGGAGATGTAGCTGCTTTGTCTATTGAGAGTTATTTGGTGGAAGACATGAGACGTTTGAGGCTTGAGGTTGTTACACCTGGTAATAGGGCTTATTGTAGTCAATTGACAGTTCAGCCGACCTTAAGAGAACAGATTCGTTTAGCACAGGAGATTGACCCCCAGTGTGAGCATATTAAAGGAGAGATGGTAGAGGGTAAGCACGTAGACTTTGTGGTTAGTGATGATGGGTTGCTTAGATTCCGTAGCCGAATTTGTGTTCCTGCTAGTGGTGATTTGAGGAAGGAGATTATGACGGAGGCACATAGTTCTTGTTACAACATTCATCCTGGAAGCACTAAGATGTATCGGATCTTCATGAACATTTTTGGTGGAATGGTATGAAGGGAGATATTGCAGAATTTGTGGCTCAGTGTTTGGTGTGTCAACAGGTTAAAGTAGAACATCAGAAACCTACGGGGAAACTACAACCCTTACCTATACCGGAATGGAAGTGGGATCATGTTACCATGGACTTCGTGTGCGGATTACCTCGTACTAGTAGTAATCACGATGCAGTTTGGGTAGTTGTTGATAGATTAACCAAGTCAGTACATTTTATTGCAGTACGGATGACCTATTCTCTAGCTCAATTTGCACAGTTGTATGTGAAGGAGATTGTTAGATTACATGGTGCACTAGTGTCAATAGTGTCAAATCGGGACCCTCGTTTTGTGTCTAAGTTTTGGGGTGCGTTACAATCAGCTATGGGTACTCGGTTAAATTTTAGTTCAGCTTATCACCCTCAGAGAGATGGGCAATTAGAGAGGACTATTCAAACCCTTGAGGATATGTTGAGGGCTTGTGCTTTGGAGTGGAGAGGTAATTGGGATGATTATTTGCCGCTCATGGAGTTTGCCTATAATAATAATTATCATTCTAGTTTTGGAGTAGCTCCTTATGAGGTTTTGTATGGAAGGAAGTGTAAGTCTCCTTTGTGTTGGTATGAGGTTGGTGAGAGGCAAATGTTGGGACTTGATTTGGTGGAGGATGCTACACAGAAAATTATCACCATCAAAGAGAGATTATTGACTGCTCAGAGTAAACAAAAAAGTTATGCTCATCATCGTAGGAGAGGCTTAGAGTTTCATGTGGGGGATATGGTATTCTTGAAAGTATTACCATGGAAAGGAGTGATCAGGTTTGGAAAGAAAGGAAAGTTGAGTCCTAGATACATTGGTCCGTTTGAGGTATTGGAGAAGGTGGGTGAGGCTGCGTATCGTGTTGCTCTACCCCCTAGATTGGCAAGAGTGCATAATGTGTTTTGCGTGTCTATGCTGAGGAAATATGTGCACAGTCCGTCGCATGTGATAGATTATGAGCCACTTCAGATTAGAGAGGATTTTTCGTATGAGAAGATGCCTGTTCAGATTTTGGATTCGAAAGAGAAAAGGTTGTGTACAAAGATCATTAAATTGGTTAAGGTACTGTGGTGTAATCATCTAGTTGAAGAGGCGACTTGGGAACGCGAGGACAAGATGCGCGAGAAGTACCCACATCTATTCTCATGATTTACTTAGGTTAGTTTTGAGGACGAAACTTTTCTTTTAGGAGGGGAGAATGTGAGAACCCGAGTATAAAAATTAAGAAAATAATTAAATAATAATATTACAATCTCAAATATTTTGATGGTGAATTCTAAGGTGCAAATTAAATATTATTGGAGGATCTTTTAATTAATTTTTAAACCTAAAATAAATTTATGGTGACAGTTCTTAATTTAGAGGCAAGATTTATTATTTAAATAAATAAATAAATTTTAGTGCCAAATTAGTAAGCATATTTTGATCTAATAATATTTATATTTTAATGGAGATAGAAATTAAAATAATATAAAGAGATAATAATTTAGAGCATTTTGTTTGGATATATAAAGTAACCCTAAGTTGCCTAATATTAGGGGTGGGCACAGGTCGGTTGCGGCTACAGAATCTCCAATTCGCCATCCGTCCGCCAGATTAGCGGATTCGAGAAAATCAATCCGCATCCGTCCGCCAATCCGGCGGATGTGGATTGAGCGGATTGACGGTTTGGCGGATGGATGCGAATCGGTTTGGCGGTTTGAAATTTTATAAATTTTCAACATAGTTCAACTTGTGCATTTCCTCAAAAAAAAAAAAAAGAAAAAAAAGAGAAAGTATTACAGCCAATGACTTAAAAAAGTATTACAATTACTACATGCCTCATCCAAAGAAAGAAAGTTTGAAACTTTAGAATATCAAAATCACTTCATCCATATATTACAATCACAGCATGCCTTATCGACATAAAGTATTACAATATGTGGTTCTTAAAATATAAAAACAATTCAAACCACCAAAACCATGAACAGAGCAGTAGTAGAGATTATATGTCTCTGTATTGTTACATTTATATATGTTTTTTAAAACAAAAACCAACCAGCATATATCATATTTTCTATTTATTATTTTTAGAGTTAGATTTAAAAACAACAAAATATAAATATATAATATGTTTATTTTTTTCAATTTAAAAAATATATTCAAGTTGAAAACTTTTTTTCAACAGAATATTTAAACTCTTTTTCAATTCAAAACACAAACAAAATATATAAACAAATTGAAAACACAAAGTCTTATAAATTATTAAGGGTGCTCGCGGTTTGGCGGTTCGGTTGCGGCCAAAGGGACCTCAAATCCGCCATCTGTTCGCCAAATTGGCGGATTGGAGAAAATCAATCCGCAACCGTCCGCTTGTCATCACGCATCCGTCCAAAATGTGACGGATCGGTTCGGTTCGGTCGGTTGTGGCGGATCGGTATATCCGCTGCACACCCCTACCTAATACAATATATAACAACCCTCGGGTTTCTAATCTACACTATAGCAGCAGCAAACACAGCAGCCACGGGAGAGAAGGGTTGAGAGAAAATAAGAAGAAGAAAAAGAAAGGGTTGCAAACAAAGAAGAATTTTTGGGTGTGTGGTAGGTCTTTATTTCTCTTCTTTCTTTTGTTTTTGTTTTTTATCCCTACTCTATTATTATTTAGTTCATTGATGGAGAGGTTGTAGGTTTATGTATTTTGTATATATATATATACTGTTAAGAAATTTGAGGAGTTAAATTCATGTATAAAGAATGGGTATTATTCTTAGTTCCAAAATTTTGCGCATAATCACGAACTTTAAAAATCAAGAAACCATATCAAACGAATGAATTTTGAACTGAAATTTTTATAGTAGATTAATTACATATTAAATTGCATATCTGAATTCTTTCATAATTTTTGGGTGTCAAAATCCATATAAATTGATGCGTTCAAATCTGTCTAGAAAACTAGTTTTAAACAGTAAATTCGGGAGTGTTGTTCTCTTTGGGTATAAATCCAAAAATTATCAAATCAGTGTCATTAGAACCGGTTACGAGTCTAGTTTCTTAAATTTTTGACCTTGCATTGATTTCTCGTGTATACTAAGAGAATCGTCAATTTCTTTAAAGTGCTGCAGAAAACAACCTGTTTAGATATAATAAACTGTAGATAATTATTTTGATAAGAAAATCAAGTGAAACCAATTGGGTTTGAAACTTAGGATATATTAGTTGATATCTGGAGGTTTTTGAAATTTTTCGAATAGCGTGGAGTGGGTTTTGTAATTTTCAAAGTTAGCGAATAGTTTGGGAAAACTTGTTTAAAACTCTGTTTTATCTTAAAGTTATTTTTAGTTAAGTTTCGATCGGAACCCATGTCTTGGGTGATTTTAGACCTTGAAGAACATGAATTTAGGTAATATTTAAGAGTAACGGTGAGTTGGGTTGAGCCGTGTTAGTGCACTTTAGTTTGGGGTTACTTAGTTTATTGTTCCTTTTAGTATGTTTGAATTAGTAGTGACGTGTAGTTTTAATACTTTGTTCAGGGCACTAGTTGGACTTTCATACTTTATTGGAGGGTTATATTATATCGTGTCCAAGTGAGTAGTTTCATGCTACATATTTTTATAAATGTTCCCCAACCCTGAACTGTTGGAAAATTAAATTGTTGTTTCATGACTAAACTGTTTTGATAAATTATTATATTATCAATTGAATCAAATTATTTCTGAAACATGTGTGAACTTGGCATCCTGTAAACTATTTGTTTTGGTCTCATGTTTATAATGATGAACTACCATGTTTTGCGAAACTGAAGTGTATTGATTATTGGGACCATATGTGTATTTAGTTCAGGGAAATTATTCCACTGTGTGTGGTGACTCTGGCCACTAGGGAACAAATCCGGGTTGGACCGTGATGACTAGTGCTCAACGATTGTAAGGAAAAGATCTTAAAAAAATGCTAGGTGACCTTCAATCAGATCGTCTTTGAGAAAAGGCCCAGGTGCCACCCTGAGGATGACTCTTAGCTCGGTATTGGATCCAACTGGACTTATAGCCTTGAGAACTGTGTGGCATATTATTTGTTTTTATTGGTACCCAGAAAATTATTGGTGTTCATGTTGTAATCTGTTTTAAGTGGAAAATGTCATTTATCATGTTCTTGAGAGACATGAGTATTTTAACCGTTGAATTGTGGAACCTTCTTTTTGAAACAGATTCTCTTTACCAAACTGTATGCCAATCTAGTTTCAGTGATATATATCTTATTTTGGAATTGAACCCTGTTTTCAAAACTGTATTTTACTATCTATGTTGCTACTCATTGAGCTATCAGCTGACTTGTTTTTCAATTGTGGTATGTCACTGGATTGAGTTTTGATTTATTTACTTCTGGGCTATCATCACATTTATTCTTTGTGGTTTTGGGTTCATGTTTAGGCTTACATATGCCTTGGGCTAAGTCCCTGTGGGGTACGGCCGGTTATGCCCGGATTTGAGGTGTGAGTGTTAGAGTGAGAAAAAAAATTAAGTGGCAAAGTGACAACGTTGAAACTTAAGGGACAAAGTGTAATAATGTGTTATTATGCCACGTAATTGCGTATGCATTATTTTCCATCCCAAGTTAGATAAAAGTTAACTGTTGGAGTAAAATATAAAAAATTATAAACATTAAGAATTAAAATGGAAAAGAATAAATTTTAAGCGCAACCATGGATATGATTATAGGAAAAATCATCAAAGACTAGGGAATTGTTACTCTCATCATACTCATAGAGCTCAACACTTTAATTAAGCGTGAGAAATCTATGGAAAGCAGTATGGTTCCTATAATGCTAAATCTGGAAAAACATATCAATGCAACCAAAACCCAAGGAATTATATGAATTTCCAAAGTTGGGAAGAAACACACACTTGAAAGAGGAGTAACTTCAGAGGTTATCTTACCCTACATTTTCTAAGAGAGTTCCTTGCACCTATTTTATATCATAACATATTGTAGGGGTGTTCGCGGTTCGGATTTGGCCGGTTTGCAGATCGGTTTAGACCCACCCGCATCTATACGGTTTGGGGAAAAGACAATTCGCAACCGCCCGCAGTGCGATTTGCAGTTTGTGCGGATAAGGTTCGCAGATATGTGGGCGGTTTGCGGATTGAATTTTTTTCTTCAAAATTTTATTTTTGAGTCTTATTTTTTCCCATTTTGTCAATATTTATTTTGGACATTTTTCTCCCCATTTTCTAAAATGCTCCAACATTAATAATTAATAAATTAAAACTTATAAAATTAAAAACAAAACAAAATCAATTTGTAACATAAGTAAATCATTCAAAATCTTAAATCAAATCATAAACTAATACAAGCACATATTTTAAAATCCTAAACTAAAACTCCATATTTATTAAGAAATTTAAAATTCCAAATCACACTTCATCTGGGACAAGTTCAGTTATGTAACAATAATAATATGATCAGTATTTATTCAGTTTCAGTTGATATAATACTATTAGCAAATGTAATGCTAGAGTAAGTTCAAAAAATAAAGGATGTTTTGTATTGGGCAAAAATATCTACGTAAGATATAGAAATGAAATCAACGATTAAAATAAAAATAATAAATAATAAATAATAAATAAATAAAAAAAGCGCGGGGTTAAACCTGCAACCCATCCGCAACCCGCAAACATGTCATATTTCAAACCGCATCCGTCCATACTGTGTTTGCGAAACCGCCCATTTGTATGTGGGTTGAACGGTTTTTGCAGATCGGATAAACCGTTACCCACCCCTAGCATATTGGTCTTAGGACCATTAGATGTTTCCATAGTCTTTTTTTTTTTTTTTTTGGTACATCGAAACTTAAAGCAGAGCAAAACAATAAGGTGGAAGAGGCAGAGAGGCTAGATCCTCCAATACGCTCCATATCCACTACAATTAAGCTTCTAACTTTTGGTGGAGGTCCCTTTTTCAACCTTAAGGTTGAGGGAAATGTTGCAGTGTGCACCGTATGAAATCTTATCATAAAATTACGAAAGTTTTTACGAACATACATTAGTAATATCATAAAAATGTGAAAGTTGAATACAAATTTGCTTAAATTCATGAAAATTTATATGATTTTGTAAATTTAAGGTTGAACTCTCACAAACTTATATGATTTACTTTTTAAATTCAATTTTCATAGCCCAAAATCTAAAACTTGTTTGGTTTTGAGTTTTTAAAAATACATTTCAAAATTCATTTGAACCCAAACTTAAAATCCAAAGCTGGTTTGGTTTTGGGTTTTCCGATTTTTTTTTTTTATGAAGCTTTGTAATGCATGTTTTTGCCAATTCATATAAAAAATTGAAAGAACATGAATTGTTATTTTGAATTAATAAAAAAATATTTCTCAAAATAGTGGGCCAAATCAGCAACATTTATATCCGATAGACCACTGTGAAATTTTAGTTTGGTTTTAAGTATTGACCAAATAATTTGTTATGTTTTAAAAGTATATAATCTATATATATTTAAACAGTAAAGAAAATATGAAGAAATGAAAACTAAATTTAATACATACATACAACATTAAAATTGTATTAGTTTTTAAGGGTTGAGCTTCCCTCATGTTGGGATCTCAACATGAGAGAACTTGATAGATCCATAGAGCCCATCATAAGTCCCGTTTCGATAATCTAAACTGCTCATTTTGTAAAACTGGTTGAGTAGAATATTCATGCAAAAAATTAAGATAGTCAGACATCGGTAGCTATATGTTTGAATCAAATTTATAATACGAAAAATAAATAGTTATTCTTAAAATTATATTTGTCGTCCATTGTTTTTAAAACAAATATAATTCAAATATCTAAGTACCGATATCCAAACATTTTATTTGTTGCATGAATATTTTACTTAATTAGTCTAAGAAGTAAACGGTTCGGATCATCAGAATTGATTACAAAATGGGCCTACCAAACTCAAACACTCTCCCAAGTTGAGATCTCAACTCAAGAGAAGCCAAACCCAATTTGTAAACTAGGGTCAAACATTTTTTTTATTATTTATATTTCTCATTATTTAATAATTTTATACATTTTTAGATGTGAAACATTTTAAATGTTTGTAGATTGAGTGGATATAAATCAGAAAATAAGTTAAGATTTTAAAAACGTTAATAAGAACTAATATATACAGAGTGAAACTCTGCCTTATAGATTAGATTAGATTTATTTAGAAAGTACATTTAAATTAGGTATGTAAAAGAAGTAAACAAAATGAATAATATTAAGGATCATGAAAAAAAATAATGAAATGCATCATGAAGATTTCCCATCCTTTGATTAGAGTGTGGTGTTTTATTATATGTGTAATCCAAAAGTGAAGAATCTTTCATGATATTTTTTTTTTATGATCCCTAGCATTACTCAAACAAAATTGACTATAATATTGTAAAAAAGTTTACTACAAGACAAAAAAATCACAAGAGCCAAAAGAACTCTGTTGAAAACTAGTTTTGAAAATTCATAACTGAACAAGTTTTGAATTTTCAAATTTTAAAAATTATTTTCAAAATATACAATTCAAAAATTAGTTTTGAAAACTCATAATCAAATAAGTTTTCAATTTTAAAACTCTTTTCAGAAACTTATCTTCCAAAACTAATTTCAAAATTAAACCAAATGTAGAATATTTCTCGTTAAGCATGGTAGATATAACCGTCATCTTATCTTTTCAGTATTTAAACATTGATGGTCACTTTATAATCGGTATTTTAAAAAATGCCACCAAACATCTGCTGACAGCACAATACAAATAAATCACAATCAAAAAGTCTAGGCACAGAGGTGACCGAACAGAGATCTAAATACAAAAACTACACATCTGAACAACCGCCGGAACGACCAGTCAGTGCTTGTATAAAGTGAATGGCATGGGTACAACCGCCCGAATGATTTTGAATCTGATTGTATAAAGTGTCGCTGACTAATTGAAACTAGTTTTGACAGCAAACTGGAGGCATCAACCATTAAAGTTAGGAAAAAAATAAATAAATATGAAACTCTTGCCAGTTTGGTAACGTTTACGTTTTTAATTTATATTTATAAAAATTTTATAAACTAATTTTTGTTTATTTTTAGAAAAACATAAAACTACAAACGCGTTTAATTTAGACAAAATGTTTTAAAAAATTTAAAAATATAAAAAAGAGTGAGAAATGACAAGTGATGGCGTGTAGTGGGTGAAGACGAGTGGTGGCAGCTGAAGACGATGGTGGAAAATGATGACGGGTGGTGGTGGCAGAAGACAGTGGTGGAAAATGGTAGCGAGTGGGTGGGTGGGTGGGTGACGGTGGCGGGTGGGTGGGTGACGGTGACGGTGACGGGTGGTGGCGGGTGGTGGTGGCAGGCGGATGGCGGATGGCGGATGGTGAGTGGTGGTGGTGGGTGGGCAGGTGACGGTGACGGGTGGTGGGTGGTAGCGAGTGGGTGGTAGTGGTGGCGGCGGCGGCGGTGGGTGGGTGGGTGACGGTAGCGGGTGGTGGGTGGTAGCGAGTGGGTGGTGGTGGTGGTGGTGGGTAGCAGATAGTGGGTGGTGGCGGATAGGTGGCGGGTGGTGGTGGTGGTGGGTGGATGGGTGACGGTGGTGGGTGGTAACGAGTGGGTGGTGGTGGTGGTGGTGGTGGGTGGTGGTGGTGGTGGTGGTGGTAGGTGGTGGTGGCGGGTGGGTGGCAAGTGGCTGGCGGGTGGTGGTGGCGGGTGGTGGATGGTGGTGGCAGGTGAGTGGTGAGTGGTGTTGGCGGGCGGTGGATGGTAGTGGCGGGTGGCAGGTGGGTGGTGGTGGTGGTGGTGGTGGCGAGGGGTGGGTGGGTGGTGGTGGTGGGGGGTGGTGAATGGTGGTGGTGGTGGTGGTGGTGGTTGTGGTGGTGGGGGTGGGTGGTGGCGGCGAAAGACAGTGAAGGAAAATGGTGGCAGGTGGTGGCTAGTGTTGGATGGTAAAAAAAACAAAACTCAAAACTCAAAACGTAAACTCATTTTTTGAATTTACATTTTTTTGTCCAAATTTATAAACTGAGACCATTGATTTATAAATCAACAATTTATCAAACAAATTTTTATTTAAATTTTTAAAACTTTTTTAAATATAAATTGAAAACTGAAATGTTACCAAACGGCACTTTTAAGTTCGAAATTATCATTCTTTTGAAGGGTAGATTGACCTATATAAAAATGGATTCTCCTCGAGTTCGCATTTCTGTTTTCTACTCACACATCTTCCTGTTCAATTTTTTTTTTTTTCATCATTTTATTTATGAATACATATTTTAGACCGAAAACTTGTTTATAATCAGAAAACCAGATTGTGTACCCGAAAAAATAATAGTAAAATAGATACAACTATATCAGAGTTTATATTAAGGGAAACAATGAAAATCAGAAAATCAAAGAGAGACGGATTCGAAAATAACAAAAAAAATCATGTGTTAAAGTCACAAAACCTGTTACTAATCAGAAAACCAAATCGTATAAAAAAAGAAAAAATACAACCACATTACAGTTATATTAACGAAAGCAATGAAAATAAAAAATAAAAAATTCAAAGAGAGATGAAGGAAACGAAAATTCCTCACAATCATCTGCTAACATAGTCTTGATTAGTTGATAGAGAAGCTCCGCAAAGAGAGAGAACGTGCAGATCTAAGTGAAAACCCTAACTCAGCAACTGATTAATTGAGCAATTGATTCAGTAAACCATGCTCTCTGCATATTGTTCTGAGCTTTGCGGTGGGATTATTGAGCCATCATTGATGGCATTATGCAATTGAAGTGTAGAAAGAGATCAATCTGATAAAGAGTGTTATGCAATTGAAGAGAGAGAGAGAGAGAGAGAGAGAGAGAGAGAGAGATCTTATATGAAGACTGAGGGGAGTAAGGACTTTAAAAGATACAACAATCTGACACTGTTTTACTTCATAAATTGCAGCGTTCAGTAAATGTTATCACTTCCCACACCCGTTCACTGCAGCTGACAGCCTTATTTGTCAACCGCGGGACAACGTCGTTCATTGCAACATTAACACTGTGATAGGTGGACTTGTGATGGTATTCTACAAAAATGCTGCTAATTTGCAACCTTTTGAAAAAATGCCGTATTGTGCCTTCCTCTTCACTCTCTTCTTAGCCATGAAATTTGGCTCCTTTTCATCTTTCACTTTTCTTTCGTCTTCCTTTTTCTTTCCATTCAACCTACTTGATGATGGTTTGTTTTCATATCCAAACGAAATAAGATGATCATATTTTGAAACACAATACCTAATGCCCAAGAAGCACCAATACTCTATGGAGGAGACATCTTGTGTCGGAGACTGATATTTTTCATGTACCTTAATTAAAAAATTTAATTCATAATATTGGATATTTTATAGACACTTTGCGAATACTTCAATGACACTTACTAAACCCTTCAAACACCATCTATGTGATGAATCTATTCATAATTCAATTTATGCACTCTAAATATGTTTCAAAACATTTATAAAATGAAAACATTGTGTGTATTTCAAAGTTCTAGAATTGTTTTGCATTCTTTATAATGCATTTGTTACGTGAATGATATCATAATATTTAAGTTATGGAACATATAGCTTTTTAATTTTAATTAGTATTTTGTTGTCTTCTTTCATTACCTTCTAAATAAATCATTCATTAAGTTCAACACATAAGAAATTTATAAGCTCATTTCAACTCTACTAAGAATCAAATGTCACTCATCTTAAATACTACATACAGCAAATGGATTTTCTATTTTTATTTTCTCTGAAGGACATCAAAGGTCCGTAGGCTTAATTTAGAACCTACACATTAAAAAATTGTTAGCCTCTAGGGGTTGGCTTGGTGGTGTGCTACCTCTATAGTCTCAAGTTCGAAACTTCCTTTCTTGGGGCCAGTCCATTGGGCCATTACTGAGTCATCAAAAAAAATCAAAAAATTTGTTGAAATTGCAATGCCCGCAAAAATGAGAATAACAAGGGTGTATATAATTCTTCTAGAACTCGAACCTCCGAGAATAAAGAGAAGCATTTTCCATGATCTTGGAAAATTTTCAGACAACATGAACTGGAGAGAAGCCTTTTTGAAACAATAATAAATCATGTGTAAAGTGTTGTGTTTCAGTGCACTGAGCAAAGAGAGAGGTTTCTCAATATCAATGCTACGATCTACTATTTCCTAAAATCCAAAACAGAAATTAAGTAGTATCAAATTTTGAGCCCAAGGTTAAAACAAGGATTAGGAACCACCCAATCAATTTTCTTACAAGGCCGAACAACAGAACAAACAAATACAAAACTAGAACAATGTAAGGAATAAATATGTAGTGATGGAAGTTAACAAAACAGAGAGAGAATACAAGTGAATTATGATCTTAATATTTCACAAGAAAGGGGTTAAACAAGGCTAAAAGGAATTGAAGTGTTTGTTACCACTTATGGAGATGAAATAAACCCAAGCCTTGATAAATTAAACCATCTGATGCAGCTAACAACCTCTTACATAAAATTGGTAGGCACTCAACAAGTGAACATATTCAGAAGAAAGCCCGGCTACCATAAAACACACGTGAACCGTCCTTTTTGTTCTTCTCAACTTCTAAATTGTTCTTGCTGTTTTGAATCACGTCGCCGTGGTCTTCAACCACCGGGTTATCAAGATCCATTGGGAGCTTCATTTTTGCCAAAGACTCAGTGAACTGTTGCATACTCCTCATGTACATGTCAACTATCTGTTGCTGCATCGCGGATTGCTCGGCTTCAAGATTGATGTTTCCAAGTGGAGCTGGAAACACTTGACCGAATTTTGCAGAACCGATATTCCCTTCTTTCTTGCTCTCCTCTTCCTTCCCCGAAAAATTCGGCTCTTTCTCATCTCTCATTTCACTTCCCTTCTTTGAAGTTGGAGTGTCCGGACTAACACTCGGGCTTTGATTAGCTTCAGTAGTGAACGATGCGTTAGTCGAGTTCGATAACTCGCCAGCCAACTGATTCTTTTTCTCCATGGAATCAGCTGAGTTTCTATCATCACTGAGGCTTGTCATGGTTGAACTAAAAAACCCAGAATTCTGAATACTTCCATTCGGAGATACAGATCCGCCGCGGTTGTCCTCAGATGAATTCGCAGCCATTTCATAGTCGTCGACTGGCTGATGAGAAGCTCCGAGATGAAGAAATGAACCAGGTCCAACCAACCCTTGCCTTGAAACAGACCCGTGTCGTGCTATGTCAAAATACTGAGAAACCATCTGTTGATTCTCTCTAACTACATTGACATCGGGGAATTCGATCCTCGTATACTCAATTGGCTCCAAAACAACCTCTGAAATCTTCCTATCCAACAACACAACCTCTGAAGTTATAGAGGAATTGGTGACAGAATCAGAGAATGAATTCATTGACACATTTGTATTCAAAGAAAGAGACAATTTCACAGTTCCAGCTGGGCAGTGGAACAAATCAGTGGAAGATAGACTAAAATCTCGGGTAACTTTTCCTTGGCCAATCACTGAAGATATTGGGACCAATGCAAAGCCCAAAAGCTGATCTTCCATCAAATTCTTAGCTCTGCTAAGCATCCAAATCTCACATTTGAGAACGGCATCAAATTGGGCGACTTTGATCACCAAATTCTCATTGAAATCGGGGTTTTTGCCACCACCATTGATGATCCTAGTCGAGAAAGTCTCATCTGGGTTGTAGGTGAGAGAGAATTTTGCATACACATCTTGGTTGTCATAGATACATATGTTGTGAATGTTCCTAGCATGGTGAACATAGATTTCAAGAATCCCAGAAAACTCAGAATCACCCTCAGTGCGTGAATTCGGATTGTAACGAAACCCAGTTGTCTGATTGAACGAATCCATGTCAATCAATTCAATCTTTCAACAGATTTGCTTCTGGGTATTCCAAAATTCTCAACTTTTGGGTGAGATTGGCAAAGAGAAACCCTATACTCCAAAGAACAGAACAAAGCAGAGTAGTTTCAGAGACCAATTATTTTCCCTCTTTCTAATTCTATCTTCTATTTTAAAAAGTGGGCTCTCAAAGAGGTTAAAAAGACCAAAATCAACATATGAATTAGAGGAAAAGCATGGAACAGAATAGAAGTTCAAGAGAGAGAGAGACTTACAGAGGAATTTTGGGAGCTTTGGGAAAGTTGGGTAGTGGTTGGGGGTGGGACTGAAGGAGGAGGAGAGGAGGAAGAAAATCAAAAAGGGTGATGATGATGATGTGAGCAACAATTGTTCCTTTGGCACTTTTTTCTTGCTTGCTCTGCTTTTGTGGGGGTGGGTGGGGGATAGAGATTTTTGGTTTTGGTAGAGAAAGGCTTTTAGCTTTGCTTGACATTGCAGCTTCCACTTCTTCCAGTGATGAGAGAGAGCATGCTCCACTAATGAGAGCAATGGAAGGTCCCACCACCATGGCCCATGGCCCCCATCTTCATTATCTCTGTCTCTCTACCAAGATGCTCCCACAAAGACTAATCTTTTAAGACAAGATATTCTCACTCTTTCCTACAAGCTTCAAGCCAACCAAATTGTCCCTTAACCACATCAATGACAGAATCCTAGGCTACTAATTCAGTCCTCCTTTTGGGATCAACAAGTTTGAATTTCTTAAAGTATGATTTTTAAATTTTTATTAACAATCATCTAAATTATTCGATGTCAATTATTGATTATTTTAAAAATTAATTATTATTTTTTAAAATTAAAATAATGATAATAATAATTAATTTTTAAACTAAGCAACAATTCACATCGAATAATTATTTAAACGTTAATCACTTATCACATTATTAAAGGTAAAATTAAGAGCATGTTTGAAACGTAAAAATAAATAGGAGTCAAAATGGAATATAGGTTAAGTGTAATTGGATGTCTATTCTCATTTCACAGTGTAGTTACCAACATAAAATGACATAGGAATTGAATAACAATTCACATTCTCATATTTGGTTATATCTATTAAACTAACAAAAATCGAATGAGTTTATTTATTTAAATCAATTTAGTAACAACCAATCTAAATATATATGGATCATGTTAGTACTGATAATTGTGGAAGGGTGGTGGCGGTGGTAATCGTTGTAGTGTGTGATGGCGGTAGGTGGTTGTGATAAGTGGTTACAACAATGGAAACACTAAGAAGGTAGTAGTAGGGTTGGGTTTGTAACAGTGTGTGGTGGTAAACGATGGTAATAAATGATGATGCTAGTGGTAGGGTATTAGTTGTTGCGTTATTAGTTGTTGCGTCGATAGTGATGATGGTGATAGTTGTGATGCTAATAGGATGTTGGTGGTGATAAGGTGGTAATTGTAACAATTGTAAGGCAGTGATTGTGGTAGGGGTGGATATGGGAGTGGCAATAGCTATACCAGTAGGTTGTGGTGGATATGGGAGTGGAAAGACACATTGGTGCCAACTGACATTATTTTAAAGTGATTCTATAATGGAATTCTGATGGAATAAAATGTATAGTCCTTAACTATGAAGAATGAATATATATTCTTTTTTTTTTTTTTTCTTGAGATAACTATTTTTACATAAGGCGTACCAAACAGAGTAAAAGAAATACAAGCATTTCATTCCAACGCATTCTATGATACTAAAAGTACTCAAAGAATTATATTTTAAAAATCTCTAACATTTCTCATCTAAAACACGTACATAACCTCCCTCTACCCCTATATACCTTAGGTTAACCCTATTGTGGCACTACCTTTCCATTAGTTATCATGCAATTTAATTTTTATGACCAAGTGAGTTCCTAGAATTACAATATAATATGGTTGAATCATAACTTGGAACATTACATATTATAACTGAAAAATTATACATGACTAAAGAAAGCACTGAACTAAGCCTCATCATTTGGTCCGAAGGTGAACCCGGCCAACTAGGGCTTTACTCGGCTTGAGACCATAGTTTGGGTGGGCTAAGCCTGCCTAAGTGATGCTAGACTTGGATTGGGCCATGGGTTTAATGCTTTGTTTGACCCGTTGGCCAATGAACACACTAGAAATTATGAAATGAAAAAAATAAATTTTAAATATTGGTTTTTAGTCTAAGCTTGCGGGCCAAACTCATGAAAGTGATTTGTTGGCTTGACCCGCAAACCCATCTAGACTAATCCTGTTAGGCAGGACTTAGTAGGCCTAAGATTTGGCCTACAAGTCAAATCGGCCTGAAACTGCATCCAAAAAAATAAAAAAAAATAAAAAAAATGAACATGTTAGGGCTCCACTTCACAACACAACTAACCCTAGCCTGACCTGATAACCATTATTATACTATAGATTTTGCCAATACTTGATGCACTTTTCCAACAATAAGTCCCAATGTGAGTGTTGGGTGTTGAATTTGTGGGCAAAAGTGAAAAAACATAATTTATATTGCACGACTATCATACAACATGATATGACTATTATACATAGTTTTGGATTGGAAATATCTAGTTTTGCTTGACAGTCGGATACCCATTGAAAATTCTACAAAAGAGAGAATATGACAGGGCTCTTTCTTTCTTTTTTTTATTTGTTTTATTTTTTGCTAAATAGGTGTCCAGTCACACCATCAAAGCTTATCATTTTACATCAAAATACAATAAATTTGACTATATCAATACAGTCATGTTCGCTTAAAATTTTTATTTAAAAAATTTATTCAAAAATATTAATAAATAATTTAAATTTATTTTATGTTATAGATTTCACAAGTTAAATTTAAACTTATAAAACTTTATTTTGAAATTCACAACAGTTACATGTGCAATTGTGGTCAAGAAAAGAAAAGTGCATGATTGATGTGCGTATGGTTTCGGTTGTTTGCTTGTATGAGATCATTACGAATTGACCGCTTGTTTATTATATGTCTTTAGAAATATGTTGGACCATCTAATAATTTAGAAATGTCATAATTCTATTAGAAAATGCTTTCATTTTCTCAAAATTGCTATAATTTTAAAGGGATTTGTAAAGATAAAAGGAAAGTAATTTTTAGCTTCTTCTCATCACTAAGATCTTATTTGGTAATATCATTTTTTAATCTAAACGTTAAAAAGTCATTAAAAAAATTTAAAAAACTAACAACTTATATTAAAAAGTCAAAGTTTTCATTTTCTCTCTATTTTTTATACATCTTTTCGTAAAAAATTAAAAAATTATTTCAAACCTACTAATTTTTTTGCATTATAATTTAGTCAAAAAATTAAAAAGTTATTAAAAAATATGTTCTCAAACGAGGCATAATACTTTAACTAATCAAACAAGACCTTTAAGTTTTAGCCATTTTTTAATTTAATTTTAAAAAAAATTTACTTTAATATTTAAAATTATTTATTTTTCTCAATTTACTCTAACAATTGAGGTCCTTGCAAAATTTCAATGCGGAAGCCATATGATGTCTTGTGCCATAACAACCATTATTAAATAAATTGACTTTGTTCTTTTTCACTATGATCCTAGAAGTTATTTTCCATTTGATCCTTTTTAAAAAATTCAATTTGCTCCAACAACCAACGTCAATTTAAAAGTAAGTGAAAAAAACCACGTTGCCACCCAAACCCCATCCCCGACAATACTCTGTCTCATTGCTATCACCAACAACTCAACAACAACACTGTTCACCGCCCTACTCCAGCTCTTCACCGTCATCACCAACAACTCAAAAGCACCATCAATCATTCATCACCGCACAACCCCTTAAAATCAACACCACAAACCCCCTCATCAAACATCTCTCTCTATCTCTCTATCTCTCTCTCAAATGTCATTTCAATAGTTCTACAAGACAGAAAAGGAACAGTGCACCGTGAGATTCGAATTGAGGGCAATGTGGCTTTCATTTGTCTAATTTTCGAGGCCAAAGTAGGGAAACATTAGCAACCAAAAAATTATAAATATTAGAGGCCAAAGTAGGGAAACATTAGCAACCAAAAACTATAATTTGTTTTCTAAAAACAAAATTATAACTTAGTTTGGGGAAAAAATTAAAAAAATATATAAAAAAAGGCTCATTATCTTTATATGTATTCTCTTTTTAGGGCAACAAATATTTTTAAAAAAATTCAAACAAACATGAATATAATGTTATTAACACCACATATGTTTTCTCTCTATTTATTCTCTCGAAAGTAACTATCGCAGTTAGGAGTGTAAAAATGGTCCGCAGTCCATAGGCGGCCTGAGATGGGCCCAGCCCGTTTGGGCTCGTTTGGGCTTAGGCCCAAGCCCACCCTGAGCTAGAACTTAGGCCATCGTTTTGAAGCTCGGCTTGGCTCATCGACCAACTTAAGGCCCACTCAGGACCCGACCCGAAGCTTGGCCTGCCCAAGGCCTAGTGTATTTTTTAGTGAAAAATAATAACATTTTGCTAGAAATTTAAAAAAAAAAAAAAAAAAGGTCAGGCCCATTCAAGCCCGAGGCCAAGCCCGGGCCCACTGGGCCGTCCAAGACCTAAATACCACTGGGCTTGGGTTTGGGCTCGGGTCTGGGCCTGATTTTTTGGCTCATGGGTTGGCCCAAATTTTGGCGGGAGCTAGCAAGGCCCGACATGGGCGGGGCTGGGCCGGCCCAAATTTGCAGCCCTAATCACAGTGCCTTGGATTTTGGAATGTGGGCTTTATAAGAGAGACTCTGATAGTGTTTCTATTGACGAAGAGTGTTTCACAAAGATCAAATTTCAAAAAAAAAAAAAAAAAAAAACTCGAAATTCAAGCTTTCAGAATGAAATCTATAAGTGATTTCTTCTATTTTAAGTAATCTGAACAACCAACTTTAGATTACACTAGCAAAACAAAAGGCATGAATCTTCATACTACATTGGGGTTTGCTATTATTATTGTTGGGGATCAGATTATACCAACCTCACCCGAGATCCTGAGTAATCGACATTTCTAGGTGGCAAATGAATGCCATTTTACTATGATCGGTATCAATACTTGCTGAATGCCATTATACTCAGCTAACCTATTTGTTAAGTAAATAGGTCAGTAGTTGGTGAGAAAGAACAATACCAAAGGAAAAGGTATGTTATGAATAAGAACAAAAGTATGTGGCAGACTATCAAAATTCCAACATGATCACTGTGAGACGTAAATCCATAAATCAAGTGCATGATTGGAGGAAAGAATTTAAGGAGAGCCTTACACCACAAAAAATGCCTCGACGTCCCATTCCCGCCCTCCACGTCGTCCACAACCCTCATCCCCACCCCTCTCTCTTCTACCCCTTCACCCTACCCAACCGCCCCTACTCTCACTACCCAACACAGAACCACATCTCCCTTTTCACCCCCAACCTTCCACAACAAGCAAAGCAGGGCTGGTACATAGGCACCCAATCTCTGAACCGTATAGACGACCAGTTGATCACCATGATCTAGAGAGACCCATCGCACCTTCTTGGATAGTATGACCCCGATATTTTAAATATTTAGATGTCTCTAATCCCAAACTACCCCCCACCAAGCATGTCCACAACAAGACAGACAATGGTAGCGAATTTCTTATCAACACCTTACACTCATGCAGAGAATGCTCCCTATCAAACGATTTAGTATAACTAAGTGTTGATACCTTCACACCACTTTCTACCGAATCTACAACATGTCCTGGAAAACATCCTTGTGGAAACCTTTCTACCACCTCCTCCTCCACCCCAGAGGGACTCCCACTGCCTAGTAGCAACTCCAAGGGAATTCCCATTGGATGGAGCATCTTACAATGCCGAACACATAGTGGTGGAACCAAATCTCTACAGACTTCGTGTTATCGTGAAGTCCTTTCTGAGGCTTGCAAGCTCTAGCCTCGAACACTTGATTACTCTAATCCCTGCTCTTTGGACCAACTCAGATCTGAACTTGAGCCTCAGATGGGTGACATTGGATGAGGAAGCATTACCAGAGGATGAATTCTCTTGCCCACCACTCCTACTCTTCAAACCTCCAATGAAGATACTACTTTGGAACTATAGGGGTGCGGCAAGCCCTCATTGTTGCCACTATCTATTTGATCTGCTTCGTGTGTATAAGCCCCAAATGTTGGTCATCACTGAAACTCAGATAGGGGGGGATAGAGGTAAATCTCTTATTGAAAACTTAGGCTACACAAACAATTTTGTTGTCGAACCAGCTAAGTATGCGGGTGGTATTTGGTTGTTGTGGAATGAGCTTAAGATCAACTGTGAAGTCCTGTCCATCTCCATACAAGAAATCCATGCTTGTGTCCAAGTATCTCCTAACTCAACTCCTTGGATCTTTTCTTCTATTTATGCAAGTCCGATGTACAGAAATAGGAAAGATTTGTGATCAAAGCTTAAACTTTTCACGGACTCACATCACTCTCCTTGCCTTATGATGAGGGATTTCAATGAGGTTCTAATGAGCTTAGACAAAGCAGGTGGTAGACCTATCAACACCCAATGAGCCCTCCGCTTCCAAGAATGTATTAACCATTGTGGTCTCACTGACTTGGGTTTTCCCGGACTGAGATTTACATGGTCCAATCTTAGAGCCATAGACAGTCTTATCCGGAAGCGTCTTGACAAGTGTTGGAGTAACAATAGTTAGAACACCTTATATCCCAATACATATGTTCTCTATCTTTCTCGTCTCCATTCTGATCACTGTCTCATTCTCCTCAACTTACATCTCCATCCTATCTCGAACACACCCTAACCTTTTCGTTCGAAACCATTTGGTTGTTGGACCCTTCTTTTTTCGATGTCGTAGATAGTTGTTGGCAACCTAGAGAGACCCCCTTCCAGCTATCGATATAATTACAATTTGGAACAAAGAGGTCTTCAGCAATATCTTTTTTTCAGGAAAAAAAAAGATTGATGACGGTCTACTTGTTTCCCAACGTGCTCTTGAGTCTCACGCATCCTCTTTCCTTCTTAACCTTAATTCTCTCTCACGTAGGAGTATAATAGCCTACTCAAATTTGATGAGGATTTTTGGGCCCTCAAGTCCAGAGTCAACTACACTCTTGATGGTGATCGTAATACATGGTTTTTGCATCTCACCACTATAACCTGTAGCCGACATAACAAAATCCTCGCGATCAAGGATTCAAATGAATAATAGATATATGATACAGAATCTATTAAGAAAATCTTTATTGACCACTTTGTAATCCTGTTCCAGTCAAGCCTTTGCACTATCCCTCTGACATCGCATCTTGACCTAATCGTTCTTATCATTGAGTCAGACCACCACTCTCACCTTTCGATTGTCCCATCCATGTTAGAAGTCAAAAAATCCCTTTGGAATTTGAAACCTCTCAAGGCGTTGTAGACACCCTATTTTTGACCGTCCTCAAGACTTGGTTGTGTTTGTAGGTACATCCAGCCACAAGTTCAATTGCTCGTCGAGTACTTGACTTTCGCGGCGAAATGTCACAAGTTTGAGCTTTCCAAACCCTGTATCCTTTCTGCCCCATTCTTGGACCATGTGTTGGCCCTTCTACCTTGATCCTCATAGTGCATTGTCGGCCCCATTTTGGCCCTGCCGGCCATGCCTTTGTTACTGCCGGCCATTGATGAGGCCTGCCGGCCATCAATGAGCCACTGCCGACCACCGCTGATGGCCGGTAGAACCCTTGTCCCAGCAGGTTTCACGCCCGATCTTTTGAGCCAGCTGGTTTTCACTCATCTCTCCTCTATACACGTGTATGGAGGGATGAGCCCCTTTCCAAGCTTGTTTAACAAGCTTTGCATTGTTTTTCTTCTTTATAAGGAGAGGCTCTCCCTCCCTACCAGAGGTCAGCCATTTTTTAGAGAAGTTGTATCTCTCTCTCTATATATATATTTCTCATCCTCTCTCTCTATATTGCATAGAATAGTGCTCTAAAGTCCATTTTTCTTGCACTTTTGCACTACAACACATAGAGGTACACCACCATCTTTGAGCTGAGGTTCTTGGGAGTGTTAATTGAGCTCTGAAACTTGGTTTTTAGCCTCAGAGCTTGTTGTTTTCGAAGTTGAACTTCAAGGGTGAGTATATTCCTCTTTTAAGCATTTATTTGTACCTAGCTTTGGCCATCCTTGCATATTGTTTTAGGCCTTGATTTCAACTGAAAAATGTTCTATTTTTGCATGCTTTAGACCTTTGTTTAAGGTCACTTTTTTGTTGGGGGTGATTCACCCCCTCTTAGGCCTTGTTAGGCCTTGTTTTGAGCCATCCCTTAGGCTCTTGTTGAAGGCTTTGCATGACCTTTCTATCACTGAAATCCAGAGGATTTTCAGTGGTGGGAAGGTGGTTTTGGTGTCCTAAATAGGAGAGTGTCATCCCCTCTCCTTTGTGTCTTGTTTACTTGCTTTGAATGCCTCATGTGTGAGCACCTTTGGTAAGTTTATATTGACCATATCTTAGCTTGTACTTGGGCTTATTTTAGCATGGCTATCACTGTTTTTATTTGGTATTGTCACTCCATGCATGGTTAATACACTTGTAGTGTAAATCTCTTAAACTAGCTTTGTATGCTTCATGAAGCAGCATGTCATTATAGCTGGGTTTGAGTCCATTTCAGCATGTTTTTGGTGATGTTTTGCCATGTCATGACTCTGCTTTGGTTTGGTTTGGTTGGCCCTTGCATGCTCCATGCACTTGTAGAGCATTTCCATGAATTAGCCTAATGTGTCTCATGCTTTAAAATGTCATTTAAGCATGCTTTTGGCTTAACTTCAAGAAGACTTTGTTCATGTTTTAGTATGTTTAAGGTCTGATTTGTGTTGATTTGGTCATGTATGACTTGCTTTGTATAGCCATAGTGCAAGCTAGCTTGTTAGCTTTATGCATTGAGCCCACTAGCATGTGTCACTCGGCCTATTTCAATGATTTGGCATCACTTCTTATGTTATTCCAGTCTATGTAATGTGGTCATACACTTGCATTTGACATGCTTTCAATGCGTTGGAGGGTTGGCCCCTTTATGCCTTAACATGAACCATTGTGTATGCCTTCATGCCTTAGCTTGCGAGCCATCATTTCAATGCTTATTTGGGGTTATTTTGCCATGATATAACTCTGATTTTTGTTGGTTAAGTCATTCCATGCTTGGTCTTAATAGGTGTAGTGTAATCCACCTTATTTGCCTTGTATGCATCATGCCTTATGTCCTTCATGCTAGCACATTTTGGCTTCCTTTCATGCATGTTTTAGACTCATTTTGACATGTTCTAGGATTGTTTTGGGTTGCCTTTACCATATACTTCATGCTTTGTATAGCTGTAGTGCAATTGGCCTTGCTAGCTTTGTGTTTTGTTGACTCATGCATGCTATCTTTAAGCTATTTAGATGATTTGGCATCATTTAATACTTCATTTTAGAGCTTATAGCATGACTATATTCCCACTTCTTTGATGTTTTAAATGCCTTTGAGTGTTGTGCATTGTTGCCTAGTTTGTGACCTAGCATGTATGCCATCTTGCCTAGGCATTTAAACCCTCATCTCAGCATATTTAGGTCTTTATTTTGACCTATTTGAGCTCTGTCCATGCTTAGTTCATGCATTTGTGCCATGTATTGCATGCCTCCTTTGTAGTCCTCTTTGATAGCTCCATGCTTTAAGGACCTTCGCATGCTTTACTTGTGTTGTTTAAATGATTTGGCATCATTTCTCACCCCATTTCAGTGCACTTAGTGTTGTTACACTTCTACGCTTTTCACTCTTTAGGTGTTCTTGAGAGTTGCACCTTTATACCTTAATTGGTGAGCCAATTGGCATGCATGCTTGTATGTGTTTTCGGTGCCTTCATCTTAGCATTTTGGCCACTGATTTGGGCATATCTGAGGTCTGTCCGTTTCGGTTTAAGTTCATTGAGCATGGTTGATTACATGTTGTTTGCATGCTTGCATTACATCGCATTGCCTATGCCTTATACTTTGCATTGTGTATACTTAGGTTATATTGCATTGAGTATGCCATCATTTGCATTGAGCATGCCATCATTTGCATTGTGTATACTTAGTTGTTGCGTGCATTAGCATTGTGCATGCCATTAGCCTTGTTAGGTTGTTCATATTTCATTACATGTTTGCATGCTTGAGTCGCATTGTGTACGCCATGCTTGTATTCCATTGTTGTTTGGATTAGGTGTTAATCCGAGCACGAGAAACGAGAGACGTTTCATACTTCAAGTGATGAAACGTGTCTCAATTCTCGGTTGCCGACGCTTTTGATTATCCATGATAGAGTTCTAGGCATTTATGTGTTTTTGTGCATTCATTTTACATTGAATTTGCACAAGTTGGATCTTTGGCCATCATGCATCGAGATGCGTGATTGATGGTCTTGGATCCAACTATGCCTCTCCCTTGATGTTTTGAGGTGATATGGAGTGGCATAGTGCATACATACCCTTGGGAGACCCTCACTTTTCTCTATTTTGTGCTCTGCTGCAGCTTGGTGTCACAGCACATCAGTGGCCGGCAGTGCCTTGTAGATGGCCGGCAGTCCTTCATTTTTGGTCGGTAGTGGCTCCCCATGGCCGGCAGGCCACTGGTGTATTTCCCAGACTGGTTTTGGTAAGGTTCAGCAGGAATTCCTTGAGGATACCTTGCAGACAGAGCCTCTAAAGAGTAACTAGAGAGCTTTTCGGGGCGACAACCGAGCATGCATCCTCTTCTCCCCTAACCAGAGTTGGAACAACATTGTTTGTTGTTTTCCTTACTTGCTAATTAGCATTTGGTTTTGTAATTTAATTAGTTAATATGTTAATTAATTAAGTTTTGTAATAATCAGTTGTAGCCAGTTATTCATTTGGTTATGTAATAATTAATTATCTTGTTAGTTAGTTAATTAGTTGGTCTGTATTATTCATTCGGACCCTCCGTCGAGAGGGCATATTGTTGTAATAAGTGTGCGTGCATATATGAATGTCCTCCAACCCCCATTTCTTTCTCCCTTTTACTTATCTGCTTTCAGTGGTTAGTTTTAGGGCATGTTTTAATTAGCATCCTTATGCTTACATGTTTGCATCTATTCATCTGCATTGCATGCAGCGGGCTCGGCGCATCATACTAATTACATTCTATTTCAATTCTAAGTTGAATACATGTCATCAAATGTTGCATCTCATATGCCATCTTAGAATAGTCGAGCCTATTTCTAGTCGCATTTTTGCATGTGTTGCATTAGCCATCTTAACATGAACTAGGATCATGCATTGATTACTAAGTAGTTCTTTGTTTTGGCTCGGAGTACACTGTGAGTGTTTACGCTTTAGCATACTGCATGTGTGTTATTGTTGCCATAAAAGCATGCTTACCATGAGGCTAATTGCTTATTTGCTATAACCGCTTGAATGCCTGTGGGTGAAGGTTGGATTGCTTGAATTGAAACAATTCATTGAAATCCTTGATTTAGGCTACTTGCGAGTAGCACTTTCAAACCATTTTCACAAACGAACATGCAATGTTTTGTTCCAAATTAGGCGATCTAGTCTATACTTGTATGCTGTGCACATCACGTAGTAAGATTAGCTAATTAACCAGAATAAGAACACATGTGTTTTCAAAAACAAGATATCATGCTTAGTAAAGGCCGATCTTTGATCGGGCGAGCGGGGGTGCTTATTGCATGACCTTCCCCTCTCGTACCCAAGTTCCCGAGCCGAGGCAACTTTGGTGATGACAGACACGTGGCCTTAGGCACGAGTCAGGGTTTCCTAAATTCCCCCAATAAAATATTTAGGTAGCGACTCTGTATCTGGCAAAGCAATCCATGTTTGGCACTTCTTTATAAAAATTAGTTTTCCAAAATGATTTGCCTGATTTGTACTCTTTGGTGATTTATCGATCTTGCATTGCATTTTGCGAGATTAGATTCAGAACCGTGACATCGAGTCCAAAACTGTAGTAGCCGAATGAACAAAACGGGGTTTCACGCCCCCTTCGCGCGCGGAGCCCGGGACGTTCGGGCACGTCTACAGGCGCCCGGTCTAGATGGTCTCCATCCTATCTTTTTTCAAAAATGTTGGGAGACTATCACAGCTTCAGTATACAAAACTATTGTTGATACTTTTTCCACCGGAAAGCTCAATCCTTCCATCAACAAAACTCTTCTCTATTTGATCCCTAAGATGGAAAAACCTAAGATGGTGACCCATTTCCACCCCATTGGTCTGGGCAACACCCTATACGAAATTATTTCAAAAATTCTGGTGAATAGATTGAAATCGTTTCTGAATTATCTCATTAGTCTATACCAATCCAGTTTTCTTTCGGGCCGTAAGAGCACTAATAATGTCATCATCCTTCAAGAAGTGGTTTATAATTTTAAATACAAGAAAGGTCGAAAGGGCAATCTCCTTATAAAGATGAATCTTGACAAAGTATATGACCACCTTGAATAGAGCTTCATTAGACAAATGATCATTCTTTTCAATTTCCCCACCCTTTGGATCAACCTTGTCCTTTCTTGTGTTTCCTCAATGGAATTTGCCATCATTTTTAATGGTGAACTCACCGAAACTTTCAGTACGTCTAGGGGCATCCATCACGGAGACCCTCTTTCTCCTTACCTCTTCATTTTTTGCTTGGAATATCTTGCAACATTCATTTCAAAAGCTTGCATAGACAAATCCTGGAAACCCATCAAAATTGCAAAAAATGCCCTTGTCTTTTCTACCTCATTTTTGTGGATGACATCATTTTGTTTGGAGAAGCTACAAAAACTAACTGTATTGTGATGAAAAGCATTTTGCATGATTTCTGTGCCATTTCCGATCAAAAAATCAACACTTGCAAGTCCAAAATTTTCTTCTCTAATAATATGGAAGAATCCCACCGCAATCACTTCGCCAATATTCTTCAATTTCCTATCTCCCAAACCATTGGTAAGTATTTAGGTTGTCTCATCATCCAAGAGAGACCCAATCAGGACACCTTCAGATTTATCATTGAAAAAATCCAAAAAAATACTCTCTAGCTAGAAAGCCAAGACCTTATCTCTAGCAAGCAGAAGCACCCTCATAAAAGCAGTCAACTCGCCCATTCCAACTTATGTCATGCAATGCCATTCCGTTCCCGAATCGGTCACTAACCATATTGATAAACTCAACAGAGATTTCTTGTGAGGCGCTTCCCTAAATCACCAAAAAATCCATGCTGTCAAATAGAGTGAGGTCGCCAAACCTAAAAACCTGGGAGGTCTAGGTATCTACCAATCTTACCTTTCCAATCAAGTGGCTATGGCTAAACTCAATTGGAGACTTCATACGGATAAAGAAGCTCTTTGGACCAAAATTCTACAAGCCGAATATTCCGAGGAAACAAAAATCTCAAATAGAAATTCCCATACTTGGCGCAGCATTAGGAAAGGTAAAGATTTATTCGATGAGGGTTCCTGTAAGTTAGTCAAAAATGGTAACCACACCTCTTTCTGGTTTGATAATTGGCTGGGCATGGGCAGCATTCGAAGCCACATAGAGGGCCCCCTTACCCATAGAGATATTTGGCCTGAAAATTAGTGATTGTTGGGTTGATCATCATTGGAATTTTGACAATCTCTCCACTAACCTCCCTAGTCACATTTAGTTCAAAATTGAGAGCACCACCCTCCTTTGCCATGCTCAAGCCGAAGACACCATCACTAGGACTTTCTCCAATGATGGGATTTTCACCAACAAGTTAGCTTACCTCCATGCCTAGAAGCTGAATCCTTCCCTACCTTTCCAAAGTTGGAAATGGATTTGGAACACTCCCATCACCCCTCGAATCCACCATTTCCTTTGGCTCGCTTCACATGCTAGACTAGCTACCAAATCTTTTCTTCTCACCCGTAATATAACCCAGGACAACCTTTGTCCCCATTGTCATATTCAACCTGAAACCATCACTCACGCCTTACATAACTACCCATCTTCTTGGGCCCTTTGGACCCTTCTAGATATCCCTGAACCCCTCGTACTCTCCTTCTTTTTAGGCACGCTTCAATGGCTCCATGAGAATTGTAAATCTACTCTTCACCATCAATCATGTCTTTGGGCAGTCATTTTTCCTCTCACTTGTTGGACCATTTGGAAGTACCACAATGCATTTTATTTTGAAAACAACCCACCGCCTCCTCCAAACTGCACCACCATTATAGCTAATGTCGTCCAATGACAATTTATCTCAAACTTCCCTCAACCACCTAGGAACAAAACCTTATCCTTTGTGAATTGGAAACCTCCAAACCATCCCAGATTCAAACTCAACATTGATGGAGCAATTCGAGGTAATCCTGGGAAAGCTTCAATAGGAGCAATCATCAGAGATTCCACTAGCAGTTGGATAAGTGGGTTCAGCTGCAATATTGGATGTACCACAAGTGTAGTAGTGAAGCTATGGGGACTTCGGGATGGTCTACAACTGGTGCGAGATCTCAACCTGCAAAATATCGATGTAGAGACAAATGCAACTATAGTGCAACACATTATAAATAACCGACCTCTGAAACATCAACTTAGCAACTTAATTTCTAATTACAGGTGCCTCCTTAACCAGGTCAGAGTATAGGAAATAAAGCATATTCTCCATGAAGCAAATGGTTGTGTGGACTTATTGGCCAAATAAGGAAACAAGCTGAATAAAGGCCTTCATATTTATTCTACTATGCCTAGTTTTGTTATTGACAAAGTTTGTAAGGATGCTATAGAAACCTCTTATCCCTGATTTGTATTTGACTGTTCTTAGTTTATTTCTACAATACACCACTATTACCCCCAAAAAAAAAGTTTAAGGAAAGAAATAATCCATGAAATATTTATTCAAAGAAGAAGCGTGCAACTGAAGATAATAAAGGAAATGAGCAATTTAAGGGATTCACTCATGGAGAAAATGGAGGAATAACACTTACAACAAAGTCAAAACTTCTGTAGTGCTAGTATAATTTGTACAGAGATATGTAATTTTTTTACCTTTTTCTTCCTTTAATTTCTCACCTTTTCCTTTGTCCACAACTCTTATGTACAGAATACCAATACATAAGGAAAGCATTCTTTATCTTTTCTCTCATGACTGAGAAAAGACATTTCATCTTTGTCTTAATTTTATTCACGGTATCAAAGCCTAGTAGAGGTGCTCAACGGATATTTCGATCTACCCAAACTGACCAAACCGAACCAATCCGCCACAATTTGGATGGATGCGTGATAACGAGCGAACGGATGCGGATTGATTTTTTCCAATCTGCCTAATTTTAGACGGACGGTGGATTTGAGGTTCCTTTGGTCGCAGCTGAACCGCCAAACCGCAAGCACCCCTAGTAATTTATAAGACTTTGTGTTTTCAATTTATTTAATTATTTTGTTTGTGTTCTAAATTGAAAAAGAGTTTAAATATTTTGTTGTGTTTTTAAATTATTTGCAATTTAGAAATCCTTTTATCAAATTGCAAGTATTGATATTTGGTATTTTTGTGTGAAAAATATAAGGCTTAATTTTATCATTTTTAAAAAAAATCAAATTAAATAGTTTTTGAATAAAAAAAAAGTAATGAAATAGTTTTGATAATGCATGGTTTTCTTATATGTATTTATTATTGATTTTTGACAATTTACTTGATAATCCTTTGGTTATGTTGAGTTGGATTGTTATCCAAAGAAACAAATGTTGATAAGTTGTTGTATTATGTTTAAAATTTGTAAAAGTTTAAACAGCCGAACCGATTCGCATTCATCCGCCAATCCACTCAGTCCGCATCCGTCAATCCAACGGACGGATGCTAATTGTTTTTTTCCAATCCGCCATTTCGGCGGACAGATGGCAGATTGGAGGTTCCCCGGCCGCAACTGAACCACAAACACCCCTAGAGCCTTCCATATTCTAACGTGGTTGTCCTTTTTGGCTTATCTCAATGGTGTCTTCATCAACATTTAACATCACAACCCTAGCATAGTTAATGTTAATAGTGTCTTGAAATTAACAAAAAAAAAAATTATTTGCTATGGAAGGAACAAACCCTTTCCTTGTTTGAAAGTGTTGAACTCGTAGACCATATAGAAAATAGTGTAGAGGTCCCTAAACAAGTGACTCTCACATCTGAAGGAAAAGAATAAGTGAATCCAGTTTATGTAACTTAAAGGAAGAAATATCGTTTGTTGAAAAGTCTGTTCTCTAGAACACTAACAGAGGAAGTCCCCAATCTCATCATTGGACTTGATGCAACAAAAGACATGTGGACTTGTCTTGCAGAGTCTTTCACTGGAATTTCTAAAGAATGACAGTTGAATCTCATTCAAGAGCCACAGATGATACGAAAAGACAATCTGATTGTTGCTATGTATCTTAGAAAATTCAAAACCATCTATAATGAACTTGCAGTAATCCAAAAAACTAGTTTCTGATACGGATAAGGTGTTTTGGGCAATTAATGGCCTTGGCTCAAAATATGAGAGTTTTACCAATGCTCTCATTGCAAAGCCACCACTACCAACATTTGCTCAATTTGTGTCATTTCTTATGTATTTACAAAGTAGAATTCAACTCAACAAACCAAAAGAGAGTGACACCAATGACTTTCAAGCATACGCTGGATAGAGGAAAGGAAAATATGAGAAATTAAAGGAGAACAACGTAAAAAAAAAAAATATTACATATCTCTGTACAGATTATACTAGTAGTACATAAGTTTCAACTTTGCTGTAAGTGTTATCCTCCATTTTCTCCATAAGTGAATCCCTTAAATTGCTCATTTCCTTTGTTATCTTTAGTTACATGCTTCATTTGAAGAAATATTCCACGGATTATTTCTTTCTTCAAACTTTTCATTCACATGTTTATTTGGTATAAGACTCTCCTTGCTTTGAACACACATCTTATGAAAACAAGGGGAAAAACAAAGGTAGAACTGCAAGATAAAATTAACAATGGTAAATTGATCAAATTTTTAGTGAGGGTAATTATCATGCATGAGATTCAGACTACAACAAAAGCAAGAGCTTAAAAAAGTTAAAAGTAAAAAATGATTCTGACAACACCACATATTTATAGATATTGAATGCATCTATTCCTAAAGGTCACGTTCATTCAAATAGGTGCCTTTCATTCACAAAGTTATGACCCTTAGGATTTGAATTTGAATCAACTCTAATAGCTTCTATATTGTGTGGGAAGGTTCTCTAACCAATTCAAGGTTTGAATAGGTGTCAGAGAGTCCACTGAATTATGGTGTGATCATCTCTCATACCTTCATCTCCCATTTGATCATACTATAATAATGTGACAGAACCCGAGTTGGACATGTTTACCTTGTTACCAAAATTTTTCCTCATGCCAACTTTCATCTATGAATTTACCTCATAGATCAACATCTTATTGCGACTTGGCCATACGTGCGCACATTTTTGCCACCAATCTAACCGCACCCATATGAATGTGTTCTACCACTGAAAACACATTCCAGATGACTTCAATTCACTATATTTCAAGTGAACGACATCAATTTTCAGTGATAGGTTCATAGTCTATACCCAATCACCATTGACAATTTCAGCCACACACATTCCTCATGTGTTGACCAGTGCCAGAATTATTGTTAAGTACTTCGTCTAAGGCCCATTCCTAAAGGCTTTCCTTAACACACCTTATCAATTACTTTTTGTTGATCAAGTAGACAACATTATCTCATCAGCATGTTGCATATCATGGACTTTACATCTCATGCTAACTATAATGTCTGTATCTTGTCAGTTCCTCTACCTTATTACCTGACCAAATACATGTTTCCATGCAAGGTAGAGCCACATAACATCAGCTATCCAGGAGTCCCCAGAGTCATCCAATTATGCTCTTATATAAGTAGTCAAACTATGTACCTAAGCATTTTTCAATTTCTTATTGGCTACATGTTCTTTGAACTTTTCCAGAGACAACCCTTTGGTCATAGGGTCGGCCACCATCTCTTTCGAGGGTATATAGTCGACTTTAATTTCTTCCATCTCTACTATATCCTAAATATAGTGATAACTTACATCAATATGTTTTTCCTTAGAGCTATTTGCTCCACTTTTTATTAATGAGATAGTGGACAAATTGTCACAAAACATATTAACCGGTCTGGCAGGTTTACCTAATTTTAAACTGTCAACAAATCGCTTTATCTAGACCGCATTACCAACTGCTGTGTTGCAACTTATGTACTTAGTTTTCATAGTGTACTTTGCAACACAACTTTGTTTCTTACTTGACCAAGAAACTATTGTTCCACCAAACAGGAACACATGACCACTAGTGTATTTTCCATCATCTACATCTCCCGCAAAATTCGCGTCAGTATATCCTTTTATTTCTAGATCACACAAACCAAAAAACAATTTTAAACTCTTGGTACCTTTTAAATATCTTAATATTCTTTTAACTACTTGCCAATGTTCCTTACCTAGATTGGATTAAAACCTACTTACCAATCTTACTACATGATCGATATCAAGCCTTGTGTTGGTCATAACATACATAAGGCTGCATACTGCCTGAGCATATGGGACATCTCTTATTTCCTCAATTTCTAACTTATTTTGAGGACTCATGCTTATTCTAAGACTTTGTCCCTTGCAAATAGGTGTGCTCAAAGGATTGCAATTATCTATATTAAACCTTTTGAGCACTTTTTCCAGATATTTCTCTTGATCAAGATACAATAACTTTGAATTTCTATATCTTGAAATTTAATTCCCAAAACATAGGTTGCAAAACCTATGTCTTTCATTTCAAATCTAGATGCCAAGAAAGTTTTGATTTTCTTAATCATATCTAGACAATTTCCTGCTAACAATATGTCATCCACATATAAAGACAATATTGCTAACTTATCATTTTTCCAAATATAAACACAGTAATCTAATACACTCATAATCTAATACACTCATAAAGTCCATGCAGGGATCTTTTCAACTTGTAGACTTTATCTTCATTACCTTGGATTTGGAAACCTTCGGGTTGCATCATATAAATTTTGTTTTTTAATTCACCATTGAGAAAAGATGTTTTAACATTATGGTGACCGAATAAATGAGATTGAGGAAAACTCATAAGCCAGCCAATTGAAGAAAAGCCCATGCATAAATCGGCTAGTAGACGACCCATCGTCCCATGCATCAAACCAATGGAAAAGATGGCCGAGTACAAGTCGGTCCATGACGGGTCCATCAAGGAAGGTCCATAGCCGAGTAAAACCAAGTTAGAGGGTCATCATAGCCGTATAGCCCATGGGCTGTATGGAGGCCCAAAGACGATAAAAAAGCATAAAAAAAAGAAGTAGGCCCTGAAGGGCCCCTAGGAAACATTATAAAAGAATGAGCCATAATCACACAAAGGGGGGAAAAAAATAAGGGAGAAAAAGGAAAGATCAAAGAGGTCTGTTTGAACGAGAGAGTATTTCTAAACTCACTTCACCACAAACATCTAGCTAATGCAATTCCATGTCCATCATGGTTACGACCGCCATTAGAATACTTATTGAGGCAAATTTTACAATAAGAGAATACGTATCTAAAGAGTCTACTCCAAGTAATTGAGTGAATCCCTTGGCTATTAGCATTGCCTTGTATTTCTCCAAACTTCCACCTACTTTAAATTTATTTATAAGAACCCATTTGCAACCAATGGTTTTTCATCCATTTAGATGATCTATTAATTCCAAACAACATTTTTCTTGATCGAATCAAGTTCTTCATTCATTGCATGAAGCCATTGAGTAGCGTCACTGCTACTTAGTGCTTCATTGTAACTAGCATGATCATCTACTAAAATATTGAGTTCATAAACTTGAAAAACATAATTGTAACAACCCCGTTACGTATTATGCTCTTAAACGTTAATTTTGAATGTCATTTAAGTGCTTACTGAGAATTTGAATGTTAATTATGTGATTAATATGGTTTTTGGATGCATATCTGTCAATCGTAGGAACATCTGTTCTTATTTCCGGTATAAATCAAAATTGATTAGTTTATCGTGAACGGCATAATTTTTAGAGCTTAATGAGAAGTTTGATTAAAATTTGATCCAGTTAAATTAATTAGATTAAATCAATTAAATTAAGCCTTAGATTAGTTAACTTAAGTTATAATTAATTAGCTCAAGCCTTGATTAGTTAATTAAGCTAATTAGGCCTATAAATATATGGTGAATGTGATTAGGCTCATATTTTGAGCTCAAAATTCTATGAAGAACAATTCTAAAGAGAGAAGGAGTACAACTTAGAGAGACGCAAGAAACTTGGAGATTTTGGCAAGTGATAGCAGAATTGTAAAGAGGAACTCAAATTCTTGCTAAATTAAGCTTGATTGAGGACTTTAGGTAAGTGTTTGATTCTTAATTCATAAATTTAAATCATCTAATATGTGAATTCAAAGAGATTAATGTAATTAAATGTAAGAATTGAGTTAGGATTGTTAGAATTGAAGTCAATCCATACATGCAAGCATGGTTTTGAAGAGTTCTATCATTTTTGCACATAATTTTGCTATCTAAGCTTGAATTGACGGTTATTTCATACATGCATAGAAGAATTAAGTTGTTTTGAAGCTAATCTTAATGTTTTGTAAAGAAAATTCGAAGCTAGATCCTAAATGCATGCACACAAGAGTGTAGAATCATCATTTTGATCATAAGTTTTATTACCTATGTCAAGTTTAGAATTTGAATTCTACATGCATCCATGAATTGTGTTGTTTTAGAACTTAGTTGCATGTTTTTGAAGCTTTGGAAAAGACTTAGAAACAATATTATACATGCATGGAAGTTTTGGGTTCAAATATGGCAATTCATGAAGTTTAACTGTCATGACCCGAACCCGCCCCCATGGGTTAAGGACATAACCGGCCAGTAATCACGAGATTACCTACGGCCTTAAACCAAATCAAATATATAACTCATCAGAGTAAAGGGGCCAAAAGGAAGCAAACTTACAAATTGTCCATAGAGTTGTGCTTACATGGCACATCATATCAATCCATATACATACATGTTAATAACTCACGTCAAAATAAGTAATAACACAAGGTTCTGCACATACAGGATCATTAAGTCTAAGTCAGTCAAACCCAAAGTTTATATACAAAAGTGATCCAACGTTTTCGCCAATATAACAAACCACATCAAAAGAACAAAAGAGGGGAAGACAAGTCTCGTGCGTGAGATGGTTGGGCTGATTCTTCAAAACCTTGACTGTTTCACACAAACTTCACTGAGGCTAGGTTTGGACCTCCCTTGGCTCACCTACAGACACATGAATGAGCGTGAGCGAAAGCCCAGTGAATAATATCAAATAAAGAAGATATACGAACGGTATTTAGAACAACATACATCAGATGGCCTTGGGCCCAATTCATATTTCTATCTAGCATATATATATATATAGGTCAAGTGGTTGCGATTCCAAACGCATCAAACGACCTAGGGCCCAACTCTTTCATATCCGACGGCCTTTGGCCCAATCATTCCTGTCCGACGGCCTTTGGCCCAATCATTCGTCTCAGATGGCCTTTGGCCCATCCATTCACGTCATACGGCCTTTGGCCCATTCATTCGTGTTAGAGGGCCTTTGGCCCATCCATTCATGTCATACGGCCTTTGGCCCAATCATTCGTGTCATACGGCCTTTGGCCCATCCATTCATGTTATACGGCCTTTAGCCCAATCATTCGTGTCATACGGCCTTTGGCCCATTCATTCATGTCATATGGCCTCTGGCCCATTCATTCATGTCATATGGCCTCTGGCCCATTCATTCGTGTCATACGACCTTTGGCCCATTCATTCCTTCGCTCATGTCAGACGGCCTTTGGCCCAATCATTTGGCATAGCAAACATTTGTCCACAATTCAAATTAACAAACTTACAAGACTTATAGGGAAATAAGAAATTGGACAAATAACATACTTCAGATATCTTTATTAAGATATTACTCACAGTGATCGACTGGATGATTTGCCCTGGAGCTCGACCCTACACATTCCATGAACACAATGGGTCACAAACAATTCGATCCGGTCTTAATTCATACATCCCTCTTAGGCTTCTTTCTTATCCTTTTAATTCATTCATAATGCTCAATGCATGCCTAAGAGTACTTAGAAGTGAAAGAGAACAGAAAATGAAACACAGAACACCTCTATAAAATTTCTGAAACAGGGATCCCCGCTCGAGCATGAGTTCCTCCGCTCGAGCGGACCCTCATGGTCTGCAAAAGTACTGGTTGCCTCATTTTTATGCTCGAGCGTGAACTAGGACGCTCGAGCTGAAAGTCATTCTACATAGCTCCCTGCTCGAGCGTGAATGTCCCCGCTCGAGCGGACATCACTGACTGCAAAATTGCTGGGAGCTTGCATTTCACGTTCGAGCGGCACTTTCCCCGCTTGAGCGGACATGCCAATTTCTGGGTTTTCCAACAACCATGTTGAGCTTCAAACAAGTATCCAAATCAACATATCTTGGATTCTATGACTCAAATTTCACATACACATTTACTAACATGATACAACACCAAATTCATCACATTATGAAGCTTAATTTCATGAATTAATTACATGCATGCCCCCAAATTACACCAAACTTGTTTCTAACATAACAATTTCATGTATTCAAAACTCATACTCTTACGAATTGTACATGCATGTGGGATATAGCTCTCATTCTCAATTTAAATGATGAAGAGATGATCAAAAGCATGAACTTCAATCAAAGATTCAACATGGATCATGTATTTCAAGCTCAAACATACAAATTTATGGCAATTTCCTACATGCATGTGTACATTGCCTTCCAATTCAGCAAAACCAACTCATTTTGATCATAATCAATTCAATTCATGTTCTTGAACACCATTCAACTTTGAATTCACCAAGTTACAAACTAAAATCTATGAATTTACTCACCTAGGAGCTTCAAACACCCAAATTCTAGCCAATTCTTGAGTCTAGCTTTCCAATCTCACAAACCTTGAGCCAAAACACACAATTCTCTCCCTTTCTCTCTCTAGAGCTGGCCTCTCTCTCTCACTAAAGTGTAAAATCTGATTTTGAGCTCAAACAAATGAATGTGAGTGTATAGTGCCCCATTTATATAAGCTCCCTTAATCATTTTTCATTAGCATTAATTGATTGAGCACTAACTCATCAATTTAATCTATTTAATTTGATCCGAATCAATTTTCAATTAAATTTCACCGTAGGCTCTAAAAATTACACTAATCACAATGGCGTAATCAATTTCGGTTTCCGTGGCCGATAAGGCCTTCAATTTAAATTCTAAAGCAAATAATCAAATAGATTTTCCTACGGTGAACATATAGAAATTCAAAACCACATATATTCATATAAATGGCACTCAAAATCATATCAAACACATAATCACATTCATAATAAAGATCAATTAGCATAATACGGAGCAAAGTTATCACAGTCTTCCCCCCTTTAGGAAGTTTGGTCCTCCAAACTTATTTTACCTTCGTCGGGAAACAAATGTGAATAGCGTAGTCGCATTTCATCCTCTTTTTCCCACGTGGCATCCGTCCCATAGTGTTCTTTCCATTCCACTTTCACCATTGGGATGGACTTGCTTCTCAATTATTTCACTTGCCGGTCAATGATTCGTTCCGGCCATTCGGCGGACTCCATATTTTCATCAAAAGCTACCCAGTGATAATTAATCACATGAAACGGATCTCGAAGATAACCCCTCTACATTGATACATGAAACACATTATGGATTTGTTCGAATCTCGGTGGCAAAGCAACTCGATATGCAACTGGACCAAGCCTTTCCAGAATTTCAAACAACCCAATGTAACGGGGTGACAACTTACCTTTCTTTTCAAACCTGACCTGGCCTTTCATCGGAGTCACACGGATAAATACATGGTCACCAACCTCATACTCGAGAGGTCTTCTTCGAACATCTGCATAATTCTTTTGTCAGTCCTAAGCTGTTTTGAGCCTTTGCTGAATAGTTTTGATCCTCTCGAAAGTGTCTTGCACAATTTCAGGCCCAATGAGAGGTTTATCTCCGACTTCTATCCAGCAAATTAGTGATCTACACCTTCTACCATACAAAGCCTCATATGGTGCCATACCGATGCTGGAGTGGAAGCTGTTATTGTATGCGAACTCTGCTAGTGGCAAATAATCTTCCCAACTCCCTTGAAAATCCAAGGCACACATCCTCAGCATATCTTCCAAAGTTTGTATAGTCCGTTCTGATTGCCTATCTGTCTGTGAGTGGAATGCGGTACTAAACCTCAGTTTTGTCCCCATAGCTTTCTGCAAACTCTTCCATAATCTAGATACAAATTTCAGATCCCTATTCGACACAATAGATACTGGAACTCCCTGTAAACGGACAATCTCATCAACATATATAGTAGCCAACCTATAAGCATCAAATGTAGTTCTAACAGGTAGAAAATGTGCAGATTTTGTCAGTCTATCAACTACAACCCAAATAGAATCCATACCTCTAGGAGTCCGAGGTAGACCAACAACAAAATCCATAGTCACAAGCTCCCACTTCCATTCAGGAATAGGGAGAGGTTGAAGTAGACCACCTGGTTTTTGATGCTCAGCTTTTACTTGCTGACACTGAAGGCATTTGGACACATATTTTGCAATTTCCTTCTTCATTTTAGGCCACCAATAGCTTTGTTTCAATTCCCGATACTTTTGTTATTGCCCAGATGCATAGCGAATACTGACTTGTGGGCTTCATCTAGAACTCTTTTCTTTAGTTCCGGAATGTCGGGGACACACATTCAGTTTCGAAACCTTAACACTTCGTTTTCAATGCTAAATTCTGCTTCCGGGCTTGTCTCAAATTCATCAATCACTTTCTTAAGGAATTCATCCTCTTTTTGTCTCTGTTTAATCTCATCGACGACTGCCGGTTTGGCTAAAATAACAGCTATCAATCCGCCCTGTTCACACAATACTACTTCTATTTCAGACTTCACAAAATCTTGCAAGATCTCTTATTGTTCAATAAGCAAACAAGCCATACTCCCCATCGACTTTCTGCTTAGCGCATCAGCAACTGTATTAGCTTTCACAGGGTGATATTGGATTTCAAGATCATAATCCTTTATCAGTTCAAGTCATCTCCTCTGCCACATATTTAGCTATTTTTGTGTACAGAAGTATTTCAGGCTCTTGTGATCTGTGTAGACTTCACATTTTCCCCATACAAATAGTGTCGCTAGATTTTCAAAGCAAAACAACTGCGGCCAATTCTAAATCATGTGTCGGGTAGTTCTTCTCATGTGGCCTCAACTGCCGAGAGGCATAGGCAATTACCCTTCCGTTCTACATTAGCACACAACCCAAACCTTTATAAGATGCATCACTGAAAATTACAAAGTTTTTCGTACCTATGGGCAATGTCAATACTGGTGCAGTGGACAGTCTTGTTTTTAGTTCATGAAAGGAAGATTCTTTTTCGTCATCCCATTTAAATGGTTACCCTTTGCGTGTCAGTTGGGTAAGAGGTACAGTTATCCTTGAAAAGGCTTTCACAAACCTCCTGTAATACCCGACTAAGCCCAAGAAACTGCAGACTTCTACTACATTTGTCGGTGTAGGCCAATTCACAATTGCCTCTATTTTTTGTGGGTCCACTGAAATCCCCTCTTTGTTGATAACATGCCCTAAGAAAATAACTTCATCCAATCAAAACTCATACTTCTTTAGTTTAGCAAATAATTTCTTTTCTCTAAGTGTTTGCAGGTCAGTTCTCAAATGATGTTCATGTTCAAGTTTATTCTTGAAGTATATCAAAATGTCATCAATAAAAATCACAACAAATTCATCAAGGTAGGTTTTAAAAATTCATTTCATTAAGTCCATAAACGCTGCTAGAGCATTAGTTACCCCAAATGGCATAACAAGAAATTCATAATGGCCATACCTTGCTCGAAACGCAGTTTTCTCAACATTTTCTGCTTTCACTTTCAATTGATGATACCCGGGCCTCAAATCAATTTTGGAAAACACTTGTGATCCCTGCAACTGGTCAAACAGGTCGTCAATACGAGGTTGGGGGTATTTATTCTTTATTGTTACCTTGTTCAATTCTCGATAGTCGATGCACAAACGCAAGGTTCCATCTTTCTTTTTCACAAACAACACTGGTGCACCCCATGGTGAAGTGCTAGGCCGGATAAACCCTTTGTCAAGCAGGTCTTGCAACTGTTCTTTTAGTTCTTTCATTTCAACAGTAGCCATTCTGTAGGGAGTTTTAGAAATAGGCTGGGTGCTTGGTACAATTTCAATAGTAAACTCTATCTCCCTGTCCACCAATTCCCCTGGTAATTCATTTGGAAACACATATGGAAATTCTCTAACAATAGGGATACTGTTCAATTCAACATTCACAGATTGTTCAGACAACACATAACACAAATAACCCTGGCACCCTTTTCTAATTAGTTTACATGCCTTCATTGCAGCTATTAAATAAGGTGGAGGTATAACCCCGTTACCCATAAACACAATTTCTTCCTGTTCTAGTGGTCTAAACACAACCCGTTTTGTCACACAATCAATGGTGGCACAATATTTAGTTAACTAATCCATGCCTAGAATTATATCAAAGTGCCTAAAGTTCAAGGGCAACAAATCCACATATAGAATAGCATTCCCAATTCGCATGTCACAAAAATGATATATAGATTCACACAATATAGATTCCCCGGATGGAGCAGATACACATAGCAGATATGGAAATAATTCTAGAGGTCTACTCAGTCTAGATGTAAATGCACATGTTACGAAAGAGTGTGTTGATTCGGAGTCAATTAACACAAAAGCATCCTGATTACATATAGAAATAGTACCTGAGACAACTGCGTTAGCATTCCATGTATCGCCTGGAATAAGCACGAAGACTCTCCCTTGCCTCACGATATCTCCAGTGGTAGTAGATCTCATAGTATTTCCCGATTTTGGAATTGATGCCATTGAGCTAGCAGCTAACTTTCCACTGTTTTGATTGCAATCTCTGGCCATATGCCCTTGTTTACCACATTTAAAACAGGCTCCTAACACACGGCAACAAACCCGACGATGCCTTTTACTACAAATATTGCACATTGGGGATGTATCTCGGGAAGAATTAGAAGTGCTCGAGGAGCCCGTATTCTGCTTCTTCAAAAATTTCTTCTTCGAAAAGAAGCCTTGTCTCTCACTACCTTTCCAGTATGTCGTTGGTTTAGTCTGTCGAGCTATGTTAGCTTCTGACATTATGGCTCAGTCTAGCACCCCAATATAGGTTTCCAGCTTCAAGACATTTACTCTTTCTAGAATGTCACTTCGAAGCCCACCTTCAAAATGTCTCGCTTTCTTGTAGTCAGTATTGATCACATGTGGTGCAAACCTGGCCAACTCAGTGAATTTGGCCTCATACTCAGCTACTGTCATGCTATCTTGTTTAAGTTCCATGAACTTTGATACTTTCCTGTCACAGACACACTAAGGGAAGTACTTATCATAGAAGACTTCTAGGAATTTTTCCCAACCAATGTCTTTATGATTCTCACGCATTAACATCCACCATCTTCTTGCTTCATCTTCTAGCATAAATGTTGCTAAAAGTACTTTCTGTGTCTCTGAACAAGGAAACACTTCAAATAGTTTTTCAATGCCGAGAACCCATGCTTCGGCTTTCAACGGGTTTAATCCACCATGGAACTGTGGCAGTTTCATTTTCTTAAACTTTTTGGTGAGAGCTATTATCCGATCATCATTCTGTAAGTCTGGCACCGGAGGTGCCGGGGTGGGGGTGGAGGTGGAGAATGTGGCTGCTGCCACTGTTGTTGCCTCAATGTTTCTGTCATTTCCTGAATCAATCTTTCCATCCTATCCATTCTGGCAGTAGAGGACTCCTCTATTTCATCACCTCTTGTTTTCACTATCTGATTAAACTTGCATTATACTTTATACTAGGGGTGGGCAGCGGATATACCGATCTGCCAAAACCGACCGAACCAAACCGATTCGCCGCATTTTGGACTGATGCGTGATGACGAGCGGACGGTTGCAGATTGATTTTCTTTAATCGGCCAATCTGGCGGATGGATGGTGGATTTTTTTTTTTTTTTTTTTTTGGGTAAGTAAGTCATAAAATAAAGACAAAGAAATTATACAAGTTTACAAGGGGCATTCCCCAAGGCGGATTTGAGATTCCTTTGGTCGCAACCGAACCGCCGAACCGCCAAACCGCAAGCACCCCTAGTAATTTATAAGACTTTGTGTTTTCAGTTTGTTTAAATATTATGTTTGTGTTTTCAATTAAAAAAGAGTTTAAATATTTTGTTGAAAAAAAGTTTTCAACTTGAATATCTTTTTTGAATTAAAAAAAATAAATGTATTATTTATTTATATTTTTTGGTTTTTAAATTTATCTCAAAAAATAATCAATAGAAAATATGATATATACTGGTTGGTTTTTGTTTTCAAAAACAGATATAAATGTAACGATATAAAGACATACAATCTCTACTACTGCTCTGTTTGTGGTTTTGATGGTTTGAATTGTGTTTATATTTTAAGAATCACAGATTGTTATACTTTATGTGGATGAGGCATGCTGTGATTGTAGTATATGGATAAGGCATGTAATGATTATGACATTCTAAAGTTTCAAACTTTCTTGCTTTGGATGAGGCATGCAGTAATTGTAGTTTTTTTTAAGTCATTAACTGTAATACTTTCTTCTTCTTTTTTTGTGGAAGTGCACAAGTTGAATTATGTTGACAATTTATAAAATTTTAAACCGCCAAACCGATTCGCATTCATCCGCCAAATTGCCAATCAGCTCAATCCACATCCGCCGGATTGGTGGATGGATGCGGATTGATTTTCTCCAATCTGCCAATCTAGCGGATGGATGGCGGATTAGAGGTTTCGTGGCCGCAATCGATCCGCGCCCACCCCTACTTTATACAAAAGATTCACAGGTATGCATATACTAAAGAGCATACATATTCAAATAATTTGCAATGCAAGCAAATCACAAACTTATAACACGTAATCCTTCACATTAAAACATTTAAGCGTATTCTCGATACTTTCAAATTCATACTTATCACATGAATACATCCTACATCCTTTCTAGATGCTTATTTGCTCATTTGGACAAGTGTGTGAGTTATTAACTCATGCTTTGATACCACTCTGTCATAACCCGAACCCGCCCCCATGGGTTAAGGACATTACCGGCCAGTAATCACGAGATTACCTACGGCCTTAAACCAAATCAGATATATAACTCATCAGAGTAAAGGGCCAAACGGAAGCAAACTTACAAATTTATGGCAATTTCCTACATGCATGTGTACATTGCCTTCCAATTCAGCAAAACCAACTCATTTTCATCATAATCAATTCAATTCATGTTCTTGATCACCATTTAACTTTGAATTCACCAAGTTACAAACTAAAATCCACGAATTTACTCACCTAGGAGCTTCAAACACCCAAATTCTAGCCAATTCTTGAGTCTAGCTTTCCAATCTCACAAACCTTGAGCCAAAACACACAATTCTCGCCCTTTCACTCTTTAGAGCCGGCCTCTCTCTCTCACTAAAGTGTAAAATCTGATTTTGAGCTCAAACAAATGAATGTGAGTGTATAGTGCCCCCTTTATATAAGCTCCCTTTATCACTTTTCATTAGCATTAATTAATTGAGCACTAACTTATCAATTTAATCTATTTAATTTGATCCGAATCAATTTTCAATTAAATTTCACCGTAGGCTCTAAAAATTACACTAATCACAATGGTGTAGTCAATTTCGGTTTCCGTGGTCGATAGGGCCTTCAATTTAAATTCTAAAGCAAATAATCAAACAGATTTTCCTACGATGAACAAATAGAAATTTAAAATCACATATATTCATATAAATGGCACTCAAAATCATATCAAACACATAATCACATTCATAATAAAGATCAATTAGCATAATACGGAGCAGGGTTATCACATTAACCATCAGGTTTGAGAATATGATTTTTATTCATGTTTATAAAAGAGTTTTTTAAGTGTTTGAGAGGTTGTGTACAAAACGTGCTAGCTTTTGATTTGAAAATGTATGCTTTGAAGTTCAATTCAGTTCTGGAAAACCTAGAATTTGACCATACCACTCGAGCGATAGAGTATTCGCTCGAGCGTACTTTGCATGCATCCAGTATTTTTGCAGACATAGGCAGTTAGCTTGAGCGACCACCTTTTATTTTGAATGTCGACTCGAGCGACCATCGAGCCTAGATTCGGACCATCTAGTACTTTTGTAGACCAAATGGTCTGCTCGAGCGACCAATGTTGCACTCGAGCGAAGTGCTTTGTTTCAGCATATTTTGAAAAGACATATTCTGATCACGTGTGCATTCTCATTCCTTTATGAGCATTCGTAGAAATGAATTAGGCCTCATGAATGACCTGATAAGTAAGAAACAGAATGAAAATAATTAAGTAAAGCAATAATGATTTGAATTGGTCAAATGTTTTAATGTGTGTTATGTGTTATATGTAATGTAGGTTGGATCACGGAGGCATGACAGCACTTCAAACACTGTGAGTAATATCTTAGTAAAGATATTTTGTTATATACTATTTTCTTAAATGCTTTTATGGTAAGCCTCGGAACTTATGATTTTTAAATATGAATGAGACTTTGAATGTTTCAGATGTGAATTTTGAATTTTCTTTGATAAAGATTTAAGCATGATGGACCCAAGGTCGTTTTGCATATAATGGATTACCAAATTTTGTTGAGTCAGCTATGGAACGTCTCATTACTGAGGCTTTTTTTTTTTAACATTTTGTTTTCTCTTATTGGTCATGTTTGACCATGCTTGTATATAAGTTTTGGTTTTTGTATGGTAATGACATATGTATGATCTTGGAAATAACTTTTTATATATGTATGGATGTGAGTTGCTATCGTATAAAAAGTTTTTGTTTATGCCATTTATGCAAAAGCTCATTGAACAAATTTTATGTTTCTGCTTCCGCTTCTAGCCTTATATAATAAATATGATTTGATTTATGTCTAAGGCCGTAGATAATCTCATGATTATTGGCGAGTTATGATCCAAACCTCTAGGAGCAGATTCAGGTCATGATAGAGTGATATCAGAGCACAAGTTAATAACTCACACACTTGTCCAAGTTAGCATTAAGGTGTCTAGAAAAGACTTAAGGCACATCTATTTGATAAGAACATAGTTCTGTGCATTGAGAATATGTGAATATATGAGATATGAAATGTTGTACCGACGTACAACTATGTCTATGTGTATCTGTGTATATCTCTATACTTGTTATAATATGAGTTCATGTACATAATGGTGAGAACAAGAGCTAACGAGCTAGAAAAGTCCTCTACTACTCGATTAGACAGAATGGAGAGAATGATGCAAGATATGGCAGAAAGTTTTGAGACAACAACAACAATGGCAACAATAATGGCAACAACCATTACCCCTACCTCTAATGCCAATACCGTCTGTGCAAGATCATCCGACTGATGACCATATGATTGCCCTCACTAAATAATTTAAGAAGATGAAACCACCACTATTCCATGGGGGAGTAGTCTAATTAAAAGTTAAAGCTTGGGTCCTTGGAATCGAGAAATTATTTGAGGTATTTCCGTGTGCCGAGGCACAAAAGGTTCAATTGGTTGCATTCACTCTAGAGGATGAGGTAATAAGATGGTAGATGTTAATCCAAGAAAACAATAAGGGGATTGATTGGGCACGATTTCTTAAAATTTTCTATGTGAAATATTTTTCGCAGTGCATCCATAATCGAAAAGTTTCTGAGTTTGAAGGACTCAAGCAAGGTAACATGACAATAGTTGAGTAGGAAGTAAAATTAATAGAGTTAGCTAGATTTGCACCGCATATGGTCGATACCAATTACAAAAAGGCAAAAAAATTTGAAGGTGGACTCCAAAATGCAATTCTAGAGAGGGTTAATGTGTTGAACTACCCACTTATGTTAAGGTGTTGGACCAAACCCTAATGTTTGAAACTAACATGACAAATCATAATAAATAGTCTGAATGGAAAAGCAAGATGAGGCTTTTTTCTCAAGAAGGGATCTTTTAAAAAGCAAAATACAGGATTAGCAAGCAATTCAAACTCCACAACGCATACAACACCAACATGTAACGAATGTGGTAGGAAACATCAAGGGGTTTGTTACCGTATTTTCGAGGCTTGTTTCAAATGCGGTAAAATGGGACACATGGCGAGAGATTGCCCCCAAACTGAGCAACAGAGAAGTTGAAGACCAACTGCTAGCTCAACTGGGTTCGTCCCAATGCCAAGAAACACTGACCTACTACTATAAGAGACACACTACGGCAAGGGAGAGTTTTTGCACTTGTCCCAAGTGATACACAGCATACCGAGGCCGTTGTCTCAGGTACCCTTTCTATTTGCAAATAAGATACTTATGTGATAATTTATTTGGGTTCAACACACTCTTTTATATCCACTACATATGCATCTAGATTGAATAGACCCATAGAATCATCGGCTTATCTGTTATGTGTATCTTCTCCATTTGGGGAATCTGTTTTGTGTTCATCTGTGCATCATGCTTATGAAATAAGTTTTGGGAATGCTACGTTATTTGTAGATTTATTGCCCCCTTGGCATTAGGCATTTTGATGTGATTTTAGGAATGGACTAACTATCTAAGTACTGTGCCACTATCGATTCTGTGACAAAATGGGTTTTGTTTAAACCATCGGGACTATGATTTTGTGATTATATAACTTGTTTTAAACTCTCGCATAACGAACTCTATATTATGTGCCACTGAGGAGCTATATGTTATGAACAATCGCATACCTATATATGTACATGTGAACTTCTTTGTATATGACCTAAAACACTTTGATAGGAACCATTATGATGTATGATAGTGAGAATAGATAAACTTAGAACGATTGTGAAACTATTGACTATGTACCTAAGCTTGTGACCCTCGGAACCTAATGTACCTTGTTTGAGAATGATGGAGTATAACCTTTATTTCATTGGATTTGATAGAACCTTTACCTAATTTGATTTGATAGAACCTCTATCTGATTTGATTTCATTTATGGGGGATTACGAATTATTTATGAACAAATGATCGGATAATATTGCTAAGAGAAATTGAATTGTCAGAACATTTACCTTATGATAAAAATCGCATGTGGACTACCAACAATAGACTAATCCAATCATGAACACTATTGAGAATCAACCTTCAACTATGGGGGATATATGTGTTATAGATGAACTAAATTGTGCAAGTCCAATAATTGATTGTTTTAGAGAATGAATGCTTTTGTGTTACCGTGTTATAAACCTGATGCTATGGGAATTGTTAACTGTGAACTATTTTGATTATGAATACTACTTGGGATTAAAAACCTCAACCTATTTGGAAATACATGAATTTAGTACGTCTTGTGATTGACTGTTTCAGTATTGTCATACTTTACAATAGATGCAATGGGAATATGTGAATTACCTATGTCATGTGATTGATTACTTTGCTGTTACCTTTGCTGACTTGGGAATTAGTACCTGGATCCACTTTATATTCCTAATGATTTCTGAATAACCTTGGATAACTGTGATGAATCACTAAACCAAATACTGAATTGAATCGTGAACTGTGGAATGATTGAGGAATGAATTGAATTTCTGTGACAAAGGGGAATAGATCTAACTTTTGTGGTAAGGTTAGATGATATCTGAAACAAGTGTATTGGTGGCCTAACATGAATAAAGGAATTGCTGAATTTGATTCTAAGTGTTTGCAATGTCAATAGGTCAAAACTGAATATTAGATACCAGCAGGGCCACTTCAGCCTCTCCCCATTCCATAATGGAAATGGGAATACATAACCATGGACTTCATCGTTAGTCTACCTCAGACACCTAGAGGTATAAACTCTATCTAGGTTATTGTAGATAAGTTAACTAAATCTGCACATTTCTTACCTGTGAAGACTAGTTATGATGCTTATAGATTGGCTATAATTAACATTGATGAAATCGTTCGTTTATATGAAGTATCGGTATCCATTTTTTCAAATAGAGATCCAGAATTTGTGTCAAGGTTTTAGAAGAGTCTTCAAGGGCTATGGGAATAGAATTGAGGCTGAGTACCACATTCCATTCCTAAACTGATAAGCAATCAGAAAGAACTATTCAGACTTTAGAGGATATGCTCTGAATGTGTGCCTTAGATTTTCAGGGAAATTGAGAAACCTAATTACCGTTGGCAGAGTTTGCTTACAACAGCAGTTCCATTCTAGTATTGGCATGGCACTATATGAAGCCGGTGATCATGTGCTTATTCTTGTGATTTTGGTGAAGAGTCAATTGAGGTTTGTCAAGAAAGGCAAATTATCACCTCGATACATTGGGTCGTTTTAGATCCTGGAAAGGCTTGGTCCAGATGCATATTGTAGACACCTCATTTTTGACCGTCCTCAAGACTTGGACGTCACCGGTGGGGACACTCGGTGATCATCCATGTTCGTGTTCGTTTTGAGTTCCCGGAGGCCTTGGTTGCGCGCCTTGCCTCAGGATCTCTCAACTTGTTCGTCTTGCGTTTGGTTTCACACCAAATATTTGTGTTTTTGCTTTGAGGGGTAGGAAATGGCTTGTTGACCATCCCCACACCCCATCGGCCTTCCCTTCGCATCACCGGCCATTAATTGCTGACACCGGCCATGGTTTCTTAATACCAATGGCCGGTCGGCACTCCATATGGCCGGCCGGCTATCTGTTTGGCCGGCGACCTCCTTTTTTGGTCGGTAACACCTTTTTGCCTTCTTCAGGCATGGTGCATGCCAGCTGTGCCAGCTGGAATACACCAAACCTACCCCCGGGGCTAACATGTGGCTATTTTGCCCCTTTTGCCCCCTTTTGGTCAAAGCTTCTTGAGGAAGCTTGACCCTTTGTCAAAGCTTCCTCAAGAAGCTTGGCCAGCTATCTTACCTTCCTCAAGAAGCCTTGACCTCCTTACCCCCTTTGCCCCCTTTTACTTAGCTTCTTTGAGAAGCTTAGAACCATTTCTTTTGCCTATATAAGCACCTCTCTTCTTCCATTGTAGAGGGATAGAAATTTTGAACAAAAAACTAGAGATTATACATATATACATCTGTCATATACTCTCTCTCTCTATATTTCCCTCTCTCTCATCCTTAGTGTGTGTTTGGAGGCCTAGAAAGTGTGTTTTGACCTTAGTTTTGCACTAAGACACACACCATTACACCTTGCTTCGACCTTGAGGGGCTTTGAGGGTTTGTTTTTGAAGTTTTGGACTGATTTTGGTCAGAAGAGAGTGGCTAGACCAGCTGTTCTTGAAGTGTTCTTCAAGGGTAAGACTTTTGCTTTATTTTTCCCAATCTTGCATTAGTTTTTGACCTGCCTTGCATGCTGATTTAAGCTTTGTGTATAACATAAAAAAGTCTTATATTTGCATGCTTGAGATTTTTCATTAAGGTCCTTTTGTGGTTTGGGGTCGACCTCCCCCTCTTAGGCCTTGTTTGGCCCTTTTGGTGCTTTCTTTCTTAAGCTTTGGTTACTCGTGAGTCTTGGCCTTCTCACCACTGAAATCCAGTGGATTTTTAGTGGTGAAGAAGGGGTTTTGAGGTCTTGTAAAGGGGAGGGACACCCCTCTCCCTTGGTCTCTCATTTTGCTCATGTTTTGGCTCATAAGGGTAGCATGTATGCTTGGTTGTATTTGGCCCTATTTCAGAGATTTTTGGGTGTTATTTGGGCATATCTTACCTCTGTTTTTGGTCGGATTTGTGGTCCCTTACATGCTTAATACACTTGCTTTGTATTCCCCCATTTTGCCTAGAAATGCATCTAGCCATTAGACCATTGTGCTTGCATATTCTTGCCTAGCTTTGTAAAGATTTTCGTCATGATTTATCATGATTGAGGTCTGTTGGGTGCTGGTTTGGTCGTATTTGCCATGTTTGGTATAGCCCCTTTGTATTTCGGCTTGTGAGCCTTGGGTGTGTGAGTCACTAGCATGCTTTAGTTGGGTTGCTTCAATGATTTGGAGTCATTTCATATGCCATTTCAGTCCCTAATCCATGCTTGTATGCCCCCATTCATCATCACTTTCTTGCCTTGAAAGGTTGTTTTTTTGTGCCTTGGAAAATGGTCATTGTGCATGCCTATGTGTTTTGACATTAGGCTGCCATATCAGTGGGTTTTGAGGGCCCTTTTTGCATGCTAAAACTCCGTTTTGTATTGAAAAATTCACGTCGTGTTTGCTTGGGGGAGGTGTTGAGCAATGCTCCCATTTTTAGCCTTGAATGCCCATGTTTCGGACTCATTCCTTGGTATGTTTTGACCATGATCTATGTATGCTTTAGTCTTGTTTTGGGGTCCCTTGGGACTGTTATAGGTCATTTTGGTCCTTTAAGGTTTGGTTGACATAGCTTTGGTTTGACCCCCTTTATTGGCTTCAAGTGTTGGTCATTGTGGTATGTCTTGCTTGCATATTTTTGTTTGATTTGGCATCATTCTCTATTCATTTTCAGAGCTTAGCATGTTGGTTTAATGCCCATATATATCGCCTTTAAGTATGCATAGAGTTGTCCCTTTTTATGCTTAGGTGATGGACCTTGATGTGTGCATGCTTGCATGTATCATTTATGCTCTTGTGTACCCTCTTAGGCCACTGTTTTGGGGGTGGGCTGAGGTCCTCTCATTTCAGTATAAGTCCGTCTTTGCATATTTTGCATGCTTGCATGTTGTATTGCATTGGTTGCCTGCTTACATTGTATCATTTTCGCATGTTTGCATGTTGTTTAGTTAATGGCATTACATAGTCTTGTTGTATGCTTGATATGTCCATATTGCATTAGTCTAGCATGCAGAATTAGATAGTGTCATGTTGCATTAGCTTAGCATGTTCATGTTATCTTACATGAGTTGCATCACTTTGCATTGTATATTGCATCCATGCATAACATTTGGCTTGGTTTGGGGTGTCAAGCCAAGTATGAGGATTGAGGAGTGTTCATACTCCAAGTGATGTAACACGTCTCAACCCTCGGTCGTCAATCCCCTTGACCTCAACATGATAGGGTGTTGGCATTCATTTTTTTTTTTTTTTTGGTTTGTTTGCATGCATTTACATCAAAGTTGCTAACTTGGCCTCTTAGGCCATCATGCATCAAAAATGCACAATTGATGGCCCGAGGGTCAAGGGTCATGCTCCCTTGAGTCCCTTGCATGTTAGGGAGTGTGCCCATGCTCACATTTGCACGAAAATTCCATGCCATACACTGCCTGCCCTCTGCTGCTGTCAACTGCAGGTCTCAACAAGAAGATTTGGCCGGCCGGCAATGATGAGTGCCGACCGGCAAAGAATTTTGGCTGAGAGCAAAATGTTTAGCCGATAACCTCATTCCCATGGCCGGTGGCCTTTTGATTCGGCCGGTGGAACTCCACTGCATTCAGAATGAATTTCAGAACAGTTCAGGAGACTTTCATAAATTTCAGAGGGGCAGGGCAGTGTCAACAGAGGCAACAGTGCTATGGCAGCAAATTTCCGGGCGAGACGAGTTAAACTTGCATCATTCGCGCATCCCAAGGCGGGGGCTGTGGCCACCTTCCATTTGCATTTAATTTATTAATTAAATTAAAAGTTTTGTAATAATTAATTTAGTATTATTTATTCGGACTGTAATATTTATTTGGACCCTCCGAGCGAGGGCAATTGTGTAATAAGTGTACGTGAGTGTGTGTATGTCCTCCAACCCCACGTCTTTCTTCTCTTTTATTTACCCACTTATGATGGTAGACTAGGGCATATTTAAATTAGCATACCTTATGCTATGCATGCGTGCATTCGTACATTTGTCTTGCATGCACCGGGCTCGGCGCATCATTCTAACTGCATTTGTATTTCAATTCCAAATTGAATACATGTTAGTTGTAGCATTTCACATGTCATTGTAGATTAGCCGAGCCTATCTTAGTTGAATTTTGCATGTGTTGCATTAGCCATCTTAACATGAACTAGGATCATGCATATGATTACTAACTACTTTTTGTTTTGGCTCGGAGTACTCGGTAAGCATTTATGCTTTAGCATACCGCATGCGTGTGAGTGTTGCCATAACAGCATGATTACCATAAGGCTAGCTGCTTATGTGATATAACTGCTTGAATGCCTGTGGATGGAGGTTGAATTACCTAAATTGAAAAAATGCATTAAAACTGTGAGTTTTAAGTCCACTAGATAGTGGCAAAACCATCTTTTCTAAAAGCCCACTCGAGGGTGGCAAAACCTGCATTTTAGCCTACTTGTGAGTAACAAACCATCTTCAAAGCAAGCATGAAATGTTTTGCTCCAATTTAGGCGATTTGGTCTATACTTGTATGCTGTGCGCATCACATAGTAAATCTAGGCTAATAACCGGAATAAGAACACATAAAATTTTCAAAACTAGATATCATGGTTAGTAGAGGCCGATCTTTGATCGGGCGAGCGGGGGTGCTCACGAAGTGACCTTCCCCAATCGTACCCAAGTTCCCTAGCCGAGGCAACTTTGGTGATGACGGACACGTGGCCTTTGGCACTAAGTCAGGGTTTCCTAAATTCCCCCTTAAAAAATATTTAGGTGGCGACTCTGTATCTGGCAAAGCAGTCCATGTTTGGCACTTCTTTTCTAAAAATCTGTTTTCTCAAAAACGATTTGCCGGATTTGGACTCTTTGGTTCAGATTAAGGACCGTGACACAAATCGAGTCCGAGCTATAGCGGGGTCCCTCGCGGGCGCGTCTACAGTTTCTGGCGACTCTGCTGGGGATTTTAGAGAGCTTGACTCGAACTCATGATATCCTGTTTTGATTTCATTTTTGTGTCTTTTTGCATTGCATGTGCATTGGTGCGCCTAAGACACCGTGTTTGCTATGTACCATTCCTGAACAGTTTGCCGGAGGCTTGACTTTGTCAAAGCATGCCATAAGGCTGACCGGTTGTGGGCTCTGACAGTATGGGAACACAAACCCTGGTTTTTACCACGGCACCCTTTTCGACCATTCGACCTAGTGCATGTCGAAATCCATAGTGACCATTCCAAATTAGGACAGGTTGCTTACCTGATGTTAGGTTATTTGAAAAACTGCTGCGTGCATAGTGAAACCCTAGCTCCTGACAAAATAGGACAGGGAAACCCTACCCCTCTATAGGGGTGTTTTGGCTCTCTTTACTTGCTATGTGTTTTAGAGTGTATCTATGCAGGGAAACACACATATCAGCTCGCAAGTTTGAGTGCCAGGCCTGCAAGCATTAGTGTTTTGGGGAATCAGTCATCTATGGGTATCAGATTTAGACTTTGGAACAGTAATTTGGAAACGGTGATCAGTGATTAAGGAACAGTACTTTCAACTTGTGGGCAATTTGTTGTGACACCCAACTGCGTGTTGTGTTTATTTTACGTTGTTACGCTGTCCAATTGCCCGTTTATTTATTTGCTTTATTTATCTTTTTACTAGGTAGTCGAGCACAATTGCTTCTGACCCAGTAGATACTCCCCAAGCACTCTGGATTAGAGGTCGTCGGCTCCATCGATCTGAGGATCTGGTAGACGGACAACCAGTGTACCACTCTCTACCCCCGGTTACTAGACGGAGGGCAGTTAGGCAGAGGATATCAGTTCAGCAGTCAGTACAGAGGGCTTTGTCTACCCCACCCAAGTACAGTAGGGATCAGGGTTCTGTTTCTCCCACAGAAAGGGAACATACACCGATAATTCAGTCAGATCAGAACAGTATGGCCAATTTAGAGGAGATGGTGCGCCAGCTCCAAGAGAGTATGAAAATGATGCAGCAGGATGCTGTCCGACAGGCAGAGTTCACCAAGCAGCAGGCCACAGTTATGAATGAACAAGCAGAGTTAATCGTAAGGTTATAGCAGCAAACCGGGGCATCTGCTTCACAACAAGTTCCTCCCCCGCCAGGAATTCCTACCCCCGGGGAGATAGTTAATGTTCAGAATGACACGGACATTCCCACGGGACCACCTCCACCCCCGATCCTACCCCAAATCCAACCCCAGTTATCCAAAACACCCACCAACCTACCGGACTCTCCCTTTGAGTTCGAGACAGATCCCACAGCATTGAAGTTAAGCAAGCTCGAAAAGCTGTTCAAAAGATCCCAGGGAGTCAAGACCATCCCTGACATCGAAGATGGGTATACCGACGCAGCTGTGACACTGCCTGACATATTCAAAATGCCGCACATTGATCGATTTGATGGGTCCGGGGACCCCATGGTGCACCTGAGATTGTTTTCAGACATCTTAAGGCCAATGGGCCTCAGCAGACTTCAGAAGCTGTCTCTGTTCGGCCGAACCCTGTCAGGTGTGGCGGCCATTTGGTATGCCAAATTAGAAGATGATGTCAAGAGAAACTGGGACGAGATGGCCGAGGCCTTCATTACGCAATACACATACAATACACAAATCGAGATTACAACCTGTGATCTCGAGACAACAAGGCAAGAGCCTAAAGAGAGCTTCTTAGAATTCGTGACTAGATGGAGGGCCAAGGCTTCGATGATGACCCTAAGGCCCACAAACAAAGACCAGATTCGGATGATTGTGCGCAATTTTCAGCCGAAGTTGATGCAAAAGATGATTGTACTCCCCTTCCCTACCTTTTCTGATCTACATGAAATGGGGGTGCGGATTAAGAATGCCTTAAAGCAAGGCTTAATTGATAATGACCGGGAGCAACCCCGAAGAACTTTCAACCGCAACACTAATGCAGGTCTGAGCGGTACTACAACTACAAGAGCCTCCGAAGTGAGCATGGTCACCACCACCCCCCCTCCAAGAACCATGGCAGCTGCGCCATTCTCTGGCGCGTCCAGAAGCCATACCCAAACAGCCAAGTACCCACCCAAAAACACGAGAACCTTCGCTCCACTATATATGCCCCTATCCAAAGTTCTGGGGGTTTTAATCAAAAAAAGGCATCTGAAGCCCCTAGAACCGCGGCCCCTGCCAGAAAGACTTCCCCCTACCCACAACCCAGCCAAATATTGCGCATTTCACCAACAGCACGGTCATGACACCGATCTGTGCTTCCGATTACGTCATGAGATTCAAGATCTCATTGATAATGGGGTGATTCTGCCTCCCGAGAAACCCAATGTTATAACAAACCCTGTCCCCACACATAACCAAGCTCCACCGCCTAAAAGGATCAACTTCATCCAAACTGGGATCGTGCCTTACGATTCTAGCATCTATATCACTCCTTCCCACCTACCTAAACCAGAGGTACTCCTTCCCGACTGCACCGACTTGTGCATGATGGACACCTCCATGACGCGACCTAAGCCAATGGTGGTGACTATCGAGAACAATGGAGAGGAGATCCCAAAGGAGAAGAAGGTTGTTGAGTCAAAATCTGCAGAATCTGGGAGTCGTGTTGAGAAGACATATAGTCCGGGTGACTACATTTCATCAATAGATCAGGATGGGCCAGATGTGGAATTACCAACAGAAGGAGAACTGTGTGTGATCCAAGGGGATAGTCTGAGACAGGGAACAGATGATTTAAAGGTTGTGGAAGAAGACCTTGCCAATCTCCAGTTTTACAGTGACCAAGATCCAGGGGGCGCAGCAGTCAACTGGTTTGACTATGAGGAATCAGCAGAGGCCACTGGGTGGTTAGATGATCAACCAGATGTAGTGGAAGAGTTCCAACAAGGACAGAGTCCGACAGGGGCACGAATGTCGGCGATAGTCGAAAGAGTCAGAGAACAGAATACATCGCCGGAGAGTGCCGGTGTTAAGAATTCCGCTAGAGATTGGAGCATTCTGAATGCAGGAATTATTGAGCAGCCAGCTGTGTTGATACGGTCGAAACAAGAAAGATTTGAAGATCCCTCGAGAATCAGAAAGGCAAAGGCCCATGTAGGGGCTGAAATTGCTGTGTGCGCAGGAACAGAGAATGCTGCGAGCATAGGGATGGAAGATACCGCGAGTGCTAGAACAATTATGCCAGAACTAGACAGGTGTCTGTTGGCTACTGATGGAATATGGTGGGAAGATGAGGATTTATGTCTTGCCCATACGGACGGAGATTGGGGGAACAACCAACCCGATGACACCTGGTACCTTGGAGAAGTCGACCACATGACAAGAAGCGGACGGTATTTCAAGCCCCCGCACCTAGACCAGCTGGAGACATTTGGGAAAGATAAGGAAGCTGAGAGACAGAAAGAGAAGCAAGTCGAAGAAGAGGCTGTACTAAAGCAGTTAAAAAAGATACAGGCAGACATCTCCATCTGGGGACTGCTTATGGCATCACAAGTGCACAGACAGGCTGTCCTATCAGCCATGGACAAGGCAAAGCTTTCGATAGAAACTACGCCAGAACAGCTAGTAGGCTTAGTTTTTCCGGGAGGAGCTACCCCGATGTTGACCTTTTCTGACAAAGAACTGCCACCTGAGGGTGCGAACCACAACAAGCCACTCTACATCTCCGTGGAGTGCAGAAACAAGTGGATACCCGTGGTACTTGTCGACACAGGCTCCGCCATCAATGTATGTCCAGCAAGGACTACCTATGCAATTGGCTTGAAGATCGCGGACTTCGTACCAACAGCCCAAGTGATTCGGGCATACGACAATACAAGCCGAGAAGTCATGGGAACAGTGATGATCCAGACCAAGGTTGGGCCAGGGCAGCATGAAATTGACTTTCACATCCTAGAGGTTCCCGCCACTTTCAATCTACTCTTGGGGCGGCCGTGGCTGCATCAAGTCAAGGCAGTCTCTTCTACCTTGCATCAAATGGTGAAATACCCCTATGGAAAGGGAGTAGCCATTGTTTTTGGGAATTCATCGATCCATCCACCGCCGGAAGTATCTACGCCAGTTTTGGAAATTGAGCATGGCATGGAGGACGTGTTTATGTCAGGTTTCACCCTTGCTGAGGCTCAGGTTGTACAGGACATCATGGCCGCTAACGAGGGGGTATATGCCAGTGCTCAAGTGGTATACCTCATGAACAAGCTTCAGCATATCCCCGGGATGGGATTGGGAAAGAGCGGCCAGAAGGACGTCGCAGCATTGGCCGAGGTACCACATAACCCACATACCTTTGGCTTGGGTTATCAGCCCACCAAAGAGGATTAGGTGAGGAAAGGAAAGGAAATGGCCAGAAGAGCCAGAGCGAAACAGATGGGGAAGCCCTTTGACTTAATGCACCGGCCCATTCAGGGTACCCTAAACGGACGCTTCGTCTGGGAGGGGGAGGACTTTCCGTTCTGTGGCTTCCCAGAGCCGTGGCTGAACGCGGAGAGGAAGCGTGTGCCGGGGTTTGAGATTTTCTTTAACCTGCAGTTACCTAGGGATAACATTGTCGAAGAGCAGGCAGACCCATTAGCTGAGGCTGAGCAGAGTAAGGAAGTGCAGTCTGAGGACGCTGAAAATGAAATGGGGGTAGCGCTGGCATGTCTACTTTCAGATCCTTCGATCGAACAGAAGTGCTTGGGGGATAACTTCTCGGTATGCATGATCGGGATTGAAACGGCTGCGGGCCTACCATCAACTATTTTGGATGCATCCATCGCACCCTCTCTCATTTGGCAATATGAAGAGGGATTTTTATCAAGCAGCACCGGGTCAGGTAGTGAGCCGGAATTTGATTCCACCGAGTCTTGTGAGTCGGAATCAGGTTCCAGCTCGATTGAGTCTGAGTCCGGTATTCCTGGGGGTGATAACCCGGATGCCACAATCCTGTCCAGGTCGTCTTTTTCCTTCTCCTTTGAGTCTGTTGTAATACGGTTTGGAAGTATTTAATGAGAATAATGTGGATGTGGTTTCTGAGTACTTTTCTGTGCCTTTGATATATTGCTTAAATCAGGACTTTCAAAATTTTGACAAAAACGACGAGGAAGAAATTCCTCCGGTTTTGTAACAATTAATTGATCAAGAACAGGAAAGATTTGTTAAACCTTTAGTTGATGAAATCACTACTGTAAATATTGGTACTGAGAAGGACCCGCGGCTGGTCCAGATCGGGTCCACGTTGTCTTTGGAGGAACGCGAGCGCTTAGTCGCTTTATTAAAAGATTTCAAAGATGTTTTCGCGTGGTCCTATGAAGACATGCCTGGAATCGATCCTGAGATTGTACAGCACCGGATCCCTCTTGACCCCGAGGTCCGACCTGTCAAACAGAAACTCAGAAGGATTCGTCCAGACTAGGCCATCAAGATTAAGGAAGAGGTCACCAAGCAAATCGATGCAGGCTTCCTGCTGGTATCCGAATACCCGACTTGGTTGGCCAACATTGTTCCAGTGCCGAAGAAAGATGGCAGAATCCGAGTATGCGTGGATTTTAGGGATTTGAACAGAGCTAGTCCAAAGGACGACTTCCCCTTGCCACATATTGATGAGTTGGTGGATTTCACAGCGGGGCATGCTTTGCTTTCGTTTATGGATGGCTTCTCAGGTTACAATCAGATAGTAATGGCACCCGAAGACCGGGAGAAGACTGCTTTCACCACCCCGTGGGGGACATACTGTTACAGAGTGATGTCGTTTGGGTTGAAGAATGCTGGAGCTACATATCAACGGGCCTCGACCACGATATTGCATGACATGATCCACAAAGAGGTGGAGGTGTACGTGGACGATATGATTGTCAAGTCCAAAGAAAGAGAAGGCCACTACACCTCCTTGCAAAAGTTCTTCCAAAGGATCAGAGAATTCCGGCTGCGGCTGAATCCTCAGAAGTGTACGTTCGGTGTTACGGCAGGAAAAATGCTAGGATTTCTGATTACACAAAGGGGCATCGAAGTCGACCCTTCCAAAATCAAGGCCATCCTAGAAATGCCACCACAAAGGACTGAAAATGAGGGGCGAGGCTTTCTGGGTAAAGTGCAATTCATAAGACGGTTTATCTTAAAATTAACCTTGACTTGTGAACCACTTTTTGGTCTCCTGAAAAAAGGAAGGAAATTCCAATGAGACGGCCGATGCCAAGCTGCTTTTGAACAGATCAAGGAATACTTACAGAACCCGCCTGTGTTGTCACCACCAGAGCCGGGAAGACCGTTGATATTGTATCTTTCGGTAACCGAGACCACAATGGGCTGCATGCTCGCGCAAGAATCAGAGGACAAAGTGGAGCGAGCCATCTACTATCTGAGCAAGAAGATGCTAGAGTATGAGACTCGCTACTCACCGTTGGAGAAGGCTTGCTTAGCTTTGGTATGGGCTACCAGGAAGCTACGGCACTACCTGTTAGCTCACTCCGTAATGTTGGTTTCACGACTCGATCCCATCAAATATCTTTTTGAGAAACCGGCACTTACGGGTAGGCTAGCTCGTTGGTTGCTGTTGCTTTCCGAATTCGATCTAAAATATGTGACGAGCAAGTCAGTCAAGGGAAGGGCAGTGGCAAAATTCTTAGCCGATCATCCAATGGAAGGAGGTGAAGCAGTTGAATACTTATTCCCGGATGAAGCCATTTTGCACGTCGACGACGAGTATTGGACGATGTACTTTGACGGAGCGTCAAATCAGTACGGGTATGGGATAGGAGTGTTGCTAATAGCACCCGAAAATTCCCGTATCCCTCTAGCCTTCAAACTCTGGTTCAAAGTCTCGAACAACGAAGCAGAATATGAGGCATGCATTGCCGGTCTAGAAGTAGCCCTGGAACTAGGAGCAAGACGATTGGACGTCATCGGGAACTCGAACCTTGTTGTGTCTCAAGCAAAAGGAGACTGGAAAGTCAAAAAAGAAAAGATGATGATGTATCACCGGACCTTGGACTTGTTAATTCCTCAGTTTGAGAAGCTAAACTTTGCTCATTTACTAAGAGAGAACAACAGGTTCGCAGATTCTTTAGCAACTCTATCTTCCATGATAGACATCCCATTCGGAGTCCAGATGCGTCCAGTCATCATTGACCAGAAATTTGCGCCAGCCTATGAGTCAATTGCTGCTATAGATGAGGTTCAAGATGAAAACACCTGGTATTACGACATTTGGAATTTCTTGGAGAAGGAAGCATACCCGCCAGGGGTAAATGCCAAGGATAAAAGGGCAATCAGAAGAATGGCCATTCAGTTCATCATCTGCGGAGGTAAATTGTACAAGAGAGGTCATCTGGGAATGCATAAGCTGTGTGTTGAAGCCGAGGAATCGAAGCGCCTGATGGAGGCCATCCATGGAGGAGAATGCGGGGCACATATGAATGGGGTAATGCTAGCGCGGAAGATCCTCAAACAGGGCTACTACTGGTACACGATGGAGGAGGATTGTATCGGTTTTTTCCGGCGATGCCACAAATATCAGATCCATGCAAATCGCATGAATATCCCGCCGTCGAAGCTGTACAACATGACTTCGCCATGGCCGTTTTCAGTTTGGGGAATCAATGTGATCGGGGTTGTCACTCCAAAAGGGTCGAATGGGCATGAGTTCATCCTGGTCGCGATAGATTACTTTACAAAGTGGGTCGAGGCCCAATCATATGCGGTGTTGAAAGCTTCGCACGTTGCAAAATTTATCAGAAACAACATCATCTGTCGCTATGGGGTCCCAAAAGAGGTCATTTCGGATAATGGTTCCCACTTTAAGAAGGAAGTGATTGACTTGTTGGAGAAATATAACGTGGCTTTTCATAAGTCATCCACATACCGGCCGCAAACCAACGGAGCGGTCGAGGCCACCAATAAGAATATCAAACACATACTACAGAAGATGGTGGAAACCTACCGGGATTGGCCAGATAAGCTGCCGTTTGCTCTATGGGGCTACAGGACTTCAATTAGAACTTCTACCGGAGCGACTCCGTTGCCATGCAGTGCTGCGGTACTATTCAGACTACCTGTCGAAATTGAGGTTCTGTCATTGCGAGTATTGGCTGAGTGTCAAATAGCCGAAGCAGATTGGCAGCAGAGCAAGTTTGAGGAACTCATGCTCTTTGGTGAAAGAAGACTGAAAGCACTGTACCATGTTCAAAGTTATCAGCGCAGAATTGCCCGGGCTTTCAACAAGAAAGTCAAGTCCAGGAATCTAAAGGAAGGAGATTTGGTGCTCAAGGACAACCGAGCTCCCATCTACGACCCAAGGGGCAAGTTCAGACCCAATTGGACTGGTCCCTACATCATCAAAGCTATCTGGTCAGGTGGAGCTGTGGTTCTGATGGATCTAGATGGCCTAGAGTTCTCCCAACCGATCAACATGGACAAGTTGAAGAAATATTATCCCTGAGAGGCTCGCTAGGCCAAAAACCCGAAAGGGCGACCTAGGCAAAAGTTAGAGCATTAAAAAAAATTAGAAAATATGAAAAACTGAACTGAGTTCGCAAGGTTGAAAACCCGCAAAGGGCGGCCTTGGCAAAAATTAGAGCGTAAAAGGAGAGTGAAAATACTCAAGTGAACCTAAGCCTGAACTACGTAAGGCTTGATTCCCATCTTTGGGATACGTAGGCAGCTTCATCCTGAAGTTCAGCCATAAACTTTTCCCCGATCAACTTTGTCCATTTGATCATCTCGGTCATCTTTGTCTATTCAACATTCAAGAGTCCGGTTATGATCTCCGGTACAGTGTTATTCAGACTAGGGGCAACTTTTCGTTGCCATGCAGTGCTGCGGTACTATTCAGACTAGGGGCAACTTTCCAGTTGCGGGGATCCGGGGTTTGTGCATCTCAGTGACAGATCTCAGGCGTGTCCAGTTCTGATCCATATCGAAAATAGTTTTGAAAAGTTTTGATAAAAGTTGACTTTGTTCAAATTAATCTTTTTACAACTAAGACCATCTCTAGACCAAAACGGGAAATTTTCAGTACCATGACCTTCAAAGTTCATTGATTTCAGTACAGAGTCCTCCTGCTCTTGCATACAAATTGAAGTTGCTTTTTTTATTACATTCATTAAGAAAACTTGAAAGTACTAATAAAGCAATAAATCCGAGGCATAGATAAGTCAGGTGTTCCTGCGCCCCCTCCCAGAGCTGGTCGAAGCCTCTGATGCCAAGCTGGGCCCTTCCTATGCCTCTTCATTGAGCCAATCCAAGCACTCATCAGACAAAGTGCAACTGAAAGGAGGAGCGGGGGCCAGGAGTTCTCTTGTCCTCCACACTGTGGCCTGCCGAACGAGCTGCGCACCTCGGGTCGGGAATGCAGCTGGATACTCTATCCCCTCTGCCAGACAGGTCTGAGCGTGACCAAACTGGCGTTGGAACCGGAATGGGAAATAGAATACGCAGTGGGTCAAGCCAATCAACTGAATCCCGATCTATCGGGACATGCTGTAGTCCATTGCCAGTAGATTAAGCCAAGGGCACCACTAAGCAATGCGGTCTGCGGACAAGCTGCACATCTAATCAAACCACCATCCCTCGTCAAGGGCGTTGACTAGACGTTGCCTGAAGAAGTAGCCGCGAGCTGAGTATGCTGGGCAAGAGTCCACAACCTGCAACTTATCCATCAACCACACCTGGGAAGGGATGAAAAATGAGAGAATAAAGAATAGAGAGAAGTACGATGAGAGAAAAGTGAGAAAAGGGATTTTGTGAGAAAAACCGAGCTTGAGGGCCAAGTGATGTGAGCAATACATATATGAGATTGGGTGGGAAACATTACCTGCAGCAGTAGTGGACTCCCGGCAAATCTGGTCATCTCTCGGCGATAAAAGGCTTCCAAGCCCATCAACGTCTCGGCCAGAGTCATGGCAATGCAGCCCTTGCCCTCCTTCAAGCCTTGGGTAACCTCAATCAACCGGATGCTAGATCCCCCGGAGCCTGAGGAAAACAGAAAATGAGATAGTATGCACAAACAGAGGGCATGTCGCCGGAAGCCTTGCCAATGATGGTCGCCGCGGTCACCGGTATCCGAAAACCGATGAATCAAACTCGGAATATCTAGCATTCCGTCACAAATCAGAGATCGAGCGTCATACATAGTGAGTCCACACATTTGCCCTAAGGTCTGAACATGACCAAAGTTAAGCTGGGGTAAGATCTCCTCGTCACGCTTGGATTCCATTAAAGCTTGAAAATCTTCGAAGGTAGGGCATACCACTTGCCCGCTAAAGCTAAAGACATGAGTCACCGGGTTCCAAAACCTCACTGCGGCATGAAGAAACAGAAAGTACAGCGGAGTGCGACTCAGAGTGAATAGTGCATTTATGCCGAAACCCCAGAAATTCAGCTTTTCCGAGCCATCCAAGTTGTTAATCCAGGACGAGAGATTCTGGGCAAGAAATCCCTCCATTTCGAGCAAATCAGTGTTGAATTGAGTAGAACTACGAAGCTGAGGCCTTTTGTAGGAGATAAGATTGAGTGGAGGACAGGTGTCAACATTCTGGTGATTCTTTCACTCACGGCCGGCCGGCCAAATATAGTGCCGACCGACCACCACTTTTGGCCGGTGACAAGTTATCATGGCTGATGGCCTCCACCCCTGGCCGGTGGTCTTCCTCCTTGTTCTATGAACTGTTTATGCTGAGAATTTGGGGAATGCCACCATTTCCAAGGCCCCCCCGATGATGGATTTTGCGGCGTCACGCCCATTTGCTTATCGAGTTGTTGTAAATTTGCCTATCGAGTTGTATTTCACTCTTTTCAAGTCTTTGTTGCTTGTCGAGTTGTACTCGCACATAGCTAGCTTATTGAGTTTCCTTGCTTTGCTTATCGAGTTATAAGTCAGTTCACTACCTGATTATTACGATGCGAATGCTCAATTTTCAAACCGAGTTCAATTTCATTCACATTGTTATGTGATACCATGCGGTGCGATGCTTAAGAAGCACAAATGTAACATCATTTTGAATAAAATGGTTGTTTCATTTCCCTCATGTGTTTTCAAAATACACATTTTTGAAAAGGTAAAACCTGCTTAAGGCAGTGCAATGTGTTCAAACTACTAGTAAAAAGGAAAGTAAAGCAAAAAAAAGAGCAGGGCAGCAAGGTATCCGAATTGATGCCAGTAACCTCCCCTTGTGAGCAATGCATCTCCCGTGCCCTTGTTCGGGTCAACTATGTGATTTGGCGCCTTCATTACTTGAGACAGTGCAAGGAAGTACACTTTCGGAACATTAGTAGGCCTTCGAGTTGACCTCAAGCCGTGTCTTCTATGAGCGATGCTCGGTACGCGCAAGGAACGTCCCTTCCCGTATCCTTTTCGTATCTTGTGAATTCCACAAATCGCTTCAATTATACCATGTTACAGTGTTTGGCACTTCAACATCATGAATAACTGGTCCTTACCAATTTCAAGTTCAAGTTCCTTTTATACACATTGCTTGCGTAGACCGCATGCTTTACTTACATGTGTTCAAGTTCAAGTTCCTTTTATACACATTGCATGCGTTGTTGCGTTATGCTTTACTTACATGTGTTCAATTTCAAGTTTCTATACACATTGCATGCGTTGTTGCATTATGCTTTACTTACATGTGTTCAAGTTCCTTTTATACACATTGCTTGTGTAGACTGCATGCTTTACTTACATGTGTTCAAGTCCCTTTTATACACATTGCTTGCGTAGACCGCATGCTTTACTTACATGTGTTCAAGTTCCTTTTATACACTTTGCTTGCGTAGACCGCATGCTTTACTTACATGTGTTCAAGTCCCTTTTATACACATTGCTTGCGTAGACCGCATGCTTTACTTACATGTGTTCAAGTTCCTTTTATACACATTGCTTGCGTAGACCGCATGCTTTACTTACATGTGTTCAAGTCCCTTTTATACACATTGCTTGCGTAGACCGCATGCTTTACTTACATGTGTTCAATTTCAAGTTTCTATACACATTGCTTGCGTAGACCGCATGCTTTACTTACATGTGTTCAAGTTTCTTCATACACATTGTGCACGTTGTCACGTGTTCTTTACTTACATGTGTTTGTGCCATCACAGCATTGTTATGCGTCCCATTCAACTTGCGTTGTCACGCACTTTCGATTGCAGGTTATGCATGTTGCTAACAATATTGTACCTTTTAAGTTTGCTTTCTTTTCAGGCACGACATTGTATGTACGGTTCATTTGAGGCTGGTGCAACTAGACGAACCGGACAGGTATTGTATTCTCTGCGTGAGACGTATTGAGAATTGCATAATTCTCTTACATCCTTTCTACATTGTAGTGTAGTTTGGTGTATGCAAGCTTAAAACTGTCGCATGTTATGCTTCGTTACAACTTTCTTTGCATGATCATAAGTTATGTTCGGCTTTGTGCATTGTCTTGCATTTTGCCCCTGCCTTCGGGCGCATATCTTGTTTGCCTTGCATGTTTATCTAAGTCTTCGGCCTGGTCAAAAATTGGTCGTCTCTGGGCTTTGACAATCACTCCCGTCATTGTTATGACTTTCGAGTTCTGTCAAAGAGGGGCAACTGTAAACACCCCATTTTTGACCGTCCTCAAGACTTGGACGTCGCCGGTGGGGACACTCGGTGATCATCCATGTTCGTGTTCGTTTTGAGTTCTCGGAGGCCTTAGTTGCGCGCCTTGCCTCAGGATCTCTCAACTTGTTCATCTTGCGTTTGGTTTCGCACCAAATACTTGTGTTTTTGCTTTGAGGGGTAAGGAATGGCTTGTTGACCATCCCCACACCCCATCGGCCTTCCCTTCGCATCACCGGCCATTAATTGCTGACACCGGCCATGGTTTCTTAATACCAATAGCCGGTCGGCACTCCATATCTATTTGGCTGGCGACCTCCTTTTTTGGCCGGTAACACCTTTTTGCCTTCTTCAGGCATGGTGTATGCCAGCTGTGCCAGCTGGAATACACCAAACCTACCCCCGGGGCTAACATGTGGCTGTTTTGCCCCTTTTGCCCCCTTTTGGTCAAAGCTTCTTGAGGAAGCTTGACCCTTTGTCAAAGCTTCCTCAAGAAGCTTGGCCAGCTATCTTAGCTTCCTCAAGAATCCCTAACCTCCTTACCCCCTTTGCCCCCTTTTACTTAGCTTCTTTGAGAAACTTAGAACCATTTCTTTTGCCTATATAAGCACCTTTCTTATTCCATTGTAGAGGGTTAGAAATTTTGAACAAAAAACCAGAAATTATACATATATACATCTGTCATATACTCTCTCTCTCTCTCTCTATTTCCCTCTCTCTCATCCTTAGTGTGTGTTTGGAGGCCTAAAAAGTGTGTTTTGACCTTAGTTTTGCACTAAGACACACACCATTACACCTTGCTTCGACCTTGAGGGGCTTTGAGGGTTTGTTTTTGAAGTTTTGGACTGATTTTGGTCAGAAGAGAATGGCTGGACCAGCTATTCTTGAAGTGTTCTTCAAGGGTAAGACTTTTGCTTTATTTTTCCCAATCTTGCATTAGTTTTTGACTTACCTCGCATGCTGATTTAAGCTTTGTGTATAACATAAAAAAGTCTTATATTTGCATGCTTGAGATTTTTCATTAAGGTCCTTTTGTGGTTCGGGGTCGACCTCCCCCTCTTAGGCCTTGTTTGGCCCTTTTGGTGCTTTCTTTCTTAAGCTTTGGTTACTCTTGAGTCTTGGCCTTCTCACCACTGAAATCCAGTGGATTTTCAGTGGTGAAGAATGGGTTTTGAGGTCTTGTAAAGAGGAGGGACACCCCTCTCCCTTGGTCTCTCATTTTGCTCATGTTTTGGCTCATAAGGGTAACATGTATCCTTGGTTGTATTTGGCCCTATTTCAGAGATTTTTGGGTGTTATTTGGGCATATCTTACCTCTGTTTTTGGTCAGATTTGTGGTCCCTTACATGCTTAATACACTTGCTTTGTATTCCCCCATTTTGCCTAGAAATGCATCTAGCCATTAGACCATCGTGCTTGCATATTCTTGCCTAGCTTTGTGAAGATTTTCGTCATGAGTTATCATGATTGAGGTCTGTTGGGTGTTGGTTTGGTCGTATTTGCCATGTTTGGTATAGCCCCTTTGTATTTCGGCTTGTGAGCCTTGGGTGTGTGAGTCACTAGCATGCTTTAGTTGGGTTGTTTCAATGATTTGGAGTCATTTCATATGCCATTTCAGTCCCTAATCCATGCTTGTATGCCCCCATTCATCATCACTTTCTTGCCTTGAAAGGTTGTTCTTTTGTGCCTTGGAAAATGGTCATTGTGCATGCCTATGTGTTTAGACATTAGGCTGCCATATCAGTGGGTTTTGAGGGCCCTTTTTGCATGCTAAAACTCCGTTTTGTATTGAAAAATTCATGTCGTGTTTGCTTGGGGGAGGTGTTGAGAAATGCTCCCATTTTTGGCCTTGAATGCCCATGTTTCGGACTCATTCCTTGGCATGTTTTGACCATGATCTATCTATGCTTTAGTCTTGTTTTGGGGTCCCTTGGGACTGCTTTAGGTCATTTTGGTCCTTTAAGGTTTGGTTGACATAGCTTTGGTTTGACCCCCTTTATTGGCTTCAAGTGTTGGTCATTGTGGTATGTCTTGCTTGCATATTTTTGTTTGATTTGGCATCATTCTCTATTCATTTTCAAAGCTTAGCATGTTGGTTTAATGCCCATATATATCGCCTTTAAGTATGCTTAGAGTTGTCCCTTTTTATGCTTAGGTGATGGACCTTGATGTGTGCATGCTTGCATGTATCATTTATGCTCTTGTGTACCCTCTTAGGCCACTGTTTTGGGGGTGGGCTGAGGTCCTGTCATTTCAGTATAAGTCCGTCTTTGCGTATTTTGCATGCTTGCATGTTGTATTGCATTGGTTGCATGCTTACATTATATCATTTTTGCATGTTTGCATGTTGTTTAGTTAATGGCATTACATAGTCTTGTTGTATGCTTGATATGTCCATATTGCATTAGTCTAGCATGCAGAATTAGATAGTGTCATGTTGCATTAGCTTAGCATGTTCATGTTATCTTGCATGAGTTGCATCACTTTGCATTGTATATTGCATCCATGCATAACATTTGGCTTGGTTTGGGGTGTCAAGCCAAGTATGAGGATTGAGGAGTGTTCATACTCCAAGTGATGTAACACGTCTCAACCCTTGGTCGTCAATCCCCTTGACCTCAACATGATAGGGTGTTGGCATTCATTTTTTTTTTTTTGGTTTGTTTGCATGCATTTACATCAAAGTTGCTAACTTGGCCTCTTAGGCCATCATGCATCAAAAATGCACAATTGATGGCCCGAGGGTCGAGGGTCATGCTCCCTTGAGTCCCTTGCATGATAGGGAGTGTGCCCATGCTCACATTTGCTCGAAAATTCCATGCCATACACTGCCTGCCCTCTGCTGCTGTCAACTGCAGGTCTCAACAGGAAGATTTGGCCGACCGGCAATGATGAGTGCCGACCGACAAAGAATTTTGGCCGAGAGCAAAATGTTTAGCTGATAACCTCATTCCCATGGCCGGTGGCCTTTTGATTCGGCCGGTGGAACTCCACTGCACTCAGAATGAATTTTGGAACAGTTCAGGAGACTTTCATAAATTTCAGAGGGACAGGGCAGTGTCAACAGAGGCAACAGTGCTATGGCTGCAACTTTCCGAGCAAGACGAGTCAAACTTGCATCATTCGCGCATCCCGAGGCGGGGGCTGTGGCCACCTTCCATTTGCATTTAATTTATTAATTAAATTAAAAGTTTTTTTTATAATTAATTTAGTATTATTTATTCGGATTGTAATATTTATTCAGAACCTCTGAGCGAGGGCAATTGTGTAATAAGTGTGCGTGAGTGTGTGTATGCCCTCCAACCCCACGTCTTTCTTCTCTTTTATTTACCCGCTTATGATGGTAGACTAGGGCATATTTAAATTAGCATACCTTATGCTATGCATGCGTGCATTCATACATTTGTCTTGCATGCACCGGGCTCGGCGCATCATTCTAACTGCATTTGTATTTCAATTCCAAATTGAATACGTGTTAGTTGTAGCATTTCATATGTTATTGTAGATTAGCCGAGCCTATCTTAGTTGCATTTTGCATGTGTTGCATTAGCCATCTTAACATGAACTAGGATCATGCATATGATTACTAACTAGTTTTTGTTTTGGCTCGGAGTACTCAGTAAGCATTTATGCTTTAGCATACCGCATGCGTGTGAGTGTTGCCATAACAGCATGATTACCATGAGGCTAGCTGCTTATGTGATATAACTGCTTGAATGCCTGTGGATGGAGGTTGAATTACCTAAATTCGAAAAATGCATTAAAACTGTGAGTTTTAAGCCCACTAGATAGTGGAAAAACCATCTTTTCTAAAAGCCCACTCGAGGGTGGCAAAACCTACATTTTAGCCTACTTGCGAGTAGCAAACCATCTTCAAAACAAGAATGAAATGTTTTGCTCCAATTTAGGCGATTTGGTCTATACTTGTATGCTGTGCACATCGCATAGTAAATCTAGGCTAATAACCGGAATAAGAACACATAAAGTTTTCAAAACTAGATATCATGGTTAGTAGAGGCCGATCTTTGATCGGGCGAGCGGGGGTGCTCACGAAGTGACCTTCCCCAATCGTACCCAAGTTACCGAGCCGAGGCAACTTTGGTGATGACGGACACATGGCCTTTGGCACCGAGTCAGGGTTTCCTAAATTCCCCCTTAAAAAATATTTAGGTGGCGACTCTGTGTCTGACAAAGTAGTCCATGTTTGGCACTTCTTTTCTAAAAATCTGTTTTCTCAAAAACGATTTGCCGGATTTGGACTCTTTGGTTCAGATTAAGGACCGTGACACAAATCGAGTCCGAGCTGTAGCGGGGTCCCTCGCGGGTGCGCCTGCACATATCGAATTGCTTTATTGCCAAGGATGGAATAAATGCATAATTGTAGACCACCCCGAACTCTCTCTGCGTGCCTCCCTTTTCGGAGAGGGCGTGGATTGGGTTCATAGCTACTACAGTTCGGACTCCTATCACGGTTCTGAATCTAATCTCACAAAGTGCAATGTAAGACTGATAAATCACCAAAGAGTCCAAATCCGGTAAATCATTTTGGAAAATCGATTTTGAATTAAAAGCGCCAAACATGGACTGCTTTGCCAGATTTTAGAGTCGCCACCTAAATATTTTATTTTGAAAAATTTAGGAAACCATGACTCATGCCTAAGGCCACGTGTCCATCATCACCAAAGTTGTCTCTGCTCGGGAACTTGGGTACGAGAGGGAAAGGTCCTGAAATGAGCACCCCCGCTCGCCCGATCAAAGGATCGACCTCTACTAAACGTGATATGTTATTTTGAAAACACATGTGCTCTTATTCCGGTTTATTAGCTAACTTACTACGTGATGCGCATAACATACAAGTATAGACTAAATCACTCGATTTGGAACAAAACATCTCATGTTCGTTTTTTGAAAAATGGTTTGGAAGTGCTACTCGCAAATAGGCTAAAACGCGGATTTGTCACCCTCAAGTGGGCTTAGAAAAACATGATTTTACCACTCTCAAGTGGGCTTAAAACTCACATTTCGATGAATTGTTCCAATTCAAGCATTAAAGCCTTCACCCACAGGCATTTATGCAGTTAATCATTTAAGCAAATAGCCTCGTGGCAAGCATGCTATCATGACAGTCACTTACACACATGCAAGGATGCTAAAGCGTAAACACTCACAATGTACTCCGAGCCAAAACAGAAGCTAGTTAGAAATCATGCATGATCCTAGCTATGTTAAGATGCCTAATGCAACACATGCAAAAATGCAACTAAAATAGGCTCGGCTATCTAGAATGGCATATGAATGCAACGCTTGATAACATGCTTTGAAACACGTATTCAAGAAAGTGTATTGAAATACAATGCAGTTTGAATGATGCGCCGAGCCCGGTGCATGCAAGACAAAATGAATGATGCACGCATGCAAACATAAGAATGCTAATTGAAACATGCCCTAAAACTAACCATCAGAAGCTGGTAAATAAAAGGGAGAAAGACGTAGGGTTTGAAGACATTCACACACATACGCACACTTATTATAACATTTGCCCTCTCGACGGAGGGTCCGAATAATAAGCTAACTAGCTACGCTAATTAAACTAATTATTACAAAACAAATCGATTAATTAAGCACATTAACTAATTAAGTACAAAACCGACGAATTAGCTAACTAAGTAAAGTAGCTAAAGCAGTTAAAAGAGGTCCACGGGGCGAGGGGTGCATGCATGCTCGATCGCCTCGCTCGGAAATCCATTGCTATGCCCAGAATTGCCTCTGTTTGCATTTGATTTGATCTCTGAAAAGTGCACTAACTTCTAAATTGTTTCTGCTCCAACATGGGGACCTCCTGGTGGGTTGCCGACCAGAAAAGGGGGCTGTAGACCAGAAAAACTGGTTGTAGACCAGACAAAGTGGTCAGTCGACCACCCCTACTAGTCGGCCGACCAGTTAATTTGCCAAACTCCAGTTTTGCTGGAACAGAGAACAACAAGGGGCATAGCAGTGTATTTTCAAGATATGTGTGCACAACCACCCTCTCTATCATTTCTTAAGCTCAAAGAAGTGCGGTACTCAACTCTCGGGCGACCAACCGAGCATCGTAATGCACGATGGCCGAGAAGCCAAGTTTGCACAAGTCAATGTCAATGAATGCACAAATAACACATAAGGGCCTCCACCTCTATCATGCTTGATCAAGAGGATCGGCGACCAAGAAATGCTACACGTTTCATCACTTTAAGTATGAAACGTGCGACATTCCTCATGTTTGGATTAACGTCCAATCCAAACACATGCAACGCAAACAAGATGATCAACCTTCAATGCTAAAGTGACATGCGCAAGACTCTATCAGGTAAGCAATGCATGCATGGCATGTTTAAAAGCTAAGGCATCAAAGTTGATGAAACATATTACACATGAGGCATGCAGTCAAACCAACCCCGGATAGATGTCAAACATGCCAAAATAGTGGCTGAATTATGTTAAGATCAAGGCATATAACAGAAGGAGAACATGCTCATTTGATGGCTCATTAACAATGCATAAAGACACAACTCTCAAAAGCTCTCAAGGAATGAAAGAAGTGAGAACATGACACACGTACATGCTCTGAAATAACATGTTAAACGATGCCCAAACATGCAACCATCACAAATATAGCATAGTAGGGTGCTCAAAACTCAAGACTAGCTAAGGTACTTGCACCATAGCCATATCAAGCAAGCCCCAAAGGGCCGAGATGACTCAAAATAGTTCCAAGGCAGGTCAAAAAAATCCCAAAACATGCATGGAGTAGAGCTAACACATGCTAGAATGGGAGGCATAAAGCATGACGCATGCAAGGCCAATGAGTGGGATTACACTACACATACCAAAACCAAGCATGAGGTGACTTCACCAACAAAAATCAGAGTTGTAACATAGTAAAATAACATCAAAAACATGCTGAGATGGTAGCCCAAAAGCTTAGGCAAGCATGCATACATATTGGCTCATAAGTGAAGCATAAGGCTCAACCCTCAAACACAACATAGGGATGATAAATGCGAGAATATGGCAGAGGTATATGGTCTAAAATAACATGCCAAATGATGCCATGCCATGCAAGAAGTTCAACTATGACATGCTAGAGGTCTCAAAGCTTAAGGCTAGCAAAGCCAAATGCACTATAGCTATGCAAAGCCAAGCATGCATGACCAAAACCACTCAAATTAGACCTAAAGCATGTTAAATCAAAGCCAAAAATGTACTGGAGTAAAGCATACACGTGCTAGATCAATAGGCCAAAACACCAGACAAGCTAGGCTAATGAACAAGCTTGCACTACAAGTGCATAAACCATGCAAGAGGTGACTTTGTTGACCAAAATCAGAGCTAAGGCATGCCAAAATATGAGTAAAAGTCTGCTGGAGTGGAGCCAAAAATATGCTAAAATGCTGGTCCAAAGCATAGAGCATGTTAGGCTAACTAAGAGGATTGCACTACAAGTACATGAAGCATGTAAGAAGCAACCAAACCAACCCAAAATAGAGTTATATCTTGTTAGAATAAGGCCTAAAACATGCTAAGATAAAGCCTTATGAAGGTAGAAAAGCATGCCAAAGTGTTAGGCCAACAACACATGTAAACAAAACATAAGAGGGGGGGACCACCCCCATCCATTTTGGATCTCAAAACCCACTTTCCATCACTAAAATTCCTTTGGAATTTAGTGGTTAAAAGGCCAAAACAAGGTGGTTTAAAAGGCCTTAAGAAATAGAACAAAGCAAAGGAAAATAAGCCACCAAAAGGGGTAAACCACCCCTAACTCAAACAAAGCCTCAAACAAACATTTCAAACACTTAAAAACAAGTGTTTTTGCAGTTGAAAGTAAGGCCTAAAAGAGCATGCAAGGATGGCCAACCAAATACTTAAGCAAAACAAGGCTTAAAGAGGGTAACTACTCGCCCTTGAAGAACAACTTCAAAACCAGCCACTTCTGAGGCAAAACCAAGCCAAAATCACTCAAATGCAACCTCCAAGAACCTCAGCTCAAGAGTGAAGGTGTTTCACTAGGTGCTTTAGTGCAAAAGTGTGAAGAAAACTCACTTTAAGGCACAAAATAGCACAAATATAGAGAGAGATGAAGAATTATAGAGAGAGAGAGAGATGTTTAGCCCTAATCAAAATTCTAAACCTTGAACAAGGGGGAGGAAGCTCCCCTTATATAGAATTTCATGCCTCAAGCTTGTTAGACAAGTTACAGGCTTGGTGCAATCCCTCCATACACGTGTATAGAGGATGCCTTCTGTGCCTAACAGCTGGCAAGAAAAATATCTGCAGAAAGTGCAGAAAGGCCACCGACCAGTTAAAGTGGTCGACCGACCACCCCCCCTAGTCGACCGACCACCTCAAGTGGTCTACAAGGGAGAAAACTGATCGGCAAGGGAGAAAAGGGGTCTACAAAGAGAGGAGAATGTGATGGCATGTTGCTGACCACCTTAGGTGGTCTACAGACCACCCACCCTAGTTGACCGACCACCAAAAGTGGTCTACAGGGGAAAAAAATGGCTGGCATGGGAGAAAAGTGGTCTACACCCCTACTTCTCCCTCCAGGCAAAAGGGGCACCAAGGTTTGGCTTAAAACAAGCACAAAACCAAGACGCGCAACCAAAAAACCCGGGGACTCCAAACGAGCGCAAACATACGCAATCATCGAGCGCTCAATCAATGACGTCCAAGTCTTTAGGACGGTCAAAAATGGGGTGTCTACAATAATGTGTTCCACATATCCATGTTAAGAGGCTATTGCCAAGACCCATTCCACGTTATTGACCATTACCAGATAGCTCTTGATGATAATATGGAGTATGAAGAGAAACCAATTCGAATCATTGACCGACAAGTGAAACAATTGGGGACTAAGGCGATCTTTATGGTTAAAATGGAATGGAAAGAACATTAAGGTCTGGAGGCAACTTGAGAGAAAGAAGATGAAATGAGACAAAGGTGTCTTGAGTTATTCTTGACACGAGGTAAAGCAAGTTTGGAGGACCAAACTTCTTAAAGGGGGAAGATTGTAACAACCCCGTTACAAATTATTCTCTTAACGTTAATTTTGAATGTTATTTAAGTGCTTAGTGTGAATTTCAATGTTAATTATGTGATTATTATGGTTTTTGGATGCATATCTGTCAATCATAGGAATATTTGCTCACATTTTCGTTAACCTAAAATTGAAGGCCTTAACGGCCTCAAAAATCGAAATTGATTAGTTTATTGTGTAATTTTTAGAGCTTAATGAGAAGTTTGATTAAAATTTGATTCGGTTTAAATTAATTAGATTATTAATTAAATTAAGCCTTAGATCAGTTAACTTAAGTTATAATTAATTAGCTTAAGCCTTGATTAGTTAATTGAGCAAATTAGGCCTATAAATATATGGTGAATGTGATTAGGCTCATATTTTGATCTCAAAATTCTGAGAAGAACAATTCTTGAGAGAGAGGGAGTACAACTTAGAGTGACAAAAAGAGAGAGAGAGAGAGAGAGAGAGAGAGAAGCAAGAAACTTGGAGATTTAGGCAAAAGATTGAAGAATTGTGAAGAGGAACTCAACTTCTTGCTAAATTAAGTTTGATTGAGGACTTTAGGTAAGTGTTTGATTCTTAATTCATGAATTTAAGTCATCTAATATGTGAATTCAAAGAGATTAATGTGATTAAATGTAAGAATTGAGCTAGTATTGTTTGAATTGAAGTCAATAGATACATGTAGGCACGGTTTTGAAGAGTTCTATCATTTTTGCACATAATTTTGCTATCTAAGCTTGAATTAAAGGTTATTTCATACATGCATACAAGAAATTAGTAGTTTTGAAGCTAATCTCCATGTTTTGTAAGCCTTGGAAAGGAAATTTGAAGCTAGATTATAAATCCATGCATATAAGAGTGTAGAATCATCATTTTGATCATGAGTTTTATTACCTATGTAAAGCTTAGAAGTTGAATTGTACATGCATCCGTGAATCATGTTGTTTTAAAACTCAATTGCATGTTTTTGAAGCTTTGGAAAAGAGTTGGAAACAATATTATAAATGCATGGAAGTTAGGTTTGAGAATTGGTTTTGTATTCTTGTTTGTAGAAGAGTTTTCAAGTATTTGAGAGGTTGTTTCCAAGCTATGCAGGCTTTTGATTTGAAAATATGTGCTTTGAAGTTCAATTCAGTTTTAAAAAACCCAGAATTCGACCAACCCACTCGAGCAATGAAGTATTCGCTTGAGCACACTTTGTATGCATCTAGTATTTTTGTAGACATAGGCAGTTAACTCAAGCAACCAAGTTACTGCTCAAGCAACCGCCTTTTATTTTGAATGTCAACTCGAGCGACCATCGAGCCTAGATTCGGACCATCTAGTACTTTTGCAAACCAAGTGGTCCGCTCGAGCGACTAATGTTGCGCTCGAGCGAAGTGCTCTGTTTCAGCATAATTTGAAAAGACATATTCTGATCGCGTGTGCATTCTCATTCCTTTCTGAGCATACTTAGACATGAATTAGGCCTCATGAATGACTTGATAAGTAAGAAATAGAATGAAATGAATTAAATAAAGCAAGAATGATTTGAATTGGTCAAATGTTCCAATGTGTGTTATATGTTATATGTAATGTAGGTTGGATCATGGAGGCATGACAACACCTCGAACACTATGAGTAATATCTTAATAAAGATATTTTTTTATATGTTATTTTCTTAAATGCTTTTATGGTAAGTCTTGAAACTTATGATTTTTAAACATGAATAAGACTTTGAATGTTTAAGATGTGACTTTTGAATTTGCTTTGATAAAGATTTAACCATGATGGACCCAAGGTCATTTTGTATTTAATGGACCCAAAGTCGTTTTGTATATAATGAACCCATGGTCATTTTGTAAATGATGGACCCAAGATCGTTTTGCATATGAGTTAGACCCAAGGTCGTTTTGCTTCGTTTTAATCTGTCTAAGTCTGTTATGAACAGGAATAACATTCCCCATGTGTTAAATATAAGTATGATTTATTTATATATGAATCTAACTCATTAACCTCTTTACTCCGAGATTATTTCCTAGGCTTTCGTTCACTCCGTATTTATATGTATTTAGGCGAGCAACGAGATGTCCAAACCTAGTGAACCTGTGAAGGATTACCAAATTTTGTGGAGTCTGCTATGGAATGCCTCATGACCGAGGCTTTTGTTTTTAACGTTTTTTTTTTCTCTTGTTGGTCATGTTTGACCATGTTTGTATATAAGATTTGGTTTTTGTATGGTTATGACATATGTATGATCTTGGACATGTAAGAACTTTTTATATATGTATGGGTGTGAGTTATTATCGTATAAAAAGTTTTTGTTCATGCCATTTATGCACAAGCTCATTGGACAAATTTATATTTGTACTTCAAGTTTTGGCCCCATATAATTAAATATAATTTGATTTTTGTCTACGACGATAGGTAATTTCATGATTACTGGTTGGTTATGATCCAAACCTCTAGAAGCGAGTTCGGGTCATGACAATAATGGTCTTTTAAAACCGTAGATGGACGTCTTTCTTTCTTACTCTCGCTTATCTCAGGATTCGAATCAAGTAAAACAACATCACTTTGTTTTCTTTTCCTTCCACTATGAGGTTGATTTTGGAGAACTTGTGGTTCTTGTGACAGATAGAGGAGAGGAGAATCCTGAGACACCTCAGAGAGCAATTCATTTTGTTCAATTACAGTAACAAGATCAGTGAATTTAAGAAAAAAAGCATATCTACTTTCTATTAATTCACATTTGGGATGGTAAAAACGATAACCACTCCCATTTTACTTTCCAATTTATCCCTCAAAGGTTTGAGAATAAGTACATGTGCTTTGCATTCCCAAACTTTGAGATTAAGAACTTAGGTTTAGTACCATACGAGTGTTCATAAAGAGTTAGAGGTATGGCTTTTGTTTCGACTCTATTTAATATGTACGCAGCGGTTGACAAGGGTTCTTCCCAAAAATGAATGGGACTGTCAGCATATGCCATCATAGACCTTGTTATTTCCCTTAAAGTATGATTTCATCTTTCTGCAATCCCATTTTGTTGTGGAGTGTATGGCATTATAAACAAATATTTTATGCCATTTTCTTTGCAGAAAGAATCCATAGCCTCATATTCGCCTCCTCTATCATCATTCAAGTTTTTAATGCACCGACCAAGCTGCTTTTCTACCTCTAATTTATATCCTTAAACTTTTCAATTGCCTATAATTTGTGTTTAAGAAGGTAAATGTGTCCATATCTTGAATAATTATCAGTGAAAGTAATAAAGTATTCCATACCTCGACGAGTCTTAGTTCTTAAAGGGCCATAAATATCATAATGAATTAGTTCAAGTAATTTTGATGATTTCCAATGTTTTGAAAATGGCTTGCTAGTCATTTTTCCTTTGATGCATGGTTCACATGTATCAACGTCGTCAGAACACACTTTAGGCAATAGTCCACTTTTACACATTCTAGACATTTTATGTTTATTAATGTGCCCTAATCTTAAATGCCATAAATAAGATCTATTACTAGTAGAGACATGCAAATAATCAAAAGTACATACTTTATTATTATTATCAATAGGAAGAGAATACATGTCATTCACTCTTACACTTTTCACTTATACATTTTCTTTCTTGATCAACATTGTTTCAAGCCTAAAATTAATCTCAAAACCCTTTGGGTTAATTTGGGTTAATACTGGAACTGAAATTAAGTTTCTTTGAATGCTAGGTACATAAAGCACATCACGAATTACAATGGAAGATCTATTAATAAAGAATTTATAGTCGTCGATGCCTAAAACATCACTGTAAGAGTTGTTGCCCATATGGACTCTATGTTCACCAATCTTCTTTTCAGTGAAATCCATGAACATTTCTTTGCTTTGCACTATCTGTCTAGTTGCTACAGAATCAATCCACCATGAATTTGACGAAGGTTCAATTACCATTGCTTCAGAAACTGTCATGGCAATGGGGTTATGATCCTTTCTCTGCTTGTTCTTAGGGAATGTGGCTTTCATGTGAGCTTTCTGACCACAATTGTAGCATGGGCCTGATTGGTTCTTATTGTTTTGTTGTTTTTGCCACCCTTGCTGCTTCTACCACTCTTTCTGGAATCCCTTCTTCCATCCTTCATTAAAATTAGTAGTCTTCCGCTTGTTGAATGGCGTGTGGGAATTATTCTTTGTTTGTGTTGAAGATTGTGCCATCAACATGTTAGAAGACAATCCTTCTTGACGCCTTCGCTTCATTCTTTCTTCTTCCAAAACTAAGAGCACAGGCAAAGTCAACATTAAAATTTCTCGTCCGCTATGAGTTAGAGAAGTGACATCATGATCCTAAAACAATGGAAGACTATTAAGAATGGTAGTTACTTGCATCTTGTCAGACAAAGGGCAATCAATGTTGGATAATTCTTTGACAATTAGTTCCATTTGATTAACATGATCACCAACACTGTCGTTAGCACTCATACGAGTGTTATTATATTTGTCCAAGAGCAATTGTATTTGAATGTCTGATCGAACTCCATACTTTCTTTCTAGTGCTTCCATCAATTGTTTTGCAGCTCATGTTCTTCAAATAGCGGAATAATATTATCTTTCATATTATGTAACATAGTTGCCTTTGTCATTGCATTATCCTCTATCCACTTGTTTTGAACCCAATTAGAATCATCATCTGCTTTATAAGTGGATATAGTGTACAAAGTTTTCTCATGTGTAAGAATATAAGAAATGTGGCATTTCCATGCTCAGAAATTAGTTTCGTTAAGCATCTCAATTCTCGAAGCATCAATAGCATTTTTAATTCCCCATTCTAAAATTGTGTTACAATAAAAGCACAAATGTGGATACAATTAAATAACTATGAAAAATAAAAGAAATACAATAACAATTTTTAATAAGCATGAGCCTTGTAGTTGTTGAGTTGCCCCATATGATAAGCAAAACGTCGATTCGATGGAGTACCACATTCTCCTTGCCTTGGGTAAGAATAATATTGAAAGCCCAATAAACAATTGACTTTTGGACTCAATTCAACGACCCTTTCAATCCTGAGTGGATTCGGCCCTCAAACATGATGATTATGAGAGATTTGAGAGTGAAAACGATTGGGAATAGTAAACCCAATCCTCTTCTTGTGAGTCTTATGAAACCAGGTTTGAGCCCAAGGAACACAATTGCGCCTATTAAACACTTCTTCTTCTGGCGTTTCTTCAGTAACACCCTTGGATAGCCTTATTGTCTGATTCTATGTTTTGGAAATTCAGTACAATGATCCACAAAAAGGATCTCAAAAGAATTATGGAGATTTTGGCTTTTGAATGACTGAAAATAGCTTTGAAATGAACGAGAACGAGTAGAAAAACCACCCAAAAGTAGCTTCTGCGGGTTCAAAGGTTTGGATAGGCCGGCTTGAATCGGCCGATGTTAGGCCGACGTCACACGTGGGTTAAGGAGTGAAGCAAAAGGGCGTGGGTCAGGGCCAACATGCAGGTCCTTTAGCATTGGATTTGAGCACGGATAGATAGGCCGCAACTCTAGGCTGCTGAGCTGTGGCTCTGCGTTGCTGGGTTGGGCCTCCTTCTAGGTTGGCCCAATCTGATCCTTTTTAATTTTTAAGCCCACTGCAATAGACTTCCTTGCTGTGTATCTAATTCTTGGACCCCTCTTATTTGGTTTTGAATTTGGTCCAATTGCAAGATTATAAATTGGATCTTGATTTTTCAAAATTAGTACAACAACGGTATTCTTACTCCGGTTGTCTTCTCCAGTGATGAGTGTCAAAGACCAAATTCTGAAATTTGATTCTTTTGGGTCATTCCTTCGCCTCTTTTTCACAACGAATTTCACCATTGTGATAGAAATTTTGTGAAGAACAAGATGGTGCTAATATGGAGACGTTAATGGAACCGAAAATAATTTCGTAAAATTTTTTCCACCAGTATAATTCGCCTACACTTTCAGCAAGATTTGGTACAATATCACCACCAATTGTTGTTTTCTTTGGATATTTCTCTAGGAAGACAACACGCCGGTAATGATTAAATAAACAAACGAAATTAACTAATGTCGAAGCATGTCGGTCAATTACTTTATGAATTTTCAGTAAAAAGGTTTTAGAAAATTTTTGTTCTTCCGGACTATATTTCAACATCTGCGATTATATGTAAACCTCGTATAGAATGAACTTTACAATGGTAAATTGATCGGATTTCTCGTGAGGGTAATTATCACGCACAAGATTCGAACTACAATAGAAGCAAGAGAATAAAATAGTTAGAACTAAAAAATGATTCTAACAACACCACCAATTTATAGATGTTAAATGCAACTATTCCTAAAGGTCACGTTCATTCAAACAGGTGCCTTTCATTCATAGAGTTATGACCTTTAGGATTTGAATTTGAATCAACTCTAATAGTTTTTATCTTGTGCGGGAAAGTTCTTCAACCAATTCCAGGTTTGATTAGGTGTGAGAGAGTCCACTGGATTATGGTGAGATCACCTCTCATACCTTTAAGAATTACTTTACGTTGTGTTGTTCAATGATGCTACAGTCCCAATTGAACCTAAAATCATAAAATCAACTCTCAATCATCGTGCATGGACCTTTGCAATGAAAGAAGAATTACAAGTCTTCCATAATAACCATATTTGGGAATTCGTACCTACAGCTTCTGATATGAATGTTGTTGGGTGTTATGGATATCGTTCCTTTTTCGAGCATAAGGCACGCTTCTACCTATGTGTAACAAGTCCGCGAAGGGGCCTCGCTACAGGTCGGACTCAATTAGTGTATCGGTTCTTAATCTGAACCAAAGAGTCCAAATCTGGCAAATCGTTTTGAGAAACAGATTTTTTTGAAAAAATAGTGCCAAACATGGACTGCTTTGCCAGATATAGAGTCGCCACCTAAATATTTTTAAAATGGGGAAATTTAGGAAACCCTGACTCAGTGCCGAAGGCCACGTGTCCGTCATCACCGGAGTTGTCTCGGCTCGGGAGCTTGGGTACGATCGGGGAAGGTCAGCTATGAGCACCCTCTTTCGCCCGGTCCGAAGACCGGCCTCTACTAACCATGATATCCGGCTTTGAAAACGTTTATGTGCCCTTACTCCGGTTATTAGCCTAGAATTACTATGTTATGCGCACAGCAAACAAGTATAGACTAGATTGCCTAATTTGGGAATAAACATTGCATATCCGTTTGCTTTGGAAATACTTTGGATTTTGCTACTCGCAAGTAGGCTAAAACACGGATTTCAATGAGTTTTTCCAACTCAAACAATCTAACCTTCATCCACAAGCATTCAAACAGTTTAACACATAAGCATTTAGCCACATGGCAAGCATACTGTCATGTTAACATTCACACACATGCGAGATGCTAAAGCATAAATACTTACATTGTACTCCGTGCCAAAAACAGTAAGCTAGTTAGCAAAACGTGCGTGTCCTAGTTCATGTTAAATTGCCTAATGCAACACATACAGGATGCAATTTAGATAGGCTCGGTTAACCTAAGCATGGCATATGTAATGCGATCAATTATCACATATTCGATTTGTAAATTGAAGTACAAATGCAGTTAGCGTGATGTACCGAGCCTAATGCATGCAGTACAAATGCATGAATGCACGCATGCATAGCATAAGGTATGCTAAATTAAACATGCCCTAATCTACCATCATAAGCAGGTAAATAAAAGGGAAGAAAGACGTGAGGTTGGAAGACATACACACACTCACGCACCCTTATTACATAATTGCCCTCACTCGGAGGGTACAAATAAATATTACAGTCCCAAATGATAAGCAAATAAAATTATTACAGAATTTCTAATTAATTAAAAGAAAGGATGCAAAAAAAAGAAGAGGGTGGCCGCAGCCTCTGCCTCGGGATGCGCAAATGATGCATGCTCGGAACTTGGCTCGCCCGAAAAACCCGTACCGTACCCCTGCCACCTCTGTTTGTACTGCCCTATCTCTTTGAAAATCGCCAAAACTCCAGAACAGGTTCCTTGCATGCTGCAGAGCACCACCGGCCAGACAGAATTCCCACCGGCACTCTACAATTTCCACCGGCTGTTCTTGGACTCATCGGCACTTCAGTGATTGCCGGTCGGCACTAAATTCTACCGGTCGGCAGAAACGTCCTGCAGAAGACAGTTTTGACAGCAAACAGAGAACAGATAGTGCATGGCATGGGGTTTTCAGGCACATGTGAGCATGGTCATACATCCTATCATGCTTTGAACTCAAGGAAGTATGACCTTCGATCCTCGAGCCATCAATGGTGCATGATAGCCCAAGGGATCAAATTTGCCACTTGATGTAAGGATGCATGCAACAAACAAAATGAGAACCAAAGCCTTATCAAGTCGGAGTCAAAGGCCTCGGTGACCGAGAATCAAAGAACATTACATCACTTGTAGTATGAATGTTCCTTGATTCTCACACTTGGTTTGACAGCCCAAACCAAGCAATGTAATGCATGTTATGTAAACATGATTCAAATGCAACATGGTGCCAAATATTCAAGTCATGGAAAATGTTATGGAACTATCATGACAAATATGCAATGCTAAGCATGCAAGGTGCAAATGTGATGCAAACATGGACCAATTTACCATAAAGTTAGCATGGGACTACACATTTATGAAACAATTATGTAGCAAACATGAGACAAGCATGCAAGAGGGCCTTAAAGTGATAAAGGTGCAGGCCTTAATTTACCTCAAAACAGCACCAAAAAGTGCTCAAAATGATGGGCAAGCTCTCATGTCAACATGCAAGCCAATAGACCCAAGGCTAAGGCACCAAAAGGGTCACTTCATTTCCAACAACAAGACCAAATCATGGCATGGTTTAGACAAGTAAAAACAGAGTTTTTACAGACAAAATAGGACCCCAAACCCTCCTAACATGGCAGCTAAAATGACTCCAAAGGAGTGTATGCACCAAGGCTCAAATGTAGGCATAAAAGGGCACACCCTCAAGGCACAAAAGAGATCACAAATGCAAGCATGCAAACATGATTCTTGGACTGAAATGTGGCCCTATTTGATGCCAAATCAATAGGATGATCACAACCATGCATGCTAGAGGTCAACATGCTCAAAGTTTTCAAGCCAAAGTGCAAAGCAACTATAACAAACATGTCAATTATGACCAAATTGATAACCAACAGACTTTAAGCATGGGAAAACAATTATAAAAAACTTCATGGAACTAAGCCAACACATGCAAGAATCATGACCTAATCATGAGATGCATTTCTAAGCTAAATGGAGCAATGCAAAGCAAGTACTACAAGCATGCAAGGAGGCACAAATCCAGCCAAAAACAGAGGTAACATATGACCTAAAACATCCAAAAATCTTCTGAAATAAGGCTCAAGATGATCAAGCATACATGCTACCCTTTTAGGCCAAAATGTAAGGAAACAAGACAATGAAGGGAGAGGGGTGTCCCTCCCCTATGCAAGACTTCAAACCACCTTCTTTACTACTAAAAATACACTGGTTTTCAGTGGTAAAGTGATCAAAACACTGAAGTAAACAAAACCCTACCAAAGAGGCAACAAAAGGGGCCAAACAAGGCCTAGTAGGGTGAGTTTGCACTCAAAACACAAAACAACCTTAATGAAAGTTCTAAAGCATGAAAATATAAGCCTTTTTTATGTTATACACAAAAGCTAAATCAACAAGCAAGATAGGTAAAAGTCTATTGCAAGTTTGGGGAATATAAAGCAAGATACTCACCCTTGAAGAACCCTTGAAGAACAAATGGCCTAGCCCTCTTCTTTTGATCAAAATCAATCCAAAAACTCAAGAATCAACCCCCCAAGTCCCTCAATCTCGGAGTAAGGTGTAATAGTGTGTGTAATGGTGCAAAAGTAAGGTAAAATCCACCTTTAGGCCAAGGAAACACACACAAAGGAGGAGAGAGAGGGAGATATAGAGATAGAAGGTATTTATATCTCTAAGCTTTGGTTTTTGCTTCTAAGTTTCTAACCTAGATCAAAGAGGAAAGCCCTTCCTCTTATAAGACTCCCTCTTGCAAAGCTTATACAACAAGCTTGCTTAGAGGGAGATCCCTCCATACACGTGTATGGAGGGAGGCAGAGTTGGTGCCAGCTATCACAGCTAGCACAAAATATCTCCATAAAGTAGATGAACAGTGGTCGGCTGCCCAAAAAAGTTATTTCGACAAAAAAAAAGTGCCGACCGGCAACAAACTATGCCGACCGGCAATAAAATGTGCCGACCGGCAACAAATAGTGCCGATGGAAGCAAAAGACCAGCCGGTGGCCTCTAGCCACTGCCGGTGGTATGTAGAGATGCCTCACAAGGCATTCCCTGCCCCTCCAAGGCAAAACACAAGTGTTTGGTGTGAAACCAGACACTAAACGGTCAAGTTCGGAGATCCTGAGGCAGGGCGCGCGAGCCGAGACGTCCGGGAACTCCAAACGAACACGAACATGGATAATCACCGAGTGTTCCAAGCGGTGACGTCCAAGTCTCGAGGACGGTCAAAAATGCGGTGTCTACACTATGTTGTGCCAACTTGCTTTACCTCACTTTGAAAGAGTCGCCACTTAATTTTTATAGGTAATTAAGACACCTTTAACAATGAAAACTAAGCCAAGGACCTGATCTGTCATAACTAGAGATTACCAATTCGGGAGATAACGTACCAAAGGGGAAGGTCATTGAATGAAAGCACCCATTTTTTGCCCAATCCAAATATTGGCCTCTACTAATATTCTATTTTATGATTGTAGAGATTAATTATTTCATACAAGCCTAAAAGCATTACTAACACTAAAACTAGATTTTTTTAATAAAATAAATATCATTTACCTTAAACTAAGGTGTAAAGCCATATTTTTTCAAAAACAATGATTTTTCAACATAAATAGATTTTTAATAATCCATGGCCATACACTTAAACTAAGATAAACAATACTCACGAAATCATTCAAAACATATAATTTTGCACAGAAAGCATTTAATTTGGACTATTTGAGAACAATGCATAGAACCGAGTAGCTGCTATAGAGAATAATGGAAGCTTACCCAGATGCCCACTCAAGCGCCTTACATGCAATACATAAATTAAATATGACCTAATATACAACTAATTAAGCAAGAAATGACCCTAAGCCTAGTTTGAGGCTACTAAGATGATGATTATGCACAAAATAGCAAATAATGAGTAAAAAGAGAAAAATGCAAGAAGTACATAATGATTCAAGCCGGGCTTATGCATGCTTACTACATGATTAAATAATGCATAGAACATAGTGTTTAATAATAAATAAAGGAAACATACAAGGATAGGTGAGAAAGCTAACAAAACTAACAACCTACATGATAAGATGACGGATTAACACCATAGCATGGATGAGCACTAAAAAATAAAGCAAAAAGGTACTGAAATATGAAAAGTGAAGGAGTTTTACTTGCTGATTGATTAAACTAAAGGCATGTAAAGATAAGTGCAAGAAAACAAAGATTTTCTTGCTTGCAAGCCTCTCTCAAGCAAAGGTTCCTAAGTTAATTCAAGTTCTTCAAGTCCCTAGAATATTTTTTAAGTGTTTTTGGTTGCTGCATGTGTGGGAATTTCAGAGCTAAGGCAAGAGAGGAAGAAAAGAGCACCCCAGGGCTTCCCATCGCATTCTCTTGCCGCCTCTCTTGTTAGTTGCACCAAGATTGAATTTTCAAAACTGGGTCTGCTACGAATGGATATGTGTGAACATAGAGTACGTGCATGAGCATAACCTATCTTGGTATGTGTGTCATCTATGCATGCACAAGTGCAGAGTCCCATGCCCTTGGCTTGTTTATGGCCTAAGTAAGCTCTAATTGCCTCTCAATCAATGTTTTTGATAAAACCAACTACAAATTTTGGAAAATGTCATTAATCAATACACAATTGGGTTTCCCTCTTTCTCTCAAGGTTAAAAAGTTGGTTTTTGACTAAAAACAAGTTCAAGGGTAAAATGGTCATTTTCACAAAAAGATAATCTTTGTCTAAAACAGGTTCGCACGACAACTCCAACCAACCTCAAACATTCTAAAGGTGAAGTAATTATCGTTTCATCATAAAGAGGCTTACAATTGTTCGAAATCTCAGGATCAGTCAAAATAGGGTATCTATAGGTGTTGATAGGTTTTCAAAACTAAGTTAAAAGTAGACGAAAACCATGAAAGATTGAAGATGCACCTAGTTGCAAAAAGGTACAACCAATTGGAAGGCGTTGATTTTGATGAAACTTTTAATTTCATCATTAAAGCATAAACCATCTGAATTGTCCTCATCATTGCTCTTCACAAAAGATGGTCCATTCACCAAATTGATATGAAAAATGCATTCCTCCATGGATATTTAAAAGAACTTGTCTTCATGGAACAACCTCTAGGGTTTACTGATCCTAACAAGCCTATGTATCTGTGCAAGTTTTCTCAAGCCTTATATGGGTTGAAGCAAAGTTAGCTTGGGTCAAAGCAAATTATCCCAAGCCTTATGTGGAACAACCTCCATGGTTTGACCAGCTTAGCTCTTATCTTCTCCAGCTTGATTTTTTCTACAGCCCTCATGATCCATCTCTCTTTGTTTTGTCTGCAAAACGTGGTATAATTATGTTGTTACTGTACATCGACGACATTGTGCTAACTAGGAGTCATGATAAGCTTTTGTAGAATTTCATTGATGATATTAGTTCTGAATCTACAATGAAAGATTTGGACACTTTGCATTATTTTTTGGGGATCGAAGTTAGACAAACTCCTTCTAATCTTCTTTTGTGCCAAAGTAAATATGCAAAGGATATTCTTACACGTGCTCAAATGGAGGATTCCAAACCTCTCTCGACACCTTGAATGGAAAAAATCAAGCATGCAGTTATCTAGTGACCCTTTTATGGATGTGAATTTGTTTCGCAGTTTAGTCAATGCTCTACAATACTTAACTCTCACACGTCTAGATTGTTGTGAATCTTACTTGTCAACACATGCATCCACCTACAATTGGCCACATGAAAATGGTTAAGTGGATCTTGTGGCATGTCCGAGGGACAATAGACTTTGGGGTTCCTCTTCTCCGCGATAATATCTTGATTTGTATGCATTCTTTGATACGGATTGGGCAAGCTATCCACTTACACGGCGATCAATAACAAAATATTGTGTCTTCCTTGGTTCTAATTTATTTTCATCGGCTTCTGAAAAGCAGCCAGCAGTTGCCTACTCCAGTGTTGAAGTAGAGTATCGATCAATGGCAATTGCTACAACAGTGCTTACTTGGGTTTCTTTTATTTTGCGAGATCCCGGTCTCTCTCAAACCCAACCAGCTACCTTGTTTTATGACAATATTAGTGCCTTGTATATGTCGATAAATCCAATCTTCTATGTCCGAGAAAATATGATGAGTTAGACTATCATTTTGTTTAGAAAAAAGTGGCCCTTGGTTCTCTACAAACACGTTTTGCTTGATCTGAAAATCAATTGAGAGATTATTCTTCAAGCCGCTTGCTCGAGATCTTTTTCATGCCTTGTAGGTCAAGCTGGGAGTTGAACTTGCTTTCCTCCTTAGCTTGAGGGGGAAATTATTAAATATTCCCCAAGTACTACATGTCCGTACTCTCTAACCAATCATCATTCAATATGTCTCCTCATGTTCCCCAATCACTCAACACAATACCCCACCTACCTACGAGTGATTATTCAGTGTAGAAGCCGGATTTTATTAGACCCACAGGGACGGATGAGGGTGTCCGGTCTGAAACGTAACCTTTATTCGGCATATACCCCAACAAATCAAGGAGCCGAGTAAAATAACCAGTATCCCAGCCAGTAGAACAGACGCCGAGTAGAGGTACATGTGATGGAACAAGGATGGGCCTAACCTAAAGGCCCAAAGAAAATACTATAAATACGGGATCACCAACCAGAGAAAGGTATGTGAGAATTATTACACTTCACTTAAAATATAAGCAATTCAGAGATTAAAGACTGACTTGCCCGTCGGAGTGCTAATTCCAGCACCCTCAACCGGAGTGTTTATCCATTTTCAGGTGACTAGAAGAGGATCACTAACGTCTCCTAGGATCATAAAAGTATTTCCGAAACCTCTTCTCCACAATTGGCACCGTTTGTGGGAATACTCAAATATATCCATGACAGGCGTAACAGAAGATCCTCCAGTAGTCACTGATGAAATTACGCAAAGAGATGACCTCACTCCAACAAACATGCTTGGACCGAAGACTATCGCTGCAAGACGTGCCTTGAACTTCGCCTCACCCTCGACTTCGGAACATGAGACAATGCAGGCGATCATGGAACAAGCAAAGCAAAATGAACAGAGGTTGGAGAACATGATTGCTGAGAACGAACGTCTTCGTAAAGATTTGGCCTTGGAAGTGGCGAAGTCCAAACAAGCTGTACGCCTAAATCCAGAACGATCTCCGAAGACAGGTGGTCGACGACCTCGACCCCGACAAGACGACACTGATAGCAACTCTGACTTGTTATCCCCGGAGCCCAAGAAGAAGGGGCGACTTGAAACCACCAGTTCTTTTAAAGAAAGTCTCCGTATAAGGCACAAGTGAAGAAGGAACAGCTCGGACGAAGATCAACACGATCCCTTCACACGACGGATTACAAAGGCAGTGCTACCCAAGAAATTCAAAGCACTGTCATTCACTTTGTACGACGGCAAATCAGACCCCACCGACCACATCCGCTACTACAAGTAAGCCATGACATTACATACAGACGACGAGGCCCTTATTTGTCAAATATTTCCCAGCAGTTTGGGACCATTGGCTGTCAGGTGGTATTATAAACTGGAGCCGACTTCGATCAAAACCTTCCACCAATTACAGAAATCCTTCAAGGCCAGATTCATTACCAATGAGGTCTAGCCGAAACAAGCCGACTCTCTCTGGGCAATGCAAATCCTGCTAAGAGAAACACTAAGCACATATTCGGCACGATATTGGGAATGCTTTAATCTTGTTGATGATGCTTGCAATGACTCCATGGCCATCACCGCCTTCAAAATGGGATTACATCCAGATAGTGCCCTCCACAGATCCTTAACTAGAAGACCCCCCAAAACAGTTTGGAGGTTGATGAAGAAAGTAGAGGAATACTACAAAGTGGAAGATGATGCCTTGCGGGTTAAAACCGGACACACGGCCAACAAAATGGCCCCTGAAATTGCTCAGCCAATAAGTTCCGTACCACCTCAGAGCCTTGAACCACGACAACGGGCTAAACGAGACAAGAGATGGGATTCTCACCGATCAAGCGATCAATGCTCACACCGAGCAAATGAACAACTGTAAGTTGATAGTAGGCACAAAAAGGACGCCGACAAGAAATATACGGAGCTGTCAGAGCCAATTAGCTCGGTTATGTCCAAAATCCAACATCTTCTGTTCTTCAAATAGCCATCCAAAATGGGGGGACCTCCTAACACGAGAAGGCGGGACAAACGATGTGAATATCACAAAGATCATGGTCATGATACGGACAGTTGCTATGCCTTGAAAGACCACCTTGAGGAATTGGTGCAAGATGGTTGACTCCAGCAACATATCCAAAAGAGCGCAATCAAAACAGTTGCACTTCGGCAGGATTCACTTCCGCTCGGTGTCATTCCCGCTCGGCGTCATTCATATGATATACAGCCTTCCAATGCCTCTTAAGGCACACGCCATTCAGTCAGCCCCCCAGAAGCAATGCACACTAGCGAAACAGCCCTACGAAGCTCCGAGTATTATCTTCGACGATTCTGATCTTATTACGAGACCTTCATCAAACTCGGCTTCAACGAATCGAACCTGTCTCCGGTGCCTTATCCATTATTCGGCTTCACCGCAAATCCAGAGTACCCATTGGGGAAAATCACATTACTTGTTCAAGCGGGCTCTCAAACTATGGATGTGGAATTCTTGGTCGTCAAGCTCCCTTCGCCGTATAATCTCATCATGGGGTGAACTTGGTTGCATACTATTCAGGCCGTGCCAAGCATCTATCATCAGCTGCTACGCTTCCCGACCGAACACGGCATTTAGCAAATCCGTGGTTCCCAGTAATCCGCACAAGCAATCTATGGTTCCCAGCAACTCCACTGAAGTACCGAATCGAAATAGCCTCGACGATGTCAGACAGCTCCCTAGTGAAAAGCCATAGAAGCCCTAGGCGATACCAGCAGCAGCATGCCAAGTCGTATAATCAACACGTTGATCCTGAAGGTACTTTTGGATGACAAGAAATCGGATGATGAAAAATTGGATCCTAACTGAGACGGCCATTATCGGATAGATTCCATATCGGCTCAGAAATATGACAGGACGGAGTCTGCCACGCCTCTGGAACTCGACGCACTTGCGAAAATTCTGTCATTAAACCCGACTTGTGGGGAATGATCCCAGTTCTAAATGATTCTCCATGTACACGTTCCACTTTTGTAATACAAGGATTCTTCTTAAAAAAGTTGTAATCCCACCCACTGCCAAATCTAGTTAAAAAGTGCTCCAACGAAAAAAGCCTCCAGATTCGGAGCCCCCTCGGCGCATGACGCCTTTGGGCCGAAGAAGCCTCCAGATTCGGAGCGCCCTTCGTGGATATCACGATTGGCTAAAAAGTCTCCGGATTCGGAGCTCTGTCGGCGCATGACGCCTTTGGGTCGAAAAAGCCTCTGGATTCGAAGCGCCCTTCGTGGATATCACGATTGGCCAAAAAGTCTCCAGATTCGGAGCCCCGTCGGCGTATGACGCCTTTGGGTCGAAAAAACCTCTGGATTCAAAGCGCCCTTCGTGGATATTACGATTGGCCAAAAAGCCTCCGGATTCGGAGCCCCCTCGGCGCATGACGCCTTTGGGCCAAAAAAGTCTCCGGATTCGAAGCCCCCTCGGCGCATGATGTCTTTAGGCCAAAAAAGCCTCCGGTTTCGGAGCACCCTTCGTGGATATCACGATTGGCTAAAAAGTCTCTAGATTCGGAGCCCTGTCGGTGCATGACGCCTTTGGGCCGAAAAAGCCTCCGGATTCAGAGCGCCCTTTGTGAATATCATGATTGGCCAAAAAGTCTCCGGATTCGGAGCCCCGTCGGCGCATGACGCCTTTGGGTCAAAAAAGCCTCCGGATTTGGAGCGCCTTTCGTGGATATCACGATTGGCCAAAAAGCCTCCGGATTCGGAGCCCCATCGGCGCATGACGCCTTTGGGCCGAAAAAGTCTCCGGATTCGGAGCCCCCTCAGCGCATGAAACCTTTGGGTAGAAGAAGCCTCCGGATTCAGAGCGCCCTTCGTGGATATCACGATTGGCTAAAAAGTCTCCGGATTCGGAGCCCCGTCGGCGCATGACTCCTTTGGGTCGAAAATGCCTCCGGATTCGGAGCACCCTTCGTGGATATCATGTTTGGCCAAAAAACCTTCAGATTCGGAGCCCCCATCGGCACATGACGTCTTTGGCTGATAAAGCGTCCAAATTCGTCAGACCAAACGGTGTGCCACCGGGCGACGCTCAAAAGTCGAGTAATATTTTGAATTCGGAGCGCCCTCCAGAATAAAAAAACATTTACACATCAAAGCAGAGATATGTAAGTTGAGCCGGCACAACCGCATGAACAAAACAAAACATGCCAACATTCGAAATTAGATGCTTAATTAAGCACCTAAAAATTCGGAATGAGACGTAAACTTTTAAAATAAAACATTTTATTCGATTAAACAGTAATTACAAAAACACAATCCGCGTTCGAGCATTACAATATCTATTTTCATACGGCGTCGCCTTCGTCCTCACCCTTCTCTTCGATGGTGAAAAAGGGGAAGCGGTCGCATTGGTACAGCAGCAGCGCTGAATCAAGGTCCGCTGCTCAGAGAGCATCCGCAACTTGAAATGCTTTGATCTGACCACGCTCGAATCCACGATGTTCAAACCGGCGAAACAACCACCCTCGAGGTAGGGAGCTTTGACACCATAGACAACGTCAAGGCCAAGATCCAGGACAAGAAAGGAATTCCCCACGAAAACAGTAAAAATCAACGGTCGCGGCGCTACATCGGCCTCATTTCTGGGTCGCGATTGCGGAGAACTTCCCCGTTGCTGTTTCTCCCTTCGGGGTGATCTGCTACAACGACTTGGAGGCTGACGTTTTTCCCATTCTTTGAACGCCCTACCTCTCGCACAGGTGGGCTCTCTGCTGCGATTCATTACAGTATCAAGCTCAGCCAAAGTTCGAGCTTCTCCTCTGCTGTTGAAGACAACTCCATTTGACATTCACGCTTATCTAACCCCACGCAACAAAATTGTTTTAAATCGAGTCTGAACACAGTAAGTGAAGATTACTGGCGCGCAGAGTCTGAGGCAATTTATTTCTAATCCTTGCAGTGACCCCGAAGCAATTTCAATAACACTGAACTCCAAAAGACGGACGCCGATCGATATTGGCCACAGCTACTCCATGTACTAATTTTCGGCTTTTTGGAGTTAAAATGACCTAATTATATAAACGGCAATTATAGATGGGCTGATAGTCTCTGGATTCGGAGCCCCTGCTGCATGACACCTTTGGGCCGATTAAGCCTCCGAATTATGAGCCTCATCGACGCATTGACCGTGCCTGACATATACCAAACATATATTTAATGAAGAATGCTCATGGCGAGCCGGCATATAACCGTTCGGAATTAAATGCCTAGTTGACTCAGGCCACTTAAACCACGTGAATAACTCAAAATTATGTCTCCACATAATTCTATTGTTTAGTGAGAGGGGAATACATATTCTTGGATTGTACTATTCTTAGAAGTGTTTGAGTTAGCTAGATTTGTGGGATGCTACCCACATGCTATGTTGCTTTTTATGCCGCTATCTGTTTTAGGAGGCTGCGTTTGTTTTGATATAAAACATTTTATGTATTTTTAATTATTTAGTTAAACAAAAAAAGTAAGTAAAATATTTAGAAAATTTATTCATAAATTATATATGGGGAATATTGATTCATTTAGTTTTAAGAGTTTTCTTATGAATCAATCAATCAATCCTTTTTATTTTTAAAAAGTTATATTTATTTGATTTGGAATCATTTGAGTTTAAGTGAATGTCCTTTTGTGATTCATATTTCCAATTTGGTAATTCATTTTTGGTATGGGAATGGAAAGGTGAGGTGTGGAAAAAAAAAATTGGATCGATTGGCAATTGAAGTGTTGGTTGTTGAGCGTCAAAATCTTCATTTATGTTAATATAATTTTCTAGTGTTACATTAGAGTGCTACATTTGAGGGGAAAAAATTCACTAAGAAATTTCTGTGTGTTACATTGATTGGAGTGTTACGTTTGGAAAAAATATACTAAATTTTTTTTTTTTGAATGTTACGTTATTACGTTTAAGAAAAGTACACTAAGAAGTTTTTTAGTGTGTTACATTGGAGTGTTAAATTTGTTGAGTATCAAAGTTTTTGTGTATTATATTGATTAGAGTGTTACGTTTAGGAAAAATACATTAAAGAATTTTTTTGGAATGTTATGTTGTTACGTTTGAGGAAAGTACACTTGGGAGTTTTTTAATGTGTTACATTGGAGTATTACGTTTGGGAAAAATACACTAAAGAGTTTTTTTTTTAATTGAAATATTACGTTTAGTAATTTCAACATTATGAGAAAATTCACATTTATCCCTCAACACATAACGCACGCGCATTTATACTTGGTTGTTTAGATAATTCACACTAGAGTAGGACTTTTGGGTCCATGACAAAAAAAAAAAAAAAAAATTCATAAAATCTCTATTTAAAATTTATTGATACTTTACCCAAAATATTTTTTGAAGAAATTATTTTTCATCATAGTTTACAAAATGACTTGTCAATAAAAATTTTGCAAGTCATTTTTTAGGAAGTTCATTTTTAATTCAGTTCTTTCAGAACATGAATCTTTCAAAGGTGAAAGAAGGCTGAATGGTTTTTGAGAAACATGATTGAATTCTCTTCTTCCCTTTTGTCACTTTGCTGAATAAGCATTATATTTTGTGATTTATTCACATTTTTTTTAAACAAAACATGGGCTAGAATTCTATTTTCAAGTCTTCTTGGGCCTAAAGCATGAAAGTCACCAAGAAAAAGATTAGGTAAGAAAAAGTCTACAAATTAGGCCCCACCTAAATTACACGTTACACATTTTCAATATAGGTGCTTTATTCACATTTTTGTAAGGGTGATGCTACTTAGATTCAAAATTATATTTATTTTTTAAATTTAATAATATAATAATTTATCAAAATATCTAAGGTAACTCTTTCTCATATCTTCTTTTGTAAGTATGTATCATTTTTTCTTTTTTAATAAAAATATAAGCTTGAGTCCTATTTTCAAGTCTTCTTGGGACCAAACATTAAAGTCACCAAGAAAGAGATTTAAGCTAAGAAAAAATAATACAAGTTAGGCCCTCCTAAAGGACATGTTCACATTTTTAATATCGACTCCACTATTGTGACGTGTTGAGCTTTTAAAATTATGTTTTGATTTTAGATTTGGGAGATGTTTGGGGGAAATGTAATGATAGAAATTTAATTTCTATGTCATTCATATTTTTTATTTTACTTTTTTCGCTTCACAAATCAATCTCTATATTCAAAAATCAAACACAATTTAAGTGAATTTGACAGAATTAATATTATACAAACTAATTGTTTGGGTTTTATAGTTGGTAATTTCGTTAGACAAAATTCCATTCAGTTTTAGATACAAATCCAACATGAGTTGTACCTAAGTAGAGGAGTTTGTACTGATATTTTGTATCTTGTTTTGAGCATTCCTTATTTGTCACTTCGCTTAACCACTCGAGTGGTCTTTTATGCGCTCAAGTGGTGAAGTGGTTCATCCAGTATCTTTGTCTGCATTTCGAACTTATAGAAAGCATGTTTTATCGCTCTAGCGGTAGATGTTGCACTCGAGTGGTTGGCTTATATGTGAGTATCTCCTTTAGTCACACCGCTCGAGTGGTAAAATAAGCGCTCAAGCGGTTTTCGCTGCTCTGTTTAGTATAAAGAGCGTCATTTGCTATTTTTAGAGCTGAACCCACCAAATTCTTAGAGAGGAAAAGAAAACAAAGTGTACTATATTGGAGGGTGTTTATATATTATTTTCCTTGATGATTTGAGGGTGATCAATTGATCAACGAGCTACATATTGATTATCATCAAGGGTTATGTTGTTCTTTCATTTCGAAAAAGAGAGAGGTGTTCACTAGTGGATTTCGGAGAACTTGGGTTTGAAGCTTTTGTGGATTCTTGAATGACTCATCATCGTGGATTCAACATCGGCGTTGTGGATTCAATGTTGGGCAAAACAATTCTGAGGTGAAGATGGTGGTGAGAGACGCACATCGGATTCAATTCAATTTAGGCCTAGATTCGCTAGGTAATTGTGAGTTCTCGTGTGTAATTCTTTTTTATCTTTTTAATAGATTATTTTGTAACTTTGACCCGTGATTTTTTTGTCACAATTGGAGGAGTCCAATTGTGATTTTTTCACGTTAAGTCATTGTGTTGATTTGTTGTTGATTGTTTGATTGAGATTGTTATTGGTTATTTTAAATTGAATCATAATCACAAATCACTATCTCAAGAGTTTTTAGATTTTTCACTAATAAATTTTATAATTTTTTTGTTTATTGATATAGCATTTATCATATCATTGAAGTAAGTTTTATTTTAATTTTTAAATTTTTGTAATTGCATGACAAATTAGTTACTAAAAAAATTTATAAAATTTATTAGTTTGTATAGTATTTTTACTAGATAGGACCCAAAAAAATTACCTAACAAAAATTAGAGATGGGCTTCTCTCTAGTTCATAAATGGACTAGAGAGCTGTTGTTTAGCCCAATGGATCCAATTTTGGACCCGTTTCGATTATCCAAACCGTTTTTATATTTTAAGGTTCGTCGAGTATATTATCCCTACAAAAAGTCAAGTCGATCAGATAGCAGCATAAACGTGTTCAGATCATTTTTCTATCAAAAAAAAATGAATGGTTCGAAAATAAACGGTTCATACAAAACTGATTTGAATATGTGATTGTCGCTATTCGATCAACTTGATTTTTTGTAGGAATAATGTATACGATGAATTCTAAAATATGACGGTTCCAATTATCAAAATGGAGCCTAAAAGTCGTTCCATTGGACCGAACAACACCTCTCCAATCCGATTGTAGATTGGAGAGAAGCCCAGCTCAAAAAATTATTATATTGCTAAGATTCATTTCAAATATAAATCTCATTATATAAAAATTAAATATAAACCACATCATGCTTTCAAGAAAAATTTCTTGACAATTTTTTGAATTGCTATCTTTTTCTATTTTCCATTTGAGAGTCCAGAATTCAGCAAGAAAACATGATTAGCATCACCCTTTTGAGGGGTCCCAAATCTGTCTCAATAAGTAAAGGTTAGGTTGGTACCACAGTACATAATGAAGTCATCAAAACTGTTAAAAAAATGTTTAGATTAGGTGATTGACTTGTGTGTGTATGTTATGTGGACTCTGAAAATCATCTCTCTCATTTTTCCGTTGTACCAAAAAAAAAAAAAAAGAAAATCATCTCTCATTAGAAAAATAGATGTTGCATTAATTCAAGGAAAATGAGTGGGAGTATTAATTAGTGCTATCACTAATGATGTGGCAGTAGGCCCCACCATGAAGGATTTGATGTTTTGGCCTTAGTGTTGTATTTTTTTTTTCTTTTTTTATTGAGTGTCATGTCATTAGTAGTCTTTTTAGAGCTCCAAAATTAGTGGTCTCTATCATTGTTGTTAATTCAATGTCCGTGCCGGTAGGATGTTGATTTCATCATTTTGAAAAATATTTTGAAATTTTAATTCTTGAGCTCTAAAACCAGCTCTAATGAGTTAGTAGTGAGTCCCTCCTATTGTGATGTAATGTTTTGATTTTATTTTTATTTTTTTTCTCCTTACCATGTCATTACTGCTCCATTAAAACACCAAAATTAATACTCTGAATCATTGTTGTATCATTTTATCAAATTCTAACAATCTTGAAATTAGTAGAGGAGCGAAAGGAACTTGAACTATAATATATTTTTATTTTACTTTTTTATAGTTGGAAAATTATGGAAGTTTTCACTTGACAGTTCATAAAGAACTAAGGATGTAGGGCTAGTAAAAAAAATTATATATATATATATATATATGTTTCATAAAATTATATGAAAATATATATTTAAGATGATGTGTCAATAATATTTACAAAACATAATTTTGTACAAAAACATATCCAAAATTATTTGTTAACGGCATTTGTGAAAGAAGGAAGTAATAGGGACTGACATGGGTAAGTCCATAAAGGCTACAGCCCACTATAAACAATCCAAGCCTATCACTTAGACCCCAATACATAATTCAACTAATGAGGCCCAACATGGCTGGAACTCAACATGGCATTAAGAACCAATGACACTCAGACACGTGGCAGGTGAAGGACAAGCCACATAAATAGACAAAGATCCTGCAAAGTTATTACATTGCACATCAGCCATTAATGAAGCCCCTTGCAGCATTTATTGCAATAAGCCCTCCCCGTCGAGACAGAACGACCTCACCATGAACAAGACAAGCTAGAGCATAGACTTTCGGCTAAGATGGCAGCTCGGAAGGGACAATGAAATGATTACCAAAGGATATAAGCAGACGTCGAAGACAAGAAGAAGGTTAAGCTTTCTATCTCTAATCTATCTCTACGCTCCACTTCTCTTTCTAACTTGCTCGTTGGAGGGTTCGATGGGAGACTCCTCGTTCCCCGTTGAACTCTTGTGTAGGTCCTCTGGTGGGCTTGGTCATTCGGAAACTGGTTTGAGGAGCGTGGATCAGTCCAACCCGTTCCATCCGGAACACGCTGTATCATCAGTTGGCGCCGTCTGTGGGAATTGTTTTTATTCCGCGCCAGTTGTGCTCATTGTCGCCGAAGACCCTTTCCCAATAATCCCTTCCTACCACCTACGAACGTGGATGGTCACAACTAGATCCATGGCTTCTCACCCCAATGTTGCCGATTATCAAGCCGACCCTCTCAATCCAAATAACCCACCCCAATATTTTACCGAGCTCACCAACAACGTTAATCGCCTGGCCGAGCAAAACCAAGCTTTGATTAATGCTCTACTCCAAAGAAACCTTCCCATGCCTCCTCCACCACCTCTAGATATTCCACCCAACAAAGAACGAGGCCTGAGCCATACTATCCAGCAGCCCTATCCACCCAACTTGGAAGGCTTGCAACCCCCTTCCCCAGGTTTAAACCTACCACCCCGGGGCCCGCATCCATCAGTCCCGGCACCAACCCCTGAAGGAGAGGCCAGTAGCGTCCAGCCCCCGCTGCCCTCTGGTGGTGACAACATTCCTCTCTGGGATGCAGAACTCCGAGCCATGAAGCTCCAGCTCCAAGGAGTCATGCAGAACATACAGCATAAGCCATCTACCACAGCCAACTCTCCATTCGTTGCCTCCATCAGGGACAAACCTCTACCCGCCAAGTTTAAAATGCCCGCGATCGACTCTTTTGACGGTACTTCGGACCCAGTCGATCACTTGGAGACCTACCGGACCCTCATGATCCTCCATGCATTCCCCGATGAAATCATGTGTCGGGCTTTCCCCGTAACACTCAAGGGGTCGGCTCGACTTTGGTTTAGTCAACTACCAGCAGACTCTGTCTCCACTTTCTAACACCTCAGTGACTCATTCCTCAGCCATTTCATTGGAGCCCAGTGCCAGCGACGTCTGGCAACCCAATTCCTCAATATCTGTCAAACCGAGGGGAGTCACTGTGCAATTTCGTTACCCGCTTCAACACCAAAGCCTTACAGGTAGCAGAAAACGATGACAAGGTCATCCTTACGGCTTTCATGGCCGGTCTACGGTCATCTGACTTCCTTTTTTCCCTCTCTAAAAACCCCCCGACCTCCATGGCAACCCTACTTTCCAAAGCCCAAAAATACATGAACGCTGAAAATTCCCTAGCCGCTCGCCAAGACCCTACAGCCAAAAACCCAACCCCTAGAGAGAAGAGGAAGGACTTAAAAACCAGAAACACCCAGTACAATAACCTAACACCTCATTATATCGACCAACCCCCCCGAGCCGACCGGTCGGCACTAACTCGACCGCCCGGCCAGTTCGAACGGTACACCCCTCTCAAATCCCCCATGGAACAAGTCCTCAACCAGATCTAACGAGACTACCCCCTAAAGTGGCCCCCAACCGTCACGGTCTCTTTCCAATCGGCGAGACCAGTCCAAATACTGCCGTTTTCACCAGGACCACGGCCATAATACCGAGGAGTGTGTTAACCTCAAAGATCAGGTCAAGGGCTTGATACGTTAGGGACGTCTCAGTCGATTCAAGGAAACTCACCCTCAGTAGAGGCAAAGAACTAAACCCATCAGGAACAACCGCCGGCGCACCCCTCCCTAGCAACCAACACATCCTAACCAAGGCCATGTCGCCCTCCACAGCAACCTCGGGCACAAGGTAACCCCGCCCCCCCTGTTGGAGAAATCAAAGTTATTTCCGACAGACTTGCTTGTAGAGGATCGTCCCACTCGACTCAGCGAACAGAACTCAGAAAAATAAGGCAGGGCTCGGACAAAGAAGTTGCCACATTGAACCGACCCTCCAAACAGCCCAAGTAGTGGACGGAGCCTATTACCTTTACGAACGCCGATTGCACAGGCATCCGTTACCCCCATGACGACCCTCTCGTCATTTCTGCCCTCTTCTCCAATTACAAGGTCAGACGGGTTCTCGTCGACAACGGCACTTCTTTAGACATCATCTTTCTAAATTGCTTCCGCCAGCTCAAGATCAGGGAAGAAAGTCTGTCTCCTCTCCAAACCCCACTAGTCGGTTTCACTGGAGATTGAGTGACCTCCATCGGTTCTATCGATCTTTCCATCACAATCGGGAATACCCACGGCAGACCACAAAGTTACTCACCTTCCTCGTCGTCGACTGTCCCTCTGCCTACAACATCATCCTCGGCCGCACCCCCTAAATGCTTTCTAAGCTATCACATCCACTTTCCATCTTGCCATCAAATTCTCCACCGACCTGGAAGTCAGCACAGTAAGAGGAGAACAGACCGTGGCTAGGGAATGTTACGTCGCCTCACTTAAAAAGGTCAAGCTAAAGGAGGCTATGATCATTGAAGGGATCGACGTTAGAGACGAGGACGAGCTGGTCAGAGGGGAATCAATGGAAGAGCTTGTTGAGGTCCCCATCAACCCCACCAACCTGACAAAAACTGCCAAAATCGACAGCCAACTATCCTCCCAAGCAAAGGTCGACCTTACTGCCCTCCTGATTGAGCACAACGACGTATTTGCCTAGACCCACTCAGACATACCGGCTATTAACCCCTACTTCATAACCCACCGTCTCCGCATTGAGCCCCACTTCCGACCATTCCGCCAGAAGCAACGCATCTTTCACCCGGAGCGCAACACAATTATCGCCTCCGAAGTAGATAAGCTCCTTGAGGCACAGTTTATCAAAAATGTGGACTACCCCAGATGGCTGTCCAATGTGGTCTTGGTTCATAAAAATAACGGTAAATGGCGACTCTGTGTCGACTACTCAGATCTTAACCGAGCGTGCCCGAAAGACAGTTATCCCCTTCGTCGCATAGATCTGCTCGTTGACGCCATGGTCGGCCATCAAATGCTCAGCTTCATGGACGCCTTCTCTGGATACAACCAAATTCTGATGCACCCGTCTGACCGGGAGCACACCTCTTTCATCACCAACCGGAGGACCTACCATTATTGTGTCATGTCGTTTGGGTTGAAAAATGCTAGGGTCACTTACTAACGGTTGGTCAACGCCGTCTTTCATCACCAAATAGGCCGGAACATAGAAGTATACGTTGACGGCATGCTAGTCAAAAGCAGGCTCTCCTCTGATCATCTGGGCGATCTGCGAGAGACCTTCGACACCCTACGAAAGTATCAAATGAAACTCAATCCAGAAAAATGCGCCTTCGGCGTAGGATCTGGGAAATTCTTGGGTTTTATGGTCAGTCAGTGAGGCATCGAAGGTAACCCCGAAAAGATCAAGGCCTTGATAGAAATGCAGTCACCCAGAATAGTTAAAGAGGTTTAGAGGCTTACTGGCAGAGTCGCCGCCCTCAACTGCTTCATTTCCCTTGCAACAAACAAGTGCCTACCCTTCTTTAAAGTTCTTTGGCAAACTTTTGAATGGACAGCAGAATCCGAAAAGGCTTTTTAGCAGTTGAAGCAGTGCATGGCCAACCCCCTCTACTTTCTCAGGCAATCACGGGTGAACCCCTTTTTCTCTACTTAACCGTATCAAACACCGTAGTCAGTGCAGCACTCATCAGGGAAGACAGCTCTATCCAATGGCCGGTCTACTACATCAGTCGGGCTCTCAGGGGAGCAGAACAGAACTACCCCTTGCTTGAAAAAATGGCCTTAGCCTTGGTCATAGCCTCAAGGCGACTCCAACCTTACTTCCAAGCCCACCCCATTGTCGTCCTCACTGACCAACTGTTGAAGAAAATAATGCAACAACCAGAGTTGTTCGGCCGACTTATGCAATGGTCAGTCGAGCTCAGCCAGTTTCACATCTCTTACAAACCTCGAACGGTGATCAAAGGGCAGGCTATCACCAATTTTATCCTAGAATTCACTAATCCCACTCCGGCCACGGCCCCACCACCTCCACGCCCCCCAGACTGAGGTCGACGACCTCCACTCTTAGACCCTCAACATCGACGGATCATCCCGCAAAGAAGGCAGTGGGGCTGGTCTTATCCTCACCGCCCCCGAGGGTGGTTACTTCCAATGTGCTCTCCGTTTCTTATTCGATGCAAGCAATAATGAGGCCGAATATGAGGCATTAATAGCAGGTGTTAGCCATATCCAAGTGTGGGAGCCGAATAAAGGGCAGAGTCAGAAGTGTACGCTTCGAAGGATGGACATTTGTTCGGCTCTAATCTGCACGGTTAGAAGGCCGATTACAATTAACAGGCCGAATAAACAAGCGGTTTGAGAGCAAAAAGTGGACCAAGCCCTGAGGCCTTGTAAACGAGTATAAATAGAGAAACAACAGTCAAAGAACGGTACGTGAGAACTATGGAGCTTAACTTAGAACATAAGTAATCTTGAGTGTAGAGACTGACTTGCCTCCTTTTCAGGTGACCAGAAGAGGATCAATAGTGTCTCCCAAGATCAGAAGAGTATTTCCAAACCATATCCCCATAATTGGTGCCGTCTGTAGGAACACTCAAACACATCCATGGCGGGCGTAACGGAAGACCCTCCGATAGTCACTAATGAAAACACGCAGAGAGACGACCTCACTCCAACAAACATGCTTGGACCGAAGACTATCCCTGCAACACATGCTTTGAACTTCGCCTCACCCTCGACCCCAGAGCATGAGGCAATGCAGGCGATCATGGAACAAGCAAAGCAAAATGAACAAAGGTTGGAGAACAAGATTGCAAAGAACGAACGTCTCCGTCAGGATTTGGCCTTGGAAGTGGCAAAGTCCAAACAAGCTATACGCCAAGATTCGGAACGAGCGGTGAGGGCAGGTGGTCGACGATCTCGAGCCCGACAACAAGACACTGATAGCGACTCCGACTCATTATCCCTGGAACCCAAGAAGAAGGGACGATCTGAAATTTCCAATGTGGTTATGTCAAAAACCCAACACCTTCCGTTTTTCAAGTGGCCATCGAAAATGTTAAGACCTCCTGACACGAGAAGACGGGACAGACGGTGTGAGTATCACAAGGACCATGGCCATGATATTGAGAGTCGTTATGCACTGAAGGATCACCTGGAGGAATTGGTACAAGATGGCCGCCTACAACAGTACGTCTGAAAAAGCAACCCAACCAAAGCAATGGCCTTAAGTCAAGATTCACCTCCGCTCGGCATGATTCACATGATATACAGCCTACCAATGTCATCGGCGGTGCATACGATTTAGTCGAAGCCCGTCCTTCAAAGTCAACTCACTCCGGCTAAACGGCCCCATAAAGCTGCAAGCATTTCTTTTGATGATTCAGATTTGGCTAGAGTGACGCTCCCTCACATCGATCCCTTGGTAATTGAGTTACGCATAAACCAATTCACCGTTGAGCGCGTACTCATTGATTCGGGGAGCACATCAGAGGTTATGTATTACAAGACATTCACCAAACTCGACATCTCAGAATCAGATCTCTCTCCGGCTCCTTATCCATTATTCGGCTTTAACGCCAATCCAGAATACCCGTTGGGGAAAATCACACTACCAGTCTGAGTCGGCTCCAGGACAATAGACATAGAATTCTTGGTGGTCAAGCTGCCATCGCCGTACGATCTCATTATGGGGCGAACTTGGTTGCACACTATGCAAGCTGTACCGAGTACACATCATCAACTGTTACGCTTCCTGACGAAGCGCGACATTGAGCAAATCTATGGCTCCCAGAAATCGGCACAAGCATGTTATCTCCTTACTGAAAAAACACCAAAGGAGCTACAGGTGAATTCTATTGAGGTGCCAGATCGAGGGAGCCTCGATGATTTTGGGCAGCTCCCAAATGAAAAGGCCACGGAAGACTTAGACCGAGTTGAAATCGATGGCAGCCCAGACAAATTCTTCATGGTCGACGCATCCCTGAATTAGGTCGACAGACAGCAGCTAATCTCTTTCCTGCTCAGCAATATCGATATATTTACGTGGACTCCGTATGAGATGCCAGGTATAGATTCGTCCATTTCACAGCACCATTTGAATGTTGTCCCTAAGTGCAAGCCGATCATTCAGAAAAGCCAACGGTCATCCGCAGAGCACACTGTCGCCGTCGTTGAAGAGGTTAACAAGCTGCTTAAAGCCGGGGCAATCAGGGAAGTGACCTACCCTACATGGCTCTCTAATACAGTGGTGGTGAAGAAGAAAAATGGGACTTGGCGAGTGTACGTCAATTTTACGGACCTGAACAAAGCCTGTCCCAAGGATTGTTTTCCCCCTACCCATAATTGACCAACTTGTAGATGTGACGGCACGCCATTAGCGTATGAGCTTCCTTGATGCTTATAGAGGCTACTATTAGATCGTCATGCATCCTGAGAACCAAGAAAAAACTGCATTCCTCACCCCAAGAGGAACATACTACTATAAGGTTATGCCTTTGGGGCTGAAGAATGCAGGGGGAACTTACCAGAGACTGGTCACGGCTATGTTCAAGGAGCAACTCGGCCGCACTATGGAAGTGTACATTGATGACATGGTGGTCAAGTCCAGAGAAGAGCAAACCCATCTAGCCGATCTAGAAGAGACGTTCGGCATCTTACGCAAGTACAAAATGAAGCTGAATGCTTCCAAATGTGCGTTTGGGATCGGCTTTGGCAAATTCTTGGGGTACATTGTCAACCACCGAGGAATCGAAGCCAACCCAAGGCAAATCATAGCAATCCTAGAACTCAGCTCCCCTCGATCGGTTAAGGAAGTTTAGAAGTTAATGGGGATGGCCGCCACACTCAACAGGTTCATCAGTCGGTCCACAGATCGCTGTCAACAATTCTTTCATACACTACGGCAGGGCAAGGCTTTTGAATGGACCGCCGAATGCGAAGCCGCTTTCAACGGCCTCAAGACCTACCTCCGCTCAGTACCACTCTTGACAACACCTGCTGCTGGTGACCTGCTCATTTTGTATCTAACAGTTTCAGACCTAGCCGTCAGCGCCATACTAATAAAGAAAGAGCTGGGGAAGTAGTAGCCAGTGTATTATGTGAGCAAGGCAATGGTGGACGCCGAAACACGCTACCTTTCGCTGGAAAAACTCATCCTAGCCCTAGTCATGGCGGCAAGAAAACGGATGCATTACTTCCAGGGACATAGCATTAGGGTACTAACAGATTATCCTCTTCGATCAGTACTACGAAGTGCATAAGCATTAGGACGTGTTTCAAAGTGGGCACTTGAACTTGGCCAATACGACATTCAGTTTCTACCTAGAACCTCATTCAAGGGACAGGTGTTTGCCGACTTCGTTGCGAAATTCACTCGGGGTCTTGTCGATTTCAAGTCCGATGAGATTCGACCAAAGTCGAATTGGAGAATTTATGTTGGGGACATTTGGTAGTTATACTGTGATGGATCATCCAATCAGCGGGGCAGCGGAGCCGGAGTTGTAATCATGGCCCCCAACGGCGCAATAATTGAGCAGGCCGTCAAGCTCGGTTTCGAAGCATCAAATAATGAGGCCGAATACGAAACCCTTCTAGCCAGTTTACAGAATGCACATCTTCTGGGTGCTCGGCCTTTTGCTTGTATTTTGCGATTCAAAACTGGTGATCAATCAGCTCAAGGAGGAGTACGCGGCAAGAAATGACCGTATGGCGGCTTACATGAAAACAGCCAACACATTGCTGGCAAAATTTGACCATCATGAATTGAACCAAATAACGCATGATCAAAACACACATGCAGATGCCCTTGCTTTCCTAGCCTCCGCCATTAATTCAAAGATTAAACGGACCATCGAAGTAGGTTTCATCCCGGAACTGAGCATCGGCCCTTCGGAGGAAGTTCAGGTCAATGTTATAGAATCTGGACCGATTTGGATGGATCCCATTGCTGCATTTATGTCTTCTGAACAGCTCCTAGAGGACAAGAAAGAAACGCACAAGCTGCGAAACAAAGCCCTGCGATACTACTTGGATCCGCAAGAAAGGCTTTATAAAAAATCCCTCTCTAGTCCATATTTGGAATGTGTGCACCCTGATAAAGACGAAGAGCTTCTTGCTGAAATACATGAGGGCAGTTGTGGTGCCCATTCTGGCGGGCGCTCTTTGGCCCATAAAGCTATAACGCAGAAGTATTATTGGCCGACAATGAGATCTGATGCCGAATGCTATGTGAAAAAATGTGAACAGTGGCAGAAATTCTCCCTGTTAACCCATCTTCCTGCTGAAGAGTTGAGCTCTATCACCAGCCCCTGGCCGTTTGCCCAGTGGGGGCTTGATATCGTAGGACCGTTGCCGAGGGCCCCAGGGAACAAGCGATACTTGATCGTCGCCACAGACTACTTCACAAAATCGGTCGAAGCGGAGGCATTAACGCACATTCGAGATTCTGATGTCAAGCGCTTTGTGGAGAAATATCATAACGCGATTCGGCATTCCAAGAGCCCATATCTCAGATAACGGCACCCAGTTTGATTGTGGTGTCTACCGAGGGCTGTGCAGCAAATATGGTATCAGGCCTTACTTTTCCACGCCGGCTTACCCACAAAGCAATGGTCAAGCCGAAGCGTCTAATAAATCTATCTTGGACAGCATCAAGAAGAGGCTGGAGAAAGCTAAAGGCAAATGGGTCGAAGAATTGCCATGTATATTGTGGGCTCATCGAACTACGCCGAGGCGATCTACTGGAGAAACATCGTTCGCTCTGTGCTTTGGAACCCAGGCGATCATACCCTTAGAGATCGGCCACCCAACCCTGAAATCTCAAGTTTTTGATATGGGCCGAAACGACATGATGCTGGCACTGGATTTGATTCTAATCGAAGAACGAAGAGACCGTGCACTTGCGTCGATGGCACGGTACCAGCAGCAGCTCGCCAAGTCATATAATCAACGTGTTCAGCTGCGCTAGTACACACCAGGAGAGTTAGTCCTGAAGAAGGTACTTCCAGCTGACAAGAAACCGGCTGATAGAAAATTGGGTCCTAACTGGGACGGCCCCTATCAGATTGATTCGATCGTAGGAGTAGGGGCATATCGGCTCAGAGATATGTCAGGGAGGAGTCTGCTACAGCCTTGGAATTCCACACATTTACACAAATTTTATCATTGACCCGACTTGTGGGGCATGACACTTGTTCTGAATGGTTCGCCATGTACATCTCATTTTCTGTAATACAAAGATCGCTACTTACTCACTTCAAAATCGAGTTCAAGGGTGTTCCAATAAAAGCCTCCGGATTCGGAGCGCGCTTCGTGGATATCACAATTGGCCAAAAAAGCATCCGGATTCGGAGGCCCATCGGTGCACGACGTCCTTGGGCCGAAAAGCCTCCGGATTCGGAGCGCCCTTTGTGGATATCACGATTGGCCGAAAAAAGCCTCCAGATTCGGAGCGCCCTTCGTGGATATCATGATTGGCCAAAAAAGCCTCCGGATTCGGAGCGCCCTTCGTGAATATCACGATTGGCCAAATAAGTCTCCAGATTCGGAGCCCCATCGGTGCACGACGTCCTTGGGCCGAAAAGCCTCCAGATTCGGAGCGCCCTTCGTGGATATCACGATTGGCCGAAAAAAGCCTCCGGATTTAGAGCGCCCTTCGTGGATATCACGATTGGCCAAAGAAGTCTCCGGATTCGGAGCGCCCTTCGTGGATATCACGATTGGCCAAATAAGTCTCCGGATTCGGAGCCCCATCGGCGCACAACGTCCTTGGGCCGAAAAGCCTCCGGATTCGGAGCACCCTTCGTGGATATCACGCTTGGCCGAAAAAAGCCTCCAGATTCGGAGCACCCTTCATGGATCTCACGATTCGCCAAAGAAGCCTCCGGATTCGCTCCGCCCTTCGGCCAAATAAGTCTCCGGATTCAAAGCCTCATCGGCATACGACGTCCTTGGGACGAAAAGCCTCCCGATTCGGAGCCCCATCGGCGCATAACGTCTTTGGGCCGATTAAGCCTCTCGATTCAGAGCGCCCTTCATGGATATCACGATTAGCCAAAAAAGCCTCCAGATTCAGAGCGCCCTTTGTGGATGTCACGATTGGCCAAAAAAGCCTCCGGATTCGAAGCCCCATCGGCGCATGACATCTTTGGGCTGATTAAGCCTCCGGATTCGGAGCGGCCTTCGTGGATATCACGATTGGCCAAATAAGTCTCCGGATTCGGGGCCCCATTGGCGCACGACGTCCTTGGGCCGAACAAGTCTCCAGAATCGGAGCCCCACCGGCCAAATAAGCCACCGGATTCGGAGCGCCCTTCGTGGATTTTCGATCCGTGCGTAACATAATGATGCCCATTAAATGCTTAATGTAGAATGCTCTCATTTCGAGCTGGCTAAACCCGTTTATACTTCGAAACATATAAACATTCGAAATGATGTTTGTACAATAAAACACGTGTGTGCCGAATAAAAGTCATGAAAGTTACAATAAAACACGTGCAAACACATACAAACATTTTATTCAATCAGGCAATGATTACATGATTTTGATCGCGATTTGTGTTTAAGGATTACAATGAGTATTTTTATACGACGTTGCCCTCATCCTCACTCTGCTCAACCTCAAAGGCAGAAAACTGAAAATGCTTTCGTCGGTAGAGTGGTGATGCTGAATCAATACCCGACGCTCAGAGAATATCCACGGTTTCAGATGCCTTGATCCAACTGTGCTTAAAACCACGATTTTGACATCGAAAAACTTCTTCGGCGAGTTTCTCCTTGGTCTTCTGAATTCCAATCTTTCGGCCGTCATGAAAACCTTTTTCATAGGCCGCGGCCCTCGCAGTCCCAATCGCGAACATACTAGCTGTGTTTCGATCGGCAATAGCATCACTTATCAGCCTTTGAGTCACCCTCTCTTCCACAACTGGGTTGGGTTGGCTGGCTGATTGAGACTCGGCAAACCTGATTTTCCTTAGCTCATGCTCGACCTTCTCCATACGAGCTTCTAACTTCCGAATGCGTTCTTCTCTTTGCTCTATATCGCGCCGAGCGGCGCGGAGACGCATGCCGATTTCATAAGCTATGTATAGCCCCATCACCGCCCTGTGAACGCCTTTGCGAAACACATCAAAGTCTTGCCGACCTGCCATCGACTGCTGGACTTCGGGTGGAAAAATCTGTCGGGCGAACTCGACTGCCACGTTTGGATCTCGAACGATCGAGTCTGCCTCTGTCATTGGTCTATTCCCCACGAAGACTGCAAAACTCAATGGGCACGGAGTCGCGTCAGATTTCCTTCCAGAACTGGTTGAGGAGCTTTGCCTTGAGGCTGCTTATCCCTCCTGGGCTACCTACTTCGACAACGAGGAGATTGGTGTCTCTCCCGATCCCTCAAAGTCCTACTTCCTGTGCATGACGGATCACCACCTCGATTCATGGCTCCTCCCAACTCAGCTAGTGTCTTCGTTTTGCCTCTACTGTTGAAGAAAAGTCTTTGTGACATTTGCACTTGTTTAATCTTCCTCAAATGGCTGGACTGAGTTACTGACTGAGCATATAAATAGGACCCTCGTTCACAAAGTACACGCCCATTTATTCCCTACGTGGGCAGCACCTCCGAGGCAATCTCATTAATATTGAAATGTCAACAGCCCGGTGTCGACTGGGTCATATGCCCCGATCACCCTGTCAGCCGCTGTCATTCGACATTTAATGTTCGTGAACCAACTGGGGCAAGGGCAGATTCATAAATCTATTCGACTTGAGTGCCCCAGCCGTTCCACGAATCGATTCATCACGACAAGATTCATAACGTGTTATTCGGCATTTAAAGTTCGTGAACCAGCTGGGGCAAGGGCAGATTCATTAATCTATTCGGCTTGAGTGCGCTAGCCGCTCCACGAATCGATTCATCAGTACAAAATTCATAAGTTCATGTTGTTTGGCGTTTAGTGTTCTTGAACCAGCTGGGGCAAGGGCAGATTCATCAATCTAGTCGGCTTGAGTGCCCCAGCCGTTCCACGAATCGATTCATCACTATGAGATTCATAACGTGTTATTCGGCGTTTAAAGTTCGTGAACCAGCTGGGGCAAGGGCAGATTCATCAATCTATTCAGCTTGAGTGCCCCAGCCGTTCCACGAATCGATTCATCAGTACAAAATTCATAAGTTCATGTTGTTCGGCGTTTAATGTTCTTGAACCAGCTAGGGCAAGGGCAGATTCATCAATCTAGTCGGCTTTAGTGCCCTAGCCGTTCCACAAATCGATTCATCACTACGAGATTCATAACGTACTATTCGGCGTTTAAAGTTCATAAACCAGGTGGGGCAAGGGCAGATTCATCAATCTATTCGGCTTGAATGCCCCAGCCATTCCATGAATCGATTCATCAGTACAAAATTCATAAGTTCATGTTGTTCGGCGTTTAATGTTCGTGAACCAGCTGGTGCAAGGGCAGATTCATCAATCTAGTCAGCTTGAGTGTCCCAGTCGTTCCACGAATCGATTCATCACTACAAAATTCATAAGTTCGTGTTATTCGGCACCTCATGAATTCATTTTGTTGATTAAATCAGACCCATAAATTTAATCGGCTTCTATGTTTGCCGTCTCACGTAATCATGACATTTTGTTCTAATTGCTGATTCTCCTAATTACGTACTCATACAACAAACAATACAAGCAGTAACTTGAGTACAATATTAAATTTTCATTCATAAATTGGGCGCTAGCAGCGAACATTTTACATATGAAAATCCAAAAATGATGAAAATCTACTAGACAAAAACATACATTGAAATTGAAAATATTTAATAAAACTAGTGTCTCCTAAATCAATCCTCAGGATCAGACTCAAGTGGCTCAACGTCCACTTGCTCGTATGGAATTGGCATGGCCAATGTAACTCCAATAGCAGCAAGGGCCTTGAGCCACCAATGTTTGAATCCCCAATTCTCGAATTTGGGGACTTCTTCTACGTAGTCCTTAAGGGCGGCGCTCTTTCCAGCCTTGAGTGCCGTAGAAGCGTCAGAGTCGGCTTTTTCCATGGCCTTCCTCAACTCTTCCAACTTGGCCTCCACCTTAGCAAGCGCCTCCTTGGCTAACTTGAGCGATTCCTCGCTCGCGTTCGCTCTCTCTTCGGCATCGAATCTAAGCCGGTCAGCAATCTGAGCCCTCTGTTTCTCAGCTTCGGCTCGAGCACTTTCCATCGCGGCTCTTATCACCTCGAACTCGGCCCTGCTCCTCTCACCTTCAGCTTCCAACTTCAGGCGGCCAATTCTTTCAATGGCTTCATGCTGGCGGCGGCCTAGTTCAGCTATCCTTCCAACCGTTTGCAAAGCAAGGAGTCAGGTTCATCACATACCAAGAACTATCATATGCAAACCAAACCAAACAAGGAGTAAAAAAGATCAAGTCGCATACCAAAAGGGCCGATTGGGCAGCTAACGCTATAGCTACCAAATCTGACTCTGCTCGAATGGTGGCCTTGTCAGCCGGCAACGAAGTTGAGGCGGCCAAGCTCAACACTACAGCTGGATCCTTCAAGGCAGACGCGTCAGAGGAGATCGGCGTGTTTTTGATCTTCGATTGAATAACGAAAGGAACAACCACATCCGATTCTTCTAGACGAGGCTATTTGTCAGCAGGGCTCTCCTCTGAGTCGGCCTCTCCCTCGACGGTCCGTTTTTCGCCCCGCTCTTCTTGAATCGGCCTTTCTTTTAGGATCTGCTGTTCGGCCACCTTATCCGACTCGGCCGAAACAACTTCAACCGTCTCTTTCACTAGAGCAGGTTGTGAAGATTCAATTGGGGCAGGCCCAGAATGGCTGGCCTCGACTTTCCGTCCCACGGCCATGCGTTCAGCATTTCTCTTTTGTGCCATCTGCATTAGATTTTCCGCAGCCATGCCTTTAGAAAAATCGCCAGGTAGATCTCCCAAATCTGTAAAAATATCTCTGAAGGAAAACTCCGCCCGACCCAAAGTGGATGGTGAGTCAAGCTGGTTAAGACCGGCTGTCTCAAACGCCAAGTTTAGAGCCTCGTCAACCTCTTCAGCCTCCGCAGCAAACTCTCTCGTTTGTCCGGCAACTACCTCAACCACCGTCTCTGCGCCTTGCTCTGAATCATAAGCTTCGAAACCAATTTGTCTGAGGGACTTGAAGCTGGCGAAGATAAGAGCCGTAAGGTGGTGTTCGCCGGATGGGATCGGGATGTCGTCTGCAGCTAAAAACGTGGTATAAGTAGGCTCGTACCGCAGAAGTATATTGGCGGCTCTCCCTTGCTTTTGTACGTTTGGACGGCCAAAATACTTGTGTGCAGTCTTAATCTCCGCAAGGACTGCTTTGTCAGCCGAAGTCTGAATCTTCTTCAACTTATTGCCTGCAAAAACGAAGGATTAGACTTGAAGAGAAAGCCGAGTAAAAGAAAGATCAATAAACATAAGGAGTTACTTGGCCACCTGGTTCACCCCTCTTTCTAGGAACGGGGTCTAGGAGATCTTCGTTCTCGCCGAATTCCCAGTTACCGCGGACATTGACCATGACATCGTCAACTCGTTTGCCATAACTGGCAAGCATGGTTACCAAGTGATGGTCGGTGTCCTTGGCCCTGAGAAAGTAGCGCTCAAGCCGACCGGAGGATTTGGCCAGAGCGTAGCAGTGCCGAATCGTCGGAATGCCGAGGTTGATCCTAAGGCGCCGATTCAGTTCTACGATTCCTATTATGATTCGAAAGAAATTCACATTGGGTTGAGAAGGAATCAGACCCCAATGGCGAAGGACGACCCTAAGAAATGGGTGCAAGGGAAAGCGAACCCCGCCCTCCGCAATGGATTGGAGAGGAAAGATGATGGTATTTTGGTCCCCCCTCTCCATATCAAGGGTATTGTCCATCACTAGAGATATATGGACATCATTAGGGATAGAGAAATGTTTCCGAAACCCAGAGATACAACCCTTGGAAAGGTGGTCTTTCAAATGCTTAGCCATTCTAGTAAGGATTCGGGTATTCTAAATCAAAAATGAACACGGAAAATAGGATTACAAAGAGGAGAAGAAAACTTACGAGAGGTAAAGGAGACACAGAGAGGCGGGAAGAGGTTGCAGAAGACGCGAGATAGAGGAGGAATTTCAGCTGGCAATCCAGGAGGCCCTAATATTCAAAAAGTGTGCATTCGAAGAGATTAGAGTTTCAAATCGTAATAAATGCAAAAGATGCACGAATGAGGCGGGAACGTATAATGATTACCAAAAGGCCTGTGTTCTGACGTACACATTGGGATAGGTGAAGCTACCTAATTTATGTTTCACTTGACTTTTCGAATTCGAAACCAAACACACCAATTAACTGCCGTCAATGGGGAGTTTGGGGGGTAATTGTGGGAGCCGAATAAAGGGCAGAGTCAAAAGCGTACGCTTCGAAGGATGGACATTTGTTCGGCTCTAATCTGCACGGTTAGGAAGCCGATTACAATTAACAGGCTGAATAACTATGGGGCCAAATAAACAAGCGGTTTGAGAGTGGAAAGTGGACCAGGCCCTGAGGCCCTGTAAACAAGTATAAATAGAGGAACAACAGTTAAAGAAAGGTACGTGAGAACTATGGAGTTTAACTTAGAACATAAATAATCTTGAGTGTAGAGACTGACTTGCCCGTCGGATTGCTAATTCCGGCACCCCCGACCGGAGTGTTTATTCCTTTTCAGGTGACCAGAAGAGGATCAATAACATCCCCCAGGATCAAAAGAGTATTTCCAAACCACATCCCCACACCAAGTGTTCAGCGATTCCCAGCTCATTGTCGGACAAATCACGGGGCAATTCGATGCCAAGGAAGGCACAATGTGGGCTTACAGGGATATTGCTCTCCCCCTTGCTCGTCTCTTCAACACTTTCCACATTAAGCACATCCCGCGGGAAGAAAACTCCAAGGCAGATGAGATGGCTCAATTAGCTTCTGCCGACCAATCAGACCTCAGCCACGATGTCCGCCTTGAGAACCTGGCCCACCCCGTCATTTCCCCAAACCAGCAGCAAGTCCACTTCCTCCAAAATGAACCCATTCCATGGGCGGCCGACATCTTTTTATTTCTGACAACGGGGGAACTACCAGACGACAAACAGCAGGCAGCCAAAGTCAGGGCTCGGTCGTCCAACTACATTCTTATCAGTGGTCTTTTGTACAAACGTGGTTTTTCACGCCCATACCTGAGATGCCTCAATCCTGCTCAAGCGACCTACGTGATGAGAGAAGTCCATGAGGGTGTATGTGGTAAGCATTCGGGTGCCAGGTCACTAGCCCACAAAATACTCCGCACCGGTTACTTCTGGCCCACTCTCAACCAAGATGCCGCTGAATTCGTGCTTAAATGTGATAAGTGCCAACGCTTCGCCAACATCCCTCATGCTCCTCCTACAGAGTTGATCACACTCTGCAGCCCTTACCCATTTGCCAAATGGGGGAACGACCTAGTTGGCCCATTAACCCACCGGTCGAGGCCAAACCAAATTCGCAATTGTCGCCATTGATTACTTCACTAAATGGGTGGAGGCGGAACCCCTTGTTACAATTACCGAGCGAAACACAACCAGATTCATCTGGTAATCGATGGTGTGCCGATTTGGCATCCCTCAAGCGATCGTCTCCGACAACGGCAAACAATTTGACAATGCCAAATTCTGGAAATTCTGTGCAGAACTTCAAATCCAACCATGTTTCTCTTCCCCAGGTCATCCCCAAGCCAATGGCCAAGTTGAGGTTACCAACTGTTCTCTTCTGAAGTTCATTAAAACTAAGCTCGAAGCTGCTAAGGGACTCTGGACGGAGGAATTACCAAATGTACTCTAGGCGTACCGCACTACAGCCCGAACCCCTACTAGGGAGACCCCCTTTCGCTTAACATACGGCGCTGAGGCGGTCATCCCAGTGGAAATCAGTCTGCCTACCCCGAGGATTCTGCACCCAAATCCAGAACTCACTGAAGAACTGCATCGAGCCGACCTAGACCTAATTGAAGAGCTCCGAGAGACCACTGTTGTCAAACAGGCCTCATATCAACAGAAAATGAGAACTCACTACAACTGCAAAGTCCAACCAAGGGAGTTCGCCGTAGAAGACCTTGTTTTGCGCGAAACCACTCTTGCCACAAAAAATTCGGCTGAGGGCAAGTTGGCAGCCAAGTGGGAGGGACCTTACGGCGTTAAGGCCAGACCTCGTCCGGGCACTTACCGACTTCAGAACATGGAAGGTCGAGATCTCCCCCCATCCGTGGAACGCCAAGCACTTGAAGTGTTATTTTCAATGAAGCCCTATTTTGTATTAATCAGTTGCTATATTTTTTCTTTTGACAATCTACGCACTCGAATGTTCTTATTCTCTTCTCATATGCTGTAAATTCATGATCAAATGGGCTACACTTTACATGACAACAATCTTATATCTCAGTTATCTGTGTGGTTTTCCAATAACGCCCTGATTGCAGCCTCAGCTAGACTGAGCACGAAGAGCATAGCCAGACCGAGTTACTTAAAGCCTCAGCCAGACTGAGCACCAACGGCTCAGCCAGACTGAGTTACTCAAAGCCTCAACCAGACTGAGCACAAAGGGCTCAGCCAGACTGAGTTACTTAAACCCTCAGCAAGACTGAACACGAAGGGCTCGGCTAGACTGAGTTACTTAAAGCCTCAACCAGACTGAGCACGAAGAGCTTAGCCAGACTGGGTTACTTAAAGTCTCAGCCAAACTAAGCACGAAGGGCTCAGCCAAACTGAGTTACTTAAAGCCTCAGCCAGACTGAGCACCAAGGGCTTAGCCAGACTGAGTTACTCAAAGCCTCAGCCAAACTGAGCACGAAGGGCTCAGCCAGACTGAGTTACTTAAAGCCTCAGCCAGACTGAGCACGAAGGGCTCAGTCAGACTGAGTTACTTAAAGCCTCAGCCAGACTAAGCACGAAGGGCTCAGCCAGACTGAGTTACTTAAAGCCTCAGCCAAACTGAGCACGAAGAGCTCAGCCAGACTGAGTTACTCAAAGCCTCAGCCAGTCTGAGCACGAAGAGCTCAGCCAGACTGAGTTAATTACGGCTCAAACGTCCTTACGACTTCATGTTGGTAGCATAGTTGCCATACTTGGTCAAATTCCAGGTCCATGATTTCACACATTTGAACATTCTTTACATTTTTTAACTTTTTTTTCCCAACCTAGTCCTTCATTTCTCAACACTCTTACAATACGCATTAAAACTTCACATTTTAAGACCTTTACATTGCAACGTTCTTATTGATAACGCCCTTTGCATCATAATTTTCTCACAAGCTAACTTGGCTCCCTACTTCTCAATTTTCACTACAATTTATACACCAGCCTTATTTGCACAACCATTCCCATTCTTTTCAAATTTACAAAAATAAAGGCCACAGAGTGACAAACACAACTCAGAATTTTATTTCTTCACAGACTTATACACAAGTTTACCACAAAAGTTACACACCCAACAAAAAAGAGAGAGAAAGAAAAACAACCACAAACAACGAAACAACAAAATTTTTATTTATTTATTTACAAACGAAGTACAAAAATTTTACATTCTTCATTCCTCCTCACTCGAAACAAGATCTTCTTCGTCAACTCCTTCATCTAAGGGGGTCTGGGCCACATCATCTTCCTCTACTCTAACATTGTTGAAGTTCAAGTCTGGGAACAGCTCTTCAGTCTTTTGCTTGAACGTTTTCCAGCCGCTGTCCTAGAACTCTGCCATCTCATGTTTGTAGAAGTCCGACCATTGGAAGCTCTAAATCACTTCTTCTTCACTCCTACTCCCAGCGGTCGCTCCCGATGGGCTAGCCACCCCAGACCCCTCTCTTGCCAAGCTCTGGGCGATTGCGACATCAATAGCCATCTGAAAGTCAGCGGACCCCTTGAACTGTTCTACCGCTGCAACGCACAAGTCAGGGTACGTCGCCCTCTCAGATGCTAGCTTGCTCCTTTCTTCCTCCAAGGCCCTCTCCAGCCTTGCCTTCTCCACCGTCGCCTTGGCGCTCGTCTGCCAACTCCTTCTCTAACCCAGCGATCTTCGAATCTGCTTATTCTTTTTCCTTGATCGACTAGGCCCGCAGATCCTCGTTGCAAGTCATGGCCTCATCCCACCATTTGTTGGTGACGGTGCAGGCCTTCTGCGCCTCTTCCAGCTTCTTCTGCTCGCTCCCTAATTGGAACTCGAGCGATTCTGCCTTACGGCATTCTGTCTCCAGCTCTAACTTGGTTACGAGCAGCTCAGCATTGGCTCGGTCGGCTGAATAGCCCTGCACCATCGCCAACACTTCCATCTTTTTGGCTTTTTAGGCCTCTTCCAACCCCCTAGCACACACGCTCCGTGCGGTCCTCCTCCACCCCTCAATTTTCCTCCTCAAACTTTCCAGTTTAGCCTTCGCCTCCTCCAACTTTACCTTCAGTGGCCCCACTTCACCTTTGGCAGCCGCAGCCTTTCTCAGTAGGGCTCCTGTTAGGGCAGTTGCCTTTATCTAAGCAGAGCACAACCCCTTTAGCAGTTCGGCCTCAGTGAAACTAGCCATCAAACGCATTGCCGCCTCCTCCACCACGCCCAAGAGCCGGTCGGCAGCAGTCCTGGCTGGGCCTCCTTCTCCCTCCAGTCGCCCAGAATCTGCTGGAGCGTGGTAGATAGCAGTTTTCAATTTGACCCCCTCTCCCTCTCCTTGGGGGGTAACCCCTCCCTCTGGCTGTTGCTCTGCCCTCTCTTCAGACCCAGCCGCCCTATCTTCAACTTGTTTTTCAGGGCCAATCGCCCCACTCATCATCTCTTTTGATGCCTCCTCCAACCCCACTTCCGGGGCCTTCTCCACCATCACCTCCTTCCTCCTCTTCAAGGCGGGCTCCTCCTCACTCTCCCTCACTCTCTTCTTCTTCTTCTTTAACAACACCTCCATCTCCTTCTTATTTCTCTCATCCAGAGGATCCACTGGCGGCGGTCGTGGCTCAAAGTTACCCAGATCTTTCTCCCCTAGCGGCTTCGAGCGTGGTCAGATTCGCTCCCTCACGATCGGCTTTGGAGCAGGTCCCAATTGTGTCTCCTTATACTTGTTTGCTCGGGCGAACAGTCTCCTCTCCTCCTCCTCCTCTTCCTTCCTCTGCGCCTCTAGCTCCTCCCTTGCTGGGTCCTTCCCCAACGGTTGCGGCCCCAAGTTCAAGGCAAACAACATTGAAGGCAGGACCAGCTCATCCCACTTCACCCCTTTCTCTTCCCTCTATTCCCTCACCCTCTTCACTCGGTCTTCGGCTGCCCCATCCAACTTCGGCTCGACTGATTTGGTAGGGACCTTCCACGTTGTACGCACCCCAGCCCCACCGTTCGCCATTACAAAGAACTATCTCGATCTCCATCCCTTCACCGACAATGGAAGACCCACCACCAGACCCCACCCCACCACTGCTTCCAGCGTCACCCAGGTCTCCTGCTGACCGGAGGCCATGTAGTAGGAGAAGAACTCCTCTACTGTCATCGTCGTCCCTCCGATCGCCTGCGGCCAGGTACTCGCGCACGCTATTACTATCTTCCAGGCGTTCAACATCAGTTGCCCTGGTGCCGCTTCTAGCTTGTTTAGCACATCCACCACTACTTGGGGAAGAGGTAGCCTCAAACCCCCTCACAACGCCTCCTCGTACAAGCTAAATTCACCCGGCCACACATCTGATGCCCTTTCCTTGGTTACGGGCAATCTTAGCCCTATCTCCGAGGGAATTTGATACTTCTTCCTTATTCCCTCCAACTCCTCTGCTGTCAGTACGGATCTGTCCGGTTTGGTGTGCCAATGGCCCGGCTCCACTTGGCTAATAGGTCTCGCAGCCGAGATTATTCTCTTAGAGCGAGCCCACATAGCTTGACTTGCTCTCTCCCCCTCGCTACGCTCCGTACGGTATTGTTCCGCCTAATCTACCGCATCGTCGTTGCCTAATGGATCAACCCTTGCGGTTGTTGCTTCCTCTTGGGCCATCTCTCTCGTGTGTCTGCGAATAGCTTCAGATGCTGGTGCAAGATAGTTCACAAAATGTTTCAACGGTGTATCACTCGACACGAAGGAGTTTACACTTGGAATATTTCGGTTATTTGCAAAGAGATTTGTAAAACAGATAATACCAAAAGCTCAAGGTTTGCCTATATTCTAAGGGTCACAATTAAATTTTACCAGTTTGAAAATTTTAAAAAATCCACCAAAACTGTCTTTTCAACACCCTACATTGACCTATCGTTTCATTTCTTGCTCAATGCCTAACCTTCCCCATCACGAGATTTCGCCACGTGTACGCCCACGATCCACTGCCCCCTTTCCCCTTCCATGTCTTTTCCATTTCACTTCACCACACGACTTGCCGCCCCTCGAGCCCCACACCACACCACCTACCATTCGTGGTCGGTCCTCCTCATGGTCGATTCCACCACTCAGTCACCCTTCGCGGTCGGCCTTCCTCATGGTCGGTACCACCACTCGGCCACCTTTCGCGGTCGGCCCTCCTCATGGTCGATCCCACCACTCGGCCACCCTTCGCGGTCAGCCCTCCTCATGGTCGGTCCCACCACTCGGCCACCCTTCGCAATCGGTCCTCCTCATGGTCGGTTCCACCACTCGGTCACCCTTAGCGGTAGGCCCTTCTCATGGTCGGTACCACCACTCGGCCACCCTTCGCGGTTGATCCTCCTCATGGTCGGTCCCACCACTCGGTCACCCTTCGCGGTTGGCCCTCCTCGTGGTCGGTCCCACCACTTGGCTACCCTTCGCAATCGGCCCTCCTCAGGGTCGACCCCTCACCTGGCCCTCCTCCGCGGCCACACCGCCTTCGACCCACCTCTCGGTCGGTCCTCACCCCGCCAGTCTTTCACAACCATCGTCTTCCTTCTTATTTCCTTCGTTGGACTAAAGCTGCACTCGGGAATGGGAAGACTACTGACATGGGTAAGCCCATCACTTAGGCCCCAATACATAATTCAACTAATGAGGCCCAACATGGCTGGAACTCAACATGGCATTAAGAACCATTGACACTTAGACACGTGGCAGGTGAAGGACAAGCCACATAAGCAGGCAAAGATCCTGCAAAGTTATTACACTACACATCAGCCATTAATGAAGCCCCTTACAACATTTATTGCAATAAGCCCTCCCTGTTGACACAGAACGACCTCACCATGAACAAGGCAAGCTAGAGCATAAACTTTCGGCCAAGATGGCAGGTCGGAAGGGACAACGAAATGATTACCAAAGGATATAAGCAGACGGCGAAGACAATAAGAAGGTTAAGCTTTCTATCTCTAATCTATCTCTACGCTCCACTTCTCTTTCTAACTTGCTCGTCGGAGGGTTCGCTAGGGGACTCCCCGTTCCTCGTTGAACTCTTGTTCAGGTCCTCTGGTGGGCTTGGTCATTTGGACACTAGTTTGAGGAGCGTGGATCAGTCCGACCCGTTCCACCTGGAACACGCTGTATCATCAGGGACAATGATAGGTTTTCTAAGTATAAATGAAAAAACCATAAGGCGCCTCATTATACAAAAATTATAATTCTATATTATTATTCTACTTTTGTTTTTAAAAAAACATGGAAGGCCATAGCGTGAGGAGAGAAAAATCTTACATGAGACAATACTCAAATTCTTAACCTCTTATATGTAATAAGATATAGAGATTTTGATTATCTGATTAACAAAACTAGCTAGTTCGCTTTTGTGGATAAAATTCTCATCACACCAATCTAAGCAAGATATGATCTTTGATTAACATAGCTAGGACTTAAAAGAATTTATTTTCTTACATCTAATTTTTTTCAATTGATAGGCGATAATTACAAAGAATCTAACTTCTCACCCGTTGGATACGTGGGCTAACTAGAGTTCATGCTCTGATGATTATGTTGTCAAATTGGGCTGAGCTAGTTGGAAACCGTCTTCAAGAGTTGGGCCGCGTAGTGGGCCAAGCTATGTCTTGGAGATAGCATGGTTGTGGGCTGAGCAGAGAACAGGCCAGTCAAAGATGTTTGACCGGACTATCAAAAGCCCACATCCTTGGACCTAGCTACTTCCTAATAGTGGTCAACACTTTGACCTAGCTACAATGGAAGGCGGTCAAACAGACTGAGAATAGAGGTGTGGCCGAGCTAGGAAAAGAGTTGCGCAATGTTAGCATGGTGGCGCGCCATGCAATCTTGGCACGGTACTGCATGTTGCACAGTTAGGGCAATGACAGATAGAGCAAAGTTGGCTTAGCTGATTGATAGGAAGCTGAGTAAAGAGTTGTACCATCTTACTTGGCTTACAGTGTAGGGGGTGTTTATCCTTTAGGAATGTAATTCCTAGGAGGACTCTACAAAAGAGAGTTCGAATCCTACTAGGATTATGCCATGCAGAACCTATAAAAGCTCAAACCAAACCCTATCTCAAGTATTGCAATTTCGACTCTCGAATTCACAGAGCTTTGGCTTCCTTAGTCTACTTGCTGACTTTGGCATCGGAGGAGTTTCCGGCACACACCCGTTGGCTAGCTCACATTTGTGATTTTAGGTGTTACGACAATGTTTGGAGGAGTGTAAGTGTCACAACCCAAACCCACCCCTATAGGTTTAATTTTGTAACCGGCCAGTAATCTTGAGATAAGCCATGGCCTCTGAACAGAATAAACAAAATACAGGGTCTAGCGGAAGCAAATACAAACATACAACGTCTATAGAGTTGTGTAGACATACATGGGACAGAAAAATTAAAAATTATATTTACAACATATGTGACACCATTAAAGTGTCAGTCCTACATCACCATAAATACAGATAAACCCAAAGAAACTAACCCAAAAAAAAAACTTAAACTTGTATTATGCTCACAAGACTTGATCACAAAACATTTCGGAACCTCCTCGGGAGGCACACCGGTTGGCTGACTCAAAGGATCTCCAGGTGAACCTCACTAAGCCTGGTCCTGCGCCTGATCACCTACATACATAAATAATACAGCGAGCTGGAGCCCAATGAATAACAACCGAGTAAAGGGTTATGAATGATGTCCAATACAGAATCAGAAATCAAAGTTCATATCGGAAACAGATTCAGATTCACATACTTATACAAATTTCATAAGCAGTTATATGTGGTACATCCATTGGCTATCAGATCAAATTAGTCATAAGACCCACATGCATAGTCGGTACCGACGACCATAAAGGTCAATATCTTGTGCACAAATAGTTGTGGTATTGTTACCCCCAAGCGAGGGTCCCATGGACATAGGCCTCGGTATTGTTACCCCAAGGCAAGGATCACATGAACATAAGCCACGATATTGTTACCTCCCGGCAAGGGCCACGTGCACATTGACCATGGTATTGTTACACTTGGGCGAGGGCCACGTGAACAAAGGATGCCAAAAGTATATTTCAGAAAAAAATGGACATTTATTAATAATTCACAAAATAGCATTTCATAAAACAATTCATATTTTATCCTTCGGAAAACACTTATAATCAACATATCTTTACAAAACTATTACTCACAGATAGCTCCAATAATAGAAGAGTCAAAACAAGCAAATCAACGATCTATGGCGCGTGACCTACACAAACACATAACGAATACACATTGAAACACAAGCTCGCAAAACACTTAACTTATTTAATTTTTATCTTGATTTTTTCGCTCGACGGGCTCTCGACTGTCACTTGAGCATAAGACAGGGTAAACAGGGCCTTCACTCAAGCACAACTTCCAATGCTCAAGCGGTCTACAAAAGTCTATAAAACTTCTAGAAGCTCTCATTTTACGCTCGAGCGCAACTTCTGTCGCTAGAGTGGAGGTTCGAAAACAAGAGTGGTCGCTCGAGCGCAAGTTTTGCCGCTCAAGCTAACCCTCAAACTCTACAAAAGTACTGGGAGCTCACATTATCCACTTGAGCGTAGACTCCACCGCTCAAATGGAGAGCGCAAATTCTGAAATTTCTAGATTGGTGATACAAGTTAAAAATCCATTTTCAAAGCATCAAAACACATCCTTTTGGGCCAAAAACTTGAGAAAACATATGTAAACTTTTAAAACTTTGTGATTTCAAAATCATTTCACAAAATCATGCCCCAAAAGCAAGTGAATTATAGTAAATTCAAGCTCAATACTCATGATACAAACATATATGTAATTTCTTTGAACTTAAACCCTTCAAATCATGCTCAAACAAGGTAAATTGATGGAAAACAAGATGAAGTCTCAAAACTAAGTTGAAAGCATGACATGCATGGAAAAATTACTTGAAATCAACTTTAAAATACTATGAAATGCACATGCATGCTTTAATCTTCTTCTTTCCTACTTCATTAGTTCATTCATGCATTAATCTTTCATTATCTTTTGAATCCACAATTTCAATGAGTCAACTACATAACTTAAGGGTTGGATTTCTTACCTACAAATCTTAATTTCTCAAATTCTAACTAAGTTCAAGCCAATTCCTTCAAATTCTCTAGCAACCTCCCTAGTTGAGCTTGATTTCTTTTTCCTCTCTCTCTCTCTCTCTCTCTCTCTCTCTCTCTCTCTCTCTCTCCAACGGTTGTAGGCTCAAAGATGAGGGACTGAAGAAGTCTAAAATGAACTAGTGGAGTCCAATTATCCTTATATAGGCTAGTTAAATCAAATATTATTAAAGATAGATAATTAAGCTTAAGTCTAATTGAATATATTCTAATTATTTCGTTCTGAATCGAATTCTAATTCAACATACCATAAAATTCTAAAAATGTTGATTAACATGTATTCTCAATCAATTTCACATTTTGTGGCTGATAAAGCCTTCAATTCGCAAAAAGAAACAGAAACACAGACAGATCTTTCTACGACAAACAAATATAAATACAAATAACATATAACACATGCAATTAACGTTAAGTTTTCATCTTAATTACGTATTAGCAGTCTTAATCAAGAATCATGGGCTAATCACATATCAAGGTTGTTACAATAAGCTTGATCAACAGGATTATACGAGTAAAGATTATTTTGTGCTCGTATAATTGGCGCCATCTGTGGAAAAATCTCAGAGAACTTACCTTTTGATCAAGTTTTCCTTCAGTAAGCCTTAATGGCGCACAATGAAGATCTACTGCATTCTGCCATCGATGGCCAAACGCTGGAAACAAACAGGTGGCGGGAGGATTTGCGTCTTGCTCTGCGCATGGTGGACTTAGACCCTCAACGACGGAACCCTCACAAGGGTACATGAGAAAAGCGGGGTTTGAGCCCTCGCCACTCCTGAAGCCCAGACAAGGGAACGAACAGATACCCAAGTTCTGGAGGATCACATGAGGGAACGTGATGAGTAGATAAGAAGGATAGCGGTAGACATGGAGGCTTTGAAGCACCAAGTAAGAGGTAAAGGTATGGCTAGGGTAGAAATCCATGAAAATCGGACGTGATCTCATCATTCTGGAGATCATGATAAATACGCCGCACCTACACACTCTGGGAGTAGAAGCCTTAAGACGGGCAGCTCCTAGTCAAGGACTTCCAAAACTCGTTACTCCAAGTCTGAGAGGACGAGGTCTGAAAGATCATACACCGAGGGAAGCATCGACCGTCGCACTCTCATCAGACATCTTGGCGATACACAGAGATGCCCAGATAAGAAGATTTATACATTGTCTTGGAGGCAAGGGCATGAAGGAGAGAAGTTGCCTAAGCGCAGGACCACCAAAGGGTATCTGCTTTGCATCAATTGGCTCTGAGGACACATGGAAGTGTCGAGATTACCATACCAATATCGCACTTTGCTTATAAGCCAGTGGGCAGAGCGCTGGCCAGATTGCAGAGTTCACCGTTCATACCAACAATTGAGAACGCGTGTGAGAACTTGTAGTTTTGCATATTAAATCATTTTGGTAATTATATTTAGCAATTTAAATTTTGTAATCAACATCTATAATCCAATCTCATAACAATATTTTGTGACCAAATTCTGTAATTAACTTTTAATTATATTATTATTGTTGTTGTCGTCGTCGTTGTCATCGTCGTCGTCGTTGTCGTTGTCGTCGTCACTTTTATGACTGTACAAATCTAATTCTTAATATATATTATTATGTATAAAGTTTTGCATTAATAATTTGTGCACATAAAAATTAACCCATAGAGATTAATTAGTTTAATCTCATGTCTTTTAGTTACATAAAATAATATTATAATATTAAAGTGACTCAAAATCATATATACACACACACACACACAAAAGGAAATTGAGAGAATGGCCGGTTGCCTCTTCCCAAGGTCTTTCCTTGGGCTTTGTTGTGCATGCCTATGCAAGAGCATGCTTCTCCAACAGCACACACAACCTCATTAGGTGGACAAGCATGCCTATAGATGGCAATTCAAACCAATAAGAAATTTTGCTAAAGATAAAATAAAGTAAAATAACAAAATAAACAAATACAATTTAAACACACATTTCTCTTCCACAATGCCTACATAAGGACCCCATCTTCAGCCACCTTCAGATGTACACGACTGAGCAAAGAGAAAAAGAGAGAGAAAGAGTAGAAAAGAAAAGAAAAAAGAGAGGAAGAGGAGAGGGTGCTTGGTGGTCACCATTTCAAAACTAATCTTGAGGATAGTTTGTAAAAACTCTTGAGGTAGGAATACTCAACCTCTATCCTCCCTTAGATATATATTTTTTTTAACTAAATCTATATATTAAAAATATGCAAGAGTGTGCATTGTTAATACACACATAGCAAGAATAGCTCAATGCATGTTTATATTTTGATAGAATAATAATTTCATGATTATATGATTTATATTCCTTCTTGCAAGCATAGATTAGATGGTTTAGCTACTAATTTTATCTTCTTATGTGTTCAAATATTCTCCATTGTTTGAAATAATCTTGCATGGGGGTAAAATGAGATAAGGTTGGTTCACTTTTACTCGAAACTTATACTTTCTTCACTGTTTCAGATTTTATCGGAGGTAAAATGCTTTAATAAATTGAAAATAAATTGTGTCAAAAATCTGTTGGCACTGGGAGTATATATAGGTGTTTCATACACATGTAAATTTTTATAAAATCATTGGACACCATTTTCTTACCGAAATAAATATTTTTCATAAGTGTTGTTCACAACACAGTAGAAACAGTGACTTCAAACAGGTCCCATTTTCTCTTCAAATGGTATTTTTCTGCACGACCACTTGGGATAGTTAGATATAAGAGTTATCTTTCATTTTCCGTTGATTTCACAAAAAATTAATAAGCCCAAGAGGAGAAATTTCAATTTTACTAAAATGCGACAGAATCTATCCAAGTTTCTTAGTAAAATTATTTGACCATCTTCCATTGGTTTTCAGTCTTCAAGATCTTCTATAAATATGTTCTAAACTCAAATATATAGCAAAAATTCTAATCTTACCTTTTTTTAGCATCGTTTGAGGCCCTTTTTTATTTTCCAAACACAGAACACTTGTGCTGGAAGTTGCTGTAACTCACTGTCCCAGAAACCAGTTTTCTTTCAAATTTTATTTCTCCACTTTAAAATCGTTCGTAGCCCTAGTGTTCTTCTCAAAATATTTTCTTAACTCAATGAACTAGTACCAGTTAAAATATCGTAATAATTGAATTCGTTTGGTATAGGTTTCAATATTTTTAGTCTGACCCTACATTGCTGAAAAGAAGAAGTGTGAGAAATTCGTTGAAATTTTGTGATGACTCCTAAGACATTCTATAATATTTATTTTGGTTGCCATACATGATTATGTGCTTATGTCACTGGGGTTTGCAAACTAAAACTCGTACATGCATCAAAATGTGAATTCGATGAAGTAAAAAAACATGAAATTGAACCGATGCATTAAAGTTTAAAAGTGATGGGATGAGCCTGATTTAAAGTCTCACACAAGTGAGTTACGAACCCTAACATGGCACGAGAAGGTATTTTGGTTCTTATCGGTATAGGCAATATAAGGTTGGTGGTGTGGGTGTCACAACATAGACCGTTCCCTTGGGGCAGACCGTGATGTCAGGACTCGGGTACGTAACCCTGGTGCGTGGGCATCATTGGCAGTTACCGCAAGTAACATTTGAATATTTGACCAAGGGGGAGTCAGAATTGCCCATGGCCATTGCTTAGCGGTTGAGTGGAAATAGTGCTCCGCAAAGAGTTACTTAAACTTATCTAATAAACTAAATATATGTGAATTTAAAAGAAAAGTTGGCATTTTGCTTATGATGAAATACTGCTTCCACTTGCCATTGTTCTTATTATCTATTATTATTATCTCAACTAATAGTATTCATATTATGCTTATTAAATGCTGCTTGTTATTCTGTTACTACAAAGTATTCATTAATTGTGAGTATTACTATCGGGGTGGGTATTTTCGAGGTTGTAGTATCTTATTGAGCTCGTCTCTCATTAGTATTCCCATTGTCCTGGCATTTTATGGCAGGTACTGAAGAAACCAAAGGAAACACCGAGGTCTTCGGAGGCAACGTTCAGCCTTGGTTAACTTGAAGTGTGCCCAAGTCCCATGAACCCTTTTTCTAATTTTTCTAGTTTTTCTCTAGTTTGTTTTTATATTTGTGTTTTTCTTTCATGAATGTACTAAGACTAAGCTTTAAGTTTGATTGAAGTTATAATTTAAGAACTTTTAAATTTTTGATTTGTTAATTAATGGATGATGGAAAACTTTGTGGCAACAATGATTAGAAGTTCTTAATTAAGAAAATTAATTTTAAGTTTTAAACCCTATTATGATGTCCTCAAATTTTGGGGCGTCACAATGCGTCTTTGCTGGTGGGCTTTAACCAGCCCAAGTTCACAATCTACGACGGGAAATCAGTTCCTTACAAGCACCTTAACCACTTTCAACAAGAGATGGCTATACATAGGCGGAATGAGGCCTTGATGTGCATAATGTTTTCGTCAAGCCTTAGCAACCTAGGCTTGACTTGGTTTGAGAGATTACCAGAGGGCAGCATTGCCTCCTGGACACAACTCACAGAGGTGTTTAACAAACACCAAGACACCTATAAAGATTGACCAATTGCTCGCCATTGACATGAGCGAGAAGGAGACACTAAAGTATTACAACAACAGGTATTGAGAGACATTCAACCAAATAAAAGAGTGTCCCACCAACCTAGTTATTGCCCAATACAAGTGCAGACTTCCAGTTGGGCACAGATTGAGAGATTCCATGACCAAGACTCCACCATTACCATAGAAGCTTTGATGGAAAGAGTGCAACAACACAGCAAGGTGAAGGAGGATGACACCCGCGCAAAGGCAAAGTCTAGCACAACAGTGATGTCAGACAAAAAAACTTCGGCCAAAGTTAACACGATTGGAAAGAAAGGAAGGTTAAACTATGGTAATCATAGTGACTCTCTCTAGAATAGCAAAGAAAACAAGGCCAGAAAGCTGAAAGTCCGCACGATTATTATGACGGTTTTCAAGAAGCCCATCTACCGCATCCTTAACGAGATACACGATGAACCCTTTGTTTAGTGGCCAGCCAAATTAGGTGAAGCGCAATTTTGGCATTGAATTGAAGATTGCACGTCGTTGAAACAGCATCTGGAGGAACTAGTGATGGCAAGCCACCTAGACCGTTATATTGAAGAGAGAGCTCGGTCAGCCCCTCAAAACAGAAATATACCAAACGGAATGCCAGTAGATGGTTCACCTCAAGGTGAGATCAACGTGATCCATAGGATCATTGAACATAAACAAGTCTACAAGCTTCGTGGGATAATAAAAAAGGCGGAACACATGAGGGAAGTACTAAGTATTCAGCCAACCTTGAAGAAAGGGAAGACAGAAATAATGTAATCTTTTTCTCTGACAGAGACTTAACAAGGTTGCAAAACCCCTATAATGACGCGCTAGTGGTTACTTTGTGCATCAAGAATTTTGATATCAAGAGGATATTGATTGATTGAGGGAGTTCGTGTGAGATTATGTTCTACAAGACCTTCAAGCAATTGAGGTTGGATGATATGGACTTGGTGCTAGCCACGTCACCTTTGATGGGTTGTAATTCAATACATGAATGGCCGATTGGCAAGATAATTCTTCCGAACAAAGTAGGCTCAATGGTCAAACAAGTGGAGTTTTGGGTTTTGAAAGTCCCTTCCACTTACAACTTCATCCTTAGGAGAGCTGGTTACATGCCATGCAAGCGGTAGCATCAACCTACCATCAAGTAATCTGGTTCCCAAATGAAGCCGAGGTAATTGAAGACGTTTTGGGAGACCAAATCATGTCTAAGCAATGCTTCGTGACAGTGAATGGCAGCCGCACTTTCTAGCTCAGCTCAGCTTAGCTTTATCCAGCATTAAGAGAAAGGAGATCAGGTATTTTTTTATCTTCAATCTCGAACTGTTTACCTGGACGCCATATGACATGCTTAGCATTGATTCAAACTTTATCTGCCACCAACTCAATGTCAAGCTTACTACCAGACTGGTCATACAAAGAACTCGCAGATCAGCTTTACACCACGTCGATGTAATGGCCGAAGAAGTGGGGAACCTGCTAGAAACAGGTGCAATCAAAAAAGTGTATCATCCTAACTGGATTTCAAACATAGTGGTCATGCCAAAAAAGAACGGCAAGTGGCACGTTTATGTCGACTATAAGACAATCAACAAGGCGTGCCTAAAGGACAGTTTTTCTTTGCCAAGGATTGATCAATTAATGGACCTAATAGCATGCCACAACTGACTCAACTTCCTGGATGCATATCGTGGATATCACCAAATCGCTATGTACAAGCCATACTAAGGGATCACTTCCTTCACAACCCCAAGGGGGTTGTATTACTACAAGGTCATGCCCTTTAGCTTGAAAAATACAGGGACAATATTTCAATGAATGGTCACCGAGATGTTTGTGCCACTGTTAGGAAGAACAATAGAGGCTTACATCGATGATATAGTAATCAAGAGAAAGGATGAGTCAAACCATCTCAGCGACCTAGCAGAGATGCTCCAGATTTTGAAGACTCACAAGCTACAGCTAAATGCATCCAAGTGTGCATTTGGCATGAGATTGGGCAAATTTCTGGGCTTTTTGGTGGCCAACCATGGAATAGAGGCAGATCCTTCCCAAATCAACCCCATTCAAGAACTTGAAAGGCCAAACACTATTAAGGAATTATAACATCTAACGGGGTTAGCTGCAACACTAAACAGGTTCATAAGTCGGTTGTTAGACCGATGCAGACCATTCTTTCTAGTGCTTAAGTCGATGTTCGAGTGGGACCGAGCTCTGGAAAGGTTGAGGGAGTACTTGTCTTTTCCACTACTTTTAGTGACCCCAGTACCTAGAAAAGAGTTATACCTATACCTTGCAATCTCTCAACACACCGTTAATGTAGTGTTGGTGCGCATAGAAGGAATACAACATTTGTCCATCTTCTATGTGAGCAAGACAATGCTACTTGCCGCTAGAGAAGCTTGCCTTAGCTCTAATGATGGCATCAAGGAATTTTCTGCACTACTCCCACAAGCACACTATTGTGGTGTTGATCACATTTCCTTTAAAGGCCCTATTTGAAAAGGCAAATTTTTCTAAAAGGATATTAAAGTGGCAGTGGAGTTAGGACAGCTCGACGTCAAGCTTCAACCTAGAACGGAAATAAAGGCCAAAGCATTGGCAGGCTTTTTGATGGAGTTTGCTCCAGGAAGTCATTCCATTTGCCCAGTTGACATAACTGAGGAAACTAAACAAATGAGGGGGAGTGTCGCGGGAATAGCGTAAACTCCTACAACCCAGCAACAAGTTGAATTACCACTTCAAGCAGAGGAACTGCACAATGTGCCATTGAACCTGGCAATGGTTGCACCACCTACTAAGGTCAATGATACATTACTAGGGGGTGATGAGGTAAGTCGTGCAACGACAAGTGCGATTTCCTATGACGTGCCTAAAAAGGAAATGGTAAGGCAATCGAGCAAAGAGATTGACAAACAAACGGTGGACAAAGACTTGGAAGAAATAATTGAAGTACCAAACCCCAAAACATCTTTAGACCCTTCTAATTGTTGGAAGTTGTTCACAGGAAAGATATGGAATTCTTTCATGGATGGAGTTCTAATAGGCATGGAGCTAAACTAGGAATAGTCCTCATCTCACCAAACGGCCTGACTATTAAACAGGCGATCAAACTTGGATTTCCAGCATCCAATATGAAACAAAGTACGACGCACTTTTGGCCGATTTGAAGTCTACCTTCTGGATGAAGGCTACCGAGCTAATGATGTACAACGACTCCTAATTGGTGGTTAACCAAATATCCGGTGAGTACGAAACAAAGGACAACAAGATGGCTATGTATCAGGAGTTGGTCAGAACAGAAATCAAGAAATTTGAAGTTGTCAAGATAAAAACAAATCGGCCGGGATAAAACAAATCGACCGAGATAAAAATAGTAAGGCGGACAAGTTGGTCAGCTTCGCATCTATATCAGACACTTCTATTCCAAACCCTTTGCTAATTGACTTCCTGCCAAGGCCAAGCATTGAAGAACTTGAAAGAACAGAGGTATTGTGCGCCGAGCTAGGTCATTCTTGTATAGGCCCATCATTAGCTTCTTAAAGGATAGGATTTTTCCAGAAGACAAGAAGGAGGCGAACAAAATTCAAGCAAAGTCACAGCGGTTTTGGCTTTTTCCATCTCTGGCACTGTATAAAAAAGTCTTTCACCGGGCCATACTAGAAGTGTGTCCACCCTAGCAAGTTTGAGGCCTTTTTGTTTGAAATTCGTGAAGGAATACGTGGAAGTCATCAAGGAGGGAGGCCATTAGCTTACTGAGCTATCTCACAAGGATATTGGTGGCCATGCATGCAAGCAGACGTAGAGAAGTATGTCAAGAAGTGTGAAAAGTACCCAAAGTTCGTGCATCAAATCCACCAATTGGAAAGAGAACTCTTACCTTTGGCCAGCCCTTAGCCTTTTGCAATGTGGGGTTTAAACATAGTGGGGCCACTCCCAATCGCGCCGGGCAATAGGAAGTTCTTTATTGCAGTGACTGATTACTTCACAAAGTGGGTAGAAGCAGAAGCGCTTGCTTCCATCAAGGGGAAACAGGTCAAAAAGTTTGTCAAACAGAACATCATAACTCGGTTTAGAATTCCCAAGGCTTTGATATCAGACAATAGCACTCAATTTAACGAAAGAATCTTCAGAGGATTTTGTGAAGAGCACAAGATAGAGTTCTACAACTCCACACCGTCATACCCTCAAGCCAATGGCCAACCCGAAGCCTTGAACAAAGTGATCTTGGACGGCTTAAAGAAACGATTGGAGAAAACAAAAGGAAAGTAGGTTGATGAGTCCCCCCATGTCTTGTGGGCCTATCGAACTATCCCTAGGCGGTCAACCAGGGAAAGCCCTTTGCCTTGGCCTACGGTATGGAAGCGGTCATCCCATTAGAAGTTGGCCTTCCCACTATCAGAAGCAAGAACTGTGACCCAAATTTGAATGGAGAAGAAATAACCTTGGAACTCAACCTTGCAAAAGAGTAAAGAGAGACGGCACTAATTCCCATTGCATCATTTCAGCAAGAATTATCTAGAAAGTATAACAATGCAATGCATCCAAGGCAATTCAAGATGGAAGATTGGGTTTTACGCAAAGTCATGGAGAACACTTTGGTGTATGGTGATGGCAAATTGGGACCCAACTAGGAAGGATCATATAAAGTAGTGGAGCTAGAAGAAAAATAAGCTTACCACTTGGAAGATATGGATTGCTGAGCTATTCCAAGACCATGGAACAAAGCCAACTTGAAGTTATTTTATTTTTGGCTTCAACACTTGTGACTTTTTCATTCATTTTGCTCAACATTAATAAAATAAGTAGACAGTTTTCTTTTCAGACTTTGCCTTGTTGTCGTTCACTATATGCTTATATTAAACTTTGAAAAATCTCTGCCTGACCAGTTAGCTCGGCAAAGTAAGTTAGCAGGATTGACCAACTTTTTGAAATCTTTGACCAAGCTAATAACTCGGCAAAGTGGGTTAGCAAGATTGACCAACTCTGGAAAATCTTTGCCCAACTGGTTAGCTCGGCAAAGGAGGTTGGCAAGATTGACCAACTTTTCAAAATCTTTAACCGAGCTGTAAAATGGGTTGGCAAGATTGACCAACTTTGAAAAATCTTTGCCTGACTAGTTAACTTGGCAAAGTAGGTTGGGAGGATTGACTAACTTTTAGAAAATCTTTGTCCAGCAGGTTAGCTCGACAAAGTAGATTGGCAAGATTGACCAACTTTTTTGAAAAATCTTTGCCCAGCTGGCTAGCTCGACAAAGTAGGTCAGCAGGATTGACTAACTTTTTGAAAAATCTTTGCCGAACTGGTTAGCTCGGCAAAGTATGTTGGCAGGATTTACCAAGTTTTTGGAAATCTTTGTCGAGCTGTATAGCGCAACAAAGTATGCATTGAAACTTGATTAAAACATCAAAACAAATTGGGCGAGAAAAAAGTTAGAGAATTTTCATTGATGCAAAAGCTAGTTACAAAAAAAAGGACAAACAGTACAAAAAGAACAAAGCAAAAAAACAAAAAAAAAACAAAAAAGCTAAAGTTATATCACAAGATCCTCATGTTCAGTCGAGTCATCAGGTTTGCCTTGAGTCAGCACGACACTAACACCATCTTCAACAATCCAATCAGCGATATCCTCTTTAGTAGCGGTACTCTGCTAAGTCTGGTTGGCATTGCCGAGCTGAAACATCAGGCTGCCGCGCTGGGACAATGGTTGGCAAGGCTGGAGCGGCGTTAGTCATCGGGCTATCCTCTTCATCCACCTCATGTAATTTTTGTTGCACAGCGTTAGCATACGCCGCTATATAACTTGGAATAAATAGAAAGGGGGATTTAGAAAGACCTTTGAATCAGTGGCCTGGCCAAGCTTTTCTGTCACTGCCTTCCAACCACATTTGAAGAAGATATCCTTGGCAGTCTCGCATTGCTGGGCGTAAGCCTTCTCGCCATCCGCATAACCTCGATCCTCAGCATCCTCCATTTTTTTCTCTAGTGCCTTGATCTCATCATCTTTGAGCTTCTTCAGCTCACACAAGTATCTGTTCTTTTTATTAACTAAGGCATTCTCTTTGTCCGCAACAACCATACGAACTTGCTTGGCCAACTGGTCCCGCTCGATACTTATCTCGGCCAGCTGCACTCTCAGTTCCCTTAACTCAACATCCTTTCCATTGTTATCCGCAATAGTCGTTTTGGTAGTCTTTCTCAACTCCAGTATACGCTGATACGCCACTTGACTTTTTTGCACGGCCTGTGAAACACATTGGATGCTAAATAACCGAGAAAATAATTAAAAGAATAAAGGACAACAACTAAAGACTTATAACTCACCAGAACCAAACATTTCATGGCCGACCTGATGGCTCTTCAGGTTTGTGAGTTCTCATGCCTTTCCACGTCAGCAAGAAGGCAGAGACTCTTGGCCATGTTGAAGGCCAATTGGTGGTCCTTGTCAGCGTAGATAGAGTCTGATGTGGTCATAGTTCGGCCCTTGTAAGTCAAGACTGGTGCCCATACTGAGGAGGGGAGGGGCTAGCCTGCTCAATTTGGCTACCCTCCAACGGAGTGTCCAAATCAAATAACTCGGCAGTTCGCTGTTCGGTCTCTTCTTCGTCCACCAAGTGCTACTCGGGGGGTGCAGTTTAGGCCCTTTTACTAGGCCGAGATAAAGAAGCCTTGGCCATTGAAAGGGCAACAAAGGCCACATTTATTTGCTTGGTGGGACGCTACTTGGTTTGGGCATCAGCAGGCGTTGAAGAAGTTTGTTCGGTGATGAAGGCCTGGAGTGCTCTCTTCTTAGCCATATCTTGTTCTTTGGTTAAAGGAATAAGGTTGATTTCAGGCAAAGTTAGAACAAGTTCTCCCGAAGGCTCTAAGAGGAAGTTTGTAACCTTATTTTTTCGTTTGCTGATGTATTAATAGGTCAGCTTGAAGTTGAGTAGATCGGTCTAATCTCTTTGTTTGTATCTCAACACGGAGCGGAGAGCATCCTGGTTTGCATAGGCATACGTCTCTTTTAGAGCGTTCAAATATGTCAAGGAAAATGCAAGTGTCAGCTCGGTGCATTCAATATAAGTTATGTGCATAAGGAAAGAAAATCGCGCTATCAAGCAAAGAGAAGACCGTGTTATGCATACCGACTGATCCCTTCTTACGGTTTATATTCCAACCCAGTGCTGGAGTCTCAACATCTTTATAGTTGCCAGAGACCTACAATAAGTCGTCATCATGCAAGTCTTTGTTCGGTTTTCTTTTGACCATCTTCTCACAGCTTCTTTTTATTTTTAAGTAATAGCACCTGCCATCATCTTTCTGGCCAAGTGTGTATTGATGGAATAGCTCGGCTAAGCCTAAATTGAGGCCTAGGCAATAGTTTAGCTCAGCTATACTGTTTATTATTTTGTATGTATTTGTGGGCAATTGTGTTGGGCAAAGTCTGGTTTTCCTTAGGAATTTATATAGCAAGGGTTAGACCGAGAAGTGTTGTCTGCCCTCAACTATGGATATCAAGGTAAAGAGGCAAAACCCTATTTGCTCCCAAGGCAGTATGTCTTGTTTGGCCAATTCAAATTGAACATCGTCTGGAATATTGTAATCCTCGCGGAATTCAACTATGGCACTTAGGGAGCTCACCATGCAGCAGTACTTGCCTATGGGAATAGTTCTTAAGTTAATAACTTAACAGGTTTGCTCGGTTTCACAGCGCGGCCGCAAATTGGTGTCTGTTTGCTCGATCGAATGGCGTCGCCAAGGGGCAATTGTGAAGGTGTGCGTAACAAAGCCTAGTTGAGTCTGCATAGTCGAAAATGAATTGTGTTATGCTCAAATGATTGACCAAGCTAAAACAACAGTGTAGATTAAGTATAGAGTGTAACGAAGCGTCAAGCAGGTTGCTTGGCTAAGAGAATGTGCGAACATTGTTTTTACCTCGGTCATTGAGATGTGTATGTTGAGCTATGGTAGCTTGATTTAGGATATGAATGTATAAGAATTCAATTTGTTTCCAAGTTTGAGCAAGGTTTTATCTCGACTCTAAAATACAAGCAAGGACTTAGCTCGGTGAGAAAAAAACTAGCAAGTTTTTAGCTTGGCTAGTCTAAGGAGCAAGGTCTTAGCCCAGTTCAGGCTTTAGGCAATGTTTTTAGCCTAGTTACACCACAGTTAGCTCGGTTAGCTATCTAGTGATACAACAAACATGAAGCTCGCTCGGTTCTAGTGTGATTTTGGATCAAATTCATGGTTATTAACTGATTTTCCCTAGATCAGTGTGTTCATTACAGAGAATAGAAACTGAGGGTCGTTTGAAGGCCGAGTTTAATCCCAAGACTAATTTTACTGAGATTCTAGTAATTATGAATGTTTTAGCATGCTTTATGGGCATGGGTAGCGAAATAACACTCAAAACATGAAGAACTCAACAGTAAGATACCAAAAAAAGTGAAACTTACTGATTTGGGCTCGAAATCAAATTCCCACCAGTAGAAAAGTGTCTTCGTGTGATTGTGAGCTTACAATTGCGGTGGATGTGTTTCAATCTGAGGTAGAAATGCAAGAATATGAAGGGATGGAGCTCTAGTTTTAGGATTAGTGCAATGGAAAAAGATGAACAGTAGTGGGAGCCCATTCAAGTGTATGAAGTATATATACACAAAAGGCAAAAAGGACACAATTAGAAATTTTGAGAGATGTGCGTGACGACTAGAACAGGTGTACAAGCACAATGGGGGCTAGCCACATGTCCTAGAAAGGACAACGTGTCAAAATGGTTGGTGAATTGTACAACTGATGAGACCATCTTGAACTGAGTGGACTATGCGACCGAGCAATTTTAGTTAGATCGGCATGAATGAGTATTTTTGCTTGGCTATAAAGGGTAATCCCAATCATGCACTGTAGATGGAATTAAGGGGCAATTAAAAGGGTAATTTGTGTAGCCAAATTGGGCTGAGCTAGCTAAAACTGTCTTCAAGAGTTGGGTCGTAGTGGGCCGAGCTATGTCTTGGAGATAACATTGTTTTGGGCTAAGCAGAGGAGAGGTCGGTCAAAGATGTTTGATCGGACTATCAAAAGCCCACATCCTTGGACCTAGCTACTTCCTAATGGCGGTCAACACTTTGACCAAGCTACAAGGAAAGGTGGTCAAACGAACCAAGAATGGAGGTGTAACTGAGCTAGAAAAAGAGTCGAGCATTGTTAGCATGGTGGCACACCGTGCAATCTTGGCACGACGCTATGTGTTGCACAGCTACGATAGTGAGAAAAGTTAGCTCAGTTGATTGGCGAGAAACCTGGTAAAGAGTTATGCCATCTCACTTGACTTGCAATGAGGGGGTATTAAAGGATAAGCATTATTTTTTAGGAATGTGATTCCTAGGAGGACTCTATAAAAGGGAGTTAAAATCATACTAAGATTGTGCCATGCAGAACCTACAAGAGCTCAAACCAAACCCTAATCTCAGATATTACAATTCTAACTCCCGAATTCACAGAGCTATGGCTTCTTTAGTCTACTTACTGACTTAGGCATTGAATGGGGTTTTCAGCACACACTCGCTAGCCAACTCATGTTTGTGATTTCAAGTTTTACGATGACGTTTGAAGGAGTGCAAGCTTGATTAACAGGATTATACGAGTGAAAATTATTTCATGCTCGTACAATCATCCATAAATAAAATCATGTTATTCTAATAATCATATCTGTGAGTTCATCATATTTGTCTTTTAATTTAAAATTAATAAGTATTATATTTCTATTTAAATAAAAATAGACGTATTGTTTTGAAATGGTTCATATTTTTCAAGATAAATATGATAAAATTATATGGATATAATTATAAGAACAATATGCTTTTTTTTTTTTTTTTTTTTTAGATAATCTACTCATAGAGGCTTACATGATGGACAACTTAAATAATCGACGTGTGTGGTAAGGCACACGAGCCAACCGGATAAAACCAGACCTCTTTATAAATATTATGAAAATTATATTAAACTATTGAAAAAAAATCCAACACATTGTAATGAGCATACAATATATCCAATAAACACTAGCCCAAGAAAAATTGGAAACAAGTAGAAACCGAAAAGACCACCTTTGAAATCCATCTATTTTATAAAAGAATTAAAAATTTTGATCATTGTGTTTGAATTTTGTATTTGTTAATGAAAAGTAAAATGTGAAAGAAATGATTAAACAATAGAATTGGATATTTTTTGACCAATATCAATTATTTTTTTGTTATTTTTCTAACCAATAATAATAAGGGAAAATTGGCCTAAGGTCCCTCATCTACTTTTGATAGGAGAAGAGGTCCTTTATAATATGTTTTGATGGCTAAGGTCCCTCAAATTTATTTTAGGTTATAAAGTACCTAAATTACCCTTCCTTTAAAACATAAATTTGTTTGAATATTATATTGTTGACTTAACTGATAGATTTTGGAAACCGAATTTGAAGTGGAGATTTTGTCGTAGTTTTCGTCGGAGATTTCAGTGGAGATTTTATGGTGGAGATTTCGTCGGAGATTTCAGTGGAGTTGACGAGAAAGATTGCTACGATCGTGCAGTTTTCGTTGGAGATTTCGTCGGAGATTTCAGTGGTGTAACAGTGTGTTGATCGCGTAGATTTTCAGTGGAGTTGAATCAGGTCTGTTTTCGATGGAGATACCACATGCATTTTGATTTTTGTTTTGAATTTTTGTTTAGAGAGAGGGCAGCTTAATAGAGTTGATTTTTATTTTTGGAATTGATTTTTTATTATTTGTTTTTTAATCAATTTCAAAGAGTGTTGACAGTGTGTTGATCGCGTAGGTTTTTGAGTGGGGTTGAATTAGGTTTGTTTTCAATTTAGATTCCACATGGATTTTGATTTTTGTTTAGAGAGAGGCCAGCTTGATAGAGTTGATTTTTATTTTTTGGAATTAATTTTTCATTCTTTGTTTTTTGATCAATTTCAAATAGTGTTGACAGTGTAGGTGATTTTGATGTTTAGAGTTCATTTTTGGTGCTCTGTTTTTTATCAACATGCTGATCAATGATAAGTTTTGTTCTATGTTTTTTCAAACCAGAGAAATTTCATTTTCTGCACTTTTGTTTGTGTAGTCCAGAGGAAATTATAAGTGCATATGGACATATTATTAGAAGTTTGTAATGGAGATAGAATATGAGAAAGTGAATGTAAGTTCATAAATTTCTCTGGACTTGTATTTGTAGTTCAGAGAAAATTGTAAGTTTGTTACACACTTTCAGTTTGTAGTTCAGAGAAAAGTATTTCTCTGGACTTGTATTCTATGTGATTTTTTTTCTATAATTGTGTTTAATAGTTAGCAGTAAATTTCTCTGTGATTTATTAAGTTTCTGTGATTTTGTTTTTTATCATCTTGAAGGTGAATATCAGTTTGTAGATGTCTTTGGACTTTATTTTAAGTTCAGAGAAAATTATAATTTTTAGAAATTTCTCTGGACTTTTATGTTGTTCTTGTGAAGTGTTTCTATGTTAAACAAATTATTTTTGTTGTTTTTTGTTTCAGTTTCAATGGACAGTGCAGTGTTGTTGCTGTGCAAATATGGGAATAATACTATTGTCATTAATGTTTCATGCGAATTGAATTTTAAGGAATTGGTTGGCATTTTGTGTAAAACATGGGAGAATTTGAAACCTGAGACTATGTGTATTTCATATTCTATTTTGGGCCATCCGAATTGTATGGTTCGAAATAATATTGATTTTGTGAATATGTTGAGGGTTGTTTGTGCACGCGGTGTTGATATAGTTGATGTTTCAGTTAGTAAATGTAGTACTTCTGATGAAGAGGATGAAGTGGGGTCTAATTGGGTAGATGTTGTGGATGGTGAGTGTGATAGGCTGGTGGATGTTGAAAGGAATTCACTCTCTAAGTTTTGTTCTCACCAAGAAAAGGTGTTATTGTCAGCTAGTTGGCGGAATAATATTACGAGTGTTGGACAAAAGTTTGAGGGTGGTGTGGTTGAGTTCCATACTTTTTTATGCAAGTATGCTATTGAGGTTGGTTTTCAGTTTACGTATGTTAAAAATGACAAGGTAAGGGTTACGACAGAATGTGCATACAAGGAATCAAGGGGATGTATGTGGCATGTACATGCTTCTGTTGAAAAAACAAATGGGTTCTTCTACATAAGGACTTTGAACAATGAACATACGTGTGGTGTGGCGGTTCGTACGAGTAAACATTCGAGGATGACTTCCAGCTTAGTTTCTGGGCTGATACTTGAAGAGGTAAGTGCAAAACCTTTAACTCGTCCAGTGGATGTTGTGAAAGAAATGAAAGACAAGTATGGGGTCTCAATCAGTTATAACTGTGGTTGGTTGGGTGTTGAAAAAGCAAAATGTAGTACATATGGGGATTCTTGTTTGTCATTTGATCAATTACGGTGGCATTTTGATGAGGCATTGAAGAACAATCCAAGGAGTCGTTTTGAGTTAGATTTTGAATATAACAAGCGTTTCAAAAGAGTGTTTGTGGCCTTTCATGCATGCATTGCTGGTTTCAAATATTGTCAGTCATTGCTTTTTCTTGATGGAACATTTTTGAAAGGACGATACAAAGGCGTTATGCTTGCTGTAACGGGGAAAGATGGGAATGAAGGTAATTGTAAATATATCTAATTTTATCTAAGTATGTGAATTTTCTATACATGTAGGAATTGAGTGAATGTGAATTTTCTCTGGTTTTGGCCACTGTGTGGATTTTCTATTGTTGTGGCCACTGTGAGAATTTTCACTGGATTTTGGTCAGTGTATGAATTTTCTCTGGATGTTGTCATTGTGTGAATTGTATCTGTAGGTGGTCACTAAGTAAATTTTCTCTGTATATTATGATTGTGTGAATTTTCTATGTAGCTGGTCACTAAGTCAATTTTCTCTGGATGTTGCCAATGTGTGAATTTTCTCTGGATGTTGGCAGTGTCAAACTTCTCTGGTTGTTTATTGTTCTATTTTTCTCTGCATGTGTATATCTAATATGCTTGTTCCTATTTGTTTTGTAGGTTTTTTTTCCTGTAGCTTTTGCTGTTGTTGATGCTGAGAATAAAGACAATTGGTGTTGGTTTCTTGAACATTTATATGGAGTATTAGGATCAGAAAGGGTGATAAGTTTCATATCAGATCGACATTGTGGAATTGTGGAGGGAATTGCTAGGTTTTTCCCTAACTGCTTTCATGGATTTTGTCTGGAACATCTAAAGAGAAATTTGAGGGATAATTTGTCATGTGGAAACACAAATTTGGTTAGGGAGACGATTGTGTCCAAGTTTTCAGAATGTGCATATGCTCCAACAAAGGCATCATTTCATTTCAAGTTAAATGAATTAAAAAGTGAGGGAGGAGACATTGTGAGTGTTTTCTTAAGAAGTTTACCATATGGAAATTGGAGTGATGCATATTTTGCGGGGAAACGTTATGGTGAGATGTATTCAAATGTTGCTGAGTCATTCAATTCATGGATACGAGAAGCTCGGCACTTGCCAATAACAAATTTGGTGGACATGATACGGTTGCAAATCATGAATATGAGGTCTGAGAGAAGGCTGCTCTCTAGTAAATGGAATAAAATTTTGTGTCCTCGTATGGATAGTGTGTTGGAGAAGTCTTTTTTGGACGGGAGGACATGGAATGTGAGTTTATCATCTGATAATGTCTTTGAAGTGCATTGTTTTCCTTCGGTTATGGTTGATCTTGGGTTGAGAACTTGTTCATGTCGAATATGGGAAATAAATGGGTATCCATATCAACATGCTGTTGCTGCAATTTTTAGGAGCGGAAAGAATTTGAATTCATTTGTTGAACCATTTTTTCATGATGATATGTATCGTCAAGCATACTCATTTTCGATTGGCCCAGTTCCAACTGTTGAAAAACCTGTGTGTAGCATTGAAGATGCTATGATTTTACCTCCATTGAGCAAGAGACCTGCTGGGAGGCCGAAGAAGAACAGAATTGCTTCTACTGGAGAGTTTAAAAGGGTGATTAAGTGTAGTCGTTGTGAGAGTATTGGTCACCATAATAAGAGGACATGCAAGGAACCTTTGTTAAATAGTTGAGGATTATACATTTTATTGATTGAATAATACATTTGATGATTACTTTGTTTATTTTGTTTTGTGAAATGTATTTTTTAGACAATGTATATAATAATATCAATCAAATTCATCCAGAGAAATTTTCCAATATCAGTTAAAGTGTGTTTGTTGATATATACTATAGGCAGTGGGTTTGTAGTACCTGTCAAATTCATCCAGAGAAATTTTCCTATGGCAAACAAAATTCTGTGTGTTGTGTTTTGAAGCTTCATATTCATCCACATAAATTTGACAATGGCAGACTAAAGTACTGTGTGGATTGTGTTTTTTGAATTTGATAATTGTTTTGTACTAAGACAGTGCATTAGAGATTATATGATCATATAAGCAGCTTCTTTGGCGAGATATGAGTTAAATTTATCTGTAAATTTCTAGTAGCTTCATATCAGTCATTTCAAGAAGTATGCACACCAGACAGAGCATACAAAAAATTATTGTACAACCAAGAAACAAAATCAAGCTCTTTTGAAATTTCTCTGAGTTGAGAATTTCTCTGGACCAAAGAAGAATTTCTCTGGACTCACTTCAACTAAGAAATTTGTGTCAAAGCCAGATAAATTTTCCTCACCAACTCGGAGAAATTCCTCCTCTCCAAATCACTCAACCCAGAGAAATTCATAACTCAGAAATTCCATTTTTTGTCAAATTCATCCAGAGAAATTTTTCACCATCAGAGAAAACTATCTGGGCATTGTGTTCTGAAATTTGAAATTCATGCAATGAAATTTTCCAATGGCAGATAAAATTACTGTGTGCCTTGTGTTTTGTTGAGTTTGATGATTGTTTTGTACCAACACAAAGTATTACAGATTACATGATCATATAGGCATCCCCTTGGGACGATACAAGTTAAATTTCTCTGTGAATTTCTGGTAGTTCATACCAGAGAAATTTCTGCAGACAATTTTCTCTGGCAGACAATTTTCTCTGTGAATGACAATAAAAATATATATATATATATATATATTTAACCATCGATAGGTATGAAATTTACATTAGTCGAAATAAAAAAAAAATATAATTTAGATTAGTCAAGAAAGGATATAAACATATATGTCAAGGATCATCATTCCTTCAATGTATCAATAAGAAAGGATATATATATATATGTGAGACAATTTTCTCTGTGTGGATATGTACATTGTCTTCCTTTCACTACTTTCACTATTACATTTGTGGTTCTTCTGCAGGTATTTCAATTGGTTCAGTCCATGATCGGCCAACTTCGGTCACAAATCTCTCTATGAGTTCTGCCCTCATCAATCTTATCTCTTGTGTGGACAATTTGGAGCTGATAGGTTCATGCTTGCTATATTGTTTCATTATATAGCAGACAAAGAGGCCACAATCCAGACTGCATACAAATTATAGGTATGGTTAGTTTTAAGAAGCATGCAATTCAGATTATCTTATTTATAGATGTATGAAACTTACGAATCGCTTTCTTGTTGTGGAGCATTGTTGACATACTCAAAGTCGTAACTTGTGTTTTGTGAGTTTATTAATTTGAAAGAGGGTTGTGATTGAGCGTCTCTTTCAAGGCAAGCTTTCAAAAAATTCTCCACGTAATCTTGCTGCAAAAAAAATAATTTTTATATAACAGAGAAATTTATGGACAAGTCAATGGGATTCTATGAAAATTATCATCACATAAAGATGATGATGGATCAGAGAAATTTGCACTCGTTACCAATTGTTTTGCATCTTTGACATATTTGTCTTCTGCATCATCCCTCATTGGCCTCAGTGAGTTGTAGAACCTCCATAAATTGTCTTGTTTGTCCAGGACAAGCAAGGTCCAGTGATTTCCATGTGTGGACTTCTCATTACCTCCAGTATTTATTGGGAAATGGAGGAACCTATAGTTCCTCCATGCTGTTTCAATATGCTTGTAAAATAAGGACACTCGAAAAGTTTGATTTTCTGTCATCTTGATGAAATTCTGTGCTCAGAGAAAATCAAAAAATGGTTTTGTTATGACTAGTGACACAACTGACTTCAAGAAGTATATTAAGAAGAGAAAGTAGAAAGTAAATTCCAGAGAAAATCAAATAAAATAGTAGTAACATACTAAGCACATGGATGTGAAAAAAAATGAGGTTGGTTGTTGTCTCTCTCTCATTTGGTCAGCCAAAAGGATCTCTCCATAGCCATCAATGACCTGAAAAATATGATTTATAATTGTAATATTGTTTTATAAAGGCTGATGGAACATTGTAGAGAAATTTTGATGAAAGGGAAAGACTTACATTGTTGGCAATTTCTTTTTGCTTTATTAGGTTTCCAATGTCTTCAAAGGTAATGAGATTCAACTCACTTGTCCAAATTAAAGCTCTACAAGATGACAAAAAAGGGATTGAATTGTTGTTAATGCAACATAAGTTTGTAATTTGTTGTTTGTTATGTTCTATTTTGTTTGTTGTACTTACTCAAGCCCAGACACATTTGATATGTGCTGCAAGATGTCTTTTATATGATCTTTTATCAATCTTGAAATTGGAAGAGTTTGTGGAAAGACCCAAGATTTTCTGATGTTTATAGGTTGAGGCAAGACGTACGCATCAGCATCAAGCACTTCTTTGTCCTTCGTGCTTTGCTCAACTTGCTTTGCAGCTTGTTTTGAAGCTCTAGTCACTTTCGCAACTTTGGGATATTGGAATTCTGGATCATGCTGCTTTTCCTTCCTTTCTTTTGCCTTTAAATTTTTTATCATTGACGTCGGATCTTTTTTGACTGTAGACAGTGAAAATATTAGGAAAAGTGAAATTTCTCTGAAGCAACAGATGATATTTCAATATGTAAATTTATTTAATTCAATATTTTGCAGTTACTGTAACAACCCTCACCTTACTCTTGTCATACTTGCATACATTCGTGCACGATCTTGCCTTGTTATGCTATTTTGAAGGTTTTGCCTTGCCTTGATTTGTTTATGTATTGCTTGCGTGATTTTGTTCCTTGTTCGGTATGGGTGTGTGTGGCCGAGGTCACCTTGAGCTTAGTTCGCCTTTGAACCTTTGAACTTAGAACTGTTTGAGACCTTGGTCGACCCCCACCTTCACCTCGGGCTTATTGCCGAGATGTTTTGCACTTAGTGAACCTCGTCCGCAGGTAGGTATGGCCTAGGCTGAGATGTGGCACACCCCGGCCAAGGTGTGGCACAGCTTAGTCAAGTGTCGTCCTCCCTAGCCGATGTCTTTGTTATCCTGTTGCCGGATCCTTGATTTGAGCCGATGTCATTTCTTGCCGATGTGTCTTACCCAGCTTGTTGCATACGCTTTGTCAGAGACTTGTCTTATCTATCAATCACCTTTTTGAGTTGAGCCAACCCGGTAACGCCACGTGTCCGAGCTGATTGGTAAGACAGCCGGCAGACCTAGAAACAAATCATTTTGTCTCAAATCTTTGCCTTTAGAGAGAGAAGCTCTAGAGAAAAGGAAGAGAAGTTCTTGAGTGAGAGTGAGCCTTCCAAGCTTGATCTTCGTAGTTGGATCCGTTGGATTCGAGTTTTAAGGTTAGAATCTTGATCTACTTTGGTTGTTGATATTGATCATCTAGCTGCACTGCATGATCGGACTTGTTTTGCATGTCATGCATCGATTTGAAGTTGGTTTTGGAAAGAGAAAATGGTTTTCATGTGTTCTTGCAGAAAACCTCGTTTTGATCTGAAAGTTTGGAATAAGAATCATGTTTTTGTGTTTGCTCTTGCATGACTTTCTTGTGTGAGTACCCAGGTCCATGTTTTGAACTCTTGGCATGAAACCTCAGATTTTTGTAACGAGTTTTGGACTTGCATTCATCTTTCTCTCGACCATGTTCATCATGTTCTTCATGTGCTTCAAAGGGGAAGCCAGGTTTCCCCGACTTTGCTTTTGGTTAAGGCCAGCGGGACCACACCTCGACAAGGATGTGTGGGACCTCGGCCAAGATCTGATTGGTACCCAGTGTGTTTTCATGAGACGGGAGCAGTATTTAAACTCCCAACATGTTTTGCTTTGTTATTGACTTGGACCTGGTAAGAATGCCGAGGTCATTCGCATGCACGTAAGCTTGTTTTGAGAATGTGATTACCATGTGTTTGTAGGACCTTGATCCTTGCTTTGAGCCTACACCTGAAGAACTAGGTGAGTGGTATTTCTAATAAAGCTATGTTACACTTGTTTTGATAAATCTTGCTTTGTTTTGTTTTGACAAAAGTATTTGCCAAGCATGAATGAATAGCCTTGTTTTGATGTCATCCTTGAAAAGTCCCTTGTACTGGAGGACTCTAAACTTTCGCAGTAGCAAGTACAAAAGTCCCTTGTACTGGAGGACTCTAAACTTTCCCAGTACCAAGTGCAAAAGTCCCTTGTGCTGGAGGACTCTAAACTTTCGCAGCACTGAGTATAAAAGGATACGGTCCTTTCTTGGAAAGACGATATTGTTAAACCGGGCTACGGGCCTAAGTAACACAAGTTCCAAAATGTTAAATCGGGCTACGGGCCTAAGTAACACAAGTCCCTTGTGCTGGAGGACTATAAACTTTCGCAGTACCTTTGACTAAACGATTACGGATCGTACAGTCCTTGTTTTGGAAAGCTTGATGTGTTTTGCCGATGTCAGTAAGCATCCCTTGAGACTTGTATGACTTGACAGATGAATACGGTTCATCCTTTGTTTATTCGGAAAGCTTGATGTGTTTTGCCGATGTCAATAAGCATCCCTTGAGACTTGTATGACTTGACAGATGAATACGGTTCATCCTTTGTTCGATAAAGTTTTGATGTGTTTTGTTTTGAAAGACTCCGACTATATTCATGCAAACCTTTATTATTAGTACCATTCACTGAGTATCCAAGCTCACCCTCTCTATATATATGTAGGTGATGAGCAGGACGTCAGCGACGCCTAGACTATTTTTGAAAGCTTGTTTGGATTCTTGATTATGTCGGCTTTGTTTTTGTATTCACGTCGGCGATGCCATTTATTTCATGTCGGCGAATCTTGAAAATCATGCTTCTTGGCTTGTATTTGCTGTATTTTGTATATGTCGGCTCGAGAAGCCTTTTGATCAAGATGTAACACATATTTTGTTTTGTTGTATTCAAGTTGTAAGATGAATGACATTGCATTTGATCTATGCACAGCTCTTATGGACCACTTGTTTTTTTTGATTATTGCTTCCGCGTTTGTGAGCCCCGTTTATCATACTCTGATTGTGTTAAGTTTTAGAAAGTTGGCCTTCGGTAATTACGGATTACTGGCCATCACGGCACCAAACTACTAGGGGCGGTTTGGGGTCGTGACAGTTACCATAGAGTTTCTTCTTTTGTTTCGGTTGTTGTTTGTGTGGCATTTGTTCTTGTTGGGTTGTTGGTTGTTGTTCCACTTGCATTCCAACTATACATAGTGAAAATCAAACAAGCCCCAAAAATGGAATAAGAAAATATACAGAGAAATGAAATGAGCATTAGAAATATAACTAATGTGTTCAGAGAGATATAACTTCCAGGGAAAATTACCAATGACAGAGAAAATTATAATAAATAGAAATTTCTCTGAGTTATGTTGGCACAAGGACATAACTTTTTGTGGCTCAAGATTTTCACTGACCTTGTGGTTGAAGTTGTGTTGGTGTTCGGTATGGTTGTGTTGCTAGTTGGACGGATAGTTCTTGAACTTGTTCATGCAATTTAGCATTTTCAGTTTCAAGCTCCGAATTTGAACACCTCAACTGTTGAATTGTTTTTGTATCGTCTGCTTTTTCAACCTCCAACATCCTTAGTTTCATTCGGATTGTGCTTTCTTTTTCTTGAAGTTCTGAGTTATGTGATGTCAGGATTCTTATTGAAATATCCTTTTCAGCAAGTAATTCAATCCAATTTCTGTCTTCTTCTTTTTTAGATTGAGACAGTGCCTTCAGTCTTTGACGTAGATCAGCAATTTGGGCATCCTTTGATTCCTCAAATTCTTCAAGCTGATGCATTGTTGAGCCACAAATGCCATCATGTTGTTGGTCCATCGGCTCATTATTTTCTTCTTCATCACTTTCATCCTTGTTCTCTTCTTGTTGTTCATCTTCTTCTTCATCTTCTTGTTCACTGTCTTCTTCTTTCTGTTCATTTTGTTCTTTGTCTTCTGGTTCTATTTCTTCACTTTCTTCGCTGGTTTCTTCTTCTGTGCTGCTTGCTTGATGTTCTTGTCCATTGTTGGCATCGTATTCTTCTGTGTTGCCTTCTGCTTGTTCATTCCCTCCATCTTCAGATGGATCTTGTAATGTCTCCTTGAATATGACAATTGCCTTTTTTAATTCTTTCTTCGTCTTTTTGCCAAGACAGAACTCCTCTGATGGGTTTTTGACTAGCTGCTTGTTATCAATCTGTAACAAGAGACTCTTTTATTAGAGAAATGTTACAAAATTCAATGAGAGAAAAAATTCAAATAAGGAAAATAAAATTCATCTAAATGATAGTAATGGGAAACAAACTTCAGAGAAAATTGTATGGGCCAGACAAAATTAGAGACATGGAGTTAATTTGATGGGGCAAAGAAAATTATGAAACAAGCAACATAATTTAGATATCAGAGAAAATCAATCAAGGCATATAAGTTAATGTTTTACTATAATTGTGTCAGAGAAATTTGAATTCCAGTGAAAATTCATTAGAAGGGTAGAAATAAACAGTGTTTATCAAAGATGTAAGGCACATAAGTTATGGGCAGAGAAAATTACACACAAGGAGATAAAATTTGATGGGCCAGAGAAAATTATGAAACAACCAACATAATTCAAATATTAGAGAAAATCAATCAGGGCATATAAGTTAATGTGTTACAATTGTGGTCAGAGAAATTTGGATGGCAGAGAAAATTGATTACAATGGCAGAAATAGACCAGTGGTAAGCAAAGAAGAAAACATAAATTGATATTTCAGAGAAAATTAATCTTAATCAATCAATGCACAAGGAGGGAAACAAAGCAGTGGTCAGAGAAATTTTGGAATTTCACTGAGATTTCAGTAGCAATAGGAATCTAACCTGTCGAGGTGCAAGAGAGTGGACTGGTGTCTTCTGCAGCTGTTTCGTCAAGGTTTGCAGGTTCCACTTGGCACATCTTGGGAAGTCAGTTGTGTTACTGTCTTCCGAGTCAATGATAGTTGCATGTTCACATAGCCAATACTGTGATGAAAATGAAAGTAAATAAAATTTTGTAAACGCACAAATTTGTAAGTATGATAACTGCAAATTTGAATGGATATTATACTTACCAGCAATGCAATGACACACCCCGTAACTTTTTCTGGAGTTTTGTGCAATGCCATGATAGAATCAATCAATGTTGATGTGATTGCTTCCGGCCAATCATACTGTTTCATTGATTCAAGAGGTTCCACATACTTTATAAAAACCCAACCTATTGAATTCCCACTTGTTGCAAAAAATAGGGTGAGACACAAGTACAATGTAACAATGATTGCTACATCTTTGAAGTCAGTTGGTTGCTTGCCTTTCATTGCTTTGACCAAGGCATTTTTAAGAACAGGACCAGTGAGCCTTGTGTCCTTTTGGAATCTTCTCATGAGGAATGCAGATTTTGGCTTTTTAGAGTATCTTAATGACATGGCTCCTTTACCTCCTTCCAAACCAAAAATCAAGGTCATGTCGTTTGTTGTAAAGGTCAGGTTCTTCTTCCCAACTATGAATGCTTTTTTTTTTTCATTGTAACATTGGATTATGGCAACTACATCATCATCGAATTTCCTAGATTTCTTTGGATCCATCCTTCCAGTGGTTAGAGCTTGGATCAAATACCAGAATGGGGTCTTTTGAAGCTCTAGAAGATGTGTTGAACTGAATTTAAGTGTTTGAAAGAAGGAGACGACAGATGAGATGTTGGATCGGAATTGAATGCTGTAGTGAGCTCTCTTTCTGTGGAGTTTAACAGGTTTTTTCCCCCTTGAGCTTGAGTCTTTTGAAGTTGGGGTACTCATGTGGATGCTAGTTGCTTCATCAGCTTGGACTTGTGTGTTTTGGGAAGGAGTTTGTGGTGTTTTAGTGCTGGTTTTTTATCTTAGATGATAAGAGGACTGAGAGAGTTGTTCTTTCTTGCTTGGTGTTTCTAGTGTTTTGCTGCTGGTTTTTTATCCTAGTCCATAAGAAGACTGAGAGAGTTTCTGTTTTTTGCTTGGTGTTTCCAGTGTTTCGCTGCTTTTACGTTTTTCCATTTCTAGACAATGATTAAAACATAGAGATGTCAACATTAAATCTCAGAGAAAAATGGACATGTCAGAGAAAATTACAGATAAGGGAGAAAATTACAAAAAAAAAAGAGAAAATTGGAGATGCCAGAGAAAATTACAGATAAGGGAAAATTACAGAAAATTGGACATGCCAGAGAAAATTAGACATTAAAAATTAAATGTCAGAGAAAATCAACACAGTATCATAAACATAGAAGAGAAATTTTCAATAATTGTTTAAATTACATATAGAAGTAAACATACCAGAAAAAATGAATGATAGAAAAAAATAAACATGGCAAGCGAAAGAAAATTTCCATTCCATAATTAGCAAAGATAAAATAAACAAAGTAATGTAAACATGCCACTGAGAATTACACCATATTGAAATCAAGAATTGAACAAAATAAACATACCAGAGAAAAATGCACATTCTGGAGAAAATTACACATTCTTGAGGAAATCTCCATTCCAGAGAAAATTTCAATTCATAATATTAAAATGCAAGAGAAATTTACATACACAACCAGAGAAAATTAACCATGATAGAGACACTCAAGGGAGGAAAATGGTGCGATGTGGTCAGAGAAAATTATAAATACCAGAGAAACTTAGACAGGGGCAAGAGTGTAATAGACATTGCAGAGAAAGATACATATTCCAGAGAAATTTACAAAGCAGAGAAATTCATAGACAAAATGACAGAAACATGTTCAAGAATAAGATCAAAATTCAGAGAAATAACTTTTTCTCAAAGTACACATGGCAGAGAAAATTCAAAGAAAAAACATTCATTCCAGTCCATAATATTAAAATTCCAGAGAAAATTAAAAATGACAAAGACACAAGGGAGGAAAGTGATGTGATGTGGTTAGAGAAAATTATAAATACCACCCTGTAGACAAAGGCAAGAAAGTAATAGACATTGGAACCCCAATTAAAAATACCAGAGAAACTTAAGACATTGGAACCAAAAAATTCCAATTAAAAATACATATTTAAGAATACATATTACAGAAACACAAAATAAACATGCCAGAGAAAATTGAAAGAAGAAACGTACATTAATCAAAAATCAGAGAAATTCAAATGCCAGAGAAATTTACAGATAAAATCACACAAACATGTTGAAGAATAAGTTCAAAATACACAGAAATAACTTTTTCCAAATTCAGGTAGCTTTTTATTACGAAATTGAAACCCTAATTTATGGAAGGTTATTATAAAATGCTATTAACTGTGTTTCCAGAGAAAATCTAGTTGTATTGTAGAAAAACTGACCAGAGTTAGGATGAAACTTGAATGACGAGCTGATATGGCCCAAGATGAAGATGCGACGTGACGAAGATGGACTGAGATGATGATGAGCAGTGAAAACGAAGCTTTAACCTAGGTCAGAGAAATTTGTGAGGAAAGAATGGGAATGATTTTTGGAGAAGATAACGAAGCTCTAATGTCGATGGTGCAGATGATGTTGAAACCCTAATTCTGCTGTTCTCCTGTTCGTGAAGATGCTGGATGTTTGGAATGTAGCTCAGACGTCGGAATGAGTTTATTTCTGTGTTGATTTTGGCAAGGGTATTTTGGTCCACAAAATAATTAAAAACGCGCGCCAAGTTGTTTCAGGGACGTGATGCATCACTATCTTTTTGGGTATCCTTTATCCTCTAAATTGTTATTATTAGGGACCTTAAAAAAAATCTCATTAATAATAATAATTAACTTATTTTTCTTTATTTTATTTTTCATTTTTTAAAATCTAACATCCAAACACAAAATGAATCTTCACTTTTTTTTGTCAAGAAATTTCATCTGTTTCCAAATTTAAGATTCTATCCATGGACTTGTGTCACACTAGTATACTTTTCAAGCTTCATTATGAAGGTTGCGAGTTCGAGTCCCATGTGAGGGTCGCGAACTTTCTCAGAATGATACTAGGAATTTTAAATAATCTATTAAATTTTTTAATAAATCTCTCACATGGGTGTGGAACTCACTTGTGTGAGTCCCACACTCATGTAAAAGATTTGGTAGAAAATTTAGTAGATTATTTGAGATTCATAGTAGTTTCTTTTCCCCTAGATCTAAGTTACTAACAACTTAAAAAAAATAAAATCAACCAATATTGTAATATTAGATTTACAGTAACATAAAATCCTACCTAAATAATCACTACCATATAACCCTAATTGCGTGGGAAAATTAGTGGTGGTAATAGTGGATTCGGATCCTCACGGGAGAAACTCCCTCCCCCATCTGGTAGAGGTGAGGAGATGATACCACCTCATTAATGAGATATCTTGCAGTTGAAATGGAGTAACTTCCTCTACGCGGAAGAAAATTTAACAAACGGCATTGTTTTGGTTTTTTTTTATTTATTATTTACTAAAATGATTTTTGTATATGTACTTTAAAAAATTAGAAAATTTTATATGTTTGACCTGAATAATGTTATCAATAAGTTTTGAAAAAAAAAATTATGAATAGTATTTATTATTAAATAGGGAACTTTTTTGATAAATTCACTTTTTAAGAGTTTTATTCCATCCAACCCATATTCTTTTTGACTATTCCATTAGGTCCTATTTTAGATAAGAAGACCAAAATACCCTTTTCATCTACGTATGTTCCATTTAGTTCACATTATTTTCTTATGTTTCAATAAGTCCTATGGGTAACATAATTACCAAAATACCCCTAATGTGAATGTTTACACCGTCAATGTGAATGTTCACATCGTTAATGTGTAGGGGCCCAGCCCATGTCGATCCTCGTGGGTGCCGAAAAAATTTGAGTCGAGCCGGGGCGGGCCCGGCCTGTTAACAATGTGAATATTCACATTGACATGTTAACATTCACATTAATAGGAGTGTAAAATTGGCCCGCGTCCCGTGGCGGCGCGAAACCCGCCCGCGGCCCATGGGCGGCCCGGGCGGACACGGCCCGGCCTGTTGACAATGTGAATATTCACATTGACATGTTAACATTCACATTGATAAGAGTATAAAATTGGCCAGCGGCCTAGGGCGGGCCCGACGTGGCCCGTTGACAATGTGAATATTCACATTGAAATGTTAATATTCACATTGATAAGAGTGTAAAATTGGCCGACAGCCCGTGGGCGGCCCGAAACCCGACCGCAACCCGAGGCGGGCTTGGCCCGACCCGTGACAATGTGAATATTCACATTGACATGTTAACATTAACATTGATAGGAGTGTAAAATTTGTCCGCTGCCCGAAGCTTGCCCGCGGCCCGGGGTAGGCCCGGTCCGACCCGTTGACAATGTGAATATTCACATTGACATGTTAACATGCACATTGATAGGAATGTTAAATTGGCTCGCGGCCCATGGGTTGTCCGAAGCCTGCCCACGGCCCGAGGTAGGCTCGTTTGGGTCCGGGCCCAAGCATGTCCGAGACCCTAGGCTAGGGCCTAGGCTATCATTTTGAAGCCCGGCCCGACCCATCAGCCCGCTTAAGGCCCATTCAAGACTCAGTCCGAAGGCCAGCCCGCCCGAGACGCAATGTTTTTTTTTGTGGAAAATAATAAAATTTTGGTAGAAAAAATTAAAAAGAATTAAAAAAAAATAGCCAGGCCCGCCCAAGCTAGACCTAAGCTCGAGGCTAGGCCCAGGCCCACTAGCCGGACCCGAGGCTCGATCCATCGGCTCGTCCAAAGCCCGAATACCCTTCTGCCAAGGCTAGGGCCTGGGCCTAATTTTTTGGCCCGTGGCCGGGCCTGGCCGGCCCGAATTTTTCGGACACCCATGAGGCTCGATATGGGCCGGCCCAGGCCTCTACGCATTGATGATATGAACATTCACATTGAGGATGTGAACATTCACATTATGGATATTTTGGTAATTATGTCTCCCATATGACTTATTGAAACAAAAGAAAATAATGTAGACTAAATAGAATATAAGTAAATGAAAATGGTATTTTGGTCTTTTTACTTCAATAGGGCTTAATGGAATAGTTAAAAAGAATGTAGGTTGCCTGAAGCCCTCGGGAAAGGATCGTTTGGGCCCGAGCTCGAGCCTACTCGGAGACCCTAGGCTAGGGCCTGGGCCATCACTTTGGAGCCCGACCTGGCCCATCAGCCCGGTTAAGGCCCATTCAAGGCTCGGTTCGAGGTCTGGCCTGCGTCGAGGCCTAGTGTCTTTTTTTATGAAAAATAATAAAATTTTGGTAGAAAAAATTAAAAAGAATTAAAAAAATATGGCCAGGCCCGCCCAAGCCCATTGGCCCAACCCGAGGCTCGACCCACCGGCTCGGGCCCGGACCCAAATGAGCTATCCCAGGCTGTGGGCAGGCTTCGGGCAGTCCACGGATTGCGGGCCAATTCTACATTCTTATCAATGTGCATGTTAACATGTCAATGTGAATATTCACATTGTCAACGGGCCGGGCCGAGCCTACCCCGGGCAGCGGGCAAATTTTACACTCCTATCAATGTTAATGTTAACATGTCAATGTGAATATTCACAATGTCACGGGTCGGGCCTCGGGCCGCCCACGGGCTGCAGGCCAATTTTACACTCTTATCAATGTGAATGTTAACATGTCAATGTGAATATTCACATTGTGAACGGGTCAGGTCGGGCCCGCCCTGGGCCGCTGGCCAATTTTATACTCTTATTAATATAAATGTTAACATATCAATGTGAATATTCACATTGTTAACAGGCTGCGTCGAGCCCGCCCCGGGCCGCCCACAGGCCGTGGGCAGGTTTCGGGCAGCCACGGGGCGCGGGCTAATTTTACACTCCTATCAATGTGAATATTCATGTCACGCCCCAAAATTTGGACAATTAAATATTAAATTAGGACTAAACCCCAATTAATATTCCATCATCCAAATCCTAAGGGTGAAACAAAAAAAAACTAAACAAAAACTAAACCATCCACCATAAATTTATAACTAACAAATACCTCAATATTAAAGTAACAATACAAAGTCAAAATAACTTAAATAAAGTATGGTTACAAACCATGCCAAATTATTCCAATACTAAAGTCATAAAATAAATAAATACATAAACTATTACAACCTTAAGCTCAAGAAAACAAAAGAAATCTAAGAGATATGCCCAACAACTATAGTTACTTCTCGTCACCGCCGTAGCCTTAACTAATCCTGCAAAGGAAGCTCAGCTGCGCTCAACAGAACGCACCCGAGTTGTCAAGAGATAAAACGGGTCAGTATACAGGTATACTGGTATGAGTACAAGAATTGACACCCACGTGTCCACCAGACACAAACAAAAATACATTAAATTCTTATTACAGGACAAGACAAGTAGTTCCAACCGCACCGAGACGAATGGGTAGTTTCTCGAGACACGGTGGCATTTAGTTTCTTGTCCGTACACAACGAAATATAAATATATTATAAAATAAACAAAATAGAAATAGAAATATGGTGGGTCAGCCCTGCATAAAAAGTTAGTAAGACCCACCATCCTGCAAAACAAATAAAGTTAGTATAATTTAATCATAAGTAACTTGTTGAAACAAATATAAAATTACACCGTTTCATACTTCAATAATTCGAATTGATCAAAACTCAAAGAGCGAAAGTTGTACAGAATCAAATTTCCTATAAGACAGCGCGAACGAATTTAACAGAAACTGAACAGGTTAAGAGAAAAACTTGATATAAAAATCTAGACAGAATTCAATCGAAAAATCTGAAGCTGAAAACGAACCAAAACTGCCCCAAGATGATTTTTTTCGAAAAATTTCAAAACACGAAAAGTGTGCAGCATGATGTTTTACTTCAGTTTACACGAAACCAATAAAAATGAGCTCGTTTCATGGGTTAAAACAGCCTATAAAATCTGCATTACCAAAATGAATCAAACCGACAATAACCAAGGTCATCCGATTATAAGTTCTAATCGATCTTTTTAATAAAAAGTTACAACACAAAAGTTGTCCAAAACCACGTATACATGCCTCTCCTCAAATTTCATAATTTATTGAGGTCGATTACTATTTTTCACGATGTACAAATCAATAAACTCATAATTAAATTTTTGTACCTTAACTCCACCACTTCGGCCCTCCCCTTCCGGCCTACACATATATCCCATGTGCCTCCCGTATATCTAACACCGCTCCGAAGCCAAACTTGCACGGGGATATCGTCCCGAGTTTGACTCACACTCCCCGGATGGTTAGCATATACGTACGCGCGTAAATCAAAGCACTCGTCTACTCATGAGAACGAGGCAACAATATAAATAACATCTCATCAACATCATGAGACAAATATAACAATGCCGGGCATAAGGCATTAAACAACTCTCATAATCCTCACTTTTTTATACACTCTTTCTCCCCATCACTCAAATAAAATAACAATTCATGGAGTCATGGTGGAGTATAAGGAATTTATCTATAGGTTCATAATTAATTTTAATTTCATAAGACCATGAGTGTAATTACAACCATAAAATAAATCCATATAAAAATCATAAACATTGCATACACAACTAATCCAAATAAGTAAAATCAATCCTTCATTTACACGCAAATATAAAATCAATCCAACATCAAATAAAAATAAATAAATAAAAACAACGAATCAATCCATCCTCTAACCAATATCTATGGATTCTAGGTTTATTTTAATTTTATATAATCATGAGTGTGATTACAATCATAAAATCAATCCATATAAAAAATCCTAAATCTTGCATATACAATTAATCAAAATAATTAAAATCATTCAATCATTTAAAAACCCTAAACCTTATAGAAACAACTAATCAAAATAATTAAAATTAATCAATCATCTATAAACCCTAAACCTTGCATACATAACTAAACAAAATAATTAAAATTAATCAATCATCTAAAAAAAACTAAACTTTACCTACACAACTAATCAAAATAATTAAAATCAATCTATCATCTTTATGTAAATATAAAATCAAACTAATATTAAATAAATAAATAAAAACAAAGAATTAAAGATAAATCAAGGAAAGTGGATTTTGTACTCACAATATTATTTTGAAGATCAAAGAAATATTTAGAGAACTAAAAGAGCCACCAAAACAAAACCCTAATCCTTTTTATTTTTTTCCTCTCTTCCTCTCTCTTTCCCGTCTCTCACCCTCGGCTTCCGTGCTTGGCTTATGTGATTAAGCCCTCAGATGATAAAGCTCGCACTCTCTCTCTCTCTCTCTCTCTCTCTCTCTTCGTGGCTGCCTTCACCTTGCAATTTCCTGATCCATAATCTAACCTAATTCACTTTATAATATTATACTAAAACCTAATCCTATTAGAACTTAATCAATTATTATAATATATTATATTATATAATACAACATAATTATAATATATATAAATATAAATATAAGATAAAGTATATATATATATATATACCTATATATATAACACCTCTTTTTTTTTTTTTAACAAAAACAAATATAAATATATAAATATTTGGATTAAATATATATAATTAAATAACAAATTAAATTAATTAATCACCACCTTAAATTCATTAAATATCACATTAAATATTCATGTGACCACACAATTAATAAATTCAAAAATAAAATAAGATAATAATAATCATAATAATAAATAAATGACTTAAGAAAATTAGGATCGCTACAATTCACATTGTTAACGGGCCGGTCGTGCCCGCCCTGGGCCGCGGGTGGGCTTTTGGCCGCCCATGGACCGCGGGTCAATTTTATACTCTTATCAATGTGAATGTTAATATGTCAATGTGAATATTCACATTATCAACGGGCCGGACCGGAGCCGCCCATGGGCCGCCGGCAGGTTTCACGCCGCCACAGGACGCAGGCCAATTTTACACTCCTATTAATGTGAATGTTAACATGTGAATATTTACATTGTCAACGGGCCGGGCCCGTCCCGACTCGCGGGCGAGTGTGAGTTTTAAAATATGAATGCTCACATCAAAAATTACTAACCATTCAAAAAATATTTATAAGGGTATCAAAATTAAATATAAGGGCATAAGTGTCCAAGAAAATAGTGTAAATCAAGAAAAAAGACTTTATGGAATAAAACTGTACATACATGGGACTAAATGGGTTAAAAAATTCCTTCATGAACTTCTTGGATTAAAACACTTCTAAATGGGGTTTATCAATAAAAATCCCTATTAAGTATGGTTATATTATGGATGTTGTAATTAGGTGCATAAAGTGCACACTCCTTATAAAATTTTTTGGATAAATTACAAATATATCTTCTGAGATTTGTTTAAAATATGATTTGTCTCACGTAGTTCAATAAATTACATCACATCCCTCGAAATTTCTAATTTTATAACAAATTACTCATGTTATTAATAAATTATCATGTCAATTAGCAGTTTCTAATGATGTTACAAATTTATTTCAATTAATAATTCAGGTAATTTTATCATTGCATTGGAAAACAGTTAGGAGTTTCATTTTTTCAATCAGTGCCGTTAAATAAAAAATTTCTAACAAGGGTTATTTATAATTTCTTGAATCGTAAGGGGCAGTGCCTGTTTTAAGCAAATCTCAAAGAGTATATTTTTATTTTATCTAAATTATTTTAAAAAATATGTTTGAGGTAAGGAAAGCGTAAAATATTTTTAGTTATAGAAAGGTAACTTTAATATAAGAGCTGTTAGGTTATGCACCTTTAAAAAGATCACATTTGGGAATTAACTTTTTTTAATAATATTTTAATTTTTAATTAGTCTTTTTTTTTTTTTTTTTTTTTGTAAATTGAAATAAGTTAATGTGTTTGGGATTTATTTATTTTTTAGTTGTATTGAAAGCCGTCAAGATTTTGTAAAGAGATCACAACATACATGAGTATAGAGTTCATTTAGGAATTGACTTTTCTTAATAATATTTTGATTTTTGACTTTTTTATAAAGTGAAAAAAAAAAAGTTAATGTCTTTAAAAATTATTTATTTTTAGTTGTATTGAAAACCATCAAGGTTTCTTTTTACTTTTTTAAAATTTTAGCTTTTTATAAAGTTATACTTTTTATTTTTATTTTTTGAAGTTCATACAATCATTATATTTCATTACAAACATCACAATAAGTGATAATTTTTTTTTTTTTGGTCAAGCTTCTCTCCACCCCGAAATCGGACTGGAGCATGCTATTCGGTTTATGGGAGCCAACCATGAATCCTGTTTTAATTAGCCGAACCGTTAATATGTAAAACTCGTCGAGTATTTTATTCCTGTAAAAAATCACGTTGATCGGATATCGATAGTTACTTGATCGAATCAAATTCTGTCAACAGTAAATATAATTTTTAAAATAATTTGTTGAGAAAATTCTAACCCGACCAAGTAGCTATCGATATCCGATCAACGTGATTTTTTACAGAGATAAAGTAATCTACGAGCTGCACATAGTGCACGGTTCGAATTATCGAAACAGTACTCCTGGTGGGCTCCACAGCCTAACAGTATCGTCCAGTCTACTTTGTGAACTGGAAATAAGCCTGACCCATTTTTTTTTACCAAAAAAATTCATAGTATTTTTCACAACAAATAATACGTATAACTTACATCACATTATTCATAATATAATTAAAGGTATATCACATAAATTTTTATAATTTATATGTACGAAAAATTATTTATAAGTCCTATTATAGAAACTTATTTAGTGTCAAATCCTGTGAAATTTCTTATAGAGTTTAAAATCCTATTTAGATAAGAATGTATTTCTTGAGATCTTATATTGTGTAAATCAATTGTAGCAGTGGATTATTATATCCGTACTTTGTTCCATTATTATATATTTTATTCTCTCTCATATATCACGTTTAGTTTAGGATGTTACATAGAGATGGTCATTTCCCCCGCATCCGCATCCGCATCCGCATCCACCACCCCGTCCCACACGGATTTTTTCTGCCTCAATTAAGAAATGGGATGGGGACAAATTTTGCTTCTCCCATCCCGTTCCAACTGAACAATGCCCTGATTATATTTATTAAATATATTTATATGTATATAATATATAATTTATTTATTTTTCATTATAATAAAGTTAAAACACTAAAATATTGTATTTAATATTAATTTTTATTCTTTTATTTTCTATCTTATCTAATATAATTTTCATTAAGTATAAATTATTATTTATAATATACTTTATTATCAATCATTTTTATTAATATTTTCATTTTTTAACTTAAAAAATTAACCCCCTCCTGCCCCGCACATGCCTTGCTTCCATCATCCCCCGATTTATCCTGCCCTCGATAGGATACAAGGCAGGGACGGATTTCTATAAACCCGCCCCAAACCCGACCCATAAGTATCCCTACATGTTGCATTTAGGAGGTTACAATTGTTAATTGAAAATTTAAAATGCGAACAACGGTAGAATATGAGAATGTCACATTGGGTTTGAGATGTTACATGTTACATTTAGGAGGTTATATTATTCATAATTCAACGATAAAGTATTAGAATGTCAAGTTGGATTTGGGATACAGTGGGTTTGAGATGTTACATGTTACATTTACATTGGGTTTAGGATGAAAACATATGAGAATGTCACGTTGGGTTTGGAAATGTCACATTGGATTTGGGATATTACATGTCACATTTATGTTTTGAATATCAAATTCCCAACCATATAGATATGATCACAATCTATAGTAATATTAGATTTCTCATATATGGTATTGCTTTTAATCAAGTTATTTTGAATTTCAGAAGCATATGGAGATGTCACGTTAAGTTTGAGAATGTCACATTAGGTTTGGAATGTTACATGTCACATTCATGCTTTGAATTTCAAATTTCTAACTATATAAATATGATCACAATCTATGATAATATTGAATTTTTTATATATGGTATTGTCATTAATAAAGTTATTTTAAATTTTAAATTTCTAACCATATAAATATAATCATAATCTATGGTAATATTGGATCTTTCGTATATGATATTATCATTAATCAGATTATTAATTAATTAAGATTAAGAGTAGATATATCCATAAAAAAATCACACAACCTATTAAGTTATAAGTTTTTTAATAAGATCATATCTTATATAAATCTTCCAACTATAGTTTATAAATAATTTATCCTTATATGTATACATGCCAACATTATTTTAATAATTAAAAAAATGTATGAGCTATTTACGTTGGTCCCACCAAATTTTCTTCCGCGCACGGAAGAAACTTCATCTTAGCCTCATGATTCCTTCATTAATGAGGTGTCATCATCTCCTAAGAGAGGTATCTACGGAGAGGATCCAACATTTTAAAATTTTGGGAAAAATTTAAGTTGTTAAAATTTTTGAAGGTTAATTAAATTAATAATTCATTCATACAATTTATTCTGTCTAAATACACATAATTAAGTCTTTAATCTGTAAAATAAATTTTATAAATATTAATAATTAATATTATAATTTTTTTTATGTATTTGAAGTTTTTTTGGTAGGACTTAATTCATAAATTTAAATTTGAATTTTGTTTATCTAAAAGCTCACACTCTAAAATATTTTGTCAATAAGGACATGCTTCTATAAAATGTTTGAACTATCCCAAGTATATATATTGTATACACTTTCCTCAACCCTCATTTTTCCAAATTGACTCCCTCTCTCTCATCATCTCTCTCTCTCTCTCTCTCTCTCTCTCTCTCTCTCTCTCCAAATCGACTCTATCTCTCTCTCTTCATCAGTCATCTCAGCCTCACAAATCTATTACTGATAAAGGATCCACAGCGTAGCTGTAGTTGATGTCGACAAAGGTGCGTGAAGGGAATGACTAGAGTTAAAAGGGAAAGTGTGGTGGTTGAGTGGTTCTTGAATGATGTCGTGAGATAGTGATAGGTCCGAGATGGAAAAGGTTTTGAGAGAAGAAGGGGTGTGTCACTAGTGACAACAACGGTGCTAGAACTGAGTTACGGCGAGAACGACACCTAATCCGAAACAACATCAATGTGCCTCTCTTCTCTTCGATCTTGAAATTGAAGGCGGGAGATTGAGGACAGTGAGCGGCTCCCTAAAATTCTTTCTTTCTCTCTCTCTTTATGAAGTCATTCTGGGATGCCCATTGAACACAGATCCAACACAGATCTACTTTCTTTCTTTCTTTTTTTCTTTTGATATGGCTTGTTGTTGTTGATGATCTGATTATCTTTTTTTTCTTTGTTGTTGTTATGGTGGCGGGTGTTAAGAATTGGAAAATTTAGTTAAAACTCCTCCATTGGAACCTTGTTTGGTGAAAATGACAGCTCAATTTATTTTTCTTCATAAACCTCCTAAGGAGAAAATACATAATTGAATAAGGACAAGGTAAATAAATAAATAAATATATATATATATATATATATATTTTCCTTTCTTTGACAATATTGTCAGAATAACATGTTACTGTAAACCAGAGTAACATGTTACTGTCAAATAGAGTAATTGTCAAACAGAGTAGCATGTTACTGTGAGGCGAAGTAACATGTTACTGTCAAACAGAGTAACATGTTACTGTTACTGTTTACATCAATTGCAACGATAAATATTTTTTTTTAAAAAAAAATTATAGTCAACATGGATTTTATTTGATAAATCTTGATGAGAGAATTCTAAAAATATTAATTTTATTAAAAACTGACATCTAGTCAAAAGTTATATTATTTTAAAGTTTAATATTTTGATAATAGTGATATTTGTTGGACTTTCCAAAGAAAACTTTTTGTGCTTGTTCTTAATGCATTAAAATTTTATTATGAGGGGGTTTTGACTAAATCTCCCTTAAGAATTAGGGTTTTAGATCTACAAGAGGAAGCTCAAATTAGAGAGAGAGACAAAGACAGAGCGAGCGCTTGGTCTTGTATTCTTAATTGTTTAGATAGATTTCAATTTGGTCTTATATTCTCCAATCAATGAACAGGTAAAAAAATATGATAGTGAGCAGATAAAAAAAATTGTTGTTGTTGTTGAACAGACTGTTATCTCAGGTAGGCAATCAAGTGGGGGTGAATTGGATTTTTTAAATAAATTGTCAAATTAAAAATATTAGCCCAAATAATAAATAAATAAATGTCAAAAAATATTTTAACTCAACAATATCAAATAGAGTAATCAAATAAAATGAGTAAAGGGAAGAGAAAGCAAACTCAGCAATTTATAGTGGTTCGGCGTACCGGGCTTACGTCCACTCCCTAAGTATCTTCCTTGGGAATTTCTCCACTATTCTTCAAATAGTAATACACCACTACCTTCACGGGTGCTAGTGAACCTTTACAACAAGTGAACAATCCCGATCACTCCGACTACTTTAGAATCTGGTACCTAATCACACCTGACCAAGTAATTTTATCTCAAAAATCACTCACAAAAATATCTCAACTAGTTTAGAATCCAGTGCTTAGTCACACCTAACCCAAGTGATTTTATTCCAAAAAGTCACTCACAAAAACTCTCTCTTTACAAGAATAATAAGAGTAAGTGATAGAAAACCTTTTTACAATTTTGTTCAACTCTTAACAAATTTTCTCACAAAAAATATAATTCAATGAAGCACAATACAATATTTGAGAATATTTCAATATAACAAATTTTTCTCTTCTTCTTTTTCTTCAACCAAAATACTCCTTATATATCATAAAATTATATCTATTGGCTTATAGCCATTAGAGGATATAACGATTTCGGTTTAGACCCGACCCGTTTATTGCTTTGGATTCAGGATATCTTGTCTTGTATCACTGTTCATGTCTTTATTTATCTTGTACTTCATTGAGTTTGGTTATTGCAGTATCATTGTCATGTTTGGAACTGGTTGGCAGCTTATTTTTCAAAAGAATTTCTATCCAGATTTTGGCCTCTTCACTCAAGCGATCCTTCTGTCACTTGAGTGGTCTTTATGAACTTTCAATACTTTTGCAGGCCAACAAAAGTACTGAAGGATGGTGTTCTTCGCTCGAGCGGTCTCACTTGTTGTGTCTAGTCGCTCGAGCGACCATTCCTGCGCTCAAGCGATCTACGCGTATATCAGGTCATGAAAATCACTTTTTCACTTCTCTCTCTCTCTAATTCTCATATCTTCTCTCTCTACTTTTTGAATATTTGACCCAAATATACCTTGATCTAGTGATTTCTTCCCCCTAGATCCTTTGTTAAAAAGGTAGAGTACGTTGAGGGCTTTGTTTTAATCGGAAAAGTTCGTGTTTTCAGCTTCGTCGAGTTCTACACATCGTTCCTTTGAGTCTTCTTCTTTGAGATAAGAATTACTTTGACACTTATGATTTTTAACTTCGTTATTTGATTTTCTAAGCTATGTTGTGATTTTGGGATTTTTAAACAAAATTTAAGGTTCTAGTTTAAAAAATTCAAAATAAGTATTTTCAAAATGGGTTCTAGTATATGATTGTGGCTTTGTAAAAATAGTTGAGATGGGATAAATTTTGAATTTTATCTTTGGGAAATGATTTTTAAAGGAATGGGGTTTTGCCCTAAATTATGAGTATTTGGTTTTGTAAAGAGAAAATGGAATTGATGTTGATATTATGAAATTAGCACGACGATGATAATGATAGTGGAGTTGGATATGAATTATCACTCCTAATTGGAAATGTTGGAAAGTATATCTGTGTTAAAAATTAATTATCTATTTAGAGATATCTGTTTTAGGCTATCGGTAGAGGATAGCCATGATTGTTGTAAAAATTGCATGAGAATTGGATGAATTGAAACTATTTTCTCATTCATTTGCATTGACCATTGTAACATATTTAACACTTTGAAATCGTTATTGTTTTGAGGAAAAAAAAATGGGTGAATTCCTTGGTAAATTTTGCTAGGAGTGTAGTTGTGGTATTATGTTGGTCTGTTTGTCCTTAATGAAAGTCCAAAAACCCGCATGGTTAGGTGTCGAGCCTTCCGGTTAATACCGGTAAAAATGACAAATTGGTAATGTTTGTAGCCTACTTACAAACGCGTCCTAGAGATTCCCAGTGTTGTATTCACTGTCCTATTTTCTATTGTAATGAATTCAAATATAAACCTGGCATATCATGGTTTTTGGAAAGAGATATAAAATGTTTTAACACAAGCATTGGATATGTATTCACCTTATAACTTTGTTAAGATTCATACACTGTGTTAGAGTATCTTTATTGGGTTTTGGCTCACCCTATGTGGAAAACCATTTTCAGGTGTTGATGATATGCCTCCGCCAAGGCAATAGCTTGGGAGGACTTGGAGTTAAGAGCTTCTATTTTGGATTAATGTTGTATTTGTTTTGTACAAGCCTAGGACTTTTCTTGTATTAAGTTTAAACTCACTTTTGTTGTAACCATGCATCCTCTTGGAAAGATGTAGCCAATAGGGCATTATTATACCTGTTTTAACTCTTACATCATATCTTTGTTTATAACGCATGTTATAAATTCAGGGTCAGGGCTTATGAATGTATTATTGCATGTGTTACACTTTCATAAAGAGATAAAACCTTATGAATAGGAGAACAATATATTCAGTCATCTGGTGTTATTTAATATTTGTTATCTGTTACAAGGCGTTACAGAGGAGACGCATGCAGAGCATGGGCACCAATCATTTTCAAATATGGTAGGTAGAGGATTGAAAATATAGACAACGATCACTTTCGATAAATAGTAATTCCATTTTTTCAACAATTTCTCTTAAAAAACAAAAAGTGCACTGTAACTTGCATAGTAATTTTTCTAATAAAATATTTGAACACACAGTAACTTCTCTTGACTTCTCTATTAAAATATTTGTATGCATAGTAAAATCTCTTTAAATAATATCTATATCAGATATAAAATATATACCCCTTTTAAAATCTTTGTAATTATTGTAAACATTTTAGATACACTTTAATAAAAATAACCAACCATCCCGTGTGAATATATCAAATTTTGTCAAAAGAAAACAAGTCACCAATATCACATTTGTCAAAAGATGAATAGTGACTAATCGTGTTTTCCAAAACGTAAATAGTCAATTTTATAAAATATTTTTGTAAAATTAGATCTTACACAGTAATTTCGATTTAAATAATATTTATAACAAATACATCAAACAACATTTATTTTAAACATATAATATTTTGTGTCAAAAAATGTATATCAAAAAATCACAATTTATCCAATGATATTTTAGACATCATCAAAATTTAATCACATGATTACCAATCTCCCCTTTTTTTATGATGGCAATACAGGCATGGACTTGACACAAAATTTTACATGAATAAATGCAACGAAAATATTCAACAATCATAATACATTATAGACATCCCATTTTTGACTACCTGTAAGACTTGGGCGTCACTGATTGCTTACTTGGTGATGAAAGTTATGCAGTGCAAATGTTCGATTTCTTTGGCAAGGAGAGTGTCAAATCCCAACCTTACACCCCATTTTTGGACCAAAACTATTTTGACCAATGATTTTTAGACCTTAAAACCCTCTCTTTCAAAATATTTTTGAAAAAGTTCCTAGGATGTTCCGAGACTCGCATTTCGTTAAATGTTGCGCTATTCGGTAAACAGAGCAAAGACAAAGTGGAAATGCATGAAAGAGATGTGAACTATTTGAAAAATATTTAAAATATCTTTTTTAGAGGTTTGGAGTTGAAGAAAATTGGAGCAGAGGGAAGAAACCAAATTAGGGGAGAAGATGGGCATGAACCGTTAAGAGAGAGTCGAACAGCCCTCGCTAAATCAGGCCTATCCTTTTGTAAACTTAGATTTCAGCTATGTGGCCACCACCATTGGAAAATGGACTTCTGGGGCTTCATTTTACACTCAAGAATCTCCTCAAGCCGAGTCCAGGTGAGGGAGATATGGCTGGTTGAAGTTAGGCATCAATCTGATTGAGCTAGAAATAAGTAGTCTTCACTAAAATGGGCATATCTTTATTCACACTTAGAATTTTGATGTGAGGCTGCCACCATTGGAAATCTTACTTCTGGGGCTTCAATTTAGATAGAATAATGACTTGTAAAGATGTCCATGTGAAGGAGATATGCCCATTTAAAGTTGGGCCTGGAAGCAGATTTTTGGTGGTCGGTAGCCTACGGCCACCATTGGTAGCCGAACAGCCAGAAATGAAATTTTTCACAAGTGTGTTCCTGAGTTGGAGCAGAGGTGTTCTGGAAGCTGGCAGCGTTGTTGATGTTCAAGCAAGTGCAAACAAAGGCTGCAAAGGCAAGGCGGTGACATTTTCGGGAGGAGAATTTGAGCATGCATGCATCCCTTGTCCCTCGAGGCCGTTTAATTGCTTTATTAGTTAGTTGTAGCTAATTCATTCATGCAAGTGTTGTAATTATTTAATTAATTAATTCGTATTGTAATTAATTAGTTTAATTCGGTTTGTAATAATTAGTTAACTAGAATAGTTAATTAGTTTCGGTTTGTAATAATGAGCTTAATTAGCGTAGCTAGTTAACTTAGCTCTTGTTCATTCGGACCCTCCTTCGCGAGGGCATAATGTTGAAATAAGTGTGTGTGCGTGTGTATATCTCTTCTAACCCCATGTCTTTCTTCCTTTTATTTAATCACTTTCGATGGTTAGATTAAGTATCATTTTCGATTAGCATACCTTATGCTTACATGTTTGCATCTATTCATTTGTCATGGATGCACCGAGGCTCCGTGCATCATTCAAACTGCATCGTCAATTTCAATACTTCTTTGAATATGTGTTTCAAAGCATGCTATCAAAGTGTTGCAAATACCATGATTAGGAAGCCAAGCCTATTTAATTGCATTATTGCATGTGTTGCATTAGGGTCCTTGTATAGTTAGGATCATGCATTTTTCTAACTAGTTTTTGTTTTGGCTTGGAGTACTCGGTAAGTCTTATGCTTTAGCATACTTGCATGAGTGTGATTGCCATATTGCCATTTTTCGCATGCTTGCCATGAGGCTATGTACTTATTTGCTAAGCTGCATGAATGCCTATGGATGAAGGCTTTGTTGCTTGAATTGGAACAATTCAACGAATGTACGTTTTAAGCCCACTTTGCGAAGTGGCAAATTCAAACCATTTTCGAAAACAAACATGAGTTGAATTGTTCCCGAGTCTTGCGACTAGTCTATACTTGTTTGTGTCCGTCACATAGTAAAGTTAGCTAATAACCGGAATAAGAACACATAAGGCTTATAAAATATCATATCATGATAGTAGAGGCCGATCTTTGATCGGGCGAGCGGGGGTGCTCATTTCAAGACCTTCTCCTCTCGTACCCAAGTTCTCGAGCCGAGGCAACTTTGGTGATGACGGACACGTGGCCTTTGGCACGAGTTAGGGTTTCCTAAATTTTCTAAAAATAAAATATTTAGGTGGCGACTCTGTAATCTGGCAAAGCAGTTCAATTTTGGCATTATTTGATTCAAAATTGATTTTTCAAAATGATTTTCCGGATTGGACTCTTTGGTGTTTATCAGTTTCGCATTACACTTTGTGAGATTAGATTCAGAACCACAGGTAGAGTCTGAACTGTGAGGCCTTCTTTTCAAACCCTTTCCGAAAGGCAGGGTCGCAGGAAAAAGGCGAGCCCACAGTTTTTGGCGACTCTGCTAGGGATTTAGAGAACTTGACTTGAACTCATGATATGTTGTTTTATCTACATTTATGTGTTTCTTTGAATTGCATTTGTATCAGTGCGCCTAAGTCACAGTGCTTGCCATCTGCTATTCCTGAACAGTTTGTCGGAGGCTCGCTTGGAAAAGCTTGCCAAAAGGCTAACTGGTTGCAGGCTCTGCCACAATGGGAGATCTGGACTACTGCTATACCGTTTGATCCACCTTTCACTTCTCGGTGTTAGGTGCGAGAGGTATATTAGGTAGTCTTGCTGAGGTATCCTTTTTTACCAATCGACCTACTTGCATGTCGAAAGCCATAAAGACTGTTCCAAACTAGGACAGGCCGCTTACCCGAATGCAAGATTTTGTGAAGCCACTTGTTGTGCATAGTAAAACCCTAGCTCCTGACGAAACTAGGACAAGGTAACCTTGCTCTTACTTAACTAGTATGTGCTTTACAATGAAACTGTACAGGGATGTGCATATCAGTTGCCAAGTTGGTATCTGTTTTGGGGTAGCATTTAGTAAAGAACACAGTCATTCAGCTGTGATCATATCCATTCTAGTGAAATTGGGCTGAGATGCTGTCCGTTTTCTCTTTTTGTAAGGTAGTCCTGGAACCATAGCTTCAGAAGGCTCCAATATCCCCTGGGTACTCTGGACTTGTATCGATAGAATTTGTCAGGTCGGAATTGGTTCAGAAGCAACCTATGTTTACCTCACTCCCACCAGTTACAAGACGAAAGAGGTTCAGGCAGAATTCACCAGTGCAGTTTCTACAGCAGTCACCCCTCAGTTCACCCGGGTCTAGTCTGGTCTGGGAACAGTTGTTTGCATTCAGCTCAGCACGAGATCAATCATCCATTCCCATGGCTCAGTATCCCTCAGTGTAATAACCCCGACCTCTGATTAATGTTAATCTGCACTTAATTATGCCTAACAGTAATTTAGAAGGAATCTGGGATTAATTTGCATATGTATTGCATTAATTCTGTGTTTCTATCTGTTTGCTATAAAGTGATCTATTTATGTGTTGACTTTGAACTGCGAATTGAAAGCCTTATCGGCGACTGATTCAGAAATTGATTAGTGTGTTATACTAGTTAGATTTTATGTGATTTTATGATAGGCTTAATTAAAATTCGATTTGGAATGGGTAAATTAGATTAAATAATGTTGAATTGCATTAGTTTGCCTAATTACACAAATGCCACTTAGTGGCTTGATTTGAGACCAACTTTATCACACCTTATTACACTTAGAAGCATCTCTCCTCAGCCATTTCTTGACTAAACCGTAGGAGAGAGAGAGGGTAAGAGAACAAGATTAAGTTCATCTAGGATTTTGCTTGAACTTAGAAGAATTGAAGGCAACTTGGAAGATTAGGCTACTAAGCTTGAAATTGAAGACCTAAAGGTAGGGAATCCATCCTTTTAATTATGAATGTGAGTTGTTCTTGCTAGGTTCATGGTGAAATTGGTATTTAAAGTCAAGTTTTAGCTCAAAGTGTGGTTTTGAGAGTCCATCCATGCATGCATGCATAAATTTCCATGCTTTGAATTTGAATTCTAAGATTTCTTCCATGCATGTGTTAATTCCACTCACATTATGGTCATTCATCTTGTTGTCCATCAAATTATCAAGTTTGATCATGTTTTGGAGGGTTTGGATTCAATGAGGTTCTTGCATGTTGTATTAATGGCATGTTCATAGAGTTCATGTTGATTTTGCACAAATTGGGTTGCTCTTGGGCCATGATTTCTTGAAATGATTTTTAATACATGTTGTTTTATGAGTTATTATATGTTTCCTCAAATATTGGCCCAGAAAAATGAGTTTTGAAAGCTTATAGGTTGAGTTTCATGCTTGGGGGTCAATCTAGATTTTCCAAAAATTTGACTCGCGCTCAAGTGGGGACTTTCACGCTCGAGCGTGAATCCTGAGTACATGCACTTCCGCTCGATCGTCGAGAGTTACGCTCGAGCGTGAAATGCATATACCCAGAAGTTTGTGTGTTTTGCAGTCCGCTCGAGCGGGGGAGCCCACACTCGAGCGAGACTCTGAGTCTCACGCTCGAGCGGTGGTCGAGCGCCCGTCGAGCGTGAAAATCATGCATCTAGTACTTTTGTCGATTTTACAGTTCGCTCGAGCGAGGAAGTCCACGCTCGAGCAGAGCTTCAATATCTGCATGTCCGCTCGAGTGGAGTAATCCACGCTCAAGCATGGACCTTATCTTCAGCAAAATTTAGGAAATGGTTTTCAAGGTATTTTTGCATCCTCATTCCATCCTAGGTATTCCTAGGTCATGTTTAAGACCCTTTAATGAGGATTAAAGGTTAGAAACACACTAAGAGCCAATGACGTAAGTTTTGTACAATTAGAACGTGTGTTTCAAGTGTGTATCTGTTATGTGTTATGTAGGTCACGTGCCGCGTTCTGTCTAACTAATATGCGCCGTATGTTTGTCTCAAGGCTCACTGTGAGTAATAACTTAGTAAAGTTATGTTCAACTGTATCTATTTTCTATGTGATAAAATAAAATCTGTTTTCCGAAATGATATGTTCTGTACAATGAATGATTGTTCAATTTCTAATATATATTCATGACATCCTTAGCATCATGTGATATCTATTGGCTGTTATCCGATATCGGAGGTTCTTTTATGGAATTTATATCCGTCTGCACTCTATTACCCGTACCGGAGGCCCCGTCATAGAGGCTCAGCTTCTGTTCTGTTACCCGGATCCGGAGATTCCTTTAAGGAACTGGTTACTTGTAACCCTCACGTGTCTGCCTCTGTTCTGTATCTGCTTTGTTATTGCTAATGGATGTATCACGTAAACTCAAGCATGACTTATTATTTCTGTATATGATCTGGACTAATTATGGATTTGATACGAAACTGAATTATGATTTCTGAATCTGTACGAACTCATTCATTGAAACCCTTTACTCTGTTATTATTCACTGGGCTTTTGCTCACAATTTATATTATGTATGTAGGTGAGCCGGCGTGTGACCAGGTCCAGAATTGACGGCCTTCTGTTCTGTTTTGTCAGCCAACCGTTGTGCCTCCCGAGGAGGTTCCGATCGAAGTCTAATGCCATGGTTGTTTTTGTATTCATACTAGTTTATGTGACTGTTTTGTAAAGTCAGGTCTTGGGATGTACACTTCTGTAAATACTTTATAAATATTGGCGTCCTTTGACTGGTATGCTCATGTATATATATATATAATTTTTGAAATCTACTGTCTCATGTACGTTACCACAGCTCATTAGACCTTGTCTATTTTATATATTTGCTTCCGCAGCCCCTTATTATTTGCTAATCTTTCAAGAGGCCTTTGGTAATCCAAGGATTACTGGCCGGTTATGATGCTAGACCTACAAGGGCGGGTTTGGGTCGTGACACTCAGCTAGTGTGGAAGAACAGATACAGCACCTGCAACAGACAATCGAGGCACTGCAGCAAGACGCAGTCCATCAGGCTGAAGTCACGGCTCGTCAGGCCAAAGTGATAAAAACAACAATAGCCACAGCAAGCCACAACTTCTGCATCTTATACACCTCCCACGGGTAACCCGAAACCCGAAGCCACTACCTATATTGCTAATGTCCAAGAGACTCAGGGCAATCCGGCGAAGCCAATCCCAGCACAGGCCTCTAAAGCTCCTGTCTATCAAACCGAAGCTCCATTTGAATTTGAGGTTGACCCAACTGCACTTAAGGTCAATAAACTAGAGAAGTTATTCAAACGAGCACAAGGAAAACTTCATCCTGGATTTAGATGACGGGTATACTGAATCTGCAGTTACCTTATTGGAGCGGTTCAAGATGCCGTATATTGACCGTTTCGACGGCTCTAGAGCCCCAATGGTGCACCTCTAGCTGTTTTTTGATATCTTGAGGCCAATGGGTTTGACCCCAACCCAAAAGTTGTCTCTCTTCGGCCGAACCATGTCTAGGATAGCCATAATTTGGTATGCTAAATTGGAGGACTCTGTGAAATAGAACTGGGAAGAGATGGTTGAGGCCTTTATTGCTCAATACTTCTACAACACACCGATCGAGGTCACAACTTGTGATCTCAAAGTCACCCACCAAGAGCTAAATGAGGGTTTCTTAGAGTTTGTGACGAGGTGGAGAGCGAAGGCCTTGATAATGACTACAAGGCCTTCCGAAAAAGATCAAATCATGATGATTGTTCAGAATCTGCATGGCAAGTTGCTGTAGAAGATGATCGTTCTACCTCTGTTTACCTTTCCAGAGCTTCATGAAATTGGGGTTCAAATCGAGGATGCTATCAGACAAGGGATCTTTGTGGAAGATAATGAGCCTTTGAAAAAGAATGTTGTTCGCAGTTCCAATGCTACTACTGATGGTAGCACAGCTGTGAAATGCTCAAAAGTAAACACGGTCACCACTCCCCTCAATCGCCAAAAACTAACCACCTCAAATCGGCACCAAGCCCGAAATTTCCATCCTCTTTACATGAGTCTCTCTCAAGCTTTGAAAATGCTATGAGAAAAAAGGTACCTAGAACTCCTAGAACCCCAACCCCTTCCAAATCCTCTTCCACCAAGATATGACCCAGCTAAATACTGTGCCTATCATCAACAACACGGTCATGATACAAACCGTTGCATCCACCTTCGTCGTAAGATTCAGGATCTTATTGACGAAGAGATCATGGCTCTATCAAAAGGACCTCAAGCCACCCCTGACCTATTACCTTCACATCTTAATCTCATCCATACACTGCCATCTACATATAACCCCAGCCCATTTACCCAAGCCTGGGTTATTCATTCCAAAAAATACGGACTTATGTATGATGGATGCATTTGAACCCCAATCATCTCAAATACTTCTGAGCTAATGAAAATGATTGAAGATCTTTAGAGAACAGTGGCAGATCTATCCTTTGGGATATTGGCTCCGTCATCGACCACATTACATACCAGGAATTTCATGTCAAAAGGCTCCCTAATCTTGGGACGGGCTACACTAGAAGAAGGCCAATCCCTTAGCAAAGTGGAGGCAAATGGCAAGAACAAGGTCGGGGCAAGTATCGATCCCTATGAACACCTTCAGAGGGCTATTGAGACTTTGAGAGACGATTGGCTGAACAAACAGCAAGTGCTCACAATTGTTGCAAAGACTGTGGATGACACTTTTGCCACTCAAGATAAGAGCATTCTGAATCAAGGGGCAAGTCGAGAAAAGGGATGTCGTACCAGAAACGTCCCTTTCAGCTCCAATCCTACACTCAGAAGAGATCATCAAACAAAGTTAGCACCTGCCAACCCCTTTGTCGGTACATCCAACATAACTCCACAAACCTCAAAGCACCAACCCCGAGGCCTGACGGTCTTCGCCCCGCTTTACATGACCTTGTCCAAAGCTTTTCAAATCCTTATAGGACAAGGCCATCTCAAACCCTTTAAGCCTCTCCTGAATCCCCTTCCAGCCAAGCATAATGTTGCCAAGTATTGTGTCTTCCATCAACAAATTGGCCATGACACTAACAATTATTTTCGTCTTCGCCATGAAATACAAGATCTAATTGATAAAGAGGTCATCGTTGCACCAGGTCCTACAAAGTCTATCGGTACTGGATCGATAAACTTGGGGGATAATGTGATTACGTGATCAGGGGATGAACCACCTGCTGATGGCGCTCATTTTATTCCAGATATGGAAGATGGCACGCACTATTTTGAGCAATGTGCAAATGTTATTCATTGTACTTTCTGACTTGGGTATTGGGTCAATCTTTTATGTTGTATTGAGTTAGTCTTTTTGTACTGAGTCAGTCGAGTTTGTCTTATTGTATCGAGTTAATCCTGTTGTGTTAAAGTCGGATGATTTTAGGGTTGTTAACTCGGGCATCACTTTCTTATTTTGTGTTTGTCTTTTACACCCTTTGTTTTGTGTTTGTTTTTGCCTTTGAGCCAGTTGCGCCAGAAGATCTGAATGAAACGGTAGCGATTTTCACCTACTTTTTTGTGCCTTGAAATCATTGCATTGATCTAGTTTTTTCAAAACTTTTCAAACGTTGTGATGAAAACAAAGAGGAAGGAATTCCTTGAGATTTGTAAAAATTTGATCAATTGAGAGAAATAGAGGTGTGCTAAGCCCTTAATGAATGAGATCATGTTTGTTAATGTCAGTACTGCGAAGGATCCTGGCTTGATCCAGATTGGTTCTACATTGTCTTCAGCGTAAGCGACTAGTCACTGTCTTAAAAGATTTCAAAAAAAGTTTTGTGTGGTCCTACGAAGACATGCGTGGAATTGATCTTGAGATTGTGCAATATAGGATCGCTCTCAGCCTCAAGACTCGACCCCTTTTGCTTTCAAACCTTGAACCTTGACTCAAATTCTTCAAACAAGTAATCACAATATAAGGCTTGTATGGTCAGATCAGAAGCAACCCTTACACTAGGGGAAATAAGTTCAGATGTAGTCAAAGGAAGCTTGCAAAGCTAGATCTGAAGTAGCCCTTGAACTAGGGGCAAAAATGTCAGATGTGCCCAAAGATTCAAAAGATGGGTCATTTCGCCAACCAATGAAAACTGGCAAGAAAGCCAAAATCCCACGAATGAAAAGAAAAAAGTTTTTGCTGAAGGACAACTGAGTTCCTATCCACAAACACTAAGGGAAAATTCAGATCTGGTTGGATGGACTCCTACATCATCAGTGAACAACAGCCATTCTCCTAGATTCAGAAGACTTAAAGATCCTAAGGCCAATAACATAGACAAGTTAAACTTTTTTATCCTTGAGAGGCTCGCTAAGCCGAAAACCCGGAAGGGCGACCCAAGCAAAAGTTAGAGCAAGAAAAAGAAAAAAATAGAAAAAGAAAGAAAAAGAAAAAAGAACAAAAATGAAAAAAGAAAAAAATAAGATGAGAAAAAAAATGAAAAAATGGAAATGAAGAAAAATAAAGAAAAAGAAAAAAGAAGAAAAGGAAAAAAGAAGAACAAATTAAAAGAAAAGAAAAACAGAGCTCGCAAGGTTGAAAACCCAGAAAGGCAACCTTGGCAGAAGTTAGAGCACAAAAGGAGAGTGTTAACACCTGAGTGAACCTCAACCCGGAACTACGTCCGGCCTGATTCCCATCTTTGGGATACGTATCCTTGTTCAACTCGGCTATTCTATCCATGTGTAAATTGGCTCATCTTCGTGCTCATCTTCATTCAAAATCGATTGTCCTATTCCGTTAGAAGATTCAGCTATAGGATAATTCAAGTTCAGATCTGAGGTTGTGCATCTCAAGAGTAAATTCTATGTTGGTTGAGCAGTGGCCATTTGCAAAAATAGTTTTTGAGAATTTTTAATGAGGTTGACCAATTTTCTCAGAAATTATTTCATTTTTTCCAAAACTGGACTGTTCCTTGGACCTAAAGAAAGGAAAATTTTCAGTGCTCACAACCTGACTTGCATGATTTCAAATCAGAAAATCGAACAAGCATGCTAATCTAACTCTCATATTGGTCAAAATTGGTTTTAGTAGAAAGCCAAAACAAAAAATGGTCAAAATGATGAACTAGGGGCATAGTTGAGTCAAGTTTCCTGTCTTTTCCCCATTGTCACCATACTCGCCAGAAAGAGCGCTATACTCTTCAAAAAGGGCACAGCTGAAGTTAGCAGTAGGGGGCCAAGCGTTTTCTCATCCCCCAAACAATGAGGTATCAAGCCAAGTGCGAAGCACGAACTGGAATGGAGTAGGATATTCCATTCCCTCATCTGGACAGGTCTGATCACATCCAAACTGGCCAAGGGCGTCGTCAATCGATGTCAATTGTAGATCTGCTACACATCCAGTCGCACCATAACCCCTCTGTGGGAGAGCTCACTAGTTGTGAGCGAAATAAGGAGCATCTAGTAGAATACTAGGGGCAAAAGCCCACAACTTCCTATTTATCCATCAACCACCCCGGGGAAGGATAAAAAAATAAGAGAGATTAAAGAATAGAGGGATGTGCGCTCAGAGAAAAAGTGAGGAAAGGGCTTTTTAGTGAAAAAAAGAGATTAAGTGCCAAGTGATGTAATAATCACAAATAAGAAAGGTTAGGAAACAATACTTGGAGAAACAGGCTCCTCGTGAACTAAGAGGTCTCCTACTGGTGGTACACATCCAAGTGTTGTGTTTTTGTTGGTTTCAATTCTTATTTTGAGTCTTTTCGAGTGTCAATAGATGTGTTTAGGTTGTTTTACCTTGGTTTGTCCTTTGTTAAGTCGTGATGTATTGTGGTCGGTCGTAGGCTCAATACCCGGTTAAAAACTCATTTCTCAATTTCAAATTCAAAAATAAATCGTTTTATGCTCAGAGTGCTGTGTCATTCTCCACATTTGTGCAAAACAAGATTCTTTCTTTCATAAACTACAAAGTTCAACCCAGGTCATGTGAGAACAATAGAACAAGGACCTATCTAAAACTACATAGGTTCTAGATTGCAAAGAAAAATGAAAAAGGAAAAAGGAAAAAGGAAAAATTTGGAGCATCTTAGTTTGTTTCAACTTTAGAAAATTCCGAGATTGCATTCCGGATGTACCTCCTCAGGCCTTATCAATGCTCTGAAGTATGAGTGTACCTCTATCTCAAGCTCAAGACCAAGCCTGCTTCCAGCCAGAATGGCGATTAGAAGTGCTCTCCCTAAGTACCATTCCCTGTCAGAAGCATCTTGGCTATGTTTGCAATGAGTTCCTAGGAGACCAACTAAGACAGTAGAAACAAGAGTTCGAATGGCGATGCCTAGAACACAAAGGTTTGGAATTTTCGAGACTAAAGTCTGGTTTAAATACCCAGGGGTGTATCCTCAGCTTGAAATCTGTATGACAGGCCCATAGATTGAGATATCATGTCTGCACCTTAATTCTGGATACTGAACCAACCTAGTCTGTCACCCCGTTGGAGAATAAGGAAAGTTGTGAATATGATCGGGAAGAAAAGCGGCATCCGTGGCTTTCGCATGCAAAGGTTACCCCTTGTCAGCATTTCAGGACCTTTGTACTGTGAGTTGAAGGTAACAGTTCGAAGAACACAAAGTACGAGTTCAAAGAACACAAGGAGAGATCCCCGTTAAAGTAGAGCGGTTCATCACCACTCGCCCAATGAGGTGCTTTCTAAAGCGCCGCTTTGTTTGTTTATTGCATTCCCTAAACATCATACTATACATTGCTTGTAACATGTATCATATCATCACACTTATTGCATTTATTTGCATCTTGTGTTATCTTGTATCATTTATCCTTTTACGCTGAGCAACTTTTAGGAACGTTGTCCCCTGGGGCTTTCTCAGGTTGCGTGGCACGCGCTCCTGATTAGTTTGTTTTCGGACCTTTTCTCACGATTTCAGTATGGTTAAAGTGTTCATTTCCTCACACAATTTCAGCGTGTTTGGAATTTATCTTAGGTTACGTAGAACACGCTCCTAATTGGTTTGTTTTTGGACCTCTTCTCACGATTTCAGCGTGGTTAGAGTGTTCATTTCCTCACACAATTTTAGCGTGTTTGGAATTTATCTCGGGTTGCATAGAACGCGCCCCTGATTGGTTTTCTCAGGACCTCTTCTCACGATTTTTAGCGTGGTTAGAGTGTTCTTTTCCTCACACGATTTCAGCGTGTTTGGAATTTATCTCGGGTTACGTAGAACGCGCCCCTGATTGGTTTATTTTCAGACCTCTTCTTACGATTTCAGTGTGGTTAAAGTATTCTTTTCCTTACACGATTTCAGCGTGTTTGGAATTTATCTCGAGTTGCGTGGAGCGCACTCCTGACAGCTTTTCTTTGGACCTCTTCTCACAACTTTGACATGATTAGAGTGTCCCTTTCCTCACATAATTTCAGCGTGTTTGGAATTTATCTCAGTGCGTGGAACGTGCTCCTAACGGCTTTTCTTTGGACCTCTTCTCACAATTTCAGTGTGATTAAAGTGTCCCTTTTCCTCACACGATTTCAGCGTGTTTGGACTTTATTTTAGGTTGCGTGGAACGTATCCCTGAGTAGTTGTGTTAAGACCTCTTCTCACGATTTCAGCGTGGTTTGAGTGTTCCTTTCCTCTCACGATTTTAGTGTGTTTGGGATTTGTTCTTCCTCCTCTCATGATTCCAGCGTGGTTGGAGTATGTCACCCTTTGCATCTACTGCACTATATGTTACATCCATTACATCTTACCATTTTATCACCTGCATCCTTTCCATGTTAAGCTTAGTTTGGCATGTGCTCATACATTTCCTTCGTTAAAGCATGGTTCTGTGATAATGTGTACACACCTATTCCACTAAGAGAATTGTGGTCTGAGGGTTTCGACACCTTTTCTGTGTTCGACGTGGTCTGTTTTGTGTCCATACCTTTTCTAGGTAAAATATGGTTTGGCCTACGCCTTATTCACTGCATCCATTACATTGTATTTTGTCTTGTTGCATTCAACATTTAGGATCACGATCTTTCATCAGCAGATCATTCTTCACTCATATCATCCCATCCAATTACTTGTATTCTTTCTGCGAAACACACAGTTCTGCATGTACATACGCTTATTCCACTAAGAGAATTTTGGTTTGAGGGTTCCGGTATTTTTTCTGTGTTAAATGTAGTTTGATGTTGCATATCCATCCCTTTATGATATTTGTGTGGTTTTACACTACTTATGGTTTGATTATTTCATTGAACTGTATATCGTTTGCATTTTTTTGTTACATTGTGTATTATTTTGCATCTTGCCCCTGAACTACGCTGGTTTGATTCCTTGCAAAGGGATATGTAGGCAACTTTCGGGTTCAACCAACTACATCTGCATTTTGTTTATTTGTCCAAGTCTTCGGCCTTGTCAAAAATGGGTCGTCTCTGGTCTTTGTCATTCACTCATGTTATTTCATGACTCTAAGCTCTTTCAAAGAGGGGCAACTATAGACACCCCATTTTTGATCGCCCCTAAGACTTGGGTGTCACTGATTGCTTACTTGGTGATGAAAGTTGTGCAGTGCAAAGGTTCAATTTCTTTGGCAATGAGCGCATCAAATCCCAACCTTACACCCGATTTTTGGACCAAAACTATTTTGACCAATGATTTTTAGACCTTAAAACCATCTCTTTTAAAATATTTTTGAAAAAGTTCCTACAATGTTTTGAAGCTCACATTTCGTTAAATGTTGCGCTTTTCGATAAATCGAGCGAGGACAAAGTGGAAATACATGAAAGAGAGGTGAAATTTTTGAAAAATCTTTAAAACGTCTTGTTTAGAGGTTTGGAGTTGAAGAAAATTAGCGGAGAGGGAAGAAACCAAGTTAGGGGAGAAGATGGGCATGAACTATTAAGAGAGAGTAGAGCAGCCCTCGCTAAATCAAGCATATCCTTTTGTACACTTGGATTTCAGCTATGGGGCCACCACCATTGGAAAGTGGACTTTCGGGGCTTCATTTTACACACAAGAGTCTCCTCAAGCCGAGTCCATGTGAGGGAGATATGGTTGGTTGAAGTTAGGCATCAATCCGATTGAGCTGGAAATGAGTAGTCTTCACTAAAATGGGAATATCTTTTTTCAAACTTAGAATTTTGATGTAAGGCTTTCATCATTGGAAAGCTTACTTCTGGGGCTTCAATTTAGACACAAGAATGACCTGTAAATGAGTCCATATAAAGGAGATATGCCCATTTGAAGTTGAGCCTGGAAGCAGATTTTTTGTGGCCGACTGGCCACCAATGGTAGCCGACAGCCACCATTGGTAGCTGACCGGCTAGAAACGAAATTTTGCACAAGTGTGTTCCTGAGTTGGAGTAGAGGTGTTCTAGAAGCTGGCAGCGCTGTTGGTGTTCAAGCAAGTGCAAACAGAGGCTGCAAAGGCAAGGCGGTGACATTTTCGGGAGGAGAATTCGAGCATGCATGCATCCCTCATCCCTCGAGGCCGTTTAATTGCTTTATTAGTTAGTTGTAGCTAATTCATTCATGAAAGTGTTGTAATTATTTAATTAATTAATTCGTATTTTAATTAATTAGTTTAATTCGGTTTGTAATAATTAGTTAACTAGAATAGTTAATTAGTTTCGGTTTGTAATCGTTAGCTTAATTAGCGTAGCTAGTTAACTTAGCTCTTATTCATTTGGACCCTCCTTTGCGAGGGCATAATATTGTAATAAGTATGCGTGCGTGTGTGTCTGTCTTCTAACCCCACGTCTTTCTCCCTTTTATTTAATTGATTTTGATGTTTAGATTAGGGATCATTTTCGATTAGCATACCTTATGCTTGCAAGTTTGCATCCATTCATTTGTCTTGCATGCACTGAGGCTCCGCGCATCATTCAAACTGCATTGTCAATTTCAATACTTCTTTGAATATGTGTTTCAAAGCATGCTATCAAAGTGTTGCAAATACCATGATTAGGTAGCCAAGCCTATTTAATTGCATTATTGCATATGTTGCATTAAGCATCTTGTATAGTTAGGATCATGCATTTTTCTAACTAGTTTTTGTTTTGGCTTGGAGTACTCGGTAAGTCTTATGTTTTAGCATACTTGCATAAGTGTGATTGCCATATTGCCATGTTTCGCATGCTTGCCACGAGGCTATGTACTTATTTGCTAAACTGCACGAATGCCTATGGATGAAGGCTTTGTTGCTTGAATTGGAACAATTCAACGAATATACATTTTAAGCCCACTTTGCGAAGTGACAAATCATGTTTTAAGCCCACTTAAGGTGGCAAAATTCGCATTTTTAAGCCCATTTGAGGGTGGCAAATTCAAACCATTTTCGAAAACAAACATGAGTTGAATTGTTCCAAGTCTTGTGACTAGTCTATACTTGTTTGTGTGCGTCACATAGTAAAGTTAGCTAATAACCGGAATAAGAACACATAAGGTTTATAAGACATCATATCATAATACTAAAGGCTGATCTTTGATTGGGCGAGCGGCAGTGCTCATTTCAGGACCTTCCCCTCTCGTACCCAAGCTCCCGAGCCGAGGCAACTTTGGTGATGACGGACACATGGCCTTTGGCACGAGTCAGGGTTTCCTAAATTTTCTAATAACAAAATATTTAGGTGGCGACTCTGTAATCTGGCAAAACAGTTCAATTTTGGCATTATTTGATTCAAAATCGATTTTCTAAAATGATTTGTTGGATTGGACTCTTTGGTGTTTATTTGTTTCATATTGCACTTTGTGAGATTAAATTCAAAACCACAGGTAGAGTCCAAACTGTGAGGCCTTCTTTTCAAACCCTTTCCAAAAAGCAGGGGCGCGGAAAAAAAGCGAGCCCACATATATGCATTTATTTGTACTGTATTTTCTTCTCATTTATTAACGAATTCTTTGTCAAATAATTTATATATAATCATAATTCTTCTCCCCCTTTGACATCATCAAAATAAAATATTGATATACGAATTTGGATAGAGAACGAAAATTTTTAGTTTCCCAGAACGAAAATCATATAAACACATTTAAGAAAATAATTTGATTTGACCAAAAAAATTTTATTTCTCCCCCATGGTCATTATCGAGATTTGTTATCACCGACGAAGATATTGACTATCAAAAAATGTAGTGGCGCCGAAGATATTGACTATCAAAAGATTTGAGCAGATATACATCGATTATAGTATCAATGGTGTGTATACAATACATAGATGATGCGCAGAGATATGAAACGTTTAAGTGTTCTTAGAAAAAATTTGTTCACAGTCTGTGTAATCATGTCATTCCTTACCTTAGCCATCAATGGTTCTGACACGGATGTGGTGCCTAAGATTTAGGCAAATGAAAGCTTACCTACAGTGAATACATATGTTATTCCGCTAGCTGAAAGTCCTAGTATATTTGGTAACCGTAATGATATAGAGGCTATCAACAACACTATGGCTCTTAGTACACAGACGATGATTATAGTTTCCAATATGGCTCAACGAATACAAAGAAGAAGCTAAGAGAATCAGCGATTAAAAGAAGAAATTACCTATTTAAAACAATAACTTGCTGAAACTCGTCAGGTGAAGTGAAGTCTAGAGAGTAAATATGCACAGTTGGAGAATGCGATGCAATATTACTCAACCATTATAATACCAAGACTCACAGAGGTCGAAAATAGGGAGGTTCAAGTTCGGGAAGCTCATGAAAAGCTATTGAGAGAAGTTAAACGTAAAAAATCGGTGAAGCCTACTTAGAACAACATGAAATTTAGAAATATTTTCTCCAACTGAAATAAAATTGCAAGCATTTCTCTTTGTCATTTTTTTTTTAAATAAAAAGAATTTCTGGTTCAGATAAGGAGAAAAAATTAGAGTAATTTCAAAATATATCTTTAGAAAAACTCCTCTTGAGATTATGCATATGATCAAAAAATAAATTTAAGCAAATTCCCCCTGAGATTATGACACTGCATTTTTCTATGGTGATTTTGTGCAGATATAGCAATCATAGAACAATCACATGAAACATACAGTGTATGAAATATTATCATATCAAGTTAAGTAAGCACATAACAAATGTTGTTATATTTCATTCTCCTTTTGATCATTAATAAAAATGGATAAACTCAAAAGATGAGAAGATTTCAATAAGTGCCATAATCAATTAAGAGTTTAGAATACTATTTTCAGATTTTTTAAAATGTAACACATAAAGCAAATATTAGCTCGCATGAAAAATATCAATATACTACATCATCAAAATCATTTTAATAATAATGTGGCTTAATCAAAATAATTAAAGTTGAAATTAGATTACAAATTTTCAAACAATGTTATTAGTTAAACATTAAAATAGTAATAACTTTGTTTTCTTCTCTTTTTCCTCTACTTTCGTGTGGCTCAAATGATTTGTGTCATGGTCAAAATATAAAGCATGTATGGCATGGTATGGCATGTCATGACAATCATATATGTATTGAAATAAGATATTCATATATGCAATAGAGCATAAATTTTATCATCAAATAAAATATTTTCAGATTTGGAAACCAGCTTTTACTGAAGTTAGCTTTACCAATTATTTATTGTTGTTTTTTAATATTGCATGATTACTGTTCATCCGAGAAAATGTGGTGAATATTGTCTCCGGTCATATATTTTGAACATCCATTGTCCAAAAACCATTTTCTTCTACCGGATTTCACCTTGAAGCACACCTACAAAAAAAAAATCAAGTATTCAATTTTAGTACACAAACCTTTTTGGGTCCGTGAATGTTAGTTTCAAAGTTGCTTGATTTTGGAACCCATTTCTTTTTTTTTTAGCAAAAGGAATTCTTTTAATAGGACATGAAGATGAAATATGATATTTTCTACTACAAAAATGACATGTGAGATGAGAGTATCTAGAAGATGGATGAACAAAATCATTTTTGACAGTTTTTCTTTTTGAAAAAGGTTTATATCCAATTCCGACGATACCAAATGTACGATTTTGATTTTTTAGAATTTTTTCCAAAGTATCTCTTCCTTAAGTAAATTTTGAAAAAAAATATTTTTCAAATCTTCTATATTTTCATTCAAAATTGCTTTCTCCTTTTTTAAAGAATCATTTTCGATTTTCAAATCATTTGAGACATTTTTTTAAGAATCATTTTTCTTTTTCAAAATATCATTTTCATTTTTAAAAACTTCATTTTTATTTTTCAAGATTTTGTTTTCATTTTTAAAAACATCATTTTCAAGTTTCAAATCATTTAATTCCTTTTTCAAGATAGGAGACTCTTTTGACTTCAAAATATTATTTTCTTCTTTTATCTTTAAAAAATCTTTTTGTAACTCTTTAATTTTATTAGATAAAGATTCGTTTTCTGTTGTTGAATTTGAAAATAATTTTTTAAGTGCAATATTTTTAATGCTAAGTTTTAAAAATTTATCATGCAATTCCTCAATTGTAGATTGTAATTCATTAAAAGAATAAGATTCATTATTTACTTCATCATCATCTCCAAATGCCATTAGGCATAGGTTAGCAACTTCATTGTTGTTGTTTTCTTCATTGGAGCAACATTGATCATGATCTCCCCAGGCAGCTTTAATTTTCTTTTTGTTTCCATTCATCATTACAAGTTCATGGGTCATGAGAGACTCCAAAAGCTCTTCTATGCTCAATCATGTTAAATCTTTTGCTCCTTGAATAGCAGTCACTTTTGACTCCCAATTTTTTGACAAGGATTTGAGAATTTTTCTCATCAACTCAACATTAATATAAGATTTACCAAGAAATTTTTTAGAACATTGATAATGTTAGTAAATCTAGAAAACATTTCAAAAATATATTCATGAGATTCCATCTTAAAAAGCTCATAATCATGAATCAACATACTAATTTTAGAATCTTTAACATAGTTGTCCCTTCATGTATGGTCTCTAATTTATCCCAAATTTTCTTGGCCGATTCACATATACAGATTTTATTAAACTCATTAGAATCTTAAGCACAAAATAAAAAATTCATGGCCTTGGCGTTCATTCGAATGCTTCTCAAATCATTATTGTCTCATTCATGTTTTTCCTTGGGCAACATTCGCCCTTGGATGGTCTTGGAGGGTATCTCATGACCATTGATTGTAATTCTCCATAACTAATAATTTAAAAGTTGAATGAAAATTTTTATTCCTGCTTTCCAGGAAGTATAATTTGAGTCATCAAACAATGGTGGTCTAGAAAGCAATTGACCTTTAGCAAAATAAACATCAAAATTGGTTGCCATGATCTAATCTTAGACGGTTAAGTCAAATGTAAGAGCCCAAGCTCTGATACCAATTGTTATCTCAGGTAGGCAACCCAAGTGAGGGGTGAATTGGATTTTTCAAATAAATTGCCAAATTAAAAATATTAACCCAAATAATAAATAAATAAATATCAAATAATATTCCAACTCAACAATATCAAACAGAGTAATCAAATAAAATGAGCAAAGGGAAAAGAAAGCAAAATCAGCAATTTATAGTGGTTCGGCACGCTGAGCCTACGTCGACTCCTCAAGTATCCTCCCCATGAATTTCTCCACTATTCTTCAAATAATAAGACACCACTAGCTTCACGAGTACTAGTGAACCTTTACAACAAGTGAATAATCCCAATCACTCCGACTAGTTTAGAATCCGATACCTAGTCACACCTAACTAATTAATTTTATCTCAAAAATCACTCACAAAAATATCTCAACTAGTTTAGAATCTGGTGCCTAGCCACATCTAATCCAAGTGATTTTATCTCAAAAACTCTCTCTTTACAAGAATAATAAGAGTAAGGGATAGAAAACCCTTTTACAATTTTGCTCAACTCTCAACAAATGTTCTCACAGAAAATATAACTCAATGAAGTACAATACAATATTTGAGAATATTTCAATATAACAAATTTTTCTCTTCTTCACTTCTTTTCTTCTTCTTTTTCTTCAACCAAAGTACTCCTTATATATCATAAAATTATATCCGTTGGTTCATATCCGTTGGGAGAGACACATGCGAAGCACGAGCACCAATCATTTTCAAATATGGCATGCGGGGGATTAAAAATATAGACAACGGTCGCTTTTGATAAATAGTAATTCAATTTTTTCAGCCATTTCTTGTAAAAAAAAAAAAACAAAGAGTGCACAGTAACTTGCATAATAACTTTACTAATAAAATATTTGAATGTACAGTACTTTTCTATTAAAATATTTGAATACATAGTAACTTCTCTATTAAAATATTTGAATACACAATGACTTCTCTATTAAAATATTTGTATACATAGTAAAATCTCTTTAAATAACATTTATATCAGATATGAAAATATATACCCCTTTTAAAATCTTTATAATTATTGTAGAAATTCTAATAAAAATAACCATCCATCTCATGTGAGTATATCAAAATTTTCAAAGAAAACAAACAATCAATATCAAATTTGCCAAAAGATGAATAGTGATCAATCGTATTTTTCAAAATGTAAATAATAAATTTTATAAAATATTTTTGTAAAATCAAATCTTGCACAATAATTTCGATTTAAATAATATTTATAACAAATACATCAAACAACATATATTTTAAATAAATAATATTTTGTGTCAAAGAATGTAGAATATTGTAGACACCCCATTTTTGACCGTCCTCAAGACTTGGACGTCACCGTTTGAACACACGGTGATCCTCCATGTTTGTGTTCGTTTGGAGTTCCCGGAGGTCTCGGCCCGCGCGCCTTGCCTCAGGATCCCCGAACTCGACCGTTTAGTGTCTGGTTTTGCACCAAACACTTGCATCTTGCCTTGGAAGGGCAAGGTGGGGCTTGTAGACCATCCCCACCCATCACCGGCAGTGGCTAGATGCCACCGGCTGGTTTTTACTGCCACCGGCAATATAGTTTGCCGGCCGGCACTCTAGTTTGCCGGCCGGCACTATTTGTTGCCGACCGGCACTCTTTTTGGCCAAGATGGCATTTTTGGCCGGCCGATTGCTGTTCATCTGCTTTTGCAGATATTTTTAGACAGCTGTATTGCTTTTGCTCCCCTCCATACACGTGTATGGAGGGATCTCCCTCTTACAAAGCTTGTCTTGTAAGCTTTACAAGAGACATATAGAGAGGGCTTCTCTCTAAGGAAAAAAGAGAGCTTTTAGACATTTTAGGGGGAGAAAAAGACAGACAAAGCTCTGGTTTTTTTCTAGGGTTAGGGTTAGATATACACAACCTATCTCTCTTTCCCTCTTATTTGTACACTAGGTGTTTTGTGTCACACTATTGCACACAAACACCTAGTGTTTCACCTTCCTCTTGGAGCTGAGGTTCCAAAGAGTTTGTTTTGAGATTTTGGTGTTGGATTCAAGCCAAAGGAGGCCATTGGAGCACCATTTGTGAAGGGGTCTTCAAGGGTAAGATTCTAGTCCTTTTTTCCCCATTCTTGCATTAATTTTATACCTATCTTAGAGCTGTTTTTGTGTTTGTTGTATAACATAAAAAAGTTCTGTTTTTAAGCCCTCTTTATTGTTTATTCAGAGTGTTTTGTTGTTTGAGGGTTGTTGACCACCCTTAGGCCTTGAAAGGCCTCATTTTGAGCCATTTTGTGTTAGCTCCGGGATTTTGGTGTTGAGGTCTCTTCACCACTGAAATCTTGAGGGATTTCAGTGGTGAAGATGATGCTTTGAAGTCCTAAGAAGGAGAGGGCCACCCCCTCTCCTTGTTGTCCTTGAAAAGGGCGTATTTTGGCCTCTCAAGGAAGCCTATGCTTGAGTGTGTGTTGAGCATGTTTGGTTTGTTTTTCATGCTTATATATCCATAATATAACATGATTTCAAGTTGGTTTTGGAACTCCATGCATGTTTAGCATAGTTGCCATGTAATGCCTTATTTGTGCCTTAACATGTTCTAGGTTGTTAGCCTTTGTTGGAGCATGTTTTAGGCTTGCATTTGTGAAGTTTATGTGCTTATTTTGCCATGTTTTAGCTCTGTCCATAGTCGTTTGGGTTGATCTTTGCATGCATTATATAGCTCCTTTGTGTTTGGGCTTGTTGGCCTTGAGTATGTGCATGTGTAGCATGTCATCTTTGCATTGTTTTGACGATTTGGAATCATCCTACATGCTATTTCAGTCCCATTTCCATGCTTGTTGGATTGCCTTGCATGTCTCTTTGATGCTTTGAAAGCATGTGTTGCAATGCTCCATGTTTTGGCCATGGTGTATGCCTTTGTATTTGAGCCACTTAGATGCCATCTAAGGAGTCCTTTGGCCTTGTTTTAACATGCTAAAAACCTGTTTTAGGTTGCTTAATGCATGCCATGTTTGTTGTGATAAAACATGCTTCAAAGCTCCATGATTTGCCTCAAGTATTTAGACCATGTTTGGTGCATGCTTGGCTTGATTTGTTGCTTGGTTTGGCACCATGTATTGGCATGATTTCGAGGCTTATAATGCATGCTAATTGTTCATGTTTGTCCCTTTCAAGTGTGCTTGAATATTGCTTGATTTATGCTTAAGTGTTGGTCCTTATGTGCATGTGTGTGTGTGCCATTTAGCCCTCACTCTTTAGCACTTTTGGCCACTGTTTTAGGTCTATTTTAGAGCTGCCTAATTCATGTATAAGTCCATCTTTCCATTTATTTGCATTGCCATATGTATGCTTGTATGCTTGCATAAGTGCTTTGCCATGCCATGTTGCATCCTTAGCTTGTATGCCTAGGTTGCATTGCATCTTGCATGCATACCTTGTTCCTTGAAATGGTGATAGGAATTAGGCCTAATTTGTTTGATTGGTTTGCATGCATTTGAAATCAAAGTTGCATACTTGGTTCCTTGGGCCATCATGCATGGAAATGCGTGATTGGTGGTCCGAGAACCAAGGCACATGTCCCTTTGAGTCATCACAATGATAAGAGACATGGTTGGTGCATACATGCCTTGAATTGTGCTGCCATGCCTTGTTTTGCCCTCTGTTGCTGTGAGTTGCAGGTCCAGCAGACTTTCTTTGCCGACCGGCAGTGTAAGGTGCCGGCCGGCAATCTTTTCTCTGCCGACAGACTCAATTTTGTGCCGATGGACACATACCAGTGCCGGTGATGATTCCACTCAGCCGGTGGTACTCCCCAGTGCCTGGGGATGCAACCCTGAGGTTTTGACAGCCTCCAGAGGAGCATAGGAGAGAAAACAGAGGCAGCTTGCGCATGGCGGCGCGCTTCCCGAGGCGTTTTCCTGTTTTAATTAGTCTATTTAATTTGTTAATTAAATTAGGCAATTTGTAATATTAATTAGCCGGTGTAGTTAATTAATTTGTAATATTTATTCGGTCCCTCCGAGTGAGGGCAAATCTGTAATAAGTGTGCGTGGGTGGTGTGTATGTCTTCCAACCTCACTTCTTTCTTCCCTTTTACTTACCCGCTTTAATGGTTAGTATTAGGACACGTTTAAATTAGCATACCTCATGCTATGCATGCGTGCATCCATGCATTTGTATTACATGCATTGAGCTCGGTACATCATGCTAACTGCATATGTATTTTCAAATTCCAAACTGAATATGTGTTAATTGTGCATTTTCACATGACATGTCTAGGTTAGCCGAGCCTATCTTAGCAACACTTTGTATGCGATGCATTAGGCACTTAACATGGACTTGGATCATGCATGTTTGCTAACGAGTTCTTTGTTTTGGCACGGAGTACGATGTAAGTATTTCCGCTTTAACATATCGCATGAGTGTGAATGTTGCCATGTCAGCATGCTTAACATGTGGCTAGATGCTTATGTGTTATAAACTGCTTGAATGCCTGTGGGTGAAGGTTGGATTGTTTGAGTTGGAAAAACTCGTTGAAATCCGTGTTTTAGCCTACTTGCGAGTAGCAAATTCCAAAGCATTTTCAAACCGAACGGATATGCAATGTTTATTTCCAAATTAGGCAATCTAGTCTATACTTGTTTGCTGTGCGCATAACATAGTAATTCTAAGCTAATAAGCGGAATAAGAACACATAAAGTTTTCAAATACGGATATCACGGTTAGTAGAGGCCGGTCTTCGGACCGGGCGAAAGGGGGTGCTCATAGCTGACCTTCCCCGATCGTACCCAAGCTCCCGAGCCGAGACAACTCCGGTGATGACGGACATGTGGCCTTCGGCACCGAGTCAGGGTTTCCTAAATTCCCCCATTTTAAAATATTTAGGTGGCGACTCTGTATCTAGCAAAGCAGTCCATGTTTGGCACTACTTTTTCAAAAATCTGTTTCTCAAAACGATTTGCCAGATTTGGACTCTTTGGTTCAGATTAAGAACCGTGACACAAGTCGAGTCCGAACTGTAGTAACCCCAAATGAACAGAACGGGACTCATCCTCCCGGGGCGTTCGGGGACGTCTACAGTTTCTGGCGACTCTGCTGGGGAGTTTTAGAGAGTTTGACTCGAACTCGTGATATCCTGTTTTGACTTCATTTATGTGTTTCTTTGCATTGCATGTGCATTGGTGCGCCTAGGAACACAGTGTTTGCCATCTGCCATTCCTGAACGGTTTGCCGGAGGCTTGTCTTGTCAAGGCATGTCCATAAGGCTGACCGACTATGGGCTCTGACAGTATGGGAACACAAACCCCGGTTTACCGGGGCACCCTTTTGACCATTCGACCTAGTGCATATTCGGAATCCATAGTGACCATTCCAAGCTAGGACAGGTTGCTTACCCGATGCTACGTTGTTTGAAACCGCTGTGTGCGTAGTGAAACCCTAGCTCCTGACAAAATAGGACAGGGAAACCCTACCCCAACATAGGGGTGTTTTGGCTCTCTTTACTTGCTATGTGCTTTTAGAGTGTATCTCTACAGGAACGCATATACCAGTTTGCGAGTTTGAGTATCGGGCCCGAAGGCGCCAGAATCAGTATTGTTGAGAATCAGTTATCAGGAATCAGTTATCCGCGGGTATCAGATTCAGTATTTTGGGAACAGAAATCTGGGAACAGTGATCAGCAGTAGGGTACAATTGTTTGGCTACACCCGTGTTTGATCAGTTTGGGCTGAAATGCTGCCTGTTTTTCTTTCAGTTCAGAGAGTTGTAGAGTTGATAAAGAACAGCCAGTGTCTCCCCTTTGCTGAGGCAGGATTTATGGCGGCACAAAGTTCAGAAGAAATTGTGGTTATAACGGCTGCATTGGAGCAGGGAACCGTTCCGCAGAGTGAGGCCAACATCAGTATGTCATACCCGCCCAGGTCGCCCGTTGTGCACCCGGTTTGGGCTCCCCAGTTATACCAGGCTCGTGAGCCCACCACCTTCGAATTAATGGGGATGATAGGCGATCTCCAAAGGTCTGTGGCAGACCTCGCCTATGGAATGTCGGCTTCACCGCCAGCGGCGCCGTATGCCGGGAATTTTGTACCACAGGAGCCCCCGCTACTGGGGCGGATTGTGATAGAGCTTAGCCAGCCAGAGGTGGCTTCCGGCTACAGCCACGACATGCCAGTATCAACCCCGATCCTTGATCAGGCTGAGGCCAAAGGAAAAGACAAGGCAAAGATAGATGTCGACCCCATTGAGCAACTGCTGTGGGCAGTCGAGGCTTTGAAGGCCAGAGGGATGAACAAACAACAAACGTCTGCAATAGTGACCAAAGCTGTAGATGACGCTTTCCCCGCTCCAATCAAAGGCAGTTCAAGCCAGACAGAAAACCGGGATGGGCCCCGTCATGCGCAGACAATTCCAGTAGCTCCCACCCCTGCACCGGGAAAGGTTCAAAAAGCCAGGGCGGCGCCAGCTGATCCTTTCGCCAGCGCATCCGGCAAGAATCCTCAAACTGCAAAGTACCTGCCCCGAGGGCGCAGAGTCTTTCACGACCTCCACATGCCTTTGTCTAAGGCATTGTTAATATTGGCGAAGAATGGGCATCTTAAGCCTTTGGAGCCCCGGCCACTCCCGAAGAATCTCCCCGCCACTCATGATGCTACCTTGTACTGCGCGTACCATCAACAGTCCGGTCACAGTACCGATGGATGTTCCCGCCTTCGTCATGAAGTGCAGGATTTGATTGATAACAAGGTTATCCTACCACCCACCTCGGGCAAGCCCGTCACCACTCAGTTGTTGGATTTTGAGGGCTCAGATACTGCGAGTATGTAAAGTGAACCGCCTGCGGGCAACATTTGGTACATTTTGGATGAAGCGTCTGGCACGCATTTTTGAGCATCGGTGAAACCGAGTTTTGTAAATCTTGGCTTGGATGTCGAGTCAGTCTTTTGTTTTGAGTCTGTCTCTTTGTCTTGAGTCAGACTTTTTTGCTTAAGGGTCTGTCTGATTGTATCGAGTCAGTCCCCGTTGTATATAATACCAGGTGATTCTGGGGTTGTTGCCTCGAACACCATTTTGTTTTGTAATTATTATCTGTTTTTGTCTTGAGTCTGTTTCTGCCGAGGGGCCAGTTGCGCCAACAAAACCGAATGAAACAACTGTTGCTATCTCAACTTCATGCTTGCTTTCAGCATAAATGCCAGAGAATTTGATTGGGCTGACAGTACATCTCGCCTGCTCTCCTGTGTGCCAAACTCATTGCAATAACCTAAGATTTTCAAAAAACAAACCTTTTGAACACTGCGGTGATGAAAACGAAGAGGAAGGAATTCCTCGGGTTTTGTAAAATTTTGATCATTTTGAGAGAAAGAGAGGCGTGCTAAGCCTTTTTATGAATAAAGCCATGCTTGTCGGCGTGAGTACTGAGAAGGATCCTGGCCTGATCCAGATTGGTTCCACACTATCTTCGGCGCGAGCGATTTGTCACTTTCTTAAAAACTTTCAAAAGCAAATGTCTTACGCGGCCCTGCGAAGACCTGTGTGGAATCGCTCTTGAGATTGCGCAGCCTAGGATCGCTCTCAGCCTCAAGATTCAATCTATTTGTTTTCCGAGTTTGAACCCGTTCAGAATGTTCAGAAAGTTCAACGGACAAACGCCATGGAGGCCCGTGTGGCCAGTTTCGAAACAGCCCTCGAGCAAGAGGCACCAAAGCCGAATCAGAAGGAGTAGATCTCGCCGGAAGAAGCTCGTAGAGTAACCCTGATGGATTCTCCGCAAATCAGTGCAACAGCCGTTCTCCTAGACACAGAGAGGCTTCAATTTCAAAAAAAAAACCATTTGGCATGGACTTGCTACACTTTTACCCTTTGAGAGGCTCGCTGGGCCGAAAACCCGGAAGGGCGACCCAGGCAAAAGTTAGAGCAAGAGAAAAATACAAAAAAGAGAAAAATACAAAAAGAAAGATTGAAAAAGAATAAAAAAAGAAAAAAGAAAAGAAAAAGAAAAGAAGAAATAGAAAATGAAAAGAAGCTCGCAAGGTCGAAAACCCGCATTGGGCGCCTTGGCAAAAGTGAGAGCCAAACAAAGTGAAGGTTAAAATACCCGAGTGGACCTTAACTGGAACTACGTAAGGCTTGATTCCCATGTTTGGGATACGTAGGCAACTTCATCATGAAGTCCAGCCCCCAACGCTTTCATAAGCGTCTCAGTCCATGCAATGGTTTCGATTTCATCTCAAAGTCCAGCCGCCAACACCCTTCAAAGGCGACTGTGTCCATATATGTGTTGTGACCGTCTTCGTCGTCGCTGTGTCCAAGAGCTCGACCATCGCCAATGAAGACTGTTTACAGACTGCTGCGGCACCATCCAAACAAGGGGCAACTTTCCGTTGCCACGAGCCGCCGTGAGCCGCCATTCAAACTAGGGGAAACTTTCCGTTGCCTCACACCCTCCTTCAAACCAGGGGCAATTTTCCATTGCCTCTGATCCGAGGTTGCGCGTCTTGAAGGGTAAGCTCCATGCTCGTCGAGCATTGACTGTTTGAAAAATAGTTTTTGAAAATTTTTACTGAGGTTGACTATTTTCTCGAAAACTATTTCATTTTCCAAAACTGGACCATTGTCTTGGACCCAAAAAAGGAAAATTTTCAGTGCTTGCTGTCTGACTTGCATGCTTTTCAAATCAACAGTCGAACAAGTATGTTAATCTGACTCTCGTTTTGATCAAAACCGTTTTAGTAGAAAGCAAAAACGAAAGAATGGTTAGAATGATGAACTAGGGGCACAGTTGAGCCAGGCGTTCTGTCTTTCCCCCATCATTGACGTACTTGCCAGAAGAGCACTCTGCCCGCCAGAAGAAATAGCTGTGAGCTAACGGCATCGGGCGTGAACCCACACCTTTCTATTAATCACCCCGGGGAGGGATTGAAAAATGAGAGATATGAAGAATAGAGAGGTGTAAGTTGAGAGAAAAGTGAGGAAAAGGGTTTTGAGAGAAAATCCGAGCTCGAGAACCGAGTGATGTGAGAATCACAAATCAGAAAGGGTGGGAAACAATACCCAGATTGAACTGGCTCCTCGTGGTCCGAGGTCTCCCATCTTCGTTTACGCGTCTGTGTGTCGTGTCTCTTTCATTTGACGGTCTCGTCTTTTGTTTTGAGTCTCTCCCGAGCGTGCCTCGTTGTGTTTAGGTCGTGTACCTCTTTGTTTGAGTCCTCCCCGCTGTGTTCAGTGGTAGGCTCGATATCCCGGTTTGAAAAAACCTCATTCGATTTCAAAAATCGTTTATGCTCAGAATGCTGTGCCATTCTCTACATTTGAACGTGTCTCGACTCCAACCGGTTCCATCTTTGAGGTCCGTCCTGTCAGATTGGGCTGTTTGTTTGAGAATTGCCGTGTGCAGAATGAATCGAATGCTGTGTTATGGGCTGTATGCAGATTAATCCCCAGTAGAGCAAGGGCTGTATGTCCAGAATCAGGCAGTGGGTTGCTTGGGTTATTTTGCTGTTGGCTGTCTAGTTATCTGATTATTACAGTGCAAGTGTTCAATTTTCAGACAGCCAATCAATTCCATTTACATTGAGGTGTAACATGATGAGATGCGATGCAATGCATGAAATGTGTAAATGTAAACACTTTTTCAGATAAAAAGTCCGTTTCATTTCATTATCTTTTCAAATGTACAAGTTTTGGAAACAAAATCTGCCTGCGGCAGTACAAGGTAATCTATCTACCAACAAAAAGAAAAGTACAAGGAAAGAAAGAAGAGATAGCAAAAATCTGCATCTGTGTCAAGCACTCCGAAGGGCCGTCAGTCTGTCCTGGTCCTCTTCCTGGACGAGGGTCTAGGAGCATCATCAGCGTCGTCGTCAGAGCCCGAGCTAGAACCGTCTCTGGTCTCCTCCTCCGATGACCCTGCCTCCGCCTCTGGCTCCTCGTCATCATCATCATCCGGGACTGGAGCTCGCGAGCTACTCCCGACGTGAGTACGCCCTCCCCTGGTACGGGGAAATATCCGGCCCTCCTCATCTCTCCCCCGGGCAGGGACAGAAGGCCTAGCTGGAGCACCTCCTGCCATGGGAATCTGAAAAGGAGGCTGAAAAGTACATGAAAAAGAAATGCATCAGTATACTGTAGACAGTTTATCAGTGCAGAATGCAATGCAGAGTACAGTGTAAGAATGCCGTGAGCAGTTTAGCAATGCAGAACGCAGAGTATGAGTATAGTGTAAGAATGTCGTGAGCAGTTTATCAGTGTAGGGTACAGTGCAGAATGCAGTGTATGCAGTGTGTCAGATGCTGTGAGATCAGTGTATCAGGTGTCGTGCCGTGCATCAGATTATGTAAAGCAGTGTATGAATGGTTTCAGGCCAGTGTCAGAAGGACATACCGGTATGCTGTAGACGGCTAGGAGGTCAAATGTTCGCTGGAGCATCCCCATCATCGAGGCATTCATCGCCAACGACTGACGGGTGTACTCAGAAGAAGCCTGCAAAGGTATCAGATGCATTAGTATTCTGTGGAATATCAAGTAAACTGAATTGAATAACTGTACGAAGTGCAGTGATACATACCGGCGGTAAGTCGGGGATGTCAATGAACTCATGACCAGCCGGTGGAGGGGCGAAGGGGATCTGATAGGTCGACCCACCCTGCCCCTGGAAAGTCAGTACAGCAGGCAGGGCAGGCCAGCCAGCTCCTCGTCCTCCCCGCACTCCGCCCCTGCCACGGACCCGGGCCCTCCTCGAAGATCCAGCCCCTGCTCCCGCTCCGGCCCCAGCCGCCGATGCTACAGGCCTGGCCCCCTCTGCTCGACGACCGCTCAGGGGGCGCATCAGGTACGTCCGCACGTACTCCTGATAGTCGCCGGTGCCTCGGAAGCCGGCCTCCTCCCAGCCGATGGAGTAATCATCCAGCTGCTCAGCGGTAAGCCCCTCAGTCTCCCTCATCTCTGCAGGAGGGTGAGCCGGGACTATCTGCTCACGTAACCCCAGGGTCTGGCGTAGAAAACGCTCCCCCAGGTACCAAGCCCGACAGACCGGACCCTCTAACAAGATCCGGAAACGCGAGGTCTCCTCAGCACCAGGGAACCGACCCCGCATCGCCGACGGCAAGGAGGCCCATGGCCGCCATGTGATCTGAAAATGACAGACAGTTTGTTATCTACTGTTATTGAAACATGCAGTGGGAAAGCGAAGCTAAATAAACTGAAAGTAAAGCATACCTCGGCCGGGGTGATGGTGTCAAAATATCGGCGGAAGAAGCCGAATGTCTCCCGTGGTCGCCGGGTGCATCTCCCGTCGAAGCGACTCGAGAACGGGACAGCCGGAGGAGGCTCCGCAACTGGCACGGGTGCAAGCCTAGGGAAGTAGGCGTAAACCCACAGCTGCAAAACAGATGTCAGTATGACTATCAGAAAAAGCAGAATATACAGAATAAAGCAGAAATAGCAGAGTCGTGTGTTGTGCAGTGTATTGTGTACAGTGTACAGTGTGAGCAGTGTACAGTCAGTGTAAAGTAGAATGTATGTGTGTGCCGTGTGTACAGTATACAGCAAGTGTAAAGCAGACTACAGTGTGTGCAGTGTACAGAGTACGGAAAGTACGAGACAGGAATGAAATAGTGGAGAAGAAATGTACCTCCCAAGCCCGCCAGTAACCTCCAAGCAGCTGGCCGCTGCCACGAGAAGCCGAGCTCATATATCCGTACAGGGTGGCCAGAGCAGCGCCGCCCCAATCGTAGTGCAGAATATCCCGGACGTCCACCAGTGCGCTGAGAAGGCAGAGAGGCACGGTGTTCGCCCGGTCGGCGAAGATGGTAGTCCCGAACAGGAACATGAGGAAGCCGCGAGCATACCTCTCCTCGTCCTCTGGGGTCATCTGCACCTCCTCCAACGCGGGCTGGACCCGAAACTGTGTCTCGAACCAGGAGTATCGGACAAAACCTGGACGAGCTAGTGGTGGGGCCTCCCCCAGTAGATGGACCTGAGCGGCGGTCCACTCATCCATGTCTGTGTCGAAAGGGATCGGATCCCCCCCTACCCCGATGCCTGTAAGCATCGAGAAGTCATAAGGGGTCATCGTCATGTCCCCTGCAGCAGAAAAATGGAAAGAATCGGTGGTGTCCCACCACCTCTCCGCCAAAGCAGCAAGGAGAGGTCTGCATGTGGACAACCTGGAGAGCCCTCGGTAGAAGGTACCGAAGCCCGCTCGGTCCACGATGCGCTGGACCGCATCAAGGAGCTCATCATACCAGTATTCCCATACCCGCGAATGGTATGGGAACCCTCCTGCAAATAGACAATGACAATTGCAAGACAACATTCAAAATGCAATTTTAAAAGGACAAATATGGCATGTATGCAAGTTTGTCAGATTCAGGAAAATACCGGGTGTCGGTGTGCTTGCAGTAAAATACGTGTGCTGTGTCAGCGTGTTTGAGTGTTTCAGAACAGATGTAGCACATGTGCAAATCTAACAGATTCAGACAAATATTGGGTACCAGTGTGTGTGCAGTAGAATACAGTGAGTACAGTGTGTTTGAGTGATTCAGGGCTAGTGCAGTGTGTGTGCATGTGTCAGTCTCAAGCAGATATCAGTTGTATGTATGTTTACAGTCAACTACGGTCTACGGCATATCAGATTTCAGCAGTTAGAGAATACAACTAACTATGGCAGTTTTGTATCCTACATTGCAGAAAGTAAAGCAGAAGATGAAGAGTTACCTCGGAAGTGCCGAATGAAAGGTGGGAGGTAGGCTCGCGTAGTAGTAGCTCAGGCGCCGCGTACCTCTCAAAGCTCCGGAACTGACGCAGACCGTCTGGGGGCAGAACGTGGATCGCCGGCCGGTAGGTCGCCGGGTCGAACGGGCCCTCGCTCAGTGGTAAGAGCTCGACCCCGGGATCCATCTCGTGGTCCGGGGGAGTCCCGCCACGTGGAATGTCTTCCGCCATGTAGAGAATGGTGTGAAAATGGCCCGGAAAAGGAAAACCGAGCCGGAATGCGAAGAGTCAACCAGAAAGTCAACTCCCGAGAGGGTCGAAAATGGCCGGGAAGGCCGGAATGTGAAAGGGCACGGAAATGAAGAGGAAAGTGAGGGGAACAAACCCCGAAAAGGCGAGAACGCCAAACGAGGCACCGAAACGAAAATGTGATCGGTGGAAAACGTCCGAAACGCGAAGAGGAACGCGAATCCGACGACGAAACGGGCGTAGAACGCGAAGAAACGGAGAAACGGGGAAGAGAAAAAGCTCTAGAGAGAGAGAACAAGGGTTTTCGGCGTGAGAGAAATGAGAAAATAGGGTTTGAGGCCCTATTTTATAACACCCAAGGTGAAAAGACAAAACTGCCCCGCACCAGCAACTGTTTGCCGGTCGGCAATGTTTTGTGCCGGCCGGCACTTTTTTGTGCCGATAGAATTGTTTTTGTGCCGATGGCCAGCCGGTGGCCTCATCTTTCGGCCGGTGGGGTTCCCACAGCCTTGTTTAGGCCATATGAGAAGTTCGTGGTCTTCATAGCTCAAGAAAGTGCAAGAAAGTGCATCTCCGACATTCAACCGGCCTCCGTTTTGACCGCGGGCCGTGTCTCCAGTGCGTGGCACTCGAATTCATGCAAGGTGTATCCTTTTTGTATCCTTTTTTAAATTCAAAAGTTGCCCCATGTGTGTTGCACGAGTTCATCACACTACTTCGGTGCATTACATCGCGCTGTCATGCGCCACACATTTGCATTGTTATGCACGTGTTACATGCGTTGCAACACGCACCCCTTTGCATTATCGTGCACATTTCTCATGCATCATCATTGCATTTCCATTCCATGCATTGTCATGCATTCTGGAATACGTGCGTTGTTGCGCATTCAAGCCCATTTACACTCCGTGTGGCCTGCGTGTCGCACTTAGCGTTGCACTGTTTTGTGCATTTCAAACCATCGCACTGTTTTGTGCATTTCAAACTGTCGCACTGTTTTGTGCATTGCATTCTGTTGCGCGGTTTTGCGCATCTCATTACATTACCTGCGTAGACCGCATGTTTGTGTTCATTTCTTTACTTGCGTAGACCGCATGTTCATTTCATTACTTGCGTAGACCGCATGATAATTCTTTCCTTGCGTAGACCGCATGATAATTCTTTCCTTGCGTAGACCGCATGTCAATTCTTTACTTGCGTAGACCGCATGTCAATTCTTTACTTGCGTAGACCGCATGTTCATCTCTTTACTTGCGTAGACCGCATGTTAATTACATTACCTGCGTAGACCGCATGTTTGTAATCATTTCTTTACTTGCGTAGATCGCATTGTTATTTTCAATACCTGCGTAGACCGCATTGTTATTTTCATTACTTGCGTAGACCGCATGTCTTGATTACGTAGACCGCATGTTTAATTTCATTACTTGCGTAGACCGCATGTCTTATTTGCGTAGACCGCATTGTTATTTTCATTACCTGCGTAGACCGCATGTTTTGATTGCGTACACCGCATGTTATTTCAATACCTGCGTAGACCGCATGTTTTACTTGCGTAGACCGCATGTTAATTACATTACCTGCGTAGACCGCATGTTTGTAATCATTTCTTTACTTGCGTAGACCGCATGTTAATTCAATACCTGCGTAGACCGCATGTTTAATTTCAATACCTGCGTAGACCGCATGTTTTGATTGCGTAGACCGCATGTTTAATTTCATTACTTGCGTAGACCGCATGTTTTGATTGCGTAGACCGCATTGTTATTTTCATTACCTGCGTAGACCGCATGTTTTGATTGCGTAGACCGCATTATCATTTTCATTACCTGCGTAGACCGCATGTCTTGATTGCGTAGACCGCATGTTCAGTTTCATCACCTGCGTAGACCGCATGTTTCGATTGCGTAGACCGCATGTTTAAATTTCATTACTTGCGTAGACCGCCTGTTTTGATTGCGTAGACCGCATGCTTAATTCCATTACCTGCGTAGACCGCATGTTTTGATTGCGTAGACCGCATGTTTAATTTCATTACCTGCGTAGACCGCATGTTTAAAATTCAATACCTGCGTAGACCGCATGTTTTGATTGCGTAGACCGCATGTTATTTTCATTACCTGCGTAGACCGCATGTTTTGATTGCGTAGACCGCATATTTTTCTGTGTAGACCGCATGTTTTGATTGCGTAGACCGCATGCTTAATTTCATTACCTGCGTAGACCGCATGTTTTGATTGCGTAGACCGCATGTTTAATTTCAATACCTGCGTAGACCGCATGTTTTGAATGCGTAGACCGCATGTTTAATTTCAATACCTGCGTAGACCGCATGTTTTGAATGCGTAGACCGCATGTTTAATTTCATTACCTGCGTAGACCGCATGTCTTGATTGCGTAGACCGCATGTTCAGTTTCATCACCTGCGTAGACCGCATGTTTCAACTGCGTAGACCGCATATTTGCTAAATATCATCACCTGCGTAGACCGCATGTTCATGATCAATTTTGTTGACTGCGTAGACCGTATGCTCCACTTACATGTTTGTATTTCCACAGCATTGTCATGCTCCCCACTTGCCTTGCGCTGTCACGCATTTCAAGTATGCTATTGTGCATGTTGCTAACAATATTGTACCTGTTAAGTTTGTTTTCTTTTCAGGCACGATATTGTATGTACGGTTCATTTGCAGCTGGTGCAACCAGACGAGCCGCACAGGTATTGTATCTCCCGAGTGAGACGTATTGAGAATTCCATAATTCTCTTACATCCTTTCTGCATTATAGTGTAGTTTGGTATGCTAGCTTAAAATTGTCGCATGTTTGCTTCATTACAGCTTTCTTTGCATGATCATAAGTTATGCTCGGCTTCGTGAATTGTCTTGCATTTTGCCCCTGCCTTCGGACGCATATCTTATTTGTCTTGTATGTTTGTCTGAGTCTTCGGCCTTGTCAAAAATAGGTCGTCTCTGGGCTTTGACATTCACTCCCGTCATTGTTATGACTTTCGAGTTCTGTCAAAGAGGGGCAACTGTAGACACCCCATTTTTGACCGTCCTCAAGACTTGGACGTCACCGTTTGAACACACGGTGATCCTCCATGTTTGTGTTCGTTTGGAGTTCCCGGAGATCTCGGCCCGCGCGCCTTGCCTCAGGATCCCCGAACTCGATCGTTTAGTGTCTGGTTTTGCACCAAACACTTGCATCTTGCCTTGGAAGGGCAAGGTGGGGCTTGTAGACCATCCCCACCCATCACCGGCAGTGGCTAGATGCCACCGGCTGGTTTTTGCTGCCACCGGCAATATAGTTTGCCGGCCGGCACTCTAGTTTGCCGGCCGGCACTATTTGTTGCCGACCGGCACTCTTTTTGGCCAAGATGGCATTTTTGGCCGGCCGATTGCTGTTCATCTGCTTTTGCAGATATTTTTAGACAGCTGTATTGCTTTTGCTCCCCTCCATACACGTGTATGGAGGGATCTCCCTCTTGCAAAGCTTGTCTTGTAAGCTTTACAAGAGACATATAGAGAGGGCTTCTCTCTAAGGAAAAAAGAGAGCTTTTAGACATTTTAGAGGGAGAAAAAGACAGACAAAGCTCTGGTTTTTTTCTAGGGTTAGGGTTAGATATACACAACCTATCTCTCTTTCCCTCTTATTTGTACACTAGGTGTTTTGTGTCACACTATTGCACACAAACACCTAGTGTTTCACCTTCCTCTTGGAGCTGAGGTTCCAAAGAAGTTGTTTTGAGATTTTGGTGTTGGATTCAAGCCAAAGGAGGCCATTGGAGCACCATTTGTGAAGGGGTCTTCAAGGGTAAGATTCTAGTCCTTTTTTCCCCATTCTTGCATTAATTTTATACCTATCTTAGAGCTGTTTTTGTGTTTGTTGTATAACATAAAAAAGTTCTGTTTTTAAGCCCTCTTTATTGTTTATTAAGAGTGTTTTGTTGTTTGAGGGTTGTTGACCACCCTTAGGCCTTGAAAGGCCTCATTTTGAGCCATTTTGTGTTAGCTCCGGGATTTTGGTGTTGAGGTCTCTTCACCACTGAAATCTTGAGGGATTTCAGTGGTGAAGATGATGCTTTGAAGTCCTAAGAAGGAGAGGGCCACCCCCTCTCCTTGTTGTCCTTGAAAAGGGCGTATTTTGGCCTCTCAAGGAAGCCTATGCTTGAGTGTGTGTTGAGCATGTTTGGTTTGTTTTTCATGCTTATATATCCATAATATAACATGATTTCAAGTTGGTTTTGGAACTCCATGCATGTTTAGCATAGTTGCCATGTAATGCCTTATTTGTGCCTTAACATGTTCTAGGTTGTTAGCCTTTGTTGGAGCATGTTTTAGGCTTGCATTTGTGTAGTTTATGTGCTTATTTTGCCATGTTTTAGCTCTGTCCATAGTCGTTTGGGTTGATCTTTGCATGCATTATATAGCTCCTTTGTATTTGGGCTTGTTGGCCTTGAGTATGTGCATGTGTAGCATGTCATCTTTGCATTGTTTTGATGATTTGGAATCATCCTACATGCTATTTCAGTCCCATTTCCATGCTTGTTGGATTGCCTTGCATGTCTCTTTGATGCTTTGAAAGCATGTGTTGCAATGCTCCATGTTTTGGCCATGGTGTATGCCTTTGTATTTGAGCCACTTAGATGCCATCTAAGGAGTCCTTTGGCCTTGTTTTAACATGCTAAAAACCTGTTTTAGGTTGCTTAATGCATGCCATGTTTGTTGTGATAAAACATGCTTCAAAGCTCCATGATTTGCCTCAAGTATTTAGACCATGTTTGGTGCATGCTTGGCTTGATTTGTTGCTTGGTTTGGCACCATGTATTGGCATGATTTCGAGGCTTATAATGCATGCTAATTGTTCATGTTTGTCCCTTTCAAGTGTGCTTGAATATTGCTTGATTTATGCTTAAGTGTTGGTCCTTATGTGCATGTGTGTGTGTGCCATTTAGCCCTCACTCTTTAGCACTTTTGGCCACTGTTTTAGGTCTATTTTAGAGCTGCCTAATTCATGTATAAGTCCATCTTTCCATTTATTTGCATTGCCATATGTATGCTTGTATGCTTGCATAAGTGCTTTGCCATGCCATGTTGCATCCTTAGCTTGTATGCCTAGGTTGCATTGCATCTTGCATGCATACCTTGTTCCTTGAAATGGTGATAGGAATTAGGCCTAATTTGTTTGATTGGTTTGCATGCATTTGAAATCAAAGTTGCATACTTGGTTCCTTGGGCCATCATGCATGGAAATGCGTGATTGGTGGTCCGAGAACCAAGGCACATGTCCCTTTGAGTCATCACAATGATAAGAGACATGGTTGGTGCATACATGCCTTGAATTGTGCTGCCATGCCTTGTTTTGCCCTCTGTTGCTGTGAGTTGCAGGTCCAGCAGACTTTCTTTGCCGACCGGCAGTGTAAGGTGCCGGCCGGCAATCTTTTCTCTGCCGACAGACTCAATTTTGTGCCGATGGACACATACCAGTGCCGGTGATGATTCCACTCAGCCGGTGGTACTCCCCAGTGCCTGGGGATGCAACCCTGAGGTTTTGACAGCCTCCAGAGGAGCATAGGAGAGAAAACAGAGGCAGCTTGCGCATGGCGGCGCGCTTCCCGAGGCGTTTTCCTGTTTTAATTAGTCTATTTAATTTGTTAATTAAATTAGGCAATTTGTAATATTAATTAGCCGGTGTAGTTAATTAATTTGTAATATTTATTCGGTCCCTCCGAGTGAGGGCAAATCTGTAATAAGTGTGCGTGGGTGGTGTGTATGTCTTCCAACCTCACTTCTTTCTTCCCTTTTACTTACCCGCTTTAATGGTTAGTATTAGGACACGTTTAAATTAGCATACCTCATGCTATGCATGCGTGCATCCATGCATTTGTATTACATGCATTGAGCTCGGTACATCATGCTAACTGCATATGTATTTTCAAATTCCAAACTGAATATGTGTTAATTGTGCATTTTCACATGACATGTCTAGGTTAGCCGAGCCTATCTTAGCAACACTTTGTATGCGATGCATTAGGCACTTAACATGGACTTGGATCATGCATGTTTGCTAACGAGTTCTTTGTTTTGGCACGGAGTACGATGTAAGTATTTCCGCTTTAACATATCGCATGAGTGTGAATGTTGCCATGTCAGCATGCTTAACATGTGGCTAGATGCTTATGTGTTATAAACTGCTTGAATGCCTGTGGGTGAAGGTTGGATTGTTTGAGTTGGAAAAACTCGTTGAAATCCGTGTTTTAGCCTACTTGCGAGTAGCAAATTCCAAAGCATTTTCAAACCGAACGGATATGCAATGTTTATTTCCAAATTAGGCAATCTAGTCTATACTTGTTTGCTGTGCGCATAACATAGTAATTCTAAGCTAATAAGCGGAATAAGAACACATAAAGTTTTCAAATACGGATATCACGGTTAGTAGAGGCCGGTCTTCGGACCGGGCGAAAGGGGGTGCTCATAGCTGACCTTCCCCGATCGTACCCAAGCTCCCGAGCCGAGACAACTCCGGTGATGACGGACATGTGGCCTTCGGCACCGAGTCAGGGTTTCCTAAATTCCCCCATTTTAAAATATTTAGGTGGCGACTCTGTATCTGGCAAAGCAGTCCATGTTTGGCACTACTTTTTCAAAAATCTGTTTCTCAAAATGATTTGCCAGATTTGGACTCTTTGGTTTAGATTAAGAATCGTGACACAAGTCGAGTCCGAACTGTAGTAACCCCAAATGAACAGAACGGGACTCATCCTCCCGGGGCGTTCGGGGACGTCTACAAATATGTACATTAAAAAATCACAATTTATCTAATAATATTTTAGACATCACAAAAATTAAATCACATGATTAACACAGACAATGGCTTGGTGTATTTCAATAACAAATATTTGAATAGATAAAAAACCAACAAATCCAAGCAAAAAAAAATCGAATAGATAATAAAATTTAAGATTAATTACCAATAGGTTCTAAAAGTTTGATTTAATTCCCATCAAGTCCTATTGAAAATAAGTCCTAATAAAATCGTCACTAAAAATAATTTTTTTTGACAATTTTTTGCATATGTCGCTAAAATTTAACAATTAGTGATTTTTTTTGTCACGAATTTTATAAATTATTGCTAAAAATTACAATTAATGACGTTTTTCTGTGACGAATTTTTTAAATTATCGCTGAAAGTTGAAAATTAGTGACATTTTCTGGTGACCATTTTTTTAAATTGTCACTAAAACTTATAATTAGTGAATATTTTTTGTGACAAAATATTCAAACGGTCGCTGAAAATTAACAATCAGTGACATTTTCTAATAGTGTTCGATGAAAAACGCTATTAATTCTCACAGAACCTATTGGACAATAAGTCCACCTATTGCGACCTACACAGTACTCCTAAAATTTAGATATATAGATTTAAACAGATAAGCAAAAAAAATTCAACAGATAATAAAATTTTGACATATATTTGAACGGGTAAGTGAAAAATTGAACAGATAGGCAAAAAATTAAATAAATAAACAAATATTTGAACAAACAGTAAAAAAATTAAATAGATAGTCAAAAAAATCCAACAAATATATTAATGGGTAAAATTGAAAATAAAATGTGCTCCAAAATAAAAAAAGAACTTCTCACCAAATATTTCACAAATGGTAGATCTCTTACTAATAAAAAAATATCCACTGGACTTAACGCCCTACACAATTCCTATATTGACTTTTTCAACAATTTTCTCTTTTATGTGAAGACCACTAGGTTGTAAATTCCCCTAAAGTTTTCACCAAAAAATTGTTCCTTCACTAATAAATTTCAACTTTTTTTGACACGCCTCAAATGTTCTTTAAAAATTCAAGGATTTGATCACTAATGGATTTTCCAGCTACTATTTTGTAGTTGTTAAAGGTTTGTAATTGTTAATTTTTTTGTTTTTAAAATTTGATTCTTATAAAATATAACAATAAAACTCAATAAATTACAATCCTGATAATGAAAATTAAATACAATACAAACTTTTTACAAAGAAACTCCCAAAGTAAGAGAGAAAGTCTCAATTAATATATATGGTAAATGTTAGAGATGGTTAGTTTTGATTTTTTTTTTTTTTTTTTTACACAAAAATGAGTTGGATAAAAATAAGTGGATTGTTTTATAAGGTCTTTGGTATTAAGATTTTATAGCATAAAGGACACCCCATATTTTCATAATATCTAAGGCCCCTCAACATTGATCCAGATAAAATTTGATCCAAAGAATTTCTCTAGATTTCCCACTCTCTTGAGAAATTCTCTCCAGAGAAATTTTGCACTTTTCTTCCTAGAGAATTTCTTTCCAGAGAAAATCACCTCTTTCTCAAAATTCTTCACAATCTCAAGCTCCAATACCTTATCATCACCAGCCAGAGAAAGTTACTCCCTTTAGTACGTAAATGATATGAAATTCACTTCTATGAACAATACAAATCAAAATTCAGTTTCATTCTAATACTTGTTTATCATTCTATATAGATCACCTAGCATATCACTATTGCATAAAATCATTTACAAACCAAAAAGAGCTATTTTAAAATCAATGAAAACAAAACTAACTAAATAGAAAAGTAAACATTTATACAAATATATAACGTGCATATATCAAGATACATAAGATCACCAGATAAAATTGTTTTAACCAAACCATAGAAATTTTAGCACAATGATTTTAAACCAGAGAAAATTATTTTAACCTAACCAAACCAAACCAAAGAAATTTGAACCAAACTAAAGAAATTTTAGCACAAATTTCTCTGTGTTTGTTCACAGAGTATTGAAATTTCTCTGGCTTGATTGATACAAAAACCTGCAATCTTTTGATTGATACAATGGATATGTCTCATCCCAAACCCAATCACCATCAAACACATCACATCCACCACCTGTAACGCCCCAATTTCCTATGCCCAAATGATAACACAACCATCATGGCTCCTTAAAGGAAAACAGAAATAATTCTCCACACTTTCATTACATGATACAATTAATTCCTCAATGCGATTATACGTTTAATCCAAAACCAAATAAATAAACAAATAGATACCCCCAAGGGTTTATAAGTTTCCAAGGCTTAGACCCAGTTACACAAAATGGTTATTCAAACCCACACAAATATAGCCCTTGGCTTACAAAACAGAGTCACACAAAATGAGAGCATTGTCCTCCCAACACACATACTTCTACACCCCTAGTTGGGTGGGATCACCACATCTTTTCCTGCACAAAAATCCCTATAGACGCGCCCGTGTGGGACCTCGCTACTACAGTTCGGACTCGATTTGTGTCACGGTTCTTAACCTGAACCAAAAAGTCCAAATCTGGCAAATCGTTTTGAGAAACAGATTTTTGAAAAAGTAGTGCCAAACATGGACTGCTTTGCCAAATACAGAGTCGCCACCTAAATATTTTTTTTAAAATGGGGAAATTTAGGAAACCCTGACTCGGTGCCGAAGGCCACATGTCCGTCATCACCGGAGTTGTCTCGGCTCGGGAGCTTGGGTACGATCGGGGAAGGTCAGCTATGAGCACCCCTTTTCACCCGGTCCGAAGACCGGCCTCTACTAACCGTGATATCCGATTTTGAAAACGCTATGTGTTCTTAATCCAATTATTAGCCTAGAATTACTATGTTATGCGCGCAGCAAACAAGTATAGACTAGATTGCCTAATTTGGAAATAAACATTGCATATCCGTTCGGTTTGAAAATGCTTTGGAATTTGCTACTCGTAAGTAGGCTAAAATACGGATTTCAACGAGTTTTTCCAACTCAAACAATCCAACCTTCACCCACAGGCATTCAAAACATTTTAACACATAAGCATCTAGCCACATGTTAAGCATGCTGACATGGCAACATTCACACTCATGCGATATGCTAAAGCGGAAATACTTACATCGTACTCCGTGCCAAAACAAAGAACTCGTTAGCAAACATGCATGATCCAAGTCCATGTTAAGTGCCTAATGCATCGCATACAAAATGTTGCTAGAATAGGCTCGGCTATCCTAAACATGGCATGTGAGAAATGTACAACTATCACATATTCAGTTTAGAATTTGATGTTCAAATGCAGTTAGCATGATGTACCGAGCCTAATGTATGTAATACAAATGCATGGATGCACGCATGCATAGCATAAGGTATGCTAAACTAAACGTGCCCTAATCTACCATCGTAAGCAGGTAAATAAAAGGGAAGAAAGAAGTGAGGTTGGAAGACATACACACCACCCACGCACACTTATTACAGATTTGCCCTCGCTCGGAGGGACCGAATAAATATTACAAATTAATTAACTACGCAAGCTAATTAATATTACAAATTGCCTAATTTAATTAACAAATTAAATAGACTAAGAAAAACAGTAAAACGCCTCGAGAAGCGCGCCGCCATGCGCAAGCTGCCTCTGTTTTCTTCCCTCTGCTCCTCTGGAGGCTGTCAAAACCTCAGGATTACATCCCTGGACACTGGGAAGTACCACCGGCTGAGTGGAATCACCACCGGCACTGGTGTGTGGCCATCGGCACAAAACGAAGCTGTCGGCAGAGAAAAGATTGCCGGCCGGCACCTTACACTGCCGGTCGGCAAAGAAAGCCTGCAGGACCTGCAACTCACAGCAACAGAGGGCAAAACAAGGCATGGCAGCACAATTCAAGGCATGTATGCACCAACCATATCCCTTATCATGATAATGACTCAAAGGGGCATGTGCCTCGATTCTCGGACCATCAATCACGCATTTCCATGCATGATGGCCCAAAGAACCAAGTATGCAACTTTGATTTCAAATGTATGCAAACCAATCAAACAAAACTCCCAATCCCTGTCACCCAAGTCAAGGGACAAGGAATGCATGCAAGATGCAATGCAACCCAGGCATACAAGCTAAGGATGCAACATGGCATAGCAATGAACTTATGCAAGCATGCAAGCATACGTATGACGATGCAAACTAATGCTAAGATGGTCTTATACATGAATTAGGCAGCTCTAATAAGGCCTAAAACAGTGGCCATTAATGCCCAAAATGGATGCTAAGCACACATGCACACACACACACGTTAAGACCCAACACTTAGGCACAAAGCAAGCAACATTCAAGCACACTTGGAAGAGACATTCATGGACTAAAAGCATGCAACATAAGCTCTGAAAATCATGCTAATACATGGTGCCAAACCATGCAACAAATCAAGCTAAACATGCAACAAATAGTCTAAGTGTTCAAAGCAAATCCAAGAAGCATTGAAATACACTTACAAGACTAAACATGGTATGAGCTTATCAACCAAAAACAGAGTTTTGGGGCATCAATACAAGGCCTAAGGACCACTTAGATGGCATCTAAGTGACTCAAAATCAAAGGCATGCATAAACACCAAAACATGGAGCATTGCTACACAAGCTTCCAAAGCATTAAAGGGGCATGCAAGGCAATCAAACAAGCATGGAAATGGGACTGAAATAACATGTGGAGGGACCCCAAATCACCAATTCGATGCAAAGATGTCATGCTACACATGCACATACTCAAGGCTAACAAGCCCAAATACAAAGGAGCTATATCAAGCATGCCAAAATCGACCCAAGCACTTATGGACAGACCTAAAACATGGCAAGATAAGCACATAATCTTCACAAGACTAAGCCTAAAACATGCTCCCACAAAGGCTAACAACCTAAGGTACATTAAGGCATAAACAAGGCATTACATGGCAACTATGCTAAGCATGCATGGAGTACCAAAACCAACTTAAAATCATGTTATATTATGGATATATAAGCATGAAAAACAGACCAAACATGCTCAACACACACTCAAGCATAATGCTCTCTCAAGAGGCCAAAATATGCCCTTTTCAAGGACAACAAGGAGAGGGGGTGGCCCTCTCCTTCTTGGGACTTCAAGGCATCATCTTCACCACTGAAATCCCTCAAGATTTCAGTGGTGAAGAGACCCCAACACCAAAATCCCGGAGCTAGCACAAAATGGCTCAAAATGAGGCCTTTTAAGGCCTAAGGGTGGTCAACAACCCTCAAGCAACAAAACACTCTTAATAAACAATAAAGAGGGCCTAAAAACAGAACTTTTTTATGTCATACAATAAGCACAAAAACAGCTCTAAGACAAGTAGAAAATCAATGCAAAAATGGGGAAAAAAGAGACTAGGTTCTCACCCTTGTAGACCTCTTCACAAATGGTGCTCCAATGGCCTCCTTTAGCTTGAATCCAGCACCAAAACTTCAAAACAAACCCTTTAGAACCTCAGCTCCAAGAGGAAGGTGAAACACTAGGTGTTTGTGTGCAATAGTAAGACACAAAACACCTAGTGAACAAAAGAGAGGGAGAGAGAGATAAAAAATGTATCTAACTCAAAACCCTAGAACTAGAGCTCAACAATGGCTGTTTTGCTCTCAAAATATCCTAAGTCTCCAACCTAAGTCTCTCTTTTTGCCACAAGAGAGAGCCTCTCTCTATATCTCTTGTAAAGCTTACAAGACAAGCTTTACAAGAGGGAGATCCCTCCATACACGTGTATGGAGGGGAGCAAAAGCAAGATAGCTGTCTAAAAATATCTGCAAAAGCAGATGAACAGCAATCGGCCGGCCAAAAATGCCATCTTGGCCAAAAAGAGTGCCGACCGGCACAACAAAGTGCTGACCGGCAACAAATAGTGCCGGCCGGCAAACTACATTGCCGGTGGCAGCAAACACCAGCCGGTGGCCTCTAGCCACTGCCGGTGGTGGGTAGGGATGTCTACAAGCCCTACCCTGCCTCTCAAAGGCAAGATGCAAGTGTTTGGTGCAAAATCAGACACTAAACGGTCAAGTTCGGAGATTCTGAGGCAAGGCACGCGAGCCGAGGCCTCCGGGAACTCCAAACGAACACAAACATGGATAATCACCGAGTGTTCAAACGGTGACGTCCAAGTCTTGAGGACGGTCAAAAATGGGGTGTCTACAATCCCGTAGGGTGAGCATAGAGCCTAGTAGGAAATTCTTAACAAAGTATATACATTTTATACAAGTCTCAAAAGATGAAATGCACATGCCATGCTATGTCCTTTTTGAAAATAAATCGCATTTTCATCTTTTGAAAACCATCATGCTCAATGATCTCATGCAATTTCAATTGTTCAAAACTTAATAATTTATTTCAGGGGCGGTAAATACGACTTTGGTAATTCCTAGGTCGGTGTCTGCAAGTAAACTATACAAGTACTACCAAATTGTTATTTTTACCAGTATTAAGCGGAAGGCTCGACACCTATCCGCGCGGGTTTTCAGTCTTTCACCCCGGACTCTCAGGCCAACTTATTCAATATCATCTACACCACCTATCAAGACTTACCAACGTATTTATCCCAAAACCATTTCATGAAAACTTGTTTCTCAACATTTGTTTCTCAATGCAAGTTTTCAAATCAACTTTCAAAGTTTAATGTAATCAAATGAATTGTTATGTTAATAACACAAGATGAATATAAATACTTTTATTCCAATTCATCATCTAAGGAATAACACAATTTCCTCTTTCCAAGTATCCTCAACAATTAGTCATTTCAAAACTATTTCAACGTTTTGAACAATAATTTCCAAAATGAACAACAATTCTCATATTTCCTGAAATTCATCATTTATATAAATATAAATAAGAAATTTTCCAAACATCCATTTATTTTGACACACAAAATAAATATAACAATATTATTCATGAATTTTCAGTCTCTTTTAAAAAAATTACCAAATTCTAGGTTTTCTCACCAAAACTATACAACTCAAATCTTTTGAAAAAAAACTTTCCAAAATCATTTTTTCTTCAATAAACGAAGATCAAAACCCATAAGATCATTTTAAAAGAACAAGAGACAAGCCCACTTTCAAAATCGCTCAACTTCTTGAATCAACAATCAATTTTCAAAGCTATCGAAAGATGATTTCGAAAATTATATAAATCTTGCAAAAACATATATATAACTCTAAGAAAATTCCTACTTCAAGTTTGAAGAAGAATAGAGATGAAACCCCAAAATCAACGATACCTAAACTCAATCTTCACCGCACACAATGAAGCCCTCGAGATGATAACCCACTTTGATGAAGAAACAATGGTGAAACTCAAATGGATCTTAAGAAATCAAGGTTTTTGATCTAGTTTGTGTAGAGAAATGTAGAGAGAATGGAGAGGAAATGTTTTTAGAGAGAGAGATATACAACAGTGATCTGAAATATCAGATTCATGAACTCATATAACATGGTCCGCTCGAGCGTGGAAAGCCCTGCTCGAGCATCAAATACATATTCCCAGTACTTTTGCAGACAAGTCAAACTTCTGGAACCAAACATTCTCCGCTCGAGCACATAAACAGCCACTCGGGCGGACAAGCAACTTCAAATGCATTTTGCATTTTTACTTTGGGGGCACCTCGACCCACCAAGGGGCGTTGCCCCCTGGACCCCCGCGAGCTTGCCGAGCAGCTTGATCCCCGACATAGTCAGCGAAGTGGCAAAACATGAAAGATATGCTACAATCTGATACAAACATGAAACATTACCTATTCCAAAAACATCGCTACAACCCGATAACCAAAATAAAGGGAATACATGGAACTAAGATACGTAACACCGTTCAAAACCATACCAACCCGAGCCCAGAACACCACAAAGAGACAGGTCAAAATTGGGATCGCTACACCACCCTTTTCACTTAAGAACTCAACCCAATCACCTACAATTTTTCCTGATCTCTCCCTGCTCTCCAGTGAGTACGTTGATGTTTCCCATATTGATCATTGAATTTCCAAATCAAACAAAGAACAGTTCTTGATTATTGTCATAAGCCCAAACATGCTGTCTTATCTCCCCTTCAAGATCTTGACTAACCAACACATTATCAGATATTAAAAGACCTTGTTCTCGAATGATGTTGAGAAAGTAATGGTTGTCTAAAGTCCCTCAATATTGATCCAAAAGAAAATTCGATCCAGAGAATTTCTCTGGTTTTCACAAGAATTTCTATGGGTTTAAACCAAAAAATTTCTCTACCTTCCCAATCACAATATGCAATATTGTAGTGATGCAGAAAAACTATGCTTCTCAAAGCCCAAACGTGTGGTTGAGTCGAGCGAGATTGCAAATCTTTGCCGGTGTGAGGTAGAGGAAGACATTTCTCAAAGCCCTTCCCATGAAAGCCTCCCCCAACAAAAACCCTTTTTGACAACTATACTTTTAACGTTATGCACTCACTTCCCTGACAATTTGACAAAGCCATTTCATCAAACAACAAATGGGCATATTGAATTAGTCACCAACTACTTTTCAACTCGTTGAAATCCACTCACATAGGCATTTCATCAAACAACCAATCAACATATTGTCTATTGAACCCACAAAACACAAATGATCATTTTCATGGGGTAATCGTTTTAGGTTGAAATTCTTTAGATCGAAACTCACAAAAAAAAATTTAATAATAATAATAACAATAAAGTAGCCCAATGCATCAAAATCAAAACCAAAAAAAAGAATATTCAACCGGACCAAACAGAACTAGTATTTCATTTTCCCAAAAAATTTGAAGATAAAGTTTGTGTGTGAGTGATTTTCCGATCACACTGCCCAACTCAGTAATCAGCTGGAGAGCACTGGTAAAATAGATGACACCTGGCTGACCTGCAACAGAAAGAGAAGATTCCGGCGGTGGTTCGTCCACCCGGGGGCACTCCGACGATCAAGTCAGTATATCTCTCAAAGATAATCAATAGTACTAAACTCACTATTCAGAATATAAATTGCATACCTTAGACCCATAGGGGTGCCTCTCTTTTATAGTTAACTCAATCCTTGTCCCACTAGAAGCCTAGCTTCAATGGACTCTTGCTCAATGCTTATCCTGGACTCTCTAAGAGATAAAGATAAACTCCCTAAGAGTGTTATCCTTATCCATGCTAAAGTCCTTCATCATTCTAGGACTCTTGTCCCTTATCTGCTTATCTCGGATTCCGATATCTTCGGAGATAACCTCGGCCTTGACGAGATAACCTCAGCGTCATGACCTGGACACGTGGCACCTCGACTGACACGTCGGTGTCACCTTAGCCACGTGTTGGTACTTTAGAAAATATATCCCCACAACTCTGCCCCCTAGGTTCTATTATCTCGGCATTCTGAGGGGATGGAACCTATATCGGTACTTCCTGCCAGTACATCGACTTCAGCCGAGATCATTACTATAGGCCGACATATCTTCTTAAAGATCAAGATTTCCAAGAACTTCTTCACGCGCATGAGCTATCATGCATCGCAATTCAACCGTTTTAGCCACGTGCCTTCTTCTTACTGGATCGTGCTTATGACGCGCTTCTAAATCGTCTCGCGCATTCGTGCATCATCTGACACTCACGTTGTTCTAGGCGCATTTAGTTCTGTTTTGCCACCGTTTCAAGTTTTAACAAAAACTTTTCCCCTTTTCCTTATTTTCTTACTTTTCTCCATCGTCTCTGAAGTTCTCTCTCTCTAGCTCTTTTCCTCAGACCCGTCATTGCTCAAGCTTTCTGAGTTTTACAACTTGCTTCATTTATCACCTCCGGTGTGATTTCCACCGTTCTTCCGCCTCTGTAACCGTCGTCAGACTTCGACAAATCCTATTCCGGCTTCCCTCTTTCTGGTAAGCCACTGTTCCTCCTGGTTCGTATTTCTTGTTATTTTTCAAGAAATTCTGCTTCATCATTAGTTGCCATTGCTATTTTACTCAAGCAATTGATTCATGAATCATGCATCTGAATGTGTTTATTTCACGATTTTGCCCTTTGCCTATGTCTTGAATACTCGTACTGCTTCACAATTTTTCTGTAATTTTGCAATTGTTCTTGACCTTGTACCCTTTCACACACTCTGTCACAATGTTCTTGGTAGTTCACCTTTGTTCTTGATTCTGAAACACGTTCTTGTTTTCTATTTTCTGTGTCTTTTCCAGATTTCTGCCTCCAATCTTGCTCCCATAGAGTTAGGTTTTGGGATTTTCCTATAGAACCCACAAGTTTTTAGGAAAAACTGAAACTATTTCCTCAAATTCTTATCCAGCACACAATTTTGATTTTTGCCAAGGTCCCAATAACCCTTTTAAAACATCTTTCTGAAATCCAACCCCTTGAGTTAAGCCGATATCATGGGTATGTGGAAGCATAGGGTGGACACCCCGACAAAATTAGAATACTTCAGGAGAGAGTTTTTTATTCCTGCCGACGTCCATCTGAGGTTGGCTGGGGATAACGACTCTATCATGCCCGATGTAAACCTCATGCCTTTCCCAGTAGTAACGTTTATTGAGTGTTGACTTAGGTTTCCACTTGACCCTTTCTTCCGTGAAATCCTCCACTTCTATAGGTTGAACCCAATGCAACTTGCAATCAATTCATACCGAGTTATTAATGGTACCATAGCCTTAGCCGAACAAGAGAATGCTAGGATTACTCTTGCCGACTTCCAGTTCTGTTATACCATGTGTCGCCTAAAATCAGAAAAAGGCTACATCTATTACCTCAAGCCGAGGTCTACGGAATACAAAATTGTTGCCGACCTCCCTGACTCCAACAAGGGAGCGGGGGATGATTACTTCATGGTTTCGGGTAACTGGGAGTTTCAGCCAAACGATGACCTCCATCTTTATCCCTTAAGTCGAACAGTTTTTGGGGAAGGAGCTGGTAAGGGCCACCCTTCACAAATTTTTCTTGCTTTTTTGCATGAAGTTTTCAACATTCTGCTCTAATGTCTGCCCTTTTCTTTTTTTTCTTTTTTGCAGTTCTCCCTCAGCCACCAAAGGGTTTCTGTCAGTCTTTCTTTCCCAGCAAAGACTTGAGGAGACTTTTGGATCTGCCAGTTCTCAAGCGGAAGGCCCCTCTGCTTCTCAACTTCATCCCCAATTATAAGTCGGCTCTTCCCGACGTCCCAAAGAAGAAGAAGAAAATCTTTTCTCCACCTTCTGCCACAACTCCATAAGTCGCGTCCACATCTCGGACAGACCAAGGATCAACCTCTGATCCTGCTGAGCAGCCATCAACCTCAGCTCCATACCTGATCCCGAAATCCCAACGACAACATCGGCGTCGAACTATTTTTGCTGCTGAAATGGGCCATCAAAAAGCAATTGCCAAAGATCTTTTGGCCAGCATCCCATCAACAGTTAACACTCCACCAGTGCAATCCCAACCTCCACCAAAACAAAAAAGAATAAAAAAGGTTCAACCAAAGGCCAAGGTGACTCAGGATGACACTGAGGACACTTTGCCGATCTCCAAACTAGCTGAAAGTGATAGGTCCCAGCCTACCGCAGAGAAGAGGCGTACCGAGGCCCAACCATCTGATTCTCAGAAATCAAAGAGGCCGAGGTCATCCTCTGCAACCACCTCGGGGTCCAAAAAACATGACGCCCCCTAGGCCCCCAAAATCACTCTAGAAGATAAGGCGGTTATGGCAAATGATAGCGCTGATGATATTAACGTCGGTGTAGCCATCAGTACTGCTCTGCTTCTCCCCGGTGATCTCGACCGAAACACCGAGTTAAGCGAGTACGAAAACTACGCTATGATGCTTCAACGCTCGTTCAAGTGAGTGTCTTTATCTGGCAACTTTTTCTTTCTTTATGTTCATTCCACACTTTGTAATTTTTTCTAACAACTTCTGTTCTGTTTTACTTCCAGGCCATCTAGCATGCCCATTCTTTCTCCGTACAATCTTTTGAGAACCGGGAGAAGCTAGCCGAGAAGAAGAGGGAGGTCTCTACTCTTCAAAATTCTAATGAGAACTTGCAATCAAAGATGAAGACCCTAGAAGATCAGGCTGAGAATGCTATCAAAGCTCAACATGACGCCGAAGAGAAAACAGGTGCTGCTGAGGCGATAAACAAAGTTCTTCAAGCCCAGCTGAAAGAGGCCGAGGACAAGATGGCCGAGGCCCAAAGGGAGCTTAAAGACGCCTTGGCCACCAAAGAGGCCGAGGTCAAGGCCGCCGATGAGAAGGGCTACAACGAAGGGGTGGCCGATGTCACAGCGGATTATGAAAAGCAAGTGAAGCAGGCATGCAACAAGGGTTTCACCCTTGGTTGGATGTCTCTTCTAAAAAAGCTTGAAGTCCCCAAAGACTCGCCCCTTAGGAACGCCGACGACATTCCTCTTCCATTCCCTCCAACTCCAACTCAATCTGATGACGACTCTGAATCTGAGGAGGAGGTTTTGGTGAGGAAGTCAAAAGATGTTGCTAGGGCCAAGTCTCCTCCTCAAAATGAGCAAGTCCTGGACTTGACTCAAGATGAGGAGAATGAGGAAGTCTCCAAGAATGCCACTCCAGAGAAGGCGCCATCAGACATGCCTCCTGCCGACAAGAGCATAGATGAAACTCTTCAAGAAATTGATGCTGAACTTGCGGCCGAGAAGGTTGCCAAGATGTCGTCTCAGCTGTCCTCCGAGGTCCAAACCCAACCTACTGCTGAAGACTCTTGACTTCATGTTTTTCTCTTTCTTTTGTGCTTTGTACTTTTGCTTTTCTTCTTTCTGGAACAATGTAAGCTCTTTGTATGGCCGATGTGCTTTCTATGAATACAACTTCCTTCTTTCTTGAATGCTTGTATGTTTGTCCTCCCTTTATAGCTCTTGTATGACTTTCATACTTAGAATAATGTTGTATTTTCAAAAGTGCTCTTTTGTCTTGTGCAACCTTCTCAGGGTGAAACACCTCGGTAATATAAACTGATGATTTACCTCGGCAAGTACCCAAGTACCTCTCTAAACATAACCTTGGTTTCATAAAATTTTAACAAGTGTTTTACCTTACTCTAACTTCAACTTGTAAACTTTTCATAAGTTTCAACAAGTGTTAAACATTATCTCGGTATAACTTCAACTTGTAAACTTTTTTCAAGTTTCAACAAGTGTTAAACATTATTTTGGTTTAACTTCAACTTGTAAACTTTTTTTAAGTTTCAACAAGTGTTAAACATCATTTCGGTTTAACTTCAACTTGTAAACTTTTCTCAAGTTTCAACAAGTGTTAAACATCATCTCGATTTAACTTCAACTTGTAAACTTTTCTCAAGTTTCAACAAGTGTTAAACTTCATTTCGGTTTAACTTCAACTTGTAAACGTTTCTCAAGTTTCAACAAGTGTTAAACATCATTTTGTCTCTCTGCCCCCTAATGTGAACCTAAATTCCACTTGGGGTCTCATTATGTACGTATTCCGAAACAACATTATGTATCTCCATCAGTCACAAATATAGACGAATTCTGCTAAAATTTTATTTATTACGTCGGCAAATAACAAGGAAAATCTAATGATAGAAAAACTTCAGATTACAAGTATTCCAAGGTCTTGGCAACTCTTTGCCCTCACTATCTTCAAGCCGATATGCCCCGTTGCCCAATACCGAAGTGATTCTGTAGGGTCCTTCCCAGTTTGGGCCAAGCTTGCCCTCCCTGGGATCCTTCTTGTTGTCACGACTTTTCTCAAGACTAGGTCGCCGACTTGGAACTCCCTTGGGTTGACTCTTTCATTATAAGCTCTGGCAAGTTGTTGCTAGTAGGCTGCAAGCTGAATTGCAGCTTTCTCTCTTCTTTCTTCTAGTAGGTCCAGATCTCGGGCTAAGAGTACATCATTAGTCCCATTCTCTACTTCCTGGGTTCTGATCGCAGGGATGCCGACTTCAAGTGGAATGACAGCTTCTGTGCCATAGGTCATGGCAAAGGGAGATTCCCCAGTTGATCTTCTCGGCGTAATCCGATATGCCCAAAGCACATTTGGTAGTTCATCCACCCATTTTTCTTTTGCTGCTTGCAGTCTCTTCTTTATCCCATCTAGGATAACTTTGTTAGATGCTTCTGTTTGTCCATTGCTTTGAGGAAAGCTTGGGGTTGAAAAGTAGTTCTTGATCTTGAACTTTGTATAGAAGTTCTTGATTAGTTTACTGTCAAATTGTGTTTCATTATCAGCAACTATTGCTCTCGGAATCCCAAATCTGGTGATGATGTTCTTCCATAAGAAGTTCTTCACATCTATATCTCAGATCTTGGCTAGGGGCTCAGCTTCTATCTACTTGGTGAAGTAGTCTGTTACTACCAACAGTTACTTCCTTTGTCCAGTTGCTTGGGGCAGTTGCCCAACGAGATCCATGCCTCATTGGGCAAACGGCCAAGGACTGGATACTGGGTTTAGGTCTGCTGCTGGTTGGTTTATCATTGGTGCAAACCTTTGGCATTTTTCATATTTCTTCACATAGGCTTCTGCATCTTTCTGCATGTAATACCCCTAGGTAATGGCCCTATGGGCAAGTGATCTGCCCCTAGTGTGGCTTCCACAGATTCCTTCATGTATTTCATATGAAAAATCTTCAACTTGTGACGGGTGTACACACCTTAAAAGGGATCCAGTGAAAGATCTTCTGTAGAGATATCCTTCTGCTGTTAGACTGAATCTTGCCGACTTCAATCTGATCTTGTGTGCTTCCTTGTGGTCATCTGGTAGCTTTCCTTCCTTTAAGAATGCCACAATTATATCCATCCAGCTTGGTCCCATATCCACACACATTGCTTCACACTCTGTGGTCAGTGGTTCGATGCTCGGGCCCGACAAGTATTCGACCATTATAGTCCTTGCTTTTCCAAGTTGTATTACACTGGCCAGATTGGCTAGTGCATCGGCGTGACTGTTATCATCTTGGCTGACCTGATGTAGTCGGCAATTATGAAACAAAGCTACTAACCTGTTGACTTCCTTCGCGTAGGCTGACATCCTTTCATCTTGGGCTGTAAATTTGCCCGTTGTCTGGTTGACTATGAGCTGGGAGTCACAGAAGACTATCACTTCATCTGCTTATGCTGCTACCGCCAGCTTTAGTCCTGTAATCAATGCTTCATATTCTGCTTCATTGTTTGAGGCCTTGAACCCCAATCGAATGGACTGTTCCAATACTTCTCCATCTGGAGATACCAGTACTACTCCTACCCCCGCTCCTTTCCGGTTTGAGCTCCTATCGACAAACAGCCGAAAGGAGTCGCCGATGTAAATGCTGTAGGGTCTGAATTTTTTCTTTTTCCTTTGTTCTGTTGCATTTGGCTGGGCTTCTCCTTACTTGCTTGGACATCGTTCACCTTGGCTCAACGGAGCCCGATGTGCGATGGATTCTGGTGTGAACTCGGTCACGAAGTCGGCCAAAACTTGGCCTTTGATTGCTGTTCTAAGTCTGTACTCCAAGTCATACTGTCCCAAGGCCACTGCCCATTTGGCTATTATTCCCGTCAAGTCTCCTTGTTGTAGCAAAGATTTCAAGGGGTGTTTTGTTAGTACCACAATTTTATGGGCCTGAAAGTAATGGTTCAGTTTCTTTGAAGCCATTACTAAAGTCAGTGCCAATTTTTCTAAGGGTAAATACCTTGTTTCTGCATCGGCCAAGGTTTTGCTTATATAGTAAACAGCCCTTTGCTCCCATTTTTCTTCTCGAATTACCACTGCGCTTACTGCGTGTTCTGAGACTGCTAAGTACAAAAACAACTCCTCCCCAGGTTCTGGATTTGAAAGAACCGGAGCTGTGGTCAAATACTTCTTCAGGTCAGCCAGGGCAACCTCGCATTCTACTGTCTATAAAAAATATGTGGCTTTCTTCACTAAGTTGAAGAAAGGTTTGCACTTGTCTGAGCTTCTACTTATAAACCTATTCAGGGCTGCGGCCCTTCCAGTCAACATTTATACCTGTTTTGCCGACGTCGGGCTCTTTAGTTCCAAGATGGCCTTAATCTGATCTGGGCTGGCCTCAATGCCCCTTCTAGTCACCAGGTATCCTAAAAACTTACCAGATCCTACTCCAAATGCACATTTCGCTGCATTGAGTCGGAGCCAATATGTTTTAAGGATGTCAAAGACTGCTTTCAGGTCGGCTAGATGACCTTTAGGTTCCTTGGTCTTCACGACCATGTCATCGATGTAAACTTCCACCGTTCTTCCAATCAGGTGTTTGAACATCTTGGTTACCAGTCTTTGGTAAGTTACTCCTGCGTTTTTCAGCCCAAAAGGCATCACTCTGTAGCAGTATAGACCTTTTGGGGTGATAAATGCAGTCTTCTCCTCATCTGGGGAATACATGGCTATCTGATGGTATCTCCTGTAGGCATCTAGGAAGCTCATCCTTCCATGCCCTGAAGCGGCGTCTACCAGCTGGTCAATCTTGGGTAAAGGAAAACTGTCTTTGGGACAGGCTTTGTTCAAGCTGGTAAAGTCCACACAGACCCTCCATTTACCATTTTTTTCTTCACTACCACTGTGTTTGATAACCATGTCGGGTAATTTACTTCTCGAATGGCCCTAACCTCGAGAAGTCTATCTACTTCCTCCTCTACTGCTTCGACGTGTATCAACGTCGGTCTTCTTGCTCGTTGGACTACCGGTTTTGCCGACCTATCAACATTCAATTTATGGCAAGTGACCTCAGGGTCAATGCCAGGCATCTCGTAAGGCCTGAGCCGAGAAGAAAGAAGCATTCTTCATCTCTCTCTTGGACGAGGATTTTCTTCAGTGTTTCTTCACTCTTTTCGGCCGGCTCCTTGCCGACATCCTCTAGGACCTCCACGTCCTCATCTTCAATCTCTGCATTCTCTGGTTTTTGAATGCTGTAGGTAGATTTCATTGCTGCCATGGAGCAATTCTTTGCCTGCAGCTGATCTCCTCTGACCTCCTCAATTCCGTACTCTGTTGGGAACCGCAATAGTTGATGTAGAGTTAAGGGAACAACCCTCATTACATGCAACCATGGCCTTCCCAAAATGATGTTGTAAGGGGAGGGTGTGTCAATTACGGTGAACTCTGTTGTTATCTTCCTGGTGCCCGCCTGCACCTCCAAGCTGGTTGTTCCTAGTGGCCATGTCAGCGTTCCATTGAACCCGACCATTGGGCTATTGGACTGCTCCATATCGTCTGGGTGAAGGCCAAGCTCCTTGTAACATCGGACGTACATGATGTCACAAGAGCTGCCTTGGTCATTCAGGATGCGCTTTACTTGGCATTCCCCAACCTAGAGGGATACTACCAAGGCATCATTATGCGGATGTTGCACCATCTCAAGGTCAGCTTCAGAAAAGGACACTACTGGTCCTTGGTACTCCTCTGCCCGATGTCTCTTCTCCTCGACTTGGTAGACATGCTGCAGATGTTTTACCTTCTGGGTCTCCCCCCGAATCTCGTTTTCGTTGACCTTCGAGTGAATTACATTAATTACCCGAGGTCTTCCTGCTTGTGGTTGTTGTGCTGGGGGAGGTGGAGCTGCTGTCGCCTGAGGCAATCTTGCCTGTTCTTCCCTTGTTCTGGCCTCATCGACAAAGTCTCTCAGATGGCCTTGTCTCACCAGGTCTTCCAAGTGTGTTTTTAGGGCTCTACAGCCTTGAGTCATATGCCCGTTTTCATTGTGGTAAGCGCAATGTCTGCCAAGGTTTCTCCCCATGAATTCTCCTGGTGCCTTTGCTGGTGTTCTGAAATAGGGCTGATTCCGAATTTGATCTAGGACTTTGTGAATTGGGATTCGGAACACAGTTGTCACTGCCTGTGTTGCCCTCAGTTCCATCTCTTGCTTGCTGGATCCGTTATTACCTCGGCCTCGTTTCGGCGAGTCATTTCCCTTTTCTTGCTTTGCCTCCTTGGTCCCCGATGTATCTTCTTCGGCTCTGGCGCATTTCTCGATCCTCGCCATGAGCTCTTCCATGCTTTTTGGCAATGTCTTTGCCAAAGATTTTCGTAGTGGACAGTTGTCTTTTAGGCCGTTCTTGAAAGATACGACCGCCACCTCTTGATTACACTCTGGTATTCGGTTGAACACCTCATAGTACCTTTTTGCATAGGCCCTAAGGCCTTCTTCCTTACTGATCTTCAGAGCCATTAACGCGTCCACCCTTAATGGCTGCAACTTGTTTGTCACGAACCTAGCCACAAACATGTCGGCCAGGCCTTCCCAAGTCTTCACGCTTCCCTTTGGTAATTTGTAGAACCAATCTGATGCAATCTCCCCAAAAGATGAGGGGAATACTTTGCAAAGCAATGGCTCGTTCCCACTGTACAACGCTATTGAATTCAGGTATAATCCAACATGAAAGTTGGGGTCCGACTTACCATCGTATATTTGGAACCTTGGCATACTGAATCTTTTCAGAGCCTCAAATTTGTCTAACTCTACCGAGAATGGTGTTCTCGGCTTTTCAGGGGAAGTTACCTCGGCATCGGCATTCTGATGCTTCCTTTTGAGATAATCTCTTAAGTCTTCTTTGCTCCGTCTAGGAGCTCGGCTGTCTCCTGACTTCAGTCTTTTCGACATACTACTCTCAGCTTCATGGTGGGTCCTTTTCAATCTTTCTCCGTAAGTTGTGTCAAAGCAGAGTGCTTGCCCCTGAATATGCCGATGTTCTTTGAGGTCTGCCTCCTTGGCACGGTGCGTCCTCTGCGACTCTTCTCTCTTCGACTCTCCTCGCCCGACCTCCTTGGAAGGCCGGTGAGAGTGTTTTTCGCTTCTAGTGTGCTGAGGGGCTATTGAGAGTGTTTTACGAATTATTGTGAGGTATAAGATGCAGATTGAGTTTGCTCTTTATATACTACACAAAATAGCTCTCTGGTATGTCAAATTTTTCTGTAATATATGAGTGTTGCGTAGAGGGATCTTTTGAGGAACCTTTTGAAAAATTATAAACATTATAAAATGATATTATAAATCTCTTCTATTATTAAAAATAGAATAAAAATTTTAAATATTACAAAATAATATTGTGAGTCATTTTCTTTAATAAACCACGAGGACAATTCTTGTTGGATTGGTTAGGAACCTAGGAGTCATCGATACAAAAATCTAATACCGTTAAATCAATCGGGTACTTTTTCGTTTTTTCAGAGTGGGTCAATTGAGTACTTGGACTTGCCATCTTCCAAAATGTTGGCCACCGAATGTTAAAATAACAAAGTCAATCTTATGTCCTCATAAATAGAAATAGAAATAAAAATAAAAATAAAAACAAAACCAAAAAAACAAAGTCAATCTTTTTGCTGCAACCACCACTAATTTGTATTACACTGTAGTTTTGTGAGTTACAAAATTTGAGTCATAAAATTTTAAATTACTTTAATGTTTATGTATTCTTATACTTTTATGTTATATTTGGTTTATAAATTTAGATAAATATTTTTAAAAAAAAAATTAAAGATAGATAAAATATTAATGAAATATAATTACATTTCATACATATTTTTCTTCTTTCTTTTCAAATTCTTTTACAAATTCATAAACCAAATATAATCTTAGTAAAAATTATAATATTATTTTTCCATCCATATGTCATTAATAAAATTAGCCTATGAGTGAAGTGCCTCATTCTTCTCACTGTTTCATCAAAATTTCTCTTTGGCCTCATTTATTTGGCAAATTAAGGGGTCGTTTGGCAATGACTTTTTTAGCCTGAGACTTTTTTATTTGTTTGGTTTTCTTATTTGGTTTTTTTGACTTTTTGGCATTGGAATGACAAAATTGTCCTCCACTTGGAAATGATACTTTTTTTACTTTTTGTTTGTATATAGGTCAATTTGGTAATTTTGTAACTTTTTTGTCTTTTTGTGATTTTGTAACATTTTTTTTTTTTTTTTGTCTTTTTGTGATTATTTAGCCCAAATGATTTGCCAAACCAGGGCTAAGTTGCATTAGATTAGAAGTATAGTGAAATTGAATAAGGAGATTATTAATGTGATAATATTAGTTTAAAAATGTAAGATAAAATATGTTCATTTGTGCACAAGTATGGTAGTATTAGTTAGTTTGGATTAAATCTACAAATTACGTCAAAACTCTTACCACATAAAAGATAACTTTATTGATTTTTTTTTAAATGAGGTACAAAATGATCTTTTAACTATCAATCCATTAGAGTGGACTAGTAATCCCACTCCTCTCACAAGAATACTAATCCCACCTATGAGAACGAATTGATAGTCTCGTGAAATTAGCAATTCCATACCATTTCCCTATAAGAAAACATGATATAAGTGAGACCTATGAATTGCTAATTCGGTCTTCCTTCCCAAACCCCTAATCACACAGAGCCTTTATTCCTACCATTTTTAATTATATATATTTTCTAAATGTCATGTATGGGATATGTTCACATAAATCGAGTTTCCAACATTGATCAATACATACAACACTACAAGAAATAAAAATGTACAACACTAAGAAATTACAAAGAATTGTGATTTTGAACACAGTTCAATAATCAAATAGGTAAATCTTGAGAGATACAGTTGGGCGGCGATTCAGCCCATTTTACAACCAAGATTCCATCGAACTACCACATCATTATTATACAACAAACACAGAAGCAAGTAAATAATGTACAGAGGAAAGTGAAGTCCGGGTCTGGCTTTCAAGGACTAACATGAAATTTCACTTCCGACCCAACCTCACCAAGTGCTGCTCATGTTTTGCAGCAGCTGCCTTGTCAGCAGCTTCACGCTTCAGTGCCCTCTTCGCCCGTCGCCCAACCGGATCTTTCACAATTGTTTCTTTCTTCTTAGGCACACGCGATGGACCAGCACTTGAATTTTGTGTGTTGGGTCGATAGACTGGGACTGGCCTTGCTTCCTGTCTTCCTGCCCTGACATATCCATTATCCCCCCATCTCCGGTTGCCAATGCGAAGACTTGATGAATGGCTCAAGTAAACTTCATCCAAATCATCATCTTCATCGTCCTCATATTGATAATAATAATCCACTTCATCATCCACCTCTTCCTGTTCCTCCACAATCAAGGGCTTAAACCATGAGGCTCTAAGAAGCAAGCACACACTCTCCTCATACATATAATCATGGATGCTGTTGAAGTAGATTATGAACATTTTTAGCAAAGAGAGTTTACTCACAGCTCTTTAAAGAAAACTCACAATTTGAGGTACAAATTTTATTGAAACTTTTTTGTTACCTCTATTGAATTCAAACTCAGATCTTACACTTGACTATATCTAACGTTTACAACTTGCAATCCGTTTACATACGAATTATAAACTTGCATTAATTAGGCTACACGCTCGGGTTTTTACCATGATCAATACTCACACATATGATTCAAGTAAGATGCTGTTGCTTAACCGATTTCTCAACAAAAATTTCCCGATGAATTTACAGCACCGCAGCTGGCAACAATTATCCCAAACATCTTATGTCGGTCAGGTCACACTCATAAGATCATTTCTCATGACTAAACATGACTGTCCCAAAACATACAGAAGTGTGCTGTGACGTATGTCCTTAACGCTGTGTTTGGTTGAGAGATTTAGAAATGGAAAGGGAAAGGAAAATGGAAAAAATAAGTGAAATATGAATAAAATATACCTACATTTCACCTAGTTTCACACACCTTTTTCCTTTCCCGTTCCAAATCTCTTCTCAAATCTCTCAACCAAACACAGCATAAACGTATGTGCCATGTGAGTAGTGTATGTACTTAAAAAGTGTGATGTATGTACGAGTGGTGTGATGTAAGATGCTTGCAAGTATGGTGTGCTATAAAGTAAGATATGTTTGTATTTAAAGTTAGTTATTATGCTTGCTTTTAATAATTAGAGATTGCTAATTTGATATCAGAGCCATGGTAGTTTAAATCTTTGTTTCCTGGTTTTCCACAACAAAGTAGAGTCCATCTCTTTTCCCCCGCATTACATAGACTCAGATACGAGTATCGGGTACGAGTGCATGTCCAAGCGTCATAGCGTCATACATTCATAAACTTAAATCTTTAAGATACTGGGATATGTATCCAAAATAGGGTATGGATAAGGGGACATATAATGGACACTCATATATCTTACATATTATATAATATTCTTAGATAAAATGTTGTCAATGTAGAAATGTACTTGAAATTGAATAAAATTATGAAATAATATGGAAACTTTATCTCTTATCTATGTTAGAGGTTAAAAATGTCGCTTTTCTAGCAAATGTGAGTTTCTTATTCTTCAAATATTGAAAAAGTTGGAGCATCCAAGCCTCTAAATTAGATACGATTGTCGGACACATATTCCACAAATTTATGCTTGTCATATCCGGTAGGCACAGGTACACTGGGGAAAATAGAAGAGTCCATGTAACATTTCCCTAATCCTTGGCTTTCTTATAGAAAGTATGCTATGTGGTTGCCACCTTGGGTGTGGATTCTCCACATCAGAAATCTGAAAAAACTGAAAAGCGGGAATCACTTCCATACCTGCCATCCAATGAGCAATGGACATTGAGGAACTCAAACGGATGTTTACACTGAGGGCATGTTGGCTTCTCTCTGTATGTGGCCCATCGAAGAATGCATGTCACACTATAAAAAATAAAAAAATTTAAAAAAAGAGGAAAAACAATTAATTTCATGAAGACGTGTCATTTCTAAAAAGAACAAATTATTACATATCATGCTTCCAAATCATACAGTTTCATATTGCAAGTGGTATAAAAAAAGGAAAAAACATAAACAAATTCAGTTCACTCTGTAAACATCATTAATTAATATCAAGAAAACAATAAAAAATCACATCCTCGGTAACATATCACGCTTACATTGCTTAAACCATCTCAGAACCAGCCACATTGAAATTCAAACAAAGTCATACAAATAACATTTGAAGGGTAACACCACAACACAAATGTGTGAGTGCAAGCAAGCAACTGTGTGTGTGCATGCGTGCACGAGAGAGAGAGAGAGAGAGGGAGAGAGAGAGCGGGAGGGTTTAAATATCAGCTGTTGCATATCAGCTGATTCCTATCGATATTTTAGACCTCCGATACCATTATTCACAGATACACTGGCCACTACTATCCAATACAGACCAATATTTGACCATATCACCAATACCAATACGTATCCCAATACCGCTCGCTATTTAAAACCATCAGAGAGAGAGAGTCCTACTTGTGCTATGAAGATCTTTTCATCTCAAACTTAACATGAATACAGAAGCAATAAATGCACCTCGAAAATGCCTCAAACACTGCCACTTCGATCTTAAAAGGGCCTACACATTACAACTTTAAGAAAATAATCTCAAGTTAAGCCCAACCAGCCCCAATTCCCTCAAAACCGTGGTAAATGAATTTAAACCATAATCCTAGCATATTCTAAAATAAGTCATTCGGCTCATGAGGAGTTCAATAGTGAGGAGCATTATATCAGTTACTGAAACTTGGAACGCCAAAAATAAAAGCTATATTATTGATGCGATATTCCGCATGAATGGAAAGAACATTCAATAAACTACTACGAATCCAAGGAAACTCCAAAATCTAGTGCTCAATAGCACGACATGAAACAAATAAAACCATAAGAAGTACTTGTGGTAAGAACTTCTAGTGGTGCAACAAATCAAAAGGCCTTTCCAAAGTAATATTGAAAACAAAATGCCAAAAAGGTAATATCTTACATCTTCACAATAGAAAGAGACTATTAAAGTTTCATGCCTTTAGATGCGGTATCTCTATAATAGCCACATCATGTTTTAAGTTAACTCAATCTTTAGAAACTACTTATTAAAAAACTGGAGCATATGAATAACCAGAGCTAAATGGGAACTCTAGATAAGAACAAAGTATAACTTATCGCCACCTCATTTTTCAAATGCCTGTGAATTCAAAATTTCAATTTCTTCATTTTGCAAATGCAAACCTAGTCCATCAGTAGAGGTAGTAGCACTCAGTTTTTTGCAGCTCTTTCTAAGAAGGGTAAATTCCACAAATGGTCCCTAAAGTATAGCAACCATTCCATTTTGGTCCAAATCTTTAATTTGTATCAATTGCATCCTTGAACTTCACACATTAATTCAACGTAGTCCCTACACTAACTATCATTTAAAAACCTTATGAAAAATGATTACGTCATCATGTATTTGAAGGGCGTGGTGAAAAATTTATTTCATTTCATGCCTAAGTGAGCCTCAACATGTGAAATGCACATCCAAGCCTTTCAATCCATTACCGAGAGTCAAATACATAGCATTGGGTTCAATGATTGATAGTATTATGCATAAATAAACATGTAAAAATGTCTTTAATGCCTTTCAATATCTTCTATGTGAGATTGACGCAAGCATTTTTCATACGTTTTTTAGATAGTACTAGTAGTTAGGAAGGACTACATTGAATTAATGTACGAAGTCCGGGATGCAATTGATTACGGACAAAAATGAAATAGGAGCTATTCTTCTAGAGACTTTTGTGTAATTTAACATTCCAAGAAATGATCAAATTCTCTTTGAAGCCCTACCAGGACTATCAAACCTTCTCCTTCGAACCCCATTGTTAGGGAGAGGTTGATGCATAGTTTCATTTTGAAAACACGTTTGAGTAACATTCCAAATTGAAGATCTTACAAGAATAAGAAGGTCGCCAAAAACAATGTGAATCAAGGCAGACAGCAACCAGATATGGCACATGATTTAACTAAAACTATTATCGCAACGGAACAAAATAGGAAATACATATATCTATATATATGTAAAGGATTCATGCAATCAAGTGCAAGAAATAGAGAGGTGAATTTCCAGAGTTGAATCAAGAAACTAGATTGCTTTTCATGTTCATTAATGAAAAAGGCACTCTAAAAACAACAAGATATCAATACGTGTGTTTGAGTGTAAATACAAAACCTAAAAGACTATAGAGATTAACCAAAGTTGAGATGCGAATATTCAAATCAAAGCAATTGTTAGGTAAAATATAGGTGACAGTAATATAAAACCCATCAAATACCAAAATAAAAGACATAAGGCATGTTTAAAAAAACCATGGTCAATTAGGGAGGCAGGAAAAATCAAACATCATCTTGTCCTACATTAAATAGATCAGTTACATGTCACTAGTTTGAGAAACACATGTGATATCCAAAAGATAATGCAATAAATTAAAATCATTACAATTTTGCTAGCATATTTCTTCTTTCCCACTTTATATACCCACATCAGTTGCACCCATCACAAGAAAGTGAAATAAACCACAAAATTCATTTTGTCAGATTGACTGTAAAATTAGTGTCTTATAATAGGTAAGATTCTAATAAACTTTTTCCCAAAAATTCCTTTCCCAACTGCTCTCTAATGAGTAGAATTGTAACTGTATATCCAAGTTTTGCTAAAAAAAGTCACCCATTAATGCATTAGTTGCCATCGAGTTCTTTACTTCAATATTACCAATAGCTAGATTGTTAAATCAGTACCAAACCTCCATATGTTTTCAACCAAACCACTTCAGCTTTCATCATCATTATAATATACTATCTCGAACAGGATTTGACATTTCAAATAAATCTCCAATAGGGGTCAGAAACATATCTTCCTCGCACTCAATTAATCATGTTCTTTACCCATCCAGATCAAATATGATCATTAGAGCACTACAGAAAGAACAACAATCTTTCCTTTCAATTACATTTTGTGGTAGAAGTGTTCTATTTATTATATACAATTCACGACAACCAATACGGTAATCTGAGCATGCAAAACACATAAAAATAGCTGCATAAACAAAGTATCACCAATCAATCAATCAAGCCATATATACATATATATATATATATATATATTCAATTGAGAATGAAAGGTAAATAAATTGACATGTGATTCAGACAAACCAGTAGGCGTGCTCGCAACCTTTTACAAGTGCAGTTTCTTGAAGAACTATCTTATTCAAACAGATGGCACAAATTCCATGATGATTCTCACAAGCCACTTGTTTACCCTCCCCTATACTCTGCATTTCCTTCTGAAAATCACCATCATATTCCAATTAACAAATCCAATCAAATACACTAACCCCTCACGCTCAGTTTGGTTGCTACCAACATGAATCAACAATCAATTAAACAAAAAAATCCTAACATTTCTCCATAAACTCAACTAAACTGAAACTAACCCAAGTATTCGGCCCATGTTTTTTCAAAACCCATTTTTAGTAAATCATAAGAACCACGAAATTCAAAGATTTCATTTTCATTTTCCATTTTCCAATTTTTTTTCCCCCTCAATTTTCTCAAGAACCAAACAAGATAGGCTCCAGACTTTTGGGAATCGCCAAGGAATTAATACAGAGGGAAACATGAATCGACATACCTGTTCTTGGATCGATTGGTCGTTGGTTCGCTGCTGACCGTAGATCTCCACGGCTGCAGTCATGTTGATATATATATATATATAGAGAGAGAGAGAGAGAGAGAGAGAGAAATTGATCAAATAACAAAAAGTCAGAGAGAGAGACGGTGTCAATGAAGAGGGAAGGGGTGTTCAGCTCATATACTCAAAATCATGGATAGCTTTTAGAGAGAGAAAATTTATACACAGAGAGAGAGAGAGAGAGAGAGAGAGATTCTATAGAATAATCCTCAGATGCCAGACGCAGAGAGAGAGAGAGAGAGAGAGAGAACTGTATGCGTACGAGGACGAGGCCCTAACAAGAGGGGCATTAGATGTGGACGACATTAAAGCGGGAATTCATAAGCCTATTATTATTATTATTATTATTTTCTTTATTTTTCCCTATAAAAGTCTAACACGCCTAATCAATTAATAAAGTATGCGATTGGACCATCTCTACTTTTGTGTTTTAATTGGAAGGTTAAAGTCTCACCCTTTGCTTAACTGATTTAAATTATTCGATGTATAAAGTTTGTTATGTATTTTATTTTTATAAAAAATTATTTTGAATAATAAAAATTTATTTTGATTAATAATTATTTCATCATATTATATTTTGTTACTAATTTTTTTAAATCATATTTACAGTTTATTCAAATTTAATCTGATCAGATAGTTATTAATATTATATCAACGGGATTTTTTATAAAAATGAATTACTCGACAAATTTTATACATTGAGTGGTTTGAATCATCAATGTGAACTCTGTGATGGACTTACAGAAATTTTACAGCACGCTCCAATCTAATTTCAAACTGAAAAGAAGTCACCGCCTTAAAATATATCATTGAACAATTTATTAAAATTTATTTAATCATAAAAAATAGTGTAATTTGAAGTGAAATAATATTTGTAGTGATACGTTTTGAAAAATGTTATGGACCCAAATGAATTATTAATTTTTTTGTCAAACCTCTTATATGGTTGTGGGATCCACACAAATCACATGTGTAAATCCCACACGCATGTGAGATGTGAGAGGTTTAATAAAAAAATTTAATAATTTATTTAGGATTTCTAACATAACTCATACATTTTTGGTCACCCTATTTCCTGTGATTAATTTGCATTTTGCACTTAGGCCTCGTTTGGGAATATGATTTTTCAGTAATTTTTTGACTTTTGACTAAAATGTGATGTAAAAAAAATTAATATAGTCTGGATGACTTTTTCGCTTTTTACAAAAAGATGTGCAAAAAGTAGAAAGAAAACAAAATCTTTGACTTTTTGGTGTGGGTTGTTGACCTTTTGGTTTTTTCAAGTGACTTTTTAAATTTTTGGCTAAAAAAGCTTCTTGCCAAATGAGGCCTTAATAATGTATGTTTTACTGTTTTTTTTTTTTTTTACTGTTACTTTGCATTTTGGTCACCCAAATGAATTATTAATTTTTTTACCAAACTTCTTACATGGTTATGGGACCCACACAAATCACATGTGTGTGAATCTCGTACTCATGTGAGATATGAGAGGTTTGATGAAAAAATTTGATAATTTATTTGAGATTTCTACCATAACTCATACATTTTTTGTCACCCTATTTGCCATGATTAATTTGCATTTTGCACTTAATGTATGTTTTATTGCATTTTTTTTTACTGTTTATTCAAAGTAAAATAATCATGTGCAGGCAAATTATTTTTTGTGATTAATTTGTATTTTTTAAAATAATATGACATACAGGTCACGTTTATTTGACCGATTAGGTTAGATAAGATTGTTAATGAGAAGATGGTTAATGAAGAGATTGTTAATGTAGGGATTATTAGTGAGAATATTAAGTAAAATGTATTTGTTTTGATAATATTGTGAGAAATGGTAATAAAAAAAAATATTTCTATATTAAAAAAAACTAACACAAATATTAAAACAAACAGGTACACTCGATAAAAAATTTAAAAAATTAAAAAAAGTTAATTTTTTAAATAAAATAGACTCAATCCACTCACTATTTTTCTAATCATATCCAAAATCCAACCAAGTTAATCCCCTCTTGGGGGAATTACTAAGCCCCTCATACTGTTAATCCTCCCTCTCAAATCATCACCAAACAAGGTGTGAGTGAGACCTACACTCACACTAATCCAATATGACCCCTACTCCGCTAAACAAACATGGCCATGGTATCTTACTATGTGCGTGTTTAGGAAATTGTTATTTTAGTAGGTTATTTTAGTTTTTTGACTATTTTGGTAGATTAAATTTTTTATATTTGGAAAGATAGTTAATTTTTTTGTATTTAGATGTGATATTTATGAGAGAAAAAATAAAATGATTATAAATTTAATGTAATATTTTATCTTATTAAATATTTTAACCTATTGTATCTTTTTATAAATATTAACCCCAAAAAAAAAGCTAAAATCTAATTTGTCAAACACCCCCTATGCAGTAGGTGTGGGTTACATTCTCATTACAAGCAAACAATTGAAAAATGCAATAAAAATTTTTGTGTCTAATTTTAAATATATTATTTAATGAACACAAAGTCACACTACCCATGCACAATTACAATATAATTATTTGACAAAATTTATTTGTAATTTAAGAACATTAAATTATAAAATATCTCAAATCTAATTTAAAAAATAAATAAATTGAGTTGAATAAGGTAAAAAGATGAAAACATAAAATAATTTATCAAATAAACTTAAATTTCAAAAAATAATTATGACTTAAACTTAAGAGTTATTTGAAATGATCTAAATAAATATATTTTTTAATTTTTTTATAAAAAGATATAAAAAATAAATAGATGATATAATTTAATAAAAAAATAAAAAGATAAAAAAATATAATATATTAGACCATATCCAACGGTGAACCAAATTTTCACCAAATTTGAGTAAAAAAAAATTAATTTTCTCAATCTGATATTTCTTCCTCCAACCGTGCATCAAAAGAGGAGGGTCGACCGGTAAGGCTAAAAAAAATTTTTTTTTTTTTTTACCTGTTTGAACCTTTTTGACCGGTTTGAACCTACCTATTTGAAAGAGAACCGATCGACCGGTTGGTCTCCTCCAATGGTCACGCACAGTAAAGTAGTGAAATATGTACCCTGTTCTCACTTTGATGAATTTTTTGGTAAATTCTCATTTTGATACTAATTTGCTAAAACCATCACCTTGCTTGGTTATCATTTTTCAAATACACTTTTCAGAAAATTCTACTTTCTTATTTTTTGTGTTTTTTGTTTTTACTGACTTTTTTAATATTTTAAACAATTTTTTTAGTTTTTAGACATACCTAACATAAATATACTTAAAAAGTAAAAAAAAAAATTGAAAAAAGCTTTTTAGAAATTCACTCAATACCAAAAATACAAAAAAAAAAAAAACGAGAATTCAGTACATTTTTTTATATTTTTATGTATTTATTAATTTTTTACTTTTTGGATGCATCTAAGTAAGATGCATCTAAAAAAGTAAAAAAAAAATATTTAAAATTTTAAAAATATTTACTAAAAACAAAAAAACATAAAAATCAAAAAACTCAGTTCTCAAAAAACTTAATTTAAAAAATTCAAACCAAACACACTGATTGAAACTCCAAAAAATAATTTTTTCATCAAAATTTAAATCTGATTCCAATTTGATTCATCGTTAGAGATGCTCTTAAGGAGGTCAAACAGTCCCTTAAGACAAATAATAAATATTATTACTAATTTATTAGTAAAGGAAGGGAAGGAAGATAATAATATCCAATCCAATTGACCATTGCGGTAGAATCTAGAGAATAGAGATGGTAATGTCGTGACGGTTTGTACTGTACAATACCGACACAACACGTCTCCTGTTGCTGTTAAAAAAAAAAACACGTCTCCTGCTGTCTTTTGACTCTTCTTCAACCCAGATGCTACGGTTCATTAGCGTTTTACTCAGTCATGTAATCTTTATAAAATAAAATAAAATAAAATAAAATAACATGATAATATTATAAATTTAAAAATTTTATTAAAAATTATTGAAAAACACCAATATATGATTTAGATTAAGAATTGTCATTTTTTTTTCCCAGCCCTGCACGGATTTTTCCCCTCCCGATAAGGAAGATGATGCATTTTGCTTCTCAGCCCATTCTACCCAACTTTGTCTCGATTATGTATATTAAATATATTTATATATATACAATATATATTAGTGTGTATTATTATTCAAATTTGAAAGTAAATTTACAAATTTGATTTTTAAAATTTGAAATTGCTATGACAGTTAAATTGTCACGAAGAACATGTGTGTATGTGTAGGGGAATTTTTTTTATTATTATTATTCAATTTATATGCAACAAAAATTTCAAGAGACCAAATTTAGACCTCATTTAATATAATAGTGTAGATAATTTCATTTTTTCATTATAATAAAATTAAAAAACTAATATTATATACTTCATATTAGTTTTTATTCATTTATTTTTTACCGTATATCTTTTAACTCTCATTACAAATCCGCCGCAAACTCAACTCGTGACCATTCATCTATACATAAATTGCACAATAGCCAGTTTTCAATCTTTACTGCCCACTATTATTCTTGTCACAAATCTGGATCTCTAAAGTTTCTAAAGAAATAATAGTTAAAATCTGGGATATTCATTCATATACATGTTTTCATTTACTTATGTTTCACTTAATTTAAATTATTTTTTTTATGTTTCAATAAGTCTTATGAGTAATATAGTTACTAAAATATCTCTAATAATATTAGGGTAAGGCACACATTAATTGGCAGTGTAAATGTTTCATAATGTGAACATTCACAATATCAATATGAACATTTATATTGTCAACGTGAACATTCACATTGTCAAATTTATTTAATGTGAATGTTCACATCACCAAGCTGCTAAGGGTTCAAACAATATTTGCAATGGTAAAGCTGTCAATAAAATACCTTAAATATGAGAATTAGGATTTGATGGATCAAATATCCAAAATAATAGAACTTGTTACAATATAATAATATCTTATCGACTAATTGGGATAAAGTACTTGAAAGATAATTTTCTAATAAATTCCCCTTAAAATTTGCTAATATAATAATAATTAAATTAAATTGATATAATGTACACAGCTATTTTAGATTGCCAATAAGTCAAGCCGAGCCAAGCCAAATTGAACTTTTGAGTATTCAAGTTTGTCAACTAAGAATTAGTTGAGCTCAAGTTCAAACTCAACTTGTCAAATATTTAAGAAACTCGAGTTTGGCTCAAGCCAACTCAATTACATAAATGAGTCGAGATAGAGCTTTAACTCGAGCTTAAAAAAAAAAAAAATCAAACTTTAATTAATATACTGATTAAAATAAAAAATAAAAAATTATTAACAAAATATAAAGTTTTTAGTTTAATATTCCTAATAATATTTCTTAGAAAGATAAGGACAATACAATTTTCTATATTAGTTTAGGTCCTCCAAACATATGGTGATAAAAAATTTCTATGAATTTTTTAACTTATTTAAAAATTTTAAAATTCTATAACTTTTGATCTAGATCTCTATTTTTTTTATATAAAATTTGTATTTTTGGAATCATTTTGTCAAGATATGTAAAACAAGATTCATGATTAATACAAACTACTAAAATAGAAATTAACGAAATTTCACTGACCTAAAATAGATTAGTGAAATTTTGATGACCAAATCAGCAAAATTTTGGTTGACAATTTGGAAATCAAGACTTGTAAGCAATGAAATAGGAAAATTACATAGAATAACTCTCTGCAAAACAAATTAGAGCGTACTACTGAATAGCAAGATGCATAGATGCAAAGTCAATAGAGATGTAACAGTTTAATTAATGTAAAGATGAAGAGATATAATAGTTTAATTAATGTGAAAAGTCCCAAAACAACTACGGATGGAGAATGAGATATTGCAAAGAAAACAAAAAGAAATAGTATAAATAAGCTGGAGAGGCTGTAGAGAAAACAAAAGGATATAGAATAATAAAAAGACACATAACTTGTAGACGCCACATGACATATTGTTCATCCGAAACACGGCAACATTTGAAAGCTTCTATCAAAAAGGTATAACTTTAACCCATCTAATAGGGGCAATCTAATAGGACCATTTTTTCAGAAAGTTTTCTTTTTAATTGTTATGTTCTTTTTAACTTTTTTTTATTTGGGCGTCTGACCCAAAGGTCCAAGCCCAACATATCATACCCTATTTAGACCCAAAACAAATTTAATACTCCATTAAGTCCTCAAATTAACAATAAGACGAAAATACCCACAATATATCATCCAATTTACACGCGCGCAACCATCTCCCACGTCCCCATCATCTCAGTCCGATCAATACACTGTCACGTCTCCGCCGCTCGAAATCGACTCCTCCGTCCTCCATCTCTCTTCCGTTCAACTCCATCCCCTCTGAAATCCTAACCCTAACCAGAAAACGTAACCGTTCATCTTCATCACCCACAATCATCTCAGTCTGATCAGTACACTGTTACATCTCCGCCGCTCGAAATCACATTCTCAATCCTCCATCTCTCCTCCGTTCGACTCCATTCCCTCTGAAACCCTACCCTAACCACAAAACCAAACCGTTCATCTTCAACACAACACCAAGTCGTTCATATTCTCCAATCGGCGACTCTCAACAACACGAAGAACCATCACCACTCTGAAGAGATTTCATAGTTCCTGACTTCCGATTCACAAAAATGGGGAAAAAAAGTAACATCTCTCTTCACCTATTCATTATTTTTCATTCACATTTGTACATCATTCTTTCATATTTCGTATATACACATTTTACATACTTCCAAATATATAAACCCTCTTTTATATATAGTCCCCTGTTTTTCAACATTCTAAACACTGTTTTTACACATAAATTCCTGTTTTTACATATTCAACACCTTATTCTTATTCTTGTTGTTCAATATTGGCTTCTCTTATTCTTATTTTTGAATTTTTAATCTTCTTGTTGTTATTGTTGCTTTTTACAAAATACAATGGGCTGTTCCTATTGTTCATACTGTTTCCTTATAAAAACTACAACATCATAGTGTTTCATTTCATCACTATACAAGTAACATATCTAAATTTATTCAAACTGCAAATGAAACTGCAAAATTACACAGTTTAACCACTACTCAAAACAAATAGCTAACTTATTATAAAGTGCAAATAAAACTGTCAAATTATACAGTTTCGTAACTGTTCCCAACAAAATACATATAACTTCATATTAAACTGCATATAAAACTTCAAAATTATACAGTTTTGTCACTATATTACTCATACCCTGCTGTCACTTTCATTTTTTCAGAAATAGTTGTTGGAAGATATTGGAAGAAACAAACCCATATGCCCACAAATCCAATCAGGGATTTAACCATCTCCCCTTTTGAAAGTCCATCTCCTGTATCCACTAAAATGCCACCACCATCTCCCCATCCACAAAAAACCAAACCACCACACCCAAAAACAACCAAACCCAACAGAACCCACCAAAAAACCGACAAAACAATCACACCACCTACAAGAAAAAGCCCAAGAACTACACCACAGACCCCACCCACCCAACAAACACCAACCACACCTCCAACCACAACAAAAACAAATAAAAGAAAGCCAACAAAAAACCAAGAAGCTCCTCCAACCAAAAAAAGAAAGCTCCAAGAAAGCCAATCAACTCCCAAAACAAAAACTAAGGCATCAAAAGAAAAAAAAGCAGCAGTCCCTACAAAGAGAGTCCAACAATTTAATTATCGTTCCAACATCGGAACGGTAATCAAACTGTTGAAGGGGGTCAAATTCACAAAAGCCCAACAGACAGAGCTGCAAAAAACCCCTTTTTGGCCCCTTATAAATGTTCTCTCCTTAACACAACTGAAGGCCTCTTAGTGCAGATGCTGCACTTCCATTGTAGCAGAAATGACAACACTCTACAACAAAAGAAAAAGATCATTTGTACTTGGCAAAAAGGAAATGAAACTCAGAAGCAGTGATGTCAAGCTCATTTTTGGTATCGACTGTGGAGAAGACAGCATCACCACCAAATCCTATGCAAGACCAAAGGATTTTGAGCTTCCATTTTACAAACGAAGATGCAAATCAGTCAAGAGATTGGATGGCAAGTCTTTGACCAAAATGTTTCAACAAACAAAAAAAGGAAAATCAACCAATGATCGTCAAGATCTTGCAAGGGTAATCACCCTTTACTTGTGCTTGAAACTTCTCATGCCCACAACAGGCCATACACTCAGTTGGAGTTTCCTCAACTATGTTGACAATCTCAACAACATCAAGAAGTACAATTGGGTTGAGGCAATAAAAGACACACTGATGAATTCAATGGCAAATGCAAACAACAACCCAAGGCATGTCACTAGATGCGTCATGTTACTCTTGGTAAACACATTACTCAACTACTTCCCAGAAAAATATCAGACATCCACCTATTTCTAACTATCTAACATATTTCAACTTTTTTTTTTTTACAGTACTGGTACTGTGAGCACAGTAAACTCCTCCGACCATCCAACAAAGAAGGCTTCCCAAGGTTTATGAAATGGAACCTTGGCAAAATGTACTCCAAGTGGAAACACATCAGCCTTGCTTACTTTGAAAAGGTATTCAAACTCTTCTATACTATCATAGCACAAATCTATTCAACACTCTTTTCATATTCATTGTAGTACAAATCATATTATGAAACTGTGAAAATTTTCAGTTTCAAAGCACACACTTCTTTAACATCACTCATGTTATGAAACTGTAACATTTTTCAGTTTCAAAAAACATATTTCAACACTTAACCCACATTACTCACAGTACAACTCATCTTATGAAACTAACCAAATTTACAGTATTACTGATATATGCCACATTGTTCCAATGCAGGTTAACCAAAGTGCTTTAACCCCAACTGAACAAGAAATACAGTTATTGCATATCAATCAAAGCACATCAACAGACTTTTCAGCAAAGAAACAAGACCACAAAAAGGACAATAAGCAAAAAAAGAAAACAAAAGCAACAAAAAAAAGAAGACTTCTAGACAGTGATGGGGATGACTTTCTCGAAGAAGAACATCATTCAGAATCAGAATCACAATCAGAACAAGAAGAACAACAACAAAAAAAAAAAAAAAAGAAAGCAAAAATCACAAGAAGAACCAGAAAGTGATGAACAAGAAGAAAAGAGTGATGATGAAAAAAATCAAGTGACTGATGAAGAAAAAACTGATGAAGAAGAAACTGAAGAAGAAGAAGAAGAACAACAACAACAAGAAGAAGAAAAAGAAGAAGAACCTGATGAACAACAAGACAATGACAAAGCAGAAGAAAGACAACAAACAAAAGGTGATCAACAAGAAGACCTTGATGAAGAAGAAGACCAACAACAAGAATAAGAAGAACAACAAACAAACCAACAAGAAGAAGTCAATGAACAAGAACTGACAAACCAACAAGAAGAACTGCAAGAGAAATCTGACATATTTCATGCGCAAGGTAAACTATTGTCTAATACTAAAGCATACTGCAAAATTTCATTAAACTAACCAAAACACAATCCAACATTTTTATAGGTCATGACCAACCACAAACACTAACCAAAGAGGACGACAAGGACAAGCTCATATCAGCCATGAGAGCACAAATGCAAGAAATGGAACAAAAATTCATGGCTGAATTGCGTAAAAAAGAAGATCAATTGAAGGAAATGTCCACCAAAAAAACTAGCAGTTCCCAACAAAGATCTATGGTCAAGAGAATCAAACAAAAATCAAGAAAACAAGCACAAGACTCAGATTTTGAATACCAACCAATGACCAAACCCAAAGAAGATGCAAGAAACAAGACACAAACTGCTGCTGATGTACCCAAACCAACACAGGGTACCGATGAAGAAAAAGAGAAGAAGAATGACAACAAAAAAAAGGGTGCTCATGAAGCAAAACAACAGCAGAAAGAAAAGATGCAAGAACATATTGGCCAAGAGAAAGCAGTTGCTGCTGAAACAAACCCAAAAGAGCATGCCAATCAAAAGAAGACAAAACTTCAAGTATTGGAAAGTGATGATGATTTCCAGGAAGAATCAATCCCAAACAAGCCACTCGCCATTTCATGCCGCAAAACAAACAAGGTTTGGCATAGCCTATCCAAAAAAGACCAAGACCAAATTTAACTCATCAACAACACACAATCAAGTGCTTGTGTCTGGTCTGGCAGCGAAGATGAAAATTGCGTATACTTTTCAGATATATGCAGATTGACCAACAGGGAACCCTTATATGGGAATGTAGGTCTCCAACTGCACAATTTTACAGTTTCTGTACATATTCAATAACCTATTCCACAAACCTAACACATTCTCATATATAACATGTTTCAGGTCATTGATGCCTTCTCAGAAAAGCAATTGGCACTCCAACCAACCATTGAAGAATTTGAGAAAAACAATCTAGTCTTTGCAAGCAATCCATATGCAGGAAGATCTTACGTTTTCTCAACACTCATCAATGTAAGCAAAACTTAGCATACCTTACAACTGCAAAATTTTCTACTTTCTCAACATGTATTACTACATAGTTTTATAACATATTTCAAACATATATATAACTTACAGACTCCACTACAAAACCAAGATCAAGCACTGAGAGAAAAACTGATGGACAACTATTTTTCAGAAGCAATGAAAAACAGATATATCCATTTCCCAATCAACCACGACAACCATTGGACAATTGTGGTCTTTGACAATGCTGATGGAATATGGAGACACTATGACTCTTTGAGACCAGCAAAAGATTGCCACAATAAGCACTTTGAAATTGCAAAGCAAATTGTAAGTTAAAATAAAATTTCATACTTAGTTCCATTCCTTTACAAACATCTCAACTCATCACTATAACTAACAAAAACACCCACTAACTATTTTGTAGCAACAACATCAACTGAGATGGAATAAAGCATTACTCAGCAAACAGGGAAACATGTTATCATCTCAAGAGTGCGAGACAGAAATTGCATCAATTGAGGAATGCCTACAATAAACCCCACACTCGTAAGATACAAAATCCATAAACTAATCTTCTAATATGCTAAATTTTGCAGTTTCACCTAACTAATTAACTTCATCTCAAACACTGCAGGAATGATTGTGCAATCGCCGTCTGCAATGTTATCAACCAATATCTTAACTGGCAACCTGTGCAGAAAAAACTTCGTCCAACTGAGTGGGTCAAATTTTGAGCACAAATCATCAATCAATTCCTCAATGATGAGAACCGATCCTGGAAACTCGAGCACTACCAAATGTTGACAAAACATACCAAACCATAGAAACAATGAACAAACTTCTTGACAATACAAATATTCAAGGGAACATATCTTTGTACCTTTTTTTATTTTTTTTATTTTTCTTTTTTAACATGTGACAAGTACTTTATATACTTTTAGGAATGATCTTTTTCTGGTTATTATGGTTATGGTGAAAATGATTGATGTTGTTGTTGCTCTTCTTCTTGTTATTATTATTGTGGTTCTTCTTCTGATTGTTTGTCTACCTGTTTGGGGTTGCATATATTTTCATACGGTAAAGGTTGTTTCTAATAATTCTTCAAACTGCAAAATTTTGCAGTTTCATCAGCTTGTTTCTAATAATTTTTAAAACTGCAAAATTATGCGGTTTCATCAGGTTGTTTCTAATAATTCTTAAAACTGCAAAATTATACAGTTTTCTCGCTATGAAATATGAACTGCATTTCCATATTATACTGTTTCAATAAGAAATTTTCAACAACCTTCTCTGCATTCCATAAAAATAAAAAACAAAACCAGACTGTTACAAAACAACTTCAATAAGTAAAGAACACATCAACAAACAAAAAACAATTCAACCAACTTTATTCATTACTTCCATAATACCAAGTATCACATTTTTTATTATCATAATTCCTCAAATTCAAATACAAATCCAAAAGAATAGATTGTGGCCTCAAATAGCAGCCTTGCACGTCTTCTTATTGTGATTCCCATATTTCAAGCACCTCCCACACTTGATTTGCTTCACATTCTCACCCCTAGAAGGTATCCTCTTCTTCTTGTTCCGCCCGGGCTGCTTCTTCGTTATAGGAGGTTTGATAACCGAACTACTGGCACCATCAAAGTCAAATCTCTCACTTGAAGGCACTGGATAAACAGATTTCTTGTATGACTCTCTAAAACAATCTACATGAAAAAAGGATCAATGAAACCATACACATCTCTACCACTACTACGCAAAGCATGCATAGCATGACAACAAGGAAAACCATTCAATTGCCATTCATGGCAAGAACAAGTCTGTCTACCAATATCAACATAAAAAGAAATAGAAAAATGAACCTCAAGCAGAGTTTCACTAGCAACAATCACATCCCAAGACTTAGCTAGCTCCAAAGAGTCCACCAACTTCTTTTCCATAACTGGACACAATTTCGTAGTCCATCTTCTAGATTCAGCTCTTCTATCTGACAATTGAGTCATGATTTGAATCCTAATCATATCAACCATACAAGTAATAGGCAACTCACGGGCCCCACCAATCTAATTATTGTAAGACTCGGCAGCATTAGATGACATCTCACCATATCGTTTCCCTCTAAAAAATGCATTGGCCCACTTATCATTTTGCAAACCATCCAACATACTATCAACTCTACCATTCCCAGCAATACGCCTCAATTTCTCCATATAATGTTGGAAAGAAGCAACTGTTGGCGCATAAGCACAATTAACTAATATTTTCATCAAACACAGCTCATAGTTAGTACGAAGTCCCACCAATTTGTCAATCAAATTTCTCTTCAAATGATTCAAGCAATAAGCATGATGTGCATTGGGGAAAGCCACTGAAAGAGCGTCTAGCAATCCATGTTGACGGTCCGACACAAAAGTCAATCTCCGGCCTGAACCAACAGCCTTCAACAACTGACTTAAGAACCACATCCAATTATCTTGATTTTCAGCGTCAACAATCGCAAAGCCAAAGGAAACAAACCTGCAAACAAAACCACATGAAACTGCAAAAATTAGCAGACTCACAATACAATAATACACTGACAAACTAAACCAATACTAACTGCAAATAAAAACATACCTTGATTACCATCCTTTGATGTTGCTGCAAGCAAATGCCCCTTGTAACGCCCCTTCAAAATGTACCATCAACAAACAACAACGGACGACAAAATTGAAAGCCATACAAACATCCATGAAATGCCACAAACAACCTCCGAAAACACCCACTACTTTCATCCACATCTAATTCAAACACACTTCCCGGATTCGTTCTCATAGCCGTCTCAAGGTACCATCGAAGCTGGTCAAAAGAAGTTTCAAAATCACCAAACAACCCACCTCTTGCCTTATCAACTCCTAACCATGCAACCCGATAAGAAACATCTATACCATATTGCTTCTTCAACTTTTTTTTAACTTCAATAGGACGAGTCAACGGATTATCACTAATATCATTTTGCACAATATCAAACACAAGTCTAGAACCAACCATTTTGCTACAAGATCTACGAGCAACAACCCCACAAGTATGCACATTATCCAACTTCATTATAAAAAAAACACCAGAATCCATCAACACCCTTCCGTGCACAACCCATTTACAACCCGTAGACGACTTCATCATACATTCAGTGGTTACTCTTGTTGCATCGTTCTTCAAATAATTCACTGCAAAACCACACTCAACTGCATACTTAGCCAATGCAATGCGGAACCCCGGCACTCCACCTTCAAATTCTTGACCAACACTATGTATAATCCCCTTCCAACTAGCAGACAACAAAACTCTCTTTGGTTCTAGATAAAAACTACGCAACAAACCACCAACATCATCACAATCATTCACAAAAGAACTCTCACAAGTTACAGAATCAATCCTACAAGAATTACCATCATCAACCTCCACAACTCTCTTATCCCCCACAATAACATCAACAACATGACAACCACTACCACCTACCATTGACAGCATATTCCCCAAACCATCATCACATTCAACAATACAATTAGAATATCCAGCAACAGAGAAAAACAAACAAAAGTTACCAACACTCAACTCCTTGAACTTCGCACATATTTTCTCAACAACTTCATCATAACTACATCCCTCACTAATCTTAATAGCAGCACAACAATTACTGTATTTGCACATTAACATGAAACACTGCTCCATACTACAAAATCACAAACCAACAAACAATTGTTCACAGATTCCAAACTGTAAAATTATACAGTTACAACATATCAATACCAACAGTGCACAATTTACAATTCCAAATTGCAAAATTATACACTTACAACATATCAGTATCAAAACACCAGAATTCACAATTCCAAAATACAACTTCAAAACACATTACACTATACGACAAACAAAATCAACAAAATCAAAATCAAACAAATAAAATTCGCCAAACACAAACCACATATCACGCAAATTTACTTATCTATATATACTTATATATATATATATATATATCGACAAATACAAACCACATACACACACAGACATATATATATATATATATATATACATATATATGTATATCTATGTATCGACAAATACATACATACACATACATATATCTATCACCAGAGAGAGAGACAACGCACGCAGATATCGCCTGTACACAGAGATTCAAATCGCACAACCAGATCCACCTCACAGCACAATGAGATCGACCACACAGCACAATGAGATCGCCACAGCGAAGAGAAATCGAGATCGCGGAGACGAAGATTTGATTTCCTTTTTTTAAATGGAGCAAAAATTTGATTTTTCACGTATATATAGATCTCAAAACAAAGGGTAATACAGTCATTGAAAAATACGAAAATAAAAAACGGGACCTCTGGGTATAAAACTTAAAAAACTGTGGACCTATTGATCTATTAAAAATAAATTAGGATTAGAAGGGAAATAGATCCCCTACATAGGACTACATGGTAATTTTCCCCTTTTTTTATTTTTAATATTCCATTAGGTATTGTTTAGAGTAATATGACCAAATCACTTTTTTAACTTTTTTGTGCGTGTTTGCATTTTGAAATTAATATACAATAAAAAATAACAATAATCTCTCATTTCATAGAGAAAACTCTCCGTTATTTCATGAAGAAAACCTATCATCACTCTAGAGAGAAAATCTCTCATTTATTCTACAAAAAAAACTCTATTCCCAAAATTATAAATCGTCTATTTTTTGAAAATCTCTCAGTAAATGCTAATATGAACTTTCATATTACAAATGCATGTTAACCAATAACATTCCCTAGTGGAATCATACATTGTGAGTATTCACATTGTTTGTGCTAGTATGACTATTGTTTAATTTGAATATTAACATTAATTATGATTTGTGAGTAATGCATTATTGATATTATCATGTTGTTTTGGTATTATAGAGACACTGTGAACATTCACATTATTGGTAGTTGTTTGTTATTATGTACACATAGCCACGCAATGTTGATGTGAACATTCGTATCTCAATATTGTACTGTTAAGATGCACAATATGTTGTGATCAAAACAATACATTATTGTTTACGCTTGTGTAACTATTTATGAATGTGAATATTAACATTGATTGATGGTGTGATAGTCACAATACCAATGTGAACATTCACACCATGTAATAATTATACAAAACTCATACAACAATTAGGGATGTATGAACATTCTGTTGGAGAATATTTTCGGTAAAATTAATTAATAGCGAATAATAAATAAAATAAAACAAACTTACAATTTTTCGAAGATCAAACTCGAATGAAGTTGTGATTGAGGCCAGTGTATGGACACCGTGTCTTTAAGACAGAATAACGCCCTCTCCACTGGTGCTCGAGATTAATAGGCGTCCTGTCTCCAAGATACAACAATCACCACACACAGAATTTTCACTAACTCTATGTGTACAGCGAACCAGAATATGTGCTTTATACTCTCTCAAACTTAAACTCTAAAAAATAAAAATATCATGCAAGATGAACAAAGGAGGAGGAAACTAGAAGTCTAAATTTTCTTTTTCTATTTTGATTCCTAAACCTGGATAGAGGATTGCCTTAATATAGGCAATGGAAAACCCTTTTGGAAGAGACATGCCTATTCAAATTTGAATATGAAATTCAAATCTTTGAGCCGTTGCAAAAGTCTAAAAATGAATTTCAAAATTATTTGTTTCCCAGCAACCAATTGAAAATACTTTCAAATAATTTTGCCCCGAGAAGATAGTAATGGGCCAACCCAACCCAACCCAACTCACACTTTGGGTGTTCTTTGAGCCCATGCCCAAGGTTCCATTTAGGACCTTATATCTTCACCAATTTTTTTCTAACTTTCCTATATAGGACAAGAACAATCAACACCATTTTGAGGAATGACTTAATGTTCATGACCCTCACTTTGGAGTCAATTTCTCATTCACCTATAAATGGTTTTGACTCACTAAGTTCATAATCTTGTTCACCACACGGCAACGAACACATTGCTACTTGGACCCTTCAAACCGACTTATGGGTCCTAAAAAATTATTAGCATAAAGTTTCTGAAAAATTAGTATTGAAACCATTTTTTTTCCAACAATCCCCTACATGAATGAAATTGATGAAAAGGACATGCAACAACATGCAACCTGAGAAAGTACAAAACTGATAACATCCTACATAAGATAGGTAGCTTTTGGCCTTAAACCTTCCCTTGTGAGAAACTATCGAGTTTACTGGCTGATCAGTGAACATGATGTCTTGAAATGTTCTGCCGTTAATGTATACCGAGACAACAACTTTCACACAGTTTTGTTTTCATACACAACTTGGTTCTTCCGGTTGTGCCCGTTTTGTCCCTAGGCAATACCTGGTTTTCATGAGTGCTCTAGAAAATGTAGCCTTAGCATTCTCATAGAACCGGCCCAATTCATACTCATATAGGTGATGCTCATTAAGAGTATTCTACTATACCTCACTTGGTTTTCCAAGATATGAACTTCATTAAAAGTAAAACTTATCCTAATTCTCGCTGCAGACATCACTTGTTATCATAGAAATGGGTAGGAGATTTACCTCCTTAGTGATATTCGGGAATTATACTTAATTCGGTTGTCCCTTTGAACTTAGATCTTGGGATCTCCAGTCAGCTAGGTTGGGTTGCCATTAAGTCGATTCTTCGCTAGTAGGCTTTAATCTCATTCCCCTCGATGATCTCATAATTTGCTCTCTGGTCAAACCTTTTGTTAACGGATCCGCAATGTTATCTCTTGACCTTATATATTCAATGGAAATAATTCCACTTGAGAGTAGTTGCTTAACGGTATTATGTCTACGATGTATATGACGAGACTTACCGTTATACATATTATGTTGTGCGCTAGCCATAGCTGTTTGGCTATCGCAATGGATGCAAATTGCGGGCATAGGTTTGGGCCACATTGGAATATCTTCCAAGAAATGTTGAAGCCATTCTGCTTCTTCTCCTACTTTACCTAATGCAATAAACTCGGATTCCATTGTGGACCTGGCAATGCACGTCTGTTTGGACGATTTCCAAGAGACTGCTGCACTTCTCAAGATAAAGACATAGCCACTAGTAGACTTAGAGTCTTTCGTGTCGGATATTGTAGACGCGCCCTGAGGGCTTTATGCTGTGCTACAGTTCGGTGCAATCTGATCTCACAATGTGCAATGTGAAATTGATAAATCACCAAAGAGTCTAAATCTAGAAAATCGTTTTGGAAAACTGATTTTTGTAAAGAAGTGCCAAACATGGACTACTTTGCCAGATATGGAGTCGTCACCTAAATATTTTATTTTGGGAAATTTAGGAAACCCTGACTCGTGCCTAAGGCCACGTGTCTGTCATCACCAAAGTTGTCTCGGCTTGGGAACTTAGGTACGAGAGGGGAAGGTCATGCAATGAGCACCCCCGCTCGCCCGATCAAAGATCGGCCTTTACTAACATGATATCTTATTTTTGAAAACACATGCGTGCTTATTCCTGTTATTAGCCTAGAATTACTATGTGATGCGCACAACACACAAGTATAGACCAGATCGCCTAAGTTGGAACAAATCATCTCATGTTTGTTTGTTTGAAAATGGTTTGAAGGTGCTACTCGCAAGTAGGCTAAGACGTGAATTTTGCCACCCTCAAGTGGGCTTAGAAAACATGATTTTGCCACAATCAAGTGGGCTTAAAACACGCATTTCAATGAATTGTTCCAATTCAAGTAATCTAACCTTCACCCACAGGCATTCAGGTAGTTATATCATATAAGCAGTTAGCCTCATGGCAAGCATGCTGTCATGTTAACACTCACACTCATGCAAGATGCTAAAGCACAAAAGCTTACCTAGTACTTCGAGCCAAAACAATAGCTAGTTAGTAATCAATGCATGATCCTAGCTATGTTAAGATGTCTAATGCAACACATGCAAAATGCAACTAGAAATAGGCTCGGCTATCTAAGAATGGCATGTGAAATACGACAACTCGATACACGTATTCAAGTTGGAATTGAAATACTATGCGGTTAGTATGATGTGCTGAGCCCGGTGCATGCAATACAGATGAATGATGCAAACATGCGAGCATAAGGATACTAATTGAAACATGACCTAAAACTAACCATTGAAAGCGGGTAAGTAAAAGGGAGAAAGACGTGGGGTTGGAAGACATTCACACACTCTCGCAAACTTATTACAAAATCCGCCCTCTCGACGGAGGGTCCGAATAAATAATACAAATCAACTAATTAATTAACTACCCTAGCTAATTAATTATTACATAACTTTTAACTAATTTAAACAAATTAACTAAGCTATGAAACTAAAGAGGCCGCCGCAGCTCCGCCTCAGAATGATTGAATGATGCATGCTCGATCGCCTCGCTCGGAAACCCGTTGCCATACCACATGTTGCCTCTGTTTGCACTGTTCTGCACCTCAGAAAACTGCACAAGTCCCAAGGATGCTTCCGAACCACTCCCTGAGCACTGTGAGATGTCACCGGCCAAAATATAGGAACATCGGCCATGTGGAATTGGTCATCGACCATTTGTGAGGATCTCGGCCAACAATGTTTAGTCAATCGGCACTAAAGATGGCCGGCCGTCCATATCTTCCTACAGAATGTTGTTTTGCTACAGCAGAGGACAAACAGAGCATGGCAATGCATTTTCAAGGCAATGTGTGCACAAACACCCTCCCCATTATGTCATGAGCACAAGAGAGTGTAGTGCTCGACCCTCGGGCCATCAATCACGCATGTCGATGCATGATGGCCAAAGGAGCCAAGTGTGCGATTCAATATGGAATGAATGCACAAAAACACATGAATGCCTAGAACTCTATCATGTTAGATCAAGAGTATCGGCGACTGAGGATTGAGGCACGTTTCGTCACTTCAAGTACAAACGTCCCTCGGTCCTCGTGTTTGGTTCGACACCCCAAACCAAACACAATGCAATGCAAGTATGCCAAGTACAATGCAACATGGGGACATTTATACAATGCAACAAGACTAATGGCATGCAAACAAACTCAATGCAATATGAGTATGCAGGCAAACATGCAAACATGTAAGCATGCAACAAGTATGCATTAATGTCATGCAATGCAACTAATATGCAATAGACATGCGCCCTAAACATGCAAACATGTAATATGCTAAGCATGCACAATGCAATGCAATGAAATCAAAGCATGCAAACATATAATGCAATAGGCACGTAACAACATGCAAACCACATACCCAATGTACTTATACCGAAGATGGACAGACCTCGAGCCATGCCCAAAATCAATGGCCATAAGTGCTAAAATGATGGTAAGAAGAGCGTGAAAATGCAAGACAATCATGCACACCAATTGGCCCAAGCATTAAGGCATAAAGAGGACAACTCTTAAGCACACTTAAAGAGTAGCAAACATGGATATATGACAGCACCATAAGCTCTGTAATGATGTTGGGAATGATGCCAAATCACACATATAACACAAACAAAGCATGGAAGAAGGCTCAAAGCTTGAAGCTAGCCAAGAGACTCACACCGTGACCACGTAAGGCAAGCCCCAAGGGGACCCAAAATAGTCCCAAGGCAGGTCAAGATGAGACCAAAACCAAGCTTAAACCTAGCCAACACAAGCTAGAATACGATTCCAAAAGGCATGAGGCAAACAAGGCTACAATGGGGTGCTACACTACACCTAACAATACCAAACATGACATGATTTAAACAATGGAAAACAGAGTTATGGCATATCAAAATAAACCCAAAAACTCACTTAGATGGCATCCCATAGACCTAAGCATGGAGACATACACATTGGTCCATTCATGAGGCATAAAACACTAACTCTTCGAAGCTTTGAAAGGATGGAAAATGCAAGTATATGAGCATAAAACATGGACTGAAATAACATATTAGATGATGCCAAATCATGAAAAAAGGTCCAAGTAGTGCATGCTAATGACTTGGGCATTCAGAGCTAGTAAGCGAGGATGTATGGTAACTATACAAAGCAATGCATATATGATCAAAACAACACCAAACAGAGCTTTAGCATGCTAAAATATGACCTAAAGTTCCTTTGAGTTGAGCCAAAATATGCAAGTATGATAGTCTAAATATTAGATGCATGTTAAGGTAATATAGGGGATTACAAGGCAAGTATATGGTGCATGCAAGAAGCCATTAAACCAACCTAGAACAGAGGTATATCATGACCAAATGACACCAAACACTTGCTGAAATGAAGCCAAAACATGCTAAGCAAACATGCTACCATTATGAGCCAATAACACAAGCATATGAGATACAAGGAGAGAGGGGTGTCCCTCTCCTATACAAGACTCTAAAACTATCTTTCCACCACTGAAAATCCTCTAGATTTCAGTGGTAGAAAGGTCATGCGAAGGTAAGAACAAAGGCCAAAAGAGGTGGCTCGAAACAAGGCCAAATAAGGCCTAAGAGGGGGTAGACAACCCCCAACCAAAAAGTGACCTTAAACAATCATTTTAAGCACACAAAAACAGAACTTTTTTCAGTTTATAGTTAAGCTTAAAACAATATGCAAATAGGTCTAAAAGCTTAAGCCAAAATGGGAAAACAAAAGGTTAGTTGCTCACCCTTGAAGAACACCTTCAAGAACACAACTCCAGCCACTCCCTTGGATCAAAACCAGCCCAAGAACTCTGAAACCAACTTCCTAGTGCCTCAACAACCAAATGAAGGTGTTCTACTAGGTGCTATAGTGCAAAAGTATGAACAAATACACTTTTAAGGCACTAACACACACACAAATATAGAGAGAGATATATATATATATATATATAGAGAGAGAGAGAGAGAGAGGGATATATGAACTCTATATCTATTTTGCTGAACCTCTGGAAAGGAAGGGGAGGCTCCCCTCTTATAGGAAATCAAATTCAAAGCTTCTTAGAGAAGCTAAGCTTTGGTTCAAATCCCTCCATACACGTGTATGGAGGGGAGGGTTTGTGCTCACCAGCTGGCACAACTGGCATGCACAATGCCTAAAAAAGGCAAAGAAAAGGCCTTGGCCAGAAAATATGGTCGATTGACCAAAATAAGTGCCGACCGGCCAAAACTTTTGGCCGATGGAGAGAAAACAAGGCCGATGGCTTCAAGCCTTGGCCGATGGGTTCAGGGGATGGAAAACAAGCCACCCTCTTCCCTCAGAAGCAAAACCACAAGTCCTTGGTCCACAACCAAGCACAAAACAGACAAGCTGAGAGATCCTAAGGCAAGGCACGCAGCTGAGACCTTCGGGAACTCAAAACGAACACGAACATGGATAATCATCGAGTGTTCAAACGATGACGTCCAAGTCTTGAGGACGGTCAAAAATGGAGTGACTACAGATATCCATTTAGTGTCACTGTACCCTTCCAGTACTGTTGGATATCTTGTATAGTTCAATCCATAATTACAAGTATATCTTAGATATCTAAGTACTCTTATTATCGCTGTCCAATGATCTTTTCCTGGATTACTTGTGTACCTGCTCAATTTACTAACAGCATATGATATGTCAGGACTTGTGCAATTCATGAGGTACATTAAACTTCCAATTACTCGGGAGTACTCTAGTTGTGATACACCTGCACCCATGTTCTTCATTAAATGAAGACTAGCATCCACAGGGGATTTTGAAAGACGGTCATCATGTTTATTAAATTTCTCAAGGATTTTTTCTACATAATGACCTTGAGACAAAGCATATCCATCAGATGTTCTGGTAATTTTAATTCCTAAAATTACATCTGCTACTCCCATGTCTTTCATGTCAAACTTAGTGTTCAACATTTTCTTGGTAGTTTTTATAATTTCATTATTGCTATCAATAATAAGCATATCACCTACATATAGGCAAACAATGACATATCCCTTTTCTGTGTCTTTCACATAAACACATTTGTCACATTCATTTATTTTGAACCCATTTGACATCATAACATTGTCAAATTTTTCATGCCATTGTTTTGGAGCTTGCTTTAAACCATAAAGGGATTTTACAAGCTTGCACACTTTCTTTTCTTGCCGTGGAACTACAAAACCTTCTGGTTGTTCCATGTAGATTTCTTCATTAAGATCTCCATTTAAAAATGCAGTCTTAACATCCATTTGATGTATTTCAAGATTGTATAAAGCCGCTATAGCAATCCATTTGATGATCATCGAGTGTTCAAGCGATGACGTCCAAGTCTTGAGGACGATCAAAAATGGGGTGTCTACAGTTGCCCCTCTTTGACAGAACTAGAAAGTCATAAGATGACGGGAGTGAATGTCAAAACCCAGAGACGACCCATTTTTGACAAGGCCGAAGACTCAGACAAGCATACAGGATAACAAAGAGATGCGCCCGCAGGCAGGGCAAGATGCAAATGACATGCAAGATGCCGAGCATAACTTATGATCATGCAAAGAGAGCTGTAATGAAGCATTTATGCAAAATAAATACAACAATTTAAACAAGTGAATAAGAGATAACGATCCTACACGTTCCAACAGAAAGGATGTAAGAAAATTATGCAATTCTCGCTGTGTCTCACGCGGAGAAGACTAAAAGCGACTACCGAGGACACCTAGGGTCTCAAGCACAACATCTCTTAGCGTGGCAACGCATGAGAGGAAAGGACTGTGCAAGAAAGCGTAGTCATCCAAACGCGTGCCAAACGCGAGAGGAGAGAGATACGTCCAAGCGCGTGCCAAATGCGAGTGGAGAAGGGTAACAGTTAAACTGAACCGGGACTTCCTTTGAATGAACCGTACATACAATATCGTGCCTGCAAAAGAAAGAAATTCAACAGGTACAATATAGTAGAAACATATTTTCAATCGTTAGATGAAGAAATCATTACAATATGAGATAAACACGAGTATAACAATGCAAGTAGGGCATAACAATGCTAGTAGAACGAGCATAACAATGCAAGTAAAGGCATGCGCGACGACGCAAGCAAGGGGTACATAACAATGCAACCTAAGTGTACGCATAACAATGCGAGCAAGACGTGCGTGACAACGCAAGTAGAAAGGTGCATGACAATGCAACAAGTGTGCGCGACAACGCAAGTAAGGGGTACATAACAATGCAACCTAAGTGTACGCATAACAATGCGAGCAAGACGTGCGTGACAACGCAAGTAAAAAAGTGCATGACAATGCAACAAGTGTGCGCGACAACGCAAATAAGGGGTACATAACAATGCAACTGAAACAAGCATGACAATGCAAGTAAAACATGCGTGACAGCGCAAGCAAAGGGTGCATAACAATGCAACCTAAGTGTACGCATAACAATGCGAGGAAAAGCATGACAACACATGTAAATAAAGCATACGCGACAACGCAAGCAATGTGTGTAACGATGCGAAAAGGTGCATAAACACATGTAAGTAAAGCATGCGCAACAACACAAGTAATGTGTGTAACAATGCAACAACGGGGTGCATAAACACATGTAAGTAAAGCATGCGCAACAACGCAGGCAATGTGTGTAACAATGCGAGAACGGGGTGCATAAACACATGTAAGTAAAGCATGTGCAACAACGCAAGCAATGTGTGTAATAATGCGAGAACGGGGTGCATAAACACATGTAAGTAAAGTATACGCAACAACGCAAGCAATGTGTGTAACAATGCGAGAACGGGGTGCATAAACACATGTAAGTAAAGCATGCGCAACAACGCAAGCAATGTGTGTAACAATGCAACAACAAAAAGAGGTATATATTCAACGGAAGCATGGTAAATGCATGTTATTCGTGATGTTGAGATGCAACTCGAAAGCAAGATGAAGCATGCTCAATGCAAGGGCGATAAGACACATAACAAGCGCCCTTATTACAATTATGACAAAACATTGTAACATAACATGCTCAAAAGCAATTCTTGATTTTTTGCAACATACAAAAGGATACGTAAAGGATACACCTCGCGCGCATCGAATTCCGTACACGGAAGACACAATTCGAGGTCAACACGAAGACCAGTTAAGCTTCAAAAGTGTACTTTCTTGCACTATCTTGAGAGATGAAAGTCCCAAACCACATAATTAACCCAACCAAGGGTATGGGATGTTCATCGACCACAAGGGGAGGCCATCGGCCATCCATCGGCCACAAAATGATCTCATCGGCCAAATATTTAGCCGATCGGCTAACAATTTGGCCGATCGGCCAAAAATAGCAGTTTCGGGGCAGTTTTGTCTTTTGGCCACGGGTCTTTAAATATGGGGTTCCAAACCCCATATTTTCACTTCTCCAAGCTCAAAAATCCTTTCTCTTTCTCTCTAGGTGATTTTCCCGCCTTCAATCTTCGTTTTTCTCTTGTTTTTTAGCCTTTTTCGTTGTTCGATTCGCGAAACCCTTCCCGTTTCGCACACTTTAAACCGAACAAAACTCGATTTTCGATGTTTCTTTCTTGGTTTCCACTACTTGGGGTTTGTTTCCCCCCGAGTTTACTTGGTTTTTGTGCCTTTTCCACACTTCGACCTGTTCTCCCATTTTTCATCCTCTTGGGGTTGACTTTTGGGTTGACCTTTCGCATTCTTGCCTGTTTTTCACATTCTCGGCCATTTTCACGCTTCTTTTGAGATCGCAAGTGATATTCCACGTGGTGGGACTCCCCCGGAGATGGACGTGGACCCCGAGGTCGAGCTCCTACCTCTTCGCATCCGGCTATTCGATCCGACGACTTACAGGCCAGCGATACACGTGTTGCCTCCCAACGGCATCCGCCACTTCAGGAGCTATGCGCGGGGTGCGCCACTGGAGCTTTTATTGCGCAAGCCAGAGTCACATCTGTCCTACGGCGCTTCTGAGGTACACTCTTCCTCTGTTTCATTTTCTGCAATGTAAAACATATAACTGCGATAGTCGATCCTGTTCTTTAACTGCTTAACTCAGACACACTGACACATCACATGCTGTAGTTCACTGTGAGCACACCCACGCCCAATATCTGTTTAAATCTGAACACATGCACACACGCTGCATTCTCAACTGAACAATTCAAACACATTGATACATCATATGCTGTAGTTCACTGTGAGCACACCCACACCCGATATCTGTTTAAATCTGAACACATGCACCCGCACTACATTTTCATCATTTCTGAGCGCACCCAAACACATGCACTCACACTGCATTTTCAACTGAATAACCCAAACAAACTGTTACATCGTATGCTTAGCCCACCCAATATCTGTGTAAACTCAAACATATGCACATACACTGCATTTTTCCCAATTCTGAAGGCATCCAAACATTGTACATCTGACCTTGCTTCGCATCTGTTTGTCTTTGAACACAGGGAGATTCCTATGCCTTCTAGGGGTATGGGAATATCGTCGCTCGAGGATGGTATATAGAGCTACCCGATGCGGTTCGCCATATTGTCGACCAGGCTAGCTTTGGGACCTTCTGCATGGGACTCTTGCGCCTAACTGCGAGCAGGCCCCTTCTTGCTGCTTTGGTGGAGAGGTGGTGGGACACCACCGACTCTTTCTACCTTTCTGCCACCGCGGAGATGACTATGACTCCCTTTGACTTCTCCATGCTCACAGACATTGGAGTAGGGGGTGATCCGATCCCCTTTGATACAGATATAGATGAGTGGGACGCCGCCCAGCTATATTTGCTTGGCACTCAGCCACCTCTTGCCCGGTCAGGATTTGTGAAGTACTCATGGTTCGAGGATCACTTTCGGATCCAGGCGCCTATTAATCGGGAGGAGGAGGAGCAGTATGCCCATGGCTTCATCATGTTCCTACTATAGACCACGCTTTTCGCCGCCCGGGCGAACACTGTCGCCCTTTACCTATTGAGCGCACTTGTGGACGTGACGCGGATTCGCGGCTACGACTAAGGTAGCGCAGGCTTGGCCACCCTTTACGGATATATGAGCTCATCCTCCCGCCGCAGCGGGCAGTTGCTTGGAGGCTACTGGCGAGCCTGGGAGGTACATGTTCCCTTTTCTGTCTTTTCAATTTTGTTTTTCATTATCTGTACATCACACACACTGCGCGCACGCAATCTGCTTTACACTGGTTGTACACTACACACACTGCACAATACACTGCACATACTACACTTTGCTTTATCTGTATACTGCTTTATCTGATAAGCATACTCATATCTACTCTGTTACATTCTGTAGTTGTGGGTGTATGCCTACTTTCCTAGGCTCACCCCAGTGCCGGATGAGGAGATGCCCCCTATGGTTCCGTTTTCCCACCGCTTCGATGTGAGATGCGAGCAGAGGCCACGGGAGTCCTTCATGTTCTTCCGCCACTACTTTGACACCATCACCGCAGCTGAGGTGTGTCAAACATTACAGTTTATTTAAGCTTCACTTTATATTATACTCTCAATAACAGTAGATAACAAACTGTGTATTATTTGCAGATCACCTGGCAGCCTTGGGCCCCGTTGCCTGATACAATTCGGGAGCGGTATACTGGTGCTCGGGAGACTGCCCGGTTCAGGGTCTTATTAGAGGGACTGGTCTGCCGCGCTTGGTACTTTGGGGAGCGCTTCTTGCGGCAGACCTTGGGCGTGCCAGAGCAGACAATTCCAGCATCTCCTCCTACCCATACGAGGCACACTGAGAGGTACACCTTAGAGGAGATGATAGACTACACGATTGGCTGGAGCTATGAGCGCTTTAGAGACGAGGGCGATTACACTGAGTACATCCAGGCTTATCTCATACGGCCTCCGACCGGTGCTCGCCAAGTCGAAAGAGAGAGGCCAGCGGCACCAGTAGCAAGAGCAAGGGTACCGAGGGCACCTCCGGTGCAAGGCAGGAGTAGGTCCCGGAGAGGGCAAGGAGCTGGACGGCCAGAGTTGCCTATGATGATGACATGCCGAGGACAGGGTGGGGAGACTTACTAGATACCCATCGCTCCTCCTCTGGCTGATCATGAGCTTGTCGGAGTCTATGGCTCGACCCCGGTATGTACTACCACACTTTGCATTCTATACAGCCATTTCATTTCATTTCTCTTGATATTCCGCAGAATACTGATGCTTGTAACCCTTTTGTAGGCTTCTGTCGAGCACACTCGCCAGTCTCTGGAGCTGACTGCCTCTGTGATGGGGATGCTACAGCGGAGCATCGACCTGTTGACCATCTATGGCATCCCGGTAAGTTCTTTCAACCGTAGTCTCAAACTCTACATAATTTGTTTCATACATAATCTGATGCATCACACTATCAACACGGCACTTGATATACAACACTCACGACACTGATACACTGTACCCCACATACTGCTCACAGCGTTGCTCACAGTATTCATACACTGTACTCATACACTGCATTCTGTAATGATGCACTGCTCACAGCATTCATACACTGTACTCATACACTGCATTCTGTAATGATACACTGCTCACAACATTCATACACTGTACTCATACACTGTATTTGGTATTCATACTCTACTTTGCGTAGCATAACTGATGCATTTGCCATTTGTCCTTTTCAGGCCCCATTCCAGATTCCGACCGCGGGAGGTGCTCCAGCTAGGCCATCTATTCCTACTCGAGGAGGAGGGAGAGCCAAGCGGGGGATGACATTCCATAGCCAGGGCAGACATAGGTATGCTCATGCTGAGAGTAGTTTGTGAGACCTCTCTCCCGATGATTCTGACGAGGAGGCGGCGTCGTCCCAGGGCGAGGCTTGAGACAGCTCAGATTCTGACTATGGAGATGGCAGTGGTGACCCTAGACCCTCGTCCAGGAAGAGGACCAGGATCGACTCCCGCACTTAAGGCCATCGATATTGATCCTGACATTCTGTTGCTTTTTCTTTTCTTTGCTCTGTTCAGACATTTTGTTACTTTTTTCCTCTCTCTTTTTTTTGCTTTACTTTTCTTTTTACTGGTAGTTTGAGCACATTGTACTGCCTCAGGAAAGTTTTACTTTCCTCAAAATTATGTACTTCTGCAAAAGACATAATAGAAATGAAACAGCCATTTTGTTAAAAAAGTGTTGCATTTGTACATTCTATGCATCGTATCGCATCGCATCGCATTACATAATAATGTAAATGAGATTGAACTTTTGTTTGAAATTAAGCACTTGCATCGTAATAATCAGGTAGTGAACCGACTAACGACAAAAACAACTCGATAATCAAAACAAAGAACTAGATAAGCTAAGTAATTGTAAATACAACTCGATAAGCAAAGCAAAGACTTAAAGAATGTGAAATACAACTCGATAAGCAAATATACAACAACTCGATAAATAAATCAAAGTAACGCAGGCGTGACTTTGCAAAATCATCACCAGAAGGCATTGGAAGTGGTGCCAATCACAAATTCTCAGCATGTTCAATAAATAAACAGCTCAGGGAACAAAAAGGAAGGCCATCAGCCAAAGGGAAAGGTCACCGGCCACAAGAAATGGCCATCGGCCAACATTTTTAGCCGATCGGCCAAAAAGGATGGTTGGTCAGCACAATTTTTAGCCGATCGGCCAAAATGGCAAGAACCTCCAGAATGTTGACACCTGTCTTCCACTCAACACCTTATCTTCTACAAAAGCCTCAGCTTCATAGTTTTCCTCATTTCAACACTGATTTGCACCAAATGGAAGAGTTTCTTGTTCAAAATCTCACAACTTGGATTGCCAACTTGGATGGCTCAAAATTGTTGAATTTTCGGGGTTTTGGCATAAATGCACTATTCACGCTGGGTCACACCCCGCTGCGTTTTCCGTTCCTCCATGCCGCGGCAAGGTTTTGGAATCCGGTAACACACGTCTTTAGTTTTGGCGGTCAAGAGATGTGTCCCACTTTTGAGGATTTCCAAGCTTTAATAGAATCTGAGCGCAACGAGAAAATCTTGCCTTGGTTCCAGTTCGGCCACGTCCAAGCCTTAGGACGGATGTGCGGCCTTACTGTGCATGACGCTCGGTCATTGATTCATGATGTAGAGTTGGACACTCCGAGCTTGGTTTGTCAGTTTTCTGATGCTGGTGACCGCAGCGACCATCATTGGCAGGGTTATCGACGATATGCGCTCTACTTATGCATGCTATCTCATTTCTTATTAGCCCCGGGCTCCGGCGGGTTTAGCACTTGTTTGATCGAAGTCGCCGAGGGCTTGAAAGAGGGCAAAAGCTGGATCGCCATGACATTGGCTGAGACATTGATGGGCTTAGATGCTTTTCATTGCCGGGAGACGGCTAGGTTTGCGGGGAGTCCACTACTATTGTAGGTAATGTTTCCCACCCCATCTCACATATGTATCTCACATCACTCGACCCTTAGGCTCGATTTTTCTCTCAAAACCTTCTGCTCACTTTTTCTCTCAACGTACATCTCTCTATTCTTTATTCTCTCATTTTTCATCCCTCTCTAGGTGTGGTTGATGGACAAGTTGAGAGTTGTGGACTCATGTCCGGCATATTCAGCTCGCAGCTATTTCTCCTGACGACGTCTAGTCGATGCTCTGGATGAAGGATGGTGGTACAACTGGATGTGCAATTTGTCCGCGGATCGCATTGCTTGGCGCTGCCCTTGGCTTAACCTACCGGGAATGAGTTACAGCATGACCCATCGCCTGGGATTCAGTTGATTGGCATGACACACTGTGTCTTCTATTTTTTGTTCCGGTTTCAACGCCAGTTTGGACATGATCAGATTTGCCCGGAGGAGGGGATAGAGTACCCTGCTACATTTCCGGTCCGAGGTGCATAATTATCTCGGTATGCCGCAGTAGGAAGGACGAGAGAGCTTCTGGCCCCCGCTCCCACTTTCAGCTACACCCTCTCTGATGAGTGCTTAGATTGGCTCAATGAAGAGGCACAGATCGAGCCCAGCTTGGCATCAGAGGCTTCGACCGGCTCTGGGAGGGGACGCAAGGACACCTGACTATGCCCCGGATTTATTTGCTTTTAATCAGAACTTTCAAGTTTTCTTTATGAATGTAATGAAAAGCAAGTTGAATTTTGTATTCAAGAGCAGGAGGACTTTGTATTGAAATCAATAAAATTGAAGGCTGTGGGTACTGAAAATTTTTCGTTTGGTCCAAAAAAATGGTCTAAGTTGTAAAAAGATTAATTTGAGCAAAATCAACTTTTATTAAAACTTGTCAAAACCATTTTCGGTATGGATCAGAACTGGACACGCCTGAGATCTGTCACTGAGATGCACAACCCGGGATTCCAGTAACTGGAATGTTGCCCCTAGTCTAAATAGCACCATACCGGAGATCACAACCGAACTCTTGAATGCTGAATAGACAAAGATGACCGAGATGATCAAATGAACAAAGTTGATCGGGGAAGTGACTATGGCTGGACTTCAGGACGAAGTTGCCTACGTTTCCCAAACAACGGAATCAAGCCTTACATAGTTCGGCTCAAGTTCACTCGTGTATTAACCCTCACCTTTTACGCTCTAACTTTTGCCAAGGCCGCCCCTTGCGGGTTTTCAACCTTGTGAGCTCAGTTTTTATAATTTCAAATTTTCTGTGCTCTAACTTTTACCTAAGTCGCCCTTTCGGGTTTTCGGCCTAGCGAGCCTCTCAGGGAAAATATTTTTTCAACTTGTCCATGTTGATTGGTTGGGAGAACTCTAGGCCATCTAGGTCCATCAGAACGATAGCTTCACCTGACCAGATAGACTTGATGATGTAAGGGCCAGTCCAATTGGGTCTGAACTTGCCCCTAGGGTCGTGGATGGGAGCTCGGTTGTCTTTGAGCACCAAATCTCCTTCTTTTAAATTCCTGGACTTAACCTTCTTGTTAAAAGCCTTGGCAATTCGTCGTTGATAACCTTGAACATGGTACAGTGCTTTCAGCCTTCTCTAATCAAAGAGCATGAGTTCCTCGAATCTGCTCTACTGTCAATCTGCCTCAGCTATCTGACACTCAGCCAATACTCATAATGACGGAACTTCAACTTCGATTGGTAGAACGGCCTCCATCCCATAGACCAAGGAATACGGAGTCGCCCCAGTGGAAGTTCGAATTGAAGTCTGGTAGCCTCACAGAGCAAATGGCAGCTTATCTGGACAGTCCCGGTAGGTTTCCACCATCTTCTGCAAATTGTGTTTAATGTTCTTGTTGGTGGCCGCAACTGCTCCGTTAGTCTGTGGCCGATATGTAGATGACTTGTGAAAAGCCACGTTATACTTTTCCAACAAGTTAATCACTTCCTTCTTGAAGTGGGAACCATTATCTGAAATGATCTCGTTCGGGACCCCATAGTGACAGATGATGTTGTTCCTGATGAATTTCGCAACATGCGATGCCTTCAACACCGCATAAGATTGGGCCTCAACCCACTTTGTGAAATAGTCTATCGCGACTAGAATGAACTCATGCCCATTGGATCCCTTTGGAGTAACAGCCCCGATCACATCAATCCCCCAAACTGAAAATGGCTATGGCGAAGTCATGTTGTACAGCTTCGACGGCGGAATATTCATGCGGTTTGCATGGATCTGGCATTTGTGGCATCGCCAGACAAAGCCAATACAATCCTCCTCCATGGTAGACCAGTAATAACCCTGTCTGAGGATCTTTCGGGCTAGCATCACCCCGTTCATGTGCGCTCCGCACTCTCCTCCATGGATGGCCTCCATTAGGCACTTCGACTCTTCAGCATCAACACACATCTTATGCATTCCTAGATGACCTCTCTTGTACAGTTTACCCTCGCAGATGATGAACTGAGCAGCCATTCTTCTAATTGCCTTTTTGTCCTTGGCATTTGCCCCTGGTGGATACGCCTCTTTTTCCAAGAAGTTCCAAACATCGTAATACTAGGGGTTCTCATCTTGAACCTCATCTATGGTAGCAATCAGCTCGTAGGCCGGTACAAACTTTTGGTCAATGATGATCAGACGGATCCGGATTTCGAAAGGGATGTCTATCATAGAAGATAGAGTTGCTAGTGAATCTGCGAACTTGTTGTTCTCTCTTCGCAGATGAGCGAAGTTCAGCTTCTCAAACTGAGGAATCAGTAAGTCCAAGGTCTGGTGTTATATTCTCATCTTTTCTTCTTTGATTTTCCAATCTCCTTTTGCTTGAGATACAACAAGGTTCGAGTCCCCGATGACGTCCAACCGTTTTGTCCCTAGTTCCAGAGCTGCTTCTAGTCCAATAATACACACTTCATACTCTGCCTCATTGTTCGAGACTTTGAACCGGAGTTTGAATGCTAGAGGAATACGAGAATTATCAGGTGCTATTAGCAACACCCCTATCCCATACCCGTATTGGTTTGACGCTTCGTCAAAGTATATCGTCCAAAATTCTTCTTCGACATGCAGAATGGCCTCGTCTGGGAATAGGTACTCAACTGCTTCATCCCCTTCAACTGGGTGATCGGCTAGGAACTCCGCTACCGCTCTCCCCTTCACTGACTTGCGCGTCACATACTTCAGATCGAATTCAGAAAGCAGAAGCAACCAACGAGCTAGCCTACCCGTAAGTGCCGGTTTCTCGAAGAGGTATTTGATGGGATCTAATCTTGAAACCAACATTACAGAGTGAGCTAACAGGTAGTGTCGCAACTTTCTGGTAGCCCACACAAAGGCCAAGCAAGCCTTTTCCAGCGGAGTGTAACGAGTCTCGTAATCCAGCACCTTCTTGCTCAGGTAGTAAATAGCTCTCTCCACCTTGTCCTCAAACTCCTGTGCAAGCATGTAGCGCATTGTAGTTTCAGTTACTGAAAGGTACAAAATCAACGGTTTCCCCGGCTCAGACGGTGACAAGACGGGTGGGTTCTGTAAGTATTGCTTGATCTGTTCAAAAGTAGCTTGGCATAGGCCATCCCATTGGAACTTTATTCCTTTCTTCAGAAGACCAAAGAGTGGTTCACAAGTCAAGGTTAATTTTGAAATAAACCGTCTTATGAATTGCACTTTACCCAGAAAGCCTCGTACCTCCTTTTCAGTCCTTGGTGGTGGCATTTCTAAGTTGGCCTTGATTTTGGAAAGGGTCGACTTCGATACCTCTCTGTGTAATCAAGAACCCCAGCATTTTCCCTGCTATAACGTTGAATGTACACTTCTGAGGATTCAGCCACAGCCAATACTCTCGGATCCGTTGAAAGAACTTTTGCAAGGCGGTGTAGTGGCCCTCTCTTTCTTTGGACTTGACAATCATGTCGTCCACGTACACCTCAACCTCCTTGTGGCTCATGTTGTGCAATATTGTGGTCGCAGCCCGTTGATATGTAGCTCCAATATTCTTCAGCCCAAACGGCATCACTCTGTAACAGTAGGTCCCCCACGGGGTGGTAAAAGCAATCTTCTTCCGATCTTCGGGTGCCATCACAATCTGATTGTAGCCTGAAAAGCCATCCATGAATGAAAGCAATGCGTGCCCAGCAGTGAAGTCCACTAATTTTTCGATATGCAGTAGAGGAAAGTCGTCCTTCGGATTGGCTTTATTCAAATCCCTAAAATCCACACATACCCGAATCCTGCATCCTTCTTCGGTACTGGAACTATGTTGGCCAACCAAGTTGGGTATTCAGATACCAGCAGGAACCCTGCGTCGATTTTCTTGGCGACCTCTTCTTTGATCTTGATAGCCCAGTCTGGACGGATCCTTCTGAGCTTCTGCTTAACAGGTCGGGCCTCGGGGTCAAGAGGGATCCGGTGCTGTGCAATCTCAGGATCGATTCCAGGCATGTCTTCGTAGGACCACGTGAAAACATCTTTGAAATCTTTTAATAAAGCGACTAAGCGCTCGCGCTCCTCCGAAGACAACGTGGACCCGATCTGGACCAGCCGCGGGTCCTTCTCAGTACCAACATTAATTTGGGTGATTTCATTAACCAGCGGTTTTACAAACCTCTCATGCTCCTGATCTAGCAAATATTTCAAAATCGGAGGAATTTCTTCCTCGTCGTTTTCATCGAAGTTTTGAAAGTCTGAATTAATGCAATAAATCAAAGGCACAGAAAAATACTCAAAGGCCACAGCCATTCCATTCTCATTAATCACTTCTAAATCGCCTGATTCCTCTATTACAACAGACTCAAAGGAAAAAGAAAAAGACGACCTAGACAGGACTATGGCATCCGGGTTGTCACCCCCAGGAATACCGGGCTCAAACTCAGACGAGCTGGAACCTGATTCTGACACTACAGACTCGGTAGAATCAAATTCCGGCTCACTACTTAACCCAGACGAGAGAATCCCTCCTTGTACTGCCAGACGAGAGAGGGTGCGATGGACGCATCCAAAATGTTTGCAGATGGGCTCGCAGCCGCTTCATTCCCAAGCATAGACACTGAGAGGTCATCCCCCAAGCACTCATGTACGATCAGAGGATATGATAGTAGACAAGCCAGTGCTACCTCCATTTCAATCTCAGTGCTCTCGGAATCCACTTCCTTACACTGCTCAACCTCAGCTGATGGGTTTGTCTGCTCCTTGGCAACATCATCCCCGGACAACTGTAAGTCAAAGAAGATCTCAAAACCTGGCAGGCGTCTCTTCTCGGTATTCAGCCATGGCTCTGGGAAGCCGCAGAATGGAAAGTCCTCCCCCTCCCGGACAAACCGTCCGTTCAGAGTGCCTTGGATAGGCCGATGCATCAGCTCAAAATGCTTCTCGGTCTGCTTGGCTCTGGCTCTCCCAACCATTTCTTTGCCCTTTCTTACCTAGTCCTCTTTGGTGGGAAGATAACCCAAACCAAAGGTATGCGGGTTATGCGACACTTTGGCCGATACTACAATGCATTTCCGGCCACTCTTTCCTAATCCCATCCCAGGGATATGCTGGAGCTTGTTCATGAGGTACACAGACTGTGCACTGACATACAACCCCTCATCAACAGCCAAAATGTTCTGTACGACCCGGGCCTCAGCTAGGGTGAATCCTGATAGGAACACATCCTCCGTGCCATGCTCGATTTCCAAAACTGGTGTAGACACCTCTGGCGGTAGATGGATTGATGAATTCCCAAAAACAATGGCCATCCCTTTCCCGTGGGGGTACTTCAACATTTGATGCAGGGTGGAAGAGACCGCCTTTACCTAGTGTAGCCACGGCCGCCCTAGGAGTAGATTAAAAGTCATGGGAACGTCCAAGACATGAAAGTCAATCTCGTGATGTCCTGGACCAACCTTGGTCTGAATCTGCATAGTCCCTATTACTTCTCTGCTAGTATTGTCATAAGCCCTTATCACCTAGGCAATTGGCAGAAAGTCCGCGGGCTTCAACCCGATTGCATATGCCGTCCTTGACGGACACGCGTTAATGGTGAATCCTGTGTCGACAAGAACTACCGGTACCCACTTGTCTCTACACTCCATAGAGATGTAGAGCGATTTGTTATGGTTTGCGCCCTCAGGTGGCAGTTCCTTGTCAGAAAAGGTCAACGTCGGGGAAGCTCCTCCCGGAAAAACCAATCCTACCAGCTGCTCAGGCGTGGTATCTATTGAAAGTTTGGCCTTGTCCATAGCAGAAAGGACAGCTTGTCTATGTACTCTTGAAGTCATAAGCAGTCCCCAGATGGAGATGTCTACCTGTATCTTCTTAAGCTGTTTCAGCACTGCCTCTTCTTCGAGTAGCTTTTCTTTCTACTTGTTTGCCTCGCTGTCCTTTCTGGACTCCTCTGGTTGATCTAAGTGTGGGGGCTTGAAATACCGCCGACTCTTAGTCATGTGGTCAACTTCGCCAATATAACAGGTATCATCCGGTTGGCTTCGTCCCCAGTCTTCATCGGTGTGGGCAAGACATAGATCATCATCTTCCCACCACATGCCATCGGTAGCCGACAGACACCGGTCCGGCTCCGTCACAACTATTCCTGTGCCCACAGCACCTTCCGTTCCTGTGCCCGCAGCACGCTCTGTTCCTGTGCCCGCAGCACGCTCTATTCCTGTGCACACAGTACGCTCTGTCCTCGCAAGGGCTTTGGCTTTCCTGACTCTCTCAGAATCCTCGGTCCTTTCCCGCTCAAAGTGTTTCAGTGCGGCTTGCTATTTAATATCCTCTGTACTCAAAATGCTCTGGTCCTGAGCAAAATTCTTATCACCGGTGCTCTTTGGCGGTGCATCTAGATTCCCGGCCCTTCCAGCCATAGTTGATGTCCCCGTCCCTGACAGACCCTATTCTAGCTGAGGTTGTTCAACAACATCCGGCTGGTCGTCAAGCCACCCAGTAGACTCCGCTGCCCCATCCAAATCAAACCAGTTGACTGTCACGTCTCCCGGATCTTGCTCGTTGAAAAACTGAAGGTTAGCAATGTCCTCTTCTAGTTCTGCCAGGTCATCCAGCCACTGATTAAGTCCATCCTCCTGCACCACACATATCTCTACCTCCACTGGCAATTCTACATTCGACCTAGCCTGGCCTACTGATGTAATGTAACCGCTCGGGTTGTACATGAAGCTTGTAGACCTCTCAGGCTCTGTATTTGCATTCTCATCTGCCTCCGCATTCAACCCACTTCTATCTTCGATAGCTACCACCACAGTTTCGGGTTGGGTTCGGGAGATGTCCAAGACGCACAAGTCAGTGCTGTCAGGAATGAACACCTCCGGCTTGGGTAGGTGAGAAGGGATGATATATATACTAGGGTCGTATGACACAACCCCTATTTGGAACAAATTGATGCGTTTGGGAGCTGGAGCTTGGTTATGTGGTGGGAGAGGGTTGGTTGTGACATTCGGTTTCTCCAGAGGCACGATCACCCTATTGTCAACGAGATCCTGAATCTCGTGACGCAATCTATAGCACTGGTCGGTGTCATGACCATGCTGTTGGTGAAATGCGCAGTATTTAGCTGGGTTGTAGGAAGGGAGAAGTTTTTCTGGCAATGGTCGCGGCTCTAGGGGCTTCAAGTGCCCTTTCCTGATCAAAACCCCCAAAGCCTTAGACAAAGACATGTATAGTGGGGTAAAGGTTCTTTGGCCTCTGGGTGGAAACTTGGTTGTTTGTGAGCTACTTCTGGACGCACCGGTGAATGGTGTAGCTGAAAGGGTTCTTGGGGTGGTGGTGGTGGTGACCATACTCACATCTGAAGCTCTGGCAGCTGCAGCACTGCTTGTGTCTGCGTTCGTACTGCGGTTGAATGCCCTCTTGGGCTGTTCTCTCTCATGATCAATGAGGCCCTGCTTCATAGCGTCCTCGATCTGCACCCCTATCTCATGTAAATTTGCAAAGGTGGAGAGGGGGAGAACGATCATCTTCTGCATAAGTTTGGGCTGGAGGTTACGCACAACCATCCGAATCTGATCTTTGTCAATAGGCCTAATGGTCATCATCAAGGCCTTGGCCCTCCACCGAGCCACAAAATCGGAGAAGCTCTCCTTCGGCTCTTGCCTAGTTGTCTCGAGATTTGAGTATTATAGGAGTATTGAGCCACAAAGGCCTCAGCCATCTTATCCCAGTTCCTCTTAACAGAGTCTTCCAGTTTTGCATACCAAATAGCCGCTATACCTGACAGGGTTTGGCCAAACAGAAAAAGTTTCTGCAATCTAGAGAGGCCCATCGGCCTTAGTATGTCCGAGAATAGCCGCAAGTGCACCATAGGATCTCCAGACCCGTCGAAATGGTCTATGTGCGGCATTTTAAATCGGTCTGGCAGCATCACGGCCGAGTCAGTGTATCCGTCCTCGATATCCGGAATGGACTTCACACCCTGGGATTTCTTGAACAGCTTTTCAAGCTTGCTCCCTTTTAACGTTGTGGGGTCCACCTCGAACTCAAAGGGGGAATCCGGTAGGTTGATAGGTGTTTTGGATAGTTGGGGTAGGATTGGGATTGGAGCTGGCCCCGTTGGAATGTCCGTATCATCCTGGACGGGTGCTGTCTCCCCGAGTATTGGAACTCTTGGTGGGGGAGGAGCTTGGTGTGAAGCAGATGCTCCAGTTTGCTGTTGCAGCCTGGCAATTACTTCTGCCTGTTGAGCCATGACCTCGGCCTGTTGTTTGGCGAATTCTGCTTGACGGGTAGCGTCCTGCTACATGGTCCTCATACTTTCCTGGAGCTGACACATCATCTCCTCTATACCTGCCATACCGCACTGATCTATCTGCACAACCGGTATATCTGTCCCTACAGTAGAAACTAAGACCTCAGCCTGATTGTCCACTGATGGGGTAAACCACTGATCTGGCGACCGCTACACCGATACACTACGTCATCTTAACCTCCTCCTGGTAACCGGGGGTAAAGAAAGGAACACTGCTTGTCCGTCTATCAGATCCCTGGATCGATTAGGTCTACGACCTCTAACCCAGAGTGCTCAGGGGATATCTGCCTGGTCGGATGCAATGGTGCTAAACTTCCTTGCAAAAAGATAAATAAAGTAATAATAAGGAAATAATGAACAGAAAAACGGATAGCATAATAGCTTAAATAAAGACAAAACACAGTTGACAAATATAAGCTGAATGGACTGTTCTCAACCACTGATCACTGTTCCCAAATCACTGCCCCTAAATCTAAATCTGATACCCACAGATATAATTGATTCTCAAAGTACTGATGCTGATGCCTGTAGGCCTGATACCCAAACTTGCAGACTAATACGTGCATACCTGTAGAGGCCAACTGTAAAAGCACATAACAAGCAAGTAAGGGCCAAAACACCCCTATGTTGGGGTAGGGTTTCCCTGTCCTATTGTCAGGAGCTAGGGTTTCACTACGCACACAGCGGTTTTCAAACAACCTACAATCGAGTAAGCAACCTGTCCTAGTTTGGAATAGTCACTATAGATTCCGATATGCACTAGGTCGAATGGTCAAAGAGGGTGCCTCGGTAAAAATCGAGGTTTGTGTTCCCGTCGTGGTAGAGCCTGTAACCTGTCAGCCTATAGACACCTCATTTTTGACCGACCTTGAGACTCAAACGTCACCAATTGAACACTTGGTGATATTGCATAATGTGCTTGTTCAGAAGTTTCAGAGTCGCGGCCGTGAGCCCCGCCTTCGGACTTCCGGACTCTTTTGTGCTTTGCCTCGGTTTGCGAACCAGGCTCGATTTTCTCTGTTTCTTTTCCTGAGGGGAGGGAGAGGTCTCGTAGACCATCTCTCAATGTCCGTAGGCTACATTTCGTGGTCGTAGGCCATTTTGCCCATTTCGGAGTCCGGTTTCCGGTTTTTCGGAATCGTTGGCCGTGTGCCTCGGTTCGGGACCGCCTAACCATCTCCGTTTGCTCTGATTTTTGGCATACTTCCTATTTTCTCCCTTTTGAGGGACACTGGGGTCTGAGAAACCCACTTCGTGGCTGAATGCCACTTTCGGTGCTTAACAGCCCATTTTCGGGACCTCGAACTGCACGTTTTGGCCCCCGAACATTCGTTTTGCAACGGTTTTCATTCATTTTTGGCAGGTACCTCTGTTTTATCACCGAGGAGGTCACTGAAGGGTGGGAGGCCAGTAATTGTTACAGCAACCAGTTATACATCCTCCGACGCCCTCCGACGCCCGTTTTTCACACTTCCGGGCTAATGTTGAACACCTTGGGGCCACATTCTTGAACTTTCAACCACATATTTGTGATGTACACACTTGGGAGGATCCTAAAAGTTGGTGGCCGGCCAGTAATTCCACCTGACCCTTTTGAACCCCTCTTTCCGGGCTAATGTTGAACACCTTGGGGCCACATTCTTGAACTTTCAACCACATATTTGTGATGTACACACTTGGGAGGATCCTAAAAGTTGGTGGCCGGCCACTAAACCAGCTTGACCCTTTTGACCCCTAGCCGGCCGGCTAGGGGATGTGGCCGGCCGGCCACCTGTAGCAAAAATACTTGGCCGACCATGATCCTCACACTGTTCACTTTACAACTGTATAGCTTTATCCCCCAGAAAATATCTATATCCGGGGGATATTTTGTGGGGGAAAGTTGGCCTCCTTTTCCCCCACCTTTACACCCCCTTTTTGGCCCTTATAACCAGCAGGCAATATTACATTTAGGGGTTAGAAAAAATTGTCTTCAAGCCTCAATACACATATCTCCCTCCATCTTCCTCATTTTCCTAAAAATCCTTAAGTCCTACACCTTGTTTTCTTCATCACCACCAAGCTCTACCACCACCACTCCATTTCAGCAGCAAGGGGAAGAATTCCAGCAGCTTAGAGTCATCAAAATTGGTCCAAGAAGCAACAAAAGACTTGTCTCCAAGGGTGAGTTGCCATTTCCCCTTTTTTGAGTTTTTCTTTGCAATATTTCTTAGCCATCTATGCTTTTTGCTTTGAGCTCCGGCCATTACTGAAAGTGGCCTTCTTTTGAGCTCATTTTCATGTCTCATTAAGGGCTCAACGCTGTTTGAGCCCTCCATCTTGCACTTGCTTCATTATCCCTCTAAAATGTCATTTTCTTGCATGATATTTTTAGCTTGTGTGTGATTTTTTTTGGAGCATGTTGTAAACTGATAATAGGCTTATTTTGAGCCCCTCTTCAACATTGAAGAAGGGCTCAACACTGTTTGGAACTTCCATGTTGTACTTGCCTTTATACTCCCTTTTTGGTCCCATTTTTGCATGCTTTGGAAGCCTATTGTGCTTTTATTTTTGGCCATTTTACAGCACTTAAAATAGTCTTATTTTGGCCCATTCTTCATATTTCATTTAGGGCCTTTCATGGTTTGGGACCTCCATATGTCACTTCATGTTATATCTCTCTTTTGGTCCCCATTCTTGCATGCTTTGTCAGCCTATCATGCTTTTGTTTTTGGCCATTTTACAGTTCTTAAAATAGTCTTATTTTGGCCCATTCTTCATGTTTCATTAAGGGTCTTTGGCTTTTTGATGAATATTTTGTATACTTTGTGTTATAAGTCACTTTTGAGCCTCATTTTGCATTACATTTTTAGCATGTTTGTATACTGTTTTGGGGTTTTTACAGTTCTGTAAATGTGCATATTTTTGGTCCCTCTTCAATGTTGTAGAAGGAAATTTTTCAGTTTGGGCTGTGCATATACCACTTGCCTCTTTGGCCACCTTTTGGCCCTTTTTCTTGCATGGGAGTGCAGCCATACCTGTGTTTGTTTTTAGGGTTTTTACAGTTCTGTAAAGTGGCTTATTTTTGGCCCCTCTTCAATGTTGTTGAAGGGCCCTAACCTATTTGGAGTTAGCAGCTGTGAGTTGCTTCATAATCTCATGTTTAGGGCCATTTTTGCATGCCATTGTTGCCCTATCTTTGCTTGCTGTTTGGCCATAATTTGTACTGTAAAAATGCTTATTTTGAGGCTGCCTTGATTCTGTCTTTTCATCTCATGTACCAATTATGCATGCTTTGTATAGCTGTAGTTCATTCTATGCGCCTAATTTGCATTTCGGGAGAGATTCCATGCATCGGGTGTGTTCTCGCCTCATTTCGGGACTGTTTTCCCCCACATTTCATTGCTGAAAATCCATTAACATGTTTGCATATCATTTTCCATGCATTTGCATTGCATATGCCATTGCCTCGATTTGCGTGCCCGTGTGCACGCATTTCGAGGCACTTCACTTTCATCCATCGGCCTCTTATGTGAGTGTGGCTGAGGCTCTCTCATGTTGGTATAAACCCATATCATATTTTCATGCCATTGCATTGCATATGCCATCGCCTCGGTTTGCGTGCCCGTGTGCACGCATTTCGAGGCACTTCATTTTCATTCATCGGCATCCTATGTGAGTGTGGCTGAGGCTCTCTCATGTTGGTATAAGCCCATATCATATTTTCATGTCATTTGCATTGCGTATGCCATTACCTCAGTTTGCGTGCCCGTGTGCACGCATTTCGAGGCACTTCATTTTCTTCCATCGGCCTCTTATGTGAGTGTGGCTGAGGCTCTCTCATGTTAGTATAAGTCCATGTTGCATTCTATATGCCATTTTAGCCATATTACATTGCGTATGCCATTGTCTCGGTTCGCGTGCCCGTGTGCACGCATTTCGAGGCACTTCATTTGCATTCATCAGCCTCTTATGTGAGTGTGGCTGAGGCTCTCTCATGTTGGTATAAGCCCATATCATATTTTCATGCCATTGCATTGCATATGCCATCGCCTCGGTTTGTGTGCCCGTGTGCACGCATTTCGAGGCACTTCATTTTCATTCATCGGCATCCTATGTGAGTGTGGCTGAGGCTCTCTCATGTTGGTATAAGCCCATATCATATTTTCATGTCATTTGCATTGCGTATGCCATTACCTCGGTTTGCGTACCCGTGTGCACGCATTTCGAGGCACTTCATTTTCTTCCATCGGCCTCTTATGTGAGTGTGGCTGAGGCTCTCTCATGTTAGTATAAGTCCATGTTGCATTCTATATGCCATTTTAGCCATATTGCATTGCGTATGCCATTGTCTCGGTTCGCGTGCCCGTGTGCACGCATTTCGAGGCGCTTCATTTGCATTCATCGGCCTCTTATGTGAGTGTGGCTGAGGCTCTCTCATGTTGGTGTAAGCCCATATCCTATTTCCATGTCATTTGCATTGCGTATGTCATTTTCTCGGTTTGCGTGCCTGTGTGCACGCATTTCGAGGCATCTCATTTTCATAGCATTGTGCATACTAGGTTGTATCTTAGATCGCATTTATGTATTTCCTCGGTTTGTGTGCCCGTGTGCACGCATTTCGAGGCATCTCATTTTCATAGCATTATGCATGCTAGGCTGTACCTTAGTTGCATTCATGCATATCATGCATATTGCATCGTGTTCGGGATAGGAGTTAGCCCGGGCACGGGAAACGAGGTGCGTTTCGTACTCCGAGTGACGGAACGCGTCTCAATTCCCAGTCACCGACACTCCGGATTACCCATGATGGAGTTAAGTTCTTGTTGTGTTTACATGTGCATTCATTCTATATTAAATTGTGCATTTCGACTCCTCGGCCATCATGCCTCGGTATGCGTGATTGGTGGCACGAGGATCGAGACATGCATATATCTGTGAAAATACATTGCTATGCCCCTTTCCTGCTCTCTGTTGCAGCAAAATAAAGAATCAGCAACTTTCTGGAGCTTGGCACGCATTTCAAGAACAAGTGTAAACAGAGGCTAATTGGGGCATCCCAGTGGATTTCCGCGCAAGGCAGCCCAGACATGCATCATTCATCAAAAGCAAGGCAGTCCCTGGCTTGCACGCCAGTTTTACAGTTTTCTTAGTTAATTTGTTAATTAATTAGGAATTTGTATATTATTCGGACTGTAACATTTGGACTGTAATATTCTTTTATTCGGGACTGTATTATTTATTCGGACCCTCTGCGCGAAGGCAAAACTGTAATAAGTGTGCGTGAGTGTGATGTATGTCTTCCAACCCCACGTCTTTCTCCATTTTATTTATCCGCTTATGATGGTTAGATTAGGGCATGTTTAAATTAGCATACAGTATGATAGCATGTTTGCATTCATTCATCTGTTTTGTATGCACCGGGCTCGGCGCATCATACTAACTGCATTGTATTTTTCAATTCTAAATTGAATACATGTTAGCTGTAGCATTCCATATGCCATGTTTAGAATAGCCGAGCCTGCTATAGTTTGCATTCTTGCATGTGTTGCATTAGGCATTTTTGTACACTTAGGATCATGCATGATTTCTAATGTAGTTTCTGTCTTGGCTTGGAGTACTCGGTAAGTTCTATGCTTTAGCATCCTTGCATGCGTGTGAGTGACTGCCATGAATAGCATGCTTACCATGAGGCTAATTGCTTATGTGATATAACTGCCTGAGTGCCTGTGGGTGAAGGTTAGGTTATTTGAATTGGAATAATTCATCAAATGTGTGTTTTAAGCCCACTAGATAGTGGCAAAACCATCTTTACTAAGCCCACCCGAGGGTGGCAAAATCTGCATTTTAAGCCTACTTGCGAGTAGCAAACCATCTTTCAAATAAACAAGCATGAAATGTTTTGTTCCAATTCGGGCGACCCAGTCTATACTTGTATGCTATGCGCATCACATAAGTAACATAGGCTAATAACCGGATTAAGAACACACAATGTTTTCAAAAATAGATATCATGGTTAGTAGAGGCCGATCTTTGATCGGGCGAACGGGGGTGCTCACGAAGTGACCTTCCCTAATCGTACCCAAGTTCCCGAGCCGAGGCAACTTTGGTAATGACGGACACGTGGCCTTTGGCACCGAGTCAGGGTTTCCTAAATTTCCCATTAAAAAACATTTAGGTGGCGACTCTGTATCTGGCAAAGCAGTCCATGTTTGGCACTTCTTTCAAAATCTATTTTCTCAAAACGATTTGCCAGATTTGGACTCTTTGGTTCAGATTTAGAACCGTGACTACAAGTCGAGTCCGAGCTGTAGCGAGGTCCCCCGCGGGCTTGTTACACAGCCTTATGACACGCTTCTCAAAGTATGCCTCCGGCAAACCGTTCAGGAATAGCATACGGCAAACACGGTGTCCTAAGCGAACCAATGCACATGCAATACAAAGAAACACATAAATGTAGTCAAAACAAGATATCATGAGTTCGAGTTAAGTTCTCTAAATCCCCAGCAGAGTTGCCAGAAACTGTAGATGCGCCCCGAGGGCTTTATGCTATGCTACAGTTCGGACTCAAATGTCACGGTTCTTAATCTGATCTCACAATGTGTAATGTGAGATTGATAAATCATCAAAGAGTCCAAATCTGGCAAATCGTTTTGGAAAACTAATTTTTGTAAAGAAGTGCCAAACATGGACTGCTTTGCCAAATATGTAGTCGCCACCTAAATATTTTATTTTGGAAAATTTAGGAAACCCTGGCTCGTGCCTAAGGCCACGTGTCTGTTATCACCAAAGTTGCCTCGGCTCGGGAACTTGGGTACGAGAGGGGAAGGTCATGCAATGAGCACCCTCGCTCGCCCGATCAAAGATCGGCCTTTATTAACATGATATCTTATTTTTGAAAACACAAGCATTCTTATTCCGGTTATTAGCCTAGAATTACTATGTGATGCGCACAACACACAAGTATAGACTAGATCGCCTAAGTTGAAACAAATCATCTCATGTTTGTTTGTTTGAAAATGGTTTGAAGGTGCTACTCGCAAGTAGGCTAAGACGTGAAATTTGCCACCCTCGAGTAGGCTTAGAAAACATGATTTTGCCACAATCAAGTGGGCTTAAAACTCGCATTTCAATGAATTGTTCCAATTCAAGTAATCTAACATTCACCCACAGGCATTCAGGCAATTATATCATATAAGTAGTTAGCCTCATGGCAAGCATGCTGTCATGTTAACACTCACACTCATGCAAGATGCTAAAGCATAAAAGCTTACCTAGTACTCCGAGCCAAAACAATAGCTAGTTAGTAATCAATGCATGATCCTAGCTATGTTAAGATGCCTAATGCAACACATGCAAAATGCAACTAGAAATAGGCTCGGCTATCTAAGAATGGCATGTGAAATATGACAACTCGATACACGTATTCAAGTTAGAATTGAAATACTATGCGGTTAGTATGATGCGCCGAGCCCGGTGCATGCAATACAGATGAATGATTCAAACATGCGAGCATAAGGATGCTAATTGAAACATGACCTAAACCTAACCATTGAAAGCAGGTAAGTAAAAGGGAGAAAGATGTGGGGTTGGAAGACATTCGCACACTCACGCACACTTATTACAAAATTCGCCCTCTCGACGGAGGGTCCGAATAAATAATATAAATCAACTAATTAATTAACTACCCTAGCTAATTAATTATTATATCACTTTTAACTAATTTAAACAAATTAACTAAGCTATGAAACTAAAGAGGCCGCCGCAGCTCCGCCTCAGAATGATTGAATGATGCATGCTCGATCGCCTCGCTCTGAAACCCGTTGCCATGCCACATGTTGCCTCTGTTTGCACTGTTCTGCACCTCTGAAAACTGCACAAGTCCCAAGGATGCTTCCGAACCACTCCCTGAGCACTGTGAGATGTCACCGGCCAAAATATAAGAACATCGGCTATGTGGAATTGGTCATCGACCATTTGTGAGGATCTCGGCCAACAATGTTTAGTCGATCGGCACTGAAGATGGTCGGCTGGCCATATCTTCCTGCAGAATGCTGTTTTGCTGCAGCAGAGGACAAACAGAGCATGGCAATGCATTTTTAAGGCAATGTGTACACAAACACCCTCCCTATCATGTCATGAGCTCAAGGGAGTGTAGTGCTCGACCCTCGAGCCATCAATCATGCATGTCGATGTATGATGGCCAAAGGAGCCAAGTGTGCGATTCAATATGGAATGAATGCACAAAAACACATGAATGCCTAGAACTCTATCATGTTGGATCAAGAGTATCGGTGACCGAGGATTGAGGCACATTTCGTCACTTCAAGTACGAACGTCCCTCGGTCCTCGTGTTTGGTTCGACACCCCAAACCAAACACAATGCAATGCAAGTATGCCAAGTACAATGCAACATGGGGACATTTATACAATGCAACAAGACTAATGGCATGCAAACAAACTCAATGCAATATGAGTATGCAAGCAAACATGCAAACATGTAAGCATGCAACAAGTATGCATTAATGTCATGCAATGCAACTAATATGCAATAGACATGTGCCCTAAACATGCAAACATGTAATATGCTAAGCATGCACAATGCAATGCAATCAAAGCATGCAAACATACAATGCAATAGGCACGCAACAACATGCAAACCACATACCCAATGGACTTATACCGAAGATGGACAGACCTCGAGCCATGCCCAAAATCAGTGGCCATAAGTGCTAAAATGATGGTAAGAAAAGCGTGAAAATGCAAGACAATCATGCACACCAATTGGCCCAAGCATTAAGGCATAAAGAGGACAACTCTTAAGCACACTTAAAGAGTAGCAAACATGGATATATGACAACACCATAAGCTCTGTAATGATGTTGGGAATGATGCCAAATCACACATATAACACAAACAAAGCATGCAAGAAGGCTCAAAGCTTGAAGCTAGCCAAGAGACTCAAAACGTGACCACATAAGGCAAGCCCTAAAGGGCCAAGGGGACCCAAAACAGTCCCAAGGTAGGTCTGATGAGACCAAAACCAAGCTTAAACCTAGCCAACACAAGCTAGAATGCGACTCCAAAGGGCATGAGGCAAACAAGGCTACAATGGGGTGTTACACTACACCTAACAATACCAAACATGACATGATTTAAACAATGGAAAACATAGTTATGGCATATCAAAATAAACCCAAAAACCCACTTAGATGGCATCCCATAGACCTAAGCATGGAGACATACACAATGGTCCATTCATGAGGCATAAAACACTAACTCTTCAAAGCTTTGAAAGGATGGCAAATGCAAGTATATGAGCATGGAACATGGACTGAAATAACATATTAGATGATGCCAAATCATGAAAAAAGGTTCAAGTAGTGCATGCTAATGATTTGGACATTCAAAGCTAGTAAGCGAGGATGTATGGTAGCTATACAAAGCAATGCATATATGATCAAAACAACACCAAACAAAGCTTTAGCATGCTAAAATATGACCTAAAGTTCCTTTGAGTTGAGCCAAAATATATAAGTATGATAGTCCAAATGTTAGATGCATGTTAAGGCAATAGAGGAGATTACAAGGCAAGTATATGGTGCATACAAGAAGCCATTAAACCAACCTAGAACAGAGGTATATCATGACCAAATGACACCAAACACTTGCTGAAATGAAGCCAAAACATGCTACTATTATGAGCCAATAACACAACCATATGAGATACAAGGAGAGAGGGGTGTCCCTTTCCTATACAAGACTCTAAAACTACCTTTCCACCACTGAAAATCCTTTGGATTTCAGTGGTAGAAAGGTCATGCAAAGGCAAGAACAAAGGCCAAAAGAGGTGGCTCGAAACAAGGCCAAACAAGGCCTAAGAGGGGGTAGACAACCCCCAACCAAAAAGTGACCTTAAACAATCATCTTAAGCACACAAAAACAGAATTTTTTTCAGTTTATAGTTAAGCTTAAAACAATAAGCAAATAGGTCAAAAAGCTTAAGCCAAAATGGGGAAACAAAAGGTTAGTTGCTCACCCTTGAAGAACACCTCCAAGAACACAACTCCAGCCACTCCCTTAGATCAAAACCAGCCCAAGAACTCTGAAACCAACTTCCTAGTGCCTCAACAACCAAACGAAGGTGTTCTACTAGGTGCTATAGTGCAAAAGTATGAACAAAATACACTTTTAAGGCACTAACACACACACAAATATAGAGAGAGAGAGAGAGATAGAGAGAGAGGGATATATAAACTCTATATCTATTTTGTTGAACCTCTGGAAAGAGAGGGGAGGCTCCCCTCTTATAGGAAATCAAATTCAAAGCTTCTTAGAGAAGCTAAGATTTGGTTCAAATCCCTCCATACACGTGTATGGAAGGGAGGGTTTGTGCTCACCAACTGGCACAGCTGGCATGCACAATGCCTGAAAAAGGCAAATAAAAGGCCTTGGCCAGAAAATATGGTCGATTGACCAAAATAAGTGCTGACCGGCCAAAACTTTTGGCCGATGGAAAGAAAACAAGGCCGATGGCTTCAAGCCTTGGCCGATGGGTTCAGGGGATGGCAAACAAGCCACTCTCTTCCCTCAGAAGCAAAACCACAAGTCCTTGGTCCACAACTAAGCACAAAACAGACAAGTTGAGAGATCCTAAGGCAAGGCACGCAGCCGAGACCTTCGAGAACTCAAAACGAACACGAACATGGATAATCATCGAGTGTTCAAACGATAACGTCCAAGTCTTGAGGACAGTCAAAAATGGAGTGACTACAGATATCCATTTAGCGTCACTGTACCCTTCCAGTACTGTTGGATATCTTGTATAGTTCAATCCATAATTACAAGTATATCTTAGATATCTAAGTACTCTTATTATCACTGTCCAATGATCTTTCCCTGGATTACCTGTGTACCTGCTCAATTTACTAACAGCATATGATATGTCAGGACTTGTGCAATTCATGAGGTACATTAAACTTCCAATTATTCGGGAGTACTCTAGTTGTGATACACCTGCACCCATGTTCTTCATTAAATGAAGACTAGCATCCACAGGGGTTTTTGAAAGACGGTCATCATGTTTATTAAATTTCTTAAGGATTTTTTCTACATAATGACCTTGAGACAAAGCATATCCATCAGATGTTCTGGTAATTTTAATTCCTAAAATTACATCTGCTACTCCCATGTCCTTCATGTCAAACTTAGTGTTCAACATTTTCTTGGTAGTTTTTATAATTTCATTATTGCTATCAATAATAAGCATATCACCTACATATAGGCAAACAATGACATATCCTTTTTCTGTGTCTTTCACATAAACACATTTGTCACATTCATTTATTTTGAATCCATTTGACATCATAACATTGTCAAATTTTTCATGCCATTGTTTTGGAGCTTGCTTTAAACCATAAAGGGATTTTATAAGCTTGCACACTTTCTTTTCTTGCCGTGGAACTACAAAACCTTCTGGTTGTTCCATGTAGATTTCTTCATTAAGATCTCCATTTAAAAATGCAGTCTTAACATCCATTTGATGTACTTCAAGATTGTATAAAGCCGCTATAGCAATCAACATTCTAATGGATGTTATTCTTGTTACAGGCAAATAAGTGTCAAAATAATCTATTCCCTCAGTTTGCATATAACCTTTAAGTACAAGTCTAGCCTTGAATTTCTCAATTGATCCATCAGGTTTCATTTTTCTCTCGAATATCCATTTATATCCAAGAGGCTTACATCCTAGTGGAAGATCCACCAATTCCCAAGTATGATTCTATAAGATGGACTCAATTTCACTATTAATAGCTTCCTTCCATGAAGGAGCTTCAGGCGTAGACATAGCTTCCTTAAGTGTTCAAGGCTCATTTTCCAGTAGATAAGTCAAGAAATCAGGGCCAAAGGATTTACTAGTCCTAGCTCGCTTACTACGTCTAGGTTCTGCCTCATTTGTTCCTTCTTGATTTTCCTCAATATGTCCTTGATTATTATCAAATGTACTTTCATAAGAACATTTAGAAGAACTTGATTATTGTATAGATTTACAAGGAAATATATGTTTAAAGAAAGATGCATTTCTCGACTCGATTATAGTATTGACATGCACATCTGAATTGTCACTTTTGTATACTAAAAATCAATAAGCACTACTGTTATGTGCATATCCTATGAATATGCAATCAACAGTTTTAGGTCCGATTTTGACCTTTTTAGGATCGGGAATGGCCACCTTAGCTAAACCCCGCCACACTTTCGGATATTTATAAGAAGGATTCCGACTTTTCCGTAATTCATATGGAGTTTTAAGAATCTTCTTATGAGGTATTTTATTCAAAATATAATTAGCGGAAAGAATCGCTTCACCCCATAAGTTCTGGGGTAAACCTGAGCTAATCAACATGGCATTCATCATTTCTTTCAATGTACGATTTTTTCGCTCAGCAACTCCATTTTGCTGTGGTGCATAAGGCGCAGTAGTTTGATGAATGATTCCAAGTTGTGAACATAACGTTCCAAAAGGAGCATCATATTCACCACCTCGATCACTTCTTAATGCCTTAATTTTCTTGCCAAGTTGATTCTCAACCTCAGTTTTATATTCAATGAATTTTTCTAAGGCTTCATCCTTACTTCGTAATAAATATACATAGCAATATTTTGTACTATCATCAATAAAAGTGATGAAGTACTTCTTGCCTCCTCGTGTTTGAACAAATTTCAAATCACAAATACCACTATGAATTAAGCCGAGAGGCTCAGTACTTCTTTCAACTGAATTAAATGTTGTCTTAGTCAATTTAGCTTCAACACATACTTCACATTTATGATTTGAGTCAATATAAAAATTAGTTAGATAGTTCAAGTGAATTAATCTACGCAACGAATCATAGTTAACATGTCCTAATCTACTATGCCATAAATGAGAAGATTCAAACAAATAAGCAGAAGATGTGGTGTTCTTATTAATACTAGGAATTACAATCAGTACATTCATTTCGAATAACTCATCACACAGGTATCCCTTTCCTACATAAACACCATCCTTACACAGAACAAATTTATCAGAAACAAAAACCAATTTAAAACCATTCTTGCTTAACAATGATCCAGACACCAAGTTTTTCCGAATTTCTGGAACATGCAAAACATTGTTAAGCGTTAGCTCCTTGCCGAAGTCATCTTGAGCACAATCTTCCCTTTTCCTTCAACTTTTGCAGTAGAGGAGTTTCCCACGAAGAGCTGCTCGTCATCCTTAACTTGTTGATAGGTAGTAAAAATTTTCTTATCTGCACACACATGTTGTGTTGCCCCGGTGTCTACCCACCATTCCTTGGAGTTTGATCCCATCAGATTTACTTCAGACACAACCGCTGCAAGGTTCATCTCAGTTACTCCATCAGACAAAGCCTCCAATTTAGTTATGTGTGCCTATTCATACTTTGTCTTTTTGAAAGGACCTTGTTGATCTTTACGATTCCGACAGTCTTTAGCCTGATGTCCTACCTTGTTGCACACAAAGCACTTTCCCTTGAAATTTATATAAACAATCTTAAAACTCTGACCAGCATTTTGTTTAGAGTTTTGCCTAGGACGCTGTCTCTTTTTCTCTTTTTGTCCTTGCTCCAATATGTTAGCCTTTGCTTTGAAAATAAATCCCGGATTTCTTTTTTTTTCTGCATCACGGTTGTCTTCCTCAATCCGTAATCAGACAATCAAGTCTTCTAACTTCATTTCCTTGCGTTTGTGCTTCAAGTAGTTTTTGAATTCTTTCCAAGATGGTGGTAGTTTCTCAATGATAGCTGCCACTTGGAAAGATTCACTCAAACTCATACCCTCTGCATGAATTTCATGTAAAATCAATTAAAGCTCTTGGACTTGACCAATTACGGTCTTCGAGTCCACCATCATGTATTCAAGAAAACGGCCAACCACATATTTCTTGATTCCCGCATCTTACATTTTATACTTCTTGTCCAAGGATTCCCACAATTCTCTAGTCGTTTGTAATGGACTATACACGTTATACAACGTGTTGTCCAATCCATTCAAAATATAGTTTCGGCACAAAAAATCAGAATGCTTCCACGCCTCAACTGCAGCAATTGCTTGTCGTTCAGTGTCGTCCTCGCTCAAGGCGGGTGCATTTTCTTTGACAAATCTTGCCAAATTCAGAGTTGCAAGATAAAACAGTATTTTCTGCTGCCATCTCTTAAACTCTGTCCTATTAAATTTTTTCGGCTTTTCATTGTGGTTAACTGGGACAGTGGTGGGAAATGAAGTAACCAAAGGAGTAGGAACGATGACAGATGCAGATGTCGGGTTTGCATTTTCAGTACTGTTTACAATCTTAGTTGCCATTTAAACATTCTGATCAAAATAAAATAACAAAAACAAATCTTTTCCCAATAAATAAAATATAATTTCCCAATAACTAAATCAAATTTGAAATTAAATCACTAAGTTTAGGAAAACCATTACGCAACAACAAACAATAGTACTGCAAATCACAACACAAACTAAAAGAAATACCATTAATTATTATTATTATTATTCTTCCTTTCTCAACAGTCAAACAGAAGCACAATACACCAATCTAAAAAAAAAAAAAAACAAACAAACAAACAAAAATGTAATAGTCTGTGCAGTGCAATCCACAACGATGCATACCAAATCAACTCTTTCTTTTTTTTTTTCCCTTTTCCAATTGTAAGAACCAATCTAACAGACCAAGCAATAAAATATAAAATATAATCTTAATAAATAACCTGAAGCACCATAGACCAAAATTCTAAACACACACTACAGTATTTGAATTGGTCAAACCATAAACAAAGTGCACCAAATCAAACAAATAAATAAAAGTGGTCCACTGCGAATTAAAATTGTTGGAGAATATTTTTGGTAAAATTAATTAATAGCGAATAATAAATAAAATAAAACAAACTTACAATTTTTCGAAGATCAAACTCGAATGAAGTTGTGATTGAGGCCAGTGTATGGACACTGTGTCTTTAAGACAGAATAACGCCCTCTCCACTGGTGTTCGAGATTAATAGGCGTCCTATCTCCAGGATACAACAATCACCACACACAGAATTTACACTAACTTTATGTGTACAGCGAGCCAGAATATGTGCTTTACACTCTCTCAAACTTAAACTCTAAAAAATAAAAATATAATGCAAGATGAACAAAGGAGGAGGAAACTAGAAATCTAAATTTTCTTTTTCTATTTTGATTCCTAAACCTAGATAGAGGATTGCCTTAATATAGGCAATAGAAAACCCTTTCGGAAGAGACATGCCTGTTCAAATTTGAATATGAAATTCAAATCTTTGAGCCGTTGCAGAAGTTTGAAAATGAATTTCAAAATTATTTGTTTCCCAGCAACCAATTGAAAATATTTTCAAATAATTTTGGCCCAAGAAGATAGTAATGGGCCAACCAACCCAACCCACCTCACACTTTGGGTGTTCTTTGAGCCCATGCCCAAGGTTCCATTTAGGACCTTATATCTTCACCAAATTTTTTCTAACTTTCCTATGTGGGACAAGAACAATCAACACCATTTTGAGGAATGACTTAATGTTCATGAACCTCACTGTGGAGTCAATTTCCCATTCACCTATAAATGGTTTTGACTCACTAATTTCATAATCTTGTTCACCACACGGCAACGAACACATTGCTACTGGGACCCTTCAAACCGACTTATGGGTCCTAAAAAATTATTAGCATAAAGTTTCCGAAAAATCAGCAATGAAACTATTTTTTTCCAACACATTCATATTATGCAATCACCAGTCCACATTGTATATCATGCAACCATCACATGCTTCTATGTTGAAATTCACATCACCAAATGCAAAACATTAAAATATAATAGTCAACAACAACAATGACTTCAGTGGATGTAAATGTTTACATCCACTGAAATACCTAACCAATAAGCATACACACATGAATACATAATACCATATCAATCCATCTCGAAACAAAAAGTTAAATGAAAATTTAATCAATTATTGAACAATTTTGAACATACCTCCCTAGCAAACATTACTGAACACAAATCCCTACCCAACGCATACTTACTTGTAGTTACAAAATAAAAACGGTGCTAACCTTGCCCTCACGATCTTTTAATAGAAAAAAATAGAGTTTCCAAATTGCAACAATAGAATAACACAGAGTTTTGAACTGCAACAATAGAAGAACACAAAGTTTTGAACCACAATAATGGAAGCACACAGAGTTTCGATCCGCAACAATAAAAGAATGATAATGATGATGAGCTCTTACAGCGTTCCTTTCTGGGTTTGTTTTGTTTTATATTTTTCTTAGATGATCATTATCCAATTCATCTTTATGGGTTTTTGTTGTTATTGATTTCCTCCAATTTTCAAATTGGCATATGTGTGTGTGTGTATGTGTGCGTGTGAGAGTGAGAGAGAGAGAGAGAGAGAGAGAGAGCAAGAGAGAGAGAGTATGAGACGAAGCTTCGTTGTGCTGCAAGATCTTGATGCTCTGGTGGATGATGTCAGTTAGAGTCATATTTTATCTTTCAACCATGTGTTTTTTTTTTTTTTTGTCAATATTATAATTTAATAACATATATTTAGTTTTTAAATAAATGTATGCCACTAATTTCTCTAGAATTGATGATCAACAAAACTGTCAAAATAGAAAAAGAAAACATGAAGATTGCAATTGTGTGTAAAACTTACTATAAAAAATAGAACAAAGGGTATATTAGTCCCAAAAATATTATAAATAAGGAAAAAAGGACCTTTTAGAATACAAGTCTAAATATATGGGATTAGATCTAACACAAGAAAACATTATGGACTTATGATACTGTAAGTCCTCTAAATGAGATTTATAAATAAATCTCTCTATCTAATATGATATGATATTACTATATTTTTAAAAAAATAATTAGAAGTTTTAATGATATAAATTATGGTTATTAAATGAACTCAATTTTATTTTAATAAAATACATAAAATTTTAAAATATCAAATTAATTTACCCAATAACTTTACTATCGGGGGTGGTGGTCTAGTGGAGAAGACATCTCTTTTCACAGGCGTGACCCTAGTTTGAATCCTAGGGAGACGAATTTGCTGCTTTGCAGCTAGCTCTCTACGGAAACCTCGTCCTATACTTTGATCGAAACTTGGGCTCATTTGTGACGCATAGTTGAGCTCCATTGATGTCTCGATGGTGGGTCCTTTTTTATGAGTTTGGTCAAATTAGGTCGGCAATCGGTTACCCCGGAGTTTGGGCCTACAGATGCGTAATGACACCGTAGAGCATCCTTTGTTTTGAATAAAAAAAAAATATCCAATAACTTTGAGTTTGTCATATAGTTAAAAAAAGTTATTTTTTTATAATTATTTTATTTTAAGTAACTTTTTTTCAATATTATATACTTTTCAAGTTTATCTTATGTAAACAAATCTACAAAGTAAATTTTTTTTAAAAGAAAATTCTAATAAAATTCGCCAAAGAGGAAAAAAAAAAAGACTAAAAACATTATTTGTTGTTTCTTTATTTTTTAGGGGTCCTTTATGGACTTTTTTTTCTTCAAGTTTTTATTTTATTTTTTTATTTTTTCTCTCCGTCTAATTGAGTAGATTTCAAATATATAATTTTTTTAAAAAAAGGGAAAATTACCATGTAGTCCTATGTAGGGGATCTATTTCCCTTCTAATCCCAATTTATTTTTAATAGATCAATAGGTCCACAGTTTTTTAAGTCTTATACCCAGAGGTCCCGTTTTTTATTTTCGTATTTTTAAATGACTGTATTACCCTTTGTTTTGAGATCTATATATACGTGAAAAATCAAATTTTTGCTCCGTTTAAAAAAAGGAAATCAAATCTTCATCTCCGCGATCTTGATTTCTCTTCGTTGTGGCGATCTCATTGTGCTGTGTGGTCGATCTCATTGTGCTGTGAGGTGGATCTGGTTGTGCGATTTGAATCTCTGTGTACATGCGATATCTGCGTACGTTCTCTCTCTCTCTCTCTCTCTGTGGTGATAGATATATGTATGTGTATGTATGTATCTGTCGATACATAGATATACATATATATATATATATATGTCTGTGTGTGTATGTGGTTTGTATTTGTCGATATATATGTATGTATATATAGATAAGCAAATTTGCGTGATATGTGGTTTGTGTTTGGCGAATTTTGTTTGTTTGATTTTGATTTTGTTGATTTTGTTTGTCGTATAGTGTAATGTATTTTGAAGTTGTATTTTGGAATTGTGAATTCTGGTGTTTTGATACTGATATGTTGTAAGTGTATAATTTTGTAATTTGGAATTGTAAATTGTGCACTGTTGGTATTGATATGTTGTAACTGTATAATTTTGCAGTTTGGAATCTGTGAACAATTGTTTGTTGGTTTGTGATTTTGTAGTATGGAGCGGTGTTTCATGTTAATGTGCAAATACAGTAATTGTTGTGCTGCTATTAAGATTAGTGAGGGATGTAGTTATGATGAAGTTGTTGAGAAAATATGTGCGAAGTTCAAGGCGTTGAGTGTTGGTAACTTTTGTTTGTTTTTCTCTGTTCCTGGATATTCTAATTGTATTGTTGAATGTGATGATGATTTGGGGAATATGCTGTCAATGGTAGGTAGTAGTGGTTGTCATGTTGTTGATGTTATTGTGGGGGATAAGAGAGTTGTGGAGGTTAATGATGGTAATTCTTATAGGATTGATTCTGTAACTTGTGAGAGTTCTTTTGTGAATGATTGTGATGATGTTGGTGGTTTGTTGCGTAGTTTTTATCCAGAACCAGAGAGAGTTTTGTTGTCTGCTAGTTGGAAGGGGATTATACATAGTGTTGGTCAAGAATTTGAAGGTGGAGTGCCGGGGTTCCGCATTGCATTGGCTAAGTATGCAGTTGAGTGTGGTTTTGCAGTGAATTATTTGAAGAACGATGCAACAAGAGTAACCGCTGAATGTATGATGAAGTCGTCTACGGGTTGTAAATGGGTTGTGCAGGGAAGGGTGGTGATGGATTTTGGTGTTTTTTTTATAATGAAGTTGGATAATGTGCATACTTGTGGCGTTGTTGCTCGTAGATCTTGTAGCAAAATGGTTGGTTCTAGACTTGTGTCTGATATTGTGCAAAATGATATTAGTGATAATCCGTTGACTCGTCCTATTGAAGTTAAAAAAAAGTTAAAGAAGCAATATGGTATAGATGTTTCTTATCGGGTTGCATGGTTAGGAGTTGATAAGGCAAGATGTGGGTTGTTTGGTGATTTTGCAACTTCTTTTGACCAGCTTCGATGGTACCTTGAGACGGCTATGAGAACGAATCCGGGAAGTGTTTTTGAATTAGATGTGGATGAAAGTAGTGGGTGTTTTCGGAGGTTGTTTGTGGCATTTCATGGATGTTTGTATGGCTTTCAATTTTGTCGTCCGTTGTTGTTTGTTGATGGTACATTTTTTAAGGGGCGTTACAAGGGGCATTTGCTTGCAGCAACATCAAAGGATGGTAATCAAGGTATGTATTTATTTGCAGTTAGTATTGGTTTAGTTTGTCAGTGTGTTATTGTATTGTGAGTCTGCTAATTTTTGCAGTTTCATGTGGTTTTGTTTGCAGGTTTGTTTGCTTTGGCTTTTGCGATTGTTGACGCTGAAAATCAAGATAATTGGATATGGTTCTTAAGTCAGTTGTTGAAGGCTGTTGGTTCAGGCCGGAGATTGACTTTTGTGTTGGACCGTCAATATGGATTGCTAGACGTTCTTTCAGTGGTTTTCCCCAATGCACATCATGCTTATTGCTTGAATCATTTGAAGAGAAATTTGATTGACAAATTGGTGGGACTTCGTACTAACTATAAATTGTGTTTGATGAAAATATTAGTTGAATGTGCTTATGCGCCAACGGTTGCTTCTTTCCAACATTATATGGAGAAATTGAGGCGTATTGCTGGGAATGGTAGAGTTGATAGTATGTTGGATGGTTTGCAAAATGATAAGTGGGCCAATGCATTTTTTAGAGGGAAACGATATGGTGAGATGTCATCTAATGCTGCTGAGTCTTACAATAATTGGATTGGTGGGGTCCGTGAGTTGCCTATTACTTGTATGGTTGATATGATTAGGGTTCAAATCATGACTCAATTGTCGGATAGAAGAGCTGAATCTAGAAGATGGACTACGAAATTGTGTCCAGTTATGGAAAAGAAGTTGGTGGACTCTTTGGAGCTAGCTAAGTCTTGGGATGTGATTGTTGCTAGTGATACTGTGCTCGAGATTTATTCTTCTATTTCTTTTTATGTTGATATTGGTAGACAGACTTGTTCTTGCCATGAATGGCAATTGAATGGTTTTCCTTGTAGTCATGCTGTGCATGCTTTGCGTAGTAGTGGTAGAGATGTGTATGGTTTCATTGATCCTTTTTTTCATGTAGATTGTTTTAGAGAGTCATACAAGGAATCTGTTTATCCAGTGCCTTCAAGTGAGAGATTTGACTTTGATGGTGCCAGTAGTTTGGTTATCAAACCTCCTATAACGAAGAAGCAGCCCGGGCGGAACAAGAAGAAGAGGATACCTTCTAGGGGTGAGAATGTGAAGCAAATCAAGTGGGAGAGGTGCTTGAAATATGGGAATCACAATAAGAAGACGTGCAAGGCTGCTATTTGAGGCCACAATCTATTCTTTTGGATTTGTATTTGAATTTGAGGAATTATGATAATAAAAAATGGGATACTTGATATTATGGAAGTAATGAATAAAGTTGATTGAATTGTTTTTTGTTTGTTGATGTGTTCTTTACTTATTGAAGTTGTTTTGTAACAGTCTGGTTTTGTTTTTTATTTTTATGGAATGCAAAGAAGGTTGTTGAAAATTTCTTATTGAAACAGTATAATATGGAAATGCAGTTCATATTTCATAACGAGAAAACTGTATAATTTTGCAGTTTTAAGAATTATTAGAAACAACCTGATGAAACCGCATAATTTTGCAGTTTTAAAAATTATTAAAAACAAGCTGATGAAACTGCAAAATTTTGCAGTTTGAAGAATTATTAGAAACAACCTTTATTGTATGAAAATATATGCAACCACAAACAAGTAGACAAACAATCAGAAGAAGAACCACAATAATAATAACAAGAAGAAGAGCAACAACAACATCAATCATTTTCACCATAACCATAATAACCTGAAAAAGATCATTCCCAAAAGTATATAAAGTACTTGTCACATGTTAAAAAAGAAAAATAAAAAAAAGGTACAAAGATATGTTCCCTTGAATATTTGTATTGTCAAGAAGTTTGTTCATTGTTTCTATGGTTTGGTATGTTTTGTCAACATTTGGCAGTACTCGAGTTTCCAGGATCGGTTCTCATCATTGAGGAATTGATTGATGATTTGTGCTCGAAATTTGACCCACTCAGTTGAACGAAGTTTTTTCTGCACAGGTTGCCAGTTGAGATATTGGTTGATAACATTGCAGACGGCGATTGCACAATCATTCTTGCAGTGTTTGAGATGAAGTTAATTAGTTAGGTGAAACTGCAAAATTTAGCATATTGGAAGATTAGTTTATGGATTTTGTATCTTACGAGTGTAGGGTTTGTTGTGGGCATTCCTCAATTGATACAATTTCTGTCTCGCACTCTTGAGATGATAACATATTTCCCTGTTTGCTGAGTAATGCTTTATTCCATCTTAGTTGATGTTGTTGCTACAAAATAGTTAGTGGGTGTTTTTGTTAGTTATAGTGATGAGTTGAGATGTTTGTAAAGGAATGGAACTAAGTATGAAATTTTATTTTAAGTTACAATTTGCTTTGCAATTTCAAAGTGCTTGTTGTGGCAATCTTTTGCTGGTCTCAAAGAGTCATAATGTCTCCATATTCCATCAGCATTGTCAAAGACCACAATTGTCCAACGGTTGTCGTGGTTGATTGGGAAATGGATATATCTGTTTTTCATTGCTTCTGGAAAATGGCTGTCCTTCAGTTTTTCTCTCAGTGCTTGATCTTGGTTTTGTAGTGGAGTCTGTAAGTTATATATATGTTTGAAATATGTTATAAAACTATGTAGTAATACATGTTGAGAAAGTAGAAAATTTTGCAGTTATAAGGTATGTTAAGTTTTGCTTACATTGATGAGTGTTGAGAAAACGTAAGATCTTCCTGCATATGGATTGCTTGCAAAAATTAGATCATTTTTCTCAAATTCTTCAATGGTTTGTTGGAGTGCCAATTGCTTTTCTGAGAAGGCATCAATGACCTAAAACATGTTATATATGAGAATGTGTTAGGTTTGTGGAATAGGTTATTAAATATGTACAGAAACTGTAAAATTGTGCAGTTGGAGACCTACATTCCCATATAAGGGTTCCCTGTTGGTCAATCTGCATATATCTGAAAAGTATACGCAATTTTCATCTTCGCTGCCAGACCAGACACAAGCACTTGATTGTGTGTTGTTGATGAGTTGAATTTGGTCTTGGTCTTTTTTGGATAGGCTATGCCAAACCTTGTTTGTTTTGCGGCATGAAATGACGAATGGCTTGTTTGGGATTGATTCTTCCTGAAAATCATCATCACTTTCCAATACTTAAAGTTTTGTCTTCTTTTGATTGGCATGCTCTTTTGGGTTTGTTTCAGCAGCAACTGCTTTCTCTTGGCCAATATGTTCTTGCATCTTTTCTTTCTGCTGTTGTTTTGCTTCATGAGCACCCTCTTTTTTGTTGTCATTCTTCTTCTCTTTTTCTTCATCGGTACCCTGTGTTGGTTTGGGTACATCAGCAGCAGTTTGTGTCTTGTTTCTTGCATCTTCTTTGGGTTTGGTCATTGGTTGGTATTCAAAATCTGGGTCATGTGCTTGTTTTCTTGATTTTTGTTTGATTCTCTTGACCATGGATCTTTGTTGGGGACTGCCAGTTTTTTTGGTGGACATTTCCTTCAATTGATCTTCTTTTTTACGCAATTCAGCCATGAATTTTTGTTCCATTTCTTGCATTTGTGCTCTCATGGCTGATATGAGCTTGTCCTTGTCGTCCTCTTTGGTTAGTGTTTGTGGTTGGTCATGACCTATAAAAATGTTGGATTGTGTTTTGGTTAGTTTAATGAAATTTTGCAGTATGCTTTAGTATTAGACAATAGTTTACCTTGTGCATGAAATATGTTAGATTTCTCTTGCAGTTCTTTTTGTTGGTTTGTCAGTTCTTGTTCATTGGCTTTTTCTTGTTGGTTTGTTTGCTGTTCTTCTTGTTCTTGTTGTTGGTCTTCTTCTTCATCAAGGTCTTCTTGTTGATCACCTTTTGTTTGTTGTCTTTCTTCTGCTTTGTCATTGTCTTGTTGTTCATCAGGTTCTTCTTCTTTTTCTTGTTGTTGTTGTTGTTGTTGTTGTTCTTCTTCTTCTTCTTCTTCTTCAGTTTCTTCTTCAGTTTCAGTTTCTTCTTCTTCTTCAGTTTCTTCTTCATCAGTTATTTCTTCATCAGTCACTTGATTTTTTTCATCATCACTCTTTTCTTCTTGTTCATCACTTTCTGGTTCTTCTTGTGGTTTTTGCTTTCTTTTTTTTTTTTTTGTTGTTGTTGTTCTTCTTGTTCTGATTGTGATTCTGATTCTGAATGATGTTCTTCTTCGAGAAAGTCATCCTCATCACTATCTAGAAGTCTTCTTTTTTTTTGTTGCTTTTGTTTTCTTTTTTTGCTTATTGTCCTTTTTATGGTCTTGTTTCTTTGCTGAAGAGTCTGTTGATGTGCTTTGATTGATATGCAATAACTGTATTTCTTGTTCAGTTGGGGTTAAAGCACTTTGGTTAACCTGCATTGGAACAATGTGGCATATATCAGTAATACTGTAAATTTGGTCAGTTTCATAAGATGAGTTGTACTGTAAGTAATGTGGGTTAAGTGTCGAAATATGTTTTTTGAAACTGAAAAATGTTACAGTTTCATAACATGAGTGATGTTAAAGAAGTGTGTGCTTTGAAACTGAAAATTTTCACAGTTTCATAATATGATTTGTACTACAATGAATATGAAAGGAGTGTTGAATAGATTTGTACTATGATAGTATAGAAGAGTTTGAATACCTTTTCAAAGTGAGCAAGGCTAATGTGTTTTCACTTGGAGTACATTTTGCCAAGGTTCCATTTCATAAACCTTGGGAAGCCTTCTTTGTTGGATGGTCGGAAGAGTTTACTATGCTCACAGTACCAGTACTGTAAAAAAAAAAAAAAAGTTGAAATATGTTAGATAGTTAGAAATAGGTGGATGTCTGATATTTTTGTGAGAGGTAGTTGAGTAATGTGTTTACCAAGAGTAACATGACGCATCCAGTGACATGCCTTGGGTTGTTGTTTGCATTTGTCATTGAATTCATCAGTGTGTCTTTTATTGCCTCAACCCAATTGTACTTCTTGATGTTGTTGAGATTGTCAACATAGTTGAGGAAACTCCAACTGAGTGTATGGCCTGTTGTGGGCATGAGAAGTTTCAAGCACAAGTAAAGGGTGATTACCCTTGCAAGATCTTGACGATCATTGGTTGATTTTCCTTTTTTTGTTCGTTGAAACATTTTGGTCAAAGACTTGCCATCCAATCTCTTGACTGATTTGCATCTTCGTTTGTAAAATGGAAGCTCAAAATCCATTGGTCTTGCATAGGATTTGGTGGTGATGCTGTCTTCTCCACAGTCGATACCAAAAATGAGCTTGACATCATTGCTTCTGAGTTTCATTTCCTTTTTGCCAAATACAAATGATCTTTTTCTTTTGTTGTAGAGTGTTGTCATTTTTGCTACAATGGAATTGTAGCATCTGCACCAAGAGGCCTTCAGTTGTGTTGAGGAGAGAGCATTTATAAGGGGCCAAAAAGGGGTTTTTTGCAGCTTTGTCTGTTGGGCTTTTGTGAATTTGACCCCCTTCAACAGTTTGATTATCGTTCCGATGTTGGAACGATAATTAAATTGTTGGACTCTCTTTGCAGGAACTGCTGCTTTTTTTTCTTTTGATGCCTTCGTTTTTGTTTTGGGAGTTGATTGGCTTTCTTAGAGCTTTCTTTTTTTGGTTGGAGGAGCTTCTTGGTTTTTTGTTGGCTTTCTTTTGTTTGTTTTTGTTGTGGTTGGTGTTTGTTGGGTGGGTGGGGTCTGTGGTGTAGTTCTTGGGCTTTTTCTTGTAGGTGGTGTGGTTGTTTTGTGGGTTTTTTGGTGGGGTCTGTTGGGTTTGGTTGTTTTTGGGTGTGGTGGTTTGGTTTTTTGTGGATGGGGAGATGGTAGTGGCATTATAGTGGATACATGAGATGGACTTTCAAAAGGGGAGATGGTTAAATCCCTGATTGGATTTGTGGGCATATAGGTTTGTTTCTTCCAATATCTTCCAACAGCTATTTCTGAAAAAATGAAAGTGACAGCAGGGTATGAGTAATATAGTGACAAAACTGTATAATTTTGAAGTTTTATATGCAGTTTAATATGAAGTTATATGTATTTTGTTGGGAACAGTTACGAAACTGTATAATTTGACAGTTTGATTTGCACTTTATAATAAGTTAGCTATTTGTTTTGAGTAGTGGTTAAACTGTGTAATTTTGCAGTTTCATTTGCAGTTTGAATAAATTTAGATATGTTACTTGTATAGTGATGAAATGAAACACTATGATGTTGCAATTTTTATAAGGAAACAGTATGAACAATAGGAACAGCCCATTGTATTTTGTAAAAAGCAACAATAACAATAAGAAGATTAAAAATTCAAAAATAAGAATAAGAGAAGCCAATATTGAACAACAAGAATAAGAATAAGGTGTTGAATGTGTAAAAACAGGGATTTATGTGTAAAAACAGTGTTTAGAATGTTGAAAAACAGGGGACTATATATAAAAGAGGGTTTATACATTTGGAAGCATGTAAAATGTGTATATACGAAATATGAAAGAATGATGTACAAATGTGAATGAAAAATAATGAATAGGTGAAGAGAGATGTTACTTTTTTTCCCCATTTTTGTGAATCGGAAGTTAGGAACTATGAAATCTCTTCAGAGTGGTGATGGTTCTTCGTGTTGTTGAGAGTCGCTGATTGGAGAATATGAACGACTTGGTGTTGTGTTGAAGATGAACGGTTTGGTTTTGTGGTTAGGGTAGGGTTTCAGAGGGAATGGAGTCGAACGGAGGAGAGATGGAGGATTGAGAATGCGATTTCGAGCGGCGGAGATGTAACAGTGTACTGATCAGACTGAGATGATTGTGGGTGATGAAGATGAACGGTTACGTTTTCTGGTTAGGGTTAGGGTTTCAGAGGGGATGGAGTTGAACGGAAGAGAGATGGAGGACTGAGGAGTCGATTTCGAGCGGCGGAGACGTGACAGTGTACTGATCGGACTGAGATGATGGGGACGTGGGAGATGGTTGCGCGCGTGTAAATTGGATGATATATTGTGGGTATTTTCGTCTTATTGTTAATTTGAGGACTTAATGAAGTTAGGGGTGAGCATGGTCCGGATTGGATCGGATTGGGATAAAACCAGGACCAATCCGTTATCTACGGTTCCTAAAAAATTGGAACCAATCCAATCCGTTTAAATCATGGAACCAATCCGAACCAATCCATTTAAATACGGATTGGATCGGTTTAGGACCACGGATTCACATAATTAAATAACAAATATATATTTATAACACTTTAATTTTATAAAAATATAAACATAGCGCTATATTAGTTCCACAATAGCAACATATTTTTCTATAATAGCGACATACTATTCTAAAATGTAAACAACCATAAGAAAATTTGGTTTTACTATAAGTATTTAAACCATTACAAATTAAAACTAAAAACCAACAAATAAGAGTAATAAAAGAAAATATTATACGGTTTTAGGTTTGAGTTTAGATTTTATATAGAATTAAGAGAAGATACTATGGGGGAGGATGTATAATAAAAATATAAACTATTTGTATACGGTTCGGATCGGTTCCAATCCGGAACCGTGGGATTCAATCCGGAACCAATCCGTAGATTACGGATTTTTAATTCTTCAATCCAGAACCGAACCACGGATTCAAAAAACCAATCCAAACCTATCGGATTGGACTGGACTGGATCGGATTACGGATTTCACGGATCACTTGCTCAGCCCTAAATGAAGTATTAAATTTGTTTTGAGTCTAAATGAGGTATGATATGTTGGGCTTGGACCTTTGGGTCAGACGCCCAAAAAAAATTAAAAGTAAATGGGCCAACCCGGCCTAAACTGTTTGATAACGGGGTTAGAATCCAGTTGACCCGTTTTAATCAGTTATGGGTCGTCCGACTCATTCGTAGGTTGTGGAGTGTGTACTCTCTCTCTCTCTCTCTCTCAAGCAGGGATGGGGGCGGAGGCGAACGCGGCAGAGCAGACTCCAGTGGAAACGACACCGGAGAACGTCGAGGCCTTGCTTGAGGTACGATCACTCATCGGCTTTATATATATATATATATATATCTGTGTCTTTGTTTCTTATATGCTGTGGTTCATGATATGGGTTTCTTGTGATTTTTGGTGGGAACTTAAATTTGAGGGCTAAGGTTAATTATATCTGTTTGGTTGTTGAGAAAATGGAGGAAAAAGGAAAAGAAAGGAAAGTTATGTTCTTAAGCTTTGTGATGTTTTATAACATGAATAGAAAAACTCAACTATGTGAATGCCCAGACTATGATGGAGGTTTTAGTGAGCAATGGTCCCAATTGGTGAAAAAATTAACTTAACCCAATTAACAATCTTCGTGGTATAGCAGGTGAGAAAAGAAATGGAATGATTGCGGTGTCTTGGTGAGAAAAGGAAAGAAAAAAATTGATTATATATATTTCTTTCTTTATCATGTTTGAATGGGTAAAAAAACAAGGCAGGTAAGAGAGGGATATGAGTGAGATTTTTATTTTATTTTTTGGTGTGTGTATTTTAATGTATTTTAACGGGGCAATCTCGGTATTGTGAAAACTATATAACCAATTAGTTTGTTTCTCATCACATGTCACCACTTCTAGTGTGAAATGAAATAGGCAAAATACGTGAGTTCTCCTTTCAAATAATTTCCCTTCATTTCTCATCTAATCTAAAACCAAACATGAGAAGAAATTCTCTTTATCTTCATTTCTAACCAAATTACCCCACCTGAACATACTGTAACTGATTGATTGATTAGTTACCTTTGAACTTACTATGTCAATCATCATGTATTTGCAAAAAACAGTTGTCTCTGAAAAATGATCAAGCTTCTCATTTATTGGGTACCAATAAGCTAGACATTAAATTTTTCATTGCAAATCTAAGTTTTAATGCATTGTATAATGCTTGAAGGTACAAGTTTAGGATATTCTTCTCTCTCTCTCTCTCTCTCTAAGTTGTGTATGCCAAGGGAAGTTGCAGGGAGTGGTGGAAGTGTTGCATCTTGTAGGAAGTATGCTGAGTTATATTGCACCAAAAGTACTTCAATAGGGGCATGAATAACCTTAAATAGAGACCTAGTGCAAATCTTGACCCCTCTAGTGTTTTATTTTTTGAATTTGGAGGTATTTCTTTTTATTTTCTGCTTGTAATTGTAAACCTTGATGGTGCTGTCATAGTCCCTAGATTTTGCTTCTTGTGTTGTTTTGGTCATAACACTTTTAATTGGTTCAATTTTGATCCTGAATTTATAACTTTGTCTCAATTTGGTATAGTTGATTACAACTATTATCATTTTTTAGTTAAAAATACACACATAAGCGGAATGTATTATGCTTTTAGGGGCAAAATTGTAAATTTGCTCAACTCAACAAGTTAGCTTCAACCAACTCAATGATCATTTTCCATCAAAAACCTTAACTCCTTGTATACTTTCTCAACTCAATAAGTTAATCTCAACCAACTTAATAATCATTTTCCATCAAAAACTTTAACGTTATTATCAATTGAATAAACTTTATACAAAATCTAAAATTAAGAGTCAAAATCAAACTAATTGAAATTGAGAAATTTGGTCAAAGGCCTCTCTTATAATAAAATTTTTATGCATTAATGACAAATACAAAAATTTTTTCCTTGAAAAGTCCACCACACATCATTATTACTAAAATATCCTTAGTGAGTAATTTAATATTTTAAACTTTAAAATGATATAACTTTTAATTTAGCTATTGCTTTTTGATAAAATTAGTATTGTTAAAATTCTCTCATCAAGATCTATCAAATAAGATCTATGTTGGCCATGAAATTCTTTAAAAAAGAATAATAAAATTTTTACCATCGAAATTAACGTCAACAGTGAAATTTTAGTGTTTAAATAGTAAAATACCATTATCATCACTAAACACCATAGTCACTATAATTGTTACCGTCACGAGTAACAATATTGAGTAAAAAAAATTATTAAAACAATGAAATGATAATGTTAACAGGGTAAAATTTTATTGTTACTTTAAAACAAAGTCAGCAAACAAAAAACAGGTAGCAAACCAGAGTAAAATTTTACTATCACTTTAAAATAGAGCATATCAGCCAATAAAACATAAGCCACATATTACTAAAGTAAACAAAAGTAAAATTAATATAACAACAAACAAAAACTTCGTTATTCAATTAGACTCAATAAAAATAATCATAACAAACGAAATACACATTGTTCAATCTTCAATCTCACAAAAAAAAAAAAAAAATTTAACAATTATTCACTATTTCATTCAAAGAAGCAAACGAAATACATATTTTTTGTATGGCTCAATTGCAAGTTTTGATCGAAACAATCATTGAAATACAATAAATAAGGTTCGAAATATAGCAATTATCGAAGTTGTACGACTCGATTGTGGTGCCATCTCTTGCAATCTTGTAGGAATTTTCAACTTGGAAATATTGATGATAATATATATAGATGAAAGAGAGAGAGAGAGAGAGAGAGAGAGAGAGAGAGTAAATATTGAAGACATGTTTTTTTTTATGTCCGTAATCCATGATAAATAAATTTTGAAGGGCTTTATGCATTAGAAAATATTTACTTATCCTTTTAATACTACACAATTATGTTAAGAGACTTTTGACTAAATTTCTCATTGAAATTACATGGACCAAAATGATATAAAAACCAAAGCATAGGGATTACTAACATGATTTACTTATTAAATTTTGTGCAGATTTTCTTGATTTTATTTATTATTTTTTTATGAATTTATGAACATCCTACTATTGACTAGAATGTTTGTCCAACGATTGATGTTTTCATGCATGATAGAACTGTTGGAGCAATTCTTAAACTTATGGTTGTCCTACAATAGATGCATGGGTATATACGGGTCCATAACTCCTATGTGGCATGCTGCATCATTGCCACACCATCGTTGCCTCAAGTTGACCATCTAGCCTTCACCTTTGGATGTTTCTTTCAATATTTTGAAACATCATCATCTTTCATGAATGGAACTGCTGCTAATCTCCTACAAAACCATATTATGCCAAGCAATGCTTTTTCTCTTCGTCAACATATGCATCTCCCCATCTCAAAATTTCTATGTTATTTTATTATTATTATTATTTTATATATAAAATAAAATAATATGGAACCATGCATTCTTCTTTACTATACTTATTTGTCATCCTTAGTCTGCATGAATAGGGTTCACAAGTCTTAAGGCTTTTGATGCCTTTTGCACTTGCACATTGAAGAACTAAAATTAGGTGTTTTCACTGGAAGTTGTTTCTCAAAGTGCATGTCTAACCTCCAACTTTCCTTGAGTATGATATTTCTTTCCAAATTTTACATGTGCCTCACACTAATTAAAACACTTATTTTTACTAATTCAAAAGATGTGGCATATGTGCATATTCTAGCTTTATATGATAGATCTTGTTAAAAGAATCTTACTTCTTAATATCTTTCACTTCTTTTCGTTTCTTTTCATCCCCCACCCTTTTTTAATTCTTGCTTCATTATTTCTCTCCACATTGCTTGCACATTGTATACTTATTTAAATTTTTTTAAATATTATGTAATTTTTCTAATAATAGATGTAATTTTCGTGAAATCTCCATATATTATGATATCTTTCATATCTTTTGATATATAACCTTATCGTCAATAGAATGTCATATATTCTTAGGCATATTAATTTGAAATTTGTTCAAATTTAGCATGGAAGGTACCAACACTAAAAAGAATGCATTATTTACAAGTTATATAACAATAGAGGAAGAGAAGAAAAGAGAAGAGAGAGAAACAATAAACGGCTTATTAGGAGAAACCCAAGAATTAGGGTTTGCTCTCCACCATGACCTACTTTTCCTGCCAAAATCATAGCCCCCACCGTTGCGACCCACCACCCCTGTAACCCCTCACTGCTGTGACCACTGCTACAACCCTCATCCATCGCGACCCCCAACTCGCACATGGTTTTAGCCAGCGGTGAAGAAGGAGGAGGAGGAAGGCAGGGAGGTGCGAGGGGGTGGTATTAGGAAAGGATGAGGGGCAACGGGGCTAGGGAGGGGGCGGCGTCGACACTAAAGCCAAAGCTGGAGGCGCAGCAGTGGGTGGTAGGTTGCAGAAGCGGTGGCTGGTGGTGGTGTGTAGGTTTGTATTGAGAAATTCGGGTTTAGGATTTTCTCTAAAAAGTAATTTGACTGAGGGACACAATTGTAATTAAAAAAAAGTGAGAGTGGGGGGTACTGATAAAATGAGTGTGTGCAAATAGAATTACCTTATGTATTTATATTACAATGGTGCAATTTACATAATTATCTCTAAACACAACTCCTAATGACATTCAATCTGCCTATTCATTGTTTTCCCATCAAATCCGCATACAGGTTTAGCATTGGTTTCACAAATGATTGACAGAAGTTGAGCCAAGTTCAGGGGTGTCAATGTTACAATAAGTTCTTTAGTTGAATAGTATCATTAGTGTATCAACAAGTTTGGAGGAGGTGATTATAAAGGAGGGATTGTGGTTAATTAGTGGTCATAAGAAGATAGAATTGGAGGAAAAGTGGAAGAAGCTCAAAGTGGAGGAAGTTTGAGTTTTACTTGAAGTGGGTGGAATTGATCCGCGAGCAGGCAAAACTAGTACTGGAAGCACAAATCACATGGTCTCCATAGATCTTGATATCTTCCATAGCTACTTATATATGATCTTATCTTCAATAGAATGTCATATGTTCTTATGCATATTAATTGAAAATTGGTTCAAATTTAGCATGGAAAGTACCAACACTAAAAATAATGCATTACTTAAAAGTTATACAATAATAGAGGAAAAGAAGCGAAGAGAATAGAAGAAGAAGAAACATTATACAGCTTATTGAGAGAGACCCAAGAATTAAGGTTTACTCTCATATAAGCACATGTATTTATATAAAAATGGTCCAAAGTACATAATTACCCTAAACACATAACACCTAACAACATTCAATCTGTCTATTCATTGCTTTCCTATCAAATTCTCGTACAGGAATAGCATAAGTTTCACAAATGATGACAGAAGTTGAGCCAGGTTCAGGGTTGTCAATGTTATTGTCAGTTCTTCAGTTTAATAGTATTATTGGTGTATTGTCAAGTTTGGAGGAGGTGATTATAAAGGAGAGATTGCACTTAATTAGTGGTCTAAGAAGATAGAATTTGAGGAAAAATGGAAGAAGCCGAAAGTGGTGGAAGTTGAGCTTTACTTGAAGCGGGTGGAATTGATTCAGGAACAGGCAAAATTAGTATTGGAAGCACAAATCTTGAGATCTTTACATATCCTGATATCTTCCTCTTTTTATATATAATCTTATCTTCAATAGAATGTCATATATTCTGGTGCATATTAATCTGAAATTGGTTTGAATTTAGTACAGAAAGTACCAACACTAAAAGGAATGCATTACTGAAATATTCTACAATAATAGAGGAAGAGAAGAGAAGAAAAAGAAACAATATACGGCTTAATAAGGGAAACCCAAGAATTAGGGCTTACTCTCATAAACACAAGTATTTATATTACAATGGTCCAAAGCACATAATTACCCCCTAAACACATAACACCTAACAACATTCAATCTGTCTGTTCTCCTTGATGGAGAAACTTAAAGCAAAAAATTTAATTTTAGAAGTGAACCTCCATGTCATACATTTGGATCATGTACAACTGAGGTTTAATTTACTGTGGCTGACGTACCAGAACCATTGTTACTAATATGCTTATCACACCCTATCTCCAGTCTAAAGTTTTTGGACTATTGTTTCCAAGTAAAACATTTTGGTTACGTCTATTGGCTGCTAACTGTTCCATTAGTCAGTTAGTTAACTTGAATTATGTTATATTTTATTTTTTGTTTTATAGGCTGCCAGATATGACGATATTGATGATGTCACGAACTTAGCTTCTGCTGGCATTTCTCTTGATTCCAAGGATTCACAGGGCCGAACAGGTTATTACCTGCGACATATAATGCACATTTTTGCCTATTTGCTTCGTGATGGTGTATTTTTTTTTTTTCATACTTTTTCATGCTATTTTATTTTTCATACTTCTTAAAATGTTTGGATTGTTGATTTGTTGTTTCATTAGCTACTATTAACTTCCTTATGCTGTAAGAAGGTCTAGTCAATTGTTTAGTTGTTTGTTTGACTAAAAATCATGATGTAGGAATTTATTTATTTTTGTTGCAGTATATCAAATAAAATAAGTCATTGCATATCCTTTAGCTTGATTGATTGAAATGAAAGATCTGGAAAGCTATTATGAGCTAAGTAACATTGATATAGGTTAATTGGTCAACTTTACTTGAGTGGTACAGTTTTAAGATAAGAAACACTTATCCAAAAAAAGGTGGTTAAAAGCATAAATAAAAAAAGCTGTAGCTCATTTCATTTGTTGATTGGGCTTATTGGTCAAATTCTCTCTCAGCTCGCTTATTGAATTGCTCATTCTATAAGCATTTGTAGATGACATGTACGACTTATTCTTCAGTTTTTCCTTCTAGCTCTAGCAATTAGATTTGCATGTGTTCTTGTGCACATTGTAGTTTTTAAATTGTGTTAATAGAGCATGAATAGACAAAATGAAAAAAGAAGAAGAACAAAACTATGTTTTTGATGGTTACAACCATAGTCATGGTTTCTTGTATTTCTGATATGTGTATTGCATTTTCTGACTACCTTCTAAGATAACTTTCAAGTAATCAATCACCTCCTTGGAGATGTTATCTCTTCCTCCTCTGTTACCCCAATGATTAACAGCTATTCAGTTGATACCGCCAAGTGAGAGATGGGATTTTGGATCCATCAACAGTGGGTATGAAGTTAATGATTTCCTGCTCTTTTTCTCTGTTGATTATGGTGTTTGGTTCGAGTACAATTTTGTGTTCAAGTATATCGTCTAATTTGGATATTAGGCTTAATAAAAATTTCCCTTTAGGTGTCAGATTGTTAGGCACAGTTATTAGAAGCTTGTTTAGGTGTGACGCACACTTGAGGTGCGTCAACAACACCCTTGAGGCAAGGTGACTTTAATGAAGTTGTAACCAAGGTGCTTGAGGCACATGAGGCGCAATGATGCTCGTGCTACTTTTAATTGTGTTTGATTTGTTAAAGACGTGAGATCAACCTTTCAATCTAATGAAACTCATTATAATTTTGTGTTATGCATCCTATCAAAGGCCCCCCAAATAAATATATAGGCTGTTTGGCGGAACTTTGCAAAGGGCTTTTGAAACCCAAAAGTCCTTCCATAGACAAATTTTTTGTTCGGTAAAAATTTCAAAATGAACTGGTACGGGAAGTGCAGCCTCCAAAAGTCCATTTAACAGAAGCTTGCAAGACTGCCTCTTGAAATCACTTCTCGCAAAGTGATTGCAACACTTAATGATAATAATTGAAATCTCCATTTTGCCCTAATTACGAGCCCAGGATTTCATGAATAGAAATTTATAGTTGGAGATTTTTGGAAAACAACTTTAAAACTAAAATAAGGGATGGAGATTCAACACTTTTATAATGTGCACCTACCGAACACAATTTATTATTCTGTGTCTTTTTTTGAAGGACTTCAAGTGAAGTCCATTCTAAAACAATCCTTTGTGAAGAAGTTCTGCCAAACAAGTCCATAGAGCCTCAACCCCAGTCAACGTGTGCCCCCCCTCCTCTCTCCCTTTTTTTGTGTTTAGTTCTTTAATTACTTAATTTGCTTAACTGCTGGGTTGTATAATTTTTTAACTACTTTTAATTGTTTGAGTGCTCAATTTGAATTTGCTTCAGTTGAAATTGTGCATGGTCCAAGTTATCAAGCTTGACATAATGTGTTGGGTACTAAGTGTTAGGAATTGACTCTTCCTAACCAGGATCTATGAGACACGAAATAACAAACAAGAAAGATAAAACAAATTGAAGAAATCACACACACACAAAAACACAAGGATTTATGTGATTCATCCCAAAATAGGGCTACGTCCATGGTTGTTGCGGTTTTCACTATGATCAAAAAACAATACAACTCTCTTGCAGAAAAGAGGCGTTCCCTTCGTCTATTTATAAGTATAAAATTAGGGCAATGCGGAAGCAATAGAAAAGAGGCGCCCCCTAGACCCCCCTCCCCTTGCCCATTGGACCCAGGGCCCATTGAACAATAGTTATCAAGGTCTACAAGACCCAACAGTAAGAAGCTCATGTAAAAATATAATATTTACTAGGTTAGTATTTTGTTATTAAACATAATACTCATAAAAAACTGTGCAATATTTATAATATGAGCCTCATTTTGATGGAGTCTGTGCCTCACCCTGCTACCATAGGAGATATTGACACCTCACCTTAAATAACATTTTGGTTTGACAACCCAAGTGCATGGTGTTTTGGTGTGAGCGAAAGGAAATGATGAAGTTGAGATGGATGAGAGTAAGGAGTCGTTTGATAAAATTGAAAATAAAGTACTAAGAAATTTATTGCTGAAATAAATGTGCGGAAATATTTTACTACCGACTCTTTAAATTTAGATGTTAATAATGATTAATGTTTTAGTTAATATTAGAATTTTTAACCATATTTCACTTTGGTGTGGTCAACATTATTGTTAAGCAGGTTAGCTAACATCAAAATTATGACCCTTGAAAGCCACGATTTAAGATTTACTTGGAAGATGATTATGTGTTATCATCAAGCACACCTAATGGAGAGTCGCTCAAAATGTTTTAAACTAAACACATAAAAGGAGTTATCAAAAAATCCCCAAGCATGATCAATGAAGACCAGAGCTTCTAAATCTAGATTGGATAATTGGAAAAATTAGAAGAACTAATTTGATACATGCCACTTAATATAATGATTTCAAATGTTGGGAGTTACAAGCGAAATGGAAGACCAAAGCTTCAATGATACGAGTAACGAAAGTGATAGACAAAGATGAAGAGAATGAGAATAAGACGTAAGAAGAATGTCAAGAGGAAGGGCACATAAAGATAGTCAAAGACAAAGAGAATAAGACATTAGAAGAATGTCAAGAGGAAGTGCACAAAAGGTCTTCCATATCTCTAAAGTATAGATGAAACATGAGCCCGAGAAGAATAGAGATAGAGGCCAAAGGTCTTGAAATGCTTATCTGAAAAGTGGAGAGTGCTTATCTGAGTTGATCCAGTGGTGTACATCATGTAGAGACATCTGTTATACAGAATCTATTTCTCTAGTAGGACAGTAATATCTTTTGAAACATCAGGGACTACATTGCTTTATCTTATAAACTTGCCAAGAAAAGTTTTTTATGGATTTTCCCTTGAGCACCTTCCAGTTGAAACATACTTTTTTTTTTAATACTGTGGCAAAGGATCAAAACCATCTTGGCCAATCTTGTTTTCAATTAGCTCTACTTCTTAACTTTTTGTAAATGGATTATTTTCTTTGCATATTATTACATGCTTTTTACTACTCTTTAGTCTTGAGACTTTTGACATTCTTTTTCTATACATTCATATTTTCTAAATATTTCTTACTTACCATGGGCTACTTTTATAGTCTCCACACAAACACTTACAAAAGCAATTCTTCAATTTATCCATCTGGTTTTTTTGAGGAACTTTTTAATCAAATTCTGAATGTTTTACTCATAATGCGCTCAAGTAGATGTTGCTTGACTTCAACTTTCATTAAATTATGACTTTAATGAAATTATGGTTTTCATGATATGGACCTTTTCTGTAGGATTCGACCCCAAATGAAGTTCATACTTCTTTAGTATGTGTTATGATTTTCATTTTGGACTAATTGGATATCCCTAAAATTTTATTGTCCCAAAAGTGCCTAATCTCAGTACTGGAAAACTTGATAGCCTAACCTGGTACAACAGAACAGATTTATTTATGGTCCTATCATTGGACCTAAAGAGTGTTGTTGTGTTGATAATTTCATGGTTTCCATCTTTAATTTTATTTTTTTGATTAGCAACAAGAAATAATATTATCAAAATAGATAAGAGTACAAATGCGGATACAAAGGAGGACAAGTTCTCCCTGAAGTAACAGAAAAATACTGCTACTTCCATCTGTATTTAATTTAGCTTATTTTGCTGACTTATGCTTGCAGCACTTCATATGGCTTCGGCAAATGGGCATCTTGACATTGTGGACTATCTTATCAGAAATGGAGTGGTGAGGGAGCCATTTCATCAGAGTATTATTTGATTTTTTCTTGTTTATATGATTTAATTGATTGATATTTAAGTGGCGTTATTTTAAATGATTTGTATTGGCATGCTTTATCTATCTTAGTAAACACTCGTCTAAACCAACATGTCCGACACGACAGGGACACGTGGTGTCAATTTTTTTAATTATTATTTTTTTGTGGTCATGTTGGTAATTCATGGACGCCAACATGTCTGACACAACGTGGCCATGTGGTGTCAATTTTTTTAATTATTATTTTTTTTGTAGGCCATTTTTGGTACTTCATGGACGCATGTGTCTTTTGCTTAGACATGTTTTGGGACACCTTTGTAGCATTATTTTTTTTTTTTAGAAAGATGATTTGGGGTCAAAGTAAAATATATGGAAATAAATAGGGGGAAAAAATTATATTCATATACATAGTAAACAAAAATATTTAGCAAACAAAAATATGATAAATTATATATATATATATATATATAATATGGGAAATCCTATGGTACCATATGCACCCTATCACAAATTGGCATAACTTTATTACAAAATTTCAGAATATCAACCACAAAATACGTAACCTCGTTGAAAATTGGCCTAACAAAAAATGTCGTAACCAAGCCAAAAACTTTTGTTACATGAACCACAAAATTTTGGACATTTTGTTAGGCTAATTTGTAGTGAGATTACGTATTTTGTAATTGATGTTATGTTGTAGTAAACTACCATTTATGGTAGGGCGGGTGTGTACCATAGGATTTCCTATAATATATATATATATATTCTTGTATTCCCAGTGTATCCATTGTGAGAATATTAGATTAGATTTATATATATATATATATATATATCTCTTAGAATATATGCACAATGTACACTACCATATATATATAAACCTAACCTAATATTCTCACATCCATAACCTAAATTTTTTAGAATTACCTTGTCTTGTGTCTGTGCCTGTGTTCGTGTTTGTGCTTCTTAGACACTCTTTATAGTTTTATGTACAACTATCATAATGATATGTTTTTTATACCATTTCATATGGCTATCAGATTTGTTAACGTATTTTGAAGAAAATGAGTGAAATGGGATTGGATATCCAACTGATGTCAGACATGTTTATGCTGGCTCTTAATTTGTGGTATAGACTAAAAAATCTTGCAACCTCTGTCATGTTGCTTGAATAAAATATGGTTTCATATATAAGAAAATTTTTGTTGTGTTGAAAATCAAGTATCATGAGCAAATACAATGTGACATATGTTCTTTACGAGAGTTGAGAATTCTCGAGGATAGAGTAAGTTATGAGCTGGCTATGGCGTCCTTTTAGTGTTCTCTAAGAGAAAAAGATGAGAAGGAAAAGAGAAGAGAGAAGATAGAGATACAACAAACAACTAATGAAAGAGAGCCGGAAATTAGGGTTCTCTCCCATAACACACATTAATATTAGAATGGTCCAAAGTACATAAATATCCCTCAAGCTACTAAGAAGCATAAGCACCTAAGAAGCATGGACATGGAACTGGGACACAGTGATTTCAAAAAATGGAGTCATGGACATGACAATAAATTTTATTATTATTTCATATATTTTCATTTGTTATGTAGATTAATATTACATTCACAATCAATCAAAATTAACAAAAATTAATACTAATTCAAATTATAATAATAAAAAACTCTCTTTTAAGTTGACTCTTATTGTTATGTTTTTTTTATGGTTAATATATTGATTATTTAAATCCAAGTACAAAGTAAGAAACATTTAATATTCATCAAAAGTACTAAAGAATATGAGAAAAACCTCATTGTCGTGTTCTTGCGTGTCCCATACGTGTCCCTGCCGTGTTCGACAGCATTACAACACCTATTTTGGAATGTCAATACTTCATAGATAAGCACATAACATAACACTTTTAAGTTGGTGCAACGATATCTCTGATGTCCAACTTGCAAACAATGGATCCTACTACTAAGAGTCGGTCTGACTGTTATGGGTAGTCAAAACGGGATGTCTACAATAGGCAAGGTGATTTTCCATTGATGATGATACCCTTGGTTGTGTTCAAAGGTTATAAGCCAGTTTGCTTTTGTTGTGTGCTTTCTTTGCTAGATTGTAGTTCCCTTGGCCTTGTGAACTAAGGCAGTAAAATTTCATTGAAAAACCATTTTACTGTGCTTCTATAGTTTTTGTTTTCTATAGATTTACAATTTGACAACGGGCAAGAAAATTTAGGCTCCTAAAAATGGAAGAGGGGTTATGCTGTGCCCTTAGGAAACAATACCATTCTAGTAGTTGCTTTATACTCCCCAAGTACTTTGTTATGTTGACCTTTCATAGCAGCCAAATGAATGACAACTGTTTCCCCCCCCCCCCCCCCTCTCTCTCTCTCTCTCTCTCACTGCAGTTTTGACCAGTGGGCATTTATTTCTGAGTCTCATTAGTTTGTTGTCATGAGTAAATTTTTTTCTGGTATTTTAAAAGACAATGTGTCGATATATGTTTTTCAATATATTCTTTTTTTTATCCTCTGCAACTACTAAGATCTCCACCCCACCCCCAACGGAAACAGGACGTTAATGCATCTAATGTGGAGAAGAACACTCCTCTTCATTGGGCTTGCCTCAATGGGCACATTGAAGTAAGAAATGTGTTTCCTCAGGCATTCTACCATTCTTTGTTTCTTCTGCATTTTTGAAATTCAGATAAAACATTACCATTTCAGGTGGTTAAGAATTTGATTTTAGCGGGAGCAAGTGTATCGGTTCTAAACAGGTTAGCTCATGTCTAACCACAGTTACTCTCCTCTCTATCGTTATTGTTGTAATCGTAGTTGTCTTCGTCGTCGTTTGTTCTGTTATTAACTTCGCTTGTGTTTTCCTCGTTTTTACTTGAATCAATTGTGGTGTTTGGGTGATTGATAGCCACGAGCGGACTCCCATGGACGAAGCAGTGAGTAGGGGAAAAATGGACGTTATTGATGCAATTAACACAGCAGTTACACAAGTTGAGCTTAGCAGTGCAAGCGTCTCCTAATATGGGAACTTCAAGAAAAAGAAAACCTGTTAAAAGTGTCTTAAAAGTGTTGAGCAGTTTTTCTCTTACATATTGCAAGCTTGTAGTTGATCAGGTAAGTGATGTTAGTCCAGTAGATGTTGCCTATACAATTTAGATTCACAGAACTCTTTGCTATTTTACTAAATATATATATATATATATATATATATATATATATATTTACGCCGTTTTTCTTGATGAATTCAGGATACAAACATAACATTAATGTCAAGGATAAGAAGGGGTAGGTGCTTTTAAAGGTATTACTTCGATTAAAATAGGTAATTGATAAAAATGTATTACATAGAAAAGAAATGGGTAAATTACAAATACAATTTTTGAGATTTGCTTAAAATACGAATTGTCTCCTATGGTTTGAAAAATTACAAATACCTTGCTGTCATAATTTTTTATTTAATAAAATTAATTGAAAAAGTGAAATTTCTAACTGTTTACTTATACAATAATAAAATTATCTGAATTATTAATGAAATAAAATTTTAACATTATTAAAAATTGTTAATTAATTTGATTTATTAATAAAAAGATCTATTTGTTATGAAATTAGAAATTTTTGGGGTATAATATAATTTTTAAAATTATAAGAGTAATTTATAATTTAAATAAATTTCAAGGTTGTGTTTGTAATTTACTTACAAAAAAATTTATAAATATGTGTGGCTTGGGAAGGTTCAGATACATGCCGTCTTACCTTTGTGTGTCAAGTCACGATGGAATAACTTTATAGCTGCACTAAGGTCCACTCTCAAGAAAAGAAAAGAAAAGAAAAGAAAATGAGAAGAAGAAATTTACAAACCTTTACTAGAGGTTTTGTTCTTTTGTGACTTTGGTTTGTAATGATTTGTATGATTTGATATAAAGTTGTTGAGAATTAAGGTTCTGGTTAGTTACAAAATTCACAAGAAAATGATTTCATTTTTAATAGGCCCCCACATATTTGATGAATTGTGGGGTATGGAATATATTGCTGTAATATTAGTTTTCCAAAGAAGCAAAGCACTTGAGCCACTTAAGTCAACTATTTTGTCTATTATACTACCAATGCAATCATTTCATTTTAGAAAGTTTTGCAATATTTATATGGTATGGGTTAATTTAGGATGTGAGTTGATTTTTTTTTTAAATTTTTAATTATTTTAGTTTGGAATTAAAATAGTTCCGTTTGAGATGAATTTTTTATTTTTTTATAATTTTTATAAGAGAAAAAAACGTAATAATTATAATTTGAATATGATAATTTTTAATTTGAAATTAAAAAAATTATTTTATTTTTTTATTACTAAAATAATCTCAATCCTACCCACCAAACCCACGTGCCAAACGAGCACTATGCATACAATTACAACAATGCTTCCGACTCCCAGTACGAACGACGCCTCAGTGTCACGTGTCGGCCTGTGGTTGGCTGAAAAAAAAAACAATCTTTTTGGCCCAATCACGGACGATTCTCAGCACCCCGAGCTGGGGGTCTAAGTCATTTTTGATACAATTATAAGTTCATTTGGGCACTGAATGGCCTAACCATTATGAGCCCATTATTAAACCTTAAGATCAGTTGTATATATATATATATATATATATTTTATTTTAGGAAAAGAAGTATATTTTTTACACCACATCAATGAAGAAACTTTATAGTTACCGAGAGTTACAAATACGCGCTTTTTTTTTTCTTCTTCTAGACGTGTATTCTCTTATTAATACTTTCCTAGTCTCAAATTGTTTGTCTATTTTTATTATTCTAGACATTTTAAAAAATTGTCTGTATTTTTTAATTTATTTTATCTTGAAAACTTTATGCAAGAACTAGTTAAGATCTTTAGTTTGTGGGAAAAAATTTCTTTTTATTTTAATTTTATAAAAAAAATTGTTTATTGACACAATTAAAGAACTAATTAAGATCTTTTAATTTGTGGGGAAATTTTTGATTTTTTTAAACAGAAATAATATTTATTGACTCAATTAAGGGGGGTGAATATAAAAAATGGACAAACAATTTGGGATAAAGGGAGTAACCTTGAAGGGCAATAAATTTCAAACACAATTGAAATGAGCAATATATGGAATTAATGAGGGGAAAGGAAAACAAGGATTAAAAAAAATAAAAAATTGACAAAATACCTATCTAATTTCTACTCACTAGTAAAGAACACTTGCTGGGTTGACTTAAGTATATTGGACTTTTGTAGATTTGTGTGTTTACTCTAAAAATATCAAAAAGTCTATTGATTTGCTGAGTTATTTGAAATTAATAGATGATTATTTTCCAAATTTATGGATTGTGTTTAGAATACAATTAATTATGCCAGTTACAATTGTTTCTAGAGGAAAAAAAAAATCAAATTTAAAATTGAATAAATCTTACCTATGTCACAACAAAGATTACATGGATTAATAATTTTAGCCATTGAAAAATATTTAGTTGATAAGTTGAATTATACAAGTTTGGTTAGCAATTTTGCAACTAAAAATGTGAAAATGGTGGTGTTTGAGTGAAATTTCGTTACAATTTGTTTTCTTTTTATTTAGTACTTAAGTTTAGATTGTTTTGGATATTTTTTTTATTGTAAACTTTGTTATATATTTAAGTAAATTTTATGTCAAAAAAAGAAAAAAAAAATTGGTGGATAATCTTTTGATTACAATCAATCTATAAAAAAAATTCTTTTGATTACAAATTTTTTTTTTCTTCGTAAACATATAAAAGGCCCCTTATTAAGAGCTCGCTTTGGGCCTAAAAATGTCAAAACCGGCCTTGTTAACAACGCACGAAACTATTATTAGAATCGACAAACTCACTGTCAAGAAAGAAAACAGAAAGCAAAATCCCACCTTTTGTAGTAGTGTCATGGTCTCATCTCATCCCCCATTTCATTTTCTTTCTTTTCTTAACTCTTCCTTTTTTTTTTCTTTTTTTTTTTTTTTTGTAAAAAAAACAAAATTCTTAAATTTAAGTTCTAAACACAGCATTAAAACATTACATTAACAATTTTTTTTAGAAGGAATTTTTTTGTATAAGAAATTTTAGAGCAGAAGCAGATATAATATCTAAGAACTAAAAAACCAAACAATTGCTCTCACTTTCATTTTTTTCTCATTAATTTTGATAAAAACCATGTAATAGTCCAAACCATATGATACATTCACTACAAAAAAAAATTATTTTTTGCGACGGCAAAACGCCGTCGCAAATACCCCAAATGCCGTCTCAAAAGGTTTTTGCGACGGCAAGTGGGGGTTGCAACAAAAGGGGTTGCAAAAGGGTTTTAGCGACGGCAAGTGCCGTCGCCTTTGCTTTTGCGACGGGAAAATTTCTTTTTTGCGACGGCAAATTTCTGTCGCCAATAATGGATGAAAATCTGAGTTTTTTGCGACGGCACAGTATTGCCGTCGCTAAAAGGGTTTTTTGCGACGGCAAAAATACCGTCGCTAAAAGTCTATTTGAGACAGCAACCTGGGCCGTCGCTAATGACTATTGTCGACGGCTATGATACCGTCGCTAAAGGCCTTATTTTGCAATTATATTCCCTACTTTTTGCGATAGTATAAGTGTCGTCGCAAAAAGCCAATATATAAAATTAAAAAAAATTAAAACAAAAAACAAAAAAAAAAACCTGTAATAAAATTATTAAAAATATGAAAATGACCTGTACTAAATGAAAAATAACTATAAAAAAAAACCAATAATTATATAATAATATAAAAAGTCCAATATATAAATAAAAATTCATCCATAATTAAAAAGCAAGTTATATTCTAACATTAATAATTCCATCTTCTAGTCAAATGTAAAGTACCACTGAAACACTACAACATAAAAACAAAGCCAAGGGCAAAAAAAAAAAAAAAAAAAAAGGAAGAAAAAAAGATGTACATAAGATGGTCACTAGCTACATTAATACTAGAATTGCTTTAATTACATATCATATAAGATTAACCCAATCCATGCCATGATTGTAATTGTTTTCTGGCACATAAAAAATATTTCCAAACCCTTCCATCCCAAACTTCCCTAGAAAAAGAGGTGGATCCATGGCTTCCATGGAGAACAATGAAGCCGGGCTGTTGCTTGAAACACCATCGCATCTCTCCAGTAGCCTCTGTATCTCCTTCTTTGCCTCGGAAAGCTGTTCCTTGAGCTTCATTACCTGTAAATTAACCAATAATTTGTTATAAGATTGTGATGGTTACTTGATTTGGTTTCCAAACCTTAAGAGTGGGGAATTATAATAAAAAACCATGAAGTGGTTGGTGGGTGTGAAAATGTAGAGTAATGCTAGACATTTTTTCAATTGTAGAAAATAAAATATGTAGACCAAAGATTCATTAATCTACATCTTACATTTTATTTTTGTGGACATTTTTTCTAGGTTGTGGTTTATCCGGAAAGAGTTTTACTACAAATCTAGAAACCAAATACATGAATGAACATAAAAATATACAGGAATTGACTAGATTTTACAAAATTTATTGGTGCGCCCACTTCTAAAAAATTTGTCTCTCATATAAACCCATCATTCCTGAAGTGGCAAATTGAGTTAATGAAGAGTTCATACCTTAATTCACTGATAAAAAGGCAAACATAATAATTCAGCTGAAGCATCATACAAATGATGTAATAGAAATTATGCAAAATTGCATCAACCCACAATGAAAGAAGATGTCTCAGAGAAACAGAACTTGACAAAATAACAGAACTCTAGGCAAAGCCCACCAATCACAACCTTCTAATTACATCTCTTACTACTATCATTTGACATATAGTATTAGGCAAGTCTATTTGTCAAAATTTTAAAATTTAAAAATGAAAAAAGAAGAGAAGAAAAAAAGTTATTCTGACAAGAATGTGAGGGAGAGTGCTTATTCGCTGATATATGATTACATGACATACATATGCACGATGAGGCCTCCACTGTGGGACAGTATATGAATTATTTTGGGTTCTTGAAAACAATTATGGTTCTAAATACTTTTTCTGTAATAGATAAGTGATGCATCCATCCCTAATGACGTCAAGAAAGACAAAAAATGATATGCTAAGAAATCCGGAGAATTAAAGCTGCGTGATTGTATTTACAAATATAACAAGTTATATTATTAAAACAACACCCCAAGCCACCAAACGAGACACAAACTCAATCACCGAAGAGCTTGAACAACAAATCATATACTAATTCTTAGAAGGACAAGCAATGAATTGATACGATTCTACGATTTGAACTCGAGCAAAACTATGAAAGCAACAAACACCATATTACAGAAACAGAAGCAAAAACACAAACACTTGGCGTAGATGATATCATTTGCAGCATCAAGTCCTCAGATTGAAACCAAAAACTAATTCAATCCCTCAAAACTAATGGAAACAGCAAAGAAAGAAAATTTGAGAGAATTGAAAACAAATACAATGATGTATATGAATTGATTAAGAGAGACTGACCTATTTATGTGGGTTAGAGTTAGATTGTGCTCGAAACCCTCCCAACCCAAAGCAAGCAGCAGAAAAGCCGCTAGTTTCTCGATCATGAATACCATTCAACAAAAGTACCTATAAAGGAAGTAAATGCATTAATACAACATAACAATGTTGAAAACCTTACATAATAAGAGCCACAATAGGTGTTTAATAGCTAGAATCTTCGAATATAATTAATGTCATCCGAACATCAAAGGAATTAAGGGCCTCAATTGAATATTTTCAGCAGAGCCAATCACAAAGGAATTAGTAGATAAGCTTAGATATACAATGCATAATTAGTACAGCAAATAATTTAAATAAGGTGAACATAAGAATATGCCTCTGTTTATTTATGGATTCCAAGTATCTTTGTCAATAATAGTTCCGTTGAATTGATTAACTGATAGATGAACAAATTAAAACATGGAGTAGATAAGCCACCAAACCTCCAGCATGTGATAGGAGTATGACATAGCAAGTAGTAACCATAGAGATTAAAAATCCTTTAAATGACTACCAAGTTTTAATAAGAGAGCAAAGAAGCACTGTTCATGTATTTTCAGCTGCTTTAATAGCCCAAGACTCACGTTTCTATAATAACCCCATAATAGCCCAAGAATCAGGCACAAGTAGTGGTGATTCAATCAGCGTCATCTGGACAAGCTAATGCAAACAAACTGAATAAAATGGAGCTTTTAATGCTTTTTCACCACCAAATTTTGAGGAAAGTAAAACAAACATGAATTTAGAAGTATCGTATTTTATCTAACAACTGGATCTTATTTAACTAAACAAGGAATTCAACTGGTCTTGCTCGAGCCTTAATTATTTTATTTATTTTTCTTTAGTGCCAAGATATTGAAATACTGGGTCTCTAATTATGGTAGACCAACCAAACAGAGAGCAATTAAAGAACAAGTTTCAGTCAAAAAACTTCATTACATAATTCTTAGTTCCAACCACTTATAATTGGTAGTGAAGTGGGCACAAACAATAAGCAATAAACCACCACCATTGGGATATTAAACACTCCAACTAATTACAAAATCATATGATAGGATTTAATTTGAATACATAAAAATCTCAAACCTGATAGAGACCCTCCAGAGAAATGATGCCCACCAATATGTGCCATGAGAAGACCAACCCAAGATCCTCAAAGCTCCCAATTTAGAAAGAAACCTGGTTCTGTAATAGAGGCTGATGTTGTGTTGGAGGAAACACTGACTCAACTCAACTAACTACCAAAACCAACCAACAATCAATAAGTAATCAATATAACTCCAGAAATATAATTGGGAAGATCATTAATGCAATAGATGACTTCTTAGAACAGCCAAGATCTCAAATACTTAGAAAGTGTCAGTTACTCTACACTTTCTGGCCTTAAATGCAGCAAAAGAAGTTTGGTTGTTCTGTGATGTCCCAAGACACAGTTAACCCCAAAAGCATGACACTTTTAACTCCTTGGAAAAAAGAAAAATCTTTGCAAAGTAAAAATCACATGTTCGTTAACTCATTAATGCAATAGGGTATTCCTCAACAAAAGTAGTCTTTAACCTGAACAAAAACAACTCCTCTAAATCCTATTCAAAAACAGACCAAAAACAAAAACAACTACGGATATATGTATGTATGTAACCAAGATAAGAACAACCCACAAACAAACAAATATCTTACAAACCCAAAACCAACAACAAACAAATACAGAGTTACATAACATAAACAAAGAAAAAGATGAAACTTTTACCGTAGATCTTGATGGGGGCTTCAAGCTCTAAGAGATTGGGTTGTTGGAGGAAGATTTCTCTCGAAACGGTGCAAAGCTGACGGATCACAGCCTCGGAGAGCTGGACCTGGACCTGGCGTACACTCCTCACCTGCCGAAACTCCAAAAGCCGATTAATGATGTCATCAAGAACGGCAGGGTCCATCCCCTACCCATTTTGCACCATCAACCCTCTCTCTCTCCCTCCCTCCCTCCCTCTTCAATTAATTCTTAGGGTTTCACAGAAAAAAAAAACCCTAGATTCCCAAACACAGCGAGAAACAAGGGGTGGAAGATTGAGCGACGAGAGGAGGATCGGAGGCAGAAATTAGGGTTTGAAGAGGATGAATAAGAGAGAGAGAGAGAGAGAGAGAGAGAGAGAGAGAGAAAGAGGGCGGGGAGGAGACGAGATCGATGATCCACGAGATCGATGATCTTTTCTCTCTCTCTCTCTCTCTCTTTTCTTTGCCTGGTTGCCCCATCAAAGACTGAACAGATTGGGGATTTTGGATTTTTGGGGGGAGAGGGAATGGAAAACAACAAACAAATTAGGGATTTTGGGTTTTTTGGGGAGGGGGGAGCGGGAATGGAAAGAGGGAGGGGGGGAACCGGGTGGGAATGGAAAGAGAGAGGGTGGCCATGGAAATTTTTTGGGATTTTTTTTATTTTTATTTTCATTACAAATAAATATTTAAATAATAAAATGATTTTTTTTTTGCAATAAAAATAATTTTTTTTTATAGTTAATGAATTTTTATTTTTATTTTTTCATTTAGTAAGGTTGAAAATTTATTTGTTTCATATTTATTTCAATGAATAAAAAATTATTATTATTTTTTTATTTGGTAGAAGTAGGGATAATATTTTCCATTAAAATAAAGTTAATTTTTTGTGGTCAATGTGGCATTTGCAGTGGTAGTAGTGGTAATAATGGAATGTCATTTGCAGTAGTGGTGAATGTGGTAGAGAAGATGGGTGGTAAGAGAGAGATGAGTACGAGACAGATAGAGAAGAGAGATAGAGAGAGAGATAGAGAGAGAGAAAGAGAGAGAGACAGACAGACAGACAGAGACAAAGTGATGAGCGAGAGAGAAAGACAAAGTGGTCGCTAAAAGTGCATTTTCTTGTGGTGGAGAGCTCGGTAAATAGAGAAGAGATGAGGGAGAGAGTGAGCAAGGTGAACACAATGGGGGAGAGAGACAAGAAGACAGACAGACACATAGAGAGAAAGAGAGAGAGAAGGGCGAGAGACAGACAAACAGACACAGAGAGAGAAAGAGAGAGAGAGACAAGAGTGATGAGTGAGAGAGAGAAGAGAGGTAATATTTTGTGGTAGAGAAGAGGAACCGACAGTAGTGGTGAAGGTGATGGATAAGAGATAATGGTGGCGGCGGTGGCGGTGGTGGTGATGACGAAGGAGATTAGTAGTGAAGTTGTGGTAGTAGTAGAGATGATGGTGGCGGCGGTGGCGGTGGTGAAAGAGAGGTAATGGTAGTAGTAGTAGTGGCAATAGTGGTAGTGGCGGTAGTTGAGTGGCGGCGATGGTAGTAGTAATGGTAGTCGTAGAGGTGAAATGGCGACCGTGGTTGTAGTGGTGGTAGTGAATTGGCATTTGCAGTAGTGGTAAAGGTGGTAAAAGAGATGGGTGGTGAGAGAAAGAGATGAGTGAGAGGCACAGAGAGAGAGAGAGAGAAAAGAGATGAGAAAAGAGATAGATGAATGAGAGACACAGAGAGAGAGAGACAAATAGACAGACAGAGAGAGAAAAGTGATGAATGAGAGAGAGAAAGAAAATAGAGAGAAAAAGATGAAAAAATGGGTGAAAATATATAGACAAAGAGAGAAATAGAGAGAGAGAAAAAAAAAAGAGCGAAAAGAGATAAATGAGAGAGAGACAGAAAAAGATGAGCGAGAAAGCGAGAGAGAAAAAAAAAAGAGAGATAGAGAGAGAAGATAGATGAAAGAGATAGAGAGAAGAGAGATAGACGAGAGATACAGAGAAAAAGAGAGACAGACAGACAGAAAAAAAGTGATGAGTGAGAGAGAGAAAGAGAAGAGAGACAGAGAGAAAGAGAGAAACGGACAGACAGAGAATAGTAATGAGTGAGAGAGAGACAGAGAAGAAAGACAGAGACACATAGAGAAAAGGAGAGACAGACAGACAGAGAAGAGTGATGAGTAAGAGAGGAAAAGAGAAAAGAGATAGAGACATAGAGATAGGAAGATGAAAAAATGGGTGAAAAGAGAAATGTTCAAAAGAGTAAGACGACGTCGTTTATAGTAGATCGATAAATCGAGAAGGAGCTCGATAAATAGAGAAGATGGGAGTAAGAGAGTGAGCAAGGCGAACATAGTGAGGGAGAAATAGACAAATAGACAAGTAGAGAGAGAGAGAGAAGAGTGATGAGTGAGAGAGAGACAGAGAGAGAGAGAGATAGGCAGAAAAAGAAATAGAGAGAAAAAGAGAAAGAGAGAGATAGAGATAGAGGGAAAGATAAAAAAAGAGAGAGAAACAAGAGATGAGCGAGAGATAGACAAAAAGAGAGAGAAATAGAGCGAAAAGAGATGGACGAGAGAGAGACACAGAAAAAGAGAGAGACAAAGAGAGAAGAGAAATGAGCGAAAGAGATAAAAAGATAAGAAAGAGAGAGAAAATAAATGAGAGAGATAGAGAGAAGAGAGATGAGCGAGAGAGACAGAGAGAGAAAACAAATGAGAGAGATAGAGAGAAGAGAGATAGGCGAGAGACACAGAGAGAAAATGAGAGAGAGAAACAGACAGATAGAGAAAGAAGAGTGATGAGTGAAAGAGATAAAGAGAAGAGATAGAGATAGAGATAGAGAGACATGAAGATGAAAAAATGAATGAAAAGAGAAATGTTACATCAAAAGAGTAAGAATACATTGTTTTTTTAAAAAAAATTTGCGACAGAAAAAAGTACTAGAATTTATTCAAACCATTTTGTGACTGTATATATATGAAGTTGTCTCAAAACCATAATCACTATGCTAGGTTAGAGTTTTTCAAAAACTCTTTTGAGAAAATTATACTTTCTTGTTTTCCGTGTTATATTATTTTTACTGAATTTTTTTAATATTTTAAGTATTTTTTTTTTAATTTTTAGACACACCTAACATAAATACACCTAAAAATTAAAAAAAATTGTAAAAAAAATCTTTTAAAAATTCACTAAATACCAAAATACAATAATTCAATACATTTTTTTTGGTATTTTTATGTATTTATTAATTTTTAAAAATATTTTTTCATTATTTTTTTTTAGATACATCTAAGTAAGGTGCATCTAAAAAAATATTTAAAATTTTAAAAATATTCACTAAAAATTAAAAAAAAACACGAAAGTCACTTTTTGCGATGGTAGAAAATGTCGTCTCAAAAAGGCAAAGTATTTGCGACGGCACCATTTGCCGTCTCAAAAAAGTAGAGCATTTGCGACGGCACAATTTGCCGTCTCAAAAAAACAGAGAATTTGCGACAGCAGAAAATACCATCGCAAATACTCTCATTTTTTGAGACGGCAAATTGTGCCGTCGCAAATGCTATGCTTTTTTGAGACGGCAAATGGTACCGTCGTAAATACTCTGCTTTTTTGAGACGACATTTTCTACCGTCGCAAAAAGTGATTGTTTGAGACGACAAGTGCGCCGTTACAAATAGTCTCGTCTCATATACCCACTTCTCTTGTAGTGATTCAAATTGTGCAAGCATTCGCTACCTATAAAATAAAATAGTGTTAAAAAAGTAAAAACTTAGCATTAAAAGGTTACCACAGAAGTGAGAGTGGAGAGTGACTAGTAGGCAACAGAACAATAATTTTTTGATTAGATAGCTTTACTTTTTGGTTTTTACAGTAATTATTATATAACTATTTGGGAAAATTTAATGTTACTAGGGTTATTTTTTAAATCAAAATTGAATGATAAATTTTGAGTAGTGTTCTAACATTTGAAGGTGCTTCCATTGCACAAGAGTTTAATTTTTACTCTATTTCGATAAATATTTACGTGTTTAGTTATGATTTTAAAGATAATGTGATATTAATTGTCATAGTCATGGTGATAGTGTGACGACAACAATGGTGGTAGGATTGTGGTGACAGGAATAGTCATGGTGATAAATGGTTGGTAGTGTCGATAAGATTCTAGTTAAAAAATTATTTTTTACTTTTAAAAAGTATTTTCCTCTCATATCAGTTCATTTTTCATTGATTATAGAAAACATTTGTCAAAATATAATAAAAATAGTTTTTCAAAAATATTTTTCAGTGAAATAAATATAACGTAAATGTCAAGTTTGGCATGCCATTGCCAAATTTTGACATTGTTCTAATGGTTCAATAGTTAAATGATTACTTTATTGTTATGTTAAGCAACTTCAATTATCAAAGTTAAAGGACTTTGACAAAGTCATTTTTAACTTGCTACAGTATAAAAACAATGATTTATCCACTCTTAAAAAAAAAAAAAACCTCCAAAGATAACTTATCAATTTGGCACAATCAAGTTTCACATCACTATTATTCTACTGCGTATTCAACTCTAGTAGGACTTTTGATTGAAACTATGGTGTGGCAAAAAGTAATTTTACCAAAATTTATGTCAAATTTAACATAAAAAATGACAATGTCAAAATTTGACAATTTCAATGACATCCTCCTTGGAGAACTCAACTACTAGAATAGCTATGGAAGCTCCAAAGGCAGCCCAATTGGAGCTAATATCTCCAATGCTTCAATAATTAAATCACTAGCTATTGTTGTATTGTTATATTTTTTTTTTACCAATGATGCAAATGTTATGTTATTTATTTGTCTCATAAAATGCCGAATAAAAAACTATATGTGATCCCCATCATGAGACAGAAACAAAAAGCTGATTATTACATTTTAGTTATAATCAAATCTTGTGTTAAATTTAACATAAAGTTTATAATACTAAAACATAACATAAAATTTAGAAAGAATTACTGTTCAGTGGAGAGTAAAAAAAAATTATAAACACATGGGATGCAAGACTAATACTTGGTAGCTCGAAAATCATTGGCCCAAATTAGCTCAAATATCCAAAATGACGTCGTTTTGGGTATTCCTCTTTTTTCTTTTTCTTTTTTTCCTTTTCTTTTCTTTCCCTTCCCTCTCTGAAACAGATAAGAAAGAGAGAAGATGCGAGAAAAAGAAAGGAGGAGAAAAGATGGAGAGAAGGGGGAGGAAGAGAAGAAGGAGACGGTGATGGCGGCGCCGGTTGGCCAGTTGGTGGCTCTCTCTCTCTCTCTGCCGGTGGTTGGCCCCCTCTCTCTCTCATATATATATAGAGATGTGTGTGTATAGATCTGTGTATACATACAGATCTGGTGTTGATGATGATGCGTGTGTATAGATCTAGTGGCTCTCTCATATATATATATATATATATAGATATGTGTGTATAGATCTGTGTATACACACAAATCTGATGTAGATGATGGTGTGTTAATGGGATGAGAAGGAGAGAAGATGAACAAAATGATTTGGTGTTGATGATGATGCTCTCTCGATTTTTTTTTTTTTTTTGGTGATTGGTGATTGTTGATGTTGATGATGTATTGTTGTTGATGTTGATGCGCTCTCTCTCTCTCTCTCTCTTGGTCCCCAACTCCATCTTCTCTCTTCTTCTTCTTCATCCTCTCTATTTTAGAATAGAGAAAAGAAAGAAAAAAATAAATATAAAAAAAAAATTCAAAACGACGTCGTTTTGGATTCAAGCCATTTCGGGCCAAATGTTTTTCGAGCTATGTAACAGCTCTGTGAGTGCAAGTGAAAATTTGTAAGGGTGCAAATGAGCTTGAACCCCTCCACGTTCATGTAATTTTTTTTTCCCCTCTACTCCATTTCCTCCTAAAGTTTGACTAGTCATTAGATAGTTCAAAATTGAGCTATGCTATATTTTAACTGTACCAAACCTTCTACCATGGACTAACATTACTTGCAATAATTTTTATGCAATAGTCATGCAATTGTTTAATCCCCAATACACCACTCACTTAAACCACCAATTGCTTATGTTTTGTGATTTGTCACTCACTCATTCAAACTATTGCAAGATTAGTTTAAAAAATAAAAAATAAAAAAATTTAAAATCATTATAGAAACTAATTGTAGAGGTGGTCCAAGTTTATTTAGGATTCAAGGCAAAAAATTTAATTGAGCTCTCAATAATTTTTTACACTGTATTTTTAAATTTTTTTATACTATAATTTTATTTGAAATTCATAATTTTCACAAATAAAATAATTTTATTTATTTTAATTTAAATTTTTTTACTTCACAAAACCTTGACAACCAAAACAGTTTTAGTAAGAAATTTTATAGATTTCATACTTTTGCAAAAATAAAAGCACAATATACAATGAAATAAAAATGCCTATTATATTTAGAATAATTTTATGAACTCCACTTAACTATTCTAATTTTTTTTAAAAATAATTAAGTCTGAATTTATAATATTATTGTTATAATTATGATAATCAAATGAATAAGAACGAATACCTTATGGGGTCGAGATGAGATTTTTCACAAAAAAATAAAATAAAATAAAATAAAAAATTAAACGAGATGAGTGGAACTCTTCTCTACTCATGGTCCGAAGCCGCTATGGGAGAAACTGATAAATATTTATCTATTAAGGATGTTAGGCAATTGTGATGTGAATCATTTTCTTATGGGCAATTTGGGTTGGTGTATGCCCACTTTGAATTTTTTTAAGAGTAAATTACACTTTGATAAAAATATAATTAGTTTTATAAATTTAATATAATTATATTAATTTTTTTTAATAAAGTTAAAATTATCAAAACTAAAACAGATGATGGTGAACAATGGCGGATTTGCATATAAGAAAAATAATTAATCAATAAAAAATTTATATAGAAATAACATTTAGAATGATTTCTTAATGACATTTTTCAAATTACGAAAATAATGATGGTTATTTTGATTGAAAATAAAAAAATTATAACAAACCACATTATTAAAAAAATTTAGTGGAACAGTGATATCAAATCCTCATTTACATGTAAACATAGTTAACCCACTAAAAAAATGAGAAATTATTGAATTCTTAATTATATTTAACAAGTGTGATTGACCTTCTGCGCTATTTTATTATTGATTAGTAATATCATATATCGATGATAATGGTATTACTATTATTTATTTATTATTATATAATCTATTATAAGACATACAAGATTCTTTTGCATTGCTTATAATACACTAGTTATAAGTAACACATATACTTCCAATTCTGATTTTTCACAAGGTTAATTATAAAAACAAAAATTTTAAAAATTTTATATTAAATATTTAAGATTTTGTGCGTAATAATAATTTAAAAATTATTATCTATTGTTATATATTGATTATGAGGAAAAAATTTCAAAATTTCAATTAACAAGCGCCCTTTCTAAATTATTTTTATGACTCTGCCACAGATGGTGACACATAGATAAACAAGGTAAATTGTAGAAAACACATAACTATTATTTTTTTATGGGGTTTTTTTTTTAAGCTCCCTAATAATAACAATTTTCTGCATAAAGGACATTAAAAAATGTAATACTGCCTCAGGTCCCTAACCAAAATACCCACGCATTTTATCAATTTCTTGGACCAAAATACCCTACGTCTGTTCATCTTCAAATGAGTTGAATGTTGACAAGATCAACAGAGATGAGCTTTACGAGTATTGGTCTCAAGTCATTGATCAGAGCTTCGATTCTCGACTCCAGATCTTCTTCGACATGTATGCATTATTATTTTTTCTTTTCAAAAAAATTTAATAGATGTATATATATATGATACATACATATATATATATATATATATACAATTTGTTGCTTACTGTCTTGACTAGTATATATATGATAATTAATCAATTAAGACCATTTGCAACCATAATCAAACAGTCACTCTTGGTTATCTTATCTATGGTTGCAAACATATATATATATATATGATACATACATATATATATATACAATGTCAGCACATATATATATATATATATATATATCCAGTGTTGAATATAACATCTTCAGGTTCAAAATTTCTCTGAGTGTTGAATATAACGTCTTTTGATTTTTTGGGTTTAGTAGAATTGGAGTTTTTTCTGGAAAAGCAATATTTGGACCCCTACTTGAAGAATATTGGAAAAAGAAGCTTGAGGAAGAGGCAGCAGTAGAGGAAGGCTTAAAGTAATCCAGAGAAATTTGAATTTTCTCTGGATTCAACCCAGAGAAATTTGAATTTTCTCTGGATTCAACCCAGAGAAATTCATACCATTAAGTTTAAAGAAAATCTATCACAAACTCATAGAAGAACTATTAATTTGTTTGTGCAGGAAATTGTGATTGAATCAGCAGCAGCAAAACCAATGACAAATTGATAAAATCAAAGTTTTATCGTTCCAGAGAAATTCTGGACCAGAGAAATTTGAAATTTCTCTGGGTTGAATCCAGAGAAATTCCTGCGAAGTCCAGAATTTCTTTGCTTCCAACTGATGATGGGTTGCTTTCCTTCCAACTGTCAAAATTGAACTGCTTTCTGTACATTTGGGGCTTCTTATTGAAGCTTCTTGTGTTCTTGTTTTTGTAAATTTCTCTGGCTTGCTACTACTCTATTGGTGTGGCTAATTTTCTCTGGCATTTATAATTTTCTCTGGCCAAATTACTTTTCTTACTTGTGTGTCTAATTTTCTTTGGCAGCATTTATAATTTTCTCTGGCCACATTATGTTTATGTCTTGTGTCTAATTTTCTATGGCATATATATTTTGTTCAATGCTACCTTGTAATTTTCTCTGGGATTACAAGGTAATTTTCTCTGTCAAGGTAATTTTCTCTGTAATTTTCTCTGTTGCTACCTTGAAGAACCAATAAGCATCAAGATCAAGACACCAACTTCAAGGGTGATTTTCACTCAACTACAAGCTTAACATTTTCTCTGTCATTTTCATTGGATTATAATAACAAACCTATGATTTTCTCTATACTACAAAGAAAAGTCCAGAAACATGAATAGTGCAAAAAAAAAAAAATGAAAAGTGCAAAGAAAACATATCAGAAAACTTTGAAAAGTGCAAACATATAAAAACACAACATATAAGTCCAGAGAAATTTGTAATACTTATCATTTGTAATACAATCATATGATTTTCTCTGGACTACAAAGAAAAGTCCAGAGAAATTTGTGAACTTATGTTTATGTCTTGTGTCTAATTTTCTATGGCATATTTATTTTGTTCAATGCACCATTTCCTCAAAATTTCTCTGTCGTGTAATTTTCTCTGTCATGTTTATGTTGCTACCTTGTAATTTTCTCTGTTGTGTAATCATTGCTACCTTGTAATTTTCTCTGGGATTACAAGGTAATTTTCTCTGTCAAGGTAATTTTCTCTGTAATTTTCTCTGTTGCTACCTTGAAGAACCAATAAGCATCAAGATCAAGACACCAACTTCAAGGGTGATTTTCACTCAACTACAAGCTTAACATTTTCTCTGTCATTTTCATTGGATTATAATAACAAACCTATGATTTTCTCTATACTACAAAGAAAAGTCCAGAACCATGAATAGTGCAAAAAAAAAAAAAAAATGAAAAGTGCAAAGAAAACATATCAGAAAACTTTGAAAAGTGCAAACATATAAAAACACAACATATAAGTCCAGAGAAATTTGTAATACTTATCATTTGTAATACAATCATATGATTTTCTCTGGACTACAAAGAAAAGTCCAGAGAAATTTGTGAACTTATATTCACTTTCAATATAACAAAAACAAAAACACATTAACATCAAGAGACAAAAATATATTAAACACAAGCACATAAAAAAATCACAGAGAAAATCTGTTATGTTCACAAAACACTTAATTCAAAAAAAATTAAAAAAAAAAACAAAACATTTACTGCTCTATTGCTACGTCTGTAAATTTCTCTGCCTACTTACAATTTTCTCTGTGATTTTCACTGCACTACAAGTTTACAATTTTCTCTGTGATTTGAGTTCAATTATAGTAACAAACCTGCAATTTTCTCTGCACTACACAAAAAATGCAAAGTGAACAAAAAACAGAGCACAAAACGCAGAAAAACAGAGCACCAAAAAGGAACTCATAACCATGTTGACAGAGAATGAAAAAGCAACTCCAAAAATCAAAATCAACTCCATCGAAAATTCATCAATAATAGATAATGAAAAATTAACTTCAAAAATCAAAAAGAACAACACTGAGTTCGTCTCTCTCACATTGATCAAAACTAAAAACAAAAACCTAATTCAACACCTACACGATCAAATCAAATCAAAAATTGAAAACTTATCTATTTCAACTCCACATGAAATCAAATCAAACACAATGAACCAGATTTCAACTCCTACACGATCAATCAACACCTACAAACAACGAACATGATTTCAACTCGTACAGGATTTCAACACCTACAAACAACGAACAGGATTTCAACACCTACAAAACCCTAGAAAATCTCCACAAAAATCTGAATCGTCAAATTCATCCTCACGTAATCTCCCACAAAATATCAATATGATCTTTAGCTGCCAAATTGAAAACAACGTATATTATAAACAAGGGTAAGACAGGTATTTTACACTCTAAAATAACATTGAGGGACCTTAGGCTACAAAAGAACACATTGTGGACCTAATCCATTACTAAAAGTTGGATAGGGACCTTAAACCGATTTTCCCTTTTTTTATCTATACAACTCACGAATTAGTGATGAAAAAAGACTTAAATGTTAAATGAATTAAAATCTTGCAAGGAACTGTATAATTATATTAAGCCTCCGTTTGAGAAGTGGGTTGCCTTTTTGATTTTTTTGGCTATTTTAGCCTAGGATTAAAAAGTCTGGTTTGGAAAAGACTTTTAGATTTTTTAAATTTTTTATGAGAGAAAGAATGTAATGATTATGAACTGTATGTGATGTTTTATCTTATTGAGTTAAAAAATTTATTTTATTTTTTGTATCTATTTTAACAAAAATAGCCTTCAAACCAACTTCCCAAACAGAAGCTTAAAAGTTTAAGACTAATTGTAATTATTTTAAATCTTAGAAAAAAGAGTAATTTCCTTGTTTTGTATTTATTTATTCATTTATTATTATTATTATTAAAACTCTTGGCTGGGTAACTTATTAGGAGGGCAATGCAGTATGCACCACCAATCCAATCTGTCTGGTTCTGTGCAGTTGTTGGACTTTGGAGGATGACTTTTGGGATGTGCAGAGAGACTGCTCAGTCCTCCTAAGTCTGTAACTGACATTTCCTTCCTTTTTTTTTTTTTTTTTTTAATTATTTTTTTTTAATTCACTTTGTTTATCATGTAGTGGAAGGATATATGACAGTGATGTCACTTTAAACCCTTTTACATTTTTAAAAAAAAAATTAAAATTATTTTAAAATTATTTCTCAAACCATTTTTCATATGATATATGCTCTTTAATTAATTAACATTTCTGTGACATAATAGAGCTGCTTCTTCTATTAATAGAAATAGATATGTTGATAGACAACTCAATATATCTGTCAAGTAGTATTTAGTGTATTTGGTTTTAATTTTTTAAATTCAATTTTTATTTTTCTTATTTTCTAAAATTTTAAGTAATTTTTTTACTTTTTTAAATATACTTTACTTAGATGTGTATAAATAGTAAAATATTTGTGAAAAAATATTTTAAAAAATTAATAAATACACAAAAATATGAAAAATTGACTAAATTTTTGTATTTTTGGTATTTAGTAAAAAAAATTTAAATTTTTTTCACAAATATTATACTTTTTAAGTATATTTATGTTATGTATGTCTATTAAAAAAAATTACTTAAAATATTAAAAAAATCAGTGAAAATAAAAAAAAACGAAAAATGAAAAAGTGAATTTTTTAAAAATGTGAATACTGAAATTGGAAACCAATCGTGCTGATTGTTTCTCGGCATCACAGTAATCTGCAAGAGATGCCGATGCTGAAGACTCACTATGTGCTCTATGCATTGAAGAATAGGTTTAATCTTACCAAGGGACTATGGAGATTCAAACTCAATCACTAAAGGATGAAATATGAGTTTTTACTATTAAACCAATCACTTATTTATTGGTGACAGAACTCCAAACTGGATGTCCAACAACCCTAGTTTAACTAAAATAGCAATGCAAGAAGTACATAATTGATCACATAATAGTTTGCAAAAAATATATAAAACAATAAAGCTATATCCACCAATTAATACACTAACTAGTGTACCAATTGATGATGTGACATAATTTAAAAGATATTTAGTATTTGTAATTTATATGATGAATGCGATCTATAATAATGTCACTAGTTCGTATACTAATTAGTACATATAGTACCACCGATATTAAAAAGGTTAGTATTAAATTTTTAAGGTAAATTATAAACATGTCTTTTGAGATTTGTTTAAAATATGATTTATCTTCTATAATTTTAAAAATTACATCCCGTCTCTTTAAATTTCTAATTGTATAACAAATGATCTATTTTATTAATAAATCATTAAGTCAATTAATAATTTTTATGACATTATAAATATATTTCAATTAATAATTCTGATGTTTTATTGTTGCGTTAGAGAGTAGTTAGAATTTTTATTTATTTTTATTAATTCTATTAAATAAAAAAATTTAACAATGGGCTATTTATAATTATAAAAGCACAGAAAGAAATCTGTATTTTTAGCAAATATTAAGAAATGTATTTATTATTTACTCTAGATTTAATTATAAAGGGTTCCAATTCAAATCAAATCTCAGTCTATCAATTTATTTTTTTGTGGTTTATTATGAGTTTCAGGGTTAACTAAAGCATGCATACATGCATATTATTCCAAAATCAACTAAATTAAAATATAAAAAATAAATAGAAATATAATGTCATTGATATTCATCTAAAGTGTTATATCTAAAATAAATTCAAACCCTACACTGCATTTTATGTATTTTTTGTGTTTTAATTTTATACATGTAGAACTATTGTGACTAAAATTATAATAAAATAGTTAAAGATGCTACTAGACTTTTACATGGACACATATAATGGGAGCTTTGATTATAGTTCTTATATATTAGTATATCATTGCTTTCAATTTCTGCTTTTATTTTTCAAAAAACATAGAATTGAACTTTTTTATGGGAATTATTTTTCTAAAATAACCTATTTTTAAGAAACACCACAAAGTTGATTTTAAAATTTCCAAAACTATTTTCATGTAAAAGTAAAAACGATATGAGAACGATATATATGTCTTCAAACTTTCAATTATTCATTTTAAAAAACACAAAATAAAAAATAAAAAATAAAGAAAAAAACACAATCAAATAGGTAACTTTTGTCATATACCTCAACTTTTTTTTTTTGGGTTCCCGATCAAAGCACTACATTTTCCCTCCAAACTAAAACAACAATGTTAGGCTTCCCGAAACGAAACTAAAACAACAATGCTAGGCTTCCCGAAACGAAAACCAATCGTGCCAGTTGACAAACTAGTCGATCGACCCGATTTTGAAAAAGTATGTCATACCTAGACTTCACTGTAAAACTAATCCAAATATATGGTAACTAATTTACTTTCTAAATTCTTAACTTGTCCTCCTAACCATCAATCTAAATGCATTTCATCAATCGGTACAATTTTAAAAAGTTTCTCATACCTACACTTACTGTAAAACTAATCCAAATATGATGCTAACTAATTTACCAACAATGCTTCCGACCCCAGTACGGACTCCCCCCCCCCCCCCCAATGCCACGTGTCGACCTGGGGTTGGCTAAAAAAAAAAAAAAAAAACAAAACAAACAGTTTTTTTTGCCCAATCACGAACGACCCCCAGCACCCTCAGCTGGGGGTCTAAGTCATTTTTGCTAATTTACTTTCTAAATTCTTAACTTGTCCTCCTAAACCATCAAATCTAAACGGGCTTAACTAAAGTTGAAATATAGACATTAATCATAACATTTATAATAAAAAAAGAAATACATCAATTTTAGCTTATGCTAGGCTCAAGGCAGTAGTAGGTCTTCACCCTATAACAAAAAAAGCAGTGCACTACTACTATCTCCAGACCACCACCCAACTCATCCATGGTAAAAGACCACCACCCCATCTTTTCTGGTTTCTCTCTCTCTCTCTCTCTCTCTCTCTCATATGCTGAACAAGAATCAAATCCATGCACCTAGAGAGATCAAAAAAAGTAAACTAGGGAATGCTGCACTAAGCCCCAGAATCCATAATTTAAGGGTGTTTCAGCTTTAGAATACTTCTTTTCTTACAATGGAGTTCGTACATGAGGAGATAATAAAAGCATCTCCATAAACCCATTGGGATGGTTGCAATTGGTTTCTTTATTATTATTACATTGATTATAGAGAGAACATAGCATATAACAACACAACACATTTAAAATGAACCTCTTGCCCAAAATAACAAAAGCATGTTGTTGAAGAAACGAATCCATTTGATTCACCCAACAAAACAAAACACAAATTTGGATTCTGATTCTCTTTACAATAAGGTATCATATGCCTATATATACTCTGAATGCGATCGCATAGTTTTGTTTCCACTGAAAATCCAAACCTTATTCTAATAATACGATTAATCTATGCAATACATAATATAGCATGCAGTGATTTCAGGTCTGCTTACATGCAATAACTAGGTTCCACAATGAACAAGGTTTATGTGTGTTTGATCAGTTAACAAGCTAACTCAAGAACACTATCCTGATCATAAATACAGTTTTCTCAGGTAGACAGACTTGTAATTCAACACATTACCAACAGAACAATCTTAAACCCTAGAGATATATTTCAAGTCATTCATAATTGGGTAAACCTAAAGATAATTTTCGATGAGTTGGTATGTTATATTCCAGCCAAAATAACAATTGGGTAAACCTAAAGTTAATTTTTGATGAACTGGTACTTCATATTCCAACCAAAAAATCTATGCATGCGCTTGGAAGGGAAAGACTAGTGCATTGGTTATCTAGAAATAAGATACATTTGCCTGCTTTAATACCAAAAATATCTGATTCCTAAACAGAAACTTGAAAGAAAACCAAGAATACTGCCGAGTGTACTATTGAGTCTGCACAGCTCAAGAACAAGAACTCACAGCTGCCACAGCACAAACAGGTGCAGGTGCATTGTACTCACCTGAAGCCTAAAGGAGCAGATGATGACTTATCAAGATTAGATCTTAGTTTACATAATTACAGCCGTAATTGTAATGGTGGTTATAACAAACACAAGTGTGATTCATTCAATAACAAATAGACTTCACTATAGTAGAATGCAAGAATCGACAACTCTAATTGCCTAGTTCCATAGTCAAATAATGCAATATCCTGAAGTTCATGCTAGCTAGCTAAACATTAATATGGAATGAAATTCATACAACTGTACGATAACTACCAAATACACTGAAAGGGAACGTAAATTTTCACCTAGGACTGATGACCGTCCTGTGTTCATGATAAACAGTCCCACAACTTAGGCAACTCTAATGTTTCTCAACTGAGACATAAAAAAGCCAGATAATCTTTCCTTAACAAGAAGCGGGAATGACAACACCAAGTTTATAACTTATCAGCATTTTGTCTACAAATGGTATCAATACCTTATTAACAACAAAGCTAGCCTATCCATTGCATTACATCTACTCAACAAAGCTAGCCTATCCATTTTGCAAGGCAATTAACATCTTAGAACCACAGTGACAAAAATGTAACAACCAATATATGCATACAATACAGACTTAAAAACAAGGAGCTACAAGAAAGTATCAGTATCATCATCACAAGAATTCTTTATCTGTGACTTGACAAGCCACCAAGATTTAAAAAAAAAAAAAAACAAACGAGAAAAAAAGAAAGAGTAATAATAAAAAAACTCAACCTGCTTAAGACTAACATTTGAAACTTAATGGAAGGAGTCTCTTACTCAACATTTGATCGGTTATTTTCTCAGTATTTGAAAAAGAGCAAGCAGTTGCAACAAATCACCACAATAAAAGGAGTATTCTCTCTGATCAGAGAAATTTAAGCTGTGGACATTGCGGAAGGTCTAACCACATCAATTTCAATCCCCTAAAGGAACAGTCCAAGAACGGTACATGCTTAAGTTTTACTTTAACTTTTGACAAATTTTATGGGTTCACACACACCCCCAGCTGAAATTCACATAATAATTTTAAAAAAAAAATAGAATAAAATTGAAGGAAAACAAATGAATTGCAAACACAAGGACAAAAAAGAAACTGAAAGGAAAAAAGTAATGAGAAAGGGAAAGAAAAATGAGAAGGGAAAAGAAACAAGAAAGGAAGAAATAAAGAACAAACTTACATAGGAATAGTAAAAAGGGGGTTTAATAGAATTGGGTTGTTTTAATTTATTCAGTGAGTCGGCGTTGTAGAATAGGTAAGAGTCAATACCTCTGAAACCTTTGGTGGGACCTCATTTTGCTAAATATGCTTATAACTTTTTCTTACTCAAGCAGATGCCCTGACAACTACGCATGTCATTGATTGATTGAATTTTCCATCTAAATATCTATGAAGATGAAAAATCCTACTTCAAACATAAGTTGCTGATAATAACTATACCTTCCAGATGTTGAAAATTCTTTAACTTCAGTTGCAACAAGAAGTTATTCTCCTTGGTTTTAAATCTGAAGAAAATTACAGCAGTAGACACAAAAGAATTTGGCAAGGAGGTGAATTGAGCTAGATCAATTTAACATCTGTTCAGATCAACCATTTTGTGATTAAAATTAAATAAAAAAAGACACTTCACAATGGCATATAGTGGGTATATTCAAACATACACAAAAAACCATGCACCAGCAGATATCCACATGAAGAAAATATGGTAATTATTTCGAGTAAAGTAATTTGTAACAATAATGCAAAATAAGATAATTAAATCAAAGAAAAGAAATAAGATAATTTGGATGTCCTAAACTCCTAGACTTGAAACATACGTAAACTGCTTATGACCAACCAAACTCCCTAATTACCTCAATCATCTGCCCTCTAAACAAGTTTTCTCACTTATCTGAATCTCTTTCCTAAATGATATCTAACCAATGATTGAGAGAGAGAGAGAGAGAGAGCTTGTGATATTAATTACAATGTCAGTTTTTTACACAAGATAGAGGATATTTGTGCCTATCTCCAATATACATGTGAGGTACAGCACATGCAAGTTTGAAAAGAAACTGAAATGCAAGTTTAAATGCGGAAGTGTATGGTGTCATCCCATGACTATGCAGCAAGAAAAGCAACTGTAGGGCTGCCCTTGTAACATATGTTACAAAGACATTGTAATTTTATTAAATAGTTTAAGAACATGTTTGCTGAACAGATGACATGAACCAAAATATGCAATATAATTAATAAACTATGTCAGACTCTTGTAAAAATAAAGACACCCAAAAAAGGACAGCAATGGAGTGGTGGAAAAAGAAAAGCTGAGCAAGCACTACTCAACAAACAAAACATTATTTAATCGAAATAAGTCAACAATTGTAGACAAGATTGTTAGCCAAAAAGTTAATTGACATGGTATTGCAGCATCTCAAGTGGTAAAATATCATTACAATACAATCAAGCATCGTGAGTAGGAAATATTCCGGTAAGTAATGTGAGGGCCATATTGATGACAACAACAAAAAAATAAAAACCCAGCATGATTGAATAAAACACACTGTATATACCTCAAAAGTGGCATTTTTTTCCAATACATTGCATCTATATGAACAAGATGGGAGAAAAACAATACAAACCAGCAACAACTAAGAACACATATGCCATGGATCAACAAAACCAAAAGCAAGAGCATTATGTGTTCATCAAATGTGCATGAGATTGCAAGGTTGCCAATATAACAAAATTGTTATAAGAAAGTTGAAAATGACATCCATGTAATGCTTTTCCTCCTTCAGGCAATATATGATGGTGACATTACATCTACTATCCAAACTAAGCTCATACTGTAAGCATAAGTTGAAGAACACAAAAATCAAACACAAACCCAGACAGAATAAATAAATGGACAAACAAGCATTTCTAAAAGTGTCCTACTAGTAAATCTCGTAAAATTTTTATCTATTCATGTGTTTTCTATGTCCGCTTTTGTATTTGGTTTTTGTGTTTCCAAAATTGTTAAAAGTCTGATGCAGCTATCTTACATGAACTCTTCAAAATAAATTAAATATCCGTTTTGGACACATGACACTTGGAAATGGTGTGGGATGTGTCTGATATTTTTCATTAGACACTTCTTATATACTATTTATATTTAACACTATCATTATATGTATATATTGTTGTATAATTGCTATAAAATGAGTTAAAATACCTTTTTAACATTATATGTTACGTGTAACACAATTTTATCTTACATAACAAATTAAAAATATGACTCTTTTCACTGAGTCCACCCATTCTTAAATTTGAGGTTCGATGAGTCTAAACTTTAGATATGCACCTGTACCGGACACATGTTCCCGAGTCCATCTAATATAAGAAAGCAGCACAATACAAGAAGGATGAATCTCCCATTTAACATGTTCCCGAGTCCATCTAACATAAGGAAGCAGTACAAAACAAGAAGGATGAAACTCCCATTTAACTTCTGGTTGATGATGAACCTAACTAAACAAAGCATAGAAATCAAACCAGAAAGGAAATAACAGATTTGATGTATTGAGTACAATGGTTGGAACTATGAACATGAAATCAATATTGTACTGGTTAGTAAAGAAATGAAAGAACATATATTTAACAAAAGAGAAAGAAAAGAAAGAAAAAAAAAAAAAAAAAGGAACGAATATATAATGAATAATTCAAAATGTCTAATCAAAGCGTGAAATAATGTAACATGCAAGACAAAATGGCAGCACAATAAAGATAGGCTCATGCCACAGTACCCGATGATGAATAATACTTTAGACTGTAGATTTGACCTTTAAATAAACAAAACTCTTGATGAACATCAAGGCATGGAAAAGGAATAAAAACCAGAAAAGGAAGCCAAATGCTATACATATACTCAATTAAAAAGATTTTCATTTCGTGATAAAAAATGGTTGGAAAATTTTTAAAGATGGTATATTTTAAATTAAAAGATGGTTAGAAATTTTTTAAAGATTATATTAACATGATAATTATAGACGGTTGATTTTAAATTTTCTAAGCAATCTTATGAAATGAAATGGGAATCTCCATTTCATCTATACCATAGAATAGAGAGGATCAAAATCTAGACCTACACCACGCAGTTCATAAAAAAAGACCCATTTCATGATCTATACTTATGACAAATCTACATAAAAAATTCTTGCTTATAAATTTAAAAATAATTAAGTATTGAAACTAACAATGATATTGTTTTCGATTTTGATGATGTGCTATCATTCCATTTAAGATAGCACTTTTATAGCAAATGATGATCATCTCCTTGATGATGATGATAAATAAAGACAAATTGAAATGAGGAACAAGAATCTATATCAATACCAAGACATATGTTAATAAAAATTAAAATAAGCTCCTAAAGCAAAAATTTATAGCAACCCTATTGATAATTAGTAGAGACAAAAGAAGAGAAAATTAGACAACAATGTAGTAATTAATATTCATTTTCAGTCTTTGCCCATATTATCAGTTTATTTGGTTACCATAGCTTGAACCTCCAAGAAATCCTCCACCACCGGGCGCCGCGTAGACGTCGGAGGGGTCGAGAATTGGTGACGACGACGAAGCCCCATTCCTTCCTCCACCACCGCCACCCCCATTACCACCACCACCACCACCCAAATGCAGTTCTGATATATCAGGAAACCCATCTCTTCCTTCTTCCCCTTGATCATATAAAAATCCTTTGAAAACATGTCCACCTATTTTGACAACAGCTTGATATGCATACTCATCTTCACCATCATCAACCGCAGTGACTCGAACACACTTGAACACAGCTGGGGCTCGTAATTGTCCCGGCAATCCCTCTTTAAAACTCGCATCTATGTAAACAGTTCAACTTGCCCAATTCAATACAAAACATAAAATACATAGATTTACACATAAAAAAATAAATAAATAATAAATAAGTGTTGGATTTCAAACCTTGGTGACTAGAACTAGTATCGAAGCTTCGAGGAGGAGTGTTGGAAGTGGAAGTATGTGAAGTTGTGGTGGTTTGTGAATTAATGAGTCTAGGTTTCTTAGCACCGGAGGTGGAACCGGAAGACCCGGCGGTGGCGGCGGCTGCAGCAGCCATAAGCTGGCGTTCACGGCGGCGAGAGGCCGGAACCCAAGTGCTCTTGACGTGTGTTGCACAATCAAAACCTCTACTTTTGCAACAAGTTCTACATCTGCGATGAGTACAGTCTTTTTTGGCCTGGTTTCCACAGTCTTGGCATGTGGTGGCGGAGCTCGATGAGGCCGACCCACCACCAATTCCAGTACCAGTCCCTGTGCCAGTTGTTCCAGTCTGAGTTTGCATAAAATTTGACGGACTAGTGTGATCGAGAAACATGGGTTTCTTGAGATAATTCGAGTGTTGTTGCTGTTGCTGCTGCTGCTGCTGCGATTGTTGGCTTTGCCAAAACTGAATTCCACTACTACTTCTACAACGATTGTTGTTGTTCAACACATCTTCATCGGGGAGACACGGCGTGGCGGTGAGGAGAGGGATGACGCCCACTCCGACGCCCAGAGCGGTGGCGGCCGCGGCGTTGGAAGCGTTAATTGCGTGATGATGATGGGGATCGGAGATGATGGGTTCATTGCTGTTGTTGTTGTTGTTATTGTTGTGGTGGTGGAACGATGAGGCGGGCGCCACAACAAACACGTCTCGGAGACCCACCATCCCCATCTCTGGCGGAAGGCCGTAATTGATTTGATGGTGGCGTGTGGTGGCGGAAGACCACATTCCGCCGCCACCGCCACTGCCTCCACCGGCGGTGGTGGATGCGGATCCACCACCGGCGGTGGGCCCGGCATTGAAGCCGAGGGAAAGGTCTTCAGCAGCTCGGCCAGAGGTAGAAGACGAAGCTACCCAGTCTGCAAAAGCACCAGAATCTGAAGGCAGCCTCCTGGTAGCCACAACTGCAGACTCTCTCTGATAACAAATTCCAATTCCAATCTTTATATATATCTCTATATATATTTATATATACAGAGAGACAAAACTCTGAAAGAAAATCTTTAAATCTTGGGGAAAAAAAAAATTAACTATTTATGTAGGTGTTATGTAAGTGGGGTCTCTGAAATTCTTTCAGAAGAAAGATTTTTAGAGAGAGAGAGAGAGAGGAGGGGAAGATCTTGTGGGATGACTTTCTCTTTCTTTCTCACTGTGTATATATCTATGTATATATATGTCTCTCTCTCTCTAATTACTACTGTTGGTATACAGAGACTGTTGGGTCTGCTTCTGTTGTTGAGCTACTACTACTACTACTGTCAATTGGCTTTTCTGATGAAAAAGTTTCTTTGAGAGAGAGAGAGAGAGAGAGAGAGGGGACTACTGAGCTTCTTGGCCAGTGATAACAGAAGGGTGAGAGAGAGAGAGAGAGTGGAAAAAATGTAATAACGACTCTTCTACCCTTTCCTCTGTATTTTCTCTGCTGTTATCGTTGCCGACCTTTCTCTCTCATCACCATCATCGTCTTCTTCTTCTTCTTCTTCTTCTCTGAGCTTCTTTATCTCCCTCTTCTCTCACTCTCTTGCTTTTTATCTCTCTTGTTTAGAAAGCGAAACTGAGGTGGGTTCCTCTCTACCTCTCACTTGTCTCTCTCTCTCCAATAATAATCTCACTTAACTATAGTTAGGGAAAGGAGGAGTATAAAGACTTTTGTTCTCTAGTTTTTGTAATTTTATCGAGGCCCTAAAGTCACATGACACCTCTCCTTCATTTGGCCAACTTCTCCTCTCCCCTCTCTTCATCTCCTGCACTAATTTTCACTCTTCCAAAAGCGCGTGAACACGTCCTAAAAATGAAAGGATTTAGTTAACACGTCTATAACAGTTCATCAATTCATTCATTAAATTTAAATTTAAATTTGATAAAAAAATAATTTTTTCTTACTTTTTTATTAGATGAATATCAAAAGAAATTTTATCAAATTAAGGATGTATGGTACCTTTTATCAGTTCACTGTTTATAATAGTTGGATTTGTGGCACTGAAGGTCTCCGGATGATCACCTCTTTGTAAAAGTTTATAAAAAAATTACACTGATCAATTAATTGACCGCACATCTACCCAATTGGTTGATATTTTGATCTAAGCTCAAAATTCTTCAGTGGGGCACTTGATATTAAATGAAGATTTTAGTCAAATTTAGTGGAAAAAAAAATATGTTGTTAGAGATGCTCTAACAAATTCTTTTAAGGCCTCATTTGAAAAGTTGGCTATTTTAATTTTTAACTATTTTTATTAAGCTAAAATATTTATATTTGAGAAGAGAGTTAGATTTTTTTGTAATTGAATATGATATTTGTGAAAAAAATAAAATAATTATGAGTTTGATATGATATTTTGGCTCATTTTAGAAAGTGAGTTAAAAACCACTTTTCAGTTTTTAACCCACTTTCCTCTCTCACAAAAAAATCAAAAAGTAATTTTTAATCATCTTCTCAAAACACCTATTTGTCTTATTGACTATTTTAATTTATTTTGCCTCCGTTTGGGAAGTGGGTTGGCTTTTTGACTTTTTGGCTTTTTTGACTATTTTAGTCTGGCAAAAAAGCTTGGTTTGGGAAGGACTTTTTGACTTTTTTTGTGAGAGAATAGTGTAATGATTATGGGTTGGATGTGATGTTTTGTTTTTTGTGACTAAAATAGTCTATTTTATCTTTTGTGACTAAAGTAGCCAAAAAAACTCACTTTAATTCTTCCCAAACAGACTTATATATCTTTTTATAGATTTTAGCAACCAAAAAAAAACCCATTGTTTGCTTCCCAAACAATTGCAAATGAAAAAGAAAGATAGTGTGTGAAATAATTATATTTTATTTATGTTTTTATTTTTTTAATGGTAAACTACCAATATATCATAATAGTTAGATTTAATTTCTATTAAATCTTATTGAAAATAAGTTTTATTAAAATCGTCGCTAAAAATAATTTTGTAAAACTTTTTTTTTGTATATAATGCTAAAAATTGACAATTAGTGACTTTTTTGTCACGATTTTTATAAATTGTTGCTAAAACTTACAATTAGTCACATTTTTTTGTGATGAATTTTTCAAACTATCGTTGAAAGTTAAAAATTAGTGACTTTTTGTGATTTTTTAAAATGTTGCTAACTTATAATTAGCGACATTTTTTGTGACAATTTTTCAACTGTCGTTGAAATTAACAATTGGTGACGCTTTTTAATAGTATTTAATAAAAAATGTCATTAGTTCTCACAGAACCTATTAAACAATAAATCTACCTATTAGGACCTATACGTAAACCTCTCAAATTTTTATATAAATCTGTGCTAGGGACTTCAAATGAATTACCAAATATTCTACCAAACCTCTCACATAAGTGTGAGACTCACACAAATCACACAATATGGGTCCCATGTGGGTCCCATACCCATGTGAGACATTTGGTAAAACTTTTGGTAGAATTTTTGGGACCTTTAACATTTTTGTTGAATATATATTACATGATGCATTCCCCCTTGAAAGAAAATTCAATGTACAATGTACATCGTACCTAATCTTAATACAAATTTACATAAATTTTAATAAATTTATATTTAACTTACATAATTTTATGTTAGAGTTACATATATTGCCCACCAAAACATTTCCCTACACTCTTATATGTGTATAAAAATTTTAAATTTCTTTTCAAGCTGGCTAAAAGGACATTCATTAATAAAATGCATTATAAAATAATCTATATATTTATAAGTTGAATTTTTCGCAAGTGTTAGACCATCTCCAACGCTTCACTAAACTTAGCATCAAATTTAAAATTTGGTGAAAAAGTCACTTTTTTGAACTCCAACAGTTTCACCAAATCGATATCAAATCGAGAATTCACCAAACCTTTCACCAAAATGAGAACATGCGCAGCATTTCACCAAATCACTGTTCCTGACCGTTGGGGGAGATCAACCGGTCAACCAGCCGGTTGACCAACCGGTCGACCACTAAAGGATTCAAACAGTTCAAAAAAAAAAGTTCAAACAGTTATAAAAAAAAAAAATTTGCCTTATCGGTCAACCGGCCGATCGACCAACCGGTCGTCCCAGAAAAAGGTTCAGACAATTCACTGAAAAGGTTCAAACAATTCAAAAAAAAAAATTGCCTTTACCGGTCGACCAACCGGTTATCCCGGCGCAGATTTGATGAAAATTTGATTTGATGAACCATTGGAGCCCTCTGTATTAGAAAGAGAAAAAAGTCACTTTTTTACTCAGATTTGATGAAAATTATGATGAATCGTTGGAGATGCTCTTAAGAGTTTGTTTGGTATCTTTTCAAATAAGTTTAAATAAATGCATTTATTTAAGTCACGTCAATTTATTTTTCTTTATATCTTTTTGTAAAAAGTTAAAAAATATACTTGTTTAGATCATTCTAAACAATTTCTAAATATTAGGTTTAGTTTCTCTCAAATTGTCATCTCAATTTGAAAAAACATTTCTATTTGGTAGACCTATTTTGTGACCGATTATGGTGATCTGAACCGTACATTTTAAGGCTCATGGAGAATATTAATGTAAAAAATAAAGATGATTGGATATCGGTAACTATATGTTTGAATTATATATTTTTTTAATATATCCATATAAAAAAATCAAGATAATTGGATATCGATAATTATATATTTAAATTATAGTTATTTCTAAAAAATAAAAGAGAAATATAATTTTAATAATAGCCATTAATTTTTTGTAATACAAATTTAATTTAAATATATAGTTACTAAAATCTGATCATCTTGATTTTTTATATGAATATTTTATTCAACAAGTCATAAAAAGTTAATGATTCGGATCACTGAAAATTAGTTTCAAAATGAATCTACTAAATCTAAACATTTTCCTAAGTTGAGATGTTCAACTTGAGAGAAGTCAAACTCTAAATATAAATTAGAAAGAATTTGAGGCGTTTGGTTTGATAAATGTTTATTTTGTAGACCCTCCATTCATATCATTCATGAAAAAAATTAAGTATATCTGATATTACAATTTTTTTTTTTGTTTTATAGCTTGTCTTAAAAAAATAGGTGACTTATTATATAAAATAAAATTAAAAAAATTCATATTTTTTAAAACAAATACAATAAAATAAAAGTAGTATGATTAGCAGATTAATTTAATTTCTTTTATAAATAATATATATATAAAATTTTATATAATAAACGATACGAATTATTCAAATGAGATTTGTGGTAGGCTTTAGGGGCCTCAAATTCTCTCAATTTCAACTTAAGAAAAAACTGGTGTATAAAAATTGGTCCCGTTTAAAGGTAAGAAAATAAGATAAATAATAAAGTCATTTGTAACATTTGCTATTTCTAATTAAATTATCCTAACTGTATACAAGAAAGCCTACCAAAAAAAAAAAAAAAAAAAAAAGTCGGGTAAATTACGTTTTGCCCTTTTTTATATTTATTAATCTTCTTATTTTGATCTTCAAATTATTATTATTATTATTAAATTATTTTTTTCACTTTGACTATTCATGTCTTTACTTTTTTCCACTTTACTTGAAAAGTTAATTTATGTTTAAAATTAGACAAAAAATAACATAATAATTTTTATATAAAATAAAAAATATATTATTATATTAGAATTTAAGTTTATTTTAAAAGTTTGAGCTATATATAATAAAATATTTTTATGCCGCATATGTGACTGTCAATGTGTCATTTTCTATTTAATTTTAAACATAAATTAACTTTAAGAGTAAAGTGGAAAAAAAAAACCTAAAAGATGAAGGGTAAAAAAAAAAAAATTGGAAAATGTTTGAAATGATTTTATTTTTTTTTTTTGTTTTATAGTTTGTCTTAAAAAAATAGGTGACTTATTATATAAAATAAAATTAAAAAAATTCATATTTTTTAAAACAAAACAATAAAATAAAAGTAGTATGATTAACAGATTAATTTGATTTTTTTTTATAAATAATATATATAGAAAATCTTATAAAATAAACGATATGAATTATTCAAATGAGATTTGTGGTAGGCTTTAGGGGCCTCAAATTCTCTCAATTTCATCTTAAGAAAAAACTGGTGTGTAAAAATTGGTCCCGTTTAAAGGTAAGAAAATAAGATAAATAATAAAGTCATTTGTAACATTTGCTATTTCTAATTAAATTATCCTAACTGTATACAAGAAAGCCTACAAAAAAAAAAAAAAAAAAAAAATCGGATAAATTACGTTTTGCCCTTTTTTATATTTATTAATCTTCTTATTTTGATCTTCAAATTATTATTATTATTATTAAATTATTTTTTTCACTTTGGCTATTCATGCCTTTACTTTTTTCCACTTTACTTGAAAAGTTAATTTGTGTTTAAAATTAGACAAAAAATGACATAATAATTTTCATATAAAATAAAAAATATATTATTATATTAGAATTTAAGTTTATTTTAAAAGTTTGAGCTATAAATAATAAAATATTTTTATGCCGCATATGTGACTGTCAATGTGTCATTTTCTATCTAGTTTTAAACATAAATTAACTTTAAGAGTAAAGTGAAAAAAAAAAAAACCTAAAAGATGAAGGGTAAAAAAAAAAAATTTGAAAAATGTTTGAAATGATTTAAATAAATATATTTTTTTGCTTTTTAAAAATATATATATAAAAAATAAAAAAAAATAATGCAACTCAAAAACAACAAATAAAAGATAAAAAATATGAGTCATACAAAATAGTCCCCTAGAGTTGTACTTTCGAAAAATCTAACAAAATCATAACTTCGGCAATAAATTTAGCTACACACGCCGAATAGTCTAAGAGCATCTTTATTGATATTTTAAAGCATCTGTAATGTTTCATCTTCTGTTTCATTAAACAAAATTGCTAGGAATATTTATAATATTACTAATAATTTTACTAACATTCTCACAAGGCGCGCAAGTTTCAATAAGATCAATCATCATTTGATATGGGACTCACATTAACTCGTGAGTGTGTTGTAAGATTGTTAATAAAATTGTAAGTATCCCTAGTATTTGTCTTCATTAAATGTAAATTTAATAAAAAAAATACAATTTTGGTGCTAAATGTTAATATCAAACTAGTATTAAATTAAGAATTATTTAAACTTTGCATCAAATTGAGGATGGTTGGAACTTTTATCAAATTATTGTAGATAGCCGTTGGGACCATACACCGAACGACTGGTCAATTGTTCGATCGGTTGTCCTGTCGAATAACCTCTTCCTTGCTTGGACTTCTTGTAAATTTACACTAACCGGTCAACTAGCCGAACATCCTCCCGATCGACCGGTAGTTTGATAATTTTTTTTTTTATTAAAACACTCAATATCAAATGAAATTTTTATTCAAATTTAATAAAAAATAATCAACGTCGGAATTATTCTTATAGAACAATTTCAAAAGATAAATTATATGACTTTGCAAAAAATCTACTCTACGGACACGCCAAACATCATGTTGAAAATGTGATAATATTATTTATGGTAAGGTAATTAAGTTTTTGTTTTAAAAAATAATATTTGTCATAGGATCTATTTCATCATATTATGTTATTTTATAAATATATTCACATACAAAATACATTTATATATGCTGGATCGATCATTATTTTAAAAATATTTTGGTTCATCATAACACAGAAAAATTACATGATACAAAGTGAAAATTTTATTAAAATATGAAAGTAATATATAATACCTCATTACTTTAGTGGTTATATTTGTAGCACCTAACATGCAAGGGTTATACTATTATACAATATACTCCAAATTGTTTCTCTTATTTTTAAAGTATTCCCAAAAGAACAATGTGAAAGGAATTTTACAATATAAAAATAAAAATAACAATGATTTAAACCATTAAAAAATACATCACTAATAGCACTAATGCATTGGGAATGACAAAAAAAAAAGGCATAGAAAGTGAGCAGGGCCCACTGTCACATCATATTAGTGTTCCCCCTAGTGCTCCATTTTTAGTGCTCTCAAACATTTTTCAAATAAAAAACATAAATGCATGCGCTTATTCATGTAGGGAAGTGATTGAGACCCCCTCCAATCATCACCCTCACACACACGTTGAGGGTGGTGATTGGAGGAGAAGGAAAAAAGAAAAAAGAAAAAAAAAATTGGTCAATCAGAGAGAGAGGGGGTCAAAAGGGGTGCCTCCTTGAGGGGTTCCAACTCATTTTCCATTCATGTATTGGGCAGTGTTTGTTTTCAAAGTTTGATTGGGTAAGAGCGTGAGTCTGTTAAGATTGAGTGAGAGGATTAATAGTGATGGTATTAGATTAGAGATACAAAATAAATTGTGTTTATTTGTATAGTAGTATAGTACTATTAGTTAATTGAGATTACAACCGTGCTGGGGACCCCCAGTGGGGGTGACCCCAGCACCCCCACTCCACATGGGGCTCTGTGATTGGTGGATAGGAAAAAAAAAAAAAAAAAAAAATTCCAGCCAATAAGAAAACACTGGGGGTCACTGAGGGTTTGAAAAACTGGGGGTGCCAATCATTTTTGTTGAGATTGAATATATAAATTTATATAAAAATCATTAATCAAGGAAATTTTGTTGTTTTTTTTTTGTAAAGTAGGAGTATAATAGTAGTTTCACCTCTAATAAAATGAGAAAATCTAATGTACACACTCTTAAAAGGGATGTTCATATGCATATCTAATTATGTCATTTTTTTTTAGCCATAATTAATTTTTTCTTAGTGAAATATTTTTAATTTTCTCAGTCATAATTAATTTTTTTTAGTCATAATTAGTTATGGTATTATTTTAATTATGATTAATGAAATATTTAGTTATATCTCATGTTGTATTTAATTATGATTTATTTATTTATTTATTTAATTATTTATTTTTTATAGTTATATCTCATATTGTGTTTAACTATGTCATTTTCTTTTTTAATTATAAGATGGATATGGTGCATACCATTTGAAAATTATTTTGGGTTCTTTGCTTTTGGACTTATACCTAAAATCATTTGGAAAGATGGAAAAAAAGTTAATTTTTTACTTTTTTTCAAAATTATTTTTATATATTGTCACATCAGTACACAAAGAGTTGGATTGACTATATTACCCTCATGAAATTATGTGAAATTACAAATTTACTTTAGTTCTCTTTCATACATGGAAGGGTATTTTCATAATTTTAAAAATTGACTATTTTCAACTTGCTAAATGATTTTTTGCTCAAATAAATTGACTTTTGACTTGAAAATAAATCAAAAATCAACTCTTTTTTTTTTGGGGGGGGGGGGGGGGGGGGGAGTGTGTACCATAGATCCATAGTATTTTCCTAATAAAATTAGATTGTAAAACCCAATCTCCCATGGAATTCCCACCTTGGAGAAGATTTATAGTCTTATTGAAAGTTTGATGTCATTGTTGCAAAACAAAAAGATGATTGATGTAAGATCCACCAGATTGTTACTCCAATCCCATTACCATTTTTTTTTTTTTTTTTTGGGGGTAAAACTAGAGCTTAGAATTAGGCTTCGTTTGAGATGTGGGTTGACTTTTTGATTATTTTAGTTTGAGACTAAAAAGTATCGTTTAGGATAAATTTTTTGACTTTTTTAACTTTTGTGAGAGAAAAAATAAAATGATTATAATTTAAATGTGATCTTTTGTCTTATTACGTTAAAAAATTTATTTTGATTTTTTGTGACTATTTTAATGAAAAAATCCCATTTAATTTATGCCAAACGAGACCTAAATAAAACGCAGTGGTACATAAGGAAAAATGCTTGGGAGCACTAGTGCTCCCACTAATTAGGTGGCAGTGGGTCCCCCATTAATGATGTGATATTTTGGTCTTAGAGTTGTATTTTTTTTTTTTTTACTTTTTTAATACATTAGTACTATTAGTGGTGATATTTTTAATGGGATGAATCATTGTTGGGTACATAAGTGTGGATAATAAGTACCCCATAGATCAAGTAATAGTTGATTACATACACAAGAAAGAGGGTTGATAAACACTTGAAACCCTTCAACACCTGACCATGATTTGCCATCAGATCCGCACAGGCATTGGCTTCACGATAGATAAGCTTTGTGAATCGCAGGTATCGCATGAGCCGATTTTGAGAATCTCATTACCTTCGGAATAAAACAAACAAGACCTTGGAGATATATATGTAGGTGAAAATATAGTAGAGACAAAAAAGGTTGAGCTGCCCTTGAACTTGAGGGGCTTATGGGTTAACCGAAAGTCTTATTTTAATAATTTTAATTATTCATTTTATAAATTTTTTATATATATTATTTATGAAAAAAATAAAATCAATTCAATAAATATTTTATCGTGTTTATCACCAAAAAAAAATGAATAGTTTATTTTTAAAAATATATTTGTTAATTTTTTCAAATACAACCGTAATAAAATAAAAATAATATAATTATAAGATGAACTTTATTATTTTTCTTTACAAATGATATAAATTACAAATTTTATACAAAATAATTAATAGGCTCTTCGGACTCTCAAATTAAAAAAAAAAAAAAATAGAGAGAGAATTCCACAAAGAAATTGTACATAAGAAAGATAAAGATGATTCTCACGCGCTATCAATGAGCGTTTTTTTAATCAGTAGCAGAGACACTTGTGATTGTAGGGCAGGGTCTATGCTAGGGCACAATGGAAGTATAATTTCTGCATGTTTTAGGACTCGAAATAAATGAAAGTTGGGTCAAATCAGTACGTTAATGGCTACAAGAAAATGGAAAGAAAGCTACTCGCGAGAGTACACTATTCTGTACTCGCTTTCTTTGATGAAAGGTTTGTTAATTGTTAAACCTAAGTTAAACGTGTGTTTGGTATATTAAACTTTTTTTTTTGGTGTGTTTGCGTGTGGAGAACATGGCAAGAATTTGAACGCAAGGGCACGTGAAAGAGTGATTGGAAAAGCAATTTCGGGCCTTTAAGAGGCCAAGAATCTCTCTCTCTCTCTCTCTCTCAAAAAGACTCTCTGTCTAGGTTCATTCAATTCATCTCCCTCTTCCTCTAAAGATCACATAGCCAAGTGTGTTTCAAGTCTCTCTTTTTCAAAGCGCTCTCTGTCTTTCCCTCTCCCTCGCTCTCTATTGACTATGGATAGCACTAATCTAGGAGTTGTTTTGAGTGTAATTTATAAATTGATTTTTTTATTTATTATTAAAAATTATATTAAAAAAATAAAGAGATAATTAAAAATTAAATTAATAAGTTAATAAATAACTTATTTTTGTTGTCCCCAAAAGAAACCTAAATTGGTGCTTGAATGGAGAAGTTATTCCATAAGTCTAAAATTCCATCTTGATAGTGTGTCTGACTAATAGAAATAATATATGGAGAAAAATAGTCACAATATATGAAGTAATTTCATGAATTTGGTCATGTATTATTAATTTTTTTAAAAATAACTACCACATTCTTTAAAAATTTATTAATTTGACATTCTACGTTAACACGATGACATGATATACTTAACCTATTGAATAATTTTTTGCTTGACATAATGACTGTTTTCCAATTCTCATGATAAAAGTTGTGAGTTCAAGCCATGTGTAGGTTGTTGGACTGATCTCGTTTTTTTTTGAAAAATTCTATTTATATATAAAAATGTTGTGATAATACTATTATTATAAATAAACTTATCTTTATGAGTGTATTGTTTTAAAGTGAATTATCATTATTTAATCATATCATTTTATATAAAAGTTCTGTATGAATTGTATATCATTACTCTTTTCCTTAAATTTAAGATAGAGTAGGTTATTCTGGTGTCGTTTGGGAAGTGGGTTGACTTTTTAGATTTTTGATTTTTTTGGTTATTTTAACCTGGGTTAAAAAGCTTGGTTTGGGAATGATTTTTTGAGTTTTTGGTTTTTTTGGTTTTTTTGTGAGAGAAGAGTGTAATGATTATGGGTTGGATGTGATGTTTTGTTTGTTATGACTAAAATAGTCTATTTTGTCTTTTGTGACTAAAATAGCCCCAAACCTATCCAAACCCACTTGCCAAACCATGCCTCTTGCCCAAAAAAAAAGAACAGTTTTTTTTTTTTTTAGTGATTGTTATTGTCAATTGATAGCTATAGCAGTTTCATTCGGCCTTCGTTTAACATAAATTAAAATTAAATTTTTTTGACTAAAATAGTTATAAAAAGATAAAATAGACTTTTAAGTCCAATAAGACAAAATGTTACATTCAAACCATAATTATTTCATTTTTTCTTTCATAAAAGTCAAAAAAATCAAAAAATTTATCTGAAACGAAACTTTTTAACCCCCAAGTTAAATAACAAAAAAATTAAAAAGTTAAAAAAGTAACCCACATCTTAAATAGATCCTCAAAAATCAAGTTCTTGTGAAATGTCGCAAGTATTGTAAAAATATGACATTGATAAACTTTATGCTAAAATTTAGCATAAGGTTTGACGAAATCCTTTATGCTAAATTTTAGCTAAAACTCTTATCTTTCTCTTTCAATAGACCAACGAATGATATTTTGATTTGACCTTTTGCATAGAAAGTGAAAATAATAAATAATGCACCATTGAAACAACATTGTTAAAAATTAATCTTTTCACACTGCTTTCAAAATTTGGTTTTCACTATTAATTTTAGTATTTTAGTATCGAAGATGCTCTAAGGTGTTAAGCATAAGAGTTTCACATTCAGATAATTTTCAAAGATTATAACTGCACAACATTCAAACTTAACTGGAATATATTATTCGTAAATGTTTATATGTATTTAAAATTTATTTATAAAATCTTATATTAGATGATAAGTTGAGAAAATTGGAATTCTCCATCATTAAAATGAAAAAATAAAAATAAAAGAACTAGGATAGCACTTGCTTCTTTTATGTCCCACATTAGTGTTTTTAGGATTTGGAAAGCAATTCACCTCATTGTCTAACTTAGCTTGAAGTGTGGTTTGATTTGTGTGTAGTGTAGCTAAGTTAATTGCCCTTTTTTCTTTCTTTGCCTATATTATTGCACCCATGATCGAGAATCATTTCCCTATCTAGCTTTTTGTAAAAGAAAGGAAGAAAAGAAATGAGTGGTCATTTTGTGGTGGTTTTGGTACTCAAGACCATAGTTTACACAAATCCAAGGTCATTATATTTTGTGCCGAAAAGTTTGTATTGTAATCCTTTGGCTTGAAATTATACAATAATTTCGGAATACAATATAAAATTATTTACGTGATATTTTAAATTAATTATATTGTGAAAATTTTTATTGATAAGACATATTTATACATCTTTGATAAATATATAGAGCATCTTCACTTAATTATTTAAAAATCGATTTGTCATTTTTTTGAAGGCTTAGACCTTAAATTAGCATATGTAAATGTATTAATTACTAACGTTAGAATTGTTTAATCATTGGTCATATTTGTTTGGATGAACTAGATTAGATATGATTAGCATTATTAAGACTTTTAATTGTGGGATTTTTAATCATTTGGAATTTGTATCACATCTCTTATTCAATCCCTAACAAAATCCTATCAATTTTGCAATTTAACAAATTAGTTTAAACTTCTCCTTAGACCTCCATTTTGTATCCCATGTCCTCTTGGGATTCATTGGTCTTCCATATTGAGAATACCATGTCATGTTGGACTATTAGTCTTGAACTTCAATTTTCTTAATTAAACATCAGATTATGTATTTTATTAGATTATTAATCCAATTCTAAAGTCATATTTGCCCAAACAAACATATACAATGTGTAAAACAATTCCACTCTAAGATAGATGCACACTATACTAATTTACACTACATATTCGCCTGGCTTGGTTTGTATTTGGAGATATTATTTCAAAAATAATTTTTTTGAAGAGAGTTTAGAATTGTTTGATAGTATATTTTGAAAATAACTTTGGAGTTTGTAATGATTTGATATATATATATATATATATATATATATTGTAGTTGAATAGATATGTATGAGAGAAAAAATGATTAAGAATGAGAGGAAAAAAAGAGAAAAAGTGATTGATTGATCTGTAGTAGAGAGAAAAGTGATTTTGAATTTTTTTAAAAAAAAATTTCAACCAAACATATTTTTTAAGTTTTTTCTTCAAAAATATATTTTGGTAGACAAATCAAATATGTCCATTATATTTTTGATTATCTTTCTTATATTTGTTCGGAAAGTGTTTCGGTTACTACTCACAATGACGAAATAGACATTTTGGGATATTTGTTTTTGGTGGAGAGAGAGGATTGTTTTAAATTTAAAGGGGGATTATATGTAGGTAGGAGTTAGAAAAGAAAACAACAATGATTCATCCCACTAAAAATATCACCACTACATATAATTCTGTTCACCATAAAAGGCTGTGAAGTGTAAGTTGTCATTTGCATCCTTCCATATGTTGGTAATTTTTTTTCCTTAACTCCCACCTACATATAATTCTGTTCACCATAAATCTGCAATTTTATTATTATATAATTGCAAGACACGTGGCATCCTCTTATTCATTTGGAAGTTAAAAGAAGTTATAAAGATAATGGAGAATATGAAGGACAAAGTGGATGAGTGGGAGGACAAAGTGGATGAGTGGAAGGACACATGGCAAGACAAGAATGAAGATGGAAGAAATGGGTAGTTACTAAGTAGTTATTGCTGTATTTTTTTCTCTATAAATAGCCATTAATGGCCACATTGTAAAGGATCCAGAACTTAAATCAAAGACAATTGATTTCAATATTTCTTGTCATTTTCCTTATCTTAGGAGTAGTTTAATATAGATTTATATTTCGAAACATTTATTTTCAGTATTTTCATTTCGAAGCATTTCATGCAATTTCTTTTCGAAGCATAGGAGTAGAGGTAAGTAATTATTACTTTGATTGTTCACTCAATCGTCTTTCTCCGTCCCTCTTTCTTTTCTCTACACTTGGCAAATTTGAAGTCCTCTTCATTGAGGCAAAAGAACTGTCAACACAATCGCTTGATAATTGGCTTGAATTTAATCTGTAAGGATTTTTCAATCCTTGCTGGCACGCTCGCATTTATGATATTTTCCTTCGTAGGAAAAATAAGCCAACATTTTTTGGCACGCCCAGTGGGACGTCAAGTGTAATAAATGAAAAATGAATTGGATTTGTCCATTTCAAATAGCCTAGATGAAATTTATTGGCGTAAACAAGAACTTTTGGATCTTCAAGAAGAGATCAATTTTCTTGATGAAATAAATTTTCATCCCTTACAATATTATTTGGTGGAAGAAAAAAGACACCATTTAATTGGAGAAATTCATCAACTTGATATGGAAATTTTCCAATGGAATGATGAGTTATCAACTCTCACTACCAAGGCTTTAACTGAGGCCTTAATGGCCGGAATTGGTGAATATTTTCAGAATTTTTTCATGGTTAAAAATAGCAAAAGCAAAGAGTTGATTTCATCAATGGCTCGGGGGGTTCAAGAATCCGTTTTTGAAAAGCCAAATTATGAAATTAACATAACGAAAGAGCATGTTCTTGAGCCAAATTTGGCTAAGAATGATGTTCCATGCATGGCTCGAGAGGTCTCAAAACCAATTTTTAGAGAGTCAAGTAATGAAAATAACATATCTATGGGTGATTTTCATAAGCCATTAATGGCTAACATGGAAAAACAACCCACTTTGCTAAATAATTATGAAAATCAATTCGGCAAAAGTCATATTTTTAAAGCAAACATGGTCAAGAATAATGAACAAGCCACTGTTCATGAATTCAAAATTTTTGACATTTTTCAAAATGTCAAAAAGTATGAATTTTCATGGTCACACTATACCATGACTTTTGGTGTTCAAAATCCTTTTTGGATTTGTGGTTCACATCAAAATATAATTCTGATGATGTGGCTAATAAAATTAACAAATTGTTCTTATGAGTTCGAAGCACTAAGAACAAGGGATGACCATTTAAAATGCATGAACTTGGCTAGAAAAGCCTGTGCATTTAAATAAATGGTTGAGAATGGCTTATCTTTTCAAATTGATGGCCACTTGTTTGTATGTACACAATCAAAGCATCGAAGATACATTCGAAGCATCAAGAGTTGTTTCGAAGGTTGATTACTTCACCTTCGAAGCTGTATAAAGTTTTGAAGATACATTCAAAACATCAAAAGTTGTTTCGAAGGTTGATTGCTTCACCTTCGAAACTGTATAAAGCTTTGAAAACTTTTGAAATGTGTACATCTCTTCAAATATATGTAAAATGACAATTAATTAGTTGTCGAATAAAGCATATTTTTGGCATGATAAGTTGGTTCGAAGAACAACCATTTTGGTGTCTTCGAAGAATTAATAATTGGTTCAAAGCACAAAATTAATATTTTCATTATTATGTATGAACCAGAACATACAAAATTTGAATAACCACAATGTTGGCCAAAAGTTGCTTTGAAGGCCCTTTTGTCATAATTTTGTAAGCTTTGAAGCACTCCATCTTGCATTAATAGCTTCAAAGAAACAATAATGGTGGTTATGAACCTTCGAAGCTTTGCCGAATATTTCCAAGGATGTAATTTGTCCTGTATCGGCACTTTCAACCTTCGAAAGATGATTTTGGTCCTTTATACCACCTTCGAAGCTTGTTACTAGTCCATAATAGCTAGCATTCGAGACATCTAGTCATAATTTCATACTCATTCGAAGCACTTCATTGGTGCTATTACATCATTCGAAGCACTTTGTTGATATTATTCGAAGCATTTTATTGCTTAGATTAATCATGTGCTTGGTTCGGCCCTTCAAAAATTCAAATAAACATCATTTTAAAGGGCCGCGGGGGGTAATGTTAGCACCATAAATCTGCAATTTTATTATTATATAATTGCAAGACACGTGGCATCCTCTTATTCATTTGGAAGTTAAAAGAAGTTATAAAGATAATGGAGAATATGAAGGACAAAGTGGATGAGTGGGAGGACAAAGTGGATGAGTGGAAGGACACATGGCAAGACAAGAATGAAGATGGAAGAAATGGGTAGTTACTAAGTAGTTATTGCTGTATTTTTTTCTCTATAAATAGCCATTAATGGCCACATTGTAAAGGATCCAGAACTTAAATCAAAGACAATTGATTTCAATATTTCTTGTCATTTTCCTTATCTTAGGAGTAGTTTAATATAGATTTATATTTTGAAGCATTTATTTTCAGTATTTCCATTTCGAAGCATTTCATGCAATTTCTTTTCGAAGCATAGGAGTAGAGGTAAGTAATTATTACTTTGATTGTTCACTCAATCGTCTTTCTCCGTCCCTCTTTCTTCTTTTACTTTTTCTTTTCTCTACACTTGGCAAATTTGAAGTCCTCTTCGTTGAGGCAAAAGAACTGTCAACACAATCGCTTGATAATTGGCTTGAATTTAATCTGTAAGGATTTTTCAATCCTTGCTGGCACGCTCGCATTTATGATATTTTCCTTCGTAGGAAAAATAAGCCAACAAATTCCCTCTAAATTTAATAAAAATGGACTTTCCTTAATCGATCACTCCACAATCCACATTATAGTTACCTCTGTTATTCGCCTTCATCACGTATTTTTTGTGACAAATATTATATAATTTTTTGATAGAGTTATGACAATCCGTGATTTAGAAATGAAGTTATGCATTTTTATAATAATTTATGTATTTTTATGGTAATATTACGTATTTTTATGATAATATTACACATTTGTGATTAAAATATGTTTACATAAAAGAAAATTGTAATATTATCATAAAAATGCATAATATTACCACAAAATATGTACTTTTATTTTTGAATTACAAATTATCGTAACTCTATCTAAAAAATATATAATATATATAAAAAAATACATAACATATAACACCCCGAAATAATTAACAATAAAACCAACTCACAATATTAATTAAATAACAACATGAGACGAAGTATTTTATCTTTCATTCATATTATTCCATTTTACAAAAGGGATAACACATGCAATAATACATTCATAAGTCCTAACTCTGAATTTATAGCATGTGTTATAAACAAAACGATGAAATAAAATTTAAACAGATAAATTAATGCCCTAATGGTTACAACTTTCCAAGACGGTACTTGGTTATAACAAAAATGAGTTTAAACTCAATACATAAAGCCCTAGGCTTGTACAAAAATAGATACAACAATAACAAAAAATGAAGCTATTGGCTCATAGTCCTCCTAAGTTACTGTCTTGGCGAAGACATATCATCAGTACCTAAAAATGGTTTTTCACATAGGGTGAGCTAAAGCTCAGTAGAGAAACTTTAACATAGTGTATGAATCTTAACAAAGTTATAAGCTGAATGCATATGCAATGCTCGTGCCAAAACAATTTATATCTCTTTCCAAAAATCATGTAATGCCAGGTTTATATCACAATTCATGAAATCACTTCATTTACAACAGAAAACAGGGTAGTGGATAGAACTCTGGGAATCTCTAGGATGTGTCTGCAAGTAGGTTACAAGCACTACTAATTGCCATTTTTACTGGTACTAACCGGAAGGCTCGGCACCTATCCGCGCGATTTTCTGGATTTTCACAAAGGACATACAGACCAACATAATACCACAACTATACTCTTTACCCAGATTTACCAAAGGTATTCACCAATTTTTCTCGAAACAATAACCATTTTCAATGTTTTAAATATGTTACAATGCTCAATGCAAATGGATGAGAAATTAGTTTTAATTCACCTAATTCTCATGCAATTTTTACAATAATTATAGCTATCATCCACCGATAACTCAAAACATATATCTCTAATCAGATAAATAATTTACAATAAAGATATACTTTCTAACATTTTAAGATAGGAGTGATAATTCATATCCAACTCCACTACTATCATCATTACCGTTCCAATTTCATAAAACCAATATCAATTCCATTTTCTCTTTACAAAATCAAATGTTCACTATTTAGGGCAAAATCTCATTTCTTTAAAAATCAACTCCAAGGATAAATCCACAATTTCATCACAACTCAACCACATTTACAAACTCATATACATATTCAAGAACTCATTTTTTAAACCCCTCTTTTGATTTCAAACCAAAACCCTAGATTTTTATAAAAAATTCCCAAATTATAATATCCTTTTTGAAAGACAAATAACATAGTTAAAACTCATAAAAACAGTCAAAGTAATCTCTACCTCAAAGAAAAAGACACAAAAGAAAGATGGGTAGAACTTGATGGTACCGAAAACACGAACTTCTCCGATTAAAACGAAGCCCTCGACGTGCTCTACTTTTTTTTATCAAAGGGACTAGGGTGAGGAAATGTACAGATTGAGAATATTTGGGTCAAATGTTCAAAAATTAGAGAGAAAGATTGTAGACCTAAAGTTTTGAAATGTTTAGAGAGAGATATATGAAAAAGTGACTCAAAAAGTGACTTTTCGAAATTGATATATGCGCAAATTGCTCGAACGACCAGATACAAAAGAGAGACCGCTCGAGTGAACAAAGTACCGCTCAAGTGAAGAACACCACCCTCCTAATATTTTTGCAGGCCTACAAAAGTATTGAGAGTTTCAAAAGAATGATCGAGCTCAAGAAGGACTGCTCGAGCGCAAGAAACACCGCTCGAGTGTAAGAAACATTGCTCGAACTAAGAATGCCATATTCTTAGTAGTTTTGCAGACTTGCAAAAGTACAGGAAGTTTTCAAAGTTCGCTTGAGCACAAGAAGGTTTGCTTGAACGAACAAGCCAAAATCTGGGTAGCAATAGTTTTGAAAAACTAACTCCCAACCTGTTTCAAACACAAGCAAGACACTCCAATAACCAAACTCAATAAGAAATGAGACGAAAGAAGACATGAATAACCATCAAGACAAGAAAATCGGGATCCAAAACAATGAACTGGTTGGGTTTAAACCAGAATTGCTACATAACAAATATTATAGAAATACATAACATGAGCACATATATACTCTACAAAATACGTAACAAAAGTATATATGTATCGTTTGTTTGTGAGTGCGTATTCTGACATGACCCCTAGTAAAAATAGTAACTTGGGCGTGAATTGAAAATGCTAACAAGTCCAAATCATCAGGGGTGTAAATTTGGCTTAGCCTGACTCGGCCCGACCCACTTGGGCCTGGGCTCAACCCAACTCACTATCGGGTTGTGCAAGCTCCCGCCAGGCTGGCCCATAAGCTAAAAAATTAGGCCAAACCCAGGGCCAAGCCCATTGGCGGTATTCGGGCCTTAGACTGGGCGGGGCCAAGGAGCTTGGGCCAAGGCTCGGGCTTGGGGCGGCCCTGGGCCTGACAATTATTTTTATTTTTATTTTTTTTACCAAAATTTTAATTTTTTTTTTTCCATAAAAACTGACACTTGGTCTCAAGTTGGGCCTTAAGCGAGCCTTAAGCGGACCAATGGGCCGGACTCACTGGCCAAGCCAAGCTGAGCTTCGAAACAGACGGCCCAGGCCGAGACCTAGATTCTTAGGCTGGGCTCGAGCCGCACCAGGTTGGGCCAAATTTACACCTCTACCAATCATCTTAGGATCTATGAAATTTGGGCTTTGCTAAGTTGAACCTCCGTATAATTATAGGGAAATAACTTGACAGTGAGGGCAGGAAAAATTAATATAAAGAAATGAAAAATATTATAAATATGAATAATTATAATCATAATTTTTTTATTTGTTTATAATTAATTTATACTGAAACAGTGTAATTGTCCCTGTAATTATCTACACTCTATCAACCAATAAAATTTATTTATTTATTGTTTATTTTATTTAATTGATAAAAGTGTAATAATCCACTATGTCTAAAGGCTTGTTTTGTTGTTTTTTTATTTTTTTATTTTCATTTTCTAGAAAACATAGGCGAATTATTTTGGGGAAAAAATTATGTAAACAATCCAATATCATTTTATCTCTTTTAAACTATCACTTACTATCATTTTACTCTCTCAACTATGAATTGTTAAACGTTGTACTCTATAAATTATCCATTAATATGAATCTTTTGTTAAAGATCTGTTACATAAATAAATAAATAAATAAATAAAAATTGATATACGACTTGCACATGATATTTCAAATTTTGTGAACTATTTAAAATGATTTTAATATTTTATTTATCTCTTTCCCTCCTTTGTCTTACTCATGATAGCTTTTTGTGTATATGTCTCAAACGATAGGAGAATATTACAATTTACAAATGTCATAATAATTACATCAAATTAAACAATCATTTATTTATAAAAGTCTAACAAACGAACTTTTTAGTCCCAAGTCAAAAATTTCAACTCAAAAAAGTCAACTAAATTTGTTTTTGCCAAACGATAACATACCCACAAACCCAACACCAACAACCTTTATATTATACAAAAAAACTCTCATATTGAGAAATAAATAATCAATCATATCCCTCGACCTCTCAATTAAATTTAAAAGAGTGACCAACTAAGCTAATCCAAATAGTTCAAGGTGACAAACTGTAGGGTAAAATCATACTGAGTAATAGTTTACAAGGTAAAGTACATTTTACCCCCCCTCCCCCCTCCCCGCCCTCAACTATTGTCTTGTTTCAATTTACTTCTCTCAACTAAAAATTGTAACACCTAAAGCCTTTCATCTACTAATTATTTTCAATTTGGACCTTTATGAAGAAATTACCTTTTCATTAATAGGATAAATTGCAATTTATCCCCTTGAACTATCACCCAATATCACTGTATCCACTCAACTAAGAAAATGATATGTTTGCCACTTTAGATTATAAAAATTTATATCAATGTAAATATTTTGTTAAGTCTCTTAAATAGATGAAAAGTAAAATGTGACTTACACATGACATCCCAATGAAATGCCTAAAATGACATTATCAATATGTTTGGTTTAATTTTTAAAAATTATTTTCAAGTTTTTTTTTATTATTTATTTATTTTTTGTTTTTAGTGGACTTTTTTAATTAATTAATTAATTAATTAAATTTTTTTTACCTCTTACTTTTTAAGTACATCTAATCCAGATGTATCTAAAATCAATATTTATAAAGAAACCTAAAAAAAAATTCACTTAAAATAGTATTAATTTTTTTTGTCTTTAATGATTTTTTTTTAAAAAAAATTCACAAATATTTACTTTTTAGGTACATCTATTTTTTTTAATTTAAAAAATGACTAAAAGCAACAAATATAATTTAAAAAAAATTCAAAAATGTATTTTAGTTTAAAAATCAAACAATTTTTTATTGGAGGGGGTAGATTGATAGTGATAATTCATTGGGGGTAAAGTGTGATTTTTCTCTGTAGTTGAAAGGGTATTTTCATCATTACAGTCCAAATTGAAAAAAGAAGAAGTAATAGATGAGGAGGGTTAAGTGTTACAATTTTTGGGTTAAGGGGATAAAATAAAATGAGACAATAGTTGATGGGGTAAAATGTAATTTTCCCTAGTTTAATATGACAAAGTGCAACATTTTTTCAATTAAAGGGGTAAAGTGACAGTTTAAGGGAATAAAGTGTTATTTATCCTATAGTTGAAATGGTATATTGACAATGAAAATGTAGATTGAAAATAATAATAATAATAATAAATAATGAAGAAGGTTGTAAGTGTTGCAATTTTTAAATCATAAGGGTAAAGTGATACAAAGCGATAGTGTAGGGCGTAAAGTGTAATTTATCTTATATATTAATATCATTTTGTTGTAAAATTTTTCAACCATATATTCATTTGAAAAAAAATAAATAAATAAAAATCATTCAAGAGTTTTGTCAAAGGCTAAAAGTAGGCCTAACTCAATAGGATCTAAACAAATTCCATTTTCCAGGAGTTGTCAACATCATTGTATCCAAAGGAAACTACGTTTCACTTGGATGTTTACATAATTCGAAACCAAAGCTAGCCTTTATTTTTTTTTTCTTTTTAATGAGGACAACTAGCTTCTAAACCAAACCCAAAAAAGGCATCGTCTAAATTGCTATTATTTTCCCCCACACTGATAAATCTTTTTGGTTCAATAGGTTGTACAGTTTTTTTTTTTTTTTTGGTGGTGCTTATACAGTTGTTTTCAGTGCTCTGCAAATTTGGATAATGGTGAATTAGGACAGCCAATTTGTGTACCTAGTGAAGCATTGCATTTTAATTTGAGAATCCAAGAATTCATAGTGGAATTAAAAATAATAAAAATAAAAAAAAATTAAAAATTGCCAATTAATTAACTTGAATCAAATTCACAAATTGTATGAGATCAGGGACATTTCCAATGAGATACCTAAGACCTCGTTTCGGAATATGTGTTTTTAATAATTTTTTGATTTTTTGGTTAAAATGTGATGTAAAAAAAATTAATATGTTTGAGATGATTTTTTAGCTTTTTACGAAAAGATGTACAAAAAGTAGAGAGAAATGAATCTTTGGCTTTTTGGTATGAATTTTTGATTTTTTAATTTTTTTAATAATTTTTTTGACTTTTTAATTAAAAGAAACACTTACCAAACGAGACCTAAGTTAATTAGTCAAGAACAAGATAATGGTGTATCTATGAGACATCATACTCACATAAGTATGTTATCACTTATTACATCAACATTCAATCGTCCTCACCAAACGAGATAAAAACACATTGGGGTAAAATCACTTTCCATGAACCCAAGGCTGTATTTGGTTGTGATTTTAAAATGTGATTCTACACCATAGTTTGAGTATGATGTTTGTTTAGTATTTTGAAATCACGTTTCAAACGCTTTGCAGAGAGCTCTGTCTCTGCTCTGTCTCAGCCGCGCATTTCAGCATTTTTTTTTTGAAAATTTTGCTTGACGGGACGTTCAGCCGATTGACCGGAATAGTGAATTTTTTTTTTTTTGCAATTAATTTATATAATCGAAAAAAATATTTTCTGAAATTTTAAATTTTTTTTATGTGCTTTAAAATAATTTTGAGTTGTATATTTAGTTATGAGTTGTAAATTTTTGTATCACATATCAAATGTCACATCAATAATTTCCCACTCAAATCAAAACCCTTTTCAAAACTATTTATCAAACAAATTTTCTACACTCAAATCATAATTTCACAACACACAAACTCAAAATACAACTCATACTCTCAAATCACATTTATAAAACTCTACCAAACGCTATCCAAGATTTTCAAAGTTAGTTAATTTTGACATCAAGTTATTAGACTCCAAATTTTCGAGATTCGAATTCAAGAAAATATTCTTGCACAACAAAGAGAAGATAATAGATATTAAAAATACATTATCATTCTAATTGTAGATATTTGTATCATTTAATACATGATCTATTCATTACATATATTTTATATTTATCACTATGTGGCATGAATATATAGTATGTAAATTAAAACAAATCAATATTCTTTACAAAAAAAAATGCCCTTAGATTTATATCAAAAAGACCCTTTGCAAAAAGAAAGGCACTCAGCCTACAAAATATGAAGGCCCTAGCCAATAATCAACATAGCTCTTTCTAATCCATGTACAAATCCGATGCCAATTCAATATCATGGCACGTTCTCATCACCTGAATTTTTGAACAATATAGTCTAGTATAGAATTCTTTGTCTATTAATATGTATTCACACAAGCATTAAATCATATATAGGATGCCCAAATCCATATAATTCTTTGTCTATTAATACGTATGGTGATCGCCCCAACAATGTGATCGACCGGTCAGCCTAAAAAACTTGGTTTCAACTCTTCAATTCAATGCCACTAACACCATTATCGACTTATCAACTCTCAAACATGATTAATTGTATCGACAACATCAATCACGTGTGATAACAACGCATATGAGCAGATATATGTAGAAGAATAAAAAGGGTCATGTCCAATCAGAAAACAAATACAGGTAATTGAGTCGGATGGATTAAATGATATTTTTATGGAATCATTGTTGAGAGATTATATCAAATAAATAGTGAAAAAAAAAATCCTTTTAACATGTTTTAAAATGTCTTTACAGAGTGATTTGAGAAATTTCAATAACACATACTAAGTTCTTTGAAACTATTTGCTAATTTTAGAAACCTCTGTGGAAACACATAATTAGAAGCAAGTTAAAACTTTTAATAAATTATAAAAACTCAATAACTTAAAAGCTATGTCGTATTCATTTAGGTTTCCAATATGTTTTTTGTAAAGGGTTCCTTTTTCTTTATTCAAAAAAAAGAAAAGAAAAAGGTTCCGTATAATATTCCTTTGAAAATTTTCATTTGTAGTTAATTGTTTACTCACATTTTGTTCCTTTTATATTTTTCCCTTTTGGTTTCTCCTATCGGTTCTTATTTTTGCTTTATGTTGTGAACATTTGACCTAATTTACTGTATACCTAATGTCAATAATTATCTTAAGACAATGTTTAATGTTTTTCACTTTTGACGTTATTATTTCTTTCTTTGTCATGTCTAATTACGAGCAATGCCCATAAAATTAACTATGTTGTGAGGCCAGAGATATAGGTTAGCTTGGCCCATATGTAACTTAACATAAAGAATTAGTACTTAATTGTTAAATCAAACCCCAAATGAGCTCATAGGAGCATCCCTCAAAGTTGATATGAGCCAATTAAGATTCACATGCTAGCCTCTATTTGAGATTTCCAAGATCACCTTTCTTGTCGGGCCTTGTGCAAAGTTAATTTTGTTGCACCTACTCCTTCCTACCTCTCTAATAAAGGGTTAGTTCCCCTTTAAGCATCTTAGTAGCCCTTGGGACCCTTCCAAGGGAATTGTTTGCCCCACTTTATGGGTGCCATAAGTTGAAATTCATTTTGTTTTTTTTTTTTTTGTTTTGTTTTGTTTTGTTTTTTTTCCCACTCACCCAACAATTTTTTTAATTATTTGCATTGTAGACCTTGATGATTAGGCATATCACATATGTACACATTTTGTTTACAAGTAATTTATGCTAGATTAAAATTATATTTCATCTGCTGAATTTCATTTTAAAATTTATGTAGATTTACAACCAATATATATATATATATATATTTGAATGTGGTGCCTCATCATATATATGCATGTCGATTAATTTTATGCGGAACCTACATTGTTCAGAATATAAATAATAAAATTATTCACCATTCTAATAACTTAAATTTTTTTAAATGAATTGATGGTTAATCATTTAAAATATATTAGAACAGATATTAGATATTGCATTCAAATCTCACTCTTACTAAAACTTAAAAATGCGTGTATATGTTCAATCTATTTATAAAAGAGAGCCTAAAAATATGTGAAGGCATGTTGAGAATATAAATAATAAACCCACTTATATGTGTGGAAACAAGTTGAGAATGCGAGTAATAAAGCTAATTTTCTCTGCAACAACTCGACCTATTTGGTGATACCAGCATGGGCTTGACTACTAGGCAAGTTAAGCCTTCACCTAAGGCCCCTAAAAAAAAAAATCTCTATTTTTATTTATACCTTAATATACAATGTATATGTCACAGAACAAAATCTATTACAATATTTAAGAGAGAAAGAAAGAGAGATCTGTATTATATTAAATATTTTGTTGAATAATTTATACAAGGCTCCTTTATATAGGAGGAGAGAAACCTAAGTATGATAATTCTAAATATGGTAATGAATATAATATAGAATATATAGTTACTATATTTAACACTCATTCTCAAACTCAAATAGGGATACTAATTTGAGTTTGGAAAAAGAAACTAAAACATGAAATAAAACTAAAAAATAAAATAAATGGCAAATAGATTGTAAAGTCCGAACGAGAGCGCAAGGGCGCTTGAAATAGATCAGAGGCCAGAACTAATGCCGAAAGACAGTTTATGGTCACGTCGGACCATTGTAGAAACTGGTCGGAACTAATGTTAGGATAGTTTAAGGTTGTGTCAGATCGTTGTAAAAGAATTGGGTGTTGAACCAACAAATGTGGCACACACGTAATTTATGACAGCAAATGATATAGGTATAATGATATTGTGTGCCAAGGGGCGACTTATGAGAAAGTGCGCTAGAGGGCAGCTTGGATTGTGTGTCAGAGAGGGCAACCTGGGTGGTGCGCCAAGGAACGACTTTGGTGGTGCGTCATAGGGGGCGGCTTGAGTTGTGCGCTATAGGGGACGACTTAGGTGGTTTGCAAGGTGTAGAACCATGTTCGTCATGATGTAGGTATAATATCCTCCCTCAAACTCAAATAGGTTTGAAGATAAAAATCTATTTAAGGTTGAAATAGAGGAAAAGATAGAGTGTAGATGAAACACACACACAAAAAAGAAGAACAAAAGATTGTGAGTAAAAAAAAATATGACAAAGATATTTAGGGTAGGAGTAAACCAACGAACAAATGAAGAGATTACCATGAAGTAATATTGAAAGAAAAATATGGCAACATAATGGGTTGAGGTCCGACGGTCGGCCAAGGCAAGGTTGCCGCTCGCTGGTGAAGTGAAATTACTAGGTACTTAACCTAGCTCTAATACCATGTTACAATATCTAAGGAAGAGAGAGAGAGAGAGAGAGAGAGAGAGAGAGAGAGAGATATCTGTATTATATTGAATATTGTATTGAATAATTTATACAAGACTCCTTTATATAAGAGGAAAGAAACCTAAGTATGGTGATCCTAAATATGGTAATGAATATAATATGGTATGTATGATAGATAGAATATATAATTATTATATTTAACAAAATCAACGATAAAAAGGAAATTAACACTTTCTTTGTTTTGACGAAAAATATTTTTTACAGAAATTTTTTTCAGAAAATGTTTTCTGTAAAAACATATTTGTATATTTGGTTGTATTCTTGAAACTAATGTATTAATAGTTACATAAGTGGTAGTAGTAGTGGCAACAGCAGGGTGATGGTGGAGGTGAAAGTTGAGGTGTTGGGATGGTGGTGGCGATGGCAACAGTAGTGGTGTGTTAATGGTGGTGGTGGTGGTGGTGGTAGTGATGGGTGGAGCTGGTAGTGGTAATAGTGGTGGTGCGGTGGCAACAATAGAGGTGATAGTAGTTGGGGTTGTAGTCATGGTCATGGTATTGTTGTAGTTTATGAGGTGACATTGGTAAAATTTTAGTTTGGAAAATATTTTCTGCCTTCTAAAAGTAGAAAACATTTTTCGCATAAATATGTTTGTTCCTTCGATTATGAGAAAAAAAATTTCTATTGACTTTTGTTTTTCATTATAACAAATTCTACAAAATGCACACAAAAAAATAAAAATAAAAAAATTCTAGAAAATGTTATCCGCCTAAAGAAACGAGGCTTAAAATAAAATAAAAACAAAGCAAAAGTTGGCAAAAAAATTTCTCATCAAATTATCTTGGGAAAATTATTATATATATATATATATATATAAACCTAGAGTTTGAACCCTAGAATAAAATAAATTTTGAGATTTTGATTTTATCAATTTAAACTCTAATATTTTATTTGTCTTCAATCTTAAAACATTTCTTTATTTTCGTTAAGTAAAATTGATTGAAAAATGATATTTTAGTTAGGGGATTTTTTTTTAGGGTCCATGGTATTACGATTTTATAGTATAAAGGACATCCAATATTTTCATAATATCTAAGGTCCCTCAACATCGATCTGGAGAAATTTCGATCCCAGAAAAATTTCAATTCCAGAGAAATTCCTAGAAAAATTCTCTCTAGAGAAATTCTAGACTTTCCAAAGAATTTCTTTGGGTTCAAAGAGAAAATTAAAATTTCTCTAAGTTCAAACCAGAAAAATCTAGAGAAAATTGAAATTTCTTTGGTTTTGTTCACAAAGAATTGAAATTTCTCTGACTCTGTTCACAGAGAATTTCTATGGCTTTGTTCACAAATTTCTTTGTGTTTGTTCACAATTTTAAACTAGAGAAAATTATTTTAACCAAACCAGAGAAATTTTAATCAAAGCAGAGAAATTTTAAATTTCTTTGTGTTTGTTCACAATTTTAAACTAGAAAAAATTGAGTATAATGACAAATAAGAAAAGAAGAAAAGAAGAGATTGAAAGGAGAAGATAAAATTTATTTTCTCATTTCCCTTCTGTTTCCGAAATATTTCCAATATGTTTCTATTACCAAGCTAATTGAAACAACATACCCAAAAGAAATGTTCATCCTTGCATGATTAACGTGTTAAGACATGGGAACCTAAAACTCAATTGCTGGTATCATGTTTTCAGTTCTATTGTTTTGAAAAAATCAATGCAAAACAAAAGCAGTATAAGCTAGAAATGATCAAAAAGTTCTAAGAAACTCATAAGATGAGCCCTGTAAGCAGCTTGAATTTTAGTAGCAGCCAAATTCCGAGTCCGCTTCTGGATTGCTCAATTTCTCTGTGTTTTCAAATTTTATTTGTATTTTAAAATTTTTCCAATTTAAAATTTACTTACAAATTTCTCTGTATTTTGAACAAATAAGAGAAAATTGATCTACTAAGAAACCAAAAACAAAGAGACCAAAGAAAATTCAACTACTCACAAACTAATTTTCTGTGTGGTTTAGAAAAATTTGAATCATGTATGCGATCTTTTGTTATTTGATCCTCTCTTCTCTCCGTTTCTTTCTCTCCCTCTCTGTAAACAAAATCAAAGTGGAGGCTTACCCAGAGCCCTATTACCCATGAATGTACCTAGGATCTCTCCACTCAATACTCTGATTGGCAGGGGCATCACACATGTCCTCTTTCTCATATCGACCCACCCGCGTCCCACACTTTGATCCATTCCATCAGTCCTCAATCCATATCTCACCAACCTCTTCTCCCCATATTGGCCTACAAACATCACCTTCATCTCATCCTCGTAACCTATGAAAGCCAAATGGCGGACTCTGACAGGAGGTGCTTGGTATCGGGCAAAGGGGTGTGGTCGTGGTCCTGGCGCTTGGGGTTGATCTCTGACTTGGTCCATCAGAAGATTCGAAAGTGGTAGTTGGATCGGAGGTTGAGAACAGCGATTCCGAAGAGCGTAGCAGTCATACCCCGTCGGAGGAAGAAGAATAGGAGTATATGAGATTTGAGGGAACTTAGGCTACAAAAAAAAAAAAAAAATTATGGACCTCCCCTATTATCAAAAGTTGAAGAGAGATGTTAAACTAAATAACCCTTTTAGTTATTATGCTCAATCCAAGTGCATGAAATATGTAAAAAATACTATTTTTCATTGAGTTTACTCTGTAAAAAAAATTATTTTTCATTGAATTTAATGATTAAAGTATTATTTTTTTGATAGTTTTACTTCGTAAAAATATGCAAATTATTTAGATTCAAAACAAATTAAAATATAATAATTTAAATTGATAAAATTCAAAACACATAATATATTTTGTTAGAAGACCCATACCTTAGAGTTTTCTTTTATAATTGTAAACGACCTTATTATTATTATATTTCTTATCAGTTATCATTATAGTCCGCTTCTCTCTATCAAAACAAAAATGGACAAAAATTAAAAAAAAGAAGAAGAAAATACTCTTATAAATCAATCAAACTTAATTATGAGAATTTATTTTTATCACTATACAGACAAAAATCCTTCATGGTTTTACATTTCAAGAATCAAGTCCCATGACCAACAACAAAATCTCTTGCAACAAATAGTTATGTGGTTAATTTTGTACTTGAAAGTATCATTGCGGAAGCAACCGTTAATTTTAGAAATATAAATTTATTAACAAAAGTTGCACAATAAAAATTTTTAATTACTAATTTTTGCATCTTAAAAAGTGAAAAATATTTTTTGATTAAAAAATTATAATGTAAAATATTTATAGGGATATTTACCAATAAATCCCATCCCACAAACAGTTGCACCATTTGGTCCTAACTTTGTGTCTGTTGCTCTGATTGGTCCTATTAGTGAGGGAATATAGTCCTGTTGATCCTTTTTTCCTTCTTTGCTAATATGTATTGGTCATTTATACCCTTTTTTACGTGGGTTTTTTTTTTTTTTTTTGGTTTTTTGGTGGGTTTTCTTCTGTATATGGAAGTACAATATGTTCCTTCTTATTGTGTTGGGGTTTTTCTGGCTGATGTGACGGTGTGTTGTGCTCATTTGTGTGTTTGTGGATAGACGGTGGTTCTAGTTCCGCCGACAGAAGTCCTCCTGTGTTGCAGGTATTGTTCTGTTTCGTGTTGATTTCTTTTTCCGTGTTGCAGATATTGTTCTGTTTAGTAGGTTTGTCTTAATGTGTAACTTATACGATTTTATACACCCAATATGTTTTTGGGTAAGGCACGGGGTGTGGGTGGGTTGTTCACACATTCGTATGCAACAGTCCACGGGGTGTGGCTGGGTTTTTGCGATGCATTCACTGTAATCTGAAACACTCAACAGTAGTGCTCGTGTGTTGAAGGTATTGTTCTATTTTATGTTGATCCCTTTTTCGTGTGCGTTGTGTGTATAGCTTAATCGTTGTGTGTTGCTGTGCCATATAATGTTTATAATATCGCTATTTCTCATTCGTATGGGCCTGTGCATATTGCTGATTTGATGTGCATTTGACACACATGGCTGGGCTTTAATCTGAAACACTCTGTTACATTGTTCGCATATTGTAGGCATGGACGCTCATGTTATGTTGGTGTGTTGTTACCGTGATACGAACGCCGCCATGAAGTTGCAATTTCCATTTCGGTTTGATGATTTGGTTAATTCTGTCCATCAAAATTTTGATGGCCTTATAGATGATGATGTGTGTTTATTTTTCAAGATTTCGGGATACAACAATTTCAAATTACAAAATGATATTGATATGGAAAACATGGTATCCCTTGCACGGGCTTTCCGTTTAGGACATATTGACGTCGTCGTTGAAACTCGACGCATGCAAAGTTCAAATGGTTTTGGTGACGCAAATCGGAAACCATGTGATGTTACATTCAGTACACCGAGGGAAGGATATGAGTCGGATGATGACGATGAACAAGATGATTTACTCCCCAATTTTTGTCCTCATGTTGAAAAAGTTTACATGTCCGCTCAATGGGCTAATGGTATCACACATGTGGGTCAAAGTTTTGAAGGCGGGGCTGCTGAATTCCGTAATGTTCTTAGTAAGTATGCAGTTGAATATGGATTCCGGTTCAAGTATCTGAAGAACGACTCCATTCGGATTACAGCCGTCTGAACGATGAGAGAATCAAAAGGATGTCTTTGGTCTATACATGCAAGAGTCCTTCATGCTGATGAGTTTTTTTACATTCGTAAGTGGAACGCAGAGCACATTTGTGGTGTTGCCGTTCGGACACCAAAAAACCCGAGGGCAGGGTCTGATTTAGTGTCCGATGTTATCTCTGAACGAGTACGTGACAAACCGCTCACACGGCCATCCGATGTTGTTTATGACTTGAAAAAAGATTATGGATTAGAGATAAGCTACCGAGTAGCATGGTTGGGGGTTGAGAAAGCAAAGGGCGAGATGTTCGGTGCACATTCCATTTCGTTCGATCAATTACGATGGTATAGTAATGCTGTTATGGAAAACAATCCGGGCAGTTACATTAACATTGATTACGATGACCAAAATCACCGGTTCGTATGATATTTTATATCATTCAAAGCATGCATCGATGGGTTCAATCATTGTCGCCCTTTACTATTCCTCGACGGTACCTTTTTGAAGGGGAAATTCAAAGGCAACTTGCTAGCTGCTACTGCAAAGGATGGCAATCAAGGTTATGTTCATTCGTAGCACACACACTGTTGTTGGCATATTTGTTTTTTTTTTAAAATAAAAAACTCTATGATGTTTGCGTCATACCCATCTGCTGAACCCACTATTAATTATGCACATAGGTTTATTCCCATTGGCAATTGCAATTGTCGACTCGGAGAACACAACTAATTGGGCTTGGTTTTTGGAACACCTTGCGAACGTGGTCAAAACGGACAGAACGATCACATTTATTTCAGACCGACACACAGGACTTCTAGAATCTATTCTGATCATATTTCCATCTGCCCACCATGCTTTCTACTTGCAACATTTGCAACAAAACTTGCAAGACAAGATGCGATACACCAACTAGATGCACCGTGTCAGATTGCTAAGTAAATTTCGTGCATGCGCTTACGCACCGACCGTAACAGCATTCAACTCCAGCTTAGAAAGCTTTAAGGCATCAGGCCGACAATTGGCAACGGCTTTTCTGAAAGATTTACCTCCGGCGTATTGGGCAAATGCCTACTTTCGGTACGCACCCGAGCATGAATATATTCCACCAAATTAGTTTCGTACATTGTTCTGCTTAATGCAGTTATCCTTCGTACTTACATGGAACTATTTATTACATGTTTTCATCTTTGTGTCTGTAGGGGTGACCGGTATGGCGAGATGTGTTCCAACGCCGCTGAGTCATTCAACTCATGGATTCGTGAGGCATGACACCTCCTAATCACAAAGATGGTTGACAGCATTAGAACGAAAATTATGGACCAAATGTCAAAACGCCGACGCAAGGCAGCCGCGTGGCCTGGAATTCTTTGTTCCAAAATCGAGTCTCGGTTGGTAAAAGCTTACAACAAAGGCAGGGCGTGGCTTGTAAGCCAATCAAATGACGATGTGTACGAGGTCCATTCATACCCATCAGTGCTTGTGGATGTTGGCAGGCAGACGTGTTCGTGCTTTCAGTGGCAGATTAAACGAATTCCATGTGCACACGTGATGGTTGCAATCCGTAACAGCGGATGAGATCTGTATGACTTGGTTGAACCATATTACCATGTGTCCGAATATTGTTCCACATACGTATCAAGCATAACCCCAATACCAACTGTTAAAAAACCTCCGTTCAACATCGAAGATTTCATCATACACCCACCAGTAGTGAAACGACCACCTGGAAGGCCAAAGAAAAAACGAATTCTGTCTCAGGGTGAAGAAACACAAAAAATTCGATGCGGACGTTGTCAACGCCTGGGGCACCACAACAGGAAGACATGTAAAGAACCAATTTAGCCACCACTGCATGCAAAATTTATGGTTACTGTTTTCATTCATAAGTTTGTCATTGTGATTTTCCCTAAGTAAATAAGTGTGTATGAACACACCGGACATACCATACTATTATCGTTGCTGTTATTACATATTAGTATCGCTTTCATTATATCGTCGTCTTCATTATGTAAGTCGACCAAATAATTTGGATCCTACCCCTTATTAAACGTTTTCGTTATTAAATAAGTGTTACGTATCGTATTTTCTTTTGTAATAATTTTGTTACATCGATGGCATTGAATTGAATTGTGGTCCCGTTCAACCCACTTTTTATTGAATTGTTGTCCCATTCAACCCACTTTTCCCAGAAAATGTTATGTTAACAACATTACACTTGCATCATTACACACATTCACCAAATCACCCTATACGTCGAACAACAACACCACATTAATACTGAAATTGTGCTCCATTTGCTCCTAATAACTATTCAAAACACACACTCAGATAACCACCCTATACGTGAAACATAAACATTTACCTAACCACCCTACATGGGGGGGACAACACCAACCCACAAATTATTTGTTTACACATACAAAGATGATGTTCAACTTATCAAACCACATCACTATGCACCATACAAACCCACTGTCAACACCACATTCACCAAATCACCATATACGTCGAACAACAACACCACATTAATACTGAAATTGTGCTCCATTTGCTCCTAACAACTATTCAAAACACACACTCAGATAACCACCCTACACATGAAACATAAACATTTACCTAACCACCCTATACGGGGAACAACACCAACCCACAAATTTTTTGTTTCCACACACAACGATGATGTTCAACATATCAAACCACATCACTATGCACCATACAAACCCACTGTCAAACATTCTTACCAGCCAATAACATGTTATACCAACTCCATATAAACACATTGCCCATGCATATATCACAAGTCACAACAAAAACCACAACACATTTAAAGAAACCCCATATCATATTTATTACGAAATTTATACTGTTAACGTACGTTCACAACAAATACCACTTGCTAATCAAAAATATATAACTGTACGCTATTCTCTTCCACATGTGCCCCAAAAACCATGGATATCCCACTTGTTAATCAAAAATATATAAAATATATAACTGTACGCTAATGTTTTCATATGTGCTTGAAAGTTAACATTCAAATGGAATGTTTAAGACCCCTGCTAATGTCGTTGACAAATTCTTTTACCATGTTTGCTCTCAACACGATGCCATTGGTACCTTGCAATGATCGCGCTACGTCAACATGGTGTACGTACTGCCTCATCACTGCGCAAACAATAACCGCACAATCCAGCCTGCGTTGGGAAAACAAGAAATAAAATTTCAATTAAAATCCACAATCACTTTCGTATACAACGGACAAACAATACAATTCAAACTCCAGTTCACTTACGAGTCGGCTTTCTGCTGGGGGATGGTTGAAAGTCTCAGCGATTCTAACCTCATCTATTCCATCTGCTCGTCAGGATCGTTTCATTACAGACGACACACGTTCCTTCTGTCATACACAAAACACCCACCGCAATTACATTCAAAATCGTAATACATCCATGACCTGATGACAACTACAATGAAATGTGTTCCTTACTAGTGCGCATCTGACCTGCCAGATGAACGTTGCCTCATTGGGTTAAAATGTTTCTAACTTCCATCCTCTGCGTCGTACACCACCAGTGTCCAGTGTGCGTTGTTGCATATCGGGAAATGAATGTACCGACATTCCTTTGATGCTGCAAAATTCTTCAGCACATAACTTTCCATTGTTTGCTTGTTGCCAGTTTTGAAAACGCTCTACAAAACAAACATTTAATATCAGTACATAACGCACTGGTCATTGTACAACAATTAAACAATACCTTCCTCACCATGCAAATACTACTGAAGAAGTACGATTTGTCCGCTAAAGCATCACCCGCACAGGCATGTGCCCGCTCTGTCACCAATGTCTCAGCATACGCATCAATCACCTGCATTGAGACACTGAAACATTAAATACGTAAATCAACAACATCAAACATGTACGGCTACACACATTTCACAGAGTCATGTAACACAACACAACGCGTGACACAATAAAGTAATAACACAACTCACATTGCCACATATACTTTCTCCCCGTACAAGACTCTTGACGTCCATAAAATACACAGCCACACCACTTTCACCACCAGTCCACATGACAGCCCTACACATAAAACAAACACATCCTCACAAAAACTCACCAACACACGATACGTATACGGAAATAAATTACGTAAACACCCGCACATACCCGTCGCCATTCCGTTCGTAAGCCTTCATTATTTTCTCCTTTTCCTCAAAAGTCATCATTTTCCATACCCCAAACCGGTTGTTCAACTCAAACCCAGACCATTTACTGGCTGCCACACCAATTGTGTCCACGTCTACAACTGTGTCATTTATAGTGCTTTTTTCCATCTACACACCCTTGCACCCGTGTGTGACTGTTTTCTTTTCGTGCTCCCCAACTACCTGGTAGTCATAATCTTTCAGCCTTAATTCTTTCCTGACTTTGTTCTTCAGGTTATGCATGAACAAGTTTCTTACACCTTCCCCTTTATTCGGAAACACTCCCACTTCAAAGTCCGTCAAATTTACATCACCCATACTACGTTGTGGCACCGGACTAGAATCAGACACTGTGTGAACAGTAACATTCTCACCACTAACACCAACATTTACACCAACCCGAATAGGCGTAACATCATGAACAACCGTCACATCGAACCCACTACCTCCTTCGCAATGGCTTGCACCAACGTCCCTAAAGTCAGTTGGTGTGTTCTTCCGGTAAGCTTGCGTAACAGTGTGTACTTGCTGGTCAGCCAGTTGGTCTTCCAACATCGAAATTGTTTGCCGTAATTCCTTGTTCTCATTTTCAAGTTTTCGTATTTCGTCATCCTTAACCTTCACAACACACCCGAACCCACCGACAATGTTAACGACTTGCATTTCCATCTTACTCTTCAAACTGACTACTTCATTCTCCAGCTTTGAGATTGTCTCCTCGTTTGCTTTGTTCCGCAATTCCATATCTGCCATAGACTTCAAAGCCTTTTCCAATTCGGTTAAACCAGCCACGTCACTCACTGCATCACGTACCACGCTGTGCATATCTTTCGCTTTCACCCCCATGCCATCCACCACCTCATGTGTCACACGTTGAATCCCATCGCCACATCCGATAACCACATCCGTCACTCCATCACCACGATGGCCAACTTCTTGCTCGTTTGTTGCCAAGATGTCATGTTCATACTCTAACGACTACAATCTGTCAGTACGTACCTGCCAAACATACAAACAAAACACAAATCAAACAACACAATATTCAAACACCCTCGTCCAATAACAGTTACGACCAAATATTACACATAATTATACAAGTACTAGACCTGGAATTTGCCAGGTGTTGATAAATCCAAACCCCGTATCCGGATAACTAAGGCACCAATGTCCTATTTCATAAATCTTGGGAACATACTCTCCGTTTCAGGTTTCACCAGCGTGGAATGTTCACAAATCCAATACTGCGTTCCAAATACAAAATTCTTTAAAACCAACCATTATTTCAACAACATATATACTATAAAACAATTACTAAATCTGCAAAACAAAATAAAATTCACATACCAGCGTCTGATGGAAATCCTTGATTAAACCCATCAACATTTGTAGGATTGCACCAGTCCAGTCGTATGAACGTACGGTATTCAGGTCATCGATGTATCGCACAAATGCCCAGTTTATCGTCTCCCCAGAATTAGCAAAAAAATCTTCCCACACATATACAGTGTCAACAACTTTGCTGTTTCCTCCTCGTCAACCCTTCTTCGCCCGGCCACAGCTTCTTCGAACAAAGTCTTCACGAGCTTCGACGTTATCCTCACAGTGTTCAAACTCCTCCGCTGAATGAAATCTGATGTCGGCCTTTGACAAGGAGACAGATCAATATGCTTTGTACCACATTGAATCCCAAACAGGAGTCTAACATCACTCCTACAAAGCTTAATAGAATTTGCAGCAATGTTGAATGCGTCACACTGTGCATCATACGTACGTATTATTTTCAAAATCGCCTCGTCATACTTCCTGAATTCATTGTGATTCAGCTTGTTAATTCGGATAGCCTCAACCATGATCCAAAATGGAGTCCTCTTCAACTGTTCAAAATGACCAGCCCTCAAAGGAGATGTTGTTACAAGCTTCACGATACCAACAATGTTTGATCGGAAGTTAATTCTTGTGGGTGCAGTGCGTGATGGCCCACCAGCCGTTTCATTAACTTGTTCACGAGCTTGCTGCTGGTTTGTCTTCGACTACTTAAACAGTATGCGGCCCTGCATGTTAACACCCAGTTTGTTCGGTTTTGTCCCAAATACGCCTTCAACACGCTTCCGTTCACACGAACGCGTCCACGGCCTTCTGTTATCGTCACCATCTACATTATCACAAAACCAATAACAATCAAAACCTATAATCACAAACATAATTCAAAGAGCTGAAACAATATAACTCCATGACAACTTCGACCAACAGCCACCTCACAATAGCGAACATAAACTGTCACAAAATCGACTGCTTCGGAACATCACACAAAAAATCACGAGACACACAACCATTCAAACCCACAAATACAACAAAAAACAAACAAACCCAGACACACCCAACATCGTCAAACACAGAAACCCCCCAATCACAAACATCGTCACACAAACCCCCCATTCTTCACAGTCACAAAATCGACTGCTTCGAAACATCACACAAAAAAACACGAGACACACAAACCATTCAAACCCACATACACAACAAAAAAAAAAAACCCCCACACACACCCAACATCGCCACACACAGGAAAACCCCTAATCGCAAACATCGTCACACAAACCCCCCATGATTCACAATCACAAAATCGACTGCTTCGGAACATCAGACAAAAATCACGACACCACACACACAATCATTCAACCTTGTAAGGAACATAACGAAAAGGAAAACCACAAAACCATTGGTGACACGTACCTTTCGCAGACATCGTTCCACTCCGACTGAGAAATACCAACGCCTCCTTCAAATCGTCTTCACACAGATCACAATTGTCGAACAAATTCAATTGACAGGATTTAGGGTTCCTAAAAAATGCCTAAATTTGTTTATGTGATACAACGTTTTACGGACATGGGTTGTCTAACGGGTCGGGTCGTATTATGTGTGGCACGTGCTTCATTCTCCCAAACGTAAGAAAGTACTAAAAGCATTAGTGTACTTTCCAGTTTTGTGACACCCACCAAACACAATCAACGTGCCACGTGACAATTTAATTTCAAAATATTCAAACGTGTGACATTAAATAAACAAATGGTATTTATGTCATTTGACAATACAAAGAACCAAATGGATCATAAGAATATATATTAGGACCAAATGGAGCACGATCTCAACATTTAGGATTTATTAGTAACTTTCCCATATTTATAAAGGGTCTCTTTTAATTTTTTTTTAAAGATAAATTACGAATACATCTACTAAGATTTACTTAAAATACGGATTGTCTCTTATGATTTGGAAAATTATAAATATCCCATTGTCAAAATTTTTTATTTAACAAAATTAACTAAAAAAATAAAATTCCTAAACTGCTCCTTTATATAATAATAAAATTACTTAAATTATTAATTGAAATAAATTTTTGACACTATTAAAAATTGGTAATTGACTTGATTATTTATTAATAAAATTGGTCATTTATTATGAAATCATAAACTTCAAGGGACAAAATATAATTTTTGAAATTATAGAGAGCAATTCATATTTTAAGTAAACTTTAGAAAATATATTTATAATTTATCAATTTATTTTTATTTTTATTTCTTACTTTGGGTCTTGTTTATTTAGACTTGAGCGGCCTCTGATAACATAACAACACTTTTATAATATCATATTTCTGATCAAGATGGGAAAAGTATAATATCAAATTCAGGATCAAGATGACAAATACAGAAGCAATAAACAATTTTGGGATGTGAATACTGGTTAATCAAGCTAGCCAAAAATGGACCATCTATTATTAGTATAATTATATCAATGGCCTAATCAAATTAAATGTTTAGCTACATTCTCATAGTATTTGACAAACTCTATCGAATTTTGTTTTTGCGGCATGTTGAGGTTGACATTTTGGACTTCATATTTTACACGCATTGCATCCTATGCACCCAGTTTTGCTTTATTTAATTTGGCTTTCTCACGAGAACAATTTCTTTGTAGTCCAATGTATATTGTTCAATGGGTCCACTCCAGGTTCATTCTGAAATTTAAATTCTTTATTTTGTAAGTTTTATTGAGTAGATTATCTATATTAAAAATAAATTAATTAAATATCAATAATCACATGATCGGATTACATTATTCTCTTTAAAATGAATGACATGTATCATCTTTAGAATTGACAATTCATTTAAAAAAAAAAAAATGATCCGATTGTATGGCTATCGATAGCTGATTAAGTTGATTTTTCATATGAATAATTTACTTGACAGACCTTAGAATGATTCAGATAATTGAGGTGTACCAGAATAAACCCGCAACAAAGAAATTGCACAATGCAGTCCACTTTTGTGAACTACTGAGAAGCTCTTCCCTTTTCTTATACATGCACTTAAAGTATATGAACATGACAAATGAAGATTTTGTAAGACTACATGACAAACAATAGAAATAAAATTAAAAAATTAATCAAGTTCTTTATTTGGGCAAAGTAAATAAAATAAAACTAAAAACTATTGACTTGTTATGGAAGCTATGCTATACACTACAAATAGAAGCAATTAGAATTTTATGATATGAAGATATCAACTTTTTGCGTATCAACTAGTTTCTACACTACCAGACTGTAATTAATTGATGTCAAATTGTTAATATATAGAGGAGCTAATTATGGTAATTAACTCTTTTTTTTTTTAGGGGGGGGGGGGGGGGGTTCTATGGTAATTAAGATCTTAATGTTGTACAAAATGTATGATTAAATTAAATATACATATTAATATTTAAATTAAATTTAGATTACAGAATATAAAATGATAGAACTACTTTATGTAGGAGATTACAAATTGAAGCACAGAAATATATAAATACATATAACAAATATTCTGAAACAAGGAAACAGAAAACAAATCAAAACCTGTGTGATATTACAGTTTCTTTAAAATAAATTTGCCGCCTCATCGAGGGTACTGGAGGTATGCCGGTGTCTGTCTCGTCGGATACGATGGTTGGAAACCGCTAAGTCAGAAGCACCTTCTGTATAGCTCCGACGAATTGACAATGACAACATTATCTCACACAAGAAGAATTATATGTGTAAACTGACTATAAGATGGGAGCAAAAATGTTGTACTCCAACCAAAGATGTTGGTTTCTTTTTATACACAATGAAGGAGAGATAAGGAGCCTCTCAGCGATGAAAGCTAGCAACAAATGTAGTCAAAACTGCCCAACAAATGCAGGATTAAATCTTGCAAAACTGATGGAGAGTAAATGTGTAAGTTATACATTCTATATACATATGTGTGTATATTTGCAATCACTAAACTGACCTAGTCTAAAAAAGATTAGATTGATGGGCCATCACTCCGGCCCACTCCAACAAGCCTCTAGCCTCAAGCCCAAGCCCTAGCCTCATGACCCACGATCCACGATCCATGGATAATAGATCACGGATCATGGACCCAGACTTGTCTCTGGCCCAGTTTGGTCCTGTCTGGGTAGGCAGGTGGTGCGCGTAGCATTTTTTGCATAACCAATTTGGAGCATAGTCTTGGCCCAAACCCATTCTTGAAGCATCCATAACTCTATTCCTTCGGAAAATTTGGATGTCTTAAAGGGCTCATGGACTTATCAAAAACTTGAGATTTAAATACCCATCAATATTTTCCTCTACAATCAATGTAGGATAGGTAATTATATACCATTCCCAATACCTCATTCATGGGGCCAACTTTACGAGACAATTTCTCATTCAATTCTTAATGGTCTTTTATTGTTCTTTTTGCAAAGAATCTAGACCCATTTGATCCTACCTCAATCGATGGTTGGAACCCACTTTAATTTTACATTAAAGTCACCATAAAATCATTTTTTCAACAATTCTTCATATGAATAAAAATTGACCGAATAAAGAAAAACCGACAACGTTTAACAACAAAGTCTCTGAGAGAGAGCACACAAACTAATCCTGTATCAGAAAAGATAGTTGTTGGCCTTGAACCTTTTGTAGTGAAAGCCTATCGGATTTATTGGCTGACTAGTGTGCGTGATGTCTTGAACTGTTCTGCCGTTTGTGTAAACCAAGACAATAGACCTCATACAAGAGTTACTCTAACTATTGTTCGTGTTCTCATTGGTGTGTCCGGTTTGGCTATAGAGCACTTGTTTGGTTCAGTGAGTGTTTTAAAAGAATTAGGCCTCGTCAATTCTTAAAGAAGCGACTCTACTTCGCATTCACATAGGTGACCTACATAAGGTATCTCATTATACCACGGTTGACTATTCACATCACTTAGGTCATTAAAAGTATTAGCTTATCCTTTCACCCCCACAGGGTATCACTATATAAAGGAATGGGCAAGAGGATTTACCTCTTCAGTGACTCACTCATTACACGCAATTAGGTTGTCCTTTTGAACCTAGATTTTGGGATCTCCAGTCAACTAGGTTGGGTTTTTCATTCCAATAACATTAACTAAAGGCCTTCACCCCATTCCTCTTAATGACGTTTCTACTAACTCTCGTGTTAACCCTTTGGTTAGCGGATCCGTAATGTTATCCTTAGACTTTACATAGTCTAGAGAGACAATTCCATTAGAGAGTAGTTGTCGTATGAAATTATATCTACGATGGATATGTCTAGATTTTCCATTATATATATTACTTTGTGCATGTCCAATTGCCAATTGGCTATCAAAATGAATATAGATAGCGGGCACATGCTTGGGCCAACGTGGAATATCTTTAACAAATTGGCCTAGTCATTCAACTTCTTTTGTCGTTTTATCCAAAGCAATAAATTCAGATTCCATCGTTGATCTTAATATACACGTCTGCTTGGAAGATTTTCAAGACACAGCTGCCTCTCCGAGGGTAAACACATAACCAATAGTGGATTTGGAGTATTTTATATTAGATATCCAATTCACATCACTATACTCTTCTAGTACTGTTGGATATTTGGTATAATGCAGTCCATAATCTTGGGTCTAGCGTAGATAGCCCAACGCCTGAATTATGCCCTTCAAATTAGTAGCATTAGGATTACTCTTCCGCCTTGTACAACTCATTAGAATACATCAAACTCCAAATGACCCAAGAATATTCTAGCTGAGAGACACTCTCACCATTATTCTTGGTCAAATATAGACCCAAGTCTACCGGTGTTTTTGACACACTCATATCTGATTTTCCAAATTTCTCAAGTATCTTCTCAACATAATGAGAGTGAGAAAGTACAATACCACCAGATGTTCTGGTAATCTTAATACCCAGAATCACATCTGCAAGGCCCATATCTTTCATGTCAAACTTAAAGTTTAATAATTTCTTGGTAATTCTAATCATCTCATCATTACTACTAACAATGAGTATGTCATCAATGTATAGACACAAAATGACATAACCTCTATCAGTGTCTTTGACATATACACATTTGTCACACTCATTGATTCTAAATCCATTTGACAATATAGCATTGTCAAATTTCTCATGCAATTGCTTAGAAGCTTACTTTAAACTATACAATGATTTAACAAGCTTATAGACTTTCTTACTTTGCCTTAGAGTAGAAAACCCCTCTGGTTGCTCCATGTAGATTTCTTTATTTAAATCTTTATTTAAGAAAATTGTCTTTACATCTATCTGATGTATCTCCTGACCATGTAAAGCTGCTATCACAATCATCATGCGAATGCATGTTATCATTGTCACAGGTGAATATGTATCAAAATAATCCAAGCCTCACCACTGCTTGTATCATTTGATAACTAGTCTAGCCTTATACTTATCAATTGACCCATCAGTGTTTAGTTTTCTTCTAAACATTCATTTACTCTCCAAAGCCTTATTGTCTGGGAGTAAATCAACCAACTCCCAGGTGTGGTTTTGTAAGATGAAGTCAATTTCACTTTTAATTGCTCTTTTTTTTTTTTTTCTTTCCACAAAGGACTTTCAGGTGAAGTTGCAACATCATGGAAAGTTCGAGACTCTTCCTCTAATATATAAGTCAAGAAGTTTGGACCAAAGAATTTGGAAGTCCTAGCCCTCTTACTCTTTTTTGGCTCATCTACCTCCTCATTTTGATCACTATCACTAGCATCATCTTCAAGTTCCTTCTCAGAATTTTGACCCTCTCATCGAGTTCGGCAAGGAAACATGTCTTCAAAGAAAGACGCATTCCTTGACTCCATAATGGTATTCTTGTGTATATCTAAAATATTAGACTTGTGCATAAGAAACCTATATGCGTTATTATTTTGTGCATAACTAATGAATATACAATCTATGGTTTTTGGGCCTATCCTAACCTGCTTGCGTGTAGGTACCACCACTTTTTTAAGTCACCCCCACATTCATAGAAAATTATAGGAAGGCTTGCAGCCTTTTTGTAATTCACACAGAGTCTTGTCCACTTTCTTTCGAGGTATTCTATTTAGAATGTGATTCGTGGAAAAGAATGACAAAAAATCATTAAGAATTGAATGAAAAATTGTCTCATAAAAGTTAGCCTCACAAATGAGATATTAGGAATGGTGTATAACCACCTATCCCACATTGATTGTAGAGGAAAATTTTGATGGGTATTTAAATCCCAAATTTTTAAAAAGGGCATAAACTATTTGGGGCATCCAAATTTTTTGAAGGAAGGGAGTTATGGATGCTTCAAGGATGGGCTTGGGCCAAGATTATGGTTCGAATTGGTTATGCAAAAAATGCCACATGTGCGCTACCTGCTCGGACTGAACCGGACTAGGGTGGGACTAGGGCTAGGTCCGGGTTTATGATTCGTTGGTCATGGATCTTGGGACTTGGGATTTGTAACACCCTAAAATATTATACATGAACATACAACAACCACGTACAACATAGCACGACAAAGTCATCCTTCTCATTGAACTAAGGTTTAGAATTACAAATCCTAAAGTCTACACATAAATGACAATTCAAGTCTATCATCTAATTCACTATGCTAGAACACAATTCAAAAGACATTACAATAGAGGCATACAAAAATTTAAGATATCACCATATACAACATAACAAATTCTAAATGCTCGACACATGACTTTAAGTCTTCACAATTAATTATCCTTGAGCCACCGTTCCTAACCAAAAACAAAATGTAAACTCTGAGTCACTACTGTGTAGCACATCACCAGTTCTTGAAAAGTCCAATAGAGTTGTGCTATATGCCTAGTAGGGATACATTTAACAAGGTATCTAATCATTTGAAAACTTACATGGCATAATTATAATTCAAAAAAAAAAAAAAAAAAAATTCAGGATTCAAGTTTGAACATTTAAAATAAAAAAAATATGCTCATTGCAAGAAAACCTTTATTGATACAAGGGAGTAAACAAGTCATGAATCCCTTGTCGGAGTCCCAACACATATACATATATACATTTGTAACAGAAACTATCCCCACATTTACCGACTATAATACGACAAGATGTGGGCACCCAACATCATCTATTTTCCCACTTTTACTGACTATTATACGGCAGGACCAGTGGACACCAAAAACAAAAAACATTTTGCCACATTCGTCTGGCGATATGTGCAGACAGGGAAATTGGGCACCTTGACTTCCCGCGCGAGTACCAAATACAATACATAACTCAAACCAAACCCAACTCACTACCTGACTCAACCTTTAGGGTTTCAATAATTTTGGAGCTTTCACTCTATTTTCATATATATATATATATAGCTTCTTAATGTCAATAACCATGCTATATAAAAGATTGAGTAAAACTCCATCAATAATCAAATACAAGTTTTACCTCACTGAATCTTTGAATCAAGTCTTATATTTACAATCATACCATATAAGCATCTTCAAATCAAAGAGATACTAAGTTAAAAGTAACCCTACCTTAAGCAAAGAGCAAGTAAGCCAAGCTTCTAGGAGAATTCTTCACAAAGACAAAATATAATCAGTAGAAAGGATGATCTTTACATGTACTTCACTCCTTGCAAGTGATTTGGGCTTAGATCTTAGAGAAATGAGAGATATTTTAGGTAAGAAATCTACGGTTTTCGGAAGAAGAGAGAAAAGAAAAATAAGAGAGAAAGAAAATGGTGAAGAAATAATCTGAAATGTGCGTTTTTAAAATGCTAATTTTGCGTAGATCGCTTAAGTGGTCTTTTCATCACTAGAGTGGTAAATAAGATCTCTCAGTAATTTTGTCTGCAAAACAAGATACGAGGAGCTCTTCAAATTCGCTCGAGCGACCACTAGTTCGCTCGAGCGATCTATTCCCACCTGCAAAAATACTGGATGTTCTCTATCTTCACTCGAGCGGTACTTTCATCACTTGAGCGGTCATGTGGAACAAAATGTCACAATCTTTCCCCCTTAGGGAATTTCACCCTGAAATTACGTCAATTCTCAACACGGTAACCAAGATATGATAAAGATGTTATACTTATTCATTCCTAGCAATTCCCAAATGAACAACAAACTATTTCCAATGACAAAAAAAGGAAAAGAGCAGGAAATAGAATTTATAGATAATTTATCACATGTAAAGGAGAGAAATAGGGAAATGGGTACATCACATATTAAGAAATAAGTCTGGGTATTTCTCATGAACTTTGGCTTCTCATTCTCAAGTTGCTTCTTGTACCCTGTGATGGTGCCACAACACTTTGACTAGTGGAATGGTCTTACCTCTTAACATTTGCTCTAGTGTGTCAAGAATTTGGATCGGTTTTTCCTCATAATATACATCTTCATCAACTTCAATCTTTGTCCAGTCTACCATGTGAGAGGGATAGGGCTCGTATTTCCGAAGCACTGATACATGGAACACATCATGCACCCCGTAGAGTTGAGGTGGTAAGGCAAGACGATAAATAACTTTTCCTATCCGCTCAATAATGACAAAAGGGCTAATAAATTGGAGAGATAATTTTCCACTCTTGTCAAATCTCATCAATCCCTTCCTTGAAGAGATCTTCAAAAATACATGGTCTGCTACTTCAAAAGATAATGGTCGTCGCATCTGATCGGTATAGCTTTTCTGACGGCTTTGGGCCGTGATCAATCTTTTTTGAATAAGAGCTACTTTGTCAGTAGTCTCACAAAATAACTCAGGCCCAAGCATTGGTGAGTCCCCTACTTCCGCCCAACATAACGGTGACCTACAAGGACGTCCAAAAAGAGTTTCAAAAAGTGCCATTTCAATACTAGATTGATAACTGTCATTATAAGCAAATTCAACTAAAGGTAAGTGTCTTTCCCAAGACCCTTTGAAATCTAACATACATGTTCTTAACACGTCTTCCAAGATTTGTATGGTACCCTTGGATTGCCCATAAGTTTGGGAATGGTAAGCAGTATTGAAATTTAGTTAGGTACCCAAAGCACTCTGAAGACTCTGCTATAGTCTAGTTATGAAATGAGGGTCACTATCCGACACTACACTCATTGGGACTCCATGGAGACGAATAAGTTCACGTATAAAAAGTTCTGCTAAGTACTCTATAGAGTCCCTCATACTCATGGAGAGAAAATGGGCTGAGTTGGTAAGTCGGTCTACAATCACCCATATTGTATCATTACCTCTTTGTGTTCTTGGAAGACCCGTAACAAAGTCCATATTGACATGTTCCTATTTTCATTTGGCAACTAGAAGAGGTTGTAGTAATCTTGCCAGTTTTTAATGTTCAGCCTTTGCCTGCTGATAGGTTAAGCACTTGGACACAAATGAAGCTACATCATTCTTCATACCCCTCCACCAAAATTGACGACCTAGATCATGATAATTTGGTGCCTCCTGGATGCACTGCAAGGCATGAGTGATGGAATTCTCGCAAAACTTCATCCCTTATGGATCTACGTACAAATAACAGGTCAAAGTATTGAACACTAGAGTCAATATAAATGTTCAGACTTTTATCTTCTTTTCCTTTGAAGGTTCTCTCTCGAATTGACTCCATTTCAAGGTCACCCAGTCATGCTTCTGCTACTCGTGTAACAAGTGTGGGTTGTGTGACGGTGGTGAATAGGGTTTCCTGCTTAGAAGACTCGTGAAGTTGTAATTCAAATTCACTGATATCCTTCATCATCTTCCATTCCCTCACCGCTAGACTAGCTATAGTACTTACAGATTTTCTACTCAATGCATTTACCGTAACATTGGATTTTCTGGGATAATAGTTTATTTCGAAGTCATAGTCCTCCAAAATTCAATCCATCTTCGTTGACGCAAAATTAAATCCTTTTGAGAGAATAGGTATTTGGGACTCTTATGGTTGGAAAACACTTCAAATTTCTCACCATATAAATAGTGTCTCCAAAGTTTCAAAGCGAAGACAACTGCAGCGAGCTTGAGGTCATGCATCAGGTAGTTCTTCTCGTGAGTTTTTAATTGGCGCGAATCATAAGCTACCACCCTACTTTCTTGCATTAAAACACACCCCAACCCTTCCTTAGAGGTGTCACAATACAAAGTATACCCCAAGCCACGTTCTAGAATGATAAGAATATGGGCGATAGTCAATCTAAGTTTTAGTTCCTAAAAGGATTTCTCATAAGCTTCACTCCAAATGAACTTTACTTCTTTACGAGTTAATCTAGTTAAGGGTGATGCTATGGAAGAGAAATTCTTTACAAATCGATGGTAGTAACCAGTTAAATCCAAGAAACTACGAATTTCAGAAGCGTTTTTGGGTTGTTCCCAATTCTGTATTGTTTCTATCTTTGAAGAATTCACCATAACCCCATCTCCGGAGACTACATAACCCAAGAACTTCAACTCTAGATGCCAAAACTCATACTTCTCATATTTTGCATATAAGGGATGTTCTTTAAGGATTTGTAAAACACTACGGAGGTGCCCTTCATACTCCTCTTCAGAAGGCGAATAGATAAGGATGTCATCCACGAAGATGACCACAAATTTATCAAGAAACTCTCAGAAAATTCGGTTCATCAGGTCCATAAATGTAGCTATTGCGTTAGTTAAACCAAATGGCATAACCAAGAATTCATAGTGACCATATATCTAGTAAGAAAAGCCGTCTTGGGAATATCTTCTTCCCTAACTCATATCTGATGATAACCTGACCTCAAATCTATTTTCAAGAAGCAACGTGAACCTCTGAGTTGGTTAAAAAGACCATCTATTCTTGGTAAAGGATACTTATCCTTAACCATTACTTGATTCAATTTGTGATAATCTATGCATAATCTGAATGACCCATATTTCTTATTAGCAAACAAGCCTGAAGCTTCCCAAGGTAAGGTACTAGGGTGTATGAAGCCTTTACCTAGAAACTCCTGCAACTGTTCCTTCCGAACAACCAATTCAGCTGGAGTAAATCTATAAGGCAACAAAGATATAGGTGTTGTACCCGATATCAAGTATATAGAGAATTCGACCTCCTGATGTGGGGGTAACCCAGTGAGATCTTTGGGAAACCTATCCCGAACTTTACCACTTCCATCATGCCAAAAGAGATCTAAATTCACCCTAACCACTTCGGTAGTACAATGAGAGTAAAGATCTATTGCTCTTATCCCCCAAAAATGTAAAACAATCACCGTTTGACATGCATATCGTAACTCTCCCACGATAACAATCAATAATAACCCAGTAAGAAGACAACCAGTCCATGCCGAGAATAACATTAAAACTCGACATATCTAACAATACAAAATGAAAGGAAGTTGTCGACCAATGACCTCAATGATACACCCACGACATCCTCGGTTCAAGGAACTTTACTTGCAACAGGTGATTCCACCATAAATGGAGACTCTAGTTGTTTGCTTTCTAACCCTAACAAGGATGGAAATACAGTTGCTATAAATGAATAGAACGTCCCGGTATCTATCAATACACTGTAGACGCCCCATTTTTGACTGTCCTCAAGACTTAGATGTCATTGCTCGTGCACTCGATGATTGTGTGTTTGTGTTCGTTTTAAGCGCCTGAAGTCCTCGACGGAATGCCTTGTCTTTGAGTCTCTAAACCTTATTCTCTCTATGCCTTGTTTTGGACCAAAACTTGGTGTCTGGACCTCTTGGTGACCTGTTGGCCACCACCCAAGGCTGTCAGCCATGGGGTGTTTTTGTCGGCCATGGGTGTGGCCGGTCGGCTATCAGTGGTGGCCGACGGCCACCAGTGCTTTTTTCTAGATATTTATTGACAGCTGTGCCAGCTGTTGCACACTGAGCTGTATCTCTATACACGTGTATGGTGAGATGTTTCTAAGCTCAATGGGTGGTTTTTCTATATATAGGGGGGTTCCTCCCCCATTTTGGAGGGTTAGAAAAATTAGAGCAAAAATATCTTTCTCTCTCTAGAATTGTCTCTCTCTCTTGGTATTTTGTACACATTTGCTTGCAAGTCCTTAGCTTTTGCATATCAACCCTTAACCAAATACTCTCACCTTTGGGCTGAGATTACTTAGAGTCTTGTTTGAGCTCTAGATAGTGGTTTGAGCTTGGATTATTGGTTATTTTGTGCTTTGCTTCAATGGTATAGCACTTACCTTATTTATACTTGTTTTGTATCTTTGTTTTTCCATCTTTTGTAACTATTTTTGGGCTGATTTTGAACTGTCAAAAACTTTGTTTTTGTGACTTAAAAGTGTTGGTTTGAGGTCTCTTTGAGTTAGGGGGTGGTCCACCCTTCTTGCTCTTTTATTTGTTAAGCTTTTGTACTATTTTTCATCACTTTTAAACCAACTTTTTTGGGCCTTTTAACCACTGAATTTTAGAGGTTTTCTCAGTGGTAAAAACCTTGTTTTGAAGTCCAAAATTGGAGGGGTTAGCCTCTCCTTCTTGTGTCTTGTTTGCATGCCTAGGTAGCTTTACATGTTAGCATGTTTTTCTAGCCTTTTGTGGCTTAAGTCTAGCATGTTTTAAGCTTTGTTTTGACTTGTTTTGGCTCTGTTTTGGACTGGTTAATTCATTTGAGCCTTGTATTGCACAGTTGTAGTGTAATCTCCTTCACTAGCTTGATGTTTTAATGCTTTAGTCATCATTGTTTTGAGTTAATAGCATGTTTTAGTATTGTTTTACACTTCATTTCATCACTTAAAATCTCTGCAATCTCCCTTCATTCTTCACTCTTTTGTTCGCTTTGAAAGTGGTTTTAAACCTCTTGTTTTCCTAAAGTGTGAAATGGAGGCGTTGCACCTAATGGTTTAATCCCTTATGGGGTTCATTACCAACAGTGTAATGCCTCTTTCATGCCCAAAGCACCTTGTGGTTTGAGCCATCTTTCCATTAGAGGACACTCACTAATGGACTTAATCAATTAAAGAATGGTTTTGGTAATTCAAATGAGTAAACAAAATTGGACAAGTAAAAGAGGCAAGATAAACATCTTTTGTGTTGCATTGCATATGTTCGAATCGGACGTTAATTCGAACATAAGGAAAATGGGACATTTCATACTCAAAAGTGATGAAATGTGCCACTTTCCTTGGTCACCATTACCCTTGATTATGCATGATAGGGTGGTGGTCTTTTTGAGTCTTGTTTTGCACTCATTAAACTTGTGAAAACTTGGTTCTTTGGCCATCATGCATGGAAATTCCTTGATTGATGGTTTGAGAGCCAAGAGTTTCACTCATTTGAGCTTGTTTGATGATAAGGAGTGTAAACAGTACACACAAACCTACGAGAATACACTGTTTTGCTCTGTCTGCTCTCTTTTGCAGCAAGAAGAGGAGTTCATGTCATCAGTGGCCGACCGGCCACCACCAGTAGCCGACCGACCACTAGTGGTAGCTGACCGACCACCATTGGTAGTCAACTAGCCCCCCGTCGGCCACCAATAAAATTTGCACAGTGTATTGGTAAGGTGGAGCAGAGGTGTTCTGGAAGTGGACAGCTTTGTTAGTGATCAAATGTGAAAACAGAGGCTTGCAGTAGCAAAATGGTGGCTTTTCGGGTGGAAGAACCAAGCATGTATGCATCTCTCGTTTCCTGAGGCCGCTTAAAGTTGCCTAGTTAATTAGTTGTAGCTAATTGAGAGTTGTTAATAATTAGTTAGTTTAACTAGTTATTTAATTTCGGTTTGTAATATTTATTTAGCTTAGAATAGTTAGTTAATTAGTTTCAAGTTTTGTATTAGTTAGCTTAATTAGCATAGTTAGTTGGTTAGCTTATTCATTTGGACCCTCCTTCGTGAGGGCGTAATGTTGTAATAAGTGTGCGTGTGTGTGTGTATGTTTTCCAATCCCACGTCTTTCTCCCTTTTATTTAATTGCTTTTAATGGTTAGATTAAGGATCATATTTCAATTAGAATATCGCATGCTTGCATGCATTCATCTTGTTTTGCATGTATTGAGGCTCGGCGCATCATTCAAATTGCATTATTATTTTAAATACTTCTTTGAATACGTGTTTAACCGCATGTTATCAAATCGATTCATATGCCATATTAGTAGCCGAGCCTATTAATTGCATATTGCATGTGTTGCATTAGGCATCTTGTATAGTTAGGATCATGCATCTTTCTAACTAGTTTTTGTTTTGGTTTGGAGTACTCGATGAGTTTTATGCTTTATCATACTTGCATGAGTGTGATTGCCATATTGCCATGTTTCGCATGCTTGCCATGAGGCTATGTGCTTAAATGCTAAATTGTATGAATGCCTGTGGATGAAGGCTTGTTGTTTGAATTGGAACGATTCAACAAATGTGCGTTTTAAGCCCACTTTGTTGTGGCAAATCATGTTTTAAGCCCACTATGTTTGGTGGCAAATCCGCATCTTTAAGCCCACTTGAGGGTGGCAAATTCAAACCATTTTCGTAAGCAAACATGAGTTGAATTGTTCCAAGTCTTGAAATTTTAGTCTATACTTGCTTGTGCGTATCATATAGTAAAGCTAGTCTAATAACCAGAATAAGAACACATAATGTTTATAAAACATCATATCATGATTAGTAGAGGCCGATCTTTGATCGGGCGAGCGGGGGTGCTCATTTCAGGACCTTCCCCTCTCATACCTAAGTTCCCGAGCCAAGAGCACTTGATTGAAACAATATTCTTAATCGGGAAATGAACTGACCAACAACCAAAATACAAAAATGCATCGTACAACTCGATAAACAAAACAAAACAACTCAAATACAACTCAATAAACTTGCTAGAACCAAAAGGACTCAAAACAAGACTTTAAAACACACAAAGAGCAGAACAAAACACATGCTTTCAGCATTGTTCAACACACAAGTGGACGGCAGGGTAGAAAAGAAGGCTACCGGCCACAGAAGGAGCCTGCCGACCACTTGCCGGCCATCAATGTACAGCACCTCCAGATTGTTGACAGCTGGCTTCCATTCACTGCCTTATCTTCTACAAAAGGGCTCAGCTTCTTGATTTCTTTTCAGAACTTCATTTCAACCTCAAATTCTTCCGAAAATGGAGCCATTTTTCACCGAAAAACTTTCAGATTGGATTGTGAGTTTGGATGGCTCGAAAAAGGTAAATTTCTGGGGTTTTGGCATAAATGCACTTTTTCCGTTGAGCCGAACTCCACTTTGTTTTTCGTTCCTTTATGCCACGGCTAGATACTGGGACCCAATTACACACGTCTTTAGCTTCAGGGGTCAAGAAATATGCCCGACAATTGAAGAATTTCAGGCACTAATGGAATCCCGGCGTGACAAGAAAATCATACCTCAGACCCGTTTCGGCCACGCCCAAGCTTTGGGACGGATGTGTGGGCTCACTTTGCATGAGGCTTGATCTCTAGCCCATAATGGAGAGTTAGACATTCCCAGTTTGATTCATCAATTTTTTGACATTGGTGATCAAGGTGACCTTATCTGGCAACGTTTTCGGCAACATGCCCTCTGCTTATGTATGTTGGCTCATTTCCTTTTTGCCCCTAGTTTTGGCGAGTCCAACATCCGTTTGATTGAAGCGGCCTAAGGTTTGAAAGATGGCAAGAATTGTATTGGCTTAGCGTTGGTGTGACAACCCTCACCACTGTTTACTGATAATACCACTGGTTACTGCTAAACTATGACTGAACATGATTAAGTAACTAATTTGACTGACATTTTGAACTGATTGATTGAGTGTATTAGTTTAAATGCATTTCTATCTATTTGACTGTTAATTGATCTGTTCATGTTTTAAGTTTGAACTATAAATTGAAGGCCTTATTGGCGGCCGAATCTGAAATTGATTAGTGTTTCATGTTAATTAGGATTTATGTGATTTTATGGTATGTTTAATTGAAATGTGATTTAGAATGATTAAATTAGATTAAAAAGTTGTATTACATCAATTTGAGTTATTTACCAAATTGCCATTAGTGGACAATGCTAGGCCATCTATTAGTCTTGATTTACCTATGCTTGGCATCACTCTTCATTCATCTTCCTAGAGGCAAAACCGACAAGAGAGAGAGAGAGAGTTAGGAGAAAATTTGGGTTCAACAAGATTTGCTTGGAATATTGGGAGAATTGAAAGTGAATTTGCATATTTGAGCTTCTACCTTTGAATTGAGGACCTAAGGTAGAGAATTCATCTTCTCCATTATGAATTTGAGTTACTTCTTGCATGGTTCTTTATGAATTAGCGTTTAGAGTCAAGATTTGGTTTAAAATGTTGAATTGAAGCTAAAATCATGCATGCATGTACACATTGGTGAGTTTTGGAGTTGTTTTCATGGAAATTCATACATGCATGTTTATATCCTAGCTATGGTCCATGAATTCATCATTTTTTTGGAAGTTTTGGCTCATTTGATCTTGTATTGGAAGCTTTGATTTCAATTGAACACATGCATGTCATATGTTTATCATATTCATGAAGTTTTGTTAAAATTGTGTTTTATTGGAACTACCTTTGGGCTTTAGTTTTGTAAATTGATCTTTGAATCATGTCATATTATGAGTTTTAAAGTGTTTTCCAGAAAATTAGCCCAAAAGGATCGAATTTGATGCTTTAAATGTTGAGTTTCGTGCTTGGAGACAAATCTGGAAATTCCAGATTTTGGATCCACGCTCAAGCGGGTGTACAATCTGAGTTCATGCAGTCCGCTCGAGCGGGTAAAGTAACGCTCAAGCGTGAAATGCGTGTATCCAGTACTTTGCATGTGTTTATAGTCCACTTGAGTGAGGGAATGTACGCTCGAGCGAGGACTTGTGTCTCACGCTCGAGCGGAGGTCGAGCACCCATCGAGCGTGAATTGCATGCATCCAGTACTTTTACTGTAGTTTACAGTCCGCTCGAGCGAAGGAAGTCACGCTCAAGCGGAGATCCTTTGTTTGCATGTCTGCTCGAGCGTAGAAAGCCACGTTCGAGCGAGACCCCTGTTTTTTGAAAATTCTAAAAAGTGTTTTAAAGTATATCTTTGTATCCTCATTCCATCCTACGCATTCCTAGGCCTAGTTTAAGGCATCTTAATGAGGATAATGCTATAGAACCACACCGAGTCAAGATAGGGACTAAGTTATTGTTTTCCCAAACGTGCAACTTAGTGTGTGTTCATCCTGTAACTGTGTAGGGTTGGCATCCGAGGACGCTCACTAGCCTATCTGTAGCCCAGAACTCTGTGAGTAACAATGTTGTAAAGATATATTCAATCATGAATATTTTCTGAATGATCAACTGTATTGCTTTCTAAAATGATATTTCTTACTGAATGAATGCTTGTCCTATTTGTGAACTGTATTCGTGGCATCCATAGCAATTTACTGTTATTGTACTGTACTGCTACTGTCACAGAGATCTTTGTCGGTTCCCATGTTTGGAACCACTACTGTTCACTGATATGATGGCCATCAACTGACTGTTCGGTTTATTAAGACCTACTGTACTATTTGCTATTGGATGTACCACTTATGACTGCTATGATCGAATAACTGATATGCTGTTCAAATGACTATTTTAAATACTGAAAAGGACATTCATTCCTAACCTCTTTACGCATATGTTATTCACTGGGCTTTAGCTCACTGTTTATATATATATATATATGTAGGTGTCCAGGCACCGGATCGGAGGTAGGAGCGTTGGGTTAAACTCCCTTTTTGTCAAGCTAGCCACTGTGCCTCACTGAGAGGTTCCAAGTCCTTCAAGCTAGGGTTTTTTGGGGTGTCTTAGATTCATCCTTTCTGTCTCTGTTTTTGTATAGACTGACTGTACCTGTACTGTACTGTTCTAATAGGGATTAGGTTCTTGTCCTGGATGATTGTATATGCATGTACACACTGCTTTTGTTCTGAATGTGAATGTGTTATGAAAAGTCTTTTTGCATACAGACTGTCACAGCTCATTGGACATCTTTCATTTACTGTTTTGGCTTTCGCCAGCCCCTGTACTCTGTATTACTGTTACTACTGTTAAGCAGGCCTTTGGTAATCACGGATTACTGGCCGGTTACGGTGCTAAACCCATAGGGGCGGGTTTGGGTCGTGACCGAGACTTTGATGGCCTTAGATGACTTTCATCGACGAGAGACTACCAGATTCGTGGGGAGTCCACTACTTCTTCAGGTATTGCTTCCCATCATTTCTCATATGTGTTTCTCACATCTTTCGACACTCTTGCTTTGTTTTTCTCTCAAAGCCTTTTTCTAACTTTTCTCTCAACATACATCTCTCTTTTCTTTCAACCCTTTCCAAGTGTGGCTTATGGATAAGCTAAAGATAGTGGACTCTTGCCTTGAGTACTCAGCTTGAGGCTATTTCTTCTGCCACCGACTAGTGGATTTTCCGAACGAGGGGTGGTGGTGCCACTGGATGTGCAACAGGTCTATTGCAGATATAGCTTGGCGTTGCCCCTAGCTTAACTTGACTGAGATGAGCTACAGCATGGCTCGGTAGCCTGGTATTCAGTTGATTGACCTTACGCACTGCGTGATTTATTTCCCTTTTCGGTTTAGATGTCAGTTTGAGCATGATCAGATCCGCCCAGAGGAGAGGGTAGAGTACCAGGTTTCATTCCCCATTCGAGGTTCACATTTGGCTAGGTACCTCACTGCTTGGAGGACGAGGGAGCTTCTGGCCCCTGCCCCTAGTTTCAGTTGCATCCTTTTTGGCGAGTGCTTGGCTTGGCTTGAGGATGAGGCACAAATTGGGCCCACTTTGGCATCAGAAGCTTCCACAAGCATGAGTGAGGGACGCAGGAGCACCTGACTCATCTATGCTCCTAGTTTATTACTTTGACCTTTCTTTTCAAGTTTTTGATATAATAAAAGCAACTTTGATTCGTATTAGAGAGTTGGAGAACTTTAAGTTGAAATCAATGAAATTAAAGTTGTGGGCACTGGAAATTTTCCTTTTGGTCCAAAAATGGTCTAAGTTGTAAAAGGTAAAATTTGAGCAAAATCAACTTTTATCAAAACTTTCCAAAACAATTTTTGAAAAGGATCACCACCTAACACGCACAGAATCAATTCTCTAGATGTACAACCTCGAATCAAGAGATGATAACTGCACCTTGTTTGAACACCATTGCTCAGCATTGTAACCAGTTCTTCTCTCAGAGTAAAGATCACAACCGAACCCTCAGGTAAAGAACAAACAATGATGACCTGATCAGACACATGGGCAAGACAGTTGAGTTGGTGGTGTTTATGGCCGGACTTCAGGATGAAGTTGCCTACGTATCCCGAAGATAAGAATCAGGCCTTACGTAGTTCGGTTAAGATTCACTCGAGTATTTACTCTCTCCTTTTGCGCTCTAACTTTTGCCAAGGCCGCCCTTTAGGGTTTTTAACCTTGCGAGCTTAGTTTTTCTTTATTCAAATTTTTCGTGCTCTAACTTTTGCCTAGGTCGCCCTTCCGGATTTTTTGCCTAGCGAGCCTCTCAAGAATAGTATTTCTTGAACATGTCCATATTGATCGGTTGGGAAAATTGTAGGCTATCTAGGTCCAAGAGAATAACAGCTCCACCCGACCAAATAACTTTGATGATGTAAGGACCAGTCTAATTGGGTCTAAACTTGCCTCTGGGGTCATGGATGGGAGCTTGGTTGTCTTTCAGCACCATATCCCCTTTTTTCAAATTCCGGGACTTAACCTTCTTGTTAAAAGCCCTAGTAATTCTGCGTTGATAGCCCTGAACGTGATACAATGATTTCAGCCTTCTCTTATCGAACAACATCAGCTTTTCGAATCTACTCTGTTGCTAGTCCGCTTCTGCTATCGGACACTCAGCCATAACTCGCAGCGATGACACTTCTATTTCAATTGGCAGAACAACTTCCATCCCATAGACAAGAGAATAAAAAGTTGACCCTGTAGACGTCCGGATTGAAGTTCTATAGCCCTAGAGTATGAATGGAAATTTATCTGGCCAGTCCCTGTAGGTCTTAACCACCTTCTGCAAGATATGCTTGATGTTCTTGTTGGCGGCCTCAATAGCTCTGTTGGTTTGCGGCCAGTATATAGATGACTTATGAAAAACCACATTGTATTTCTCCAATAAGTCTATCACTTCTTTCTTGAAGTGGGAGCCATTATCTGATATAATCTCGTTTGGGACTTCGTATTGGAAAATGATATTGTTCCGGATGAACTCAGCCACATGCGTTGCTTTCAACACTGCATAAGACTGAGCTTTCACCCACTTTGTAAAGTAATTAATTGCCACCAGAATGTATTCATGCCCATTCGACCCTTTTGGTGTGACTGCGCCAATAACGTCGATTTTCCAGACTGAGAAAGGCCATGGAAAAGTCATGTTGTATAGTTTTGACGGCAGAATACTCATGCGATTTGCATGAATTTGGCATTTGTGGCATCGCCGAATAAAACCAACACAATCCTTCTCCATAGTGGACCGGTAGTAACCTTGCCTAAGAATCTTCCAGGCTAATATCACTCCGTTCATGTGCGCTCCGCACTCTCCCCCATGGATGGCCTCCATTAGGCGCTTTGATTCTTCTTCTTCGACATACAACTTGTGCATTCCTAGATGACCTCTTTTGCATAGTTTACCTCCGCAGATGATAAATTAGACGGCTATTCGCCGTATTTCTCTTTTGTCCTTAGCATTTTCCCTTGGTGGATAAATCTTCTTTTCCAAGAAGTTCCAAATATCGAAGTACCAAGGGTTCCTGTCTTGCGCTTCATCTATTGCAGCGATAGTTTCATGGGCCGGTGTGTATCTCTGCTCAATGATAATCGGACACATCCGGACTTCAAGCAGGATGTCTATCATAGTAGACAGAGTTGATAAGGCATCAGCGAACCCGTTGTTCTCTCTCAGTAGATGCGTGAAAGTCAGCTTTTCAAACCTAGGAATCAGAATGTCTTGGGTCTGGTGATAAACCTTCATCTTTTCTTCTTTGACCTTCTAGTCTCCATTTGCTTGAGACATAACTAAGTTTGAGTCCTTGATGACATCCAACCTTTTTGCCCCTAGTTCCAGGGCGACTTCCAAACCAGCGATATATGCTTAATACTTTGCTTCGTTATTGGACACCTTGAACCAGAGTTTGAAGGGTAAAGGTATATGGGAGTTGTCAGGTGCTATCAGCAACACACCTATCCCATAACCATATTGATTGGATGCTCTGTCAAAGTACATTGTCCAAGTCTCTTCCTCGACTTGCAGAATGGCTTCATCTGGGAACAGGTATTCCACCGCTTCATCCCCTTCTATTGGGTGATCTGCCAGGAACTCCACTACAGCTTTCCTCTTGACCGACTTGTGGGTAACATACTTGAGATCAAATTCGAGGAGGAGAAATAACCAATGGGCTAGCTTACCCGTAAGCGCTGCTTTCTCAAAGAGATATTTGATGAGATTTAATCTCGAAACCAGAATTACAAAGTGAGCTAACAAGTAGTGTCTCAACTTCTTGGTAGCCCATACCAAAGCTAGGCAAGCTTTCTCCAACTGTCATGACTCGAACCCACCCTCGTGGGTTGAGGACATAACCGGCCAGTAATCGTGAGATTACCTACGGCCTCAAACCAAACCAAACATATTTTAACAGAGTTAATGGGGGCCCAACGGAAGCAAATTAAAAAAAAAAACTGTCCTTAGAGCTGTGCTTACATGGCACGTCAAACAAGTCATGCGTATAAACATTAATAACTCACAACAGAATTAAAGTATCAAAAAGTTCTGTACAGACAGGATCATCCAAAACTAAGTCAACCCATGAACTATATACAGACATATACATAGGCTCCGCTAACGTGACAACATAAAACAAAATAACAAAGGCGAATGCGAGTCTCATGCGTGAGACACATAGGCTGACTTTGCAAAACTCGGTTGTTCCATACAGACTTCACTGGGGCTGGGTCTGGACCTCTCTTGGCTCACCTACAAACACATGAATGAGCGTAAGCGGAAGCCTAGTGAATAATATCAAATAAAGAAAATACATTGGAACATTATACAACAGATGACCTTTGGCCCAATGCATTCATGTCAAACTGGCCTTTGGCCCTTTTCGAACGTTTATATCAGACTGGCCTTTTTGGCCTTATCAAACTTTCGTATCAGACAGGCCTTTCGGCCCTTCCAAACTTGTCATATCAAACTGGTATTTAAGCCTTTCAAACTTGTCATATCAAACTGGTATTTAAGCCTTTCAAACTTGTTATGTCAAACTGGCATTTAAGCCTCTCAAACTTGTTATGTCAAACTGGCATTTAAGCCTCTCAAACTTGTCATAATAAACTGGCATTTAAGCCCTTCAAACTTGTTATGTCAAACTGGCATTTAAGCCTTTCAAACTTGTCATATCAGACTGGCATTTAAGCCTTTCAAACTTTGTCCACCATTCAAAATTAATGAACTTTACAAAACTTACATAGAAGTAAGCAATTGGACAACAATATGTATTTCAGATATTACTCACAGTGATCGGCTTGTGGATTTGCCCTGGAGCTTGACCCTACACAGCACATAACACATATGGGTCATAATTAATTTAATCCATTCTTTAATTCACATTTTCCTCTTTAGGCTTCATTCTTATCTCTTTAATTCAATTACAATGCTCAAAGTATGTCTAAGAGGGAGTAGAAGTGAAAGAGGACGGAAAACGAAACACAGAACGCGTAAATAAAATTTCAGAAAACAGGATCCCCGCTCGAGCGTGGACTTACCCGTTCGAGCGGACCCGTAAGGTCTACAAAAGTACTGGTCGCATAAAAAATACGCTCGAGTGTGAATTAGGGCGCTCGAACGAAAGGCTTGTCTATATAGCTCCCCCGCTCGAGCGTGAATTACCCCGCTCGAGTGACACCAAGTCTGCAAAAAGTACTGGGAGCACGTATTTCCCGCTTGAGCGGCAGTTACCCCGTTTGAGCGGACATCAAAATTCTGGAAATCCCAGATTGTGTTCTTGAGTTTCGTTTCGACTTTCAACTAACAATTCATGCATTTTATAGCTCCAATTCCACACATACTTGTACTAACATGGTATAAACACCAAAACACGTCATCATGGAGCTCAATTTCAAAGATTTAACACATCCATGGCTCAATTGACACCAAACTCAATTCTAACATACACTTTTATGCATTCAAAGCTCTTATCTTCATAGATTGTACATGCATGTGACGTCTAGCTCCCATTCTCAACTCAGATGATACCAATGGTGATTATACATGAGCTTCAATTACAAATTTACATGGATTTCAACCAAATTGCAACATGAATCATGTAATTCAAGCTTAATTATGCAAATTCCAACCAATTACATACATGCATGCATATATGGTCTTCCAATTCAACAAAACAAATTCAAAACATGCTCTTGACCATTAATTAACTTTGAACACACAAGATTACACCTTAAACTCATGAATTCAAGAATCAATGCTTACCTAGAAGCCCAATCTATGGTTAATTCTTGAACTAGACTTCAAATTCCCAAGCTTGAGTCAAAGATTACACAATTCTCTCTCTCTCTCTCTCTAACAGCCGGCCCCTCTCTCTTTCTTAGAGGTTGATCAGCCCAAGTGAAGATACAAGAGGGAAAGAGAGGTGTAGTGCTCTTACACAACAAATCCCACTAACCAAAATTACAAATATTAACAATTTGAGCACAAAGCCATTAAATAAATCAATTTAATCTGACCCGAATCAATTTTCAATTAAATTTCACCGTAGGCTCTAAAAATTACGCTAATCATAATGGCGCAATCAATTTCGGGTTCTGTGGCCGACAAGGCCTTCAATTTAATTTCCAAAGCAGATAATCAAATAGATATTCCTACGGTGAACAGATAGAAATTCAAAACCACATATTTTTACATAATGGTGCACACAATCATGTCAAAACACATAATCACATTCATATTAAGGACCAATTGACATATTACGGAATAGGGGTATCACAATCTTCCCTCCTTCAGGAAGTTTGGTCCTCCAAACTTAATTTAACTTCGTCAGGAAACAAATGTGGATAGCGTAGTCGCATTTCCTCCTCTTTTTCCCACGTGACATCCGTCCCATAGTGTTCTTTCCATTCCACTTTCACCATTGGGATGGACTTGCTTCTCAATTGTTTCACTTGCCGATCAACGATTCGCTCGGGCCATTCAGCATATTCCATATTCTCATCAATAGCTACCCGGTGATAATCAATCACATGAAACGGGTCTCGGGGGTAACCCCTCAACATCAACACGTGGAACACATTATGTATTTGCTTAAATCCCGGTGGCAAAGCAACTCTATAGGCAACTGGACCAAACCTTTCCAAAATCTGAAACGGCACAATGTAACGGGCGACAACTTGCCCTTCTTTCCAAACCTGACTTGGCCTTTCATTGGAGACACACGAATGAACACATGGTCACCGACCTCATACTCGAGAGGTCTTCTTTGAACATCCGCATAGTTCTTTTGTCGGTCTTGAGCCTTTGACGGATAGTCTTGATTTTCTCAGAAGTGTCTTGCACAATTTCAGGCCCAAGCAAAGCTCTATCCCCGACCTCTGTCCAACAAATAGGTGATCTACACCTCCTACCATACAAAGTCTCGTATGGTGCCATACCGATGTTGGAGGGGAAGCTGTTATTATAAGCAAATTCTGCAAGTGGCAAATAGTCTTCCCAACTCCCTTGAAAATCCAAAGCACACATCCGAAGCATATCTTCTAAAGTCTGTATTGTTCGTTCTGATTGCCCATCTGTCTGTGAGTGGAATGCAGTACTGAACCTCAATTCTGTTCCTATAGCTTCCTGCAAACTCTTCCACAATCTAGACACAAATTTCGGATCTCTATCCGACACAATGGATACCGGAACTCCGTGTAAATGGACAATATCATCAACATAAATAGTAGCCAATCTATAGGCATTAAACGTGGTTCTAACTGGCAGAAAATGTGTAGATTTAGTCAGTTTATCAACTACAACCCAAATAGAATCCATACCTCGCGAAGTCCGAGGTAGGCCAACAACGAAATCCATAGTCACATGCTCCCACTTCCATTCAAGAATAGGGAGAGGTTGCAGTAGACCGCCTGATTTCTGATGTCCAGCCTTGACTTGCTGACATTGGAGACACTTGGACACATATTCTGCAATTTCTTTCTTCATTTTAGGCCACCAATAGTTTTGTTTCAAATCCCGATACATTTTATTGTTACCCGGATGCATAGCAAATACGAATCTGTGGGCTTCATCTAAAACCCTCTTCTTTAGTTCTAAAATATCTGGGACACATATTCTGTTCCGAAACCTCAACACTTCGTTCTCAATGCTGAGCTCTCCTTTCAGACTTGTCTCTAATTCATCAATCACTCTCTTGAGGAATTCATCATCGTTCTGTTTCTGTTTAATTTCTTCAATGATTGTTGGTTTAGTTGAGATAGCGACTATCAATTCGCCCTGTTCACACATCACTACTTCAATTTCAGATTTCTCAAAATCTTGCAGAATCTCCTTCTGTTCAGTAAGCAACCAAGCCACACTTCTTGTTGATTTTCTGCTCAAGGCATCAGTAACTGTATTGCCTTTCCCGAGGTGGTACTTGTAGCATGTCCGCAAGGGACCCCGCTACAGTTCGGACTCAATTTGTGTCACGGTTCTTAATCTGAACCAAAGAGTCCAAATCCGGCAAATCGTTTTGAGAAACAGATTTTTGAAAAGAAGTGCCAAACATGGACTGCTTTGCCAGATACAGAGTCGTCACCTAAATATTTTTTAAGGGGGAATTTAGGAAACCCTGACTCGGTGCCCAAGGTTACGTGCCCGTCATCACCAAAGTTGCCTCGGCTTGGGAGCTAGGGTACGATTAGGGAAGGTCAGCTATGAGCACCTCCTCTCGCCCGATCCGAAGATCGGCCTCTATTAACCGTGATATCCATTTTTGAAAACGTTATGTGTTCTTATCCCGATTATTAACCTAGAATTACTATGTTATGCGCACAGCAAACAAGTATAGACTAGATTGCCTAATTTGGGAATAAGCATTGCATATCCGTTTATTTTGGAGAAATATTTTGGAATTTGCTACTCCCAAGTAGGCTAAAATACGAATTTCAATGAGCCATTCCAACTCAGGCAATCCGACCTTCATCCACAGGCATTCAAGCAGTTTATATCACATAAGCAGCTAGCCTCATGGTAATCATACTGTTATGGCAACACTCACACGCATGTGGTATGCTAAAGCATAAATACTTACATCGTACTCCGTGCCAGAACAATAAACTGGTTAGCAATCAATGCATGATCCAAGTCCATGTTTAAATGTCTAATGCAACGCATACGGAATGTCACTAGAGTAGGCTCGGCTATTCTATGGATGACATGTGAAAATGCACAAGTAGCATGTATTCAAGTTAGATTTGGAATACTAACGCAGTTAGCATGATGCGCCGAGCCCGGTGCATGCAATACTAATGAATGATGCACGCATGCATAGCATAAGGTATGCTAAATTAAACATGACCTATTACTAACCATCAAAGCAGGTAAGTAAAAGGGAGAAAGAAGTGGGGGTTGGAAGACATGCACACACTCACCCACACTTATTACAAATTTGCCCTCGCTCGGAGGGACCGAATAAATATTACAGATAATTAATCTACAAGCTAATTAAATATTACAGGCCACTAATTAGCTAAGAAAATTAACTAATCTAGGGAAAACAGATAAACCGCCTCGGGAAGAGAGCCCAATGCAATGCATGCTCGGTCCTGCTCGGAAGTACACTGCCACACACAAGCTGCCTCTATTTTCCCTGCTATACTCCCCTGGAGACTGCCAAAGTCCCAGGATTGCTTCCCTGGACATTGGGAGACACCACCGGCTGAGTAGAATAGCCACCGGCAGTAGTATGTGATCATCGGCTGTTGGTGAAGCTATCGGCCGCCAATGGATTGCCGGTCGGCACTGAACACTGCCGGTCGGCAGAAAGTTCCTGCATAATCTGCAATTGACAGCAGCAGAGGGCAAGGCATAGCATGGCAATGCAATTCAAGCAATGTATGCACCAATCCTATCCCTCATCATGTGTATGACTCAAAGGGACATGGTCCTTGGTTCTCGGACCATCAAGCGCGCATTTTAATGCGTGATGGCCCAAAGAATCAAGTGTGCATTTTCATGTCAAATGAAATGCAATGCATACAATCAAACCAAGGGGCTTCTACCTCCATCATGACTTGGTCAAGAGGTAGAGCATGCATGCCCATGCAATGCAATCCTAATGATGTGAGCTAGCATGCTACATAATCATACAAGCAAGTGATGTACACTAAGTACACAAACTAAGCAAACAAGAAAACAAGCATGCCATAACTATGCAAACTACTAAAGCATGCAAGATGCAATCTAACCATGCGACAAGCTAGCAACTTGACCAAGGGGATACATGCCAAATGCGAGTAATTTCAAGCATGCAGCACATGCAACCAAAGCATGCAAACATGAGAGAATGTAACAACACTTGGATGGCATGCGAGGGATGGACTTACACTAATTGGACGACTCTAAGTTAGGTCCAAAACAGTGGCCAAAGCTTAAGAAGATGGGACCAAACACACATACACACATGCACACGTTAAGGCCTAAACACTTAAGCATCAAAGGGCACCTTTTAAGCACACTTAAAAGGGAATAATCATGGTCATGGGGCATGTATTAAGCTCTGAAAATCATGCAAGAACATGGTGCCAAACCAAGCAAACAAGATAGGCTAAACATGCAACAAATGGCCCAAGCATTCAAGGCAAGCTAATGAAGTGTTTGACCACACTTAACAAGACCAAACATGGCATGAATTTAATGACCAAAAACAGAGTTTTAGCACATAAAACAAAGCTCAAAAGACCACTTAGATGGCATCTAAATGGCTTGATTTCAAAAGCATGCACAATGACCAAAACACGGAGCATACAACACAAGCTTTCAAAGCATTAAAGAGGTGTCCAAGGCAAGCATACAAGCATGTTAAAGGGACTGAAATGATGCTACAAATGGTGCCAAACCACTGAAATAAAGCAAGTAATGCATGCTACACACTCAAAAAAAATTAAGGCCAACAAACCAAAAATGCAAAGGGGGTATATAACGCATGTCATGGCCGACCAAAATGACTAAGGACAGACCTCAAACATGGCAAATAAGCACAAAGGCTTCACAAAGTTAGGCCTAAAACATGCTTGAACAATGACTTACAACCTAAGGCATATTAAGGCCTAAACATGGCATTACAAGGTAGGTATGCTAAGCATGCATGGTGTACCAAAACCAACATATAACAATGCTATTTCATGGCAAAATAAGCATAAATAACAGCCAAGACATGGTCAACATGAGGCTTAACTAGGTGCTCATTAAAGAGGCAAAAATGGCCCTTTTCAAGGACAACAAGGAGAGGGGGTGGCCCTCTCCTTCTTGGGATTTCAAGGCACCATCCTTTCCACTAAAATCCCTCAAGATTTCAGTGGTGAGGAGGCCCAAACACCAAAGTCCCGGAGCTTACACAAAATGGCACAAAATGGAGCCTTACAAGGCTTAGGAGGGGTCAAACAACCTCAAACCACAAAACACTCTAAACAAACTATTTAGAGGGCCTAAAAATAGAACGTTTTTATATTATACACTAAGCTCAAAAACAGTTCTAAGATAGGCAAAAATACAATGAAAGAATGGGAAATAAAGGGACAAACTTCTTACCCTTGAAGACCTTCTTCACAAATGGTGGTCCAGTTGCTTCCTTGAGCTTGAACCAGCCCCAAAACTCCAAGAACAGACCTCTGGTCCTTCAAGGACCAAGAAAAGGTGTAACACTATGTGTTTGTGTGCAATAGTAAGACACAAACACACTTATACACACACAAGAGAGAGATATAGAGATAGGATATGCATGAAACCCTAACCCTAGAACTCAAACCCTAAAATGGCTGTCTAAAATGTCTAACCCTTAAAACAAGAGAGAAGACCTCTCTTTATGGAGCTTATTGTCTTGTAAAGCTTACAAGACAAGCTTCTAAAGAGAGAGATCCCTCCATACAGGAGGGGAGCCAAATGCAAGACAACTGTGTTAAAATATCTGCAAAAGCAGATGAACAGTAGTCGGCTGCTCAAAATTGCCATTGACCAAAAAAAGATAGCCGACCGGCCATCTATAGTGCCGGTCGGCCAAATATTTGGCCGGTAGCCACAAAACACAGCCGGTGGCCTCAAGCCACGGCCGGTGATGGGTGGGGATGGTCTATAAGCCCTACCCTGCCTCTCAAAGGCAAAACACAAGTGTTTGGTGCAAAACCAGACACTAAACAGTCGAGTTCAGAGATCCTGAGGCAAGGCGCGTAGCCGAGACCTCCGGGAACTCCAAACGAACACAAACATGGATAATCACCAGGTGTTCAAACGGTGACGTCCAAGTCTTGAGGACGGTAAAAAATGGGGTGTCTACAGTACTGAATCTCACGATCATAGTCTTTTATCAGCTCAAGCCATCTCCTCTGTCGCATATTCAGCTCTTTTTGTGTAAAGAAGTATTTCAAGCTCTTGTGATCTGTGTAGACTTCACACTTTGCCCCATACAAATAATGCCGCCAGATTTTCAAAGCAAAAACAACTGCGGCCAATTCTAAGTCATGTGTTGGGCAGTTTTTCTCGTGCAGTCTCAATTGTCGGGAGGCGTAAGCAATAACCTTTCCGTTCTGCAAACCTTTATAAGATGCATCACTAAAAATCACAAAATTTTTCGTACTTGAAGGTAGTGTCAAAATCGGTGCGGTGGTCAATCTTGTTTTCAATTCATGAAAGACTGATTCTCTTTCATCGTTCCACTCAAAAGGTTGCCCCTTGCGTGTCAGTTGGGTAAGAGGCACAACTATTTTTGAAAAATCCTTTACAAACCTCCTATAGTACCCAGCTAAACCCATAAAACTGCGAACTTCTGTTACATTGGTCGGTGTAGGCCAATTCACAATTGCCTCTATTTTCTGTGGGTCCACTGAAATCCCTTCTCTGTTGATCACATGCCCTAAGAAAACAACTTCATCTAACCAAAACTCACATTTCTTTAGTTTAGCAAACAATTTCCTTTCCCTAAGTATTTGCAAGACAGTTCTCAAATGCTGTTCATGTTCAAATCTATCTTTAGAGTATATCAAAATGTCATCAATAAAGACTATGACAAATTCATCAAGGTAGGTCTTAAAAATACGGTTCATTAAGTCCATAAATGCTGCCGGAGCATTAGTCACTCCAAATGGCATAACAAGAAACTCAAAATGACCATACCTTGTTCTAAACGCTGTTTTCTCAACATCTTCCGCCTTTACTTTCAACTGATGGTACCCGGACCTCAAATCAATCTTGGAAAACACCTATGATCCCTGCAACTGGTCAAATAAATCATCAATACGGGGTAGGGGGTACTTGTTCTTTATCGTTACCTTATTCAGTTCCCGGTAATCGATGCACAAACGCAAAGTTCCATCCTTCTTTTTCAGAAATAATACTGGTGCACCCCAAGGCGAAGTGCTAGGTCGGATAAACCCCTTGTCAAGTAGGTCTTGCAACTGTTCCTTCAATTTTTTCATTTCGGTAGTAGCCATTCTGTAGGGAGCTTTAGAAATAGGTTGGGTGCCTGGCATAGTCTCAATTGTAAATTCTATCTCCTTGTCTACCGATTCCCCTGGCACTTCATTTGGAAACATATCCAGAAATTCTCTAACAATAGGGATATCATTTAATTCAACATTCACAGATTGTTCAGTCAACACATAGCACAAATAACCCTGGCACCCTTTCCTGATTAGTTTACATGCTTTCATTGCAGATATCAAATAAGGTAGAGGCACTGTCCCATTTCCCACAAACACAATCTCATTTTGTTCTGGCGGTCTAAACACAACCCGTTTTGTCACACAATCTATGGTGGCACAATATTTGGTTAACCAATCCATGCCCAAAATTACGTCAAAATGTCTAAAGTTCAAGGGCAGCAAATCTACATACAGGATAGCATCCTCAACACACATCTCACAAAATCGGTATATAGATTCACACAACACAGATTCCCCAGATGGAGCAGACACACATAGCAGATATGGCAGTAATTCTAAGGGTCTATTCAGTCTAGATGCAAATGCATATGTCACAAAAGAGTGTGTGGATCCAGAGTCAATTAACACAAAAGCATCCTGATTACATATAGAAATAGTACCTGAGACAACTGCATTGGCATTCCGTGTATCGCCCGGAACAAGCGCAAAAACTTTTCTCTATCTCACGGTATCCCCGGTGGTAGCGGATCTCAAAGTGTTTCCTGGCTTTGGGATCGATGCAGTGGAACTAGCAGCTTTCTTTCCTCTATTTTGATAACAATCTCGGGCCATGTGCCCTTGTTTACCACACTTGAAACAGGCCCCTGACACACGGTAACAAACCCCACGGTGCCTTTTGCTGCAAATGTTGCACATGGGATATGTGTCTTGAGAAGAATTCGAGGTATTTGAAGAGCCCATGTTTTGTTTTTTTAGAACCTTCTTCTTTGAAAAGAAGCCTTGTCTTTTGTTACTTTTCCATTTTGTTGTTGGCTTGGCTTGTCTAGCTATGTTGGGCTCTGATATGATGGCCCTGTCTAGCACTCCAATGTAGGTTTCTAGCTTTAAGACATTCACTCTCTCAAGGATGTCACTTCAAAGCCCACCTTCAAAATGTCTCGCCTTCTTATAGTCTGTATCAATCACATGTGGCGCAAACCTGGCCAATTCAGTGAATTTGGCCTCATAATCAGCCACTGTCAAACTCTCTTGCTTTAATTCCATAAATTCTGTCACTTTCCTATCCCGAACACACTGCGGAAAGTACTTGTCGTAGAAAATTTCTAGAAATTTTGCCCAGTCAGCGTCTTTGTAACTCTCACGCATTAACATTTACCATCTTCTTGCTTCGTCCTCTAACATAAAGGTGGCTAGAAGCACTTTCTGTGTCTCCAAACACAGGAACACTTCAATTAGTTTTTCGATCCCGAGAACCCAAGCTTTAGCTTTCAAAGGATCTAGTCCACCATGGAATTGTGGTGGTTTCATTTTCTTGAACTCTTTAGTGAGGGCTATGATTCGGTCATCATTTTGATTATCTGGCACAGGAGGTGCCGGAGGCGGAGGTGGAGGACGTGGCTGCTGCCACTATTATTGCCATTCTTGTTGTTGCCTCAATGACTCTGCCATTTCCTGAATCAGTCTCTCCATTCTATCCAGTCTGGTGGTAGTAGACTCTTCTATCTCATCACCCCTTGTCCTCACCATCTGATTAAACTTGCATTATAGTTTATAGAAAAGTTCACAAATATGCATATAACAAAAGCATACATATTCAATTAATTGTAATGCAAGTAAATCACAAATTATAACACATAGTTGTTCGTATTAAAACAGTTAAGCACATTCTCAATGCTTTCAAATTCATACTTATGAATGCATCCTGCATCTTTTCTGGACGCTTATTGCACTTTTGGACAAGTGTGTGAGTTATTAACTCGTGCTCTGATACCACTCTGTCATGACCCGAACCCGCCCCCGTGGGTTAAGGACATAACTGGCCAGTAATCGTGAGATTACCTACGACCTCAAACCAAACCAAACGTATTTTAACAGAGTTAATGGGGGCCCAACGGAAGCAAATTAAAAAAAAACTTTGTCCTTACAGCTGTGCTTACATGGCACGTCAAACAAGTCATACGTATAAACATTAATAACTCACAACAGAATTAAAGTATCAAAAAGTTCTGTACAAACAGGATCATCCAAAACTAAGTCAACCCATGAACTATATACAGACATATACATAGGCTCCGCCAACGTGACAACATAAAACAAAATAACAAAGGCGAAGGCGAGTCTCATGCGTGAGACACATAGGCTGACTTTCCAAAACTCGGTTGTTCCGTACAGACTTCACTGGGGCTGGGTCTGGACCTCTCTTGGCTCACCTACAAACACAAGAATGAGTGTGAGCGGAAGCCCATTGAATAATATCAAATAAAGAAAATACATTGGAACATTATACAACAGACGACCTTTGGCCCAATTCATTCATGTCAAACTGGCCTTTGGCCCTTTTCGAACGTTTATATCAGACTGGCCTTTTTGGCCTTATCAAACTTTCGTATCAGACTGGCCTTTCGACCCTTCCAAACTTGTCATATCAAACTGGCATTTAAGCCTTTCAAACTTGTCATATCAAACTGGCATTTAAGCCTTTCAAACTTGTTATGTCAAACTGGTATTTAAGCATCTTAAACTTGTTATGTCAAACTGGCATTTAAGCCTCTCAAACTTGTCATAATAAATTGGCATTTAAGCCCTTCAAACTTGTTATGTCAAACTGGCATTTAAGCCTTTCAAACTTGTCATATCAGACTGGCATTTAAGCCTTTCAAACTTTGTCCACCATTCAAAATTAATGAACTTTACAAAACTTACATAGAAGTAAGCAATTGGACAACAATATGTATTTCAGATATTACTCACAGTGATCGGCTTGTGGATTTACCCTGGAGCTTGACCCTACACAGCACATAACACATATGGGTTACAATTAATTTAATTCGTTCTTTAATTCACATTTTCCTCTTTAGGCTTCATTCTTATCTCTTTAATTCAATTACAATGCTCAAAGTATGTCTAAGAGGGATTAGAAGTGAAAGAGGACGGAAAACGAAACACAGAACGCGTAAACAAAATTTCAGAAAATATGGTCCCCGCTCGAGCGTGGACTTACCCGCTCGAGCGCGGACCCGTAAGGCCTGCAAAAGTACTGGTTGCATCAAAAATACGCTCGAGCGTGAATTAGGACGCTCGAGCGAAAGGCCTGTCTATATAGCTCCCCCCGCTCGAGCGGACACCAAGTCTGCAAAAAGTACTGGGAGCACGTATTTCCCGCTCGAGCGGCAGTTACCAAGCTCGAGCGGACATCAAAATTCTGGAAATCCCAGATTGTGTTCTTGAGTTTCATTTCGACTTTCAACTAACAATTCATGCATTTTATAGCTCCAATTCCACACATACTTGTACTAACATGGTATAAACACCAAAACACGTCATCATGGAGCTCAATTTCAAAGATTTAACACATGCATGGCTCAATTGACACCAAACTCAATTCTAACATACACTTTTATGCATACAAAGCTCTTATCATCATAGATTGTACATGCATGTGACGTCTAGCTCCCATTCTCAACTCAGATGATACCAATGGTGATTATACATGAGCTTCAATTACAAATTTACATGGATTTCAACCAAATTGCAACATGAATCATGTAATTCAAGCTCAATTATGCAAATTCCAACCAATTACATACATGCATGCATATATGGTCTTCCAATTCAACAAAACAAATTCAAAACATGCTCTTGACCATTAATTAACTTTGAACACACAAGATTACACCTTAAACTCATGAATTCAAGAATCAATGCTTACCTAGAAGCCCAATCTATGGTTAATTCTTGAACTAGACTTCAAATTCCCAAGCTTGTGTCAAAGATTACACAATTCTCTCACTCTCTCTCTCTAACAGCCGGCCCCTCTCTCTTTCTTAGAGGTTGATCAGCCCAAGTGAAGATACAAGAGGGAAAGAGAGGTGTAGTGCTCTTACACAACAAATCCCACTAACCAAAATTACAAATATTAACAATTTGAGCACAAGGCCATTAAATAAATCAATTTAATCTGACCCGAATCAATTTTCAATTAAATTTCACCGTAGGCTCTAAAAATTACGCTAATCATAATGGCGCAATCAATTTCGGGTTCTGTGGCCGATAAGGCCTTCAATTTAATTTCCAAAGCAGATAATCAAATAGATATTCCTACAGTGAACAGATAGAAATTCAAAACCACATATTTTCACATAATGGTGCACACAATCATGTCAAAACACATAATCACATTCATATTAAGGATCAATTAACATATTACGGAACAGGGGTATCACAGTCTTCCCTCCTTCAGGAAGTTTGGTCCTCGAAACTTAATTTACCTTCGTCAGGAAACAAATGTGGATAGCGTAGTCCCATTTCCTTCTCTTTTTCCCACGTGACATCCGTCCCATAGTGTTCTTTCCATTCCACTTTCACCATTGGGATGGACTTGCTTCTCAATTGTTTCACTTGCCGATCAACGATTCGCTCGGGCCATTCAGTGTATTCCATATTCTCATCAATAGCTACCCGGTGATAATCAATCACATGAAACGGGTCTCGGAGGTAACCCCTCAACATCGACACGTGGAACACATTATGTATTTGCTCAAATCCCGGCGGCAAAGCAACTGTATAGGCAACTGGACCAAGCCTTTCCAAAATCTAAAACGGCCCAATGTAACGGGGCGACAACTTGCCCTTCTTTCCAAACCTGACTTGGCCTTTCATTGGAGACACACGAATGAACACATGGTTACCGACCTCATACTCGAGAGGTTTTCTTCGAATATCCGCATAGTTCTTTTGTCGGTCTTGAGCTGTCTTGAGCCTTTGACGAATAGTCTTGATTTTCTCAGAAGTGTCTTGCACAATTTCAGGCCCAAGCAAAGCTCTATCCTCGACCTCTGTCCAACAAATAGGTGATCTGCACCTCCTACCATACAAAGCCTCGTATGGTGCCATACCGATACTGGAGTGGAAGCTGTTATTATAAGCAAATTCTGCAAGTGGCAAATAGTCTTCCCAACTCCCTTGAAAATCCAAAGCACACATCCGAAGCATATCTTCCAAAGTCTGTATTGTTCGTTCTGATTGCCCATCTGTCTGTGGGTGGAATGCAGTACTGAACCTCAATTCTGTTCCCATAGCTTCCTACAAACTCTTCCACAATCTAGACACAAATTTCGGATCTCTATCCGACACAATGGATACCGGAACTCCGTGTAAACGGACAATCTCATCAACATAAATAGTAGCCAATCTATAAGCATTAAACGTGGTTCTAACTGGCAGAAAATGTGCAGATTTAGTTAGTCTATCAACTACAACCCAAATAGAATCCATACCTCACGAAGTTTGAGGTAGGCCAACAACGAAATCCATAGTCACATGCTCCCACTTCCATTCAAGAATAGGGAGAGGTTGCAGTAGACCGCCTAGTTTTTGATGTTCAGCCTTGACTTGCTGACCTTGGAGACACTTGGACACATATTTTGCAATTTCTTTCTTCATTTTAGGCCACCAATAGGTTTGTTTCAAATCCCGATACATTTTATTGTTACCCGGATGCATAGCAAATACGGATCTGTGGGCTTCATCTAAAACCCTCTTCTTTAGTTCTGAAATATCTGGGACACATATTCTGTTCCAAAACCTCAACACTTCGTTCTCAATGCTGAACTCTCCTTTCAGACTTGTCTCTAATTCATCAATCACTCTCTTGAGGAATTCATCATCGTTCTGTTTCTGTTTAATTTCTTCAATGATTGCTGGTTCAGCTGAGATAGAGACTATCAATCCGCCCTGTTCACACATCACTACTTCAATTTCAGATTTCTCAAAATCTTGCAGAATCTCCTTCTGTTCAGTAAGCAACCAAGCCACACTTCCTGTTGATTTTCTGTTCAAGGCATCAGTAACTGTATTGCCTTTCCCAGGGTGGTACTGAATCTCACGATCATAGTCTTTTATCAGCTCAAGCCATCTCCTCTGTCGCATATTCAGCTCTTTTTGTGTAAAGAAGTATTTCAGGCTCTTGTGATCTGTGTAGACTTCACACTTTGCCCCATACAAATAATGCCGCCAGATTTTCAAAGCAAAAACAACTGCGGCCAATTCTAAGTCATGTGTTGGGTAGTTTTTCTTGTGCAGTCTTAATTGTCGGGAGGCGTAAGCAATAACCTTTCTGTTCTGCATTAACACACAACCCAAACCTTTATAAGATGCATCATTAAAAATCACAAAATTTTTTGTACCTAAAGGTAGTGTCAAAATCGGTGCGGTGGTCAATCTTGTTTTCAATTCATGAAAGACTATTTCTCTTTCATCGTTCCACTCAAAAGGTTGCCCTTTGCGTGTCAGTTGGGTAAGAGGCACAACTATTTTTGAAAAATCCTTTACAAACCTCCTGTAGTACCTAGCTAAACCCATAAAACTGCGAACTTCTGTTACATTGGTCGGTGTAGGCCAATTCATAATTGCCTCTATTTTCTGTGGGTCCACTGAAATCCCTTCTCAGTTGATCACATGCCCTAAGAAAATAACTTCATCTAACCAAAACTCACATTTCTTTAGTTTAGCAAACAATTTCCTTTCCCTAAGTATTTGCAAGACAGTTCTCAAATGCTGTTCATGTTCAAATCTATCTTTAGAGTATATCAAAATGTCATCAATAAAGACTATGACAAATTCATCAAGGTAGGTCTTAAAAATACGGTTCATTAAGTCCATAAATGCTGCCGGAGCATTAGTCACTCCAAATGGCATAACAAGAAACTCAAAATGACCATACCTTGTTCTAAACGCTGTTTTCTCAACATCTTCCACCTTTACTTTCAACTGATGGTACCCGGACCTCAAATCAATCTTGGAAAACACCTGTGATCCCTGCAACTGGTCAAATAAATCATCAATACGGGGTAGGGGGTACTTGTTCTTTATCGTTACCTTATTCAGTTCCCGGTAATCGATGCACAAACACAAAGTTCCATCCTTCTTTTCCACAAATAATACTGGTGCACCCCAAGGCGAAGTGCTAGGTCGGATAAACCCCTTGTCAAGCAGGTCTTGCAACTGTTCTTTCAATTCTTTCATTTCGGCAGTAGCCATTCTGTAGGGAGCTTTAGAAATAGGTTGGGTGCTTGGCATAGTCTCAATTGTAAATTCTATCTCCTTGTCTACCAATTCCCCTGGCACTTCATTTGTAAACACATTCGGAACTTCTCTAACAATTGGGATATCATTCAATTCAACATTCACAGATTGTTCAGTCAACACATAGCATAAATAACCCTGGCACCCTTTCCTGATTAGTTTACATGCTTTTATTGCAGATATCAAATAAGGTGGAGGCACTACCCCATTTCCCACAAACACAATCTCATTTTGTTCTGGTGGTCTAAACACAACCCATTTTGTCACACAATCTATGGTGGCACAATATTTGGTTAACCAATCCATGCCCAAAATTACGTCAAAATGTCTAAAGTTCAAGGGTAGCAAATCTACATATAGGATAGCATCCTCAACACACATCTCACAAAATCGGTATATAGATTCACACAACACAGATTCCCTAGATGGAGCAGACACATATATCAGATATGGCAGTAATTCTAAGGGTCTATTCAGTCTAGATGCAAATGCATATGTCACAAAAGAGTGTGTGGATCCAGAGTCAATTAACACAAAAGCATCCTGATTACATATAGAAATAGTACCTGAGACAACTGCGTTGGCATTCTGTGTATCGCCCGGAACAAGTGCAAAAACTCTCCCCTGTCTCACGGTATCCCCAGTGGTAGCGGATCTCAAAGTGTTTCCTGGCTTTGGGATCGATGCAGTGGAACTAGCAGCTTTCTTTCCTCTATTTTGATAACAATCTCGGGCCATGTGCCCTTGTTTACCACACTTGAAACAGGCCCTTGACACACGGTAACAAACCCCACGGTGCCTTTTGCTGCAAATGTTGCACATGGGATATGTGTCTTGGGAAGAATTCGAGGTATTTGAGGATCCCGTGTTTTGCATTTTCAGAAACTTCTTCGTTGAAAAGAAGCCTTGCCTTTTGTTACCTTTCCATTCTGTTGTTGGCTTGGTTTGTTTAGCTATGTTGGCCTCTGATATGATGGCCCTGTCTAGCACTCCAATGTAGGTTTCTAGCTTTAAGACATTCACTCTTTCAAGGATGTCACTTCAAAGCCCACCTTCAAAATGTTTCGCCTTCTTATAGTCTGTATCAATCACATGTGGCGCAAACCTAGCCAATTTAGAGAATTTGGCCTCATAATCAGCCACTGTCATACTGTCTTGCTTTAATTCCATAAATTCTGTCATTTTCCTATCCCGAACACACTGCGGAAAGTACTTGTCGTAGAAAATTTCCAGAAATTTTGCCCAGTCAGCGTCTTTGTAACTCTCACGCATTAACATCCATCATCTTCTTGCTTCGTCCTCTAGCATAAAGGTGGCTAGAAGCATTTTCTGTGTCTCCGAACACGGGAACACTTCAAATAGTTTTTTGATCCTGAGAACCCAAGCTTCAGCTTTCAAAGGATCTAGTCCGCCATGGAATTGTGATGGTTTCATTTTCTTGAACTCTTTAGTGAGGGCTATGATTCGGTCATCATTCTGATTATCTGGCACAAGAGGTGCCGGAGGCAGAGGTGGAGGACGTGGCTGCTGCCACTGTTGTTGCCATTCTTGTTGTTGCCTCAATGACTCTGCCATTTCCTGAATCAGTCTCTCCATTCTATCCAGTCTGGTGGTAGTAGACTCTTCTATCTCATCACCCCTTGTCCTCACCATCTGATTAAACTTGCATTATAGTTTATAGAAAAGTTCACAAATATGCATATAATAAAAGCATACATATTCAATTAATTGTAATGCAAGTAAATCACAAATTATAACACATAGTTGTTCGTATTAAAATAGTTAAGCACATTCTCAATGCTTTCAAATTCATACTTATGAATGCATCATGCATCTTTTCTAGACACTTATTGCACTTTTGGACAAGTGTGTGAGTTATTAACTCGTGCTCTGATACCACTCTGTCATGACCCGAACCCGCCCCCGTGGGTTGAGGACATAACTGGCCAGTAATCGTGAGATTACCTACGACCTCAAACCAAACCAAACGTATTTTAACAGAGTTAATGGGGGCCCAACTGAAGCAAATTAAAAAAAAACTTTGTCCTTACAGCTGTGCTTACATGGCACGTCAAACAAGTCATACGTATAAACATTAATAACTCACAACAGAATTAAAGTATCAAAAAGTTCTGTACAAACAGGATCATCCAAAACTAAGTCAACCCATGAACTATATACAGACATATACATAGGCTCCGCCAACGTGACAACATAAAACAAAATAACAAAGGCGAAGGCGAGTCTCATGCGTGAGACACATAGGTTGACTTTCCAAAACTAGGTTGTGCCGTACAGACTTCACTGGGGTTGGGTCTGGACCTCTCTTGGCTCACCCACAAACACATGAATGAGCGTGAGTGGAAGCCCAGTGAATAATATCAAATAAAGAAAATACATTGGAACATTATACAACATACGACCTTTGGCCCAATTCATTCATGTCAAACTGGCCTTTGGCCCTTTTCGAACGTTTATATCAGACTGGCCTTTTTGGCCTTATCAAACTTTCGTATCAGACTGGCCTTTCGGCCCTTCTAAACTTGTCATATCAAATTGGCATTTAAGCCTTTCAAACTTGTCATATCAAACTGGCATTTAAGTCTTTCAAACTTGTTATGTCAAACTGGCATTTAAGTCTCTTAAACTTGTTATGTCAAACTGGCATTTAAGCCTCTCAAACTTGTCATAATAAACTGGCATTTAAACCCTTCAAACTTGTTATGTCAAACTGGCTTTGTAGCCTTTCAAACTTGTCATATCAGACTGGCATTTAAGCCTTTCAAACTTTGTCCACCATTTAAAATTAATGAACTTTACAAAACTTACATAGAAGTAAGCAATTGGACAACAATATGTATTTCAGATATTACTCACAGTGATCGGCTTGTGGATTTACCCTGGAGCTTGACCCTACACAGCACATAACACATACGGGTCACAATTAATTTAATCCGTTCTTTAATTCACATTTTCCTCTTTAGGCTTCATTCTTATCTCTTTAATTTAATTACAATGCTCAAAGTATGTCTAAGAGGGATTAGAAGTGAAAGAGGACGAAAAACGAAACACAGAACGCGTAAACAAAATTTCAGAAAATAGGATCCTCGCTCGAGCATGGACTTACCCGCTCGAGCGGACCCGTAAGGCCTGCAAAAGTACTGGTTGCATCAAAAATACGCTCGAGCGTGAATTAGGGCGCTCGAGCGAAAGGCCTGTCTAAATAGCTCCCCCCGCTCGAGCGTGAATTACCCCGCTCGAGCGGACACCAAGTCTGTAAAAAGTACTGGGAGCACGTATTTCCCGCTCGAGCGGCATTTACCCCGCTCGAGCGGACATCAAAATTCTGGAAATCCCAGATTGTGTTCTTGAGTTTCATTTCGACTTTCAACTAATAATTCATGCATTTTATAGCTCCAATTCCACACATACTTGTACTAACATGGTATAAACACCAAAACACATCATCATGGAGCTCAATTTCAAAGATTTAACACATGCATGGCTCAATCGACACCAAATTCAATTCTAACATACACTTTTATGCATTCAAAGCTCTTATCTTCATAGATTGTACATGCATGTGACGTCTAGCTCCCATTCTCAACTCAAATGATACCAATGGTGATTATACATGAGCTTCAATTACAAATTTAAATGGATTTCAACCAAATTGCAACATGAATCATGTAATTCAAGCTCAATTATGCAAATTCCAACCAATTACATACATGCATGCATATATGGTCTTCCAATTCAACAAAACAAATTCAAAACATGCTCTTCACCATTAATTAACTTTGAACACACAAGATTACACCTTAAACTCATGAATTCAAGAATCAATGCTTACTTAGAAGCCCAATCTCTGGTTAATTCTTGAATTAGACTTCAAATTCCCAAGCTTGAGTCAAAGATTACACAATTCTCTCCCTCTCTCTCTCTAACAGCCGGCCCCTCTCTTTTTCTTAGAGGTTGATCAGCCCAAGTGAAGATACAAGAGGGAAAGAGAGGTGTAGTGCTCTTACACAACAAATCCCACTAACCAAAATTACAAATATTAACAATTTGAGCACAAAGCCATTAAATAAATCAATTTAATCTGAACCGAATCAATTTTCAATTAAATTTCACCGTAGGCTCTAAAAATTATGCTAATCATAATGACGTAATCAATTTTGGGTTCTGTGGCCGATAAGTCCTTCAATTTAATTTCCAAAGCAGATAATCAAATAGATATTCCTACGGTGAACAGATAGAAATTCAAAACCACATATTTTCACGTAATGGTGCACACAATCATGTCAAAACACATAATCACATTCATATTAAGGACCAATTAACATATTACGGAACAGGGGTATCACAGTCTTCCGTCCTTCAGGAAGTTTGGTCCTCCAAACTTAATTTACCTTCGTCAGGAAACAAATGTGGATAGCGTAGTCGCATTTCCTCCTCTTTTTCCCACGTGACATCCGTCCCATAGTGTTCTCTCCATTCCACTTTCACCATTGGAATGGACTTGCTTCTTAATTGTTTCACTTGCCGATCAACGATTCGCTCGGGCCATTCAGCGTATTCCATATTCTCATCAATTGCTACCCGGTGATAATCAATCACATGAAACGGGTCTCGGAGGTAACCCCTCAACATCGACACATGGAACACATTATGTATTTGCTCAAATCCCGGTGGCAAAGCAACTCTATAGGCAACTGGACCAAGCATTTCCAAAATCTGAAATGGTCTAATGTAACGGGGCGACAACTTGCCCTTCTTTCCAAACCTGACTTGGCCTTTCATTGGAGACACACGAATGAACACATGGTCACCGACCTCATACTCGAGAGGTCTTCTTCGAACATCCGCATAGTTCTTTTGTTGGTCCTGAGCTGTATTGAGCCTTTGACAGATAGTCTTGATTTTCTTAGAAGTGTCTTGCACAATTTCAGGCCCAAGCAAAGCTCTATCCCCGACCTCTGTCCAACAAATAGGTGATCTATACCTCCTACCGTACAAAGCCTCGTATGGTGCCATACCGATGCTGGAGTGGAAGCTGTTATTATAAGCAAATTCTGCAAGTGGCAAATAGTCTTCCCAACTCCCTTGAAAATCCAAAGCACACATTCGAAGCATATCTTCCAAAGTCTGTATTGTTCGTTCCGATTGCCCATCTGTCTGTGGGTGGAATGCAGTACCGAACCTCAATTCTGTTCCCATTACAGCCTTTTGATAAGTAGCCCCAGCATTCTTTAGCCCAAACGGCATAACTCGATAGCAGTAGGTTCCCAACGGCATAGTAAATACAGTTTTCTCTATGTCCTCGAGCACTATCAAAATTTGGTTATACCCAGAAAATCCATCCATGAAGGATAGCAATGCGTGGCCCACGGTGAAGTCCACTAATTCATCGATGTGCGGTAGAGGAAAGTCATCCTTCGGACTGGCTCTGTTCAAATCTCGGAAGTCCACACACACCCGGATTCTACCATCCTTTTTCGGCACTGGGACGATGTTGGCCAACCAAGTCGGATATTCAGATACTAACAAGAAACCTACTTCGATCTGGTTAGTGACCTCCTCCTTGATTTTCAATGCCCAATCTGGACGGATTTTGCGCAACTTCTGCTTGACGGGTCGAGCCTCGGGGTCAAGAGGGATCCGATGCTGTACAGTCTCAGGATCGATTCCAGGCATGTCTTTATAGGACCACGCAAAAACATCTTTGAAATCTTTTAATAAAGCTACTAAGCGCCCGCACTCCTCCAAAGACAACGTGGACCCAATCTGGACTAGATGCGGATCCTTCTCAGTACCCACATTAATAGCAATGATTTCATTAGTGTAGGGTTTTGCAAACCTCTCCACCTCTCGATTAATCAAGTTTTTCAAAACCAGAGAAATTCCTCCCTCTTCATTTTCATTAAAATTCTAAAAATCTTGGTCAATGCAATAAACAAATGACACAAAGAAATACTCAGAATTAGCAGCGGCATTCTTATTCATAAGATCCAGCTCATCCAGCTCTTTTGTTATAACTGACTCAAAAGCAAAAGAAAAAGAGGACCCAGACATGTCCTTGGCACCTAGGTTATCACCCCTAGGAATACCGGACTCAGACTCAGAAGAATCAGAATCTGATTTCGACTCCACAGACTCTATGGAATCAGATTCTGGTTCATCACCTGACTCAGAACTAGACAAGTAGCCCTCATCTAGCTGCCAGACAAGAGAAGGTGCCTCAGATGCATCCAAAATACTGCTGGATGGGTTCACACCCAGTTGGTCCCCGATCATGGAGATGGTAAGGTTATCCCCCAAGCTCTCTCAGTTGGCCAGAGGATCTGAAAGGAGACATGCCAGTGCTGCTCCAACTCTAAGCTCGCTGTTGTTCGAGTCACTTTCCATGATCTGCTCTACTTCAGTACTTGGCTTATCCTTTTCCTCGGCATCACTTTCTTGCAGCTGCAGGTCAAAAAGCCGGGGACACACTACTTCGCAGAATTCATCTAGGGCTCGGGAAAGCTACAAAAAGGCAAGTCTTCACTCTCCCAAACAAAGTGGCTATTCAACGTTCCTCGGATCGGCCTGTGAACAAGCTTATAGTGTTTCCCAGCCTACTTGGCTCTGGCTCTTCCTATCATCTCTTCCCTTTTCCTGACCCAATTCTCTTTGGTGGGCACATATCCCAGACCAAAGGTGAACAAATTATGCAGCACATCGGCCAATGCTGTGACAACTTTCCGGCCACTTCTTCTAAGCCCCATTCCTGGCATATGTTGTAACTTTTTCATGAAATAGATTGATTGGGCACTGACATACATGCCTTCATCAGCTGCCAAGATGGTTTGCCCTACTCGGGCTTCAGCCAGTGTAAACCCTGAGAGGAAAACATCCTCCTCGCCATGAACGATCTCCAACACCGGTGTTGTTACCTCTGGCGGGGGATGGATAGACGAATTTTTGAAAACAATCACCACTCCTTTTCCATGAGGGTATTTCAACATTTGGTAGAGAGTAGAGGAGACTGCTTTCACCAGATACAACCAAGGTCTTCCTAGCAGTAAGTTGAAGGTGGCCGGGACATCCAGGACATGGAATTCGACATCCTACTGTGCTGGGCCCACCTGAACTCGGATTTGTACCGTGCCCATTACCTCCCTGCTGGTATTATCATATGCCCAAATCACTTGGACTGTAGGTACGAAATCTACTAGTCTAAGGCCTGTCGCATAAGCTGTGCGAGAAGGACAGAAGTTGATAACTGACCCGATGTCGACCAACACCACTGGCACCCATTTTTCTCTGCACTCAACAGATATGTACAGGGATTTGTTGTGAGCTGAGCCTTCCGACGGCAGTTCTTTATCAGAAAAGGTTAGGGTTGGCACGACACCACCTGGGAAGACTAGTCCCACAAGTTGCTTAGGGGTAGTGTCAATGGACAGTTTGGCTTTGTCCATTGCTGATAATACAACCTGTCGATGTCCTCGGGAGGCCATAAGAAGATCCTATATCAAAATGTTGGCTTAGATTTTCTTTAGTTGCTTCAACACTACCTCTTCCTCTAACTGCTTCTCTTTCTGTTTTTCGACCCCTTTATCTTTCCCAGAGGCCTCAGCTTGGTCTAAGTGCGGTAGCTTGAAATACCGCCCACTTTTTGTCATGTGGTCTATCTCTTCAGCGTACCATGTATTGTCTAGCAGACACCCACTCTAGTCCTCGTCGGTGTGAGCCAGAAGTAGATCATCATCCTCCCACATACCCCTCCGATAGCCGACAAATAATTGTTCGGCTCCGTTTGTATCACTTTCACCTCACAAGTTTCCCCCGTAGGCTGCTGGGCCATTCCAGCTTTTTGGTTGTCTTTAACCCTCTCTTGTTTAAACTGCTTTAATGCAGCTTCCTATTCTGTGTCCACAGTACTCACAGTGCCCAATTCCTGAGTTGAATCATTCACACTGGTGTTCTCTGGTAATTTCCCTTTTCATCGCCCATTCCAGCCACTGCAGCAATTCTTGCTTCCTTTTCTTCTGGTTTTGTTTCAATTTCATCATTCTTGTCTGGTTCATTACTAAACCGCCCAAAGTTGTCTGTCGATCCATTCAAATCGAACCAGTCAATTTGCACATCCCCTTGATCTTGTTCGTCGAAGAACTGTAGGTTGTCTAAGTCCTCCTCAAGCTTCGCCAGATCATCCAAACCTTGGCTTAGGCCATCCTCCCTGATCACATTGACCTCCACTATAGTTGGCAACACCACTTCCGGCTTGGCTTGATCAATTGGCATAATGTAGTAGCATGGATCATACTCCCCTTCAAACAAGTCCTCAGAGCACTCAAGCAACGAACTCGTACTCTCCTTTAAGGTCGACCTCCTTTCTATTGCAACTGTCACCACCACAGGTTTAGGTTGAAGTATGGACGTGTCCATCATGCACAGGTCTGTGTTTTTAGAGATGAACACTGTCGGTCTGGGTAGGTGGGAAGGGGTGATATATACGCTAGGGTCGTAGAGGAGTGCCAGTGTATGGATTAGGTTTAGATTGTGAGGTGCAAGAACTTGATTGTGGGCTGGGAGAGGGTTGGTAGTTACATTTGGCTTTTGGGGTGGTGCGATCACCTTGTTGTCGATGAGGTCTTGAATCTCATGACGCAGCCTGAAGCATTGGTCGGTGTTGTGACCATGTTGCTGGTGAAATGCACAGTACTTAGCTGGGTTGTGTTTTGGTGGAAGAGGATCAGGTAGTAGGCGAGGCTCTAATGGCTTGAGGTGCCATTTTTTGATCAACACCCTCATGGCTTGGGATAAAGGCATGTAGAGTGGGGTAAAGGTGCTTTGGGATCGGGCCGGGTTGTTTGAAGTTTATGGGGTTATGTGGTGGTGACAACACTCACATTCGACGGCTGCGCAGCTGTGCTACCACTGGTGGTTGCATTAGAACTGCGCACAAAAAGTTTCTTAGCTTGCTCTTTCTCATCAGTGATCAACCCTTGTTTCATGGCGTCTTCAATCTAAACCCCCATCTCATGGAGCTCGGTGAATGTGAATAGAGGTAGGACGATCATTTTGTGCAGTAATTTCTTGTGCAAATTGCGGACTACCATCCATATTTGATCTTTTTCTGAAGGTCGTGTAGTAATCATTGAAGCTTCGGCCCTCCACCTCATCACGAATTCAAAAAACCCTCATTTGGCTCCTAGCGCGTTGCGTGGAGATCACGAGTTGTGACCTCGATTTGTGTGTTGTAAGTGTATTGTGCAACAAAGGCCTCAGCCATTTTCTCAAAACTCTGCTTCACAGAATCCTCTAGCTTCGCATACCGAATAGCCGTTATTCCTGACATAGTCCGGCCAAAGAGTGAGAGCTTCTGCAATCTGGTCAGGCTAATCGGCCGCAGGATGTCTGAAAATAGCCGAAGATGAACCATGGGGTCTCTAGAGCCTTCGAACTGATCGATGTGTGGCATTTTGAACCGGTCTAGCAATGCCACCGCAGAGTTGGTATACTTGTCTTCTATGTCGAGAATAAAGTTCACACCCTGTGCTCTTTTGAAGAGCTTCTCCAGTTTATTGACCTTAAGCACAGTCGGGTCAACCTCAAACTCAAATGGAGCCTCAGTCTGATACATAGGCGCTTTGGATGCTTGTCGTGGGATTGGCTCTACTGGGTTGCCCTGATTCTCAGCCTGGGCATTAGCAGTATGGACTATAGCTCTGGGTGTTAGAATACCCGTAGGAGGTTAATGAGATGCAGAAGCCGCCGCCGACAGTGGCTGTTGTTGTTGCAGCCTGTTTATTACCTCTGCTTGATGTGTTGTGACCTTGGCCTGACGAGTAACGCCTTGCTGCATGGTTTCAACTGTTTGCTGAAGGTGATGGATTAGGTCCTCTATGTTGACTGGGAGATATTGTGCCATCGGAATAGGCGAATGATCTCGTACTGGACTAGATGCAGAAGACTGAGCCTAACTAGATGCAGGTGATTGTTGGACTGGTGAATTGTGCCTAACTTTTCTCCGTCTAGTAATCGGTGGGAGCGAAGCAAACAGAGGTTGTCTCCTAACAAGATCTCTGGATCTGTAAAGCCTCCTGACACGGGTCCAGAGCACTTGGGGAATATCCAAATTGTCCGAAGCTATGATGTTATACTACCTAGCAAAAAGAAATAAAGCAAAAAGAAAACAGCAATAAGAAATCGCATAACACCTCAGCTCAGATGTTAACAACACACAGACTTAATCAAAGCTGAAGGACTGCATTCAATACTAAATTTTGACACCAAATCAGATACCCAACTTGCAATTGATGCGCACGTTCCTGTACAGTTTTTCTATAAAGCACATACCAGTTAAGTAAGATCCAAAACACCCCTATGAGGGGGTAGGGTTACCTTGTCCTAGTTTCGTTTGGAACTAGGGTTCACTATTCAAGCAAAGCGGTTTCACGCAATCCTGTATTCGGGTAAGCATCTTGTCCTAGTTTGGAACAGTTTTTATGGCTTTCAATATGCAACTAGGCCAAATGGTCAAAAGGTTATCTTAGCAAGACTACCTAATATACCTCTCACACCTAACATCGAGAAGTGAAAGGAAGGTAAAACGGTACAACGGTAGTCCAGATGCAAGAGTTGTGTTCCCATCGTGGCAGAGCCTGCGACCGGTCAACCTTTTGGCAATCTTTTCAGGCAAGCCTCCGGCAAACTATCCAGGAATAGCAGATGGCAAACATAGTGACTTAAACACACCAATGCAAATGCAATTCAAAGAAACATATAAGTATAGATAAAATTTCATATCATGAAGTTCAAGTCAAGTTCTCTAAAGTCCCCAGCAGAGTCACTAGAAACTGTAGCTTGGCTTTTTCGCGCCTTCGTTCGGAAGTTCGAAATAAGCCCAACAGTTCAGACTCTCGTGGTTTTGAATCTAATCTCACAAGTGCAATGTGAAATTGATAAACACCAAAGAGTCCAAATCTAACAAATCTTTTGGAAAATTGATTTTAAATCAAAAATGCCAAAAATGGACTGCTTTGCCAGATACAGAGTCGCCATCTAAATATTTTTTGAAAATTTAGGAAACCCATGACTCGTGCCAAAGAACACGTGTTTGTCATTACCAAGATTATCTCAACTTAGGAACTTAGGTACGAGTGGGGAAGGTCATGAATGCATTTGAGCACCCCCGCTTGCCCGATCAAAGATCGGCCTCTACTAATCATGATATAAATCTTATGTACATTATATGCTCTTGTTCTGGTTTATTAGGCTAGCATTACTATGTGATGCACACACACACACACACAAGTATAGACTAAATTGCAAGAATTGGAACATTCGGTTTATGCTTGTTTTGAAAATTGTTTCGAAATATGTACCACTTGAAAAAGTAATCGCATATAAACATCACTCAAATTGTTCCAATTCAAGCAATAAGCCTTCATCCACAGGCATACAAGCAGTTTTATCATTTAAGCAATTAGCCTCATGGTAAGCATGCTAGACATGGCAACAAGCACACTCATGCAATTATGCTAAAGCGAGTAAAAGCTTACCTAGTACTCCAAGCCAAAATAAACAAAAGAGTTAGAAAAATGCATGATCCTAACTTTATGCAATATGACTAATGCAACACATGTGATATGTATTTACTTAGGCTCGACTATTTAACGTGGCATATGGAACAATTTTGATAACATGCGGTCTAAACATGTATTCAAAGAGGTATTAAACGAACAATGCAGTTAGAATGATGAACCGAGCCTCGGTGCATGCAATATAAATGGATGCAAGCATGAAGAATGCCAATTGAAACATGATGTCCCTAAACTAACCATTATAAGCTATTAAATAAAAAGGAGAAAGATGTGGGGTTGGAAGACATACAAGTTATTACAACATTGCGCTCTCACGAATGAGAAATGAATAAAGTAGCTAATTAACTAACTAATTAAAGCTAAGGTAATTAAGCTAACTATTACAAAACGAAATGAATAAACTAGCTAAGCTACTCAACTAAATATTACAACAAATTGATTAAGTTAACTAGTTAAACTAACTAATTAAATAATTACAACGCAAGTGCAATTAAAAGAATTAAGTAATTAAACTAAACAACTAACTACTATGCCTCGAGGAAACGAGGGATGTTCATGCGCATGCTCGGTTTCCACCGGAAAAGACCACTGTTTTGCTTCCGGAGAGCCTCTGTTGCGCAATAGAACACACACATTGTTGCCCACTTCCAGAATAACTCTGCTATGCTAAAGGAACACACGGGTAAATTTTGCATCAGTAGCCGGCCGGCCAGTGATGAGTGTTGCCGACCACCAGTGATGGTCGGCTGCCCATCAAAGGTGGTCTGCGGCCACCTACCGGCCATGGAAAGTGGCCTGCCGACCACCGCTCCCCAGTTCTCCTTGCTCCAACAGAGGACAAACAGAGTATATATAGGATATTTCAAGGGTTTGTTTGCACAACTCACCCCTCATTTTCATGAACAAATCAAAGGAGTAGCAAGTTTGTTTCACAAACCATCAATGGATGCAATTTCATTGCATGATGGCTTATGAAACCAAGTGTGCAAGTTCAATAAATGCAAAACAAGACACAAACCTCCTCCCTTTCGCGAATGATCAAGGGAAATGGTGACCTTGGAAGCTCGAATCATTTCATCACTAATGAGTATGAAATGGTTCAAATTTTCATGTGTTCAATTAACGTTTGATTGAATACAACCAAATTATTATCTTGTTTACTTTTAATTCCAAGTTTTAGTTACTTCATTTTAGTTACCTTTCCATCATTTAGTCAATTGAGTCCCAAAGAGTGAGATTAAGTCCTCTAATAGAAAGAGGGCTTAAACCAAAAGTTGTTTTAGGCATGAAAGAGATATCATACCATTGGTAATGAACGCCCTAAGGGATTAAACCATTAAGCATGACACCTCAATCTCATGCTTTCAACAAACAAGTTATTTGAACCACTTTCAAAACAAAACAAAAAGCCAAGAAAGGAGGGAGATTGCAGAGATTATTAGTGCTGAAAATGAGTGAAAAAAAGCATAAATAAATGCAATCAACTCAAAGGAGATGGTGTCTAAGGCCTAGAACACCAAACTCATGGGGACTATTACACTATGAGCATACAAAACAAAGCTCAAATGCAACTAACAGCCTAAAACCGTGCAAAAAAAGTCTAAAATATTACCCTAAAACGTGTTCAAATTGAGCTAAAAATAGCTAGATTAATATGCTAAAACATGGCACAAACTAGGCTAGTAAGCAAGGCACAAGGAGGGGAGGCTATCCCCTCCAATTTTGAACTTCAAAACATGATTTTGACAACTAAAATAACTCTGAAAAATAGTGTGTAAAAGCTTGGAAAAAGATAGTAAAAGGGTGGGAAACACAAGGGCTAAGGCCTTCAAAACAAGGCACCAAGAAGGGTGAACCACCCCTCAACCTTTAATGGCCTTAGGACGCAAGTTTCAACCCAAAAATACAGAAGTTTTATAGCCCAAAAACATTTGAACAATAGCAAGGAAGTTCTAATCCTAAACAAGGCACCAAGAAGGGTGAACCATCCCTCAAAATTTTCTAACCCTAAAACATAAGAGTGGGGTTTCCTGTATATAGAAAACATGATTTCTCTACAAGGATATCCAGCGTTACACATGGGTGCAGATGCATGCATCTGTGCAAACAGCTAGCATAAAATATCTGCAAAAGAAACTGGTGGTCGGCAGCCTAAAAGTGATGGCCGATAGCCTCAAAAGGTGGCCGACAGGCCACCAGAAGCTGCAAGCTTGAAGGACTAAGGCTTGGTCCAAAAATGAGGCAACAAGGGTGTAGGGTTTGAAAGGCTCAAAGCTGTGGCATTCTATTGAGGACTTTGAGCACTTGGTGAGAAAATATGTTCATCATCGGGTGTGCATGCGAGGATGTCCAAGTCGTAAGGGCCGTAAAAAATGGGGTGTCTATAGTTGCCCCTCTTTGACAAAACTCGGAGTCTTGAAATGGAGTGAGTGAATATCAAAGCCCAGAGACGACCCATTTTTGACAAGTACATAAGATTTGGACAAACAATCAAGACAGAAATAAATGATTGCACCCGCTGGCTGCCTACATATCCCTTTGCAAGGAATCAAACCAGCGCAGTTCTAGGGCAAGATGCAAAATGACATGCACAATGCAACTTTGAAAGCTGGACTAACACACCTTGCGAAGCCGGCTATTTTGAAAACTCATGATCATGCAAGATGATGCAATAAGCAATAACAAGATATGATAAACAAGATAACGAGATAACAACAGCTTCAAGCTAAAACGAACACAGGTTCCATGCAAAAAGAAGATAAAACATACTCTAACCACGCCAAAGCAAGAGACGAGGAAAGAAAACACCGCTTAGGGTTGCGTTTCACGCATCCTGAAAAACTAAGAACAAAAACTGCTCGGGGTTACGTTTCACGCGTCTCGAGATGAAAAAAATAGCTTGAGATCACGTTTCATGTGTCCCGAGATATAAGAAAAACCTACTCGGGCTCGCGCTTCACACGTCCTGAGAAACAAGAGAAACTGCTTGGGGTTACATTTCATGTGTCTCGAGATGAAAGAAAATCGATCGGGATCATGTTTCACGCGTCCTGAGATACAAGAAAAACCCGCTTGGGCTCGGGCTTGTACTTTTCACGTCTTGAGATGAAACCTGCCCAGGGCCGTGCGTTACGCGTCCTGAGATAAAACTACTCGGGCTTGCGCTTCGCACGTCGCAGGATGAAATCCTCCTAGGGCCACGCTTCGTGTGTCCAGAGATAAAATCGCTCGGGCTCGCACTTCACACGTCCCGAGATGAAACTCGCCCAGAGCTGCGTGTCACGCTCCTTGAGAAACTAAAAAATCGCTCGGGGTCGCGTTTCACACGTTCTAAGATAAAACCCACCCAAAGCTGCGCATCACGCGGGTCCTGATATAAAATCGCTTGGGCTCGCGCTTGGCACGTCCTGAGATGAAACAATAGAGGGGTGTGCGATAGACGCACAATGTAAAGGATGGAAAGGTAACTAAAATGAAGTAACTAAAACATGGAATTAAAAGTGAGCAAGATAATAATTTGGTTATGTTCAATCGGACGTTAATTGAACACATGGAAACTTGAACCATTTCATACTCATTGTTGATGAAATGATTCAAGGTTCCAAGGTTAGCTCTTCCCTTGATCATTCATGAAATGGAGGAGGTTTGTGTCTTGTTTCGCATTTATTGAACTTGCACACTTGGTTTTATAAGCCATCATGCAATGAAATTGCATGCATTGATGGTTTGTGAACCAAACTTGCTACTCCTTTGATTTGTTCCTGTAAACGAGGGGTGAGTTGTGCAAACAACTCCTTGAAATACCGTGTATATGCTCTATTCGTCCTCTATTGTAGCAAGGAAAACTGGGCAGCAGTGGCCGGCAGGCCACTTTCTATGGTCGGCAGACCACCATTGATGGCTGGCTGGCCATCACTGGTGGCCGACAACCCTCTTCACTGGCCAGCCGGCCACTGATGCAAAATTTAGTAGTGTGTTCCTTTGGCAGAGTAGAGCCATTCTGGAAGTGGGCAATAGTGTATGTGTTCTATTACGCAACAGAGGCTCTTCGGAAGCAAAACAGTGGCCTTTTCGGGTGGAAACCGAACATGCGCATGAACATCCCACGCATCCCGAGGTGGATTAGTTAGCTTAATATTTAGATTGTTTAGCTTACTTAATTCTTTTAATTGCACTTGTGTTGTAATTATTTAATTAGTTAGTTAACTAGTTATTCAGTTTTGTTGTCAGTTAACTAGTTAGTTAATTAATTCACTGTAATAATTAGTTAAGTAGCTTAGCTAGTTTATTCATTTCGGTTTGTAATAGTTAGCGTAATTAGCTTAGCTTTAATTAGTTAGTTAATTAGCTACTTCATTCATTTGGACTCTCCTTCGTGGGAGCGCAACGTTTTAATAGCTTGTATGTTTTCCAACCCCACGCCTTTCTCTTTTTTTATTTACTACCTTATAATGGTTAGTTTAGGGACATTAGGTTTCAATTAGCATTCTTCATGCTTCCATCCATTTGTATTGCATGCACCGAGGCTCGGTTCATCATTCAAACTGCATTGTTCGTTTAATACCTCTTTGAATACGTATTAGACCGCATGTTATCAAAACTGTTCCATATGCCATGTGTAGACACCCCATTTTTGACCGTCCTCAAGACTTGGACGTCACCATTGGAACACTTGGTGATTACCCTTGTTTGCGTTCGTCTTGAGTTCCCGGAGGTCTCGGTTGCGCGCCTTGCCTCAGGATCTCTCGACTCGACCATGTTGTGTCTGGTTTTGCACCAAACACTTGTGTTTTGCCTTGGAGGGGCAGGGAATGCCTTGTGAGGCATCCCCACACATCACCGGCCATGGCTTGAGGCCACCGGCCAGTGATTTTATGCCATCGGTAATATATATTGCCGGTCGGCACTCTTTGTTGCCGATCGGCCATTTATTTTGTCAAAATGGCAATTTTGAATGGCCGATCACTGTTCATCTACTTTTAGTAGATATTTTGTGCCAGCTGTGATAGCTGGCACCCACTTTGCTCCCCCCCATACACGTGTATGGAGGGATTTCCCTCTTGGATGGCTTGTTTTGGAAGCCTTACAAGAGGGAGTTGCCTATAAGAAGAGGGCTCCTCTCTTGGCATTAGGGTTACAAAAATTTCAGAGGGAGTTCTAGATTAGGGTTAGGGTTAATATATATTTCCTATCTCTATATCTCTCTCTTGTATGTGTCTAGTGTGTGTTTGTCCATACTATTGCACACAAACACATAGTGTTACACCTTCTCTTGGTTGTTGAGGGACCAGAGGGCTGTTCTTGGTGTTCTTGACTGGATTTGAGCTCAAGGAGGCAACAAGATCATCATTTGTGAAGGAGGACTTCAAGGGTAAGAAACTAGCCCTTTTTACCCCATTTTTGCACACCACTTTTATCTATCTTGCAACTATTTTTTGGCTTTGCATATAATACATAAAAGTTCTTTTTTTAAGGCCTCTAAATAGTTTGTTGAGAGTGTTTTAAGCTTTGGGGTTGTTTGACCCCTCTTAAGCCTTGTTTGGCCCTTGTTTTGTGCTATTTTGTGTGAGCTCCGGGACTTTGGTGTTTGGGCCTCCTCACCATTGAAATTTTGAGGGATTTCAGTGGTAAGGATGGTGCCTTGAGGTCCCAAGAAGGAGAGGGCCACCCCCTCTCCTTGTTGTCCTTGAAAAGGACCATTTTTGCCTCTTGAGGGAGCACCTAGTTTAGGCTCTTGTTGACCATGCCTTAGCTGTTATTTATGCTTATTTTGCCATGAAATAGCATTGTTTTAAGTCGGTTTTGGTACACCATGCTTGCTTAGCAATTATGCCTTGTAATGCCATTTTGTTGCCTTAACATGCCTTAGGTTGTAAACCATTGTTCTAGCATGTTTTAGGCTTGGCTTTGTTAAGCTTTCATGTTTATTTTGTCATGATTAAGGTCTGTCCTTAGTTGTTTGGGTCGACTTTGGCATGCGTTGTATAGCCCCTTTGCATTTTGGCTTGTTGGCCTTAAGGGTGTGAGTGTATAGCATGCATTACTTGCTTTGATTTAGTGGGTTGGGACCATTTTTCATGTCATTTCAATCCACTTAGTATGCTCGTATGCTTGCATTTCATGGTCCCTTTGATGTGTCAAAGGCTTGTGTTGCATGCTCCATGTTTTGGTCATTGTGCATACTTTTGAATTCAAGTCATTTAGATGCCATCTAAGTAATCTTTTGGGCTGTGTTTTATGTGCTAAAACTCTGTTTTGGGTCATTGAATTCGTGCCATGTTTGGTCTTGTTAAGTGTGGTTCAATACCCCTTTAGCTTGCTTTGAATCTTGGACTTAGCTTGCATACCTTGATTGCATTGTTTGGGTTGGTTTGGCACCATGTTCTTGCATGATTTTCAAAGCTTAATTCACATGCTAATCGTCCATGTTATGCCTCTTTCAAGTGTGCTTGAGAGTTGCCCTTTTGTGCTTAAGTATTAGCCCTTTAACATGTGCGTGTGTGTGCGTGTGTTGGCCTCCATGTTTGAGCACTTTGGCCACTGATTTAGGCTTGTTTGAGAATTGCCTAATCATGTTTAAGTCCATCTCTTTGCTTGTTTGTATGCTCACCTTGTATGTTTGCTTGCATACTTGCATGTACACATTGCATTGCCTATGTTGCATGCTAGCTCACATGCTTAGGATTGCATTGCATTAACATGCATGCTATACCTCTTGAGTTGAGCATGATAGAGGTTGAGCCCATTTGCTTGTTTATTTGCATTGCATTACATTTGAAATTGAAGTTGCACACTCGATTCCTTGGGCCATCATGCATCGAAATGCGTGATTGGTGGCCCGAGAATCGAGGATCATGTCCCTTTGAGTCATAAACATGATAAGGGATATGGTTGGTGCATACATTGCTTGAATTGCATTGCCATGCATAGCTCTGTCCTCTGCTGCTGTCAAACAGATTCTACAGGAACTTTTTGCCGATCGACTGCACAGAGTGCCGACCGGCAACCAATCTGTGGCCGATGGATTCATTTTTGGCCGATCGACACCAAATCACAGCCGATGATGATTCTCCTCAGCCGGTGGTGTCTCCCAATGTCCAGGGAAGCAATTCTGAGACTTTGACAGTTTTCAGAGGGGTAGAGCAGGGAAAACAGAGGCAGCCTACGCATGGCAGTGGACTTCCGAGCAAGACCCGAGCACGTGTGCATTGAGCCCTCTTCCCGAGGCCCTTTTTCTTGCTTTCTTAAATTAATTAATTTGCTTAATTAATTTAGTTGGTCTGTAATAATTGATTAGCTAGGATAGTTAATTCATTATTCGAATTGTATTATTCTTTTGGTCCCTCCGAGCGAGGGCGAATTTGTAATAAGTGTGGGTGAGTGTGTGCATGTCTTCCAACCCCCACTTCTTTCTTCCTTTTACTTACCTGCTTTGATGGTTAGTAATAGGTCATGTTTAATTTAGCATACCTTATGCTATGCATGCGTGCATCATTCATCAGTATTGCATGCACCGGGCTCGGTGCATCATGCTAACTGCATTAGTATTTCAAATCTAACTTGAATACATGCTACTTGTGCATTTTCACATGTCATTCATAGACTAGCCGAGCCTACTCTAGTGACATTCCGTATGCGTTGCATTAGACATTTAAACATGGACTCGGATCGTGCATGGATTGCTAACGAGTTCTTTGTTTTGGCACGGAATACGATGTAAGTATTTATGCTTTAGCATCCTTGCATGCGTGTGAGTGTTGCCATGATAGCATGATTACCATGAGGCTAACTGCTTATGTGATATAACAGCTTGAATGCCTGTGGGTGAAGGTTGGATTGTCTGAGTTAGAATAGCTCATTGAAATTCGTGTTTTAGCCTACTTGCGAGTAGCAAATTCCAAAACATTTTTCCAAAACAAACGGATATGCAATGCTTATTCCCAAATTAGGCAATCTAGTCTATACTTTTGTGCTGTGCGCATAACATAGTAATTCTAGGATAATAATCGGGATAAGAACACATAACGTTTTCAAAATTGGATATCACGGTTAGTAGAGGCCGATCTTCGGATCGGGCGAGAGGGGGTGCTCATAGATGACCTTCCCCAACCATACCCAAGTTCCTGAGCCGAGACAACTTTGGTGATGACGGACACGTGGCCTTTGGCACCGAGTCAGGTTTTCCTAAATTCCCCCAAAATAAAATATTTAGGTGGCGACTTTGTATCTGGCAAAGCAGTCCATGTTTGGCACTTCTTTTCAAAAATCTGTTTCTCAAAATGATTTGCCGGATTTGGACTCTTTGGTTCAGATTAAGAACCGTGACAATTTGAGAGTCCTAAACTGTAGTGAACCCAATATGAACAGAATGGGACTCGTCCTCCCGGGGCATTCGGGGACGTCTACAGTTTCTGGCGACTCTGCTGGGGATTTTAGAGAGCTTGACTCGAACTCGTGATATCCTGTTTTGATTTCATTTATGTGTTTCTTTGCATTGCATGTGCATTGGTGCGCCTAGGACACTGTGTTTGCCATCTGCCATTCCTGAACGGTTTGCCCGAGGCTTGACTTTGTCAAAGCATGCCATAAGGCTGACCGGTTGTGGGCTTTGACAGTATAGGAACACAAACCCCGATTTTACCGGGGCACCCTTTTTGACCATTCGACCCAGTGCATATCGAGATCCATAGTGACCATTCCAAGCTAGGGCAGGTTGCTTACCCGATCATAGGTTGTTTGAAACCGCTGCGTGCATAGTGAAACCCTAGCTCCTGACAAAATAGGACAGGGAAACCCTACCCCAACATAGGGGTGTTTTGGCTCTCTTTATTTGCTATGTGTTTTTAGAGTGTATCTCTACAGGGAATGCACATATCAGTTTGCAAGTTTGAGTATCAGGCCTGAGGATGCCAGTATCAGTGTTGTTGAGAAATCAGTTATCTGCGGGTATCAAGTTCAGTTTTGGGAACAGCGATTCTGGGGAACAGTGATCAGTAGTAGAGTGCAGTTGTTCGGCTACACCTGTGATTGATCTGTTTGGGCTGAAATACTGTTTGTTTTTCCTTTCAGTTCAGAGTGTTCAGAGAATTGATACAGAATAGCTAGTGTTCCCCCTTGCTGAGGCAGGACTTATGATGATGCAGAATTCAGAAGAGATTGTGGTTATGACAGCTACGCTAGATCAAGGGATCACCTTGTGGGATGAAACCAATGTTGATGTATCGCATCCGCCTAGGTCGCCTGTCGCGCACCCGGTCTGGACCCCCCAGTTGTATCAAGCTCGCGACCCCACTACATTCGAGCTGATGGGAATGATTGGTGACCTCCAGAGATCCGTGGCCGATCTGGCTTATGGAATGTCGGCTTCACCGCCAGCGGCACCGTATGCTGGGAATTTCATACCACAGGAGCCCCCGCTACTGGGGCGGATTGTGATAGAGCTCAGCCAACCAGAGGTTGCTTCCAGTTACAGCAACGACGTGTCAGCAACAACCGGGCTTCGCTCTGATGTTGCAACCCAAACCCTTGATTAGGCCGAGGCCAGAGGCAAGAACAAAATGAAGGCAAATGCCGATCCCATTGAACAACTGCTGCGGGCAGTCGAGGCTTTGAAAGCCGGAGGGATGAACAAGCAACAGATATCCGCAGTTGTGGCAAAAACTGTGAAGGATGCTTTCCCCACTGCACTTGAGGGTAGTTCAAGTCAGTCAGAAAATCGGGATAGACCCCGTCATGCCAGAACAGTTCCTCCTATTCCCGACCCTGCACTTGGGAAAGATCAGAAAACCAAGGCAGTGCCTGCCGACCCTTTTGCTAGTGCGTCCAGTAAGAATACTCAGACTTCAAAGTACCTGCCCTGAGGGCGCAGGATCTTTCATGCCCTCTACATGCCTCTGTCTAAGGCACTTCAGATTCTTGCTGAAAGGGGGCACCTCAAACCCCTTGAACCTCGGCCTCTCCCGAAGAATCTCCCTCTCACACATGATGCTATTTTGTACTGCGCGTACCACTAACAGACCGGTCACGCCACCGATAACTGTTTTCGCCTTCGCCATGAAGTGCAGGATCTGATAGATAATGAGGTCATTCTTCCACCCACCTCAGCGAAGTCTGTTACCACCGAGCTGTTGGACTTTGAGGATGCTGCAAGTATGTGATCAAGGGTTGAACCACCTGCGGGCAGCGCTCGGTGTATTTTAGATATGGCGTCTGGCATGCACTTTTTGAGCATTTGTAAATGCAGTTTTGTAGCTTCTGGCTTGGGTTTTGAGTCAGTTCTTTGTTTTGTTTTTGAGTCTGCCTCTTTGCTTTGAGTCAGTCTTTTTGTTTTTGGGTCTATCTTATGGTACCAAGTCAGTCCCGTTGTATCGGATGTCGAGTGATTCCGGGGTTGTTGCCTCGAACACCGTTTTTGTATTTACCCTTTTTGCTTTCTTTTTGAGTCTGTCTTTGCTGTGGAGCCAGTTACATCCGAGAAACCTGAATGAAACAGCTGCGGTTATCATGTTTCCATGCTTATTATTTGTTTTGGGCTAGTTGTGCCAGAGGTTTTGAATGGAACGACCCTGCATTCTACTTGCTCTTCTGTGCCTTGAGAATTATTGCATTGACCTAAGTTCTTCAAAACTTTTTTTCGAAACATTGTGATAAAAACGAAGAGGAAGGAATTCCTCCGGTTTTGCAAAAATTTGGTCAATTGAGAGAAAGTGAGGCATGCTAAGCCTTTAATGAATGAAACCATGCTTGTTAGCGTGAGTACTAAGAAGGACCCTGGCTTGATCCAGATTGGTTCCACACTATCTTCGGCGCGAGCGATTTGTCGCTTTCTTAAAAGACTTTCAAAAACAAATGTTTTGCGCGGCCCTGTGAAGACTTGTGTGGAATCGCTCTTGAGATTGTGTAGCCTAGGATCGCTCTTAGCCTCAAGATTCGACCTGTTTGTTTTGAACCTCGAACTCATTCGGAACGTTCAACGGACAACTGTCAGAGGAGGCCCGTGTGGCCTGTTTTGAAGCAGCCCTCGAACAAGAGGCACCAAAGTCGAACAAAAAAGATTAGATCTCACCAGAAGAAGCTCGTGGAGCAGCCATGATGGATTCTTCTGCAAATCATTGCAACAGCCGTTCTCCTAGATACAGAGAGGCTTCAACTCCAAAAACCATTTGGCATGGACTTGTTACACTTTTACCCTTTGAGAGGCTTGCTGGGCCGAAAACCCGGAAGGGCGACTCAGGCAAAAATCAGAGCAAGAGAAAAATACAAAAAATGCAAAAAAAGAGGAGAAATAAAATCAAAAAAAAAAGAAAGAAAAAAAAGAGAATGAAAAGATACAAAAAATCAAGAAAAAAAAGAAAATGAAAAGAAGCTCGCAAGGTCGAAAACCCGCATCGGGCACCTTGGCAAAAGTTAGAGCCTAAAAAGTGAAGGTTAAAATACCCGAGTGTACCTTAGCCGGAACTACGTAAGGCTTGATTCCCATGTTTGGGATACGTAGGCAACTTTATCCTGAAGTCCAGCCTCCAACGCTTTCATAGCGCCTCAGTCCATGTAATGGTTTTGATCATCCTTGCCTTCTCTGAATTTGATAGTTCGGTTGTGACAATCGGATACATAGGCAACTTCGTCCTGAAGTCCAGCCCTTAACACCTTCAAAGTGACTATGTCCATATATTGGTTTTGACCATCTTCGTCTTCTCCGTATCCGAGAAAGTTCGGTCGTGATCATCACTGGTAAGGACTGTTTACAATATGCTGCGACATCATCCAGACAAGGGGCAACTTTCCGTTGCCATGAGTCGCCGTTCAAACCAGGGACAACTTTCCGTTTCCGTGCAGCGTCCTTCAAACAAGGGGCAATTTTCCATTGCCTCCAATCCGAGGTTGTGCATCTCGAGAATGAGTTCCGCGCTCGTTGGGCGGCGGCCGTTTGCAAATATAGTTTTTGAGAATTTTTACTGAGGTTGACCATTTTCTCGAAAATTATTTCATTTTCCAAAACTGGACCATTTTCTTGGACCCAAAAAGGAAAATTTTCAGTGCTTATAGTCTGACTTGCATGGTTTTCAAATCAAAAATCGAACAAGTACGTTAATCCGACTCTCATCTTGATCAAAACTGCTTTAGTAGAAAACCAAAACAAAAAATGGTCAAAATGATGAACTAGGGGCACAGTTGAGTCAGGCGTTCTGTCTTTCCCCCGTCGTCAACATACTTGCCAGGAGGGCACTCTACCCACCAAAAGAAATAGCTGTGAGCTAACGGCGTTGGGCATGAACCTGCAACTTCCTATTCATTCATCAATCACCTTGGGGAGGGACGAAAAATGAGAGAATAAAGAATAGAGAGGTGTAAGTTGAGAGAAAAGTAAGAAAAAGGGTTTTGAGAAGAAAAAAAAAAAAACGAGCCTGAGGGCCGAGTGATGTGAGAATCACAAATCAGAAAGGGTGGGAAATATACCCGGAGGAACTGGCTCCTCGAGATTTGAGGTCTTTCGTTGAACATGTCCGCGTGTCGTGTCTTCCGTTTTGTTCACCTCAACTTTTGTTTTGGGTCTTTTCCGAGCGTGTCTCGTTGTGTTTAGGTCGTGTACCCCTTTGTTTGAGTCCTTCCCACTGTGTTCAGTTGTAGGCTTGATACCCCGGTTAAAAAATTCTTTTTTTATTCCGAAAATCATTTAGGCTCAGAGTGCTGTGCCATTCTCTACATCTGTGCGAAACAAAAGAAGAAGAAAAAAATTCGGGGCATCTGAGTGTGCTTCAACTTCAACTGGTTCCATCTTTGTGTTCTGTCTTGTCAGATTGGGCCGTTTGTTCAGGATTTGTTGTGTGCAGAATGAACCGAGTGTGGTGTTAGGGGCTGTATGCAGACTAATCCCCAACAAAGTATGGGCTGTGCGTTCAGTTTGAGCAGTGTGTTGCTTGGGCTGTTTTGCTATGAGGCCATTTGGTTATCTGATCATTACAGTACAAATGCTCGATTTTTCAGACAACAGGTCAATTCCATTCACATTGAGGTGTAACATGATGTGATGCGATGCAATACATGAGATATGTAAATGTAACACTTTTTAAACCAAAAGTTTGTTCATTTCATTATCTTTTTCAAGTACATAGCTTTGAAAACAAAAATCTGCCTGCGGCAGTACAAGGTAATCTAACTACCAGCAAAGAGAAGAAAGAAAAAAGAAAAAGAAAAAATGTACAAAAAAGAAGAAAAACAGCAATCTGGATCATCATCAGTAGTCTCGGGCCCGGGGATCTGTCCTCACCCTCTTCCTGGACGAAGGTCCAGGGGCATCGTCATCAGCATTGTCATCTGAGCCTGAGTCTGAGTCGTCTCCAACCTCCTCAGATGACCCGGCCTCTGCCTCGGACTCATCATCATCATCATCGTCATCATCAGGGGTCGGCGCTTGAGAGCTACTCCCGACATGAACACGCCCCGCCCTGGTACGGGGACGTACAGCGTCTCCACGCCCTCCTCGAGCAGGAATAGAGGGCCCAGCTGGAACACCTCCCACAGTGGGAATCGGGAAAGGAGGCTGAAAAGTATAAGAGGCAAACGCATCAGTATGCCGTGAGCAGTTTATCAGTGCAGAATGTAATGCAACGTGCGAATGCCGTGAGCAGTTTATCAGTACAGAATGCAATGTATGCAGTACAGTGTGCAAATGCCGTGAGTAGTTTACCAGCGCAGAATACAATGTATGAGTACAGTGTGCAAATGTCGTGAGTAGTTTATCAGTGCAGAATGTAGTATATGAGTACAGTGTATGAATGACGTGAGCAGCTTATCGAGTGTTGTGTTGTGCACCGGATTATGTGAAGCAGCTTATGAGTATGGTTTGAGGCCGTGATCAGAAGAACATACCGGAATACTATAGAGGGCCAGGAGGTCGAAGGTCCGCTGTAGCATCCCCATCATGGAGGCATTCAACTCCAGGGACTGCCGGGTGTACTTGGAGGACGCCTGCAAAAGTATCAAAGGCATCAGTATTCTGCGGAATATCAAAATAAACTGAAATAAAATGACAATGCAAGATGCAAGAGGAAGTAGTACATACCGGAGGTAAGTCATAGAACCCGACCAACTCATGGTCAGCTAGAGGAGGAGCAAAGGGAATCTGGTACGCCGCCCCACCCTGCCCTCGGCATGTCAGTATGGTGGGCAGAGCATGCCAGCTAACCCCCCGACCTCTCTGAACTCCGCCCTTGCCGCGGACTCGAGCTCTCCTCGATGCTCCTGCTCCAGCCCCCGCTCCCGCTCCAGCTGCCGGCGCCGCTGGCCTCTCCCTCTCAGCCCGACGACCACCGCTCAAGGGTTGCATAATGTAGGTCCGGACGTACTCTGCGTAGTCGCCCTCGCCTCTGTGGCACTCTGCACCCCAGCCGACGGTGTAGTCCCTCATGTGCTCAAAAAAGAACCCCTCTATATGCCTCATGTGTGTAGGAGGTGGACCCGGAACTATCTGCTCCGGTAAACCCAGGGTTTGACGCAAGAAACGCTTGCCCAGGTACCAAGCCCGACAGACCGGGCCCTCCAACAGAATCCGGCAACGGGCAGTCTCCTCTGCGCCCTTGTAGTGATCCCTCACCACGGCTGGCAACGGAGCCCAAGGCCGCCAGGTGATCTGAAAATGAAATGCAGTTTGTTATCTACTGTTATTGAAAACATACAGTGCTAATCGAAGCCTAAGCAAATTCTAAAGTTGAACATACCACCGCGGCGGTGATGGTGTCGAAGTAGTGGCGGAAGAAAATAAAAGACTCCCGTGGTCTCCGCACGTATCGCACATCAAAGCGATGAGAAAAGGGGACGCCAAGTGGGGTCTCCACATCAGGTACTGGGGCAAGCTTGGGAAAGTAGGCATACACCCACAACTGCAGAACAGATATAAGTATGACTATCAGATAAAGCAAAATACAGAACAAAGCAGAAATGGCAGAGCCGTGTGTTGTGCAGTGTATTGTACAGAGTATACAGTGTGTGCAGTATACAGTCAAAGTAAAGTAGAGTATATGTGTGCCGCGTGCGCAGTATATAGCCAGTGAGAGGCAGACCGTGGTGCGTGCAGTGTACAGAATACAGAAAACGTGAAGCAGAAATGTAAAAGGGGAAGAAGATGTACCTCCCAAGCTCGCCAGTAACCGCCAAGAAGCTGTCCACTGAGGCGGGAAGAAGAGCTCATGTAACCATACAATGTGGCCAAGCCTACGCCACCCCAGTCATAACGGCGGATCCGCCTAACATCCACCAGTGCGCTCAACAGGCATAGAGGCACGGTGTTCGCCCGGTCGGCGAAAAGAGTCGTCCCGAGCAGAAACATGATGAAGCCCCGCGCATACTGATCCACCTCCTCCGGGGTCATCTGCGCCTCCTTCGCCAAGGCTGGCTGAATCCGAAAATGGCTCTCGAACCAAGAGTACCTGACAAACCTTGCCCGGGCAAGAGCAGGTACAGTTGGGCAGCGTCCCACTCATCCATATCGGTATCGAAGGGGATCGAATCACCCCCTACCCCGATACCGGTGAGCATCGAGAAATCGTAAGGGGTCATCGTCATGTCCCCTGCGACGGAGAAGTGGAAGGAGTTGGTGGTATCCCACCACCTCTCCACTAAAGTGGCAAGCAAGGGCTTGCAGGTCGTAAGCCGGGAGAGCCCCCTACAGAAGATGCCGAAATCGGCCTCATCGACGATATGACGAACCGCGTCTGGCAGCTCTAGGTACCAATCCCGAGCAACGACATTCTTATACCTGCGGATGGTATGGGAATCCCCTTGTAATCAAAAAACAACAATTGCGAGGCAATATTCAAAATGCAGTTTTAAGAAGCATACAGGTATACAACATGCGTGCATGTTTTCAAATTCGAACAGACATCGGGTGCCGGTGTGCTTACAATGGACTACAACGTGTGATGTGTCAGCGTGTTTGAGTGGTTCAGGGCAAATACAGCATGTGTGCATGTTTTCAGACTCAAGCAGATATCGGGTACCAGTGTGTATGTAGTAAAATACCGTGTGTGCCGTGTGTTTGGGTGATTCAGGGTCAGTGCAGTGTGTGTGCACGTGTAAGTTTCAAACAGATATCGGTTGTAAGTTTGTTTGTAATCAACTACAGTGTACAGTGTATCGGTGCATCTGGGCTAAGCAGTTAAAGAACAGAATCAACTAATGGCAGTTATGTTCTACGTTGCCGAAAATAATAAAACAGAAGAAAGAATGTTACCTTAGAAGCGCCGAAGGACAGATGAGAGGTGGGCTCACGCAGGAGAAGCTCGGGTGCCACGCCCCTCTCGAAGCTCCGGAACTGGCGTAGTCCATCGGGGAGCATCACATGAACCGCAGGCCTGTAGGTCTCTGGATCGAACGGCCGGATGTGAAGTGGCAAGGGGTCGGCCTCGGGATCCATCTCGAGCTCTGGAGGGGTCCCGCCTTGTGGAAGATCGTCCGCCATCTCGAAGAGAATGTGAAAATGGCCGGAAGACGAAAAACCGGGCGAGAATGTGAAGAGTCAACAAAAAGTCAACCCCGAGAGGGCCGAAAAAGGCCGGAAAAGTCGAAGTGCAGAAAAGACACAGATATCGAGAAAAACTCGAGGGAAACAAGCCCCAAGTGGCGGAAATAAAAAACGAGACACCGAAACGAAGTTTCGTTTGGTTCAAAACGTTTGAAACGCGAAGGTATTCGCGAATCGGACGACGAAATGGAGGCTAGAACGCAAGAAAACGAGGAAATCAAAGGAGGAAAATGATCTAGAGAGAGAGGGGGAGAAATTTCGAGCAAGCGGAAGTGAAGAAAATAGGGCTAGAAGCCCTATTTTAAAAGACCCGTGGCCAAATGACTGAACTGCCCCGATACAGGGACTTTTTGTCAATCAGCCACACTCTTTGCCGGTCGGCAAAATATTGTGCCGATGGAAATTGTATGATGGCCGATGGACGGCCGGTGATGCATTTTGATGGCCGGTGGGTATCTGGTGGTCTCTTACAGTGGTTTGGGAGCCTCCTACATCCTTTTTGGGTTATATGTGTGGTTCAGGGCCATCATTGCTGAAGACGGTGCAAGAAACGTGCATCTCCGACGCTCAACTGGCCTTTGAGTTGACCTCAAGCCGCGTCTTCTATGAGCGATGCTCGGTACGCATGAAAAGCGTCCCTTCCCGTATCCTTTTCATGTCTTGTGGATTCCACAAATCGTTTCAATTATGCTGTGTTACAGTACTTTACGTTCCAGCATCGTGAATAACATGTTTTTACTTACATGTGTACATTCAACTCTTCTCATACACACTACTTGCGTAAACCGCATGTTTGTAATCAATTTCACTACTTGCGTAGACCTCATGTTTTGCTTGCATAGACCGCATGTCTGTAATCAATTCCATTACTTGCGTAGACTGCATGTTTTGCTTGCGTAGACCGCATGTTTTACTTGCGTAGACCGCATGTTTTGCTTGCGTAGACCGCATGTTTGTAATCAATTTCATTACTTGTGTAGACCGCATGTTTTGCTTGCGTAGACCGCATGTTTGTAATCAATTTCATTACTTGCGTAGACCGCATGTTTTGCTTGTGTAGACCGCATGTTTTACTCGCGTAGACCGCATGTTTTGCTTGCGTAGACCGCATGTTCTGCTTGCGTGGACCGCATTCTTATGTTCAAATTCATTACTTACGTAGACCGCATGTTCTACTTGCGTAGACCGCACGTTTGAAACCAATTTCATTGCTTGCGTAGATCGCATGCTTATGATCAATTTCGTTGCCTGCCTAGACCGCGTGCTCCACTTACATGTCTGTGCCTTCACAGCATTGTTATGCTTCCCACTTGCTTCGTGTTGTCACGCATTTTCAAGTACAATTAACATGTATGTTGTTAATCAAATTGCACCTGTTAAGTTTGTTTTCTTTGCAGGCACGATATTGTATGTACGGTTCATTTAAGGCTGGTGCAACCCGACGAACCGGACAGGTATGGTATACTCCGAGTGAGACATATCGAGAATTTTTACGGTTTAGGAGACCCTAAATCCTCTGAAGGTGCAAGCCCTTCGGTGTTTGTCGTGCCCGAACGACTTTTGATAAGTTGCGTTATACATGTATTTCAAGCGACTCGCGTCGTCGCATATTCAAGTTCACATGCATCTTAAAAGCCATGCGTTGTCGCGCACTTCAAAATCATGCATCATCATGCATTTGCATTTCAAAAACAAAAACAAAACAAAAAATATAATTGCATTGTCATGCATTATCGTAAATAGTTGCATTGTCATGCACCATCGTAAAAAGTTGCATTGTCATGCATCATTGTAACATAGTGTGTATTGCATTATAGCTTGCATGCATTCACTGCATCACTTCCATCTATGGCTCGCGCCTTTCCATGATTGAGCTTGGTCCGGTATGCGCCCATACTTCTCATGTCGAAGCATAGTTCAGTAGACCGTTCTATGTTAGACACGGCTTGTACGTGTACATGCCTTTCCTAGGCAAGATTTGGTTTGGCCCGCAGGCCATATCCATTGTATCCATTTCCATTCCATTGCATATTAGTGTATATTGCATTGTAGCTTGCATGCATTCGCTGCATCACCTCCGCCTATGGCTTGTGCCTTTCCATGTTGAGCTTGGTCCGGTATGTGCCCATACTTCTCGTGTCGAAGCATAGTTCAGTGGACCGTTCTATGTTAGACGTGGCTTGTATGCGTACATGCTTTGCCTAGGCAAGATTTGGTTTGGCCCGCGTGCCATATCCATTGCCATTTTCCCCAACATTTTCATTGTACGTATTATATTGTAGTGTAATTTTTTAGGATCATTGTCCTTTCCCCAGCGGGTCATTTCCCCACTTATGTCATCCCCCCCCCCCCCAAATAGTTGTTCTTATGTCCGTTTACATTACTCATAGTTCAGTTGATCGTTCTATGGTAGACGGAGGTTTACCTCCATCAATCTATTTGACATAGGTGTGGTTTCGAACCGCTCATGATTGGATCATGATTCAATTGCTTTGCATGTAGTTTGCATTATTTCAATTACATTGCATTTTCTTTTGCATTGTTTATACATTGTTTTGTATATATTGCATATCATTTTGCATTCATTTTTGCATTGTCATGCATGTTGCTAATAACATTGTACCTGTTAAGTTTGCTTTCTTTGCAGGCACGATATTGTATGTGCGGTTCGTTTGAAGCTGGTGCAACCAGACGAGCCGCACAGGTATTGTATCCTCCGAGTGAGACGTGTCGAGAATTGCATAATTCTCTTACATCCTTTCTGCATTTGTAATGTAGTTGCATTGGTGTATGCTAGCTTAAAACTGTCACATGTGTGCTTAATTACAGCTTTCTTTGCATGATCATAAGTTATGTTCGGCTTTGTGCATTGTCTTGCATTTTGCCCCTGCCTTCAGGCGCATATCTTGTTTGTCTTGCATGTTTGTCTAAGTCTTCGGCCTTGTCAAAAATGGGTCGTCTCTAGGCTTTGACATTCACTCCCGTCATTGTCATGACTTTCGAGTTCTGTCAAAGAGGGGCAACTGTAGACATCCCATTTTTGACCGTCCTCAAGACTTGGACGTCACCACTGGAACACTTGGTGATTACCCTTGTTTGTGTTTGTCTTGAGTTCCCGGAGGTCTCGGTTGCGCGCCTTGCCTCAAGATCTCTCGACTCGACCGTGTTGTGTTTGGTTTTGCACCAAACACTTGTGTTTTGCCTTGGAGGGGCAGGGAATGCCTTGTGAGGCATCCCCACACATCACCGGCCATGGCTTGAGGCCACCGGCCAGTGATTTTCTGCCATCGGCAATATATATTGCCGGTCGGCACTCTTTGTTGCCGATCGGCCATTTATTTTGTCAAAATAGAAATTTTGAATGGCCGATCACTGTTCATCTACTTTTAGTAGATATTTTGTGCCAGTTGTGATAGCTAGCACCCACTCTGCTCCCCCCTATACACGTGTATGGAGGGATTTCCCTCTTGGATGGCTTGTTTTGGAAGCCTTACAAGAGGGAGTTGCCTATAAGAAGAGGCCTCCTCTCTTGGCATTAGGGTTACAAAAATTTCAGAGGGAGTTCTAGATTAGGGTTAGGGTTGATACATATTTCCTATCTCTATATCTCTCTCTTGTGTGTGTCTAGTGTGTGTTTGTCCATACTATTGCACAAAAACACATAGTGTTACACCTTCTCTTGGTTGTTGAGGGACCAGAGGGTTGTTCTTAGTGTTCTTGACTGGATTTGAGCTCAAGGAGGCAACAAGATCATCATTTGTGAAGGAGGACTTCAAGGGTAAGAAACTAGCCCTTTTTACCCCATTTTTGCACATCACTTTTACCTATCTTGCAACTGTTTTTTGGCTTTGTATATAATACATAAAAGTTCTGTTTTTAAGGCCTCTAAATAGTTTGTTAAGAGTGTTTTAAGCTTTGGGGTTGTTTGACCCCTCTTAAGCCTTGTTTGGCCCTTGTTTTGTGCTATTTTGTGTGAGCTTCGGGACTTTGGTGTTTGGGCCTCCTCACCATTGAAATCTTGAGGGATTTCAGTGGTAAGGATGGTGCCTTGAGGTCCCAAGAAGGAGAGGGCCACCCCCTCTCCTTGTTGTCCTTGAAAAGGACCATTTTTGCCTCTTGAGGGAGCACCTAGCTTAGGCTCTTGTTGACTATGCCTTAGCTCTTATTTATGCTTATTTTGCCATGAAATAGTATTTTTTTAAGTTGGTTTTGGTATACCATGCTTGCTTAGCATACATGCCTTGTAATGCCATTTTGTTGCCTTAACATGCCTTAGGTTGTAAACCATTATTCTAGCATGTTTTAGGCTTGGCTTTGTTAAGCTTTCATGTTTATTTTGTCATGATTAAGGTCTGTCCTTAGTTGTTTGGGTCGACTTTGGCATGCGTTGTATAGCCCCTTTGCATTTTGGCTTGTTGGCCTTAAGGGTGTGAGTGTATAGCATGCATTACTTGCTTTGATTTAGTGGGTTGGGACCATTTTCCATGTCATTTCAATCCACTTAGTATGCTCGTATGCTTGCATTTCATGGTCGCTTTGATGTGTCAAAGGCTTGTGTTGCATGCTCCATGTTTTGGTCATTGTGCATACTTTTGAATTCAAGTCATTTAGATGCCATCTAAGTAATCTTTTGGGCTGTGTTTTATGTGCTAAAACTCTGTTTTGGGTCATTGAATTCGTGCCATGTTTGGTCTTGTTAAGTGTGGTTCAATACCCCTTTAGCTTGCTTTGAATCTTGGACTTAGCTTGCATACCTTGATTGCATTGTTTGGGTTGGTTTGGCACCATGTTCTTGCATGATTTTCAAAGCTTAATTCACATGCTAATCGTCCATGTTATGCCTCTTTCAAGTGTGCTTGAGAGTTGCCCTTTTGTGCTTAAGTATTAGCCCTTTAACATGTGCGTGTGTGTGCGTGTGTTGGCCTCCATGTTTGAGCACTTTGGCCACTGATTTAGGCTTGTTTGAGAATTGCCTAATCATGTTTAAGTCCATCTCTTTGCTTGTTTGCATGCTCACCTTGTATGTTTGCTTGCATACTTGCATGTACACATTGCATTGCCTATGTTGCATGCTAGCTCACATGCTTAGGATTGCATTGCATTAACATGCATGCTATACCTCTTGAGTTGAGCATGATAGAGGTTGAGCCCATTTGCTTGTTTATTTGCATTGCATTACATTTGAAATTGAAGTTACACACTCGATTCCTTGGGCCATCATGCATCGAAATGCGTGATTGGTGGCCCGAGAATCGAGGATCATGTCCCTTTGAGTCATAAACATGATAAGGGATATGGTTGGTGCATACATTGCTTGAATTGCATTGCCATGCATAGCTCTGTCCTCTGCTGCTATCAAACAGATTCTGCAGGAACTTTTTGCCGATCGACTGCACAGAGTGCCGACCGGCAACCAATCTGTGGCCGATGGATTCATTTTTGGCCGATCGACACCAAATCACAGCCGATGATGATTCTCCTCAGCCGGTGGTGTCTCCCAATGTCCAGGGAAGCAATTCTGAGACTTTGACAGTTTTCAGAGGGGCAGAGCAGGGAAAACAGAGGCAGCCTACGCATGGCAGTGGACTTCCGAGCAAGACCCGAGCACGTGTGCATTGAGCCCTCTTCCCGAGGCCCTTTTTCTTGCTTTCTTAAATTAATTAATTTGTTTAATTAATTTAGTTGGTCTGTAATAATTGATTAGCTAGGATAGTTAATTCATTATTCGAATTGTATTATGCTTTTGGTCCCTCTGAGCGAGGGCGAATTTGTAATAAGTGTGGGTGAGTGTGTGCATGTCTTCCAACCCCCACTTCTTTCTTCCTTTTACTTACCTGCTTTGATGGTTAGTAATAGGTCATGTTTAATTTAGCATACCTTATGCTATGCATGCGTGCATCATTCATCAGTATTGCATGCACCGGGCTCGGTGCATCATGCTAACTGCATTAGTATTTCAAATCTAACTTGAATACATGCTACTTGTGCATTTTCACATGTCATTCACAGACTAGCCGAGCCTACTCTAGTGACATTCCGTATGCGTTGCATTAGACATTTAAACATGGACTTGGATCATGCATGGATTGCTAACGAGTTCTTTGTTTTGGTACGGAATACGATGTAAGTATTTATGCTTTAGCATCCTTGCATGCGTGTGAGTGTTGCCATGATAGCATGATTACCATGAGGCTAGCTGCTTATGTGATATAACAGCTTGAATGCCTGTGGGTGAAGGTTGGATTGTCTGAGTTGGAATAGCTCATTGAAATCCGTGTTTTAGCCTACTTGTGAGTAGCAAATTCCAAAATATTTTTCCAAAACAAGCGGATATGCAATGCTTATTCCCAAATTAGGCAATCTAGTCTATACTTTTGTGCTATGCGCATAACATAGTAAGTCTAGGCTAATAATCGGGATAAGAACACATAACGTTTCCAAAATTGGATATCACGGTTAGTAGAGGCCGATCTTCGGATCGGGTGAGAGGGGGTGCTCATAGATGACCTTCCCCAATCGTACCCAAGTTTCCGAGCCGAGGCAACTTTGGTGATGACGGACACGTGGCCTTTGGCACCGAGTCAGGGTTTCCTAAATTCCCCCAAAATAAAATATTTAGGTGGCGACTCTGTATCTGGCAAAGCAGTCCATGTTTGGCACTTCTTTTCAAAAATTTGTTTCTCAAAACGATTTGCTGGATTTGGACTCTTTGGTTCAGATTAAGAACCGTGACAATTTGAGAGTCCTGAACTGTAGTGAACCCAATACGAACAAAACGGGACTCGTCCTCCCGGGCCGTTCGGGGATGTCTACACCATGTTAAATATCGGAGCCTAAGTGAATGCATATCGCATGTGCTGCATTAGTCATATTGCATAAAGTTAGGATCATGCATTTTTCTAACTCTTTTGTTTATTTTGGCTTGGAGTACTAGGTAAGCTTTTACTCGCTTTAGCATAATTGCATGAGTGTGCTTGTTGCCATGTCTAGCATGTTTATCATGAGGCTAATTGCTTAAATTATAAAACTACTTGTTTGCCTGTGGATGAAGGCTTATTGCTTGAATTAGAATAATTTGAGTAATGTTTATATGCGATCACTTTTTCAAGTGGTACATACTTTAAAACAATTTTCAAAACAAGCATGAATCGAATGTTCCAATTCTTGCAATTTAGTTTATATTTATGTGTGTGCGCATCACAGAGTAATGCTAGCCTAATAAACCGGAACAAGAGCATATAATGTACATAAGATTCATATCATAATTAGTAGAGGCCGATCTTTGATCGGGCGAGCAGGGGTGCTCAAATGCATTCATGACCTTCCCTCTCGTACTTAAGTTCCCGAGCAGAGACAATCTTGGTGATGATAGATATGTGGCCTTTGGCACAAGTCATGGGTTTTCTAAATTTTCCAAAAATATTTAGGAGGCGACTCTGTATCTGGCAAAGCAGTCTATTTTTGGCATTTTTGATTCAAAATCAATTTTTCAAAAGATTTGTCAGATTTGGACTCTTTAGTGTTTATCGATTTCACTATGCACTTGTGAGATTAGATTTAGAGCCGCGGGAGTCTGAACTGTAGGGCTTATTTCGAACTTCCGTAAGGGGGCGCGAAAAAGTCGAGCTACAGTTTCTGGCGACTCTGCTGGAAAAATTAGAGAACTTGACTTGAAATGTATGATATGAAATTTAATTTACACTTATATGTTTCTTTGCATTGTATTTGCATTGGTGTGTTTAAGTCACTGTGTTTGCCATCTGTTATTCCTGGACAGTTTGCCGGAGGCTTGCCTAAAAGCTTGCTAAAAGGCTGACCGGTTACGGCTCTGCCACGATGGGAACACAACCCGTGGATCTGGACAACTGCTGTACCGTTTGATCTTCCTTTCACTTCTTGGTGTTAGGTGGAGAGGCATATTTGGTGGTCTTGTTGAGGTACCCTTTTGACCATTTGGCCTAGTTGCATATTGAAAGCCGTAGAGACTGTTCCAAACTAGGACATGATGCTTACCTGAATACAAGATTGCGTGAAACCTCTTTGTTTGAATAGTGAACCCTAGTTCCTGACGAAACTAGGACAGGGTAACCCTATCCCCTCATAGGGGTGTTTTCGATCTCACTTAACTGGTATGTGCTTTACAGTGAAACTGTACTGGAACATGCGTATTAGTTGCAAGTTGGGTATTTGATTTAGGGGCAGAATTCAGTATTGAGTGCAGTCCTATAGCTTTGATTACATTTGTGTGTTATTAACTTCTGAGTTGAGGTGCTGTGCGGTTTCTGATTACCTTATTTTTGGACCAAGCCTTAGTCCTTCAAGCCTGCAGCCTTTGGTGGCTGCAGGCCGTCACTTTTGGGCTGTCGGCCACTAATGTGCTTGCCGGCCACCATTGATGGCAGGCCGGTCACCAGTTTCTTTTGCAGATAATTTATGCAAGCTGTGCCAGCTGTTTGCACAGATGCATGCATCTGCACCCACGTGTAGGGTTGGATATCCTTGTAGAGAAATCATGTTTTCTATATATAGGATCCTGCTCTCTCATGTTTTGAGGTTAGAAAATTTTGAGATAAAAAATTTTCCTCTCTCTCTACAATTCTCTCTCTCTCTACCAAATCTCTACACTTTTGCCTATAATTCCTTAACCTTAAACATGCCTATACACCCTTAACCAAATCTTCTCATCTTTGAGCTGAGGTGTCTTTGAGCTTGGTTTGAGCTCTAGAGGGTGTATTTGTCTTAGTTTATTGCTTGAATTGCTTCTCCTCTTCAAGAGGTATAAGGCTTTGCCTCTTTATTTGCTTTATCTACTATTTTCCTTACTGTTTTTCAAGTGTTTTTGGGCTATGAAACTTCTATACTTTTGGGCTGAAACTTGGGTCCTAAGGCCATTAAAGGTTGAGGGGTGGTTCACCTTTCTTGATACCTTATTTTGGAGGCCTTAGCCCTTGTGTTTCCCACCCTTTCACTATCTTTTTCCAAGATTTTAAATACTAATTTTCAAAGTTATTTCAGTGGCCAAAATCATGTTTTGAAGTTCAAAATTGGAGGGGTTAGCCTCCCCTCCTTGTGTTCTGCTTACTAGCCTAGTTTGTGCCATGTTTTAGCATATTAATCTAGCTGTTTTTAGCTCAATTTCAGCATGCTTTAGGGCATATTTTAGCACTATTTTGAGCTGTTAGTTGCATTTGAGCTTTGTTTTCCATGCTCGTAATGTAATATTGCAAATGAGTTTGGTGTTCTAGACCTTCGACACCATCTCCTTTGAGTTGATTGCATTTATTTATGTTTTTTCTCACTCATTTATAGAACTAATAATCTCTGCAACCTTTCTCATTTCTTAGCTTTTTGTTTTGTTTTGAAAGTGGTTCAAACAACTTGTTTGTTGAAAGCATGAGATTGAGGTGTCATGCTTAATGGTTTAATCCCTTTGGGGGTTCATTACCAATGGTATGATATCTTTTTCATGCCTAAAACAACTTTTAGTTTGAGCCCTCTTTTCATTAGAGGACTTAATCTCACCCTTTGGGACTCAATTGATTAAATGATGGAAAGGTAACTAAAATGAAGTAACTAAAACTTGGAATTAAAAGTGAGCAAGATAATAATTTGGTTGTATTCAATCAGACGTTAATTGAACACATGGAAATTTGAACCATTTCATACTCATTAGTGATGAAATGATTCAAGGTTCCAAGGTCACCATTTCCCTTGATCATTCGCGAAATGGAGGAGGTTTGTGTCTTGTTTTGCATTTATTGAACTTGCACACTTGGTTTCATAAGCCATCATGCAATGAAATTGCATCCATTGATGGTTTGTGAACCAAACTTGCTACTCCTTTGATTTGTTCATGAAAAGGAGGGGTGAGTTGTGCAAATAAACCCTTGAGAATGCCCTATATATGCTATGTTTGTCCTCTGTTACAGCAAGGAGAACTGGGCAGCAGTTGCCGGCAGACCACTTTTCATGGCCGGCAGGTGGCCGGTTGACCACCATTGATGGCCAGCCGGCCATCACTGGTGGCTGGCAACCCTCATCACTGGCCAGCCGGCCACTGATGCAAAATTCAGTAGTGTGTTCTTTTGGCAGAGCAGAGCCATTCTGGAAGTGGGCAACAATGTATGTGTTCTATTGCGCAACAGAAGCTCTCTAGAAGCAAAACAGTGGTCTTTTCGAGTGAAAACCGAGCATGCGCATGAACATCCCGCGCATCCCGAGACGGAGTAGTTAGCTTAATATTTAGATTGTTTAGCTTACTTAATTCTTTTAATTGCACTCGTGTTGTAATTATTTAATTAGTTAGTTAACTAGTTATTCAGTTTTGTTGTTAGCTAACTAGTTAGTTAATTAATTTGTTGTAACAATTAGTTAAGTAACTTAGCTAGTTTATTCATTTCGGTTTGTAATAGTTTTCTTAATTAGCTTAGCTTTAACTAGCTAGTAAATTAGCTACTTTATTCATTTGGATTCTCCTTCGTGATAGCGCAATATTTTAATAAATTGTATGTCTTCCAACCTCACGTATTTCTCCTTTTTATTTACTAGCTTATAATGGTTAGTTTAGGGACATCATGTTTCAATTAGCATTCTTCATGCTTGCAACAATTTGTATTGCATGCACCGAGGCTCGGTTTATCATTCTAACTGCATTGTTCATTTAATACCTCTTTGAATATGTGCTTAGACCGCATGTTATAAAAATTGTTCCATATGCCATGTTAAATAGCCGAGCCTAAGTAAATGCATATCGCATGTGTTGTATTAGTCATATTGCATAAAGTTAGGATCATGTATTTTTCTAACTCTTTTGTTTATTTTGGCTTGCAGTACTAGGTATGCTTTTACTCGCTTTAGCATAATTGCATGAGTGTGCTTGTTGCCATGTCGAGCATGCTTACCATGAGGCTAATTGCTTAAATGATAAAACTGCTTGTATGTTTGTGGATGAAAGCTTATTGCTTGAATTGGAATAATTTGAGTAATGTTTATATGCGATCACTTTTTCAAGTGGTACATATTTCGAAACAATTTTCAAAACAAAGCACGAATCGAATGTTCCAATTCTTGCAATTTAGTCTATACTTGTGTGTGTGCGTATCACATAGTAATGCTAGCCTAATAAACCAGAACAAGAGCATATAATGTACATAAGATTCATATCATGACTAGCAGAGGCCGATCTTTGATGGGGCGAGCGGGGGTGCTCAAATGCATTCATGACCTTCCCCTCTCGTACCTAAGTTCCCGAGCCGAGACAATCTTGGTAATGACGGACACGTGGCCTTTGGCACGAGTCATGGATTTCCTAAATTTTCCAAAAATATTTAAGTGGCGACTTTGTATCTAACAAAGCAGTCCATTTTTGGCATTTTTGATTCAAAATCAATTTTTCAAAAGATTTGCCAGATTTGGACTCTTTGGTGTTTATCAATTTCATATTGCACTTGTGAGATTAGATTTAGAACCGCGGGAGTCTGAACTGTAAGGCTTATTTCGAACTTCTGAAAAGGGGCGCGAAAAAGCCGAGCTATAGTTTCTGGCGACTCTGCTAGGGATTTTAGAGAACTTGACTTGAACTTCATCATATGAAATTTTATCTATACTTATATGTTTCTTTGCATTGCAATTGCATTGGTGCGTTTAAGTCACTGTGTTTGCCATCTGCTATTCCTGAACGGTTTGCCGGAGGCTTGCCTAAAAGCTTGCCAAAAGGCTGACTGGTTGCGGGCTCTGCCACGATGGGAACACAACCCGTGGATTTGGACAAGCGCTGTACCGTTTGATCCTCCTTTCACATTTTGGTGTTAGGTGGTTTTGCTGAGGTACCCTTTTGACCATTTGGCCTAGTTGCATATCGAAAGCCGTAGAGGTTGTTCCAAACTAGGACAGGATGCTTACCCGAATGCAGGATTGCGTGTAACCGCTTTGTTTGAAATGTGAACCCTAGTTCCTGACGAAACTAGGACAGGGTAACCCTACCCCTTCATAGGGGTGTTTTGGATCTCACTTAATTTGTATGTGCTTTATAGTGAAACTGTACAAGAACGTGCGCATCAGTTGCAAGTTGGGTATCTGATTTGGGGGCAGAATTCAGTATTGAGTGCAGTCATTCAGCTTTGATTACATCTGTGTATTGTTAACATCTGAGGTGAGGTGCTGTGCGGTTTCTAATTACTGCTTTCTTTTTGGTTTATTTTTTTTTTCTAGGTAGTATAACATCATAGCTTCGGACAGTTCGGATATCTCCCAAGCGCTCTGGACCCGCGTCAGGAGGCTTTACAGATCCAGAGATCTTGTTAGGGGACAACTTGTGTTTTCTTCGCTCCCACCGGTTACTAGACGGAGAAGAGTTAGGCACAATTCACTAGTCCAGCAATCACCTCCATCTAGTCAAGCTGAGTCTTTTACATCTAGTCTAGTACGAGATCATTCACCTATTTTGATGGCACAATATTCCCCAGTCAGCATGGAGGACCTACTCCATCATCTTCAGCAAACAGTTGAAACCATGCAGCAAGACGCTGCTCGTCAAGCCGAGGTCACAACACGTTGGGCAGAGGTAATAAACAGGCTGCAACAACAACAGCCACAGCCAGTAGCAACTTTTGTATCTCATGCACCTCCTACAGGTACTCCAGCACCCAGAGCTACAGTTCATATTGTTAATGCCAGGTTGAGAATTAGGGCAACCCAACAGAGCTGATCCCACCACAAGTATCCAAAGCGCTTGTGTATCAAACCGAGGTTCCATTTGAGTTTGAGGTTTACCAGACTGTGCTTAAGGTCAACAAACTAGAGACGCTCTTCAATAGAGCGCAGGGTGTGAACTCTATTCTCAACATAGAAGACGGGTATACTAACTCTGCGGTGACATTGCTAGATCGGTTCAAAATGCTGCACATCGATCGGTTCGTTGGCTCGGGAGACCCCATGGTTCATTTTCGGCTATTTTTAGACATCCTGCGGTCGATGGGCCTGACCAGATTGCAGAAGCTCTCACTCTTTGGCTGAACTTTGTCAGGAATAGCGGCTATCTAGTATGTGAAGCTAAAGGTTTCTGTGAAGCAGAGTTGAGTGAAAATGGCTGAGGCCTTTGTTGCATAGTACTCCTACAACACAAAAATTGAGGTCACAACTCGTGATCTTGAGGCAACGCGCCAGGAGCCAAAAGAGGGCTTTTAAGAATTCGTGACGAGGTGGGGGGCCAAAGCTTCAATGATGACTACACGACATTCAGAGAAAGATTAGATAAGCATGGTAGTCCGCAATCTGCACGGGAAATTGTTGCAGAAAATGATCGTCCTACCTTTGTTCACATTCATTCAGCTCCATGAGATGGGGGTTTAGATTGAAGATGCCATGAAACAAGGGTTGATCACTGATGAGAAAGAGCAGGCCAAGAGGCCTTTTGTGCGCAGTTCCAATGCAACCACCAGTGGTAGCACAACTGCGCGGCCGTCGAATGTGAGTGTTGTCACCACCATAACCAAGACCACCAATCCTTTTGCTAGCACAACCCCATAAACTTCAAACAACTGGGCCCAATCCCAAAGGACCTGTACCCCACTCTACATGTCTTTATCCCAAGTCGTGAGGGTGTTGATCAAAAAAGGGCACCTCAAGCCGTTAGAGCCTCGCCCACTACCTGATCCTCTTCCACTAAAACACAACCCCGCTAAGTACTGTGCATTTCACGAGCAGCACGGTCACGACACCGACTAATGCTTCAGGCTGCGTCATGAGATTCAAGACCTCATCAACAACAAGGTGATCGCACCACCCCAAAAGACAAATGTAACTACCAACCCTCTCTCGGTGCACAATCAAGTTTCTGCACCTCACAATCTAAACCTAATCCATACACTGGCACTCCTCTACGACCCCAGCATATATATCACCCCTTTCCACCTACCCAGACCGATGGTGTTTATCCCTGAAAGCACAGACTTGTGCATGATGGACATGTCCATACTTCAACCTAAGCCTGTGGTGGTGACAGTTGTAGTAGAAGAGAGGCTGACTTTAAAGGAGAGCCCGTGTTCATTGCCTGAGTGCTCTAAGGACTTATTTGAGGGGGAGTATGATCCATGCTACTACATTGTGTCGGTTGATCAAGCCAAGCCGGAAGTGGTATTGCTTACTATAGTGGAGGTCAATGTGGTTAGGGAGGATGGCCCGAGCCAAGGTTTGGATGATCTGGCGGAGGTTAAGGAGAACTTAGACAACCTGCAGTTCTTCGACGAACAAGATCAAGAGGATGTACAGATTGACTGGTTTGATTTGAATGGGTCGACAGACAACTCTGGGTGGTTTAGTGATGAACCGGACATGGAGGATGAAATTGAAACAAACAAGAAGAAAAGGAAGCAAGAATTGCTACAATGGCTAGAATGGCCGATGAAAAGGGAAAACTGCCGGAGAACACCGGTGTGAATGATTCAGCTCAGGAATTGGGCACTGTGACTATTGTGGACACAAAACAGGAAGCTGGGTTGAAGCAGTTTGAACAAGAGAGGGTTGAAGACAACCAGAAAGTTGGAATGGCCCAACACCCTGCGAGGGAAACTTGTGAGGTAAAAGTGATACAAACGGAGCTAGACAACTATTTGTCAGCTGCCGGAGGGATATGGTGGGAGGATGATGATCTACTTCTGGCTCACACCAACGAGGACTGGGGTGGGTGTCTTCTATACAATACATGGGATGCTGAAGAGATAGACCACATGATAATAAGTGGGTGGTATTTCAAGCCACCGCACTTAGACTAAGCTGAGGCCTCTAGGAAAGATAGAGAGGTTGAAAAATAGAAAGAGAAGCAGTTGGAGGAAGAGGCAGTGTTGAAACAACTAAAGAAAATCCAAGCCGACATTTCTATCTAGGGTCTTCTTATGGCCTCCTAAGGGCATCGACATGCTGTATTATCAGCAATGGACAAAGCCAAACTGTCCATTGACACTACCCATGAATTGTTTGTGGGACTGGTCTTCCTAGGAAGTGTCGTGCCAACCCTAACCTTTTTTGATAAAGAATTGCCGCCGAAAGGCTCAGCTCACAACAAACCCCTGTACATATCTGTTGAGTGCAGAGAAAAATAGGTGCTAGTGGTGTTAGTCGACATCGAGTCAGCTACCAACGTCTGTCCTTCTCGCACAGCTTATGCGATAGGCCTTAAACCAGCAGATTTCGTACCTACAGTCCAAGTGATTCATGGCATATGATAATACCAGCAAGGAGGTTATGGGCATGGTACAAATTCGAGTTCAGGTGGGCCTAGTGTAGCAAGATATCGAATTCCATGTCCCGGATGTCCTAACCACCTTCAACTTATTGTTAGGAAGACCTTGGTTGCATCTGGTGAAAACAGTCTCTTTTACTCTCCACGAAATGCTAAAGTACTCTTACGAGAAGGGAGTGGCGATTATTTTCAGAAATTCATCCATCCATCCATCCTCCGTCAGAGGTAACTACACCGGTGTTGGAGATCGTTCATGGCGAGGAGGATGTGTTCCTTTCCAGGTTTATGCTGGTTGAGGCTCGAGTAGTGCAGACTATCTTAGTAGTTGATGAGGGTATGTATGTCAGCGTCCAATCAATCTATTTCATGAACAAGTTGCAACATATGCCATGAATGGCGCTGGGAAGAAGTGGCCGGAAAGGTGTCACAGGATTGGCCGATGTGCCACATAATTTGCATGCGTTTGGTTTGGGATATATACCTACCAAAGAGGATTGGGCCAGGAAAAGGGAGGAGATGGCAGGAAGAGCCAGAGCTAAGTAGGCTGGGAAAGACTATGAGCTTATTTACAGGACGATCCGGGGAACACTAAATGGCCACTTTGTTTGGGAGGGTGAAGACTTCCCATTTTGCTACTTTCCTGAGCCCTGGATGAATTCTGCGAAGCAGCGTGTCCACGGCTTCGAAATCTTCTTCGACCTACAGTTGCATGATAGTGATGCTGAGGAAAAGGCTGAGCCAACTACCAAAGCTGAAAAGAGCACGGAAAGTGACTCAGACAACAGTGAGCTTGGAGTAGGAGCAGCACTGGCATGTCTCCTTTCAAATCCTTCGGTCGACCCAGAGAGCTTGGGGGATAACCTTACCATCTCCATGATTGGGGACCAACTGGGTGTGAACCCGTCTAGCAGTATTTTGGATGCACTTGAAGCACCATCTCTTGTCTGGCAGCTAGAGGAGGGCTACCTATCTAGTTCTGAGTCGGGTGATGAGCCAGAATCAGATTCCACAGAGTCTGTGGAGTCAGAATCAGATTCTGGTTTTTCTAAGTCCGAGTCCGGTATTCCTGGGGGTGATAACCCGGATGCCACGGTCTTGTCCAGGTCCTCTTTTTCTTTTGCTTTTGAGTCAGTTGTAACCGAAGAGCTGGATGAGATGGATCTTATGAATGAGAATGCCGTTGCTGATTCTGTGTATTTTTCTGTGCCACTTGTTTATTGCATTGACCAAGATTTTTAGAATTTTAATGAAAACGAAAAGGGAGGAATTCCTTTGGTTTTGAAAAACTTGATTAATCAAGAGGATGAGAGGTTTGCAAAACCCTGCGCTAATGAAATCATTGCTATTAATGTGGGTACTAAGAAGGATCCGCGTATGGTCCAGATCGGGTCCACGTTATCTTTGGAGGAGCGCAAGCACTTAGTCGCTTTATTAAAAGATTTCAAAGATATTTTCGCGTGGTCCTACAAAGACATGCCTGGAATTGATCCTGAGATTGTACAGCATTGGATCCCTCTTGACCTTGAGGCCCGACCTGTCAAGTAGAAGTTGCGCGGAATCCATCTGGATTGGGTGTTGAAAATCAATGAGGAGGTCACCAAGCAGATCGAAGCTGGTTTATTATTAGTATCTGAATATCTGACGTGGTTGGCCAACATCGTCCTAGTGCTGAAAAAGGATGGTAGAATCTGGGTGTGTGTGGACTTCTGAGATTTGAACAGAGTCAGTCCGAAGGACGACTTTCCTGTACTGCACATCGATGAATTAGTGGACTTCACTGCGGGCCATGCATTGTTATCCTTTATGGATGTATTTTTGGGGTATAACAAGATTTTAATGGCGCTCGAGGACAGAGAGAAAACTACTTTACTATGCCGTGGGGAACCTACTGCTATCGAGTTATGCCGTTTGGGCTGAAGAATGCTGGGAATACCTATCAAAGGGCTGCAACTACCATTCTGCATGATATAATCCATAAAGAGGTCGAGGTGTACGTGGATGACATGATTGTCAAGTCCAAAGAAAGAGAGGGCCACTATACCGCCTTGTGAAATTCTTTCAACGGATCAGAGAATACAAACTGAGGTTGAATTCGCAGAAATGTACTTTCGACGCAATAACGGGGAAAATGCTAGGCTTTTTGATCACACAGAGGGGTATCGAAGTAGATCCTTCCAAAATCAAGGCCATCATCGAAATGCCACCACCAAGGACTAAAAAGGAGGTGCGAGGCTTTCTGGGTAAAGTGCAATTCATAAGACGGTTTATTTCTAAATTAACCTTGACTTGTAAACCACTATTTGGTCTCCTGAAGAAAGGAAAGAAATTTCGATGGGATGATCGATGTCAATTCGCTTTTGAGCAGATTAAGTAGTACCTTCATAATCCACCTGTGTTGTCGTCGCCAGAGCCGGGGAAGCCTTTGATTCTATATCTATTAGTAACAGACACCACAATGGGATTCATACTTGCTCAGGGATCTGAGGATAGGGTGGAGAAAGCCATCTACTATTTAAGCAAGAAAATGCTGGATTATGAAACCCACTACACTCTATTAGAGAAAGCTTGCTTAGCCTTGGTATGGGCTACCAAGAAGTTGGGGCACTACTTGTTAGATCACTCTATAATTCTGGTTTCGAGATTAGATCCCATCAAATATCTCTTTGAGAAACCAGTACTTGCGGGTAGGCTAGCCCGTTGGTTGCTTCTCCTCTTTGAATTTGATCTCAAGTATGTTACCTGCAAGTCGGTCAAGGGGAGAGCTGTAGCGGAGTTCCTGGCAGATCACCCGGTAGAAAGGGATGAAGCGGTGGAATACTTGTTCCCAGATGAAGCCATTTTGCAAGTTAAGGAAGAGACTTGGACAATGTACTTTGACGGAGCGTCCAATCAATATGGTTATGGGATAGGTGTGTTGCTGATAGCACCCGATAACTCTCATATACCTTTAGCCTTCAAACTCCGGTTCAAGGTGTCCAATAACGAAGTAGAGTATGAAGTGTGTATCGCTGGTTTGGAAGCTGCCTTGGAATTCGGGGCAAAAAGGTTGGATGTCATCGGGGACTCGAACTTAGTTGTGTCTTAAGCAAATGGAGACTGGAAGGTCAAAGAAGAAAAGATGAAGGTTTATCACCAGACCCTAGACATTCTGATTCCTAGGTTTGAAAAGCTGACTTTCACGTATCTACTGAGAGAGAACAACAGGTTCGTTGATGCCTTATCAACTCTATCTTCTATGATAGACATCCAGCTTGGAGTCTGGAAGCGTTCGATTATCATTGAGCACAGATACACGCCGACTTATGAAACTATCGCCGTGATAGATGAAGCGCAAGATAGGAACCCTTGGTACTACGATATTTGGAACTTCTTAGAAAATGAGATTTATCCACCAGGGGCAAATGCCAAGAACAAAAAAGGAATATGACGAATAGCCATCCAATTTATCATCTGCGGAGGTAAACTGTACAAAAGAGGTCATTTGGGATTGCACAAGTTGTGTGTCAAAGAAGATGAATCAAAGCACCTGATGAAGGCCATCCATGGGGGAGAGTGCGGAGTGCACATGAATGGAGTGATGTTAGCCCGGAAGATTCTCAGTCAAGATTACTACTGGTTCACTATGGAAGAGGATTGTATTGGTTTTGTTCGGCGATACCACAAATGCCAAATTCATGCAAATCGCATGAATATCCCGCCGTCAAAATTGTACAACATGACTTCACCATGGCCTTTCTTAGTCTGGGGAATTGATGTCATTGGCGCAGTCACACCAAAAGGGTCGAATGGGCATGAATACATTCTGGTGGCAATTGATTACTTTACAACGTGGGTGGAAGCTCAATCTTATGCAGTGTTGAAAGCAGCGCATGTGGCTAAGTTCATTCAGAACAATATCATTTGCTGGTACGGAGTTCTAAAGGAGATTATATCAGATATTGGCTCCCATTTCAAGAAGGAGGTAATAGACTCGCTGGAAAAATATAATGTGGCTTTTCATAAGTCATCTACATATCGGCCGCAAACCAACGAAGCTGTTGAGGCTGCCAACAAGAACATCAAGCATATCTTGCAGAAGATGGTTGAGACCTACAAGGACTGGCCAAATAAATTGCCATTCGAACTCTGGAGCTATAGAACTTCAATCCGGACGTCTACAGGGGCAAATCCTTATTCTCTTGTCTATGGGATGGAAGCTGATCTGCCAATTGAAATAGAAGTACCGTCGCAGCGAGTTATGGCTAAGTGTTAGATAGTAGAAGCGGACTGGCAACAGAGCAGATTCAAAGAGCTGATGTTGTTCGATGAGAGAATGCTAAATTCATTGTATCATGTTCAGGGCTATCAATGCAGAATTGCTAGGGCTTTTAACAAGAAGGTTAAGTCTCGAAATCTCAAAAAAGGGGATATGGTGTTGAAAGACAACCGAGCTCCCATCCATGACCCTAGGGCAAATTTAGACCCAATTGGACTGGACCTTACATCATCAGAGCTATCTTGTCAGGTGGAGTTGTTATTCTCATGGACCTGGATGGCCTAGAATTTTCCCAACCAATCAACATGGACAAGTTGAAGAAATGCTATCCCTAAGAGGCTCGCTAGGCCGAAAACCCGAAAGAGCGACCTAGGCAAAAGTTAGAGCACGAAAAATTTGAAATAAAGAAAAACTGAGCTCGCAAGGTTGAAAAACCTAAAAGGCGGTCTTGGCAAAAGTTAGAGCGCAAAAGGAGAGAGTAAATACTCAAGTGAACCTTAACCGAACTACGTAAGGCCTGATTCCCATCTTCGGGATATGTTGTCAACTTTATCCTGAAGTCCGACCATAAACACCTCCAACTCAACTGTCTTGTCCATGTGTCTGATTAGGTCATCTTTGTCTATTCTTTACCTGAGGGTTCGATTGTGATCTTTACTCTGAGAGAAGAACTGGTTACAATGCTGAGCAGTGGTGTTCAAACAAGGGGTAGTTATCATCTTTTGATTCGGGGTTATACATCTCAGGATTGATTTTGTGCGTATTAGGTGGTGATCCTTTTCGAAAATGGTTTTGGAAAGTTTTGATAAAAGTTGATTTTGCTCAAATTTTACCTTTTACAACTTAGACCATTTCTAGACCAAAAGGAAAATTTTCAGTGCACAGAATTTTAATTTCATCGATTTCAACATAAAAATTCTCCAACTCTCTGATACGAATCAAAGTTGCTTTTATTACATTCAAAAACTTGAAAAGAAAGGTCAAAGCAATAAACTAGGGGCATAGATGAGTCAGGTGCTCTTGCGTCGCCCACTACTGCTTGTGAAAGCTTGTGATGCCAAAGTGGGCCCCGTTTGTGCCTCATCCTGGAGCCAAGCCAAGCACTAGCCAGAAAAGGGCACAACTGAAACTAGGGGTAGGGGCTAGAAGCTCTCTCGTCTTCCAAGTAGTGAGGTACCTAGCCAAATGTGAACCTCGGATGGGGAATGAAACTGGGTAATCCCCCCTCTCCTCTGGGTGGATCTGATCATGCCGAAACTGACATTTAAACCGGAAAAGGGAAATAAAAAACGCATTGCGTAAGGCCGATCAACTGAATACCAGGCTGCCGAGCCATGCTGTAGCTCATCGTGGTCAAGTTAAGCCAGGGGCAACGCCAAGCTATGTCTGCAGCAGACCTATTGCACATTCAGTGGCACCACCACCCCTCGTTCGAAAAATTCACTAGTTAGTGGCGGAAGAAATAGCCTCGAGCTGAGCACTCAAGGCAAGAGTCCACTATCTTCAGCTAATCCACAAGCCACACCTGGGAAGGGATGAAAGAAAAGAGAGATTAAAGAATAGAGAGATGTATGTTGAGAGAAAAGTGAGAAAAGGGCTTTGAGAGAAAAATAGAGCAAGAGTGTCGAGAGATGTAAGAAACATATATGAGAAATGATGGGAAATAATACCTAAAGAAGTAGTGGACTCCCCACGAATTTGGTAGTCTCTCGCCGATGAAAGGCATCTAAGCCTATCAAAGTTTTGGCCAACACTAAGCCAATGCAACTTTTGCCATCTTTCAAACCTTGGGCCGCTTCGATCAAATGGATGTTGGACCGACCAAAACTAGGGGCAAGAAGGAAATGAGCCAGCATACATACGCAGAGGGCATGTTGCCGAAAACCTTACCAGAGAAGGTCACCTCGGTTACCGATACTGGAAAATTGATGAATCAAATTGGGAATGTCTAACTCTCCGTTGTGGACCAGAGATCGAGCCTCGTGTAGAGTAAGCCCACACATCCGTCCCAAAGCTTGGGCGTGCCCAAAATGGGGCAGAAGTATGATTTTCTCGTCGCACTGGGATTCCATTAGTGCATAAAATTCTTCAATTGTGGGGCATATTTCTTGACCCACGAAGCTAAAGACGTGTGTAATCGGGTCCCAGCATCTAGCTGCGACATAAAGGAACGGAAAACAAAGTGGTGTTTGGCTTAACGAAAAAAGTGCATTTATGCCGAACCCCAGAAATTTACCTTTTCCAAGCCGTCCAAAGTTGCAATCCAATCTGAGAGTTTTTTGGTGAAAAATGGCTCTATTTTTGGAAGAATTTGAGGCTGAAATGAAGTTCTGAAGAGAAATCAAGAAGCTGAGCCCTTTTGTAGAAGATAAGGCAATGAATGGAAGCCAGCTGTCAACAATCTGGAGGTGCTTCACATTGATGGCCGGCAAGCTACCTTGGTGGCCGGCAGGCTTCTTCTATGGCCGACAGCCTTCTTTTCTGCCCTGTCGTCCACTTGTGTGCTAAACAATGCTAAAAGCATGTGTTTTGTTCTGTTCTTTGTGTGTTTTAAAGTCTTGTTTTGAGTCCTTTTGGTTCTAGTAAGTTTGTTGAGTTATTTTGTTTTGTTTATCGAGTTGTTGTTATTTTGTTTATCGAGTTGTATGTTGCATTTTTGTATTTTAGTTGTTGGTCGGTTTATTACCCGATTAAGAACATTGCTTCAATCAAGTGCTCTTGGCCAATTCAATCCCATGTTTATTTTCATGCAAATATGGTGCTCATGATGCAAAAATGACAACATTTTTTTATAAAAACTGCGAGGTTTTATTCTGATCATGGTTTTTTTACAAAAGAGGAGTACAAGTTTTAAAGTAAATAAAACTTTTTGAAGCTATACATCTGCTAATGCTACCAAACAAAACTAAACAAAAAATACAAAAAAATCAGCACCGGTCGCCTCATGCTCTAGAGGCCCTCTTCGTCCTCTTCTTCAGAGGAGAGGACTCTGGGGCACTATCTCCATCAGCGCCATTGTCTGAATCAATCTCTGAACCAGAGCCAACATCATCTCCGCTCTCTACCCCAGCTGAGCCATTGTCATCATCTCCACTCTCGGACGACTCAGAATGTAGACTCGCTACCTTCATAGAGTCACTGGTGTCGCTCAAGTTGGGCTCTAGAGGACTACTCTGGGCTTAGGTACTCATGTCTCTGCCTCTCTTCCTTGCTACAGGAGGAGATACTACCAGTGCTGGTGTCGTTGCTGCCGCTGGTGCACCCGGTATAGCTGGGATCTGAAAAGATAGTTGTCACATATTAGTTTTAGTGTGTGTATTAGATACAAGCATAGTATGCTGTGTGTGTATCAGATGCAAGTATAGTATGCATAATGAGTGTATGCAGAAGTCAGATACAGTGTGTGGAGGCAGTGTGCCAATACAGCACATCAGTGCAGTTTGGAACAGACTACAGTTGAAATGCCAGTGTATCAGTGGAAAGATGATAGCATGAAGTGTAAACTGGAGAAATTATCGGGATGCCATGGAGACTGAGCAGCGTCTCCCACTTCTGTACCATGTCCATTAAGGAGGCTATCAGCTCGAGAGCCCCCCTTGTGTAGTCTATCGAGGCTTGCAAACGCACTTGGATGATCAGTGTTCGTAGTAAACATATTTAAAATGAAATGTGGAGTGCAAATCGTAAAGTATGGTCCATACCTTAGTTGGGCCTAGAACCCCGACAAGCTCATGTTTAGTCGCTGCAGGCTCAATTGAGACCTAGTAAGCAGCCCCGGTCTGCTGCCAATATGTAAGTGTGGTAGGAACCTTTGGCCAGCCGGTCCTTTGCCTCGCCTGAGGAGCCTCTCTAGCATGGGCCCTGGTCGCCCTAGTCACTCTAGGCGCCTCTCTCGCAGTAGGAGCCCTTGCCCTCTCTCGTCCGTGAGTTCTTGTCAAAGGTGCCATAAGGTGTGTCTCAATGAAGGTCGCGCAGTCACCCTCTGCCTTGAAGGAGTAAGCATCCAAGCCCACCATAAACTGAGTGACCTCATCAATGGATAGGGTGTCTGCTGATCTCATGGACTCTGGCGGTGCCATCGGAAAGATCGGGTCGGACAGAACCACAGTCTAGCAAACGAACCGCTCACTTAGGAACTAGGCTCGGCAGACTGGGCCCTCAAGTAGAATGCGGAAGCGAGAAGTGGCCCAGACCCCGGCGTACCGGTCCCGTATCCTAGCCGGCATCATGGCCTATGGCTGTCACATGATCTGTAAATAGAGGTTGTACAGATTGTTAGTTGCTGTCAGTTGCAAAAGTGTAAACTAGAACAGTGTTAAGGAAAAAATGACTGTGTTTTGGGTTACCTCGGGGGCAGCCACCGTGTCGAAATAGTGCCAGAAGAATGTGAATGACTCACGGCTCCTACACTGTCATCTGCCATTGTATCGCCTCGAATAGGGGACAGCTACTGGGAGCTCCTCCATGGGCTCTAGGGCAAGTACTGGGAAATAAGCATACACCCATAGTTACAGAGAAAATGCAGTGATATGTGAGAACACAATTTATGAACAGATGAAAAAAATGCAAAGCGGAAAGCATACAGCATGAATAAATATAGAAAACACAATGTATGAACAAATACAGAAAGTGCAAAGTAAAAAGCACAAGTGTTGAACAGATATAAAGCAGAAAATGTAGAGCAGAAAAGGTAAAATGCAAAGAGGGAACCAAAATATATACCTCCTAGGCTCGCCAGTAGCCTCTGATCAACTCTCCCCTCAGGCGAGAGGAATAGCTCATATAACCATACAGGGTGGTGAGGCCAGCTCCGCCCCAGCCATAAAAGCCAACCCGAGGAAGGGTCACCAGGGCACTTAGCAGATATAAGCCCACGGTGTTCCACCTATTCGAAAACAAGGTGGTACCGAGGACAAACATTAGAAAACCCCTGGTGTACTGCTCCGTTTCCTCTACTGTCTTGGGCTCGCTCCATCGAAACCGTTCAGCAAACCAGCTATACTTGACCATGCCTATCCGGTATAAGGGTGGACATGCTCCTAGCAGCTTGACCCAGGCGGCCTCCCACTCCCCTATGTCTGTATCGAACGGGATCGGATCGCCCTCTACTCCTAAGCCGATGAGCATGGCAAAGTTGTAAGGAGTCATCGTCATCTCCTCGGCAGTGGAGAAGTGGAAGGAGTTGGTGGTGTCCCACCACCTCTCCACAAGTGCTCCTAGAAGAGGACGGCTTGCGATGACCCATGTTAGGCCGGAGCAAAAGAGACCAAAGCCGGTCTCATTCAAAATGTTACGAACTCCAGCAGGGTGCTCGTTGTGCCAATCTCGTGCAGTCGTGGCTCCATACCCTCTGAAGGCACGAGACTCGCCCTGTGGCAAAGAACAGATGAATCAGTTATGGCAGTACTGAAAGTATAGTCAAATAAAAGGCAGTGCAAGAAATGCAACAAAAGAAAGGCAGGAATGCATGAAAACAGAGTTCATACCTCAACAGCGATGGATGAAAGGTGACAAGCCGGCTCCCTAAGGAAGAGGTCCTCCGGTACACCGAGAACGAAGTCGCTAAACCGCCTAATACCACCAGTTGGCATGATATGTGTCCGAGGTTGGTACCTCACTAGAACAAAGGGGCGTACCCTTAACAGTAGTGGCTCAGGCTCGAGCTCAGGCTCAAACTCTATCTCGAGGTCGGCCTTAATACCCTGAGCCGCCTCGCCAGCCTCGGTATAGACTAGCTCCTCTGCCTCAGAAATAGGTGGCAATACGGGTGGAACCTTCGGAGGAGCCCTATTGTATGGTGAATCATCTGTCATCTGGAAAATGGGTGAAAAGTGGGTGAAAAATGAAGAAAAATGAAGAAAAGAGGGTAAACTTGGAAAAAGTCAACCCAGGAGAGAGAAAATGGAAGGAAAAGTCAAGGCTGGGAAAAGTTCACCAAACCCAAGAGAAACTCAAGGGGAACAAGCCTAGAAGGGTGAAAATGAGGAAAAAAGTGTTGAAATCGCAATCCAATCGGTTCAAAGTGGAGAGAATTAAGAAGGTTTAGCGAATAAACTTTGCGTGGGGCGTTGGAAAATGCGTAAAAGGCTCGGATCTAGAGAAGGAAAGTGTTTAGAGAGAGAGAGGGAGGATTTTCGAACATGAGGTTGTGAGGAAATGAAGGGTCAAGGCCTATACTTAAAGACCCGAGGCAAAATGTCCGAAATGCCCTGAGTCTGCCATCGATGGACGACAGGTGGCTGGCAAGGCTCACTGGTGGCCGGCAAGGTTGTTCAGTGGTCGACAACCTCCTCTTGTGGCCGGCAGGTAGCCGGCAGCCTCCATCTGAGTCTTGTTGCTGTTTTGTGTCTTTGTTTCCCAAGAAGTGCAAGGAAAGTTCACCATTGGGTTCAAATTGTCTGTACGGAAGATCAAAATTGTGTTTTCAGTGCACGATGTTCATCATTTGTCAACATGAACGAGGTGTATCCTTGTTAAACATATTGCAATTCCTTCAAGAGGTAGATCGAAAGGTGTCATCGAATGTCGCTTTTATTCATTTTTCCTTCGTTCTCTGTTTGTTGCATAGAATATGCATTTCACATTTGTTGCATAGAATTTGCATCTCATATATATTGTTGCATAGAATATGCATTTCATATATGCGTATGCTGCATGCGTATCTCGAATCATTCCAATCATGCATAGAATATGCTTTTGTTTCTCGCATAGAACATGCCTTCACTTAACTTCATATCTCAGTTGTTTATCTTGTATAGGCTATGAACTATGCTTTCTTTCTCCTTTTGCCAACATAGGCAAACGATATTGTATGTACGGTTCATTCGGAGGAGTTCCAGATAAAGTCATTTGTGTCTCGGTAGGAGAACTTGCAAGGCTTTGCAGAAAAAGATTCTTTGTGCATCTATCGCACTTGTTCACTTTGTGCATCTATCGCACTCATTCACTTTGTGCATCTATTGCACTTGTTTGCTTTGTGCGTCTATCGTACACCCCTCTGTTGTTTTATCTCGGGATGTGTGAAGCACGAGCTCGAGCTGTTTTAGATTAGGGTGCATGACGCGCAACTCTGGGCGGGTTTTATCTCGGAACGCGTGAAGCATGACCCTGAGCGGTTTTTTGGTTACTAAGGGCGTGTGACACGCAGCTCTGGATGGGTTTCATCTCGGGACGTGCAAAGTACGAGCCTAAGCAGTTTTATCTCAGGACGCGTGAAGCGCGGCCCTGGGCGAGTTTCATCTCGGGACGTGCGGAACGTGATCTCGAGTGGTTTTTTCCATCTCAGGATGCGTGAAACACAATCCTGAGCTATTTCTCTTGTTTCTTGGGACTTGCGAAGCACGAGCTCGAGCAGGTTTTTCTTGTATCTCGAGATAAATAAAATGTGATCCTGAACGGTTTTCTTTCATCTCAGGACGCGTAAAACGCAACCCCGAGTGGTTTCTCTTGTTTCTCGAGACGTGTGAAACACGACCCCAAGCGGTTTTATTCTCAATTTCTCAGGATGCGTGAAACACAACCCTAAGCGGTGTTTTCTTTCCTCGTCTCTTGCGTTGGCGTGGTCAGAGTATGTTTTATCTTCTTTTTGCATAGAACCTGTGTTGTTTTAGCTTGAAGCTGTTGTTATCTTGTTATCTTGTTTATCGCATCTTGTTATTGCTTATTGCATCATCTCGCATGATCATGAGTTTTCAAAATAGCCGGCTTCGCGAGGCGTGTTAGTCCAGCTTTCAAAGTTGCGTTGTGCATGTCATTTAGCATCTTGTCCCAGAACTACGCTAATTTGATTCCTTGCAAAGGGATATGTAGGCAGCCTGCGGGCGCAACCATTTATTTCTATCTTGATTGTTTGTCCAAGTCTTTTGGCCTTGTCAAAAATGGGTTGTCTCTGGGTTTTGACATTCATTCACGTCATTTCATGACTCCGAGTTCTGTCAAAGAGAGGCAACTATAGATATCCCATTTTTGACGGCCCTTACGACTTGGAAGTCTTCGCGTGCACACCCGATGATGAACGTATTTGCTCGCCAAGTTCTCGAAATCCTCAGCGAAATGCCACAGCTTTGAGCCTTTTAAACCCTACACCCTTGTTGCCTCATTTTTGGACCAAGCCTTAGTCCTTCAAGCCTGCAGCTTCTGGTGGCTTGTCGGCCACCTTTTAAGGCTACCGGCCATTACTTTTGGGCTGCCGGCCACTGATGTGGCTTGCTGGCCATCAGTGATGGCCGGCTGACCACCAGTTTCTTTTGCAGATATTTTACGCCAGCTGTGCCAGCTGTTTGCCCAGATGCATACATCTGCAGCCATGTGTAGGGCTGGATATACTTGTAGAGAAATCATGTTTTCTATATATAGGAGCCCTCTCTCTCATGTTTTGAGGTTAGAAAATTTTGAGATGAAAATTTTTTCTCTCTCTACAATTCTTTCTCTTTCTACCAAATATCTACACTTTTTGCCTACAATTCCTTAACCTTTACTTATACATCCTTAACCAAATATTCTCATCTTTGAGCTGAGGTGTCTTTGAGCTTGGTTTAAGCTCTAGAGGGTGTGTTTGTCTTGGTTTATTGCTTGAATTGCTTCTTCTCTTCAAGAGGTATACGTTTTTGCCTCTTTACTTACTTTATCTACTATTTTCCTTGTTTTTTTTCAAGTGTTTTTGGGCTATGAAACTTCTATACTTTTGGGCTGAAACTTGGGTCCTAAGGCCATTAAAGGTTGAGGGGTGGTTCACCTTTCTTGATACCTTATTTTGGAGGCCTTAGCCCTTGTGTTTCCCACCATTTTATTATCTTTTTCCAAGATTTTAAACACTAATTTTCAGAGTTATTTCAATGGCCAAAATCATGTTTTGAAGTTCAAAATTGAAGGGGTTAGCCTCCCTCCTTGTGTCTTGCTTACTAGCCTAGTTTGTGCCATGTTTTAGCATATTAATCTAGCTATTTTTAGCTCAATTCTAGCATGTTTTATGGCATATTTTAGACTATTTTAGCACTGTTTTAGACTATTAAGCTTTGTTTTGCATGCTCGTAGTGTAATTGTTCTCATGAGTTTGGTGTTCTAGGCCTTAAACACCATCTCCTTTGAGTTGATTAAATTTATTTATGCTTTTTCTCACTCATTTTCAGCACTAATAATCTCTGCAACCTCCCTCCTTTCTTAGATTTTTGTTTTATTTTGAAAATGGTTCAAACAACTTGTTTGTTGAAAGCATGAGATTGAGGTGTCATGCTTAAAAAAAAATACCTTAGAGGGTTCATTACCAACTGTATGATATCTCTTTCATGCCTAAAATAACTTTTAGTTTGAGCCCTTTTTCCATTAGAGGACTTAATCTCACCCTTTGGGACTCAATTCATTAAAGAATGGTTGGTAACTTAAAATGGAGCAACTAAAACTTGGAATTAAAAGTGAGCAAGATAATAATTTGGTTGTGTTCAATCGGACGTTAATTGAACAGATGGAAACTTGAACCATTTCATACTCATTAGTGATGAAATGATTCAAGGTTCCAAGGTCACTACTTCCCTTGATCGTTCAAGGAATGGAGGAGGTTTGTGTCTTGTTTTTCATTTATTGAACTTGCACACTTGGTTTCATAAGCCATCATGCAATGAAATTGCATCCATTGATGGTTTGTGAATCGAACTTGTTACTATTTTGATTTGCTCATGAAAAGGAGGGGTGAGTTGTGCAAACAAACCCTTGAGAATGCCCTATATATGCTCTTTTTGTTCTCTGTTGCAGCAAGGAAAACTAGGCTACAGTGGCTGACAGGCCACTTTTCATGGCCGGTAGGTGGCCGACAGACTGCCATTGATGGCTGGCCGGCCATCACTGGTGGCTAGCAGCCCTCATCACTAGCCGGCTAGCCACTGATGCAAAATTCAACAGTGGTTCCTTTGGCAGAGCAGAGCCATTCTGGAAGTGGGCAACAGTGTATGTGTTCTATTGCGCAACAGAGGCTCTCCAGAAGCAAAATGGTGGTCTTTTCGGGTGAAAACCGAGGATGAGCATGAACATCCCATGCATCTCGAGACGGAGTAGTTAGCTTAATATTTAGATTGTTTAGCTTACTTGATTCTTTTAATTGCACTTGTGTTGTAATTATTTAATTAGTTAGTTAACTAGTTATTTAGTTTTGCTGTTAGTTAACTAGTTAGTTAATTAATTTGTTGTAATAATTAGTTAAGTAGCTTAGCTAGTTTATTCATTTCGGTTTGTAGTAGTTAGCTTAATTTTCTTAGCTTTAATTAGTTAGTTAATTAGCTAGTTTAGCTAGTTTAGCTACTTTAGTCATTTGAACACTCCATTGTGAGAGCGCAATGTTGTAATAACTTGTATATCTTCTAACCCCACGTCTTTCTCCTTTTTATTTACTAGCTTATAATGGTTAGTTTAGGGACATCATGTTTCAATTAGCATTCTTCATGCTTGCATCTATTTGTATTGCATGCACCGAGGCTCGGTTCATCATTCTAACTGCATTTTTCGTTTAATACCTCTTTGAATACGTGCTTAAACCGCATGTTATCAAAATTGTTCCATATGCCATGTTAAATAGCCGAGCCTAAGTATATGTATATCGCATGTGTTGCATTAGTCATATTGCATAAAGTTAGGATCATGCATTTTTTTAACTCTTTTGTTTATTTTGGCTTGGAGTACTAGGTAAGCTTTTATTCACTTTAGCATAATTGCATGAGTGTACTTGTTGCCATGTCTAGCATGCTTACCATGAGGCTTATTGCTTAAATGATAAAACTGCTTGTATGCCTGTGGATGAATGCTTATTGCTTGAATTGAAATAATTTGAGTAATGTTTATATGCGATCACTTTTTCAAGTGGTACATATTTCAAAATAATTTTCAAAACAAGCATGAACCGAATTTTCCAATACTTGCGATTTAGGCTATACTTGTGTGTGTGCGCATCACATAGTAATACTAGCCTAATAAACCGGAACAAGACCATATAATGTACATAAGATTCATATCATCATTAGTAGAGGCCGATCTTTGATCGGACGAGCGAGGGTGCTTAAATGCATTCATGACCTTCCCCTCTCGTACCTAAGTTCCCGAGCCGAGACAATCTTGGTTATGACGGACACGTGGCCTTTGGCACGAGCCATGGGTTTCCTAAATTTCTCCAAAATATTTGGGTGGCGACTCTGTATCTGGCAAAGCAGTCTATTTTTGGCATTTTTGATTCAAAATCAATTTTTCAAAAGATTTGCCGGATTTGGACTCTTTGGTGTTTATCAATTTCACATTGCACTTATGAGATTAGATTCAGAGCCGCGAGAGTCCGAACTGTAGGGCTTATTTTGAACTTCCGAAAGGGGGCGTGAAAAAGCTGAGCTACACTAACTCAGTAAATTCAGCTTCATATTCAGCTACAAACATGTTGCCTTGCTTCAACTGCTCTAATTCTGACACGTTTCGGTCTCAGAAGCATTGAGGGAAGTATTTTTTTTTATAAAATATTTCCTTAAATTGATTCCATGTCATGGCCCCGTTATTATCTCAGATCAACTTCCACCAACGTCAAGCTTCCTCCTTTAAAGTGTAGGTGGCTAGTAGCACTTTCTGACTTTCTGTCACGACCCAAACTCGCCCCTATAGGTTTAGCATCGTAACCGATCAGTAATTCGTGATTACCAAAGGCCTGCTTAACAATAATAACAATAACACGATAATAGGGGTTGGCGGAAGCCAATCAATAATAGAAAATAACGTCCAATGAGCTGTAAGGACTTAAATGAACAGAACAACTTCCATATACTTATATATATTCACAAACACTTAAGTCCATAAAACACTTATATACAGAATAAAACATAAGTTAGGGAATTAAATCTCATTATCAAAAACAGTACAAACAAAAGTCATAGGACATTCTTTTCACTTGAGCAATATCAAAGGGGTGAATTTGAACCACCAAAAGCCTTGACACATGTAGGTTTGGAACCTCGCAGTGAGGCACAGTAGCTGGCTGGACACAAACAAGGTTCGGGTCGATGCCACTAAGTCCGATGTGGCGCTGGCTTACCTACATATATATAATAAACAGTGAGCTAAAGCCCAGTGAATAACAAATATGTAAAGGGGTTAAGAATGAATGCCCTTTCTGTAATTAAAACAGTCAAGTGCATTCGTGGATTATTATTCGATCAACATCTCATATTTCATATCATGTTTGTCATATAGTAATCATAGCAGTCACGTGGTACATCTAATAGCAGAACAGTACAGTAGGTCTTAGAAGACCGAACAATCAATTGATGGCCATCAATACAATAAACAGTAGTTCTAAGAATTGGAACTGACAGAGATCTCTGTAACAGTAGTAGTAATAGTCATCAGCAGTAGCAATAACAGTCAGTTGCTATGGACACTACGAGTACAGTTCATAAATTAGGACAACATTTATTCAGTAAACAATATCATTTCAGAAAGCAGTACAGTCAATCTATCAGAAAATAATTATAATTGAACATAGCTTTACAACATTGTTACTCACAGTGGGCTCCTTGAATTTCGTGCTTGAGATGCGGCGTTTGACCTAACAAACAAATTCAAGGACAACAATTCAATACACAATTCAATCGTTCAGTCGATTCGATTCAGTTCCTTGTTTACTTGATTGGTTTCTATTCGTTGTTCACTCATTCGGTTCATTCTTTCGTGTTCATGAGATGCAAATGCACATAAAAACACTTTAAAACCATCCAAATGGAGGTTCGGAAGGTAGAAAAGTGGAGCGAAAACAAAACTGGGGCCAACCTGAAAATCGCACGTGCGGGGGTACTGGCCGCACGTGCGGAACCACCACCGCATGTGCACCTCGCAAGTGAAATTAAAGCAGAATGCACACTCAAATGTATCCTGTTTTCCGCACGTGCGGGACCCCAGGCTGTACGTGTGGTTCTGGGTCTATTTGGTTTGAGAATCTGCCTCATTTTTGACATCCTAATTTTTCAATTGCAACTCCATTTTCATGTAATTCAAGACCCAAAACCTTTCATGAACATATTGAACTTCACATATTTAACTTTAAACAAAATTATAACTTCAAATCAAAACTACATTTTCCATGCAAAAGCTTCAAGTTTTATATTGTTATGAAAGTTCATAGAACTTGTATATTTGAGCTTCAAATCTTCAAGACCCATGGCATTTCCTCTCAATTTTGGACACTCATGTAAGAAAACAAATGTATGATCATGGATTTCATGAAATCTATGCCATGCAAGAATCAAACTTTTAGATTCAAAGCATAAAATCATGAAACCATACATATATGAGTTCTAAGTCCAACACTTTGAAGATTTCTTGTAAAACCATGCAAGAAATGATGTATTTTGAAACTTCAATCTCATAGCTCAAGAAATCCTTTTGGAAACTTTAGAATCTATGAAGTTCATGCGAGAATTTATATGATATAACAAGAATATTATGAATTCATGCCATGCATGTAAGCTTTATTTCAAACTCCTAACCATGGCCTTTCAAAACATGAGATTAGACTTTATGGCTCCTGAAATCATGGATGCATGGAACAAATAACTCTGAAATTCTTACGCATTCATGCTCAAAATGGTGATTCTACACATAAATGTTCATGCATGTGAGCTAATCTTCCATATTCATCATCTATGAGCTCTCTCTTACATTAACTCCATAATTTCCTTAAATCCAAAGATGAGATGAGTCTAATTCATAAATAAACACTTACCTAGAGCTTAATTTCAGATTTTAGGATGGTTTCTTCCTAGCTCTCTTCTTCTTCCTCTTCAAAATCTTAAGCTCTCTCTCTCTCTCTCTCTAGATGAGTTCTCTCTATCTCTCTCTATATTCTCAATATAATGAACCAAAGGAATAAAAACATTCCTTCTAAGCATCAGATTATATACACACCCTCACATTAGAATTGCACAACACGTGTAGTCACATACACACACCCACACTGATTTCTCTATACACACACACCCAGATCTCAGTACACCCATCATAATTTAATCTCCTACACTCACCATCACAAAGTGCCCAAACACTTACAACACTTAATCAAATTTTAAATCATGAATAGAGTTGAATTAGATACTAATCATGCAACATCTTGGGCAAATATAATTAATCAAAGTTATCATAAGACTCAATTTACTCAAAATAGTTCCAATTAAGGCTCAATCCGATCATAGACCATTTCAGTAAACTGAATCAATTTCAATTAAACTTATCATAGTGTTCTAAAAATTCCAAATAATTTATTTATGTAACCAATTCTGATTTCGAATGCCGATAAGGCTTTCAATTTTCATATCCATACACATTTGTTCACAATATCACAATTAAATTTAAACACATAATTAAATTAAATATAATTAGGCTTTGCATTTTTGGGTCATTACCGTTTCAGTGCATGAAAAGACATAAAATAATTTTTCGGTCTTCAACATCCATGTCTCTGCCTTTAGTGGCTCAATACCCCCTACAAAAGTCGGTGGCTTCATTTTGTTGAACTTTTGAGTTAATGAGATAATATCGTTGTTCATCGGCTCAAACTGTACCGGAGAAAGCGGGGGAGGCAAAGGTTGCTGTTTTTGTTATTGTCTCATTGATTTTGTTAAAGCTCCTAACATTCGTTCCATTCAGTCCATCCATGTATCGGATGATTCAGATACATCATCACTTCTTGTTCTTTCCATAGCTATAGGTAAACAAAATGATAATAAACATAGGCAAAGAAATCTTTTCACAATGTTCATAGTGTTCAGTTTCATTCATTCCATGTTACACATGTTTGTATGTTCATTTCATTCAGATGTGTTCACATGATAATCACACACACACTCCTACATGTTGATGTAATGTCGCTAATTCTTTTCTAGGACATCCTATAGCTCATATGGACTCATGTGTGCGGTATAACATGTGCTCTGATACCACTCTGTCATGACCCAAACCCACTCCTACAGGTTTAGCATCGTAACTGGCCAGTAATCCTGGGATTACCGAAGGCCTCTGAAACAAATTAACAATTTTAAAGGGGATAACAGAAGCAATCAAAATACAATGTCCATAGAGCTGTGCAGACGTATATGAGACCGAGAATTTAAAACTTATATTCACATAAGTGACGTCATACATATATACAGATAAGCCAAAATGGGTCTTAGCCCAATACACATATAAAACAGAAACTTGTTCTGACAAAACAAAAGAAAACGAAAGTCTTAAACATGGTTCCCAAACTTGACCACTTCTTAATTCGGGAACCTCCTTGGAAGACAAGGTGGTTGGCTAACTAAAACAAATCCAGGTAGCAACTTAGGCCTGATCATGCGTCTGATCACCTACATTCATAAATAATACAGTGAGCTAGAGCCCAATGAATAATAACAAAGTAACGATTTTATGAATGATGTCCATAACAGATTCAGAAATTAGAGTTCAGAAACAGATTCATACTCATATCAGATTCTCACAGATAATCATACATGGTACATACGTAGTACATCCAATAGCGCTAATAGATGACTCATGATGAGACGGTACAAATGACCCATAAAAGGACCAGATGACCTATAAAGGGACGCATACAAAATAGATAAACAGTTGTGCATAACCAATCCTGGTACCAGGTCATATAACAAATATCACATAATGCTAAGGATGCCACAAGTACATTTTAGGAAGGTGGACAATCATTCATTTAATCATAAAATAACATTTCAGAAAACAGATCATATCATATCATTCTAAATACTTAAAGTTGAACATAGCTTTACAGAGTTATTACTCACAGATGACCCAGTAACAGAACAGACAAAGCAGAAAGATCAGATGAACTATGGCGCGTGACCTACACAAGCACATATCAGATACATAATGAAACACACGATCTGTTGGTGCTCAACTCATTACTTTTCTTTCTTGGTGCGTTTATAATCCTTATCCTCATTATTATAGCTTAATCATGGCTTAAAAAATGCCTAGGATGCAATGAGGATACCGAAATGCACTTGAGAACAATTTGCAAAATTTCCAGAAATAGAGCAGGTCGCTCAAGCGTAACTTCTGTCGCTCGAGCAATCTACAAAGTCTGCGAAAGTACTAGATGCTCTATTTTCACGCTCAACGATCGCTCGATAGTCGCTCGAGCCAAGTACTGAGAATAAAGGGTGGTCGCTCAAGTGCAGATTCTGTCGCTTGAGCCAAGGCTCATGTCTGCAAAAGTATTGGTAGCTTACATTTTACGCTCGAGCCAACTTTTGGTCGCTCCAGCCAAGGTTTAAAACAAAGGGTGGTCACTCGAGCTCAACTTTGGTGGCTCGAGCCAACCCCTAAACTCTGCAAAACTTCTGTGAGCTTGAATTTTACGCTCGAGTGAAGCTTTGGTCGCTTGAGCGGTGCGACTACATTCTGGAATTTCCAGATTTGTTCTTCAAGTTCAAAACCTAACTTTAACTCATCAAAACTCATCCTTTTGGGCCAAAAGTGTAGAAAACATGTAGAAACTTATGGAAAAACATGGAATAAAGCTCAATTCACAAAATCAAGCCCCAAAAGCATGCCAATTCTTCAAAACTAAGTTGCAACTTTGTATGTATATAACATGCGTATATTAATTCAAGCTCTCAACTTCCAAAACATGATCTCTTGAAGTAAAATGGTATGAAACTTGATGAATTTCCAAAACCATGCTAGAATGACCACATGCATGCGAGAATTCTTGAAAATTAAGCTCAAAATGTAAGGGAATATGTATGCATGCATGGTGTGACTTAAATTCTTTCATTTCTAGCTCAATTCTTATACTTGATTATAAAGTCTTCTTAAATTCTCTTCATTAATGACTTAGATACAAAGATTAGGAGTCAATTACTCACCTAAGGTCTTCAATTGAGTTTTAATCAACAAATTCTTGAGCTCCTACGAGCCAAACCTTCGATTTCCAAGCTAGAATGCCAAATTCCAAACCTTTGTCACTCACTCTCTCCCTTTACATGTTTTTGAGACCAAGGATGATGAGTCAACTTAAGGGGTTTATTTATAGGTCTAATTTAGTTAGCTTAATTTAATTCTAATCTAATCATTTGATTTCGAATCGAATTTTAATTAAACTCACTATAAAATTTTAAAAATTCTAAATCACACAGACTTAGTCAATTTCGTGTTCGGATGCTGATAAGACATTTAATTCGCATATTGAATCAGAAATTCAGATAGATATCCCTACATTAGACAGATATAAACACAAATAACACAATACACATGCAATAACTCAGAATTTTCTCTTACTTACTTATTAGGGATTCTCAATCATGATTTAGTGACTAATCACAATTTAGGATTGTTACATGGACTTACCCTTTCTATCAATTTTTATTTTTTATTTTTTTTTGGAAAGGAAGGCTCTTACTCAATAGAAAATTAATCGAATTAAAAAATGAAGTTACTACAGAGTTGAACTGAATCGGGCTCCATACAAACTCAACCCTTAATCTCTAGGTGACTTACCCTTTCATATTTTTTTATTTTTATTATTTTTTTTTTTGGAGGGGGAGGGGGGTAGATAAGAGACCACAGGCTTGACATTTTTCTCTTGATTTTGTTTTTTTCCCTCTAAAGTTTTAGGTATTGAAAAGTCAAATTGCGTGTTCCAACATTTTTTAATATCACCTAATCATAAAGGCAAACAATTTGGAGCTTAAGGTAATATTTGATTAGGGGTTTAGACTGGAGGATTGGATTATTAATTTGTGGGATTCATTAAATCTATATTTGGGTGTAATAAAATATAATGGGATTAGTAATTTCATGAGATAGCTAGTCCCTTCACTTAAATTGATAGCTAAATTATCATTTTGCTCTCCACTTTACAAAACCAACAAAATTATAGATGAGGATGTTTAGGTATTTTATAAATTTAGTCCTAACTAACTAATACCACCCCACTAGTTACAAATAAATACACTTTATTTTATATTTCCAATCTAATATCACTACACTAATAATCTCCTCGCTCAATCTTACCATACTCATAATCTCATCTAACCTAATTCGCCAAACAAACAAGACCTAAAAGTGGTTTAGCCAAGCTAATAAACCAAATTACCAAAACTTAGCTTGCATTTATAACATGTTTCAAATTGAAACGTTAATTTCAATCAATTTAAAACTGAAAGAATTTGACGTGGATTGTCCGATTAATTGATAACCACAACATAAGACTTTTTTATGCCATTGAACCTAAAGTTAAGCTTTCAAAGTTTGCTATGAGCTGTCTTTTTAACCACTTACATTATCGCTAAACTTTATTATTATTATTATTATTATTATTATTGTCGTCATTGGACATTAAATTTAAATTAATTAGTACTATCTTTTTTTATTTCATTTATTTTACTTAAAATTAAAAATAACATGCTCAAATAATTGTAGTTTTTTGAGTTGTGATGTTTAGTTTCACTTTTCAGATTTTTCATCTATTTGTTTTTTTCAACTTAAAAAGTTTTAAAATAAAAGCATTGCATAATATTGAGATTACGTTGAAAGTGCTTCAAAAAAATATACAAAAATAACACCGTGCGTTTCATTTCGGTGAAAGAGAAAAAAATCCTAAAAATCTTTTATATTTTTCTCTTTAGTATTCCCTATGTGGCAGTGGTTTCCCCACCTCTCTTTAGGTCAAGTTTGGCTAACTTAAAAAAGTGCACTTATTTCATCTTTTTATTTTTTTTAGGTCACATCAATCAACATCTCCTCTCTACTTTTTCTACACATAATATAAAAAAAGTCAAAAAGTGCACTTATTTAGTCTTCCCAAACTTGACCTTAGTATTCCCTATGTGGCAGTGGTTTCCCCACCTCTCCGATCCTCCTATCCTCCTGTATCCCATTTCTCATATGTTCCTTTGATGTTTGTCTTATTAGTCTGATCATCACAATTTTACTTTTTTTACTCTCGAGTTCAAAATTTTAAGATCTAGTTTCACATCTTTTTATTATCCAATGCCCAACGCTTGATAATTTGTTTGCTTTACGCTAGGCGACTATCTCAACATTAATCTTATACCTTGACTAGCAGAGGTAGAGTTTTCAGATTCCAAGTTGATGGCTGTAGAGTAGTAGAGTTTTGGATGAATTTAGTGGTATCATAGATGTACTATTTTTTTTGTGTTTGATTTTCTTAATTTTTAATTTGTTGATATAATAATTCTTCATGTGTGGAGGTTTGTATCCCTCCTTTGTGGGGGCCTTTTATCCTCCTTTATGGAATCTTGGATCCTTCATTCTATGGAAGTTATATATTTCTTTTTGAAATTTTGTGATGTTGCTGTGTCTAATTGATTCGATTTTTTTTTATCGATTTTGTAATGAAAATTATTTCCTCTGGATAAAAAATATATAATCAATAAAAAAAATTGAAATAAATGAAAAAATATCTTATATTTTTTTATTTTGTTTTATTTTTCTTATATTTCTGACGTATTTGTTAGTGAGACCTTAAGATAAATTTCAAAGATTTAACTTTATAAAAAGGGTGATTTAGATTTTTTATTTTTAAATGTTAGTATTTTTGTAAAATCATAATAATAGAAAAAATTCAAAACCTGAGCTTTGCATAGATAGATTAAGCACTCATTTGGAAAGTTGGGGCAAGGTGGCGTTAAAATAGTCAAAAAAAAAAAAAAAAAAAAAAAAAAAAAAATTAGACTTAAGTTAAAAAATATTACATTAAAATCATAATTATTTTATTTTTTTCTTTTACAAAAATGAAAATACACATCACAAATGAGACTTTTTAACATTAGATTAAAATAATTAAAAAAAATCAAAAACCTAAAAAAACAATTCACATACCAAACGAACTCAAAAACAAACAAGTAGCAATGCACTCTAATTTGGAAACAAGGATAGAATAATCCTTGTAGCCAATCACTCTTCCTAGATGTTGACACTCAACTAACTAATAGAGGCCAACTTGGCCAATCCCTCTCGTCCCTTGTCACATCACACGTTTTGTTTTTTTATTTTATTTTTTTTTTTTTGCCAATCCCATCTAATCACCGTTCAATCGCTGTTCGTCGTTGACCATTACATAGTTGACAATTCGATCATCACAGAAAAAAAAAAAAAAAAAATAATAATAATAAAAATAAATAAATAAATCAATAAATCAGATAAACACAATTAGTGTGTTTAGTTTTAATTTTTTAGAAATTAAGTTTTCTATTTTTTATATTTTTTTTTATTTTTAGTAAATATTTTTAAAATTTTAGGTATTTTTTTTTACTTTTTTAAATGTACCTTATTTAGATATATCTAAAAACTAAAATATTTATAAAAAAATAATTTAAAAAATTAATAAATACACAAGAATATAAAAAATATATTGAATTCTAATATTTTTTTAATTATATTTTTAGTATTTAGTGAATTTTTTAAAGATTTTTTTCATAAACATTATACTTTTTGAATATATTTATGTTAAGAGTATTTAAAAATTAAAAAAATTACTGAAAATATTAAAAAAATTTAATAAAAACAAAAAGAATACAAAAAATAAAAAAAAAATTAATTTTTTAAAAAGTGAATCCTAAAAATAAGAACCAAATAAGTTGATAGTTTTCAAGATATGTGAAGTCGGTAGATGCATCTTTAAAAACTAGGGTAAATACACTTTACCCCCTAAAGTTTTTATCAATTTCTCACTTTAGTTCTTTAAGTTTTATTTTTTTCATTTGAACTCTTCATATTTGTAATTCTTCACACGTTAACTATAACAATTCGAAAATTTAAGTTATTCCTTAAATTTTATATTAGTATTGTGGTTGTATATGATAATATATTATTAAATAAAAATAGAAGCTCCGATGATTATTTTGGTACCCTCGCTTAAATATTACTTCTACTTGCGTTTATTTATTTGTTTAAGAATTGGACGGAGGTAACCTCCGTTACTGGCTATCACGATGCTTAACCCTTGGGTACGGAGAGCGGGTCGTGACAAGTGGTATCAGAGCAATGGTTTATAAAAAAAATAAATAAAAAAATATCATTGGAGCATAGGACACACGCACATTTAAGAAGTACGATAACAGGTAATTAGTACCTAAATATTATATTTTGTTCATCGATTTAATTATATTATAATTTTATATAATTATATATATATTAATTTTTTTGTGTGCATAATTTGTGAAGGATATTAGATATAATTTATATTTGTTATAATAAAAGAAGGAAAAGAAACAAAATGTGTTAGACTCAAGCACCCACCAAAATTATAATATAATTAAATATATAGAATTTTCAGTTCAGTACTCAAAAAAAAAAAAAAATTATTTCGACTATTTAAAAGTGGGTTCAAATTTTAAAAATATTAATTTTGAAACTATTTTCCATCAATGGAAAGTTCAAGGATAAAAAAAAAAGAAGGGAATTCATCTCAAGTTTCTTCAACTTCTGCATATGATTTTATCATTCCACTTCCATTCGCTTGTTTAATTATGTTCTCATTTTTTTTTTCTTTTCAGAAAAAAAACCAATGAAAAGTTTTTTAAAGTCACCGATTGTTTTTCATTTTGGTTCAAAATAATTTTTGACAACTAGAAAGTGAGTTGTTTTTGGTAAAGTTTTTGAGGCAATATTTTCTATCAAATTAATCATCTAATATATATTTATTAGAGAGCGCAGCGGATAGTTTACATATATGCCAAATTTCGAGGACGAAATTTTTAAAAGGAGGGAAGATTGTAACAATTTGAAAATTTAAGTTGTCCCTTAAATTTTATATTAGTATTATGGTTGTATATTTTAATATATTATTAAATAAAAATAGAAGCTCCGATGATTATTTTGGTACCTTCACTTAAATATTACTTCCGCTTGCGTTTATTTATTTATTTAAGAATTGGTCGGAGGTAACCTCAGTTACTGGCCATCACGATACTTAACCCTTGGGTACACGGAGCGAGTCGTGACATTAGCTCTTTAAGTTTGAGTTTTCCCACTTTGGCTGTTCATGCTTGTAATTATTTCTACTTTGACCCTTCATGTTTGCAATCCTTTCCAATTTACTCTAAGACTATCTTCCATAAAAATATATAATAGAATCTGTCACATCACCAACACATCAACTCCATGTGTGATGTAAAAAATTCACCAAAGATGCAAAAAAAGGAAAAGTAGAAAACAAAAAAATTAGAATTTTTTTAGTCTAGCGAAGTTTTTTTTTTTCAAATTTATTCATAAATATTATAACATTATAGATGCATCTAGGTTAGATGCACCTAAAAAAGCTAAAAACAAATTTAAATATAAAAAGAAAAAAGTTCACTAAAAACGGAAAAAAAATAGTGAATTTTTAATTTCATAATTAAAAATACTAGTGTTTGAGTTATTATATTTTCATTTTTTTTTTGTCTTAAGTAAACTTTTTTCTTTTTTTAGTTATATTTGTTTTTATTTTTTTAGGTACATTTATTCTACATGCATCTATAATGTAATAATGTTTATGAATAAATTAAAAAAAAAAGTTTACTAAAGACTAAAAAAAAAATTCCAATTTTTTTTTGTTTTTTTCGTTTTCTATTTTTCATTTTCTGCATCTTTAGTGAATTTTTTACATCACACATGAAGCTGATGTATTGGTAATGTGGCAGATTCTGTTAGTTTTTTGGATGAAAGTTAGTCTAAGAGTAAAGTGAGAAGGATTGCAAATATAAAGGGTCAAAATGAGAAAAGTTACAAGCATAAAGGGCTAAAGTAAGAAAAATCAAACTTAAAAAGCTAAAGTGGAAAAGATTACAAACATAAAAGTCTAACGTGAGAAGGACTACTAACATAAAGGGTCAAATTGAGAAAAATCAAACTTAAAGGGCTATAGTGGAAAATGGTTGAAATTTTTTGTGGGGGGAATATAATTTACCCTAAAAACTATGCTTGTCCATAGATGGTGATCCAGTGGTGGTACGCCAAATAATTACTCCCGCACTGTGCCTTTGCTGTTTTTGGCTTGAGTTTCATTGAATTAAAGTATTGGTGACAGATGAAGGCAATGTCTATAAGAAGGAAAGAGGGAGATGATAACATTGGATATCATGCCACAAAGAAGACAATACACAAATATTCTCTCTTTTTCTGTCTATATTTGGTATTCGCAGTGTTTATTATAGCTTTTATCTTTGAATTATCATTAAATTATCTATTTAATCTTTTTAACTATTGATCTTTAAATATATAAATTAAAATTTATTTAATATCTAAACTCTCGATTGAATATATTAAATTCCTAAACTATGTAATTAAATTCAAACATTTTTAATTCTTGAAATATTTACAAAAATAAATATAAACCTGTAAATATTTTAAATTAATAAATGACTCTACTTATTTACAATTTTATTTTGTCTTCAGCAATAGCTATTTGCTTGCTTTTTTAGTTAATATTATATGTCTAATTTCGTCTATAATCTTTAATTGATTGTGTGGGAGCCGAAAAGAGGTTATAGTTGAAAATGGCCAACAGAGCATCCAACTTGTTTAGGATGGGCCGAATAAGGCCCAAGCCCATCGGACTACGTCATTGCTGAATAGATGTTCGAATAAATATGAAAATATCGAGGAGTGTTGAATTACGAGTATCTGTGCCGAACAACAAAGCTGAGCGTGTTGGGCGAGTTGGTATGACCCCATTAGGTGGGATTAGACTATCCTTTTCAAAGAAGTATAGTAGGCGGATGGACCCTGACAGGATGATGATGAAGGACTAAGCTGGATGGAGTAAAGATTGAGAAGAGTGACTCTATAAAAGGAAGAGGGAGGCTAGAGAAACAAGTATGCAACAAAAAAAACATTGAACCTTAAGAAACGATAAAATACCAATATTTCAACAGAGACTAATTTATCCGTCGGAGTGCTAATTCCGTCACCACCATCTAGAGTTTCATTTCCATTTCAGGTGACAGCTGTGAAGATCTAACAAGGGCTTGTTTGGATAGAAGGAGTATTCCATAACCACTTTCTCATAATTGGCGTTGTTTGTGGGAATACTCAAACTCATCCATGGTAAACCCAAACCAAAATCTTCTGGTCACCAGAGTTAATAATGCTACAGCAGGGGTAACTTCAGGTCTAGAAGAAACCCCTGAAGTTACCCCTGCTAGGAGGTCTCTAAATTTTGATATGCTAACCCCATTTTAGCCATCAACATCCATAGAGGATGCCATGCAAACCTTAATGAGCCAAATGCAACGTATTGAGCAGTGACTCGAAGACATAGCAGTAGAGAACGAACGCTTGCGACGGGAGTTGGCAAAATCCCAACAACCGACATCTCCCTACGAGCGTGGTCGGTCGCCAAGAATACAGAAGAGGCGACAACGTCAGTGTCGGGGACACAATAGCATTACCAACGAGACCCAACCGAAACAAGCAAACTCTTTGTGGGCAATGAAAATCAAGCCAAGTGAGACTTTGCACGAGTACTCGGCACGATGTTAGGAGTGCTTTAATTTAGTAGATGATGATTGCAACAAGTCCATGGCAATCATTACCTTCAAGATGGGACTGTACCCCAATAGCCCGCTTAGGAGTTCGTTGACTCAATGGTCCCCCAAGGCAGTTTCGGCCTTGATGAAGAAGGTCGAAGAATATTGTAAAGTGAAAGATGACGCAGTCCGAGTTAAAGCCGGACTGCAGGTTGTGGAATTCGATAGCATTTGTCCTGGTGCAGCCACTGGCTATTGCACCGCCAAATGAAACCCCAAGGAACCCAGAGCCAAGAGGCTGATCAAAAAAGGAGAACCGCCGAGGTTCGAACCTACAGAACGAACAATACTATGTGAAAAATAGGCGCTCTAGGCTGTCAGATAAGAAATACACTGAATCGTCTAAGCTAATCAGTAAGATTTTACAAAGGATCCAACATCTAGCTTCCTTCAAATGGCCAACAAAGATTTTCGAGACCCCAAACGTGAGACAGAGAGACCTGAGATGTCAATATTACAAGGACCATGAGCATTCGACTGACAAATGCTACGCCTTGAAAGATCATTTGGAAGACCTAGTCCAGTTTAGCCAAGTAGCAGAATACCTTCCAAAAAGGGTTGACCCACTAGGCGTACTCGTTGTACGCCTTGATTCACCTCCACTCGGCGTAATCCATATGATATATAACTTATCTCCACCAAATAGGGTGAATACAATCTTGCTGCAACAATCCTCCTAACCCAATTCTGCGTCTAGTATGTCAGCCAAACGACCGCGATTGTCGAACGAAATTAGCTTCTCTGATGTCGATCTTGAAGGGATCATTGTACCTCAGGATGATGCCCTCGTAATAGAATTGCGGGTAAATAAATTCACCGTTGAACATACCTTGGTTGACCCAGGAAGCACCTTTGAGATAATGTATTACAAATTTTTTCTCAAACTCGACTTTAAGGATACGGATCTCATGCCGGCCGATTATTCTCTTTTTGGTTTTAACGGCAATCCGGAATACCCCCTAGAAACGATTGTGTTACCGGTGTGTGCAGGAACCAAGACGCTAGAGGTTGAATTCCTAGTCGTCAAGCTTCTATCACCATACAACATAATCATGGGCAAAACGTGGCTTCACGCAATGCAGGCTATACCAAGTACTTATCATCAGCTTCTTCGATATCCGACTCAATACGACATCTAGCAAATCCATGGTTCACAGTAGTCGGCGAATGATTTCTATCTTACAGTCGTAGAGAAAAGGCCAAAGGAACTGGAGGTGAATTTAATTGAAATTTTAAATCATGAGAGACTTGAAGATGTTGGCAAGCTCTTGGCTGAGAAAGTCACAAAAGATCTGGACCAAGTATTAATCAATGATGATCTTGAGAAATTCTTTTTAATTGGCACAAGTCTGAGCGCCGCAGAACGACAAGAGTTGGTTTCTTTTCTCCTCGACAACATCGATGTTTTTGCATGGTCACCTTACGACATGCCAGGGGTAGATCCCGCCATAGCCATGCACAGCCTGAATGTCGACCCCAAAACTAAACCCGTTGTTCATTGAAGCCATCGTTCGGCTGCCGAACACGCCACGGCTGTAGTAGATGAAGTTGACAGGCTATTGGAAGCTGGGGCAATTCGGGAAGTAAGCTATCCCACATGGTTGTCCAACATTGTCGTAGTTAAAAAGAAGACAAAGTCGTGGTATGTCTACGTAGACTTGTCACACCCCCACATTTTATTACTCGGATAAGTTTACCAAAACCATTATTATAATACAATTTCAGAGATAACGAGCAAAAGTTCTATACATTGACAAGAATGAATAAAAGAAGGTTCTCTCATTCAAATAAATAATGGATGCAACATGTGACATAATAAAATAAATTGCCCACACGCTTACATAATTACAAAAAAGAGAAAGATATCAACACTTTTACAACAACGACATTCTGCCAGCAAATATAAGGCCTCGTGGCCAACAGACAAAAAAGATCCTTGATCTTGAAACACTTCTCGTCATACACCTGAAAAAGGATTAGTAACGTGGGATGAACATAAAATCCAGTACGGATCTACAATGTTTCCCAACAATAAAATCAATAGATATATGTGATCATGATTGCTAAATAGTGATACATAGATAAATAATGTGCCGTTTATACCAAAAAATTACACATAGGTAATACCATCCTCATGGAAATCTATTAAATTTTTGAAAGAAAATGCTTTCCTTTTATCTTCTTACCATTTTTGTATAAATTCCTGGTAGTCTTTCTATACGATCCCTTTTTAATATTCCATAAAGGCCCTACACCTATGAACCATGCATTACTAATGGTCATACATTCCACCCTAATCCGTATAACTTCAATGTATATAAGTAACTACACTTATTACAACACATACCAAATAACCAATCTATATAAAACAAATCAATTCATTTCTATTTATCCCCTTTATACATACCATGCCCATTATAATTATTTCGCACAAGTCCACAACCAACAATTGACTCCATTACCAAGCCATATCAACAAATCACACGCTTTTCCGAGCACTACTCCAGAAGTAATGCGGAATCTCTATCAAGCGCCATGCTTTACCGATCACAAGGTGGAAGGAACATGGAACCTCCACACATCTCAACAGACCACATGCTTTTCCAGGCGTTACTCCGGAAGGAATGCAGAACCTTTATCCAGCGCCACGCTTTACTGGTCACATGCCGGCAGGAAACAGACCCTCATTCCAACATCATAATCTATCAATCCTTTATATCAATTATTAATTTCATTTTAAAATTTAAACCAACGACACTCAATTCATCAATAATAAAAGCAAAAGTTCATCTTTTGAATGTGCACCACTTATTTTCCCACAACATTCCCTACCATTCAACATCAACACTTCTTATTCAATGATATATATATATATATATATATATATATATATATCACAATTTATATCATACTCTTTCCATAACACATTAATCCAATTCCCACTATCAATTTCTCCAACATAGCCTTCTTATGAAATAAGCATTTTCACTACATTTAATAATCATCATTTATACTGATCTTAACAATCATAAACTTAATTTCATGAGTCTAAGGTCAATTGAAAACATTCCTCAATTCAAAATAAATTCCATAACTAGGGTTAGTTGGGGCTTATAACTATAAAACACGAAACCATGTTCTAACCACTCAAAACTTTCTTAATCCATTTCAATCTTACATTTAACTCCCTTATTTTTGAAATCCTAAATTCCTTTTCATGCCTTTAAGAAAAGCTCCTCCACATGAGGTTTTATGCAATACAAATATACCATCCATCTATCTACAAGAAGATATTGAAGAGAAGTAAGGAAATCTCTACCTCTTGATGCAAAGAGAAGATGACCCAAAAATCACCGACAACGAAACAACGATCCCCTTAGATTAAAAGAAAGCCCTCGCCGAGCTTTACTTTTTGATCTAAAGAACTATGGGTCAAAGATGGGTAGAAGTAGATGAAATCAAGGGATGAATAGCTTGGAGGCTAAAAAATGACGGAAAAGAGAAAATTGATCTAGATGTGACTAAAAGTGACTTTTATAAATGCTGAATTCGAACAGACCGCTCGAGCAGTAAAACCGCCACTCGAGTGAAGATCATGAACTCCTAGAATTTTAGACCAAACAAGGCTGACTGTTTGAGCGCAAGAAGTATAGCTTGAGCAAAAATATCACACATCTAGAAGTTTGCAGACTGTAAAAGACCGCTTGAGCACAAGAAAAACTACTCGAGCAATCAAACAAACAAAAATCTGGGCAACAACTCATTAAAAAACTAACTTCCCAACCTGTTTCAAAGGCAACCAAAACTCCCAATAGCCAAACTCAACAAATAACAAGATGGAAATAGATGAACAACAGGGAAGTACATGGGTTCTTGGATTCAAAAACAAGAAAATGGGTCAGGTTTAAACCATAATCGTTATACTTTCTACCCCTTAAAAAATTTTATCCCCGAAATTAAAGATAAGGCTGAATCAAAGGCAACTCAATCATAACCGAAGGCACAACCACAAATTTAAGATTGGACCCATACTTGGGATAAATTCTCTGATTTTGATTCAACATTTCAGGGCCCTAAAGACACCCAAACAATGAAACTCAACGAGGAGATCACAGATGCCTCATAGGGTCTATGAGACAAGAACGAAAATAACAACCACACGTATACCAGAGACATCAACCGCGTGACAACCACCACAACATGCCCAAACACCCCCGAGTGCTTAGCACTAGAACACAGAAGCAAACCCCCATGATAAAAGTCTCGATGAACTCACATACGAAAAGAAAACTCCCAACAGAATAAGTCAGAGACAACACCCCTATATACAAACCTCGATAACCCCAAAACACTCCTCGAACCAAAAACCCAACCCAAAATTAGCAATTCAAGCTAAGTCACTATACAATATCCATTATTCTAGGTAAAACAAATTATAACAAAACTTTGTTAAAAGAATTTTTTTCATCATTTTCTTGATTCTTTGAAAATCATTCTTTTGAATGTAAAATATTTCCTATAAGTGCCCAAAACTCATTTTGAACATAACCAAAATACATTTTTTGCCTTTCAAGCAAAACTCAAAAGTTGTATAAATATTCCCCAAAAACAGAAGTGTAAATCGAGACACATAACCATCCACAAGTAAGTTGTACAAAACTGTTTAGTGAAATCCCTCATTATGATTTTGATTAACTCCACAACATTTCCGCTTAACAAAGCCATCCGAGGCTATAGCACCAGGAAAAATTCATTTTCCAAATCTATCTCAACAACCGTTATCTCACAACACTCATCACTCTTACCATGATGCCACAATAAATACATACACCACATTTATATAACAAGTATTAGTAGACATAACAACCGCGTATCAACGCAACGAAACACAAGAAAGTTCATTATTTCAAAGTTCCAATGTATCATAAACATTATCACAAGTTATCTCCCCCTACAAGGCATAACATACTTGCAAAACGATGACTCCACAATACGTTACTCCAGTCCAAGGAGTTCCACTAACTTGTAACAAGCTCCACACAAACTTTATAACCACTGACACAAGACTCCACTTTTGTCAAACCACTCTAAGGAACTTAAGAGTTTTAACCCCTTTACCAAACTCTAAGCTAGACTCAGTGTGACTATTTGTCAACTATACCCTGACTTCCCTACATCTCAAACACTAGACCGATATGGTCAAAGGCAATCACACAATTTCGGACACCAAAGAATCTTCAACAATTCCACTCTTGTCACCCGAGAACACAACCTTCCTCCCAAGGAGTACCTCTAGCATCTAACCACTAAATTCTCCTCAGGTTCATAAACTCCATCAAATATCTAATAATACCACAACACAAACACTACCCTTATCGCGATTGATAGGACCACAATGAACTCATTGACCAAGAAAACCATAACACTACACCACACACATAAGTACCATTCTCACTACCCTGAACCATGAATTTCACTCTTTCGAAACATTCTTACCTAACCTGCCAATTCTACCAAAACCCCAAAATCTCACATTCCTTTATAGTCACACATTTAAGCCTTCTAACTCGTTCTCAATGTGTAACACCACTAACCACAACAATTCACGAATTACTCGTTCTTAACACCACTAACCACAACAATCCACGAATTACTTGTTCTCGACAACTAACTCCCAAACAAAACAAGGCTCACAGGCCATCGTCTAATCATCTCATAAATTAACATCAGGTATACAACAACACTAGGATCATCACTCCCTTTAACGATTTCTCATTACATATATATATATATATATAAGAAAGTTTTTGAGATTTACTACGTGCCCCCAATACATGAGGATAAACAAACAACAACAACAACAACAACACACACACACACACACACACACACATACACACACACACACATATAACACGTAATCACGATGTCTCAACATCTAATAGTACACCGGTCAACAACAAAAATTCAAATATTATATTACTGGCCTCTAATACAAAAGCCCCTCTCAAGGGTAATACAATTGGAATGCCTGAAAAGTCAACCCTTGCGAAGCTGTCGAAGCCTAGCCTACTCGAGTCTGGCACCGATACCGCCCCCGACTGGACTTAAAAGACTGAGTTCGACTAGGTCTTGAAACACCTGATGAATTCATGTGCAATGGGCACAAACATCTCACATGGCCCAAATGACCACAATCAAAACAAACAGTAGACTCCTTACTTTGAGGCTAGCTTGAAGCCTGAACCTCACTAGGCCTCCCAATAGATGAGTTCGAAACCATCGACAAAGACAGGGACTGAGCTTGAGATTGAACATGCGCTCACCTCCATCTCTTACTAAAGCTAGAGTGCTTATGAACTGTAAGAGTTGCCGAAGTGGCCTCCTCCCTAAATCGACTAACATGCATAACCATGGCCTCCACATGGGCCACCGCCTTAACTAGAGCATAGTAATTCTTCCACAAAGATCCAACTACCTTCTCCCGGATATCATCATGTAACTGCCTCTTAAACTCATAACAACAACGCTCCTCCGTTACTACCACTCTGGAGCAAATCTCGACAAACTAGTAAACCGTATCTCAAACGGTACCAAAGGAGTAGTATCCTGGTGCAACTCAATAAGCTATTCCCTCAACCTTTCCCGAGCGGAAGGGGAGAAGTACTTGGCCAAAAAGGCCTCTATAAAAGCAACCCACGTGTTACCTACAGTGTCCTTAACATACTTCCACCAACACCCTGTGTCTCCCCTCAATTGAAAACTTGTCAAAGAAATCCGTAACCCCTCATCCTTGACTTTAAACATGTCAAGAGTCGTTGTAATTTGTTCCAACTAATCTTCCACCTTTTAGCGGTTTAGCCTCCTCCAAAAACTCCGGTGGATTAGAGCAAAAAACTCTTTAGTAAGCTTGAGGGTATGCCCGTTGTCACCCTCATTGAGAGCTAGAGCGTCTTACACTACTCTCACAATCTCGTGTGTAACTTCCTCGCCAATAGCCGATACTGCAATGACAAGTGCTAAAGGAACTGTTGTGCCTCTACCGGTACTCATATTTCCAATTCATTTTCTATTCCCTGGTGTAGACATCCTATAAACCCCAAAACAACACCAAACTTAGTGCACAACACAACAGCCTTCCCTGAGGTACACACTTACCACTGCTAAGCTACAAGACACACTTAACCCCTAACACACCCAATTCTATTACACATAAACAACTAAACACTTAATCATGTAATCGAATCAAGTCCACAAGGATAGCTACTCATCCCAGAACTCTCAAGGAATTCCTATCAGAAACCATATTGATTAGGAGTCTTTTCGATAAGACCTCAAAGCAAGTTCACCAATTACAAGTACTATCCAAGAAACTAAACCCCATGCTCACATAAATGCAACACATAAAGTCCTAATACTTATCCTAACTATATGCAAACCTCCTCCCTAAGCATAGCAAACCCGTTGTGGTAAAAATCACTCTCCATGAGTCCAATGTATTAAAACCCAGCTCGCTCTGATACCAAGTTGTCACACCCCGAGATAATGAGCAAAAGTTATATACATTGACAAGAATGAATAAAAAAAGGTTCTCTCATTCGAATACATAATGGATGCAACATGTAACATAATTAAATAAATTACCCACAGGCTTACATAGTTACATAAAAGAGAAAGGGTTCAACCCCGTTACAACAACGGCATTCTGCCAGTAGATATAAGGCCCCGTGGCCAACAAATAAAGAAGATCCTTGATCTTGAAATACTTCTCGTCATACACCTGAAAAAATATTAGCAACGTGGGATGAACATAAAGTCCAGTAGGGATCTGCAATGTTTCCCAACAATAAGATCAATAGATATATGCGATTATGAATGCTAAACAGTGATACATAGATAAATAATGTGCCATTTATACTCAAAAATAAATTACACATAGGTAACACCAAGAAAATACTTTCCTTTTATCTTTTTACAATTCTTGTATAAATTTCGGGCAATCTTTTTTCAAGATCCCTTTTTAACATTCCATAAAGGTCCTAGACCTATGAACCATGCATTACTAATGATCATACATTCCACCTTAATCCGCATAACTTCAATGCATATAAGCAATTACACTTATTTCAACACATACCAAATAACCAATCTATATAAAACAAATTAATTCATTTCCCTTTATCCCCTATACATATACAAAACCCATTATAATTATTTTGCATAAGTCCACAACCAACAACCAGCTCCATTACCAAGCCATATAAACAAACCACATGTTTTTCCGAGCACTACTTCGGAAGAAATGCGGAACCTCTATCAAGCACCACGCTTTACCAGTCACAAGCTGGAAAGAACGCTGAACCTCCACACATCTCAACAAACCAAAAGCTTTTCTACCGCTACTCTAGAAGGAATGCGAAACCTCTATCAAGCGTTACGCTTTATCGGTCACAAGCCGGAAGGAAACAAACCCTCATTCTAGCATCATAATCCATCAATTCCTTATATCATTCATTAATTTCATTTTAAAATTTAAACCAACGACACTCAATTCATCAATAATAAAAGTAAAAGTTTATCTTTTGAATGTGTACCACTTATTTTCCCACAATATTCCTTACCCTTCAACATTAACACTTCTTATTCAATGATATGTATATATATCACAATTTATATCATACTCTTTCCGCAACACATTAATCCAATTTCCACTATCAATTTCTCCAACATAGCCTTCTTATGCAATAAGCATTTTCACTACATTTAATAATCATCATTTATACTCATCTTAACAATCATAAACTTAATTTCATGAGTCTAAGGTCAATTGAAAATATTCCTCATTTCAAAAATAAACTCCATAACTAGGGTTAGACATAAATTAGGGCTTTTTTACTATAAAACACAAAACCATGTTCTAACTACTCAAAACTTCCTTAATCCACTTCAATCTTACATTTAACTCCCTTATTTTTAAAACCGTAACTTCCTTTCATGCCTTTAAGAAAAGCTTCTCTACATGAGGTTTTTATGCAATACATATATACCACCCATCTATCTACAAGAAGATATTGAAGAGAAGCAAGAAAATCCCTATCTCTTGAAGTAAAGAGAAGATGACCCAAAAATCACCGACGACGAAACAACGATCCACTATGATTAAAAGAAAGCCCTCACCAAGCTCTACTTTTTGATCTAAAGAACTATGGGTCAAAGATGGGTAGAGGTAGATGAAATCAAGGGATGAAGAGCTTGAAGGCTAAAAAATGGCGAAAATAAGAAAAATGATCCAGATATGACCAAAAGTGACTTTTATAGATGCTGAATTCAAACAGACTGCTCAAGCATTGAAACCGTCGCTCGAGAGAAGGTCGCGAACTCCCAAAAGTTCAAACCAAACAAGGCAGACCACTCGAGTGCAATAAGTATCGCTTGAGTGAAAATATCACACATCCAGTAGTTTTGTAGACTGTAAAAGACCGCTCGAGCACAAGAGAGACCGCTTGAGCGAATAGGCAAAAATATGGGCAACAACTCATTGAAAATCTAACTTCCTAACCTATTTTAAACGCAACCAAAACTCCCAATAGCCAAACTCAACAAGCAACAAGATGGAAATGAGATGAACAACAGTTAAGTACATGGGTCCTTGGATTCAAAAGGAAAAAAATGGGTCAGGTCAAAACCAGAATTGTTATACTTTACAAATCTGAACAAATATTGCCGCAACGATTATTTTTCTTTATCCCGAATTGACCAACTTGTAGACCCGACTGCCCAACATTAGCATATAAGCTTCATGGATGCTTACAGGGGCTACCACCAAATTGCCATGGATCTAGTTGACCAAGATAAAACGGCATTTCTCGCTCCTAAGGAACCTATTGTTACAAAGTCATGCCTTTTGGACAGAAAAAAGTTGGGGTAACATGTAAAAGATTAGTCACTGTCATGTTCAAAGATCAAATCGGCAGAACCATGGAAGTCTACATCAATGATATGGTGGTGAAGTCCAAGGAAAATAGTGCACACTTGGCTGATCTTAAAACAACTTTTGATATTCTTCAAAAATATAAAATGAGGCTCAATGCCTCAAAATGTGCATTCGTCATCGGATCAGGAAAATTCCTCGACTATATTGTCAATCATCGTGGGATCGAAGCTAACCCAAAACAAATCAAGGCCATTATGGAACTTGACACGCCAAGTTTACCCAAAGATGTTTAAAGTTAACGGAAATGGTTATAGCCCTTAATAGATTTATTTGCCCGTCCTCAGATCGGTGTAGGCCATTCTTTAAAATGCTTTGGTAGGGCAAGCTCTTCAAGTGGACTCTAGAATGCCAAACTGCACTGGAAGGGTTGAAAGGCTATCTTAGTTCCATCCCACTTTTGGCTACCCCCACTCCAAACGACGTGCTTATCTTGTATATGGCGGTATCCGATCGGGTAGTAAGCGTCGTCTTGCTCAAGGACGAACTTGGCTAGAAAAAGCCCATTTTCTATGTTAGCAAGGCAATAGTGGATGCCCTAATGCATTACTTCCAAGCCTATACCATTAAGGTTCTGATGGATCACCCTCTCCGTTCAGTCCTCCACAAAGAAGAATCATCAAGATGAGTTTCGCAATAGGCATTGAAACTTTGACAATATGGCCTTCAATTTTCACCAAGGACAGTTATTAAGGGACAAGTCTTAGCCGACTTTGTTGCCGAATTTACTATACCTCCACAAGCCGAGTTAGACATTTATGACCAATAAGCTCCTCAGTCACAACCGGAATGGTGAATGTATATCGAGGATATCTGGTAGTTATATTGTGATGGGTCATTTAACTAGTACGACAGTAAGGCAGGGGTAGTTATCATGACCCTCAAAGAAGCAGTGGTTGAACAAGCGATCAAACTTGACTTCGATGCCTCAAACAACGAGGCTGAATACGAAGCACTATTGGTCGGCCTTAGGAACTCACTTCAAATGAGAGCTAAACAGCTATAAATCTTTTATGACTTGAAATTGGTCATTAAAGGGTGAGTACGTAGCTAAAAATGATCGTATGGCGGCCTATGTGAGAATAGTCAATTCCCTACTCATGAAATTTGATAACCATGAATTGAATCAGATTACTCGTGATCAAAATATATATGCCAATGCTCTCACTTGCTTAGCTTCAGTTGTGAACTCAGACGTCAAGTGCACTATTGAAATGTGCTTCATTTCGAAATCGAGTATCAGTGTCTCCGAATATCTTATTGTAAACACCATCCAGATGGGGCCGAGTTGGATGGACCCCATTGCTGCATTCTTTGCTTCAAAACAACTGCCAGAGGACAAGAAGGAAGCTCACAAGCTGTGGAATAAGGCCTTAAGATATTATTTGGACCCTCAAGGAAAACTTTACAAAAAAATCTCTTTCTAGGCCTCACTTAGAATGTGTTTATCTGGACAAGATTGAGAATTTTTTGGCTGAGATTCAAGAAGGTAGCTGCGACGCTCAGTCAGAAAAAAGATCGTTGGCTTATCGAGCTATTATACAAGGATATTGGTGGCTGACTATACGTACCGACGTTGAGGACTATGTTAAGAAATGTAAACAGTGCCAATTTTTTTCTCCACTTATATATCTGTCTGCCGAAGAGCTGAACTCTGTGACCAGTCCTTCGCCTTTCGCTCAATGGGGGTTAGACATAGTTGAACCATTACCAAAAGCTCTAGGCAATAAGCGGTTCTTTATTGTTGTTACTGATTATTTCACGAAATGGGTTGAAGTAAAACCTTTGGCAGATATACGGGATGTAGATATCAAGCGCTTTATGTGGAAGAATATCATCACTCGATTCGGCATACCCAGGGCGCTTATTTCTGACAATAACACTTAGTTTGATTGTGGCATCTACAGGGAATTGTGCAACATGTGTGGCATTTGGTCTTATTTTTCTTCGCCAGCTTACTCGTAGAGTAATGGGCAGGCAGAAGCTTCCAACAAAGTAGTCCTGGATGGTGTAAAAAAATGTTTGGAAAGAGCGAAGAGCAGATGGGTTGAGGAATTGTCGAGCGTACTGTGGGCCCATCACACTATGCCAAGACACTTTATAGGGGAGTGTGGACACCCCATTTTTGACAGCCTGCAAGGCTTGAGTGCTTTGTCCGGTACATTCGATGATGAAAGTGGTATTGTGCGTAGTTCGAGGTCTTAACGAAGGAGCCTTGTTTGAGCTTTGAGACAACCCCAAACCTTCCATATTTCCATTGATTATACCCAAGAAATCCATTTTTATACCTTGTGCCATCCTTTGCTGAGGCTGAAGCAGAAAAACAGAGGAACACATTAAGGCCTGACCGTGCCTCAGTGAGGGCCGACTGTGGCTATTGAAGGTTGGCCAGGCCTTGGTAGCAAGAAACACTGTTCTGGGTGGGAGCCCGCCAACTATCCATTTTTGAAGATATTTATGATATTTCTAGCTCAAATTCTATAAAAACGACCATATATCTCTGTTTTGAGGGTTGAAGAATTTCAAGAAAGCCTCTATATCACATTGAGAGCTCATTTTTCTTCTTTTTCTTGTGCAATCAACATTTTGAGCTAACCTATCATCTTGAACCTATAACCATACATCATATACACCTTCGCACCTTTGCTTAGGAACCTTGGTTGAGCCTTGAATACCATAATTCAAACTTGAGAGTGTGTTGAAACTTAGCTTGGTTCATAATCAAAAGTTTACTTCCTTGAGAGGTATAAGCTTGTTATCCTATCTTTTACTTCTTGTTCTTTCATTTGATACCTAGTTCTTACTGTTTTGTGTTGTTTTGATCCTATTCTAAGTGTTTAAGTTTAGGTTTAAAGAGCTACCAAAAGGGTAGAGAGAGTTTACTCTTTCTACACCTTTACCTATTGCTCAAATCCTTACCTTTACACTCTTTTTCTTTGTTTCTTAGACTGATTTTCAGAGTTTTAAAAGGGCTAAAAATCATGCTTTGAGGTTTCAAAAGTGGAGGGGTTAGCCACCTCTCCTTGTTCTTGCTTATTAGTCTTGTTTCTTCTCTTTGTTGTTTAGCTTTTTTGGCTCTTTTCATTCATTTTTAGCCACTATTTTTCATCTGTTTAAGGCTGTTTTAGGGATGTTCTAAGTTATGTAAATAGCTTATGCTTTGATTAGTTTAGTTGTTGTCTCATAAGTATGCCTACATAGCATGTTGTATATTGCTTTAAGCTTTTCTTTAATTCATTTCTATGCTTAAGAACCTCATTTTAATAATCAACTTGCTATTCATCTCTTTCATTTGAGAGTTGTTTCAATTGGTTGACGGTCATTCAAAATCTGAGCTAGCGATTTACGGTTAATGGCTTAATCTCTACGGAGATTCATTTCCAACGGTGTAATCTCTTTTTCGTTTTGAGAATCACCTCTTGATTGACATATTTCTCACTTAGTGGACGTAATCTCTAGTGGATGTAACAATCATCTTGGACTTAATGGATTAAACGATGGTAAAGACTAATGAATTTGGCTTAAAATGAGCCAACTCACACAAAGAAAATGAGTTATATTACTTGGGGGTTCGGCCGGACGTTATGCCGAATTCGTAGTGTCGAGGGTCATCTTACATCAATTCATGATGTTTTGAATGAACTTTGAACCGTCTCTACCTCCCTCTTTGGGTTCACTCTATGATAGGAGGGAGGGGTGGTTGGTGTTCATCTTATTTATTGATTTTTGTCCAAATTGTACATCGAAATCATCAAGCAATCAATTTGCTCACTGATGGTTTTGGAAATAATTCTAACCTTCTCTCGAGGCTTTTCCATGACAGAGAAGTGAGATAGGGACAAACAGAGTCCTAAACACTCTGTCTGCATTGTTTTCACTTCAGAACACAGAATAGAAGTTGGAATGAAATTGAGGCACAGACGGCCTTTTTTAGGCCCGACCGGGCTTCATTGAGGGCCGGCCGGTCATCAATGTTTGGTTAGCAGTGTATTTTTGTAGAAAACAGATGGCAGTGGCTGAAGGTAAAATAGAGTAAGCTGAGGCAAACAGTGCTGTTCTTGGACCTTGTGCATGCAACCTTTGTGTATTAATGCCCCATGCATTGTTGTAATTAATTAATTTATTAGTGTTGTAATTAATTAATTTATTAATATTGTTTATTTGTAATTGTTGCAGTTAATTAGCTTAGATAGCTAGTTTATTTATCATAGTCTACATCCTTGTTGTAATAGCCTAGTTGGCTAGTTAATTAGCCTCGCTTTAATTTATTCATTCGGTTTTGTAATAGTTAGTTTAATTCTGACTTTTGAACTTTGATTCGCACCGTCTGACACAAGGGAAATCATGTAATAAGTTGTATGTTTTCCAACCTCATGTCTTTCTCTATTTTACTTACTTGCTAACGATGGTTAGTATAGGAACATTATTTTCAAATTAGCATTCTCATGCTTTGCATACATCGTCTTGCATGCATCTAAGGCTCGACTTATCATACTAACTCGATATCAATGTTCAAATTCATTTCTTGAATATGTGCTTTATCGCATGTCTTGAATGGAATCATATTCCATGCTCATAGCCGAGCCTATAAAAATACATAATAGGTGCGTGGCATTAGTCATATTGCATTAAATAGGAAAATGCATGTTTTTCCTAATCATTTTGCTTTGAGTAATTTTATATTTTAGTATCTCGCATTGAATGTTTGTGTACCATGTCAAAGCATACTTCCATGAGGCTAATTACTTAAACGATATAACTATTTGAATGCTTGTGGATGAAGGCTAGTTGCTTGAATTGGAATAATTTGAGTAATGCTTATATGCGATCACTTTTTCAAGTGATAAATATTCGAAACAATTTTGCATACAACCATGAATCAAATGTTCTAATTCTTGCAAATATTAGTCTATACCTTGTATGCGCATCACATAGTAATATAGCTAATAATCAGAATAAATGCATATAATGTAAATAAAAATCACATCATGATTAGTAGAGGCCGATCTTTGATCGGGCGAGTGGGGTACTCAATTCATGACCTTCCCCTCTCATACCTAAGTTATCGAGCTGAGACACTTTGGTGATGATGGACTAATGGCCTTTGGCACGAGTCTTGGGTTTCCTAAATTTCTCAAAAATATTTAGGTGGCAACTCTGAAATCTGGCAAAGTAGTTCATTTTTGGCATTTGATTCAAACATCGATTTTCCAAAAAGAATTGCCAGATTTGGACTCTTTTTGTGTTTTCACTGTTTCACATTGCACTTGTGAAATCAGATTCAGAACCACAGGTAGAGTTCGAATTGTAGGGCTATTTGTCTTCCGAAGGGGGCACGAAAAATCAAGCTACAAGGGGACACCATTTACCTTGTGTTTTGGCAATGGAGCTATCATCCCCTCGAGATTGGCCTACCGACCCTTCGATCGAGGGCTTTTGAAATAGGTTGAAATGATATGATATTAGTGTCATGACCAGAACCAGCCTCTGTAGGTTAAGGCCATAACCGACCAGTACTCATAAGATTACCTACGACCTCTGACAAAACCAAACACAAATTATAATAATAAAGGGGCCAAAAGGAAGCAATCCTAAAATTTTTGTCCATTGAGTTGTGCTTACATAGCATGCCAAAACAATTTCCACATATGTCATAATAACTCACACCATAACCAAAATAAACATCTTGTTCATCTAGGATCATACAAACATATGGCCAGCCGAACAAAAGGTCTATATACAAAGGTAATCCAATGAATTCACCAAAATAGCAAAAATGGGGTAAATCAAAAGAACAAAACAAAGTCTCGTGCTTGAGACGTTCAGTCTGACTCCACAGAAACTTGGACTCCTCTCATATTCTTCATTGAGGCTGGGGTTAGACATTTATTTGCTCACCCACATACACATAAATAAGAGTGAGCGAAAGCCCAATGAATAATACCAAAGTAAAGAGGTTATGCGAATAAAATTCTCTAATAAGTGATATCCTTGTCAATCACATCAAACGGCCTTGGGCCCATGCATATTTCTATCAAATGTATCACATCAAACGACCTTAGGCCCATGCATATTTCTATCAAATATATCAAATGGCCTCAGGCCCAATTCATTCTTGTCAAACGGCCTTAGGTCCAATTCATTCTTATCAGACGGCCTCGGCCCAATCATATCAAATGGCCTCAGGCCCAATTCATTCTTGTCAAATGGCCTCGGGCCCAATTCACTCTTATCAAACGGCCTCTGGCCCAATTATCGTATCAAACGGCGCCCAATCATATCAAATGGCCGCAGGCCCAATTCATTCACATTTGCATTTCATATTTGTGGTAATAATCATATTCATATTCAGACGGCCTTCGGTCCAATGCATTTTCTTCGTAAAGCCTTATACAAACATTGGGCATAACGAATACTCATTCACAAATCAACAAATCCATGAAACTTATACAAAGGTAGCATTTGGAAAGTAGCATATTTGAAAGTATCTTTGCTAAGATATTACTCACAGTTTGTGCGAAGTTTGACACTCTAGTGCAAAGTTTGACACTCGAGCCACTGTGTAAGTCTTTGTAAAACTTCTGGTTGCCTTCATTTTCCGCTCGAGTGGCAACTCCTTTGCTTGTGCGAATAGGTCGATTTCTGGGTTTTCCAACATTTTGTTTGAAGTTCAAATCACAATTCCATAGGTCCAATTCATGTATAATACACTCAAATATGCAAGCACACTCCCAAAAACATATGTTTGAAGATAACTTACAACCATAATTCAAAATTCCATGGATTTAACAAATTTCAAACCATAAACTTTATATATCACAATTCATGTTTGTATCTATCATGAACAAGCTTCAAGGCTTGAATTTAAGCTTCAATGCATAGAAATTCTTGCATGCATGTGTCAAACAACCCTCAATACAGCATGATCAATATTCTTTACATTCAAACATGCAAAATTATGGTCAATCCTTTCATGCATGCATCCAATGATCTCAAATTTACCAAGCTTAGCTTAATTCATGTATTTAACTTCATATATACTTTGAATTCATTTAGTTATGAACTTAAACTTATGAATTTGAGTTCAAGTAATCACCTAGAAGCTTTAACCCTTCCAATTATGGCTAATTCTAGAGCCTAGCTTCCAAATTCCCCAGCTTTTAGTTTAAACCTCCAATTTTGTGCTCCCTTTCTCTCTCTACACTTCTCTATCTCTCTCTCTCTCTCTCTCTCTCTAGAGTGTATTTCCAGCCAAGTTATGGAAATGAGCTCCAAAGAAAGTGAGTAAGAGTGTAATTAAGCTCTTATATATGCTTGCCCAATCAAACTTGATTAGGGCTAATTAATTGTGCCTAATTTAATCAGTTTAATCTAATTATTTTGATCCGAATCAATTTTTAATTAGATATCACTGTAGGCTCTAAAAATCACGATTAACACAATGGCACAACCAATTTCAATTTTTGTAGCCTCTACGGTCTTCAATTTTCAAATTATAGCAGTAAGTTAGACAGATTTTCCTATGGTAAACAGATATAGTTTCAAAAACATAAGTAATTAAATAATTAACACCCAAAATCACATCAAGCACATAATCACAATCATAAGTAAGGGTAATTAACATAACACATAACAGAATTATCACAATTTTCCCTCCTCTAGGAAGTTTGGTCCTTTAAACTTATTTTACCTCTGTCCGTAAACAAATGTGGATAGCGTAGCCGCATCTCATCCTCCTTTTCTTATGTAGTGTCCTTCCCATAGTGTTCTTTCCATTCTACTTTCACCATTGAAACGGACTTGTTCCTCAACTGTCTCACTTGCTGGTCAATGATTTGTTCTGGCCAATCTTTGTATTTCATATTTTCAGCAAGTGCTATCCGGTGGTAATCAATCACATGAAATGGATCTCGGAGATAACCCCTTAACATCGATACGCGGAAAACATTATGCATTTTTTCAAATCTCGGTAGCAAAGTAACCCTATAAGCAACTGGGCCAAGTCTTTCTAGAATTTGAAACGGCCCAATGTAGCGAGGTGACAATTTACCTTTCTTACCAAATCTCAATTGGCTCTTCATTGGAATCACACGAATAAATACATGCTCACCAACTTCATACTCAAGAGGCCTTCTCCGAACATCCGCATAGTTCTTTTGCCAGCTCTATGCTGTCTTGAGCCTTTGTTGGATGATTTTAATCTTCTCAGAAATGTCTTGCACAATTTCGGGCCCAAGTAAAGCTCTATCTTAGACTTCTGTCCAACAAATGGGCGATCTACACTTTCTGCCATACAAATCTTCGTATGGTGCCATACCGATGCTGGAGTGAAAACTGTTATTGTATGCAAATTTAGCTAGTGGCAAATAATCCTCGCAGCTCCTTTGAAAATCTACAACACACATTTTGAGCATGTCTTCCAAAGTCTGTATGCTCCGTTCTGATTGCCCGTCTGTTTGTGGGTGAAACGTGGTACTGAATCTCAGTCCTGTTCCCATTGCTCTTTGTAGACTTTTCCACAATCTAGATAAAATTTCAGATCTCTATCTGATAAAATAGATATTGGAACTCCGTGTAAACGAACAATCTTATCAACATATATAGTGGCTAATCTATAAGCATCAAATGGAGTTCTTACAGCTAGACAATGTGCAGATTTGGTAAGTTTATCAACTATAACCCAAATAGAATCCATGCCTCGAGGAGTTCGCGGTAGGCCAACAACAAAGTCCATGGTCACATACTCCCACTTTCATTTTGGAATAGGGAGAGGTTGAAGTAGATCGCCTGGTTTCTGATGTTTAGGTTTAACTTGACATTGAAGGCATTTGGACACATACTCTGCGATCTCCTTCTTCATTTTGGGTCACTAATAGCTTTGTTTTAAGTCCCTATACATTTTGTTATTACCCGGATGCATAGCAAACATTGACTTGTGAGCTTCATCTAGGATTTTTTTCTTTAGTTCAAGAAAGCTTGGGACACATAATCGGTTTTGGAATCTCAACACTTCGTTATCAATGCTGAATTCTGGTTTCGAATTTACTTCAAACTCATCAATTATTTTCTTGAGGAACTCATCCTATTTTTGCATTTGCTTAACTTCATTAACTATTGCTGGCTTAACTGAAATGGCGGCTATCAACCCAGCTTATTTGTGTAACACAACTTCAATCTCAATTTTCTCAAAATCTTGCATGATTTCCTTTTGTTCAGTAAGTAAACAAGCTAAACCCCCCGTCAATTTTTTGCTCAAGGCATCAACAACTGTATTGGCTTTCTCGGGGTGATACTGAATCTGAAGATCATAATCTTTTATTAGTTCAAGCCATCTTCCCTGCAACATATTCAACTATTTCTGAGTAAAGAAGTACTTCAAACTTTTGGGATCCGAGTAGACTTCGCATTTTGCCTCATACAAGTAATGTTACAACCGCGGCCAATTCCAAGTTATGTGTTGGGTAGTTCTTCTCATGTGGTCTTAATTGTCGGGAGGTATAAGCAATTACCCATCCTTCTTGCATTAATACACAACCCAGACCTTTATAAGATGCATCACTATAAATCACAAAGTTTTTTGTACCTGTAGGCAATGTTAACACTGGTGCAGTAGTCAATCTTGTTTTCAGTTCTTGGAAGGCAGATTCTCTTTCATTATTTCAGTCAAATGGTTGCCCTTTGCGTGTTAGTTGGGTGAAAGGTATAACTATTTTTGAAAAATCCTTCACAAACCTTCTGCAGTACCCAACTAAGCCCATGAAACTGGGAACTTCTGTTACATTTGTTAGTGTAGGCCAATTTACAATTGCCTCTATCTTCTGTGTACCGAAATCCCATCTCTGTTGATGACATGCCCTAGGAAAACAACTTCGTCCAACCAAAACTCACATTTCTTTAATTTAGCAAATAATTTATTTTCTCTAAGTGTTTGCAAGACAGTTCTCAGATATTGTTCATGTTCAACTCTACTCTTTGAATATAGCAGAATATCATCAATAAAAACCACAACAAATTCATCAGGTAAGGCTTAAAAATTCGAGTCATAAGATCCATAAATGTTGCAAGGGCATTAGTCACTCCAAATGGCATAATAAGAAATTTGTAGTGACCATACCTCGTTCCGAACGTGATTTTGCCAACAGCTTCTGCCTTTACCTTCAACTGGTGGTACCCAGATCTCAAATCAATTTTAGAAAATACTTGTGAGCCCTGCAACTGATCAAACAAGTCATCAATACGGAGCAAAGGGTATTCATTCTTTATCGTTACCTTGTTCAGTTCCCGGTAGTCAATACACAAGTGCAAAGTTCCATCTTTCTTTTTCAAAAATAACACTGGTGCACCCCATGGTGAAGTACTTGGCCGGATAAACCCTTTGTCAAGTAGGTCTTGCAGTTGTTCTTTCATTTCAGCAATAGACATTCTGTAGGGTTTTTTGAATAGGTTGAGTGCTTGGTATAACATCAATAGTAAACTCTATCTCCCTGTCAACCAATTCTCTTGGTAATTCATCTGGGAACACATCCGGAAACTCTCTAACAAATGGGATACTATTCAATTCAACATTCATAGCTTATTCAGACAATACACTACACAAGTAACCCTGGCACCATTTCCTAATAAATTTACATGCTTTCATTGTAAATATCAAATAAGGTGGAGGCACTACCCCATTACCCATAAACACAATTTCTTCCTGCCTTGGAGGTCTAAATACAACTTGTTTCGTTACACAATCGATGATGGCACAAATATTTAGATAATCAGTCCATACCCAGAATTATATCAAAATGTCTAAAGTGCAAGGGTAATAGATCTACATACAAAGTAGCATTCCCAATACGTATGTCACAAAATCGACATATAGATGTACACAACACAGATTCCTCGGATGAAGCAGATACACATAACAAATATGGCATTGATTTTAGAGGTCTACTCAATCTAGATACAAATGCAGAAGTTACAAAGGAGTGTGTTAATCCGGAGTCAATTAACACAAAAGCATCCAGATTACACATAGAGATAGTACCTAAGACGATGGCTTCTACGTGCCGTGTATCGTCCAGAACGAGCACAAAGACTCTCCCTTACCTCACAGTGTCTCTGGTAGTAATAGGTCCCATAGTGTTTCCCGATTTTAGGATCGATGTTGTTAAGCTAACAGCTAACTTCCCACTGTTTTGACTACAATCCTTGGCCATATGCCTTATTTGACCACAATTGAAGTAGGCCCCTAAAACACGATAGCAAACCCCACGATGTCTTTTACCACATTAGTTGCACATTGGAGACTTATCTCTGGAAGAAGTTGACGTGCTTGAGGAGCCCGTATTCTATTTTTTTGAAACTCTTTCCTTTGAAAAGAAGCCATGCCTTTTATTTTTCCAATCAGTTAATGATTTACTTTGCCTGGCTATGTTAGCTTCTAATATCATGGCCCGATCTAGTACATAAATATAGGTTTCTAGCTTTAACAGCCTTCAATGGATCCAATCCTCCATGAAATTGTGGCGGTTTCATTTTCTTAAACTCTTTGGTGAGAGCTATGGTTCGATCATCATTTCGCAAGTTGTGTATAGGCTGTACCGAAGGTAGAGGCGGAGGGTGTGGCTATAGCCACTATTGCTACCACTGTTGTTGTTGCCTCAATGTTTCTATCATGTCCTGTATTAATCTTTCCATCCTATCCATTCTGGCAGTAAAGGACTCCTCTAATTCATCAGCTCTTGTTCTCAATTCATTTTTGTCAAACGGTGCTATATAGAGATAGTACCTGAGACGACGGCTTCTACGTTCCGTGTATTGTCCAGAACGAGCACAAAGACTCTCCCTTCTCTCATGGTGTCTCTTGTTCTCAATTCACTTCTCGAACGGCCTCAGGCCCAATTCATTCTTGTCAAACGGCCTCGGACCCAATTCATTCTTATCAAACGGCCTTGGGCCCAATTCATTCTTACCAAACGTCCTCTGCCCCAATTATCATATCAGATGACTTTGGGCCCAATCATATCAAACGGCCTCAGGCCCAATTTATTCATATTCATATTTATGTGCATTTCATATTCGTGGTCATAATCATATTCATATTCAGACGGCCTTCGGCCCGATGCATTTTCTTCGTAAAGCCTTATACAAACATTGGGCATAATGAATACTCATTCACAAATCAACAAATCCATGAAACTTATACAAAAGTAGCATTTGGAAAGTAGCATAGTTGAAAGTATCTTTTCTAAGATATTACTCACAGTATTCCATCAATGGATTTGCTCTCGTGCTTGACCCTACACATTTCATAGCACATTGGGTCATAAACAATTCATTTTGTTCTTAACTTATTATTTCTCTTAGGCTTCTTATCCCTTTTGTTCATTTACAATGTTCAATGCATGCCTAAGAGTGCTTAGAAATGAAAGAGAACGGAAAACGGAACGTAAAACAACAATTCAAAATTTCTGAAACAGGGCCTTCTGCTCGAGCGCAGCTTTGATCGCTCGAGTGGCCCGTAAAACTCTTTAAAAGTACTGGTTGCATGCATTTTATGCTAGAGCAATACTTCTGATGTTGGAGCAAGGAGCCTTGGAAAAAAAGCTTTGCTCTAGCGCAAAGTTTGACACTTGAGCCACCGTATAAGTCTCTATAAAACTTTTGGTTGCCTTCATTTTCCGCTCAAGTGGCAACTCCTTTGCTCAAGTGGCAACTCCTTTGCTCGAGTGAAGAGGTTGATTTCTAGGTTTTCCAAAATTTTGTTTGAAGTTCAAATCACAATTCCATAGGTCCAGTTCATATATAATACACTCAAATATGCAAGCACACTCCCAAAAACATATGTTTGAAGATAACTTACAACCATAGTTCAAAATTCCATGGATTTAACAAAATTCAAACCATAAACTTTATATATACACAATTCATGTTTGTATCTAGCATGAACAAGCTTCAAGGCAAAATTAAGCTTTAATGCATGGAAATTCTTGTATGTATGTGTGAAACAAACCTCAATACAACATGATCAACATGCTTTACATTCAAACATGCAAAATTATGGTCAATCCTTACATGCATGCATCCAATGATCTCAAATTTACCAAGCTTAGCTTAATTCATGTATTTAACTTCATATATACTTTGAATTCGTTTAGTTATGAACTTAAACTCATGAATTTGAGCTCAATTACTCACCTAGAAGCTTCAAGCCTTCCAATTATGGCTAATTCTAGAGCCTGGCTTCCAAATTCCCAAGCTTTTAGTTCAAACCTCCAATTCTGTGCTCCCTCTCTCTCTATAATTGTCTCTCTCTCTAGAGTGTATTTCCAGCCAATTTCTATAGCCTCTACGGTCTTCAATTTTTAAATTATAACAGCAAGTTGGATAGATTTTCCTATGGTGAACAGATATAGTTTTAAAAACATAAGTAATCACATAATTAACACCTAAAATCACATTAAACACATAATCACAATCATAAGCAAGGGTAATTGAAATAACACAGAACAAGGTTATCACATTTACCCTTGGATATGGATACACTTGAAGATCGTCAAGATTGGGCCGTTGTGACCATAGCACGTTATCAACAGTGACTTGCCAAGTCGTATAATCAACGAGTGCATCTACGCCGATATACCCTTGGAGAATTGGTCCTCAAAAAAGTACAACCTGTTCCTGAGAATCTTGCAGATAGTAAACTCGGCCCAAATTGGGACGGCCCCTACTTGATAGATTCCATCGTCGGGGCAGGAGTATATCGACTTTTAGACATGAACGACAAAAAGTTACCCCGGCCTTGGAATTCTACTCATCTTCGGAAATTTTATCACTAGTTTTTCATAGTTAATATCTTTAGCTCTCATAGTAATGTTGGTTAGCTTTTGTGAAAATTGCTACCTTGTCTATGTACAACCCATTGTACAAGACGTTATTTTACTTATTTAATCATGACTGCCTTTTATTCAACCTCTGAATTCTCAAAGGAGCTCTTTGTATTTGGCATTTTTGCCACATGTTATATTATCTTTTGGAAATATATTATGATGTTATATTGATAAAAGATGTAGGAAATTGATCACAATAGAGGATTGTGTGGTGGAATTAAAAAATGGAACTATATTAATGCATTGTTATACTTTGCATTACCATTCCATTTAGTCATTGTTACAAATGATTTTTTTCTTTTTGAATCTTGTATTGGAAAGTTATTGCTTTGGGAAAGAAATTATTTTGTGAAACAAGATCATTTTGAATTGTTTTGGGATAAATACGTTGGTAAGTCCAGATAGGGGGTGTAGTTTGTATTGATTAAGTTGGCCTGAGTGTCCATAGTGAAAGACCAAAAATATGTGCGGAGGAGGTATCACATGCCTTTTGGTTAGAAACCGGTAAAGTGGTGATTGGTAGTTAAGGATGGCTATTTGAACCCAACCCGATGGGGACCTAACCTCCCGACCCCAATTAGTATGGTTTTTCCTCGAAAAATACCCTTGACGGGCCGGGGATGGTATTCAAAAAAGAATCCCCGATAAGTTTTGGGCGGGGGACAGTGATAAGTTTTGCCACCTCGGTCTCATCCCCATCCTGTTTCCACCCTGCCTCTCTCTCCTCTCACTCTCTCTCTCTCACTTACCTACCCACTATATATACTCATCTCTCTCTCTCTCTCTCTCACACACACTTACCTACCCACTATATATACTCACCTCTCTCTCTCTCTCTCTCTCTCTCTCTCTCATCTTAGATCTAATAATCCCAACCCATCTCCTCTCTCTCATCTCAGATCTCTCTCTTTCTCTCTCTCTCTCTCTCTCTCTCACACACACACACACACACACACACACACATCTCCAATCTAATCCCTTCCTTCGCCTCTCTCTATCTCTCGTCTCTTCATCACCATGGCCGCACTTTGCCTCTTGATACCGGCGGCGCAACCAAAGTCTCCATCTTCTCTCTCAAGCTTGTTATACCAGAGCTTTGACCGCTTCGCCGCTTGTCGCACTAAAGCTCCTCAACTCCACCATCGATCAAGATCTCTATTCTCTTTCCCTCTCTGTGTGTGTGTATGATGATGATGATAACGACTTCTTAGATCTGCAGATATGTGTGTTTGTGTGATGTGTGTGTGTGCGTGTATATATCTCTCTGTTGCATCACTTTATGTGTATGTGTGTGTGAGATGATGATGATGATAACAAATCAGCTCTTTAACTCTATCACCATTGGGGATTTTTCGGGGTTAGGAAAACCCGATCCCCGTTAGGGGGCAGGGGCGGGGGAGGTGATGGGTTCCTCGCTGGGGATTGAGGGCGGGGATAAGGAATTCCATACTTTTGGGTCCCCGGCCCGTTGCCATTCCTATTGGTTGTGCTTGATATGCATACTTGCAGACACAAACCTAAGGATTACCCGTGTCGCATTTACCATCCTTTGAACTACATTGACATTCTTGAATTGTTGTGTTTTCAAAATGCATTGAGCATAAGGTTTTCAAAAGACAGAGTTATATGTTTGAGCATGACATGGCATATGCATTCATCTCAGGAGACTGTATAAAATATATGTATATATACTTTGTTAAGATCTTTCTATTGGGCTTTGTGCTCACCCTTTGGGATTTTGTGCAAGAAAGGATGTGGTGATTCTGCCGAGTTAAAGGCAAGGGATGTATTTTGAGAGCACAAGGCTCTTTCCTTTTGTTCTAATTATTTTTGACAAGCTAATGGCTTTACATGTATGGGTTTGAGAAACCATTTTTTTTTTTTTTTTTATGTAGCCGGGCTTAAGCCATGGACTTTGTAGCCTTGAGGGCATTGAATTGTACTTGACTTATTGTGCCACATGCTATAGATTCATATTCTAGGGATGTTGAATATATAATCTCATGTGGAGTATTTTTTTTAGTTATAAATCTCTAGAGTTTAATGAATACACATGTTAGAGATTGATGATGATGTCAATGTTGAGGCTTTATATTCCTTATATATTAAGCATTGGAAGCTATTAAATTAGAACACAAGCTTATGTTGTAGGAAGGTAATGAATTTATTGTGTTAACTTCTTTAGGTTGGTATCAAAATTAATGGGTTTGAATACTTGGGGCTCGCAACGGATTCATTTTGCTAAATTAGGAGATGTTATATGTTTTAGGTATTATGTGATAACATGTTTATATGACTAGAATTGTTGTGATGTGATGTGTGAGATAAGTTGCGAGCACATATGAGATTACATGCTAAATTGTTTATTCTTATCCTTAATTAGGATGTTAGGAGGAGGTTAGTCACGTGATCGTAGAGGCGGGAGATGTGGTAGGCCTCGCTAAGGTATATATGAAGTACTAGTCCATGAGGTTCCGGTACAAGAAGAGGGGCTCGGCCAAGCAAATACGGCTGAGCAATTAGGCAAAGCTAACGTGGCCGAGCAAGTGGACCAAGCGGGAATCCCAGAGCAAGCAGGTCATGCCGTAATGGGTTTCCTAGCCCGATAAATAGCAGGGGCTTTGAGAGAGTCGATGAATATCTTAAGGGCGAAGAACCAAGCTTGAGAGAATACCGTGGAGACAAGGGCGAGTTTTCTTACTATAGAGTTTTTGCCGGCCAAGCCGAATGAGTTTCACAATGGCCTCGAGCCCAAGAAGGCGGACGAGTGGCTCGAGCAAAAGGTGAAGACATTTGAGATGCTTCACATCGATGATAGTGAACTTAGGGTGACTTTGGCGAGTTACTACCTCAAAGGGGATGCGGGCCAATGGTGGAAAAACGCCAAATGCAAAGTGGTGCTGACATGGGAAGCTTTTTTCATTGCTTTCCAAGACAAATACCTACCTCTCATAGCTAGGGAAAGACTGGTAGGAATTTCAAAAACTCAAGCAAATAAACCTGTCTGTGGTCGAGTTTGAAGCGGCCTTCACTAGTTTGTCCCAGTTTGCATCGAAGTTAGTGGCAACAGAGAAATGTCATTGCATGAAATTCAAGAAGAGATTGAGAACAAAAATCTTGTTGAAGGTTACTGGAAATATGATTAGGAACTATGATCGCCTTGTGGAGACGGCAACACATGTAGAGATTATAGTGCAGATCGAGAATGAGAGACTTCAGGGTTCGAGGTCTAGGGGTCAAGAGTTGTAGGGGGACTTCAGACTTAGTAAGAAGTATAGGGGCACTTCTTCATCCCAGCCTATACACACCTCATTTTGACCACCCTTAAGACTTGGGCGCTTTGTTCCAAGTACTCGATGATGAAACGTTACACTAAGCAATCGTTCAAATCTTCAACAAGAAGAATTCTCTTTTGAGCTTCAAAAACCCTTCAAGCCTAAACCTTACACCCTTTTTGATTAAAACCACTTTTCATTTAGTCTGATCATCCAAACAGCTGTAGGCCAACCGATTGCCGGAAGGCCAAAGTTGATTAGCCGGTCATCCCCTTAATGGCCAGCCGGCCATGTTTAGCGGCAACATATATTTTACAGCTACTAGCTGTCCCTACGCCCATGCTTTGCATCAACTATCCCTATATAGCTGTTTTTGAAATGAGAAGGAGAAATTCTATAAATAGAAGGCCTGCCCTTTGGTTTTGGGGTTGAAAAAATTCATTCAAGAGCTTAGTGAAATCCAAGCCATCTTCTCTACCCTCTCAATTATATATACAAGATAGATACACTATTGGAGCTTAAACTTGAAGCTTCCTACTGAGATTTTGAGCCTACTTTCAGAGACTTGAGAGTGCTTTGAATCAAGTTTGCATAGCAAAGAACATCCTCTCTTCAAGAGGTATAAGCTTTGGCCATCTTCTTATTTGTTTATACCACTCTTTTCCATTCTTTTTACTTTGATTATACACTATTTTGGGCTGTTTTCAAATGCTGAAAATATGTGATTTCAAGTTCCAAAGGTGGAGGAGTTAGCCACCCTTCTTTGGCTTGCTTACTAGGCTTGTTTCCTCCTATTTTTGTTCAAATTTTCTGCCATTTTATAAATGATTTTCAGCACTGTTTTGTGCTATTTAGGGGTTTTTTAGTGTGTTTATTTAGTTTATGCTTTGAATACTATGCTTATGTTGTTGCAAGTCCTTATGGATTTGGTTGTTTAGGCCATAGCCACCAATTCATTTGAGTTTATAGCTTTCTTTACATAGTTCTCATGTAAATACTCACATTTTTGTAATAATCACCTTTGCAACCTCCCTTCATTCTTTGTTTCTTTTGAGTAAAGAGTTGAATCAAATGAAAGAGATCATTCATGCTTACGCTAGACGTGATCTCTCATTTGATACTTCTCTTTATCGCCGATGTATTACTTCTGAGGGACTAACTTTCTAGTTAGACCCTTGGAAATCACAAAAGAAAGTGTCATTATAGCTTATTATCAAGTTTGGATTTAGAGTCATTATCGCTCATTTTGGGTTTGATTTAGAATTTATTATCACTTGTAAATGAGTTCGATTTTTTTACCTAACGTTTGATTCTTTTTATTAGCCCATAGAAAAGGGCTTGACAAGCTCATTTCTTGGGTCAAGTCGTGCTTGCTATTTTATCACTTTTGGACTTAGTGGATGTAATCTACACTTTTGGACAAAACTGAAGAAAATATAAGAAATGAAAAAGTAATGTAAAAAAAAAAAGGCTAATAAAAAGAGGTAAAAAAATGTAATAAAATTGGGTTAAGTTCAATCGAATGTTATATTAAACCTATTGCGTCTTGAATCATTGCATACTCTTTAGTGATGTTTAATGGCTCATGAAACAATGCCAATCCCTTCCCTTGAGGCAACTCCATGATAGGGAGGAGGTGTTATTTGTCTTTCATTTCATTTTATTGAGCTTTTGTCCTATCGGTTCTAAGATCATCATGCAACAAATTTGCGACAATTGATGATTTGTGAATCGAATCTACTCCTTCCATAATCATCTTCATGATAGATAAGGGAAGAGAGGACAAACAACTCCTAGAAACACTCAGTTTTTGCACTGTTTCAACTTTGTGGCAACAGGGTATTTCTCAAAAGTAATGGTCAGCCGGCCACCATTTCGAACGGCTAACCACTTTTCAAGGCTGGCCAACCACCCATTTTTGTATAGGCGATGGCATTTTTGTGGCAGAACAAAGCAGAATCTGAGGCCAAAATAGAATAATTTTTTGACTGCAAATAGAGCAGATTCTAGCAGCAAACAGAGAGGTTTCTAGGAGGACGTTCTCGGTTGTGCGCTTGTGGCTCCTTGCCTTCCATTCAAGTCCTTTAAATTAGTGTTTTAATATCAGTATGTGTATGTAGACACCCCATTTTTGACCGACCTTAAGACTTAGACGTCATCGATTGAGCACTCGGTGATGGTGCATGTTGTGCTCGTTTTGAGGTTTCGGAGTTCCGGCTGAGAGCCTTACCCCCGGACTTCGGGACTCTTCTGTGCTTTGCCTCGGTTTGCAAACTAGGTTCTGTTTTCTCTTCCCGAAGGGAGGGAGAGGTCTCGTAGACCATCTCTCAGTGGCTGTAGGCTATGTTTGGAGACCAATTTCTGATTTTCGGAGCCGTCGGCCGTGTGACTTGGTTTGGGACCGCTTAACTACCTCCGTTTGCTCCGGTTTTTGGTACACACCTTGTTTCCTCTGTCTAGAGGGACACTATGGCCCGGGAGACCACCTTTGTGGTCGCACGCCACCTTTGATGCTTAACAGTCAGTTTTTGGGGCCCCCGGCTGCGCGTTTTGGCCCCCGAACCTTCGTTTTGCATCGGTGTGGGTTCATTTTTGGTATGGACCCTAGTTTCATTGTTTGGGAGGTGGTACAAGGGTGGGAGACCACCTTTTATTCTTGGAGACCAATTTTCTCCCCGCTTGTCTATTTTCTGGTTTTCTTGTCGGGAAGCTGGTTTTCTTGGTTTTTGGGCCACAATTTTTGGTCTCCCATACCACCACTAAGCTGCATTCACCTAGGAGGCCACCAATATGGGCTAGCCGACCACCTTTCAAGCTTGACCCTTTTGAACTTGGTCGGCCGACCACCTAAACTGGTCGGCCAGCCTTCTGCTTTTTTGTCTCCTTGAATGCTATCCAACTGTGCCAGTTGGGAGGCATTTGCACCATCCTCCATACACGTGTATGGAGGATGTTCATTCTTGGTTTTAAGCTTCAAAGAGAAGCTTTGGCCTCTCTTCTCTATAAAGGAAGGGCCTCCCTTCCTTTGCAAGGGTTCAAGAATGGCTGGAGCACACACACACATATCTCCCTCTTGTCTCTATATTTTGCCCTAAAAAAGAGCCAAGTTCTTGCCCCTTTACACACTACCTCTTAGCCCAACATCTCCAACACCAACCTAAGGTCCTTGGAGCTTTTTTTTATAGCTTGAGGAGCTGGTTTCTTGGTCCAGAGCTTGCTGTCTTTCTTGGCTACAAGGGTAACACTCACATTCCCTCTTTTGGTCTTTATTTTGCTCCTTACTTTAGCCATACTTGAAAGCATTTTCGAGCCTCGGTGTAAACTGAAAAAAGTCTTTTTTTGAGCTTCTAAACATGTTTGTTCAAGGTCATTTTTCTGTTGGGGGTCATCTACCCCCTTGCATGCTTGTTTTCATCTTGTTTGAGCCATGCATTGAGCCCTTTGTATTGTGCTTTGTCTGGCCTTTTAGCCACTGAAATCTAGTGGATTTTCAGTAGCTAGCATGCTATTTTGAGCCCAAAAATCAGAGAGGGGTGACCCTCTCACCCCTTGTTTTGTTTACCAGCATTGTTGGCCTTACAAAGGAGCCCATATTTGCACCTTTCTTGAGCATGTTTCAGGCCATTAGTTGTGAGTTTTATGACCTACATGAACTCTATCCAGAGTTTTTTTTGCCATGTTGAATGTCTATTATGCATGTGTAGAGTAATCCTCTTCAAGGCCTTTCAAAGGAGCCTTTATTTGCATGCTTTCTAGCCTCATTTCAGGCCCTTTTTAGTGAGTTTTAGGGCCCTCATAACCTCTTTCCAGAGGTGGTTTTTCTATTTTGTATGTCCATTATATATGTGTAGAATAACCCTCTTATTGGCCTTTCAAAGGGACATATCATTCTTGCATGCATTGACTGAGTTTCAGTGGGTTTTTGCTCATATTTTGGCATGGCATACTTCTATTTTTTGTTGGTTTGGTGGCCTCTCATGTGCTTCATATAGTTGTAGTGCAAATCATGGTTCACTAGCTTGTTTTGCATGTTGTTTTGGCCGCCTTTCCTAGCATATTTTGGCCATGCCTTAAACTGATTTTGTGCATGTTTTGGACTACCTTAGCTCTATTTTTGGGTCTCATGGTCGAATGATGTTTGTTTTGCATGCCTGTAGTTCAATATCCATGTTTAACTTGGAGTTTTGAGGTCCATCGCATGCATATACTGAGGTGTTTTCATGCTTTGGGGTCATTATACATCATATTTCAGAGCTTATATGAATGCCATATTCCCATGATTTCTACTCTTTAAACGTATTAGAGAGTCGGGTTTGTATGCCTCATTTACCAACCATTGCATAGGTTTCATTTGAATGCATTTCTAGCCATCATTTTAGACCAATTTTCCACTATCTTGGACTACCCAGGGTCTGTTTGGGGTTGGTTTTTCCATTTGTGCATTGCTTTGTGTACCTCTAGTGTAACGCACTTCACTAGTTTCGGTATTCAGGCCATTTAGCACGCATCGTGTGAAGTGTTTGCATGATTCGGGACCATTGTGCATCATATTTCAGAGCTGGATCATGTGCCATTCTATGCCATATTTCATCCTTTGCCATGATTTGTTAGAGTCGCATGTTGTGCCTTAGGATCGGTCCTTTGCATCCGTGCATGTTTGCATGTATTTCGGTTGTCTCATTTTCATCATATGGCCACTGATTTGAGTGTGGCTGAGGTCCACTCATATTGGTTTAAGTCCACCTTGCATTGTGTATGCCATTTGGTTCATGTTGTTGCTTGTTTGACCATCGCATTGTGTATGCTTTGATTATGCCTTTGTGTATGTCCATCTTCGTATGTGTGCATTGTGTTTGCCATATAGCTCATGTGCATTGTGTATGCCATTTTAGTCTATAGCATTGCGTATGCTAGGTTGCATGTGTGCATATCATCCCTCGCATGCCAGCATGATTAGGTTGCATTGCATTTAGGGTTGTACGTTAGTCGCATTGTGTATGCCATCTCATTGCATTGTGTTTGGAGTAGGGTTAGTCCAAACATGGGAAACGTGGGGCGTTTCATACTCAAAGTGACGAAACGTGTCTCAATTTCCGATCGCTGACACTCCGGATTACCCATGATGGAGTTTAGGCCTTGTTGTGTTTATATGTGCATTCATTTCACATTGAGTCGTGCAATTCGACTTCTCGGCCATCATGCATTGAGATGCGTGATTGGTGGCACGAGGATCGAGGACTACACTCCCTTGAGCTTGTGCAAGGACGGGGAGAGTGGTCATGCACACATTTGTTGAAAATACATTGCCTTTTCTTTTTCTTGCTTTTGTTGTAGAAAAACCAGAAACCAGAAGTGGAAACTGGTCGGCCGACCAGATTTTCTGGCAGGCCGACCACCCTCTTTGGTCTCCACCACAAAGGGTGGTCGGCAGGTGGTCTCCCATGCTGATAACTGGTCGGTGGCCTTCCCAAGGTGGAATTTCAACCTTCTGGAGCTTTGTGCAAGTTTTTGAGATCAATTGCAAACAAAGGCGAGGTGAGGCGCCGCGATAGAATTTCCCGACAAGGCGACCCGAGTATGCATGCATCTTTCGTCATTCGGAACAAGAACTGAGGCAGTCCATTTTATAGCTTGCATGCTAGTTTATTCGTTTTCCTAGTTAATTTGTTAATTAATTAGGATTTTGTAATATTTAATTAGTTAGAGTAGTTAATTATTTATTCGGACTGTATTATTTATTCGGACCCTCCGAGCGAGGGCACAATTGTAATAAGCGTGCATGTGTGTGATGTATGTCCTCCAACCCCACGTCTTTCTCCCTTTTATTTACCAACTTATGATGGTTAGATTAGGGCATGTTTCAATTAGCATTCTTATGCTTGCATGTTTGCATCATTCATCTGTATTGCATGCACTGGGCTCGGCGCATCATACTAACTGCATTGTATTCCAATTCCAAGTTGAACATGTGTTAGCTGTAGCATCTCATATGCCATTCTTAGGATAGTCGAGCCTATTTCTAGTTGCATTTTGCATGTGTTGCATTAGCCATCTTAACATGAACTAGGATCATGCATTGATTACTAACTAGTTTCTGTTTTGGCTTGGAGTATTCGGTAAGTGTTTATGCTTTAGCATCCTTGCATGCATGTGAGTGACTGCCATGATAGCATGCTTACAATGAGGCTATGTGCTTATGTGATGTACCTGCCTGAATGCCTGTGGGTGAAGGTTTGATTATCTGAATTGGAATAATGCATTGACTGTGAGTTTTAAGCCCACTTGAGAGTGGCAAACCATCACGTTTTCTAAAAGCCCACCTGAGGGTGGCAAATCCATGTCTTAGCCTACTTGCGGGTAGCACCATCAAACCATTTTCAAAATAAACAAACATGAGATGTGTTGTTCCAATTCAGGCGATCCAGTCTATACTTGTATGCTGTGTACATCACGTAGTAAATCTAGGCTAATAACCGGAATAAGAATGCATAATGTTTTCAAAACTCGATATCATGGCTAGTAGAGGCCGATCTTTAATCGGGCGAGCGGGGGTGCTCACGAAGTGACCTTCCCCAATCGTACCCAAGTTCCCTAGCCGAGGTAACTTTGGTGATGACGGACACGTGGCCTTCGGCACGAGTCAGGGTTTCCTAAATTCTCCCAAAATAAAATATTTAGGTGGCGACTCTGTATCTGGAAAAGCAGTCCATGTTTGGCACTTCTTTCTAAAAATTTGTTTTCCAAAACGATTTGCCAGATTTGGACTCTTTGATGATTCATCGGTCTTGCATTGCACTCTGCGAGATTAGATACAGGACCGTGACTTTTGAGTCCGAACTATGGTGAGCCCAACGAACAAAACAGGATTTCCCTCCCGGGGTGTTCGGGGACGTCTACAGTGTAATTAATTAGTTAGCTTCATTTGAATTTGTAATAGCTAGTTAATTTATGTAATTCATTTGGTGTTGTAATAATTAGTTAATTAGGACATTTATTCGGACCCTCTTGTGCGAGGTCAAATTTGTAACCCTTGTAATATTGTGTATGTCTCCCAACCCCTATTTCTTTCTCCCTTTTATTTACATGGTTACCGTGGTAGCATCATGTTTTTCGTTTCATATCATTACCATGTGTTACATCCATTTTTGCATGCATTGGGTTCGGTTCATCATTCTAACATTGTTGTCATTTCTTACTTACTTGAATACATGCGTCACCGCATGTTTTGAGTTGATCTGTATGACATATTAAATAAATTGAACCTAGCAGTTACATTTTGTATGTGTTGCATTAGTCACTTGCATATTAGAGCATACATTTTTCTAATTATTTCCTTCTCTTTGGTTTGCCTCGGTTGAGTACTAGGTGATCATTTCTTACTTTAGCATATTGCATGTGTGTTTGTGTTGTCATATCAAGCATACTACCATGAGGCTAAGTGCTTATTTGATATACCTCTTTGAATATCGATAGATGAAGGCTATTTCGCTTAAGTTGGGATCATTTTGATTAATGTACATGAGCTTACTTTTTCAACATATTCAAAACTCTCTTCAAATAAGCATGAAATCAAAGCATTCCAAAGTGGGTGAAATAGTCTATATTTATGTGCCTCACATAGGAAGTTAGCATATTAATAATTAGAACAAGAGCATATAATGTACATAAAAATCACATCATGATCAGTATGGGACGATCTTTGATTGGGTGAGGAGGGTGCTCAATTCATGACATTCCCTTCTTATACCTAAGTTCCAGAGCCAAGACACTTTTGTTATGACGGACAAGTGGCCTTTGGCACGAGTCACGGGTTTTTTAAATTTTTCAAAAATATTTAAGTGACGACTCTGAAATCTGGTAATGCAGTCTATTTTTGGCATTTCTTATTGTAAATAGATTTTTCAAAGATTTTCCAGATTTGGACTCTCATTTGCATTTTTTCTGTTGCACATTGCACTTGTGAAGCCAAATTCAGAACTACGGGAGTTCGAACTGTAGGGCTATCATATCCGAGGAGACTAAATCCCTCCGAGGAGTATGAAAAATCAACTACACAGCCCCAATCACAGCAGACTCAATCTATTTTGCCATTGCCAAGTGTTGGCCTGGGGAGGAATGCTCAGGGCAACTTTACTTGTTTTAAGTGTGGCCAACAGGGTCACAAGGCTAGTGCCTACCTACAGAAGAGAGGAGGGCATCAAATGTTATCACCACCACCACCTAACTGATCTCAGAGTCAGTCCTAGAGTAGGGAACAAGGACCTACATACTTTCAGCGTGGTTAGTTGGGGCATTTCAGAAAAGCTTGCTTGTAGTTAGGAAGAGCATCTAGCGCATTAGAGTCGAGGTAGACTCACAACCATTAGTAGGCTCATTCAATCCAAACCTTATGAGCTAATCAGGGAGTTGTCTTGGCTCAGTCAGTACAGCAGACCTATGCTCTGAGAGATGAGCAAGTTGATCAAAGGCCATAGGGGCACGTATATCCTGTTATAGCGCTAGAGTAGTAGCTAGGATCTCTATTGTGAGAGGTATTTTGTTGTGTTCAATTCTTTGACTAATGTGTTAATTGATACGAGTGCGTCGCATTCATTTGTCTTTTCTGCTTTTGCTTCTGCATTGGGGTTAGAGGTGGCTCAGTTAGCGTCTCCACTTAGGGTAGAGTCACCAATTTGGGGTAAGGTTGACTTGGACTGGGGATGTCATGGTTGTGAGATAGAGGTTGTCGAGTGCCGACTTCCTTTTGCATTTGTGTTGTTAGACATGTTGGGTTTTGATGTCATTTTAAGCATGAACTGGTTGTCTTCGTATCATGCTGTTAGTGATTGTTACCGTCAAAGGGTTATGGTGTGCACCTCGAGTGGTGACTATTTTTATTTTCTGGGGGACCGAGCTGATAAAGTCTTATCGCCAATTTATAACCCTCGTGGTAGGAGCAAGCTTAGTTGTCTTCTTGTAACTCTCTTGGATAGTGAAAGTGATGGAGTCCGAGTTGAATTGCTGAGGGTAGTTTGTGAATACCGAAATGTCTTTCCTGAGGATCTTACTAGTTTGCCACCCCACCAGGAGATCAAGCTCTCCATTGACTTAGTGCTTGGCACGGCACCGATTTCCATGGCATTGTATAGATTTACACTCGCAAAATTACATGAGTTGAAGATTCAACTCGAAGAAATTTTAGACAAGGGTTTTATTTGCCCTAATACAACACCATGAGGAGCATCGGCTCTCTTTGCGTAGAAAAAAGATGGGTTGTTGAGATTCTGTATTGATTACCGCAAATTGAATCGAGTTACCGTTAAGAACAAGTGTCCTCTACCCAGAATAAATGACTTATTCGACCAACTTAGAGGGTCTTGTTGCTTTTCTCATGTGTTATGGCCACTATGAATTTCAAGTAATGCCCTTCGGTTTAACCAATGCGCATGCTTTCTTTATGGACTTGATGAATCGAGTATTCTTTGAATTCTTAGATTGTTTTGTGGTCGTCTTTGTGGACGATATCTTGATTTATTAACTCCAAGAAGGAACACGAGAAACACTTGCAGATAGTGCTTGACTTGCTTAGGGTGCACTAATTGTATGCTAAATTTGAGAAATGCGAGTTTTGGCTGACTGAAGTAAAGTTTTTGGGGCATGTTGTGTAGGGAGAAGGAGTAAATGTAGATTCTTCTAAGATAGATGCCATGCAATATTAGGAACAACCTAAGAATGTTTTTGAAATCTGGAGTTTCCTAGGGTTAGCCGGGTATTATTGCCGTTTCCTAAGGGACTTTTCTAGACTAGTCACACCATTGATCGTGTTGACAAGGAAGGTGTAGACACCCCATTTTTGACCGACCTTAAGACTCAGATGTCATCGATTGAGCGCTCGGTGATGACGCATGTTGTGCTCGTTCTGAGGTTATAGAGTCTCGGCTGAGAGCCTTGCCTCCGGACCTCGGGACTCTTTTGTGCTTTGCCTCGGTTTGCGAACCAGATTCTGTTTTCTCTTCCCGAAGGGAGGGAGAGGTCTCGTAGACCATCTCTCAGTGGCCGTAGGCTACTTTTCATGGTCGTAGACCACTGTTCCCATTTGGAGACCAGTTTTTGATTTTCGGAACCGTCGGTCGTGCGCCTCGGTTCAGGACCGCTCAACTTTCTTCGTTTGGCACGATTTTTGGAGAGCTTAAACCTTTTGAACCTTTCAGAGGCACTTCTTTCTTGAGGAAGCTTGAACATTTTGAACCTTCGTTTTAGCTTCTTAAGGAAGCTTGAAACTTTTGAACCTTCATTTTAGCTTCTTGAGGAAGCTTGAACCTTTTGAACCTTCGTTTTAGCTTCTTGAGGAAGCTTGAACCTCTTGAGCTTTGCTCTAGCTTCTCCAAGAAGCTTGAATCCTCTTGTTTCTCTATAAGAGAGGGCCTCCCTCTCCTTTAGAGAGGTTGAAAAAAAAAATTGTCTAAGGCTCCAAGATATATCTCTCTTTATATCTCTATATTTTGGGTTCAAAAGGGTCTTGTTCTTGGCTTATTACACCACACCTCATAGCCACACACCTCCACCATTTATCTAAGGTCCTTGGAGGGTATTTTCAGAGGTTGAAGAGTTGGTTTTGGGCTGGAGAAGCTGCTGGTTTTGTTGAGCTACAAGGGTAATCCATTTTCCCTCTTTTTAGCATTATTTTGATCCTTCTCTTAACCTCATTTGCATACATATTTAAGCTTTGTTTTAAACTGAAAAAAGTCTTGTTTTAAGGTCCTTTTCATGTTTGTTTAGGACCATTTTGTTGTTGAGGGTCATCTACCCTCTTGCATGCTTGTTTTGGCCTTGTTTTGCGCCATGCCATAAGGCCTTCGAGCTAGTCTTTTCTTGGCCTTCCTACCACTGAAATCCAGTGGATTTTCAGTGGTGAGAATGTGGTTTTGAGGGCCAAAATCAGAGAGGGGTGACCCTCTCTCTTGTTGTCTTGTTTACTAGCATCTTTGGCCTTTCAAAGGAGCCTATATTTTCACACCTCCAAGCCTTGTTTCAGGCCCCTTTTTGGTGACTTTTAGGGCCTTCCTAGGCTCTGTCCAGAGCTGGTTTTGTCATCTTGGGTGTGCCTCTTGCATGTGTAGAATAATCCTATTCATAGCTTATCAAAGGAGCACGTCATTCTTGCATGTGTTGATCACTTTTTAGTGGGTTTTTGGGCATTATTCGGCATTTCATACCTCTGTCTTTTGTTGGTTTAGTGGCCTCTTGAATGCTTCACATACTTGTAGTGTAAACCATGCTCACTAGCTTACATTGCATGTTGTCTTGGCCCTCGATTCTAGCATATTTTGGCCATGTTCTAAACTGATTTTATTCATGATTTGGGCTACCCTAGCTCTATTTTGAGGTCCCATGGTTGAATGATGCTTGCCATGTATGCTTGTAGTGTAATAGCCATGCCTAGCTTTGAGTTTTGAAGCCTATTGCATGCTTATATTGAGGTGTTTGCATGTTTTAGTATCATTGTGTATGATATTTCAGAGCTTATTCATTCGCCATCTTCCCATGTTTATCACTTTTTAAGCGCATTTGAGAGTTGTGCTTGTATGCCCTGTTTATGAGCCATTGCATGAGCTTCATTTTTGTGCACTTCAAGACATCATCTTAGTCCATTTTGCCACTGTTTTGGGCCTACATAGGGACTGTTTGGGGCTAGTTTGGTCATTTGTGCATTGCTTTGCATGCCTCTAGTGTAATGTGCTTCACTAGTTTCGGTATTTGAGCCATCCAACGTGCATTGTGTGAGTTATTTGCATGATTCGGGACCATCTTGTATGCCATTTCAGAGCTGGAACTTGTGCTATTATATGCGATGTTTCATCCTTCCAATACTCTTGTAGAGTTGTGCTTTGTGCCCTAGACTCGGAGCCATTGCACCTTGCATGTTTGTGCGTGTGTTGTTGCCTCATTTTCATCATGATTGGCCACTGATTTGAGTGTGGCTGAGGCCCACTCATTTTGGTTTAAGTCCATTTTGCATCGAGTATGCCATTGTAGTTCATAGCATTGCGCATGCCATGTAGTTCGTCGCATTGAGTATGTTATTTGATATTCGCATCGTGTATGCTAGTCGCATCTTGCCATATTAGTGCATATGTTGTCTTACATTGAGTATGTGAGCATTAGCATTATGCATTGTGCATGCCATTAGCCTTGTTAGGTTATCCATGTTGCATTTCATATTGGCATTGTTCATGCTATCATGTCATCCTTTGCATGTTTGCACACTTGTTTAGGTTGTATTGCATTTGGCATGCTTATACCATTAGCCTTGTATGGCATTGTCCTTAACATGCTAATGTTGCATTAGTTTTGCTTGCATGCATGCGTCCCTTGCCTCTTGATCAACCATGATAGAGGTTAGGGCCCCTTATGTGTTGTGTGCATTTCATTTGATATAAATTGCACACTTGGCTCCTTTGGCCATCATGCATTGAAATACGTGATTGGCGGCCCGAGGGTCGAGAACCATACTCCCTTGAGTTCATAACATGATAGGGAGGGTGGTTGTGCAAACATTGTCTTGTAAATGCATTGCCATGCTCTGTTTGTCCTCTGCTGCAGCAAAACAGCATTCTGCAGGAATAGATGGCCGGTCGGCCATTTGAAGTGCCGGTCGGCTACAAATTGTTGGCCAAGAGCCTCATATATGGTCGATGACCAGTTCTCCTTGACCGATGGCCTTGTCTCTTGGTCGGTGGACTCTTAGAATGTCCCCAAGGTGGTTCAGAAGTATCCTTGAGACTTTTAAAGTTTTCAGAGGTGCAGAGCAGTGTAAACAGAGGCAACATGACATGGCGATGGATTTCCGAGCGAAGCCGAGCATGCATGCATTCGTCCCTCTTCCCGAGGCTGCTTTGCTGCTTTCAGTAGCTTAATTAATTTGTTTAATTAGTTAAGTGTTGTGTAATAATTAGTTAACTCGTTAGTTAGTTAATTATTTGATTTGTATTATTTATTTGGACCCTTCGCGAGAGGGCGAACTTGTAATAAGTGTGCGTGTGTGTGATGCATGTCTTCCAACCCCACGTCTTTCTCCCTTTTATTTACCAGCTTATGATGGTTAGTTTTAGGGCATGTTTCAAATTAGCATACTTATGACAGCATGTTCACATAACATTCATTTGTATTGCACGCACCGGGCTCGGTGCATCATACTAACTGTATCGTATTTCAATTCCAAGTTGAATACATGTTACCTGTAGCATCTCATATGCCATCTTAGAATAGCTGAGCCTATCTTAGTTGCATTCTTGCATGTGTTGCATTAGGCATCTCAGCATAGTTAGGATTCATGCATGTTTTCTAATTAACTTCATTCTTTGGCTCGGAGTACTCGGTAAGTGTTTATGCTTTAGCATCCTTGCATGCGTGTGAGTGACTGCCATGACAGCATGCTTACCATGAGGCTATCTGCTTATGTGATATAACTGCCTGAATGCCTGTGGGTGAAGGTTGGATTACTTGAATTGGGACAATTCATTGAAATCTGCATTTTAGCCTACTTGCGAGTAGCAAACTTCAAATCATTTTCCAAACAAACGGATATGCAATGCTTTGTTCCAAATTAGGCGATCTAGTCTATACTTGTTTTGCTGTGTGCATCACGTAGTAATTCTAGGCTAATAAACCAGAATAAGAATGCATTTGTTTTCAAAAACTCAATATCACGTTTAGTAGTGGCCGATCTTTAATCGGGCGAGCGGGAGTGCTCATTGCATGACCTTCCCCAATCGTACCCAAGTTCCCGAGCCGAGGCAACTTTGGTGATGACGGACACGTGGCCTTAGGCACGAGTGAGGGTTTCCTAAATTCTCTGAAAATAAAATATTTAAGTGGCGACTCTGTATCTGGCAAAGCAGTCCATGTTTGGCACTTCTTTCTAAAAATCAGTTTCTCAAAATGATTTGCCGGATTTGGACTCTTTGGTGATTTATCAATCTCGCATTGCACTTTGCGAGATCAGATTAAGAACCGTGACATCGAGTCCGAACTGTAGTGAGCCCAATGAACAAAACGGGATTCCCTCCCAGGACGTTCGGGGATGTCTATAGAAGGGTGTCAAATTTGTATGGAACGAGACTTGTGAGAAGTCATTCCAAGAACTTAAGACTAGGTTAAACACCGTACCTATTTTGATAATTCTAGAAAGGGGCTTGGGTTATACTGTTTATTGTGACGCGTCCCATGATAGACTTGATTGTGTGTTAATGCAAGAAAGGAAGGCTGTGGCTTATAGTTCACGACAATTGAAAACTCATAAGAAGAAGTACCCCACCCATGATTGAGAGTTAGCAACAGTAATATTTGCTTTGAAGATTTGGAGGCATTATTTGTACGACGAGAAGTTTGATGTTTTCACCGATCATAAGAGTCTAAAATACTTGTTTTCACAAAGGACTTGAATTTACGCCAACAGAAATGGATGGAATTTATGGGGGATTATGACTATGAGCTACACTATCATCCAGGGAAGGCCAATGTAGTGGCTGATGCCTTGAGTAGGAAATCAATGAGCAGTGTGGCAAGTGTGGCCATTCGGGATATGCTAGGTGATATCAGTGAGTTTGATTTGCATCTAGGTGAGTCTAGCGAGGGTGCTACCTTATTTAATTTGATTGCTCAACCTACCTTGATTAGTAGAGTCTTAGAGACACAATTGGGTGATCGTGAACTGGAGACAATCCATGACAGGATCTCCAACGGGAAGGAAGAGAACAGTTTGAACATCTACTCGGATTTGAGTGTGAGGTATCTAGGCCGTTTATTTGTGCCAAAATTTTGTAGGGAGGGGGTACTCCGAGAATTTCATTACTTATGCCTTGCAGTGCATTCGAGGAGGCACAAAAATGTATCATGATCTTATTCGTCAGTTTTGGTGGAGGGGAGTGAAACGAGACGTCACCTTATTTGTTTCAAAATGCTTACTTGTCAACAAGTGAAGGCCAAGCACCAAAATCTAGCGAGTTCGCTACAACCCTTACCTATAGTCTCGTGGAAATGGAAGCATGTTACCATGGACTTTGTAGTTGGGTTCCCTAGAACACAATGGAGCGATGATGCCTTTTGGGTGATTGTTGATAGGTTGACTAAGTCTACGCACTTCATTTCGATGTACACAGGCGACTGAGTTGATTATTTGGTAGAGTTATACATTAGAGATATAGTTCGACTTCATGAGGTCCTTGTGACCATTGTCTCGGATAGAGATCCTTGTTTTACCACCCGATTGTGACAAAGCCTTCAAAAGATGTTGGAAACTAAGTTGAGCCTTAGCATCGCTTATCATCTTTAGATTGATGGGTAGTCTGAGCGTACTATTCAAATTTTGAAGGACATGCTTAGAGTTTGTGTTCTTGATTTCAAGAGGTCTTGGGAGAGGCACCTACCACTAATTGAGTTAGCTTGTAACAATAGTTATTAGGTTAGTATCGGGATGGCACCATTCGAGGCCGGTTATGGCCGACCTTGTAGATCACCCATTTGTTGGGCTGAGGTGGGTGATGCACCGATGTTGGGCTCGAAGATTTTTTGAGAGACGACCGAGAAAGTTGCTCTCATTCGAAAAAGGTTAGCTACGGCTCAAAGCAGATAGAAGAGTTATGCCGATAAGAGAAGATGACCTCTATCCTTTGAGGTTAGTGACCACATATTTCTTAAAATCTTACTGAGACAAGGTTTGCTGGGGTTCACAATGTATTCCATGTATCTATGCTTAGGAAGTACGAACCCGACCCTTCACATGTACTTAATTGGGCTGAATTGGAGGTAGATGAGAATGCCTTGTATGAAGAGCGATCGGTTCAAATTTTAGATGTCCGAGAACAAGTGTTGAGGGGCAAAACTATACCGTTAGTAAATGTGTTATGGAGACACCATGGGGTTGAGGAAGCAACTTGGGAACAGGTGGCGGAAGTCTGCTCCAAGTATCTAGATTTATTTGAAAACGCTTAGTTTATTCTAGATTTTAATTTTCTCTTGTGTTTGAGAATAAATCATTGAAATTTTTAACCACTTATTGTTATGATGGTTGTTGTCTTTTTAGCATGAGAATTGTTGCAGAGTTGTCGCAATTGTTGTTGAACTTATGCTTATGATTATAGTATTAGTGATTGTTGGATTGTCGCCTTGGCCCATGGAAAATTTTGAGGGTGATAGTGAAATTTTCTTGAGATTGATCTCCCCATGTTATAATTGATTTGTTGTTAATATGGATTCATTATTGTTATTAGTGTGGTTGTTACCACTCAAAGCCCTTTTGTTGTTATATTGTCCTTGTTCTTTGGAGGTGGTTAGTGAAAGGTGTAACCAAATTTTAGTTACAAAATTTCTTAAGAGGAGAAGATTGTGATGTCCTAGGTCTTGGACTTGAGCTTTTTTCCTCAAAACTGATGCGAAAAACATGTTAGAGGAACTCTTTCTCTTCTCTCTCTCTCTCTCTCTCTCTCTCTATCATTGGTGGAGTTCGTGTACAATAATAGTCACCATTCAAGCATTGGAATGGCACCTTATGAAGCCTTATATGGGAGACCATGTCGCTCCCCCGTGTGTTGGGCTGAAGTCGGAGATAGATCACCGTTAGGGCCTGAAATTGTACAGTTGACGACCGAAAAGATTAAAACTATTTGAGAAAGGTTGAGAACAGCTCAAAGTAGACAAAAGAGTTATGCGGATCACCGACGAAGAGATTTGGAATTTGAGGTAGGTAATCAAGTTTTTGTGAAAGTTACTCCGATGAAGGGACACCCAAGATTTGCTAAAAAGGGTAAGTTAACACCCCGATATATCGGTCCATTCCAAGTTCTAGAGGAAGTGAGTTTGGTGGCTTACCGAGTTGCTCTTCCACCAAGTAGGAGCCAAGTACATAATGTGTTTCATATATCTATGCTTCAAGGTTACCTCCCAAATCCGTCTCATGTCATAGACTACCATCAAATTACACTTAATGACAAATTAACCTATGAAGAAAAACCAATTCAAATTTTGGACAGGCAAGTGAAACAACTACTGAACCGGGTAATCCCAATGGTAAAAGTCGAATGGCAAGAACATTATGAAACAGAAGCTACTTGGGAAAAAGAAGAAGAAATGCAACACCAATATCCGGAGTTGTTCCTGTCATAAGGTAAAACAAGTTTGAGGGACCAAACTTATTTAAGAGGGGGAGAGTGTAATAACCCGACCCTCTTATATGTTTCTGGTATGCTTTCAGTGTCTTATTATGTGCACTTATATGTTTAATGTGAAATTCCATGTGAATTAAGTTTAATTGTGTGAATTATAAGATTATGGATCTATATCTATCGATTATGAGAGAAATCTGTTACAATTTTGATGATTAGATCAGTAATTGAAAGCCTTAGAAGCGTGATAACCCGAAATGGACTTTATGATTGTGATAAGTATGATTTTTGGATCATAATATGAATTTTTGTAAAAATTTTATTCGCAATGACTAAATTGATTAAATTGTAGTCAACTCTTAAATAACCCTCTTAAACCCTTAACCTAGTCACTTTTATATCATAAGAAAAATATCTCCTGAGAAAAGGAAAGAGTGTAGAGAGGAAGAGAAAAGAGAGAAGAAGTTCAACAAGGAGAAGATTGAAGAAATTGAGAAGAATTGTGGAGCTTTGAGATCAAGGTAGATATAATCCACCTAGAATAACCTCTCCAATGGGTTTAAATTGAAATTCCTTTTATATTCATGAAGCTAGGGTTTCTAGGAAGGTATTGTGTGTGATAATTGCTTAATTGATTGGAGGATCCTTGTATTCTAGGTGTTTGGAGCTTTGTGAAGGAAAATTATACCTTATTCTTTGGTTTTGATATGTTGAACTCACACACATATATATATATATATATATCTTTCACACATCAAATGCAACCACTAGAAAAGGGTTATAGGTTAATCAAGCTTGTAATTCATGTTTGTTGTGGTATTGTGACTTGTGATTCACATTATGGTGATGTTATGTTACAATATTGAGTTGATTTTCCCAATTTTCCCCTTTGTGATGTGGTGACCATGTTGGATTTTGGCCTTGGTTCGGACTGCTGAAAACAGAGGCTGCGACCGCACGTGCGGAGTTCATGCCGCACGTGCGAAAAACAGGGGAATTCGAGGTTAAGGTACTGAAATAAGTGCACGTGCGGGGCGCACGTGCGGCGGGGGGCTTCCGCACGTGCCGCCCATGGAGAAAAATCTTGTTTGTTTCCTTTCTCTTGTTTGACCCTCTGGGGTTGCTAAAATGTGTATTTGAAGCTTTTAAAATGCTTGTAATTAAATGAATGTTGAACGAATCAATTATCGATTAAAAAGGAAAAGGGACTAATTTATGAGTTGCATGTGTATGTAGGTCACATACAAGAAGGGACTATCACTCCGCCACAGCACTGTGAGTAATAGTACTGTAGTGATATGCTTATTTGCTGCTAATAGTTATCGTTAGCTTACCATTAATCGTGAATGAGCTATGTCTCTATATAATTAACAATTGGAAAACTCACGTGTGATATTGGACAATGGTGTACTTATGGACCCGAGGTCGTTCTGTCTTGCTATTGTTGGGCCTGAGGCCGTTCAGATATAAGTTACATCTTGATGATAGCCTAACACTGAGGGAGGTGATGACATGTCGATGTCTCACCGACCCTAATATGATTTGAATTGATCATGACTCATGGCCTAAGGCCGAGGGAGGTAGCCTACATGTCGATGTTCTACCTACCCTCCAATGTTCAAACAGCTGTTGATATGTGGGCCTGAGGCCGTTCTGTATGATATGTGGACCTGAGGCCATTTTGTATAATATTGGGCCTGAGGCCGTTCTCCATTAATATATGGCCCAAGGCCGTTTTGGAAATGATTACAGAACAAGATCAGATATGTGAACCATGTACTTATATACGGTGTGATTTATGTTTATTCATTTGACTTACCTACATACTATTATTCACTGAGCCCCACTCACTCCGTGTTATGTATGTCTCTGTAGGTAATCAGCTTGGAGGTCGGTCTTAGTCCAGCCCTGGCAGCTTTTCTTTTGTTAACCCCGCTGTGTCCAAGCAGTAGTTGAAGCTACTCATTTTTGTGGAATTCCTTTTATAGCCATTAGCATTGGTCACTAGCCTTTTTTTAAATGTTGATAAACATGTATAACTTTCGTCATCGATGTTTTGGTTATGCCCTCAGTTACGGGGTTGGGATTGTATATAGGTATCACTTACGTATATGCTTCATTATATGTGGAATTATGCAATGACATGTTTTGTGATCCTGGCATTTAAACACTGGCTCAATGGATGTCATTTAAACTAATAATTGCTTCCGTTCAGGCCCCCGTATTATATAAGTCGGTCATGCTTTTGACTGTTGAGTTTTAAGTCCCATTATGGGTCGGTCATGCCAAAACTTTTAGGGGCAGGTTTGGGCGTGACAAGTGGTATCAGAGCACGAGTTGCTATCTCACACACGAATCCATTGAGCTTTAAGATGTCTAGAAAAGACTTAGGTTTCATGCATGATGTCTTTGGTGCCTATGAAGTAAACGATAGCAACGTGATTTGTCTTTGTAACATCTACTGACAAGTATTTCGAAATGGTTATTATCTGTGTCTACCTGTGTATCTTTTGTGTGTGTTGTAATTGAGTATTATGTAGATCATTTTGAGAACAAGGATGGATGATCCGGAGGATTCTACCTCTGCACGGTTAGACAGAATCAAAAGAATGATCATGGAAATGACGGAAACTCTACGGCAACAACAACAACAACAACAACAACAACAATAACAACTGCCACAGCTGCCACTGCCACCGGTACCTCCGCCTGTGATGCAAGATTATCATGCTGAGGACCGAACCATCACTCTCACAAAAGAATTCAAGAAAATGAAGCCACCAATATGTAAAGGGGGAATTGAACTGATGAAAGCATAAGCATGGGTAATTGGAGTGGAAAAGTTATTTGAGGTGTTTCCATGCACTGAAGCTCAGAAGGTACAACTGGCTGCTTTCACTCTTGAAGACGAGGCCCGTAGATGGTGGATGCTTACAAGGGTTGAACATCAAGGGTTGACTTGGACCCGATTTCTGGAACTCTTTTATGATAAGTATTTTCCGCAGGGTATGCGGGATAAGAAAGTGACTGAGTTTGAAACTCTGAGACAAGGGAATAAGACTGTTGCAGAGTATGAAGCCCAATTCACGAAACTAGCTCAGTTTGCACCTCATATGGTGGATACGGATTACAAGAAGGCGAGGAAGTTCGAGGGGGGATTACGGAATGCTATCCTTGATCGAATCAATGTGTTGAAGTTACCTACGTATGTTGATGTGCTAGAGAGGGCCATTATGGAAGAAGGGAATATTGCTACTCAGAATCGAATTTTCGAGTGGAAGGGGAAGAGACAGAATACTCAAGTGTCAAAGTGGCCACCGACACCACCAAATAAGAAATTGAATTCGGGAACTTCTAGTGCTTCCACCCCTACTTGAGACTCAGCACCTACCTGTCCGGATTGTGGAAAGGTGACCGGGGCATGCTTTAAGCGTAGCAAGACGGGTCATGTGGTAGAAGATTGTCCTCAAAGGGATCGACAGAATGGGAATCGAACCACTACCAGTTCAGGAGGTTCAACACCGATTCCAAGTACAAAGTTAGTTACAAAAACCACCAATAATAAAGACACCGCTAGGCAAAGAACGGTGTTCGCGTTGGTTCTGGGCGACGTGCAAAATGCTGTGGCAGTGGTGTCAGGTACGTTTACTATTCACGGCCATTCTGCTCATGTGTTGTTTCATTCAGGCTCCACCCACTCATTTGTGTCAAAAATATTTGTCCAAAATTTAAATAGACCTGTGGAATTATTACCTTATGTGTTGTGGTGTCTTCACCTTTGGGGGATTCTATGGCCTGTACATCTATTTATTTTGCTTGTGAATTCTTAATACGGGACACTCGAGTATATGCCAACTTGTTACCTCTTGACATGACTCATTTTGATATCATTTTGGGAATGGATTGGTCAAGTGAGTATCAAACAACTATTGATTATGTGACCAAGCAAATCAGTTTCCACCCTTCGGGATAGTTAGAATTCACTTTCAAGGGGCATGGAGTGATCTCTCCACCTTACTTAATTTCTACGATGAAGGCATGCAAATTATTACAAAAAGGGTGTCAGGGGTATTTATGCAGTGTCTTGGAGGGGCAATCAATGAATGGGGGTGTTGATATGATTTCAATTGTCCATGAATTTCCAGATGTTTTCCCGGAAGAGTTACCAGGAGAGCTGATGGATCGTGAAATTGAATTTACAATTGAAGTGGTGCCAGGAACTCAACCCATTTCTAAAACTCCTTATAGGATGTCACCGGTTGAGACAAAAGAGTTGAAGGTTCAGTTACAAGATTTACTTGATAAAGGGTTCATCTGCCCGAGCATGTCTCCTTGGGGAGCACCAGTCCTTTTTGTGAAGAAGAAAGATGGGACTCTTCGGTAGTGTATGGATTACAGGGAGCTTAACAAAGTAACAATCAAGAACAAGTACCCATTACCTACGATCGATGATTTGTTTGATCAGCTACGAGGGGCACAAGTCTTTTCAAAAATTGATTTACGATCGGGATATCACCAACTGAAGGTCAAAGCTGAGGATGTTGAGAAGACTGCCTTTCGAACCCGATATGGTCATTACGAGTTCTTAGTTATGCCCTTTGGAGTTACCAATGCACCGGAAGCCTTCATGGATTTAATGAATCGTGTTTTCAAGCCCTACCTGGATGAGTTTGTAGTGGTGTTTATCGACGACATCCTTATTTATTCAGAGAATACAGAAGCTCATGAGAATCATCTTCGGTTAATTCTTCAGACGCTTCGAGATAAGAAATTGTATGCAAAGTTGAAGAAATGTGAGTTTTGGCTACATGAAGTGGGCTTCTTGGGGCATGTGATAACGAAAGAAGGTGTTTCCGTTGATCCACAAAAGATTGAAGCAATCGTGAATTGGCCAACTTCTACTAATGTAATCGAGCTGTGTAGTTTTTTGGGATTAGCCGGGTACTACGGGAGGTTTGTTAAAGATTTCTCCAAAATTGCCGTGCCACTTACCCAATTGACTTAGAAGGGGGTTTTGTTTGAATGGTCAAAACAACAGGAATCTCCCTTTCAAGAATTGAAGACAAAGTTAACTACAACACCGGTTCTTGCTTTACCATCTGGCACCGAAGGATTTGTGATCTACAGTGATGCATCTCATAAAGGACTAGGCTATGTACTCATGTAAAATGGGAGGGTCATCGCTTATGCTTCCCGACAACTTAAACCCCATGAAAAGAACTACCCCACACACGATCTGGAGCTGGCAGCGGTGGTCTTTGGTTTAAAAATATGGCGATATTATTTGTATGGTGCTACATGCGACATCTTTACCGATCATAAAAGCCTAAAGTATCTGTTCACCCAAAAAGAGTTGAATATGCGACAACGATGTTGGTTAGAACTTATTAAAGATTTTGATTTGCAGATCCATTACCATGCCGGTAAAGCCAATACAGTTGCAGATGCTCTTAGTCGAAAAGGTATGGGAAATTTGGCTAATTTGCTCACGAGACGAAAGGAATTATCACTTGAATTGGAAAAGATGAATGTAGATATTGTGACGTGTGAATGGGATGCTATGATAACAGCAATATCAACCCAACTAACATTAATCGAGGAAAATGGAAGACGAACTTTTGAAGAAGATCTGTGAGGAGATAGAAGAAAAACCAAGACCCAGATTCGATTTTGTAAATTCGGTGCTCAAATTTCAAGGCAGATTATGTGTTCCCAATGTACCAGGAATAAAGAAGAACTTGATGGAAGAAGCACATGCCTCCAGATTTTTAATACATCCCGGGAGTACCAAGATGTATCGAGATTTAAAGCACAATTTTTGGTGGCCAAATATGAAGAGGGAAATTGCGGAATTCGTCTCAAAATGTTTGCAATGTTAGCAAGTAAAGGCAGAGCATCAGAAACCGGCAGGGTTGCTTCAACCCCTTCCAATCCCAGAGTAGAAGTGGGAACATTTGACTATGGATCGGTTAAATGTTCCCACTTCTACGGATCGGTTAACAGAATCTGACTATGGATTGCATACAATAATAGTCACCATTCAAGTATTGGCGGAGTTCGCGTACAATAATAGTCATCATTCAAGTATTGGAATGGCACCTTATGAAGCCTTATATGGGAGACCATGTCGCTCCCCCGTGTGTTGGGCTGAAGTCGGAGATAGATCACCGTTAGGGACTGAAATTGTACAGTTGACGATCGAAAAGATTAAAACTATTTGAGAAAGGTTGAGAACAGCTCAAAGTAGACAAAAGAGTTATGCGGATCACTGACGAAGAGATTTGGAATTTGAGGTAGGTAATCATGTTTTTGTGAAAGTTATTCCGATGAAGGGACACCTAAGATTTGCTAAAAAGGGTAAGTTAACACCCCGATATATCGGTCCATTCCAAGTTCTAGAGGAAGTGAGTTCGGTGGCTTACCGAGTTGCTCTTCCACCAAGTAAGAGCCAAGTACATAATGTGTTTCATATATCTATGCTTCAAGGTTACCTCCCAAATCCGTCTCATGTCATAGACTACCATCAAATTACACTTGATGACAAAGTAGCCTATGAAGAAAAACCAATTCAAATTTTGGACCGGCAAGTGAAACAACTACGGAACCGGGTAATCCCAATGGTAAAAGTCGAATGGCAAGAACATTATGGAACAGAAGCTACTTGGGAAAAAGAAGAAGAAATGCAACACCAATATCCAGAGTTGTTCCTGTCATAAGGTAAAACAAGTTTGAGGGACCAAACTTATTTAAGAGGGGGAGAGTGTAATAACCCGACCCTCTTATATGTTTCTGGTATGCTTTCAGTCTCTTATTATGTGCACTTATATGTTTAATGTGAAATTCCATGTGAATTAAGTTTAATTGTGTGAATTATAAGATTATGGATCTATATCTGTTACAATTTTGATGTTTAGATCAGTAATTGAAAGCCTTAGAAGCGTGATAACTCGAAATGGATTTTATGATTGTGATAAGTATGATTTTTGGATCATAATATGAATTTTTGTAAAAATTTGATTCACAATGACTAAATTGATTAAATTGTAGTCAACTCTTAAATAACCCTCTTAAGCCCTTAACTTAGTCACTTTTATATCATAAGAGAAATATCTCCTGAGAAAAGAAGAGAGTGTAGAGAGGAAGAGAAAAGAGAGAAGACGTTCAACAAGGAGAAGATTGAAGAAATTGAGAAGAATTGTGGAGCTTGGAGTTCAAGGTAGATATAATCCACCTAGAATAACCTCTCCGATGGGTTTGAATTGAAATTCCTTTTATATTCATGAAGCTAGGGTTTCTAGGAAGGTATTGTGTGTGATAATTGGTTAATTGATTGGAGGATCCTTGTATTCTAGTTGTTTGGAGCTTTGTGAAGGAAAATTATACCTTATTCTTTGGTTTTATATGTTGAACTCACATATATATATATATATATATATATCTTTCATACATCAAATACAACCACTAGAAAAGGGTTATAGGTTAATCAAGCTTGTAATTCATGTTTGTTGTGGTATTGTGACTTGTGATTCACATTATGGTGATGTTATGTTACAATATTGAGTTGATTTTCCCAATTTTCCCCTTTGTGATGTGGTGACCATGTTAGATTTTGGCCTTGGTTCGGACTGCTGAAAACAGAGGCTGCGACCGCACGTGTGGAGTTCATGCCGCACGTGCGAAAAACAGGGGAATTCGAGGTTAAGGTACTGAAATAAGTGCACGTGCGGGGCGCACGTGCGGCGGGGGGCTTCCGCACGTGCCGCCCATGGAGAAAAATCTTGTTTGTTTCTTTTCTCTTGTTTGACCCTCTGGGGTTGCTAAAATTTGTATTTGAAGCTTTTAAAATGCTTGTAATTAAATGAATGTTGAACGAATCGATTATCGATTAAAAAGGAAAAGGGACTAATTTATGAGTTGCATGTGTGTGTAGGTCACATACAAGAAGGGACTATCACTCCGCCACAGCACTGTAAGTAATAGTACTGTAGTGATATGCTTATTTGCTGCTAATAGTTATCGTTAGCTTACCGTTAATCGTGAATGAGCTATGTCTCTATATAATAACAATTGGAAAACTCACGTGTGATATTGGACAATGGTGTACTTATGATGGGCCTGAGGCCATTCAGATATAAGTTACATCTTAATGATAGCCTAAGACTGAGGGAGGTGATGACATGTCGATGTCTCACTGACCCTAATATGATTTGAATTGATTATGACTCATGGCCTAAGGCCGAGGGAGGTAGCCTACATGTCGATGTTCTACCTACCCTCCAATGTTCAAACAGCTGTTGATATGTGGGCCTAAGGCCGTTCTGTATGATATGTGGGCCCGAGGCTGTTTTGTATAATATTGGGCCTGAGGCTATTCTGCATTAATATTGGGCCCAAGGCCGTTTTGGAAATGATTACAGAACAAGATCACATATGTGAACCATGTACTTATATACGGTGTGATTTATGTTTATTCATTTGACTTACCTACATACTATTATTCACTGAGCCCCACTCACTCCGTGTTATGTATGTCTCTGTAGGTAATCAGCTCGAAGGTCGGTCTTAGCCCAGCCCTGGCAGCTTTTCTTTTGTTAACCCCGCTGTGTCCAAGCAGTAGTTGAAGCTACTCATTTTTGTGGAATTCCTTTTATAGCCCTTAGCATTGGTCACTAGCCTTTTGTTAAATGTTGATAAACATGTATAACTTTCATCATCGATGTTTTGGTTATGCCCTCAGTTACGGGGTTGGGATTGTATAGAGGTATCACTTACGTATATGCTTCATTATATGTGGAATTATGCGATGACATGTTTTGTGATCCTGGCTTTTAAACACTGGCTCAATGAATGTCATTTAAACTAATAATTGCTTCCATTCAGGCCGTTGTGTTATATAAGTCGGTCATGCTTTTGACTATTGAGTTTTGAGTCCCGTTATGTGTCGGTCATGCCCAAACTTTTAGGGGCAGGTTTGGGGTGTGACAGTTGGCCTGAGTTTCCATGGAGAAAGACCGAAAACACGCGCGAATGAGGTACCTCATTCCTTTTGGTTAGCAACCGGTAAAGTGATGATTGGTAGTACTTGATATGCGTACTTGTAGACATCAACCTAAGGATTAACCGAGTTATATTTACCACCCCTTGAACTATATTGAAGTTATTGAATTGTTGTGTTTTCAAAATGCATTGAGCATAAGATTTTCAAAAGATAGAGTTATATGTTTGAGCATGACGTGGTATATGCTTTTTTCTGATGAGACTGTATAAAATGTATATACTTTGTTAAGATCTTCCTACTGGGTTTTGTGCTCACCCTATGGGATTTTGTGCAGAAAAATATGTGGTGATTCTGCCAAGTTAATGGCGAGGGATGTGTTTTGAGAGCACAAGGCTTTTTCCTTTTGTTGAAATTATTTTTAGCAAGCCAAGGGCTTTACATATGTGGGTTCGAGAAATCATTTTTTTTTCTTTGTGTAACTGGGCTTAAGCCTTGGACTTTGTAGCCTTGAAGGCATTGAGTTGTACTTGACTTATTGCCACATGATATAGATTCTTATTCTACAAATGTTGAATGTATAATTGCATGTGGAGTATTTTTTTGTAAATCTATAGAGTTTAATGAATACACATGTTAAAGATTGATGATGCTGTCAATGCTGAGGCTTTATATTCCTTATATATTAAGCATTAGAAGCTACTAAATTGGAACACAAGTTTATGTTGTTGGAAGGTAACGAATTTATTGTGTTAATTGCTTTGGGGTGTTACACAAGGTCAAAAACCCGGAAGGACGGCTTTGGCAAGAGTTAAAGCATAAAATGAGAATGTTAACACCCGAGTGAGCCTTGCCTGGAACCACATAAGGCCTGACTCCTATCTTTGGGATACGTAGGCAGCTTCACTTTGAAATTTGGCCCCAACCATTTTCAACTCACTCGTCCTATCCATGTTTGATTAGTATATTTTTACTGGACTCAGTTGTCTTGTCCATGTTCAATTGGTTCATCTTTGTTCAATTTAGTTGTCCTATCTCTTCTTTACGGCAGATTTAGCTGTAAAACAAATCAAGTTTAGATTTGAGATTATGCATCTCAAAGGGTTGATTCCATGTTGGTCGGGTAGTTGCCATTTGCGAAAACTGATTTTGAGGACTTTTAATAAAGTCAACTACTTTCTCAAAAATCAGTGCTCATGACTTGACTTACATGGTGTCAAAACAGAGAGTGGAACAAGCATGCTAATGTAACTCTCATGTTGGTCAAAATCTTTTTAGCAGAAAATAAAAAATAAAAAAAGAAAAAGAAAAAGTCAAAGCAATGAACTAGGGACATAGTCGAGTCAGGAATTTTCTCTTCTCCTCGCACTCTCGAGTCTCATGTTCGTATTTCAAGTTTTGAGTTGACTTTAAGTGTGCTTCTTAATTGTTTCAGCTGGCCAATCACTTGTTTAGCTAGCTGTCCAATTTTCTAGCCAGCTCATCAGTTCATTCAACTGGCCAGTTAATGAATTAGCTGGCCCGTCAATTTTTTTCAGTTAGTTGGATAACTAATCAGTAGGCCGACCAATCAATTAGCCAGTTGGCCAATTGTTGAATCCATAATAGAAAACTGCAGAAGTTGCATAGGCTCAATGGTGTGTCTTTTTGAGTGTCTTTCATTCTAATAAGTGTAAATAGGTGTGTTTAGATTGCTTTTGCTTTGTTTTCCTTTTATTGAATCATTTTTTGATTCCTGGTCAATTGAGGGCTTAATATCCAATTCAAAGTTCATTACAATTCAATCATTCTTAGATTCAAATTCGAAACAAAATTTTTTCATGCCTAAGTGTTGTGTCATTCACACCACGATGTGCAAACAACAGAACTCATTATATTGAATTTCAGGGTGAAGCCTCGATCAGCATTACAAAAAAAAAAAAAAAAAAAAAAAAAAAAAAAAAAAAAAAAAAAAAAAACAAACAAACAAACAAACAAAAACAAACAAACAAAAACAAAAATAACAAAACAAGACAAAACAGAAGAGAAGAGAAGAAATTTCGAAAAGCAATAACAACAACAACAACAACAACAACAAAATTCTAAAGCATTTGTGCTCCTTCCTAAGCCAAAATAGAAAGGAAAAAAAAAATAGAGGGACATTTTCTCGGGTTTCCGGCAGCAGCCCAGCGGCAAAGATTGCAAATTGACATCATTTGCAGACAGTTTCGTCGCTCGACTCCACTGTCAGTTGCCTCACTTCACCATTACTCCTGGGAAGCCTTTGAAGTTTCTACCTCGACATTGAAGACTCTGCCTTTGCATTGGCAGAGCTTCCGAAAAAAATTACTCCCCACCGGCCATCAAATGCGGAGTACAAAGGAACTCCAAATCGGGCCACGGGGATGGCCTGTTATTTTAGCTTATGTTCTACTTTTTCAGTGCGCTAATCTCTACTCGAGCATCTTTGTACATACTCTGGAGTAGAGAGAGTTGGGCGTTTAATCGATGTACTTTACTTGTTCTATTTTGCAACCAGTGGGACAAATTGGAGACCACGGTCACCGTCTCCACATAGGACTTCAATGTGAAGTGATTGGCAGCGATATCAGACTGCGTTGCTATTGTTTGCTTGACTGATGACGCAGAAAAGTTGAGAACAGGGGTACGGGCACTCTGTCAAGGCTCAGAAGAGCTAGCCTTAGCATTCTCAATTGAGAAATCGTTAAGGTCGGAGAAGAGAGTGAGAGGACAACGGGAAGAGATCATATCAGAGGAGAATAATGCCTCCAAAGAGAGAATTTGCAAAGTAATGGCATGAGGAGTTTACGGCTTTTTATTCTGCTCTCTCGTAGGCCTCGGTTTAAGAAGAAGCTGGAGAAGAAGAAGAAGAAGAAGAAGAAGAGACCAAGAGAAGAAAGATTGTCGAGGCAATCTTTGATAAATGAGGGCAGTCTAGCTGCTGTCGGTCAGGTGCGCCATGATTGTTGAAATCGTGCGCCAGACCGGAGCAGAGAGAAAGACAAAAATAAGGGAGGAATGTATATGTGTATATATGTTTGTATATATTATGTTATGTATATATATATGTATCTGTGTATCCATATGTATATGCATATGTTTTGTATATATATGTATGTATGTAATACGTATTTTGTATTTTTGTATTAAAATATATATGCATATATGGTATGTATAGAAAATGTTCAAAACATAAAAATAAATAAATAAATAATTCAAAAACAAAATTTCAAAAGAAAATCAAAAAAATAAATTTTCAGAAAATCAAAAAGAATTTACAAAAACAAATCAAATTATAAAAAAGAAAGAAGAAAATTTATAATAAAAAAAGAAGAAAATTTTGAAAACAATAAAAAAAAATCATTTTGTGTATCCATTATACTAGTTTTTCGTCCATCATTTTTTTTCACCCCCACACTTGCACTATTTGTTACATTTAGGGGTGTGTGCGATGCGGTTCGGGCGATTTGAGAGTAAAATTACAAACCGAATGGTAGGTTAGAGAATTAGCAGATTGACAAATTGCGGTTTGGACGGTTTTTGGCTAATTGGCGGATTGAAGAATATTCTAACTAATTATCATACATTTGCATAATATATAACTGTAGACACCCCATTTTTGACCGACCTTAAGACTTAGACGTCACCGATTGAGCGCTTGGTGATATTGCATATCGTGCTCGTCCAGAGGTTTCAGAGTCTCGGCTGCGAGCCTTGCCACCGGACTTTCGGACTCTTTCATGCTTTGTCTCGGTTTGCGAACCAGGCTCGGTTTTCTCTGTTTTCTCTTCCCGAAGGGAGGGAGAGGTCTCGTAGACCATCTCTCAGTGGCCGTAGGCTACGTTTCGTGGTCGTAGGCAATTTTTGCCTGTTTGGAGTTCGGTTTCCGATTTTTTGCGGAATCGTTGGCTGTGTGCCTCGGTTCGGGACCCCGCTTAACCATCTCCGTTTGCTCTGATTTTTGGCATACTTCTTATTTGCTCCCTTTTGAGGGACACTGTGGCCCGGGAAACCGACTTCGTGGTCAAACATCACTCCCGGTGCCTAACTGTTAGCTTTCGGGGCCTCGAGCTGCGCGTTTCGGCCCCCGAACCTTCGTTCTGCATTGGTTTTGGTTCATTTTTGGCAGGGACCTCTGTTTCATTGGTAAGAAGGCCGTAGAAGGGTGGGAGGCTAGTAATTGTTTTGTCAGCCAACTTTATCCCTTCATCGCCCTCCGTCGCTCGATTTTCCTCACTTCAAAGCCAATGTTGAACACCCCTGGGCCATTTTCTTGAACCCTAAACCCCATATTTGTGATGTACACATTTGGGAGGCCACCAATATTTGGTGGCTGGCCAGTAATCCTTTCTGACCCTTTTGAACCCTTTCTAAAAGTGGGTTGTTCTCTCTCCTGGTTCACTTTTTCCAGTGTTTAACCACAGGGTTGTGTTGTGCACACATCAGAGGCCCTCTTTCTGTGGTGGCCGGCCACTAATCACACTTGAACCTTTTGACCCTTGGCCGGCCGGCTATGGGAAGTAGCCGGCCGGCCACCTGCAACCTAGATAACTGGCCGGCCAGAATCCTTACATCATCTACAGTGCAGATACAGCCTCTTTTTCTCCCCAGATTCTGTATCCGGGGGGCTGCTTTTTGAAGGGAAACTTGGTTTATTTTCCCTCCATTTCCCCCCCCCCCTTTTCCCCCCCTTTTTGCCTTTATAACAGGGGCTCCAGCTCTATTATTAAGGTTACCAAATTTCCCTTTAAGCCTCTTGCATTATATCCCTCTCCCTCTCTACTTCCAAGCACTAAACCTCTCAAGTCCTACACCCTTTTCTTCATCAACCCATAGCCCCACCCTTCCATCCTCCATTCTAGAAGCTGGAGGTTGTTCTTCAGAGCCTAGGAGTGCTGTAACTCAAGCCAAGGAGCTGTCAAAGACAAGTCTTCAAGGGTGAGTCCCTATTTTCCCCTTTTGTGCTTTATTTGGTTCAATACATAAGTCATACTTTCTTGCTGTTTTGGGCTCCAACCCTAACTGGAAATAGGCTTATTTTGAGCCATTTTTCATGTTTGATTAAGGGCCTTTACCTGTTTGAGGTCTCCTTGTTGCACTTGCTTCATTATCTCCCTTGTATGCCATCTTCTTGTGTAGTATTTTTGGCCTATGTATAAACTGTTTTGAGCTCTGTCATGAACTGAAAAGTTGCTTATTTTGAGCCCTTCTTCAACAGTGTTGAAGGGCTCATTGCTGTTTGAGGCTTCCATTTATCACTTGCCTTTATATCTCTCTTTTGGCCATATTTTTACATGATTTGTTAGCCTCTTTTGCTTCTGTTTTTGGGTTTTGGTCCAAACTAAAAATGAGCTTATTTTGACCCCCTCTTCATGTTTTATTAAGGGTATTTCACTGTTTGAGGCATCCTTTATATACTTTGTGTTATATCTCTCTTTTTGGCCTTATTTTGTGTAGTATTTTAGGCTTGCATGCATACTGTTTTAGGTCCGGACATCAACTGTAAAGTGCAATATTTTGGGCCCCTCTTCAACATTGTTGAAGGGCCCTCATCTGTTTGAGATCTGCAGCTGTGACTCACTTCTTTATCTCACATTTAGGGCTATTTTTGCATACTAGTTTTTCCCTATTTGTGTTTGCTGTTTGGCCTCGCTTAGAACTGTAAACATGATTTTTTTGGGGCTTCCTTGAATCTTTCTTCACATGTCATGATCAAATAATGCATGCTTGATGCAGCTACAAGTCATTTCATGTGCTTAATCTTGCATTTCGGGACCATTTTCATGCATCGGGTGCCATGTGTTTCCTTGATTCGGGGCTGTTTTGGGTCATATTTTAGCGCTGAAATTTGCATGTTTGCATATCATATTTCATGCCTTGCCATGTCTTATTAGAGTGGCATTTGGTGCCTTAGGGTTGGTCCTCGGTTTGCGTGCATGCGTGCATGCATCTAGAGTTGTCTCATTTTCATCTAATGGCCTCCTATGTGAGTGTGGCTGAGGTCCACTTGTGTTGGTGTAAGTCCATTGTGCATTGTGTATGCCATTTCATTTCATAGCATTGCGTATGCTAGGTTGTATGTTAGAGCATTGTGTATGCCATGTTACCTCGTGCATCGTGTATGCCATTTCATAGCATTGTGCATGCTAGGTTGTATATTAGTTGCATTCATGCATATCATGCATATTGCATTGTGCTTGGGATAGGAGTTAGCCCAAGCACGGGAAACGAGGTACGTTTCGTACTCCGAGTGACGGAACGTGTCTCAATTCCCTATCACCGACACTCCGGATTATCCATGATGGAGTTAGGTTTTAGTTTTGTTTTCATGTGCATTCATTCTATATTGAGTTGCAAAATTTGACCCCTCGGCCATCATGCATCGAGATGCGTGATTGGTGGCACGAGGATCGAGACATGCATACATATTTGAAAATACATTACTATGCCCCTTTCCTACTCTCTGTTGCAGCAAATCAAGAATTAGCAACCTTCCGGAGCTTGGCGCGCTTTCCAAGAATAATTGCAAAACAGAGGCTAATTGGGGCATCCCAGTGGATTTCCGCGCAAGGCAGCCCAAACATACATCATTCATCAGAGTCGAGGCAGTCCTTGGCTTGCATGCCAGTTTATAGCTTTCTTAGATTAATTTGTAAATTAATTAGGATTTTTTGTATTTATTCGGGACTGTATTATTTATTCATTTGGGACTATATATTATTTATTCGGACCCTCTGCGCGAGGGCAATGTTGTAATAAGTGTGGGTGAGTGTGATGTATGTCTTCCAACCCCACGTCTTTCTTCCCTTTTATTTACCTGCTTATGATGGTTAGATTAGAGCATGTTTCAATTAGCATACAGTATGATAGCATGTTTGCATTCATTCATCTGTCTTGCACGCACCGGGCTCGGCGTATCATACTAACTGCATTCGTATTTCAATTCCAAGTTGAGTACTTGTTAGCTGTTGCATCTCATATGCCATGCTTAGAATAGCCGAGCCTGCTTTAGTTACATTTTTGCATGTGTTGCATTAGGCACTTCTGTATAGTTAGGATCATGCATGGATTTTTAATTAGCTTCTGTTTTGGCCTGGAGTACTCGGTAAGTTTTATACTTTAGCATCCTTGCATGCGTGTGAGTGACTGCCATAATAGCATGCTTACTATGAGGCTAATTGATTATGTGATATAACTGCCTGAATGCTTGTGGGTGAAGGTTGGGTTACTTGGATTGGAACAAATCATTGACTGCGAGTTTTAAGCCCACTAGATAGTGGCAAAACCATCTTTTCCTAAGCCCACCTGAGGGTGGAAAAATCTGCATCTTTAAGCCTACTTGCGAGTAGCAAACCATCTTTCAAAAATAAACATGAAATGTTTTGTTCCAATTCAGTCGATCCAGTCTATACGTGTATGCTGTGTGCATCACATAGTAAATCTAGGCTAATAACCAGAATAAGAACACACAATGTTTTCAAAACTTGATATCATGGTTAGTAGAGGCCGATCTTTGATCGGGCGAGCGGGGGTGCTCACGAAGTGACCTTCCCCAATTGTACCCAAGTTCCCGAGCCGAGGCAACTTTGGTGATGACGGACACGTGGCCTTAGGCAAACGAGTCAGGGTTTCCTAAATTTCCCCAAAATAAAATATTTAGGTGGCGACTCTGTATCTGGCAAAGCAGTCCATGTTTGGCACTTCTTTCAAAAATTTGTTTTCTCAAAATGATTTGCCGGATTTGGACTCTTTGGTTCAGACTTAGAACCGTGACAATTTGAGAGTCCTGAGCTGTAGTGAGCCCAATATCGAACGGAATGGGAACTCGTTCCTCCCGGGGCGTTCGGGGACGTCTACAGTTTTTGGCGACTCTGCTGGGGATTTAGAGAACTTGACTCGAACTCATGATATCTTGTTTTGACTACACTTATGTGTTTCTTTGCATTGCATGTGCATTGGTGCGCCTAGGACACCGTGTTTGCCATCTGCTATTCCTGAACGGTTTGCCGGAGGCTTGTCTTGTCAAGGCATGACCATAAGGCTGACCGGTTGTGGGCTCTGCCAGTATGGGAACACAAACCCCGGTTTTACCGGGGCACCCTTTTGACCATTCGACCTAGTGCATATTCGAAATCCGTAGTGACCATTCCAAACTAGGACAGGTTGCTTACCCGATAGGTTGTTTGAAACCGCTGCGTGCGTAGTAAAACTCTAGCTCCTGACAAAATAGGACAGGGAAACCCTACCCCACCATAGGGATGTTTTGGCTCTCATTTTCTTGTTATGTGCTTTTAGAGTGCGTCTCTACAAGAATGCATGTATCAGTTTACAAGTTTGGGCATCAGGCCTGCGGGCACCAGTTCAGCATTTTGGGAATCAATTATATCTGCGGGTATCGGATTCAGTTTTGGGGGGGACAGTAATTTTGGGAACAGTGATCAGCAGTCGAATGCAGTTATTCAGTTATGCTCATGTCTGTATTAGTGGGATTGGGCTGAGATGCCGTATGTTTTCTCTTTCAGGGGGGGTTCAGAGACTCGGTTCAGAGCAACTAGTGTTCTCCTTTGCTGAGGCAAGACAGAAAGAGGCTCACCGGTTCTTCAAATCCGTTAGTCACTAGTCCGGTCCATCTGATCCGTCAGTCACCAGTCACATCACCTCTGTTCAGTTCAGCAAAACTCGTGATGACGCAAAATTCGGAAGAAATTATGGCAGCCGCATCAGACCAAGGAATCACATCGCAAGGTGATACCGATGTTGAAGTGCCACACCCACCCAGGTCACCTGCCGCACATCCGATCTGGGAACCCCAGTTATGTCAAACCCGTGAGCCCACCACATTCGAGTTGATGGGAATGATTGGTGACCTTCAAAGATCTGTGGCGGATCTAGCCTGCAGAATGTCGGCTCCGCCACCAACCACATCGTATGCCGAGAACTTCATACCGGAGGAGCCCCCGCTACTGGGACGAATTGTAATCAAACTTAGCCAACCTGAAGCCATCCCAAGTTTCGGCAATGGCATGTCGACAATAACGGGGCTCCGCTCTGATGTAGCAACTCAAACCTTCTACTAAGCCGAGGCGAGTGGTAAGAACAAGATGAAGGTGGACACCGATCCCTACGAACAACTCCTGTGGGCTGTTGAGGCTTTGAAAGCCGGAGGATTGAATAAACAGCAGGTGTTCGCTGTTGCTGTAAAAACTGTGGATGACATCTTTCCCACTCAGGCCGAGAGCAGTTTAAGCCAGAGGGAAAATCGAGATGGGGACCGCCGTACCAGAACAGTTCCTTCCAATCCTAACCCTGCACCTAGAAAAGATCAGAGAGCCAAGGCAGCACCTGCCGACCCTTTTTCGAGTGCGTCCAGCAAAAGTCAGCAAGCCTCGAAGTATCCGCCCCGAGGTCGCAGGGTCTTCCATGCCCTCTACATGCATTTGTCTAAGGCCCTTCAAATCCTCGTCAAAAAAGGGCATCTCAAACCCCTAGAGCCTCGGCCTCTCCCGAGTCCCCTTCCAGCTAAGCATGATGGTACCCAGTACTGTGCATACCATCAGCAAACCGGTCACAGCACCGACAACTGCTTCCGTCTTCGCCACGAAGTGCAAGATTTGATTGACAATGAAGTCATCCTCCCTCCAAGCTCGGAAAATTCTGTCACCACCGGGTTAGTGGATTTCGAGGATAATGCAAGTATGTGATCAGGGGTTGGACCACCTGCGGGCGGCGCACGGTTTACCTCAGATGTGGCCTATGGCACGTACTATTTTGAGCATTTGCGAATGCTAGTTTTGTAGTTTCTGACTTGGGTGTTGAGTCAGTTCTGTAGTTTTGTTTTGAGTCTGTCTCATTGTCTCAAGTCAGTCTTCTTGATTAAGGGTCTGTCTTGTTGCATCGAGTCAGTCCTATTGTACAAAGGTCGGGTGATTCCGGGGGTGTTACCTCGGGCATCACCATTTTGTTTTGTGTTTGTCTTTTCATTTTGCTTTGAGTCTGTTCTTGCTTGGAGCCAGTTACACCAACAAATTTGAATGGAACAGTGGTAATTTTCACGCTCTTGTATTTGCTTCTGCCGTGTGCCAATTGTGCCAGAAGTTCTGATTGAGATGGCAGTATTTGACCAGAACTGTGTCTTTTCTGTGCCTTGAACTCATTGCATTGACCTAAGTTTTTAAAACTTTTTTCTAACACTGTGGTGAAAACAAAGATGAAGGAATTCCTCGGGATTTGCAGAAATTTGATCAATTGAGAGAAAGAGAGGCACGCTAAGCCCTTAATGAATGAAATCATGCTTGTTAGTGTGAGTACTGGGAAGGATCCTGGCTTGATCCAGATTGGTTCTACATTGTCTTCAGCGCAAGCGACTAGTCGCTTTCTTAAAAGATTTCAAAAAATGTTTTGCACGGTCCTGCGAAGACCTGTGTGGAATCGCTCTTGAGATTGTGCAGCCTAGGATCGCTCTCAGCCTCGAGACTCGACCCCTTGCTTTCAAACCTCAAACTCGGCCTCAGAAAGTTCAAAGGCCAACCATAATGTGAGGCCTGCTTGGCCAGATTCGAAGCAGCCCTCGGACTAGGGGCAAGAAAAGTCAGATCAAAAAGATCAGAAGATCAAAAGAAGCTTGCAAAGCTAGAACAGAAGTACCCCTTGAACTAGGGGCAAAGATATCAGACATGCTCGAAGAGCTGAAGATGAGTCCTCTTGCAAATCAACAGCCACTCTCCTGGATATGGATGGCTTCGAAACCCTATAACCATTTGGCATGGACTAGGCTACACTTTTACCCTTGAGAGGCTTGTTGGGCCGAAAACCCGGAAGGGCGGCCTTGGCAAAAGTTAGAGCACAAAAGGGGAGGTTAAATACCCGAGTGTACCTTAACCCCGAACTACATAAGGCTTGATTCCCATGTTTGGGATACGTAGGCAACTTCATTCTGAAGTCCATCCATAAACACTTCCAAATCGACTGTGTCCATGCGATGGTTTTGGTCATCTTTGTCTTCTTTGAATCTGAGAGTCTGGTTGTGTTCGTCGCTCTGAGGACTGACTATAATGCGCTGCGGTGCTATCCAAACAAGGGGCAACTTTCCGTTGCCATTCAAAACGCCGCAGTATCATTTCAAACAAGGGGCAACTTTCCGTTGCCATGCAGTGTCCTTCAGACAAGGGGCAATTTTCCATTGCTATGGATCCGAGGTTGCGCATCTCAAGAGTAGGTTCCGTGCTCGTTGAGCAGTGGTCGTTTGCAAAAATAGTTTTTGAGAATTTTTACTGAGGTTGACTAATCTTCTCGAAAAGTATTCCATTTTCAAAACTGGACCATTTCTTGGACCCAAAAGAGGAAAATTTTCAGTGCTCATGGCCTGACTTGCATGATTTTAAATCAGAAAATTGAACAAGCATGTTAATCTAACTCTCATTTTGGTCAAATTTATTTAGGAGAAAACTAAAACAAAAAAAATGGTCAAAATGATGAACTAGGGGCACAGTTGAGTCAGGCTTCCTGTCTCTCCCATTGTCAACATACTTGCCAAGAAGGGCACTCTACCTGCCAGAATAGGGCACAACTGAAGTTAACAACAAAGGGCTGAAAGCTCTCTCATCCTCCAAGCAACAAGGTATCAAGCCAAGTGCGAAGCACGAACCGGAATGGGACAAAATATTCCACTCCCTTATCTGGACAGATCTGATCACGTCCAAACTCCCCGGTGGAGCATCATCAACCAATGTCAATTACAGATCTGCTGCACATCCAGCCGCATCACAACCCCTCTGTGGGAGAAGCTCACTGTTGTGAACAAGAAGAAGAATCTATCGGAATGCTAGGGGCAAGAGCCCGCAACTTTCTGTTTGTCCATCAACCACCCAGGGGAGGGATAAAAAATGAGAGATTGAAGAATAGAAAGATGTGAGCTGAGAGAAAAAGTGAGAAAAGGGCTTTTTCAGCAAAAACAGAGCCTGAGGGCCGAGTGATGTGAGAATCACAAATGAGAAAGGATGGGAAACAATACCCGGAGAAACTGGCTCCTCGCGAACTGAAAGGTCTCTCGACTTTGTAACACGTCTGTGTGTCGTGTCTTTTATTTTGTTTGTCTCGATTCTTGCTTTGAGTCGTTCCGAGTGTGTCTCGATGCGTTTAGGTTGTTTACCTTTTCTTTTCCATTGTTCAGTCTTCTTCGCTGTGTTCAGTCGTAAGCTCAATACCCAGTTAAGAACGCATTTCTTAATTTCAAAAAATTACCTTGCGCTCAGAGTGCCGTGTTGTTCTCCACATTTGTGCAAAACAAGATTTTGTTCTTTCAAAAGCCGCAAGGTTCAACCCGAGTCATGTGGGAACAGTAAAGCCAGAAACCATCTGAAGCTACATAGGTTTCAAACTTCGAAGAAAAAGGAAAAGAGGAAGATGTCAGATATCTGAGTTTGTTTCAACTCCTGCAAGTTCCGTCATCGCATCCTGTATGGTCAGAATGAGCTGTGTGTTCAAAATTAAAAGACTACTGAGTTATGAGCCGTGTGTTCAAATTGAGCAGTGTTATGCTGTGAGCTGCGTGCTCAACATGAAGTATATGAGCTGTGTGTTCAGAATTGAAGTGAGTGAGCTGTGTGTTCAACATGAAGTATATGAGCTGTGTGTTCAGAATTGAAGTGTGTGAACTGCGTGTTCAACATGAAGTATACGAGCTGCGTGTTTAGAAGAGGAATGTGTGAGCTGCGTGTTCAACATGAAGTATATGAGCTGTGTGTTCAGAATTGAAGTGTGTGAGCTGCGTGTTCAGAAGAGGAATGTGTGAGCTGCGTGTTCAACATGAAGTATATGAGCTGTGTGTTCAGAATTGAAGTGTGTGAACTGCGTGTTCAACATGAAGTATATGAGCTGCGTGTTCAGAAGAGTTATGCTATGACTGCTGTAGACGCGCCCGTGTGGGGGCCTCGTGCTACAGTTCGGACTCGATTTGTGTCACGGTTCTTAATCTGAACCAAAGAGTCCAAATCTGGCAAATCGTTTTGAGAAACAGATTTTTGAAAAAGTAGTGCCAAACATGGACTGCTTTGCCAGATACAGAGTCGCCACCTAAATATTTTTTATGGGAGAATTTAGGAAACCCTGACTCGGTGCCGAAGGCCACATGTCCGTCATCACCGGAGTTGTCTCGGCTCGGGAGCTTGGGTACGATCGGGGAAGGTCAGCTATGAGCACCCCCTCTCGCCCGGTCCGAAGACTGGCCTCTACTAACCGTGATATCCAATTTTGAAAACGTTACGTGTTCTTAAACCGGTTATTAGCCTAGAATTACTATGTTGTGCGCGCAACAAACAAGTATAGACCAAATCGCCCAAATTGGAACAAAACATTTCATGTTTGTTTTGAAAATGGTTTGCTACTCGTAAGTAGGCTAAAATACAGATTTTGCCACCCTCAAGTGGGCTTTTGGAAAAGATGGTTTTGCCACTATCTAGTGGGCTTAAAATTCACAGTTTTAACGCATTATCCCAATTTAAGCAATTTGACCTCCACCCACAGGCATTCAAGCAGTTTATCTCATGTAAGCACTTAGCCGCATGGCAGGCATACTATTATGGCAACATTCACACGCATACTGGATGCTAAAGCAAAAATACTTACATTGTACTCCGTGCCAAAACAGTAAACTAGTTAGCAAACATGCATGTCCTAGTTCATGTTATTTTGCCTAATGCAACACATACAAGGTGCAATTTTAGTTAGGCTCGGTTAACCTAGATATGGCATACGATATGCAACCAACTAATTCATGTATTCAATTTTGGAATTTGAAAATACGAATGCGTTTAGCATGATGTACCGAGCCCGGTGCATGTTAACAGATGCATGAATGCACGCATGCATATCATAAGGTATGCTAATTTCAAAATGCCCTAATCTACCATCATAAGCGGGTAAATAAAAGGGAAGAAAGAAATGGGGATTGGAAGACATACACACACTCACCCACACTTATTACATGTTTACCCTCACTCAGAGGGTTCGAATTAATATTACAGTCCCAAAATAATGAACAAATAAAATTATTACAAAATTTCCTAATTAATTAAAAAAGGGAAGCAAAAGAATGAAGAGGGTGGCCACAGCCTCTGCCTCGGGGCGCGCAGATGATGCATGCTCGAATCCGTCCTGCCCGGAAAACCCGTACTATGCTCTTGTCGCCTCTGTTTGTACTGCCTTGCCTTCCTGAAAGTTGCCAAAGTACTGGAGCAAACTCCTTGCATCCTGCAGAGCACCACCGGCCAGACAGAATTGCCACCGGCACTCCAAAATTCCCGTCGGCACTTTACCAGATTCATCGGCACTCCAGATAGTGCCGGTCGGCACTAAATTCTGCCGGTCGGCAGAAACTTCCTGCAGCAGACAATTTGACAGCAAAACAGAGAACAGACAGTGCATGGCATGGGGTTCTTGGACACATGTAAGCATGGTCCTACTTCTTATCATATTTCGAACTCAAAGAAGCATGACCTTCGACCTTTGAGCCATCCAAGGTGCATGATGACTCAATGGATCAAATTTGCTATTTGATATGAAAATGCATGCAACAAATAACGTGAAAACCGGGGCCTTATCACATTGGAGTCAAAGGTCCCGATGACCGGGGATCAAGGCACATTACGTCACTTGAAGTATGAATGGTCCTTGACTCCCGCACTTGGTTTGACACCCCAAACCAAGTAAATGCAATGCATGCAATGCTCACAAGCCTCAAATGTGTCATACCACCAAGATGTAAAACACAACAAGCAATATGCAATTATGATGACAAAATGTATGATACCAAGCACACAAGATACAAACATGATGCAAACATGAAGCAAATTGACCATGGAATTGATGTGCTACAAAGCTTAATGGAACAAACATGCAACAAACATGGATCAAGCATGCAAGAGGGCTTGGAGTGGCGAAGGGGCAGGCCCTTACCCTTCTCAAAACAGTGACCAAAAGTGCTTAAAATGATAGGCAGTCAACTCACGTTAACAAGCAAATTCATGGTCCCAAAGTTAAGACACAAAAGGAGACAACTCACCCCCATTATCATGACCACTCATGGTATGATCAAAACAAGAAAAAAAAAAGATTTATGCATGCAAGATAGGACCCCAAGAAGCTCCTAATATGGCAACTAAGATATCCCCCATGAAGCAAATATACTAAGGCTCATTCTTAGGCATAAGAGGACACATCTTCAAGGCATGAAAGAGGCCATGCATGCACACATACAAGCATGATTCTTGGACTAAAATATGACCCTAGATGATGCCAAATCAAGAGGGTAAACACAACCATGCATGCTAGAGGTCAAAATGCTCAAGGCCTCCAAGCCAAAATACAAAGCAACTCTAACAAACATGCTAAACATGACCAAGTTGATAACCAACAGATTTTAAGCATGGAAAAACAATGCTAAATGCTCCATGGAACCAAGCCAACACACACAAAAGTCATGGCCTAATCATGGGATGTACTTTTAAGCAAGATGGAGCAATACAAAGCAAATATCACAAGCATGCAAGAGGGCCCAAATCCGACCAAAAACAGAGATTATGTAAGACCTAAGATGCCTAAAAAAGTACTGAAATGAAGCCAAGAAACAACAAGCACACATGCTATCCTTTTGAGCCCAAAAAGCAAGGAAACAAAACCATAAGGGGAGAGGGGTGTCCCTCCCCTATGCAAGACTTCAAACCAACTTTTTTGACACTAAAATACACTGATTTTTGGTGATCAAAAGATCAAAATGCTGAAGTGAACAAAACCTTATCAAAAAGGCACCAAAATAGGCCAAACAAGGCCTAAGAGGGTGAGTTTGCAATCTAACCACAAAGTGACCTTAATGAAAGTGTTAGAGCAGGAAAATATGAGTCTTTTTTATGTTATACACAAGAGCCAAAACAATAAAAAAAATAGGTAGAAAACCAAAGCAAGTTTGGGGAATAAAAGGGAAGATGCTCACCCTTGAAGAACAAATGGCCTAACCTCCTTCTTTGGATCAAAACCAGTCCAAAACTCAAGAAACAACTCCCCCAAGTCCCTCAATCTCGGACTAAGGTGTGATAGTGTGTGTAATGGTGCAAAAGTAAGGTAAAACACACCTTTTGGGCCAAGAAACACACACAAGAAGGGAGAGGGAGAGAGGTATAGATATAATATGTATCTATATCTCAAAGGCTGGTTTTTGCTTCTGTTTTTCTAACCTAGAACCAAGAGGAAAGCCTCCCTCTTATAAGGATCCCTCTTGCAAAGCTTATTCAACAAGCTTGGCTAGAGGGAAATCCCTCCATACACGTGTATGGAGGGGAAAGGAGTTGGTGCCAGCTATCACAGCTGGCACAAAATATCTCCAAAAAGTGGAGGAACAGTGGTCGGCTGCCCAAAAAAGCTATTCCGGCAAAAAACAGTGCCGACCGGCAACATATTATGCCGACCGGCAATAAAGTGTGCCGACCGGCAAACAAAATTGCCGATGGAAGAAAAAGACCAGCCGGTGGCCTCCAGCCACTGCCGGTGGTGTATGGGGATGTCTCACAAGGCATTCCCTGCCCCTCTAAGGCAAAACAAAAGTGTTTGGTGCAAAACCAGACACTAAACAGTCGAGTTCGGGGATCCTGAGGCAAGGCGCGCGAGCCGAGACCTCCGGGAACTCCAAACGAACACAATCATGGATGATCACCGAGTGTTCAAACGGTGACGTCCAAGTCTTGAGGATGGTCAAAAATGGGGTGTCTACAGTTGCCCCTCTTTGACAGAACTCGAAAGTCATAACAATGACGGGAGTGAATGTCAAAGCCCAGAGACGACCCATTTTTGACAAGGCCGAAGACTCAGACAAACATACAAGACAAATAAGATATGCGCCTGAAGGCGGGGGCAAAATGCAAGACAATGCACGGAGCCGAGCATAACTTATGATCATGCTAAGAAAGCTGTAACGAAGCATACATGCGACAGTTTTAAGCTAGCATACCAAATTACACTACAATGCAGAAAGGATGTAAGAGAATTATGGAATTCTCAATACGTCTCACTCGGAGATAAAATACCTGTGCGGCTCGTCCAGTTGCACCAGCTTCAAATGAACCGTACATACAATATCGTGCCTGCAAAGAAAACAAACTTAACAGGTACAATATGGTTAGCGACATGCATGACAATGCAAGAATAGTGGTGTACTCGAAATGCGTGACAGCGCGAAGTAAATAGAGAGCATGACAATGCATATTGAAATACAACCAGGCAAGCGGAGCAAGCGGTCTACGCAGGCGACGAAATTGATCACAAGCACGCGGTCTACGCAGGCGATGAAACTAAACAAGCGGTCTACGTAATTAACACATGCGGTCGATGCTGGTGACGGAGTTAAACATGCGGTCTACGCAAGTAATGGAATTAAACATGCGATCTACGCAATCAAAACATGCGGTCTACGCAGGTAATGGAATTAAACATGCGATCTACGCAATCAAAACATGCGGTCTACGCAGGTAATGGAATTAAACATGCGATCTACACAATCAAAACATGCGGTCTACGCAGGTAATGGAATTAAACATGCGATCTACGCAACCAAAACATGCGGTCTACGCAGGTAATGGAATTAAACATGCGATCTACGCAATCAAAACATGCGGTCTACGCAGGTAATGGAATTAAACATGCGATCTACGCAATCAAAACATGCGGTCTACGCAGGTAATGGAATTAAACATGCGATCTACGCAATCAAAACATGCGGTCTACGCAGGTAATGGAATTAAACATGCGATCTACGCAATCAAAACATGCGGTCTACGCAGGTAAAGGAACGTACTATTACACAGCATAATCGAAACAATTTGCGGGGTTCACAAAGCATGAAAAGGATACGGGGCGGGACATTCTTTGCGCGCATCGAGCGTTGCTTGCAGAAGTTGTGGCCTGAGGTCAACTCAAAGGTTCACGTTTCAAAGGTGCGATTTCCCGTAATGTGAGGGCGTCCGACAACGCGGCTGACCCGAACAAAGATGCGGAAGGTGCGCTAACCACAAGGGGAGTTCCATCGGTATCAATTCTGATACTTGGCTACCCTGCCATTCTACGTTTTATTTACCTTCTCACTAGTAGTTTAAGCACATTGCACTGCCTCAGGCAGGTTTATTTTCTTTCTCAAAATTCACGCACTTTACAAAACATGTGATGGAAATGAAACGAATCATTTTGTTCAAAAGATGTTGCAATTGTGGATCTTCTGTGCATCGCATCGCAGGGTTTCACACCACAATGTGAACGAAATTGAACCCATTTTGGAAATTTGCCATCGTAATAATCAGGTAGTGAACCGACTTACAACTCGATAAGCAAAACAAAGCTATGACACAACCAAACAAGTGTGAATACAACTCGATAAACGAACCGAGAGCTACAAGAGAGCGAAATACAACTCGATAAGCAAATGTTCAAAACTCGACAAGCAGACAGGCGTGGCTCCGCAAGAGTCGATCGCCGGGGAGGGGTTGGAGGTGGTTAAGTTCCCCAATTCTTAGCACAAACGGCTCAGAAAACCAGAAGGAGGTCCACCGGCATAGTGTAGGGACCACCGGCTGCAAGGAGTGGGTACCGGCCGCATATTTGTTTTGTCGGCAAACTGGAATGGCCGGTCGGCATATTTTGATGCCGGTCGGCACTAAATGAGGGGAACCACCAGAATGTTGACACCTGTCTCCCCACTCAACCTTATCTCCTACAAAAGATCCCAGCTTCGTAGTTTTCCTCATTTTCACACTGATTTGCTCCAATGGAAGAGTTTCTTGCTCAAAATCTCACAGCTTGGATTGCTAGCTTGGATGGCTCGGAAAAGGTGAATTTCCGGGGTTTCGGCATAAATGCACTATTCACTCTGGGTCGTACCCCGTTGCATCTCCCGTTTCTTCACGCCGCGGCAAGATTTTGGAATCCGGTGACACATGTCTTTAGCTTCGCCGGGCAAGAGATATGTCCTACCTTTGAAGATTTTCGAGCTCTAATGGAGTCCGAGCGCGACGAGGAGCTCCTGCCCCAACTAAATTTTGGTCATGCCCAATCCTTAGGGCGCATGTGCGGACTCAGCATGCGCGATGCTCGGTCTCTGATGGGCGACGGGATGTTAGATATTCCGAGTTTGGCCAATCGATTTTCTGATGCTGGTGATCGCAGCAACCATTACTGGCAAGGCTTCCGGCGACATGCGCTCTGCTTGTGCATGCTGTCTCATTTCCTGTTCATTTTGGGCTCTGGAGGGGCTAGTGTCCGGCTGATTGAGGTTGCCCAAGGTTTGAGAGAGGGCAAGAGCTGTATTGCCATGGTTCTGGCCGAGACACTAATGGGCTTAGACGCCTTTTACCGTCATGAGACGTCTAGATTGGCGGGGAGTCCACTACTACTACAGGTAATGTTTTCCACCCAATCTCGCATTTCTGTTTTGCTCACATCACTCGGCCCTCGAGCTCAGTCTTTTCTCACAAAACCCCATTCTCACTCTTCTCTCCTCGTACATCTCTCTATTCTTTAATCTCTCATTTTTTGATCCCTCCCCAGGTATGGCTGATGGATAAACTGCAGGTTGTGGACTCCTGCCCCGCATATTCAGCTCGCGGCTACTTCTTCCGGCATCATCTAGTCAATGCCTTGGATGAGGAATGGTGGTTCGCTTGGATGTGCCACTTGTCCGCAGACCGTATTGCTTGGCGGTGTCCTTGGTTGAACCTTCCGGCAATGAGTTACAACATGCCTCGACAGACTGGGATTCAACTGGTCGGTCTCACTCATTGTGTATTTTACTTCCCATTTCGGATTCGACGCCAATTTGGCCATGATCAGACCTGCCCGCCAGAGGGGATAGAGTATCCTGCTGCATTCCCAGCCCGGGGTGCGCAGCTTGCCTGGCAGGCCACTGCGTGGAGGATGAGAGAACTCCTGGCCCCCGCTCCTACTTTCAGTTGCACTTTATCTGACGAGTGCATAGATTGGCTCAATGAAGAAGCACAGATCGGGCCCAGCTTGGCATCAGAGGCTTCGACCAGCTCTGGGAGGGGGCGCAGGAACACCTGACTTGACCATGCCCTAGATTTATTGCTTTATTAGTATTTTCAAGTTTTCTTTCATGAATGTAATAAAAAGCAATTTCAATTGTTTGTAAGAGCAGGAAGACTCTGTTTTGAAATCAATGAAATTGAAAGTTCTGGTACTAAGAATTTTCCACTTTGGTTCGAAAATAGTCGAAGTTGTAAAAAGATTATTTGAACGAAGTCAGCTTATATTAAAACTTTTCAAAGATATTTTTGATGTGGATCAGAACTGGACACGCCTGAGATCTGTCACTCGAGATGCACGACCCCAGATTCCTGCAACTGGAAAGTTGCCCCTAGTCTGAAGAACGCCGCAGCACTGCATAGCAACGGAAAGTTGCCCCTAGTCTGAGGAGCCTCGTAGCACCGAATAGCAACGGAAAGTTGCCCCTAGTCTGAGTGGCACTGCACCGGAGATTCCAACGAATGCTGATGGACAAAGATGGCTGAGATGATCAAATGGACAAAGTTGATCGGGGAAGTGTTATGGCTGAACTTCAGGATGAAGCTGCCTACGTATCCCAAACATGGGAATCAAGCCTTACGTAGTTCCGGCTTAGGTTCGCTCGAGTATTTTCACTCTCCTTTTGTGCTCTAACTTTTGCCAAGGCCGCCCTTTGCGGGTTTTCAGCCTTGCGAGCTCAGTTTTTATATTTTCTAATTTTTTTGTGCTCTAACTTTTGCCTAGGTCGCCCTTTCGGGTTTTCGGCCTAGCGAGCCTCTCAAGGGTAGTATTTCTTCAACTTGTCCATATTGACCGGTTGAGAGAATTCTAAGCCATCTAAGTCCATTAGAACCACAGCTCCGCCTGACCAGATGGTTTTGATGATGTAGGGACCAGTCCAATTGGGTCTGAACTTGCCCCTCGGGTCGTGGATAGGAGCTCGGTTGTCTTTGAGTACCAAATCCCCTTCCTTTAGATTTCTGGACTTAACCTTCTTGTTAAAAGCCCGAGCAATCCTGCGCTGATAACTCTGAACGTGGTACAGTGCTTTCAGTCTCCTTTCATCAAAGAGCATTAGTTCCTCGAACCTGCTTTGCTGCCAATCTGCCTCAGCTATCTGACACTCGGCCAATACCCGTAAAGACGGAACTTCAATTTCAATAGGTAGAACAGCCTCCATTCCATAAACTAACGAATACGGAGTTGCTCCGGTAGAAGTTCTAATCGAAGTTCTGTAGCCCCACAGAGCAAACGGCAACTTATCTGGCCAATCACGATAGGTCTCCACCATTTTCCGCAGTATATGCTTGATGTTCTTGTTGGCGGCCTCAACTGCTCCATTGGTTTGCGGCCGATACGTAGATGACTTATGAAAAGCCACGTTATACTTTTCCAACAAGTCGACCACTTCTTTCTTAAAGTGGGATCCGTTATCCGAGATGATCTCATTTGGCACCCCGTAGCGACAAATGATGTTGTTTCTGATGAACTTTGCGACGTGCGACGCCTTCAACATCGCGTATGATTGGGCCTCGACCCACTTTGTGAAATAATCTATCGCTACGAGGATATACTCATGTCCGTTCGATCCCTTCGGGGTAACAGCTCCGATTACATCGATCCCCCACACGGAAAACGGCCACGGGGAAGTCATATTGTACAATTTGGATGGTGGGATGTTCATACGGTTTGCATGGATCTGGCATTTGTGGCATCGCCGAACAAAGCCGATACAATCCTCTTCCATGGTCGACCAATAATAGCCCTGTCTAAGGATTTTTCTGGCCAACATTACTCCATTCATGTGTGCACCGCATTCTCCTCCATGGATGGCCTCCATTAGGCGCTTCGACTCTTCAGCTTCTACACAGAGCTTATGCATTCCCAGATGACCTCTTTTGTACAGTTTACCTCCGCAGATGATGAACTGAATAGCCATTCTTCTAATGGCCCTTTTATCCTTGGTGCTTGCCCCTATCGGATACGTCTCCTTTTCCAAGAAGTTCCAAATATCGTAATACCAGGGGTTGTCGTCTTGGGTCTCATCTACGGCGGAAACTGACTCGTATGCTGGCGCAAACTTTTGATCAATGATGACTGGACGCATCCGGACTCCCGACGGGATGTCTATCATGGAAGATAGGGTTGCTAACGAGTCTGCAAACCTGTTGTTCTCTCTTACGAGGTGGGTGAAGTTTAGCTTATCGAACCGAGGAATTAACAAATCCAAGGTTTGGTGGTAAATTATCATCCTTTCCTCCTTGACCTTCCAGTCTCCTTTTGCTTGGGATACAATAAGATTCGAATCCCCAATGACGTCCAACCGTCTTACCCCTAGCTCTAGGGCTGCTTCCAAACCAGCAATACATGCCTCATACTCTGCCTCATTGTTCGAGACTCTGAACTGGAGCTTGAATGCCAAAGGGATACGGGAATTGTCAGGCGCTATCAGCAGCACTCCTATCCCATACCCATACTGGTTTGACGCTCCGTCAAAGTACATCGTCCAAGTTTCATCCTCGATATGCAGAATCGCTTCATCTGGGAATAGGTACTCAACCGCTTCATCCCCCTCAACCGGATGGTCGGCAAGGAACTCCGCTACCGCTCTTCCTTTCACTGACTTGCGTGTCACATACTTCAAGTCGAATTCGGAAAGCAAAAGCAACCAACGAGCTAGCCTACCTGTAAGTGCTGGTTTCTCGAAAAGATATTTGATGGGATCCAAACGTGAAACCAACATTACAGAGTGAGCTAACAGGTAGTGCCGCAGCTTCCGGGTAGCCCATACCAAGGCCAAACAAGCCTTCTCCAGTGGTGTATAGCGGGTCTCGTAATCCAGCATCTTCTTGCTCAGATAATAGATAGCCCTTTCCACTTTGTCTTCCGACTCCTGTGCTAGCATGCAGCCCATGGTGGTCTCAGTTACCGAAAGATACAATATCAACGGTCTCCCTGGTTCTGGCGGTGACAATACAAGCGGGTTCTGTAGATACTCTTTGATCTGCTCAAAAGCTGCTTGACATCGGCCGTCCCATTGGAATTTCTTTCCTTTCTTCAGGAGACCAAAAAGTGGTTCACAAGTCAAGGTTAATTTAGAGATAAACCGTCTTATGAATTGCACTTTACCTAGAAAGCCTCGCACCTCCTTTTCAGTCCTTGGTGGTGGCATTTCTAAGATGGCCTTGATTTTGGAAGGGTCGACCTCGATGCCCCTTTGCGTTATCAGGAACCCTAGCATCTTTCCTGCTGTAACACCAAAAGTACACTTCTGGGGATTTAGCCGCAGCCGAAATTCTCTGATCCTTTGAAAAAACTTTTGTAAGGCGGTGTAGTGGCCCTCTCTTTCTTTGGACTTGACAATCATGTCGTCCACATACACCTCGACCTCTTTATGGATCATATCATGCAATATCGTAGTTGCTGCCCGCTGATAGGTAGCTCCTGCGTTTTTCAGCCCAAATGGCATCACTCGATAACAATATGTACCCCACGGGGTAGTGAATGCAGTCTTCTCCCGGTCCTCGGGCGCCATTACTATCTGATTATAGCCTGAGAAACCATCCATAAACGAAAGCAAGGCATGTCTTGCCGTGAAATCTACCAGTTCATCGATGTGTGGCAAGGGAAAGTCGTCCTTCGGACTGGCCCTGTTCAAATCTCTGAAGTCTACACAGACCCGAATTCTGCCGTCTTTCTTCGGTACCGGAACAATGTTGGCCAACCAAGTCGGATACTCAGACACCAACAAGAAGCCTACGTCAATCTGCTTGGTGACCTCTTCCTTGATCTTAATGGCCCAATCGGGGCGGATCCTCCTGAGCTTCTGTTTGACAGGTCGGGCCTCGGGATCAAGAGGGATCCGGTGCTGTACAATCTCAGGATCGATTCCAGGCATGTCTTCGTAGGACCACGCGAAAACATCTTTGAAATCTTTTAACAAAGCGACTAAGCGCTCGCGTTCCTCAGAAGACAACGTGGACCCGATCTGGACCAGCCGCGGGTCCTTCTCAGTACCAACATTCACAGTAGTGATTTCATCCATTAAAGGTTTAACAAATCTTTCCTGCTCTTGATCAATTAACCGTTGCAAAACCGGAGGAATTTCTTCCTCGTCGTTTTCATCAAAATTTTGAAAATCCTGATTTAAGCAATAAATCAAAGGCACAGAAAAATACTCCGAAACCACACCTACGTCGTTCTCATTAAATACTTCCGAGCCGTCGGATTCTTCCGTTACAACAGACTCAAAAGAAAATGAAAAAGACGATCTAGACAGGACTGTGGTATCCGGGTTATCACCCCCGGGAATACCGGACTCAGACTCAGTTGAGCTGGAATCTGATTCCGACGTACAAGATTCAGCAGAATCAGATCCCGGCTCACTACCTAACCCGGTGCTGCTTGATAAAAAGCCTTCTTCATATTGCCAGATGAGAGAAGGTGCGATGGATGCATCCAAAATAGCTGATGGTAGGCCCGCAGCCGCTTCATTCCCAATCACACATACCGAGGAGCTATCCCCCAAGCACCTCTGTTCGATCGGAGGATCTGACAGCAGACACGCCAGTGCTGCCCCCATTTCATTTTCGGCGTCCTCGGACTGTACCTCCTTACTTTGCTCGGCCTCAGCCGATAGATCTGCCTGCCCTTCGGCGATGTCATCCTCAGGTAACTGTAAATCAAAGAAAATTTCAAATCCCGGTACGCGCTTCTTCTCCGCATTGAGCCACGGCTCCGGGAAGCCACAGAACGGAAAGTCCTCCCCCTCCCGAACGAAACGTCCGTTCAGGGTCCCCCGAATGGGCTGGTGCATCAAGTCAAAGGGCTTCCCCATCTGTTTCGCCCTGGCCCTTCCGGCCATTTCCTTTCCTTTCCTTATCCAATCCTCTTTGGTGGGTAGGTAGCCCAAACCAAAGGTATGGGGGTTATGTGGCACTTCGGTCGATGCTGCGGCACCTTTCCTACCGCTCTTGCCTAATCCCATCCCGGGGATGTGCTGGAGTTTGTTCATGAGATAAACTGCTTGGGCACTGACATACACCCCTTCGTTAGCTGCCATGATTTTCTGTACAACCCGAGCCTCGGCCAAGGTAAAACCTGATATGAACACATCTTCTATACCGTGCTCAATTTCTAGAACAGGCGTAGACACCTCTGGTGGTGGATGAATTGATGAGTTTCCAAAGACAATGGCTACTCCCTTCCCATAGGGGTATTTCACCACTTGATGTAAGGTAGAGGAGACCGCCTTTACCTGATGCAGCCACGGCCGTCCCAAAAGCAAGTTGAACGTTGCAGGAACCTCCAAGACATGGAAATCTATCTCATGCTGTCCGGGCCCAACCTTTGTTTGAATCTTAACTGTCCCCATTACCTCCCGGCTTGTGTTATCATATGCCCGAATTACCTGGGCCGTTGGTATAAAATCCGCGACTTTCAAACCAATCGCATAAGCTGTCCTTGCCGGGCAGACATTGATGGCGGATCCCGTGTCGACAAGTACCACAGGTATCCATTTATCTCTGCACTCGACAGAGATGTAGAGCGGCTTGTTATGGTTCGCACCCTCAGGTGGCAGCTCTTTGTCAGAAAAATTCAATGCTGGGGAATTCCCTCCTGAAAAGACTAATCCCACCAGCTGCTCGGGCGTGGTGTCTATGGACAACTTGGCCTTGTCCATGGCTGTAAGGACAGCTTGTCTATGTACTCGAGAAGCCATAAGCAGTCCCCAGATGGAGATGTCTGCTTGTATCTTTTTCAATTGTCTCAATACGGCCTCATCTTCGAGTTGCTTCTCCTTTTGTTTCTCTGCTTCATTATCTTTCCCAGACGCCTCTGGTTGATCTAGGTGTGGAGGCTTGAAATACCGTCCACTCCTAGTCATGTGATCGACTTCGCCGATATACCAGGTATCATCTGGTTGGTTACCTTTCCAATCCTCGTCCGTGTGGGCAAGACATAGATCGTCGTCTTCCCACCACATACCATCCACGACTGACAAGCATCTGTCTGGTTCTGGCACAACTGTCTCGATACTCACAGTACCTCTTACCCCTATGTTCACAGCATCCTCCATTTCCGTACTTGCGGCGGTTTCGACCCCTACGTGGCCTTTTGCTTTTCTAATCCTCTCAGAATCCTCGAATCTTTCTTGTTCTGACTTTGTCAATGCAGTAGATTGCTCACTGATCCCTGTACTTAAAATGCTCCATTCCCGAGCGAAACTTTCGACGCCGGCGCTCTCCGGCGATGTATTCTGCTTTTCGACACTCCCTGGTGTTGTTGACATTCCTGCCCCTGCCGGGCCTTGTTCTGACTGGAACTCCCTTATTACATCCGGCTGATCATCTAACCACCCCGTGGCCTCTGCTGATTCTTCATTATCATACCAGTTGATGGCTGAGTCTTGGTCATCATGAAATTGGGACTTGACAACGTCCTTTTCCACGGCTATCAAATCATCCATTTCCTGTCCTGAATTGTCCCCTCGGATTACACACAGCTCTCCCCCGACTGGAAATTCGACATTTGGTCTATTCTGGCCCACGGGTGAAATGTAGTCATTCGGATTGTAAGCATTCCCAACATCATTCTCAGGCTCCACGGACCCTGGTTTGACAACCCCTTTCCTGTTCTCGATGGTCACCACCACTGGCTTGGGTTGGGTTATGGAGATGTCCGTCATGCACAAATCGGTGCAATCGGGGAGGAAAACTTTAGGTTTAGGTAGGTAGGAGGGTGTGATGTAGATACTGGGATCGTAGGATGCGACCCCAGTGTGGATGAAGTTGACTCTTTTGGGTGGTGGAACTTGGTTATGTGCGGGGAGAGGATTTGTGGTAACATTAGGTTTCTCAGGGGGAAGAATCACCCCATTATCAATGAGATCTTGAATCTCATGACGTAAACGAAAGCATAGGTCAGTGTCATGACCATGCTGCTGATGGAACGCACAATATTTGGCTGGGTTGTGGGTGGCGGGTAGTCTTTCTGGCAAGGGCCGCGGCTCTAGGGGCTTCAGATGCCCTTTCCTGATCAAAACCCCCAGAGCTTTGGATAGGGGCATATAAAGTGGAGCAAAGGTTCGGGTGTTTCTGGGAGGGTATTTGGCTGTTTACGAATTGCTTCCGGACGCGCCGGAGAATGGTGTGGCTGCTGTATTTCTCGGGGAAGGGTTAGTGGTGACCATACTTACTTCGGAGGTCCTGGCAGTCGCAGCGCCACTCGGGCCTGTATTAGTACTACGATTGAAATTTCTGCGGGGTTGGTCCCGATCATTATCAATCCAACCTTGTCTCAAGGCGTCCTCGATCTGCACCCCCATTTCATGTGAATCAGCAAAGGTGGGAAAGGGGACTACAATCATCTTTTGCATTAGCTTCGGCTGAAGATTGCGCACAATCATCCGAATCTGGTCTTTGTCTGTGGGTCTCAAGGTCATCATTGAAGCTTTAGCCCGCCATCTAGTTACAAACTCTGAGAAACTTTCCTTGGGTTCTTGCCTTGTTGTCTCGAGATCCCGGGTCGTGATCTCGATTTGTGTGTTATACGAGTACTGCAGGATAAAGGCCTCAGCCATCTCGTCCCAGTTTCTCTTGACGTCGTCCCCCAACTTGGCATACCATGCGGACGCCACACCCGACAAGGTCCGGTCGAATAAAGATAGTTTCTGCAATCTGGTGAGGCCCATTGGCCTTAGGACGTCTGAAAACAGTCGCAGGTGTACCATGGGATCCTCAGACCCGTCAAAACGATCGATTTGGGGCATCTTAAATCGATCGGGCAGCGTCACGGCTGTGTCGATGTACCCATCTCCAATGTCCGGAATGGACTTCGCACCTTGAGATTTCTTGAACAGCTTTTCAAGCTTGTGCATTTTTAATGTCATGGGGTCTATCTCAGACTCAAAGGGAGAATCCGATACGTTAATGGGAGTGGTTGCCTTGGATTGTTGAGGCGGAATCGGAGGTGGAGCCGGCCCCGTTGGGATGTCTGTATCTTCTTGGACATTCCGGGCGTTTGGTGTTTCTTCGGGTATTGGAACCCTTAATGGAGGAGGGATTTGCTGCGAAGGTGATGCTCCGGTTTGCTGTTGCAACCTCCCAATTAAATCCGCTTGCACACTCATCACTGTAGCCTGTTGCCTGGCGAATTCTGCCTGTCGGGCAGCATCTTGCTGCATCATTTTCATGCTTTCCTGAAGTTGGCGCACCATCTCCTCTAAGTTAGCCATATCGTTCTGCTCTGGTTGAATTGCTGGTATGCGTTCCCTCTCTGTGGGTGAAACGGGATCCTGATCCCTACTGTACACAGGTGGGGTAGACGAAGCCCTTTGTACCGATTGCTGAACTGATATCCTCTGCCTAGTTGCTTTCCGTTTAGTAACCGGGGGTAGAGAATGGTACACTAGTTGTCCTTCTATCAGATCCTCAGATTGATGGAGCCGGCGACCTCTGATCCAGAGTGCTTGGGGAATGTCTACTGGGTTAGACGCAATGATGCTAAACTACCCTGGTAAAAAGATAAATAAAGCAATAAATAAACCAACAATCGGACAGCACAACAGCATAAAATGAACAAATAATATACAGTTGGATTTCCAAAACACATAGTTGATAAGCTGAGCACGCGGTTCCCCGATACCGACCACTGTTCTCAAAATCTCTATTCCCAATACTGAACCCTGATACCCTCAGATAACTGATTCTCTTAAAGCTGATACTGATGCCCTCAGGCCAGATGCCCAGACTTACAAACTGGTGTGTTCATTTCCCTGCAGAAATACATTCTAACAGCATATAGCAAGTAAAGAGAGCCAAAACACCCCTATGTTGGGGTAGGGTTTCCCTGTCCTATTTCGTCAGGAACTAGGGGTTTCACTACGCACACAGCGGTTTCAAACAACCTAACATCGGGTAAGCAACCTGTCCTAGTTTGGAATGGTCACTACGGATTCCGAATATGCACTAGGTCGAATGGTCAAAAAGGGTGCCCCGGTAAAACCGGGGTTTGTGTTCCCATACTGTCAGAGCCCATAGCCGGTCAGCCTTATGGACATGCCTTGACAAGACAAGCCTCCGGCAAACCGTTCAGGAATGGCAGATGGCAAACACTGTGTTCCTAGGCGCACCAATGCACATGCAATGCAAAGAAACACAAAAGCGAAAACAAAACAGGATATCACGAGTTTGAGTCAAGCTCTCTAAACTCCCCAGCAGAGTCGCCAGAAACTGTAGACGCGCCCGTGTGGGGGCCTCGTGCTACAGTTCGGACTCGATTTGTGTCACGGTTCTTAATCTGAACCAAAGAGTCCAAATCTGGCAAATCATTTTGAGAAATAGATTTTTGAAAAAGTAGTGCCAAACATGGACTGCTTTGCCAGATACAGAGTCGCCACCTAAATATTTTTTATGGGAGAATTTAGGAAACCCTGACTCGGTGCCGAAGGCCACATGTCCGTCATCACCGGAGTTGTCTCGGCTCGGGAGCTTGGGTACGATCGGGGAAGGTCAGCTATGAGCACCCCCTCTCGCCCGGTCCGAAGACCAGCCTCTACTAACCGTGATATCCAATTTTGAAAACGTTACGTGTTCTTAAACCGGTTATTAGCCTAGAATTACTATGTTGTGCGCGCAACAAACAAGTATAGACCAAATCGCCCAAATTGGAACAAAACATTTCATGTTTGTTTTGAAAATGGTTTGCTACTCGTAAGTAGGCTAAAATACAGATTTTGCCACCCTCAAGTGGGCTTTTGGAAAAGATGGTTTTGCCACTATCTAGTGGGCTTAAAATTCACAGTTTTAACGCATTATCCCAATTTAAGCAATTTGACCTCCACCCACAGGCATTCAAGCAGTTTATCTCATGTAAGCACTTAGCCGCATGGCAGGCATACTATTATGGCAACATTCACACGCATACTGGATGCTAAAGCAAAAATACTTACATTGTACTCCGTGCCAAAACAGTAAACTAGTTAGCAAACATGCATGTCCTAGTTCATGTTATTTTGCCTAATGCAACACATACAAGGTGCAATTTTAGTTAGGCTCGGTTAACCTAGATATGGCATACGATATGCAACCAACTAATTCATGTATTCAATTTTGGAATTTGAAAATACGAATGCGTTTAGCATGATGTACCGAGCCCGGTGCATGTTAACAGATGCATGAATGCACGCATGCATATCATAAGGTATGCTAATTTCAAAATGCCCTAATCTACCATCATAAGCGGGTAAATAAAAGGGAAGAAAGAAATGGGGATTGGAAGACATACACACACTCACCCACACTTATTACATGTTTACCCTCACTCAGAGGGTTCGAATTAATATTACAGTCCCAAAATAATGAACAAATAAAATTATTACAAAATTTCCTAATTAATTAAAAAAGGGAAGCAAAAGAATGAAGAGGGTGGCCACAGCCTCTGCCTCGGGGCGCGCAGATGATGCATGCTCGAATCCGTCCTGCCCGGAAAACCCGTACTATGCTCTTGTCGCCTCTGTTTGTACTGCCTTGCCTTCCTGAAAGTTGCCAAAGTACTGGAGCAAACTCCTTGCATCCTGCAGAGCACCACCGGCCAGACAGAATTGCCACCGGCACTCCAAAATTCCCGTCGGCACTTTACCAGATTCATCGGCACTCCAGATAGTGCCGGTCGGCACTAAATTCTGCCGGTCGGCAGAAACTTCCTGCAGCAGACAATTTGACAGCAAAACAGAGAACAGACAGTGCATGGCATGGGGTTCTTGGACACATGTAAGCATGGTCCTACTTCTTATCATATTTCGAACTCAAAGAAGCATGACCTTCGACCTTTGAGCCATCCAAGGTGCATGATGACTCAATGGATCAAATTTGCTATTTGATATGAAAATGCATGCAACAAATAACGTGAAAACCGGGGCCTTATCACATTGGAGTCAAAGGTCCCGATGACCGGGGATCAAGGCACATTACGTCACTTGAAGTATGAATGGTCCTTGACTCCCGCACTTGGTTTGACACCCCAAACCAAGTAAATGCAATGCATGCAATGCTCACAAGCCTCAAATGTGTCATACCACCAAGATGTAAAACACAACAAGCAATATGCAATTATGATGACAAAATGTATGATACCAAGCACACAAGATACAAACATGATGCAAACATGAAGCAAATTGACCATGGAATTGATGTGCTACAAAGCTTAATGGAACAAACATGCAACAAACATGGATCAAGCATGCAAGAGGGCTTGGAGTGGCGAAGGGGCAGGCCCTTACCCTTCTCAAAACAGTGACCAAAAGTGCTTAAAATGATAGGCAATCAACTCACGTTAACAAGCAAATTCATGGTCCCAAAGTTAAGACACAAAAGGAGACAACTCACCCCCATTATCATGACCACTCATGGTATGATCAAAACAAGAAAAAAAAAAGATTTATGCATGCAAGATAGGACCCCAAGAAGCTCCTAATATGGCAACTAAGATATCCCCCATGAAGCAAATATACTAAGGCTCATTCTTAGGCATAAGAGGACACATCTTCAAGGCATGAAAGAGGCCATGCATGCACACATACAAGCATGATTCTTGGACTAAAATATGACCCTAGATGATGCCAAATCAAGAGGGTAAACACAACCATGCATGCTAGAGGTCAAAATGCTCAAGGCCTCCAAGCCAAAATACAAAGCAACTCTAACAAACATGCTAAACATGACCAAGTTGATAACCAACAGATTTTAAGCATGGAAAAACAATGCTAAATGCTCCATGGAACCAAGCCAACACACACAAAAGTCATGGCCTAATCATGGGATGTACTTTTAAGCAAGATGGAGCAATACAAAGCAAATATCACAAGCATGCAAGAGGGCCCAAATCCGACCAAAAACAGAGATTATGTAAGACCTAAGATGCCTAAAAAAGTACTGAAATGAAGCCAAGAAACAACAAGCACACATGCTATCCTTTTGAGCCCAAAAAGCAAGGAAACAAAACCATAAGGGGAGAGGGGTGTCCCTCCCCTATGCAAGACTTCAAACCAACTTTTTTGACACTAAAATACACTGATTTTTGGTGATCAAAAGATCAAAATGCTGAAGTGAACAAAACCTTATCAAAAAGGCACCAAAATAGGCCAAACAAGGCCTAAGAGGGTGAGTTTGCAATCTAACCACAAAGTGACCTTAATGAAAGTGTTAGAGCAGGAAAATATGAGTCTTTTTTATGTTATACACAAGAGCCAAAACAATAAAAAAAATAGGTAGAAAACCAAAGCAAGTTTGGGGAATAAAAGGGAAGATGCTCACCCTTGAAGAACAAATGGCCTAACCTCCTTCTTTGGATCAAAACCAGTCCAAAACTCAAGAAACAACTCCCCCAAGTCCCTCAATCTCGGACTAAGGTGTGATAGTGTGTGTAATGGTGCAAAAGTAAGGTAAAACACACCTTTTGGGCCAAGAAACACACACAAGAAGGGAGAGGGAGAGAGGTATAGATATAATATGTATCTATATCTCAAAGGCTGGTTTTTGCTTCTGTTTTTCTAACCTAGAACCAAGAGGAAAGCCTCCCTCTTATAAGGATCCCTCTTGCAAAGCTTATTCAACAAGCTTGGCTAGAGGGAAATCCCTCCATACACGTGTATGGAGGGGAAAGGAGTTGGTGCCAGCTATCACAGCTGGCACAAAATATCTCCAAAAAGTGGAGGAACAGTGGTCGGCTACCCAAAAAAGCTATTCCGGCAAAAAACAGTGCCGACCGGCAACATATTATGCCGACCGGCAATAAAGTGTGCCGACCGGCAAACAAAATTGCCGATGGAAGAAAAAGACCAGCCGGTGGCCTCCAGCCACTGCCGGTGGTGTATGGGGATGTCTCACAAGGCATTCCCTACCCCTCTAAGGCAAAACAAAAGTGTTTGGTGCAAAACCAGACACTAAACAGTCGAGTTCGGGGATCCTGAGGCAAGGCGCGCGAGCCGAGACCTCCGGGAACTCCAAACGAACACAATCATGGATGATCACCGAGTGTTCAAATGGTGACGTCCAAGTCTTGAGGATGGTCAAAAATGGGGTGTCTACAACTGCGTGTTCAACATGAAGTATATGAGCTGTATGTTCAGAATTGAAGTGTGTGAACTGCGTGTTCAACATGAAGTATACGAGCTGCGTGTTCAGAAGAGGAATGTGTGAGCTGTGTGCTCAACATGAAGTATATGAGCTGTGTGTTCAGAATTGAAGTGTGTGAGCTGCGTGTTCAACATGAAGCATATGAGCTGCGTGTTCAAAGTAAAGTGAATGGGCTGCGTGTTCAAAAATTCAAAAGTTTGGGCTGCGTGTTCAACTTTCAACAAGTGTGTGCTGCGTGTTCACAATAAAAGATGAGCTGCATGTTCAGACTTCAAAGACAGTGAGCTGCGTGTTCAACTCTCAACTAGTGTGTGCTGTGTGTTCACCTCAAAAATTAGGCCGCGTGTTCAGAAATTCAAAAGTTTGGGCTGCGTGTTCAACTTTCAATTAGTGTGTGCTGTGTGTTCACAATCAAATTGGGCTGCGTGTTCAGAAAATTAGTGTTTGGGCTCCGTGTTCAATTATCAATCAGTGTGTGCTGCGTGTTCACAATCAAATTGGGCTGCGTGTTCAGAAATTCAAAAGTTTGGGCTGCGTGTTCAACTATCAATCAGTGTGTGCTGCGTGTTCACAATCAAATTGGGCTGCGTGTTCAGAAATTCAAAAGTTTGGGCTGTGTGTTCAGAAAATCAGTGTTTGGGCTGCGTGTTCAACTATCAATCAGTGTGTGCTGCGTGTTCACAATCAAATTGGGCTACGTGTTCAGAAATTCAAAAGTTTGGGCTGCGTGTTCAACTTTCAATCAGTGTGTGCTGCGTGTTCACAATCAAATTGGGCTGCGTGTTCAGAAATTCAAAAGTTTGGGCTGCGTGTTCAACTTTCAATCAGTGTGTGCTGCGTGTTCACAATCAAATTGGGCTGCCTGTTCAGAAATTTAAAAGTTTGAGCTGCGTGTTCAACTTTCAATCAGTGTGTGCTGCGTGTTCACAATCAAATTGGGCTGCGTGTTTAGAAATTCAAAAGTTTGGGCTACGTGTTCAGAAATTCAAAAGTTTGGGCTGCGTGTTCAACTTTCAATTAGTGTGTGCTGCGTGTTCACAACCAAATTGGGCTGGGTGTTCAGAAAATCAGTGTTTGGGCTGCATGTTCAACTATCAATCAGTGTGTGCTGCGTGTTCACAATCAAATTGGGCTGCGTGTTCAGAAATTCAAAAGTTTGGGCTGCATGTTCAGAAATTCAAGAGTTTGGGCTGCGTGTTCAACTTTCAATCAGGGTGTGCTGCGTGTTCACAATCAAATTGGGCTGCGTGTTCAGAAATTCAAAAGTTTGAGCTGTGTGTTCAGATTTCAAAAAGTGTGGGCTGCGAGTTCACGACAAAAAGTATGAGCTGCGTGTTCAGAAATTCAAGTGCTTGAGCTGTGTGTTCAAAAATGCAAACCGAAGAAATGAGCTGTGTGCTCGGAGAAGGAGCTGTGTGCCCGAAAAATGAACTATGTGCTCAGGAAATGAGCTATGTGCCCAAAGAAAGAGCTGTGTGCTCGGGAAATGAGCTGTGTGCCCAAAGAAGGAGCTGTGTGCCCGAAAAAATGAGCTGTGTGCCCGAAAACGAGTTGTGTGCTCGGGAAACGAGCTGTGTGCCCAAAGAACGAGCTGCGTGCCCGAAAACGAGCTGTGTGCCCGAAAATAAGGTGTGTGCCTAAAAAGGAGCTGTGTGCCCGAAAACGAGCTGTGTGCTCAGGAAATGAGCTGTGTGCCCAAAGAAGGAGCTGTGTGCCCGAAAAATGAGCCGTGTGCCTGAAAAGGAGTTGTGTGCCCAAAAACGAGCTGTGTGCTTGGAAAATGAGCTGTGTGCCCAAAGAAGGAGCTGTGTGCCCGAAAAATGAGCTGTGTGCCTAAAAAGGAGCTGTGTGCCTGAAAACGAGCTGTGTGCCCGGAAAATGAGCTGTGTGCCCGAAGAACGAGCTGTGTGCCCGAAAAAGAGCTATGTGCCTAAAAAGGAGCTGTGTGCCCGAAAACGAGCTGTGCGCCCGGAAAATGAGCTGTGTGCCTGAAAATGAGCTATGTGCCCGAAAAGGAGCTATGTACCCGAAAAACGAGCTGTGTGCCCAGAAATGAGCTGTATGCCCGAAGAAATAGCTGTGTGCCCAAAAACGAACTGCGTACCCGAAGAATGCGCTGTGTGCCCAAGATCTACTGTCTGCCCAAAAGAGCAGTGTGCCCAGATTAAACAGAGTGTTGTGTTTCGAGCTGCGTGCCAAATGAACAGAATATTGTGTTGTGAGCTGCGGGCCAAATGAACAAAAGTGTTGTGTTGTGAGCTGTGTGCCAACTGAATGGAATGCTATGTCGTAAGCTATGTGCTAAGTCTTGCATTGTGCATGCATCTCATCGCACTATTTTGCGCTGTGACCATTACTTGCATTGTGCATGCGTTTTGCCGCGCTATTTTGCGCATCGCACTGTTTGGTGCAATTTATACTCGCGCTATCTTGCGCACCTTACCTGTATCGCACTATCTTGTGCATTTACCTGGTCTAGGAGACCTTAAATCTTGCATCATCATTCGCGTTGTTTTGCGTATCGTACTTTCATTTTACTTGCATTTCATCGCATTATCTTGTGCACCTATGCCGGTCTAGGAGACCTTAAATCCTCTAAAGGTGCAATTCCTTTGGTGTTTGTCATGCCCGAACGACTTCCGGTGGTCCGGTATAGCCACCTGCCTGTGTTTGCGGTGAGTTCCTAGGAGACCAACTGAGACGGTGGAAACTAGAGTTCGAATGGCTTATGCCTAGAACGCAAAGGTTCAGGATTTCTAAGACTAAAGTTTGGTTTAAATACCCAGGGGTGTATCCTCGGCTTGAAATCTGTATCGCAGCCCCATAGATTGAGATAGCATCTGTATGCACCTCAATTCTGGATACTGATCCAACCTAGTCTGTCACCCTGTTGGAGAATAGGGAAAGCTGCGACCATAGTCAGGGAGAAAAGTAGTACCTGTGGTTCAACCAAGAAGAAGCGAGAGATCCCCAGCACCATTAGGCACGATATTGTACGTACGGTTCATTTGAGGCTGGTGCGACCAGACGAATCGCGTAGGTATCGTATCTTCTCTATGTGAGATGCGACGAGAATTGAATAATTCTCTGCATTCTTAAATACATGAAATGTAGTTGTTGCTTTGCATTCTTGCTTAAAACTGTTGCATCTATTGTGAATACTTGCTTCATTACAGCTTGCTGCATTTGCGTGACCTTGAGTTACCTTTGGCTTCTTGCATTATCAGTTGCGTTTTGCCCCTCCCTGCGGGCATGCCTGCGGGCACATCTCTGTTTATCTCACCTATTTGTCTAAGTCTTCGGCCTTATCAAAAATGGGTCGTCTCTAGGCTTTGACATTCACTCCCGTCACTTATGACTTTCGAGTTCTGTCAAAGAGGGGCAACTGTAGACACCCAATTTTTGACCGACCTTAAGACTCAGACGTCACCGATTGAGCGCTTGGTGATATTGCATATCGTGCTCGTCCAGAAGTTTCAAAGTCTCGGCTGCGAGCCTTGCCTCCGGACTTTCGGACTCTTTCATGCTTTGCCTCGGTTTGCGAACCATGCTCAGTTTTCTCTATTTTCTCTTCCCGAAGGGAGGGAGAGGTCTCGTAGACCATCTCTCAGTGGCCGTAGGCTACGTTTTGTGGTCGTAGGCCATTTTTGCCCGTTTAGAGTCCGGTTTCCCGTTTTTTTCGGAATCGTTGGCCGTGTGCCTCGGTTCGGGACCGCTTAACCATCTCCGTTTGCTCCGATTTTTGGCATACTTCTTATTTGCTCCCTTTTGAGGGACATTGTGGCCCGGGAAACCGACTTCGTGGTCGAACATCACTCCCGGTGCCTAACTGTCAGTTTTCGGGGCATCGGGCTGCGCGTTTCGGCCCCCGAACCTTCGTTCTGCATTGGTTTTGGTTCATTTTTGGCAGGGACCTCTGTTTCATTGATAAGAAGGTTGTAGAAGGGTGGGAGGCCAGTAATTGTTCTGTCAACCAACTTTATCCCTTCATCGCCCTCCGTCGCTCGATTTTCCTCACTTCAAAGCCAATGTTGAACACCCTTGCGCCATTTTCTTGAACCCTAAACCCCATATTTGTGATGTACACATCTGGGAGGCCACCAATATTTGGTGGCCGGCCAGTAATCCTTTCTGACCCTTTTGAACCCCTTCTAAAAGTGGGTTGTTCTCTCTCCTGGTTCACTTTTTCCAGTGTTTAACCACAGGGTTGTGTTGTGCACACATCAGAGGCCCTCTTTCTGTGGTGGTCGGCCACTAATCACACTTGAACCTTTTGACCCTTGGCCGGCCGGCCATGGGAAGTAGCCGGCCGGTCATCTGCAACCTAGATAACTGGCCGGCCAGAATCCTTACATCATCTACAGTGCAGATACAGCCTCTTTTCCCCCCCAGATTCTGTATCTGGGAGGCTGCTTTTTGGAGGGAAACTTAGTTTGTTTTCCCTCCATTTTTCCCCCCCCTTTTCCCCCCCTTTTTGCCTTTATAACAGGGGCTCCAGCTCTGTTATTAAGGTTACCAAATTTCCCTTTAAGCCTCTTGCATTATATCCCTCTCCCTCTCTACTTCCAAGCACTAAACCTCTCAAGTCCTACACCCTTTTCTTCATCAACCCATAGCCCCACCCTTCCATCCTCCATTCCAGCAGCTGGAGGTTGTTCTTCAGAGCCTAAGAGTGCTGCAACTCGAGCCAAGGAGCTGTCAAAGACAAGTCTTCAAGGGTGAGTCCCTATTTTCCCCTTTTGTGCTTTATTTGGTTCAATACATAAGTCATACTTGCTTGCTGTTTTGGCCTCCGACCCTAACTGGAACTAGGCTTATTTTGAGCCATTTTTCATGTTTCATTAAGGGCCTTTATCTGTTTGAGGTCTCCTTGTTGCACTTGCTTCATTATCTCCCTTGTATGCCATCTTCTTGTGTAGTATTTTTGGCCTATGTATAAACTGTTTTGAGCTCTGTCATATACTGAAAAGTTTCTTATTTTGAGTCCTTATTCAACATTGTTGAAGGGCTCATTGCTTTTTGAGGCTTCCATTTATCACTCGCCTTTATATCTCTCTTTTGGCCATATTTTTGCATGATTTGTTAGCCTCTTTTGCTTCTGTTTTTGGGTTCTGGTCCGAAATAAAAATGACCTTATTTTGACCTCATGTTCATGTTTCATTAAGGGTCTTTCACTGTTTGAGGCATCCTTTATATACTTGTGTTATATCTCTCTTTTTGGCCTTATTTTGTGTAGTATTTTAGGCTTGCATGCATACTGTTTTGGGTCCGGCCATCAACTGTAAAGTGCAATATTTTGAGTCCCTCTTCAATATTGTTGAAGGGCCCTCATCTGTTTGAGGTCTACAGCTGTGACTCACTTCTTTATCTCACATTTAGGGCCATTTTTGCATGCTAGTTTTGACCTTTTTTTTTTTGCTTTTTGGCCTCGCTTAGAACTGTAAACATGCTTGTTTTAGGGCTGCCTTGAATCTGTCTTCACATGTCATGATCAAATAATGCATGCTTGATGCAGCTACAAGTCATTTCATGTGCTTAATCTTGCATTTCGGGACCATTTTCATGCATCGGGTGCCATGTGTTTCCATGATTCGGGGCTGTTTTGGGTCATATTTTAACGCTGAAATTTGCATGTTTGCATATCATATTTCATGCCTTGCCATGTCTTATTAGAGTGGCATTTTGTGCCTTAGGGTCGGTCCTCGGTTTGCGTGCATGCGTGCATGCATCTAGAGTTGTCTCATTTTCATCTAATGGCCTCCTATGTGAGTGTGGCTGAGGTCCACTTGTGTTGGTGTAAGTCCATTGTGCATGGTGTATGCCATTTCATTTCATAGCGTTGCGTATGCTAGGTTGTATATTAGAGCATTGTGTATGCCATGTTACCTCGTGCATCGTGTATGCCATTTCATAGCATTGTGCATGCTAGGTTGTATATTAGTTGCATTCATGCATATCATGCATATTGCATTGTGCTTGGGATAGGAGTTAGCCCGAGCACGGGAAACGAGGTACGTTTCGTACTCCGAGGACGAAACGTGTCTCAATTCCCTGTCACCGACACTCCGGATTATCCATGATGGAGTTAGGTTTTAGTTTTGTTTTCATGTGCATTCATTCTATATTGAGTTGCACAATTCGACCCCTCGGCCATCATGCATCGAGATGCGTGATTGGTGACACGAGGATCGAGACATGCATACATATGTGAAAATACATTGCTATGCCCCTTTCCTGCTCTCTGTTGCAGCAAATCAAGAATTAGCAACCTTCCGGAGCTTGGCGCGCTTTCCAAGAATAATTGCAAAACAGAGGCTAATTGGGGCATCCCAGTGGATTTCCGCGCAAGGCAGCCCAAACATACATCATTCATCAGAGTCGAGGCAGTCCCTGGCTTGCATGCCAGTTTATAGCTTTCTTAGATTAATTTGTAAATTAATTAGGATTTTTTGTATTTATTCGGGACTGTATTATTTATTCATTTGGGACTGTATATTATTTATTCGGACCCTCTGCGCGAGGGCAATGTTGTAATAAGTGTGGGTGAGTGTGATGTATGTCTTCCAACCCCACGTCTTTCTTCCCTTTTATTTACCTGCTTATGATGGTTAGATTAGAGCATGTTTCAATTAGCATACAGTATGATAGCATGTTTGCATTCATTCATCTGTCTTGCACGCACCGGGCTCGGCGCATCATACTAACTGCATTCGTATTTCAATTCCAAGTTGAGTACTTGTTAGCTGTTGCATCTCATATGCCATGCTTAGAATAGCCGAGCCTGCTATAGTTGCATTTTTGCATGTGTTGCATTAGGCACTTCTGTATAGTTAGGATCATGCATGGATTTCTAATTAGCTTCTGTTTTGGCTTGGAGTACTCGGTAAGTTTTATGCTTTAGCATCCTTGCATGATGAGGCTAATTGCTTATGTGATATAACTGCCTGAATGCCTGTGGGTGAAGGTTGGGTTACTTGGATTGGAACAAATCATTGACTGCGAGTTTTAAGCCCACTAGATAGTGGCAAAACCATCTTTTCCTAAGCCTACCTGAGGGTGGCAAAATCTGCATCTTTAAGCCTACTTGCGAGTAGCAAACCATCTTTCAAAAATAAACATGAAATGTTTTGTTCCAATTCAGCCGATCCAGTCTATACTTGTATGCTGTGCGCATCACATAGTAAATCTAGGCTAATAATCGGAATAAGAACACACAATGTTTTCAAAACTTGATATCATGGTTAGTAGAGGCCGATCTTTGATCGGGCGAGCGGGGGTGCTCACGAAGTGACCTTCCCCAATCGTACCCAAGTTCCCGAGCTGAGGCATTTGGTGATGACGGACACGTGGCCTTAGGCAAACGAGTCAGGGTTTCCTAAATTTCCCTAAAATAAAATATTTAGGTGGCGACTCTGTATCTGGCAAAGCAGTCCATGTTTGGCACTTCTTTCAAAAAAATCTATTTTCTCAAAACGATTTGCCGGATTTGGACTCTTTGGTTCAGACTTAGAACCGTGACATCTGAGAGTCCTGAGCTGTAGTGAGCCCAATATCGAACGGAACGGGAGCTCGTTCCTCCCGGGGCGTTCGGGGACGTCTACAATAACACTAATTTGTATAATATTTTTTAGATATATAACACAAAAGTAGTTTTACATAATATGTTTCATATTATATAATCACTAATTTGTAATAAATTTCATATCTTAAATCTCTCTCACACTCATTTTTATTGATATTTCATTGGAAGTTAAAAAATATATTTGTATTAACTATAGTGGAGTGGAGCAGTTCAATTAGCGGATTATAAATTTTAAAGTTTAAACCGTGGCGGCTAGAGTGGTGCAGATTGATGCAAATCGGTGTGGTTTTAGCTGTTTGGGCAGTATTTTACACAGCCCTAGTTACATTTATTATGCATTGTTACAATATATTCACATCAACATTTGATACAACATTTTTCATCAGTTACTGTTGGCCCTCTTTTTTTGGGTTATAGGTTTAAACCACTCGGTTCATACTAACCCCTTTTTGGGATGACGATACTATCCCTTTCTCGAGTTGTTGACAGTTCAAACCACCATTGGTTAATACCTCCATTTTCTTGGGTTGTTAGTTGAGACTATCCATCGGTTAATACCTCTCTTGTTTTGGGTTGTAGGTTTAAACTATTCATCGGTTACATTTTCTCATCTCATGTGGGTGTGTTTAGATTGTACTCCTTTGTTTTGCTTCATTTGCATAATGTTGGCCTCACCATTTATTGCATTGCATAAGAAAAACATAAAAAAAAAAGAAAAAATTCAACTTTCAATTGCATCAACATGTCATTTGCATGGTTGCCACTATCGCACTGTCACATCACTTGGCTACAATCTATTCATATCAACATAGGATTACAACATTTTTCATCAGTTAATGTTGGCCCCCTATTTTGGGTTATAGGTCCAAACCACTAGGTTAATACTGGCCCATTTTCGGGATGACGATACTATCCCTTTCTCCGGTTGATAGTTCAAACCACCACTGGTTAATACCTCACTTTTCTTGGGTTGTTAATTGAGACTATCCATCGGTTAATACCTTTTTTATTTTAGGTTGTAGGTTAAAACTATTCATCAGTTACGTTTCGTTCTCTTATGTCAATGTATTTGGATTGTATCCCTTGTTACACTTTATATTACCTGTTACATTGCATTGTAGATCGTGAATTTTCAAAACAAAAATGGCTTTGTGAAGCATGTAAGTCCAGTTTTCAAATTGTATTTCAATTGCATATCATTTGCATTTCGCCCCTGAACTACATTGGTTTGATTCCTTGCAAAAGGATATGTAGGCAACCCTCAAGTTCAACCACCAGCATTCGTATCTTGTTTGTTTGTCCAAGTCTCACGGCCTTGTCAAAAGGGCCATCTTCGGGCTTTGACATTCACTCACATTAAGAAATGACTTCGAGTTCTATCAAAGAGGGGCAACTGTAGACACCCCATTTTGACCAACCCTAAGACTTGGGCGCTTTCTTTTGATTACCTGATGATGAAAATCAAAATGTGTTTCTCACATAATTCTCAGTAAGAAAGATGGAATTTGTGCTTCATTCCCAACCCTAAGCCTGTTTTGGCCAAGTGTTTTAGACCGTTCAAAACTCTCTTAAAATATTTCTTTTATGCATAGTTCCAATAATTCTACAGAAAAACCCTGTTTTCCCTAAGAAAAAAAAGGGAAAAATTTTAGTGAATAGTGTCTGGTGAATAGTGTCGGCTGGCCAAATAGTGCCTGTGAATAGTACCGGTTGGCCAATTAATTGGTTGGCCAGCCAACTTTTTGGCTGGCCAGCCAACTTTTTGGCCGGCCAGCTAATTTTACTAGGAGCAGGGCAGTTTTGGCAGAATTCCTATTGAATGCGTGCGAGTCATGCCATTTCAGATATTTTCTTATTATATCCACGCACGAGGTACACACTCATCCCCTCCATTATCCTCTTTTGGCCTCCATTATCAAAAGAGGGATTGTCTTCTTCTTAAAAGGAGGCATCTATTTTTCCACCCTTGTCACTCCATCATCCTTGTCTCCCACCTTCTCCTTGACTTAGTAACCTTCCGTGATTGCGTATAGAGATAGAGAGGATCAGAATAGATGGGGAAGAAGAGAGTTGAATGAAAAGAATTGAATTGAGAGTTAGAGAAGAAAAAACAAAAGAAGAAGTTTATGTTTTAAGCTTAAACATCTCCATTTTTCCATACACTGATATACCATCTTTCAATATATCAAAACCATCCCATTAATTCAGTTATAGCCATATTCTTGAGCCTTGATAAAAAGAGAGTGAGTGTTGTTGATATTGAGAGAAAAATAGAGTTTTGTAACTCACTCTCTCTCTCTCTCACTCTCTCTCTCTCTTCCCCCCCCCCCCTCCTCTTCCCCTCTACACACACTATTAAACAACCCCAAAACACCATTCTAACTAGAATTTTGAAATTTCGAACTGAGAATTGAGAACACACTTCCTAAGCTTGAGGGTAATCAAAAGGAAGTTCGGAAATCAAATCATTCCTTGGATGGTAAATTTTGCACACTTTTCATTTTCTTTTACTTGCATTTTTTTTCTTGTATTGTTTTTCTTACTTCAATTTCATGTTATAAACCTGTTGTAAGCTAACTAGAAGTGGTTGGTTGAGCCACTTGCATTTTTTTTCCCTAGTGTTTGAACAAAACAAAGTTTTGGCATGGCCTGATTGGCCAGCCGACCAATTAAATTTTTTGGCCAGTCGGCCAATAAATTGGCTGCCTAGCTCATCTTTTGGCTAGCTAGCCACTTTTTCCTGGACAATACCTAGCAGCCTCTCAATGTCAAGCAAAACAGTCTCCAATGGTCTCTGAGGCCCCCCCTGAAGCTTCTGTTTTTTGTTTAGTTTTTGTTTTAATTAGAGAGATTGTGAGGATTTAATTTTTGTTAAAATATTTTATTCTCCTCCTCCCTTATTCATATTTGTAATATTCAAAGTTGTAATAATTCCCCGCTTCGCTTCTTTTTATCCCATTCTTTATTTTGCTTTTCATATTTTGTAAATATGCATGTTCTTTTACTTATCATCATATTCATGCCTTGCATCCATGTTTCATGCCTTAAGATTCGGCTAAATTTGCATCTGTGAGTTTAATTAATTATTATATGAATTTGTGAGCTACCTCATGTCTTGAGATGATTCACGTGTCATATATCAGAAGCCGGATCTTTAGTTGCATTTCATGAGTGAATTACATTAGGATCTTGTATATAGGATCAAGCATTTGTTTACTACCTTTGTTTTTGTACTTATTTGCAGGACATCAGTAAATATGTAAGTTTTTGTGCTTTGGCATCCCGCCCGTGTGTGATTTTCTTACTATTTTTAGCATCCTACCATGTGGCTATGTACTTATTTGATATAATCTATGCATGCCAGTGGGTGAAAGTTTTGTTATTTAATTTAGAATAAAATTGATTTTCATGATTGCGCTAACATTTTCGAGATAATGTAATCAAGTTGTTCCAAAATAGATGACACAGTCTATATTTGTTTGCTTCACAGAGTAAATTTTAGGATTTATTAAATAACCAGAATATGAACATATAAAGTTAATAAAAATCATATCATGGCTTAATAGAGGCCGATCTTTTGATCGGGTGAGTGGGAGGTGCTCAATTAATGACCTTCCCCCCTCATACCTAAGGTTTTCGAGCCAAGCATCCTTGGTTACGACGAATAGTGGCTTTGGCACGAGTCACGGGTTTCCTAATTTTTTCAAAATATTAGGTGGCGACTCCAAGATCTGGTGATGCAGTCCATTTTCTGGAAAATAATTATAATAAAATTGATTTTCTATAAAAGTTATCAAATTTGGACTATCATCTACATTTCAAATTGCACTCGTGAGACTAGATCGAAGAAATTGAGAGTCCGAACTGCTAATACGCACAAGTAGTGTAGACGTCCCCGAACGCCCCCGGGAGGAACGAGTCCCCCCGTTCCGTTCGATATTGGGCTCACTACAGTTCAGACTCTCAAATTGTCATGGTTCTAAGTCTGAACCAAAGAGTCCAAATCCGGCAAATCGTTTTGAGAAAACAGATTTTTGAAAGAAGTGCCAAACATGGACTGCTTTGCCAGATACAGAGTCGCCACCTAAATATTTTATTTTGGGGAAATTTAGGAAACCCTGACTCGTTTGCCTAAGGCCACGTGTCCGTCATCACCAAAGTTTCCTCGGCTCGGGAACTTGGGTACGATTGGGGAAGGTCACTTCGTGAGCACCCCCGCTCGCCCGATCAAAGATCGGCCTCTACTAACCATGATATCTATTTTTGAAAACATTATGTGTTCTTATTCCGGTTATTAGCCTAGATTTACTATGTGATGCGCACAGCATACAAGTATAGACTGGTTCGCCTGAATTGGAACAAAACATTTCATGTTTGTTTGTTTGAAAATGGTTTGATGGTGCTACTCGCAAGTAGGCTAAGACGTGGATTTGCCACCCTTGGGTGGGCTTAGAAAATATGATTTTGCCACTATCTAGTGGGCTTAAAACACACATTTGATGAATTGTTCCAATCCAAATAACCCAACCTTCACCCACAGGCATTCAGGCAGTTATATCATATAAGCACATAGCCTCATGGTAAGCATGCTATTCATGGCAGCCACTCACACGCATGCAAGGATGCTAAAGCGTAAAACTTACCGAGTACTCCAAGCCAAAACAGAAACTAATTAGAAATCCATGCATAATCCTAATTATACAGAAATGCCTAATGCAACACATACAAAAATGCAACTATAGCAGGCTCGGCTATTCTAAATATGGCATATGAAATGCTACAGCTAACATGTATTCAACCTGAAATTGAAAATACAATGCGGTTAGTATGATGCGCCGAACCCGGTGCATGCAAAACAGATGAATGAATGCAAACATGCTATCATACTGTATGCTAATTGAAATATGCCCTAATCTAACCATCATAAGCTGGTAAATAAAAGAGAGAAAGACGTGGGATTGGAAGACATACATCACACACACGCACACTTATTACAGTTGTGCCCTCGCTCGGAGGGTCCGAATAAAATAATATACAGTCCCAAATAAATAGTACAGTCCAAATAAATAATACAGTCCAAATATGTACAAAAATCCTAATTAATTACCAAACTAACTAAGAAAACAATAAACTGGCATGCAAGCCAGGGACTACCTTGACTATGCTTCGGATGATGAATGATGCATATCCGGGTTGCCTTTGCACGGAAATCCACTGTGATGCCGCAACTAGCCTCTGTTTTGCAATAATTTTTGGAAAGCGTGCCAAGCCCCGGAAGACTGCTGATTCTTGATTTGCTGCAACAGAGAGCAGGAAAGGGGCATGGCAATGTATTTTCACAAATGTATGCATGCTTCGATCCTCGTGCCACCAATCACGTATCTCGATGCATGATGGTCGAGGAGTCGAATTGCACAACTCAATATGAAATGAATGCACATATAAACACAACAAAACCTAAACTCCATCATGGATAATCCGGAGTATCGGTGACTGGAAATTGAGACACGTTCCGTCACTCGAAGTACGAAACGTACCTCGTTTCCCGTGCTCGGGCTAACTCCTATCTCAAGCACAATGCAGTATGCATGATATGCATGAATGCAACTAAGATACAACCTAACATGCACAATATTATGAAATGGCATACACGATGCACGAGGTAACATGGCATACACAATGCGCTAACATACAACCTAGCATACACAATGCTATGAAATGAAATGGCATACACAATGCACAAGGGACTTACACCAACATGAGTGGACCTCAGCCACACTCACATAGGAGGCCATAGGATGAAAAATGAGATACTCGAAATGCGTGCACACGTGCACGCAAACTGAAAATCAAACCTAAGGCACGAATGCCACTCTACCAAAGCATGGCAAGGCATGGAACATGGTATGCAAACATGAAAATTTCAGTGCTAAAATATGACACAAAACAGCCCCGAAACATGGAAACATGGCACCCGATGCATGGAATGAACTCGAAACACGAAACTAGGCATGCGCATTGGCCTATAGCTATACAAAACATGCATTATTTGAACATAAAGTGTGAAGACAGAATCAAGACAGTCCCAAAACAAGCATATTTACAGTTTTAAACAAGGCCAAACAATGGACGCAAATAGGACTAAGCTAGCATGCAAAAATGGCCCCGTAAGAGAGGTAATGAAGCAAGTAATAGATACTGGCCCTAAATGGCCAAGATCCCTTTAACAAAGTTGAAGAGGGGCTTAAAATGAATCACTTTACAGTTTACAACAAGCCACGGATCTAAACAAAAATAGGCCTACAATATTGTGCAAGAAATAGGCCAAAAGGGAGACAAAGAAGCAAGTGATGGTTGCTGGCCTCAAATAGAGGAGGACCCTTCAAAAAAGTTGAAGAGGGGCCCAAAACATGGTATTTTACAGTTAGTGATCAAACCCAAAACAGTACACATGCAAGCTTAAGATACTATGCAAAATAAGGCCTAATAAGAGGTTTAAACACAAAGAGCAGAAAAGAAGCTTCAAACAGCAAAAGTACCTTGATCAAACATGAATAGGGGGTCAAAATAAGGCTATTTACAGTTTGTACCAGAGCCTAAAAATACAAGCACAAGGGGCTAACAAAACATGCAAAAATAAGGCCAAAAGAGGGATAAAGGGGAAAGTGACAAAAGGAAGCCTCTAACCGTGAAGAGCCCTTCAACAATGTTGAAGAACGGCTCAAAATAAGCCACTTTACAGTTTATAACCAAGCTCAAAACAGTTTACAAATAGGCCTAAAATACTATGCAAGAAAGAGGCATACAAGAGAGGTAAAGAAGCAAGTGGTAGCTAGAGACCTTAAACATGGAAGGACCCTAAAACAAACATGAAAAATACATCAAAAAATGAATATTTTCAGTTAGGTTTGGAGCCCAAAAATGGAAGCAAGTATGGCTTAGAAAGCATGCAAAAGAAGCTCAAAAAGAGGGAAAGTGTGGCTCACCCTTGTAGACCAAACTTCAACAGCCTCTTGGCTTGAGAAAAGGTGCTCCTTGCCTCTAGAAAACGAGCTCCAAGTGTTGGAAAGGATGGTGGTGGTGTGGTGCTATGTGGTGGTGTAGAAATGGTGTAGGGTTTGGGAGGTTTTGAAGATTGGAGTGTAGGGAGAGAGAGATAAAATATAGGAGGCTTAGAGTAATATTTGTAACCCTTCAAATGGGAGCTGGAGGGCCTGATATATAGGCAAAAGTGTGGGAAAAAAAGGGGGGAAAAAAGGGGGGGGAAATGGATTCAAGTTTCCCCCCAAAAATGCAGCCCCCCGGATACACAATCTGGGGGGAAACAAAAAACATATCTGTAATGTACCTGGAGAGAGGATCAAGGCCGGCTGGTTTGCTAGGGTTTAGGTGGCCGGTCGGCCTTCCCCATGGCCGGTCGGCCAAGGGTCAAAAGGCTCAATGAAGATTAATGGCCGGCCATGCCAAAAAGAGAGTCTCTCATGTGTGCACAACACAACCATGTGGTCAAAAACTGGAGAGAATGAACCAGGAGAGAGAAAAGGCCACTTTTAGGAGGGGTTCAAAAGGGTCACACACAATTACTAGTCGGCCATGTGATATTGGTGGCCTCCCAGGTGTGTACAACACAAATATGTGGTTTAGGGCAGCAAAAAGTGGCCTTAGGTGGGTCAACATTGGCTTTCAAGTGAGAAAAACGGGCGACGGAGGGCGATGGAGGAATAAAACTGGTTGTTAGAACAATTACTGGCCTCCCACCCTTCTACAACCTTCTTAACAATGAAACAGAGGTCCCTGCCAAAAATGAACCCAAACCGATGCAAAATGAAGATTCGAGGGCCGAAACGCGCAGCCCGAGGCCCCGAAAACTAACTGTTAGGCACCGGAAGTGGTGTTCGACCGTGAAGTTGGTCTTTCGAGCCACAGTGTCCCTCAAAAGGGAGCAAATAAGATGCATGCCAAAAACCAGAGCAAACGGAGGTGGTTAAGCGGTCCCGAACCGAGGCACGCGGCTAACGGCTCCGAAAAATCAGAAATCGGACTCCAAACGGGCAAATTGGCCTACGACCACGAAACGTAGCCTACGGCCACTGAGAGATGATCTACGAGACCTCTCCCTCCCTTCGGGAAAAGAAAACAGAGCCTGGTTCACAAACCGAGGCAAAGCATGAAAGAGTCCGGAAGTCTGGAGGCAAGGCTCGCAGCCGAGACTCTGAAACCTCTGAACGAGCACGATATGCAACATCACCGAGCGCTCAATCGGTGACGTCTGAGTCTTAAGGTCGGTCAAAAATGGGGTGTCTACAGTTGCCCCTCTTTGACAGAACTCGAAAGTCATAAGTGACGGGAGTGAATGTCAAAGCCCAGAGACGACCCATTTTTGACAAGGCCGAAGACTTAGACAAACAGGTGAGATAAACAGAGATGTGCCCGCAGGCGTGCCCGCAAGCAGGGGAAAAATGCAAAATGATATGCACAAAGCCGAATGTAGCTCATGATCATGCAAATGCAGCAAGCTGTAATGAGGCAAGTATTTACAAATAGATGCAACAGTTTTAAGCAAGAATGCAAAGCAACAACTACATTTCATGTAGTTAGGAATGCAGGGAATTTATTCAATTCTCGTTGTGTCTCACACGGAGAAGATGCGATACCTGCGCGATTCGTCTGGTCGCACCAGCTTCAAATGAACCATACATACAATATCGTGCCTGCAAAAGAAAGAAACTCAATGAGCACAACAGATCTAACAACATATGTTCAATGTGATATCGAATGCAGACAATCGCGGTGTCGATGGAAAAGTGCATCGCAATGCGGGAAGAAACGCGCGTGACAACGCGAGTTTAAGCACGGAGGCTAGGTGATATCAAAGAGACGTGCATAACAATGCAAGTATGTGCATGAGAATGCAAGTTATGTGCATGATAATGCAGAACAAGCGTAAACCAGGATGTATGTTTGTCACAAAACAACGAGCAAGGAAATGCGCGTTTCGGCGAGGGCAACTCGATCGCGGCCTCCAGTTCACATCCCGGAGAGGTTACAACATGTTCAAAAGGATATATCTCCCTTTTGATGAGTAATGATGAGACACGCATTGGAAGTTGAAGCTGAGGTTCCGGCAGAGCGATTTCACGACAGAAAGTGCACTTCTCTTGTACTTTTTCAGGTCTCGGGGACTCCAATCCTCCCCAAAATTTGCAGGGACCTTGGGAGGCATGTGGGGAACACCACCGGCCATCTTTATTGGGAGAGGGAGGCCACCGGCCAGTTTTTGAAAAGGAAATGGCCGGCCTGCCAGAAAAAGTGGCCGGCCGGCCACTTTGCCAAATTTCGGGGCAATTTTGTACTTTCACCCTCCTTTCTTTAAATACACTTATCCAAACACTTCGTGCTCACAAGTGCCGCTCTGAAAACATCTCCTCTAGCTTCCCAAACCATTTTCTCCCTCAGATCTGTGCTCTATACGCGTTTTCCAACGTCCCACGCAAGTTGTTTTCACGAAATCTTTCAGTTTTAAGCACTTTGAACCGATTAAATTTTGATTTCGGGACTTCTTTTCTCATTTTCACCACTTGAGGTGAGTTTGTCTCAATATTTGGAAGATTTTCTCGGGAGTTGAGTTTTGTTGACTTTTTCATTTCCCGGGAGTTGACTTTTGTTGACTTTTTCCAATTTTGGCTCATTTTCGCTCATTTTTGCCCCTTTTGCAGATTTTCTGAAATGGCTGGTCATTTCCCCCACGGTGGAGGTCCTTCGGACGCCGGAGGTGATCCCGATATCATGGCTCTGCCTTCGGGGGTTCGACCTTTCATACCCGAGAGGTACGACTCACCGGCACACATTCTTTCGCGGGCTGTTTTCTATCACTTCACCGATTTCGACGAGCGAGCACCCGGGGATCTCCTTCTGCGGGAGCCAGAGTATCACCTCTCCCATGAGGCACGAGAGGTATTTTACTTCGTTCTTACCTTTTCTGTAACATATTACGAATTTTTTCATGCATTCTGTTTGCATTCTGAACACACGGTTTAATCACTTGAATTCCTGAACACTCAGCCCATAAATTGATTGTGAACAAACGGCACACACCGGTTGAGGGTTGAGCATGCAGCCCACTCACTGATTTTTTGAACACACAGCCCAAATTGAAGGTGAACACGCAGCACGCACTGATTGAGAGTTGAACACGCATCCCAAATTGATTTTCTGAACACACAGCCCAAATTGAAGGTGAACGCGCAGCACACACTGATTGAGAGTTGAACACGCAGCCCAAACACTGATTTTCTGAACACACAGCCCAAATTGAATGTGAACACGCAGCACACACTGATTGAGAGTTGAACACGCAGCCCAAAACACTGATTTTCTGAACACGCAGCCCAAATTGAAGGTGAACACGCAGCACACACTGATTGAGAGTCGAACACGCAGCCCAAAACACTGATTTTCTGAACATGCAGCCCAAATTGAAGGTGAACACGTAGCACACACTAATTGAGAGTTGAATACGCAGCCCAAAACACTGATTTTCTGAACACACAGCCCAATATTAAAGGTGAACACACAGCACACACTGATTGAGAGTTTGAACACGCAGCCCAAAACACTGATTTTCTGAACACACAGCCCAAATTAAAGGTGAACACGCGGCACACACTGATTGAGAGTTTGAACACGCAGCCCAAAACACTGATTTTCTGAAGACACAGCCCAAATTGAAGGTGAACACGCGGCACACACTGATTGAGAGTTTGAACACGCAGCCCAAAACACTGAATTTCTGAACACACAGCCCAATATTGAAGGTGAACACGCAGCACACACTGATTGAGAGTTTGAACACGCAGCCCAAAACACTGCTTTTCTGAACACACAGCCCAATATTGAAGGTGAACACGTAGCACACACTGATTGAGAGTTGAACACGCGGCTCACTAACTTTACTTTGCACGCAGCCTATTCATTTTATTTGTGCGCAGCTTATTCATTTTATGCTGAAAGTTGTATCCATTCTGAATGCAGGTGACTTCTTGCACTGTGCAGGGATATGGCTCTACTGCGGCGAGAGATTGGTACACCGGGCTCCCGGAGGCTGTTCGGGATTTGGCTGACTTGGCGGGGTTTGGGCCCTTCTGTACTGGGCTATCTCGTTGTCCTGCCAGGAGGTTGTTGATGGCTGCCTTGGTGGAGAGATGGTGGGACACCACCAACTCCTTCCATTTTTCTGCCACGGGGGACTTGACTATGACCCCGTTTGACTTTGCTGTACTGACTGGCCTTGACGTGGGAGGTTGGCCTATCCCTTACGACGAGGACATGGGCCAGTGGGAGGTTGCTTGGATATATTTGCTGGGGATTCGCCCGCCTGTTGATAGAGCTTCGAGGAGAGTCCAATAGACCTGGTTCTCTTCCCATTTCCGGCGGGTGGAGATGGAGCCCGGGACTCCTGAGGAGGCAGCACAGTATGCCAGCGGCTTTCTGATGTTCCTTTTCGGGACCACTTTGTTTGCCGACAGGGGGAACACTTTTGGGCTTTATCTGTTGAGTGCTTTGGTGGACCTGTCACAGGTTAGACGGTATGACTGGGGTGGCGCCGGCTTGGCTACCCTTTACTGCTACATGAGCGCGACCTCCCGCGGACGGGGGGACTTACTTGGCGGCTATTGGAGAGCCCGAGAGGTACTTTCTGCCCTCTTAATTTACATTTCTGCTCCTCATTACTTGCACATTGCACACACGGCACACTTTATACTCTGTATCGTGCACTTTGCCCTCAGCACTTCGTATTCTGCTTTGTTTTCCACAGTTGTGGGTCTATGTGTATTTCCCGATATTGGCCCCAGAGTTGGTGGTAGAGGGACCTCTCGTGACCCCGTACTCACTTGTATTTGAAGGCCAGCACCGGCCAAGACCTCGGGAGTCCCTCCTTTATCTGCGGCAGTATTTCGACACGGTGTGGTCAACGGAGGTATTTCAGAACTCTTAGTTCTTTCTGTTTTCATCTTTGATTTGTCCTATACATTTTTGATTTCTGCTTGGTTTATGCATCTGTTATCCGTAGATCACATGGAAACCATGGGCGTCTTTAGGTGAAGGTCTCCGATTCCAGTTTGCCGGAGGGTGGGCGGCCTCCCGGTACAGGATCCTGTTCGAAGGGCCAGTTGGTAGGGCCTGGTTTTTGGAGGACCGCTTCTTGCGTCAGGTCTGGGGGTACACTTCTCAAGACCCTCCCTCAGCACCCCCAGTCGATATGCGGATTGCTGATAGGCTCTCTTCCCGGGATGTTGTTAGTGCTATGCTGGGTACTGATGCTTTGCTACATCTTGAGGAGGGGGATTACGCTACTTACCGTCATATATACCTGATGCCTCCATTGACGGGAGTTCGTACTCCGACGATGAGGCCTACTGGCATGCCATCTTCGAGCCAGGCCCGGGCTCGGGCTGCAGACGCCCCTTCCACCAGCAGGGCTGGCACATCTAGAGGTGGGGGTGGATTGGTTCCCCCGATTCCTCCGACTTATCCTCATCCTGGATGGCCGGACATGCCGACCGAGTTGATGGGGTGGCAATATGGGACTACCTCTCCGATTCTGATCCCGATAGAGCCTCCGATGCCCGGCCATCGATATGTCAGAGACCCCGACTCACCACCGGTATGTTTTACGGCTTTGATTCATTACTCAGATACTTGGACATTTATTCCTTTACTGATACCCTTGCCTTTGCATCTGCAGCCCCCTGTTGAGTACATGGATCAGGTGCTCGAGATGGTAGCCTCACTTGAGGGGATGGTCCTGCGGAGGGAGGCGCAGTTGTCCATCATGGGCTTCCAGGTACCCTTTAGTTTTCTGGCATTTATCATACTTCTGATGATATGCTGATTTTTACTGCATTGATAGGCTACTTGTGTAGAGCACATCTGACACACACCTCACTTATACACTGTGTTTACATGTACCCACTTCATGTAGTTTTCTTGTATCTGCATCTGATGTACATATTCGGACTGATGTATTTGAATTGAACTTTTTATTCTTAGATGCCCCTGGTATATGCTCAGCCGCAGGCCGGGCCACCTGGGCCTTCTCGAGGAGGTGGACCATCTGGGCCTTTTCAAGGAGCTGGGCCATCTGGGCCTTTTCGAGGAGCTGGGCCATCCAGGCCTTTTCGAGGAGCTGGGCCATCCAGGCCTTTTCGAGGACCTGGAGGGGGGTCGTCTCGTAGATGCAGAGCACACATTATAGAGAAGGAGCCTGGTGAGGATGAGGAAGAGGAGGCTGCAGATCGTCAGTCGGAGACATCTGCTGACAGAGAGGACGGCTCTGGTCTTGGTTCCAGGAGTGGAGGCGAGGCTGAGGGGGATCCCGAGGATGACGACTCCGATTCAGATGATGATGGTGGCGGAGAGTCTATTCCGCAGAAGAGGGTGAAGAGGGCCTCTTATTCCTGCTCTTGAGAGCACAGATGCGGCTGTTTCTTGTTTTATTTATCTTTTTGCTAGTAGTTGTAGCACATTGTACATTATCGGGCGGTTTTATTCTTTGAAAAACTTGTGCCTTAGTCTGTAAAATGTTGTAGCAAGCAAGGCATGATGGAATGAAACAACTGTTGAAAAAGTGTTGTATTTTAAACTCTTAGCATCATATCGCATCATTTTGCACCATAATGAGATTGAATGGAAATGTGCATTGTGCATTTTGCCCAGTCAGGTAGTGAACCGACGCAACAACTTAACTTTCTAAGATGTAACAAAACCTTAGCAAGTTTACAACTCGATAAGCAAGAGACAATAGTATTGACAACTCAATAAACAAGACTCAAACAAAAATTGCTTAAACAAAGAGTAACGACTCAAAAACACGAAACACGACAGCTCGACAAACAACTCGATAAACAAAACGACAACTCGATAAACAAAACTTAACAAAACAAAGTGTACTTCGGACGATCTGGGTAACGGAACGCATCCGAAACAGAGGGAAATAGAGGCCTTCGACACACCCGTTACATGGAAATGCTTGAAACTTTCTCTTTTAGGGTAAAACAGGGCTAAAGACACACATTGGAACATGGACAGCTACTTTTGGGGGCCGGTCGGCCAGATTTATTGCAAAGGGGAGGCCGCCGGCCAGGTTTTGGAAAAAGAAATGGCCGGCCTGCCAAAAAAGGTGGCCGGCCGGCCACTCAGCTCAGCAACCGTCAAATTTTTGGCACTTGTCCCCCGAATAGTGTCTTTTCCTCTTTAAAAGCCTTAGCTCCGTGGTTCATTTAATTCATCTTAGTTTTGCACAAAAATGGAGGCGTTTCTTGTTGAAAATCTCACAGCTTGGATCGCTTCTCTAGATGTTTCGGAAAAGTTGAACTTCCGGGGTTTCGGCTTGAATGCACTGTTCGCGCTGAGTCGCACTCCGCTGCACCTTCCTTTCCTCCATGTCGCGGCGAGGTTTTGGAACCCAGTGACGCATGTCTTTAGCTTTGGCGGGCAAGAGGTATGTCCAACTTTTGAAGATTTTCAAGTTTCGATGGAATCTGAATGTCATGAAGAGATCTTGCCCCAGTTCCGCTTTGGCCACGCCCAAGCTTTAGGGCAGATGTGTGGACTCACCGCGCATGACGCTCGGTCTCTGATCTGTAATGGGGAACTAGATATCCTCGGTTTGATTCATCGCTTTTCTGACCCTGGTGACGCAGTAACCATTATTGGCAAGGTTTCCGGCAACACGCCCTTTGCTTGTGCCTGCAGTCTCACTTTCTGCTTTCCCCGGGCTTTGGCGGATTTAGCATTCGTCTGATTGAAGTTGCTCAAGGCTTGAAAGAAGGAAAGAGCTGCATCACCATGACCTTGGCCGAGACACTGATGGGCTTGGATGCTATCTATCGCCGGGAGACGACTAGATTTGCTGGGAGTCCACTGCTGCTGCAGGTAATGTTTCCCACCTAATCTTACATATGTATTTGCTCACATCACTCGGCCCTCAGGCTCGGTTTTTCTCACAGAAACCCTTTTCTCACTTTTCTCTCACCGTACATCTCTCTATTCTTTATACTCTCATTATCCATCCCTCCCGAAGTATGGTTGATGGACAAATTGCAGGTTGTGGACTCTTGCCCAGCCTACTCAGCTCGAGGCTATTTCTTTCGACCGCGCCTAGTCGATGCCCCTGATGAAAGGTGGTGGTTTGACTGGATGTGCAATTTGTCTGCAGGTCGCATTGCTTGGCGTTGTCCTTGGCTTAATCTCCCAGCAATGAGCTATAGCATGTCCCGGCTGATCGAGATCCAGTTGATTGGTCTGACCCACTGTGTGTTCTACTTTCCGTTTCGGTTCCTGCGCCAGTTCGGTCATGATCAGATTTGCCCGCCAGAGGGGATTGAGTACCCGGCTGCTTTCCCGGTCCGAGGTGCACAGCTTGCCCGATATGCCACAGCATGGAGGACTAGAGAGCTCCTGGCCCCCGCTTCCACTTTCAGTTGCACTTTGTCTGACGAATGTTTGGATTGGCTCAATGAGGAAGCACAGATTGGGCCTAGCTTGGCATCAGAGGCTTCGACCAGCTCTGGGAGGGGGCGCAGGGATACTTGACTTGACTATGCCCCGGATTTATTGCTTTACTAGTACTTTCAAGTTTTCTTTATGAATGTAATAAAAAGCAACTTCGATTGTATGCAAGAGCAGGAGAACTCTGTTTTGAAATCAATGAAATTGAAGGTTATGGTACTGAAAATTTTCCGCTTTGGTCCAAAAATGGTTTTAGTTGTAAAGAGATTAATTTGAACAAAGTCAACTTTTCTTAAAACTTTTCAAAACCATTTTCGATATGGATCAGAACTGGACACGCCTAAGATCTATCACTGAGATGCATAACCCCGGATCCCTGCAACTGGAAAGTTGCCCCTAGTCTGAAGAGTACCGCGGCACTACATGGCAACGGAAAGTTGCCCCTAGTCTGAATAGCACTGCACCGGAGATTCCGATAAATACTGATGGATAAAGATGACTGAGATGGTCAAAATGGACAAAGTTGATCGGGGAAAAGTTTATGGCTGAACTTCAGGATGAAGTTGCTTACGTATCCCAAAGATGGGAATCAAGCCTTACGTAGTTCAGGCTTAGGTTCACTCGAGTATTTAACCTCTCCTTTTGCGCTCTAACTTTTGCCAAGGTCGCCCTTTGCGGGTTTTCAACCTTGCGAGCTCAGTTTTTATATTTTCTAATTTTTTGTGCTCTAACTTTTGCCTAGGTCGCCCTTTCGGGTTTTCGGCCTAGCGAGCCTCTTAGGGGTAATATTTCTTCAACTTGTCCATGTTGATCGGTTGGGAAAATTCCAGGCCATCTAGGTCCATCAGAACCACAGCTCCACCTGACCAGATAGCTTTAATGATGTAGGGACCAGTCCAATTGGGTCTGAACTTGCCCCTTGGGTCGTGAATGGGAGCTCGGTTGTCCTTGAGCACCAAATCTCCTTCCTTTAGATTCCTGGACTTAACTTTCTTGTTGAAAGCCCGGGCAATTCTGCGCTGATAACCTTGAACATGGTACAGTGATTTCAGTCTTCTCTCATCAAAGAGCATGAGTTCCTCAAACCTGCTCTGCTGCCAATCTGCTTCGGCTATTTGACACTCAGCCAATACTCGTAATGACGGAACTTCAATCTCGATAGGTAGAACGGCCTCCATCCCATAAACCAATGAATACGGAGTTGCTCCGGTAGAAGTTCTAATTGAAGTCCTGTAGCCCCACAGAGCAAATGGCAGCTTATCTGGCCAATCCCGGTAGGTTTCCACCATCTTCTGCAGTATGTGTTTGATATTCTTGTTGGCGGCCTCGACCGCTCCGTTGGTTTGCGGCCGGTATGTGGATGACTTATGGAAAGCCACGTTGTATTTCTCCTACAAGTCAATCACTTCCTTCTTAAAGTGGGAACCATTATCTGAAATGACCTCGTTTGGAACCCTATAGCGACGGATGATGTTGTTTCTAATAAACTTTGCAACGTGTGACGCCTTCAACACCGCATACGATTGGGCTTCGACCCACTTCGTGAAATAATCTATCGCAACTAGGATGAACTTATGCCCATTCGACCCCTTCAGAGTGACAGCCCCGATCACATCGATTCCCCAAACTGAAAATGGCCATGGCGAAGTCATGTTATATAGCTTCGACGGTGGGATATTCATGCGGTTTGCATGAATCTGACACTTGTGGCATCGCCGAAAAAAACCGATACAATCCTCTTCCATGGTGGATCAGTAGTAACCCTGTCTAAGGATCTTCCGTGCTAGCATTACTCCGTTCATATGCGCACCGCATTCTCCTCCATGGATGGCCTCCATCAGGCACTTCGATTCCTCGGCTTCAACACACAGCTTATGCATTCCCAGATGACCTCTCTTATACAGCTTACCCCCACAGATGATGAACTGAACGACCATTCTTTTGATTGCCCTTTTATCCTTGGCATTTACCCCTGGCGGGTATGCTTTCTTTTCCAAGAAATTCCAAATGTCGTAACACCAGGGGTTTTCGTCCTGAACCTCATCTATAGCAGCGATCGACTCGTAGGCTGGCACAAATTTCTGGTCAATGATGACTGGATGCATCCGGATTCCAAACGGGATGTCTATCATGGAAGATAGAGTTGCTAAAGAATCTGCGAACCTGTTGTTCTCTCTTGGAAGATGAGCAAAGTTTAGCTTTTCAAACCGAGGAATTAACAAGTCCAAGGTCTGGTGATACATCATCATCTTTTCTTCTTTGACTTTCCAGTCTCCTTTTGCCTGAGACACAACAAGGTTTGAATCCCCGATGACGTCCAACCGTCTTGCTCCTAGTTCCAGGGCTGCTTCTAGACCGGCAATGCATGCCTCATATTCTGCTTCATTGTTCGAGACTTTGAACCGGAGTTTGAAGGCTAGAGGGATACGGGAATTGTCGGGTGCTATCAGCAACACTCCTATCCCATACCCGTATTGATTTGACGCTCCGTCAAAGTACATCGTCCAATATTCGTCGTCGATGTGCAAAATGGTTTCATCTGGGAATAAGTACTCAACTGCTTCACCTCCTTCGACTGGATGATCGGCTAAGAACTCTGCCACTGCTCTTCCTTTGACTGACTTGCGTGTCACATATTTCAGGTCGAATTCGGAGAGCAACAACAACCAACGAGCTAGCCTACCCGTAAGTGCCGGTTTCTCGAAAAGATATTTGATGGGATCCAGTCGTGAAACCAACATTACGGAGTGAGCTAACAAGTAGTGCCGCAGCTTCTTGGTAGCCCATACCAAAGCTAAGCAAGCCTTCTCCAGCAGAGTGTAGCGGGTCTCGTAATCCAACATCTTCTTGCTCAAATAGTAGATGGCCCTCTCCACCTTATCCTCTGATTCTTGTGCGAGCATGCAGCCCATTGTAGTCTCAGTCACTGAAAGGTACAATATCAACGGTTTCCCCGACTCTGGTGGCGACAACACGGGCAGGTCCTGTAAATATTTCTTGATCTGTTCAAAAGCAGCTTGGCATCGGCCGTCCCATTGGAATTTCTTGCCTTTCTTCAGGAGACCAAAAAGTGGTTCACAAGTCAAGGTTAATTTTGAGATAAACCGTCTTATGAATTGCACTTTACCCAGAAAGCCTCGCACCTCCTTTTCAGTCCTTAGTGGTGGCATTTCTAAGATGGCCTTGATCTTTGAATGGTCGACCTCGATGCCCCTTTGTGTAATCAGAAATCCCAGCATTTTTCCCGCTGTAACACCGAATGTACACTTCTGAGGATTCAGCCGCAACCGAAATTCTCTGATCCTTTGAAAGAACTTTTGCAAGGCGGTGTAGTGGCCCTCTCTTTCTTTGGACTTGACAATCATGTCGTCCACGTACACCTCAACCTCTTTGTTGATCATGTCGTGCAATATTGTGGTGGCAGCCCGTTAATATGTAGCTCTAGCATTCTTCAACCCAAACGGCATCACTCTGTAGCAGTAAGTCCCCCACGGGGTGGTGAAAGCAGTTTTTTCTCTGTCTTCTGGTGCCATCACTATCTGATTGTAACTTGAGAAACCATCCATGAATGAGAGCAAAGTATGCCCTGCTGTGAAGTCCACTAACTCATCAATATGCGGCAAGGGAAAGTCGTCCTTCAGACTAGCTCTATTCAAATCCTTGAAATCCACGCATACCCGGATCCTGCCATCTTTCTTCGGCACTGGAACGATGTTGGCCAACCAAGTCGGGTATTCAAACACCAGTAGGAAGCCTGCATCGATTTGCTTGGTGACCTCTTCTTTAATCTTGAGAGCCCAGTCCGGGCGGATCCTTCTGAGTTTCTGTTTGACAGGTCAGGCCTTGGGGTCAAGGGGGATCTGGTGCTGTACAATCTCAGGATCGATCCCAGGCATGTCTTCGTAGGACCACGCGAAAACATCTTTGAAATCTTTTAATAAGGCGACTAAGCGCTCACGTTCCTCCGAAGACAACGTGAACCCGATCTGGACCAGCCGCGGGTCCTCCTCAGTACCAATATTCATGGTAATGATTTCATCCGTTATGGGTTTGACAAATCTCTCCTGCTCCTGCTCAATTAAACGTTGCAAAACTGGAGGAATTTCTTCCTCGTCATTTTCATCAAAATTTTGAAAGTCTGAGTTTATGCAATAAATTAAGGGCACAGAAAAGTACTCAGAAACCACAGTTACTTGATTCTCATTAAGCACATCCAAATCGTCCAAATTCTCGGTTACAACAAACTTAAACGAGAAAGAAAAAGACGATAAGAACCTGATTCCGGGTTATCATCCCCAGGATTACCAGACTCAGACTCAGTCGAGCTGGAACCTGATTCCGACTCACAAGATTCGGTGGAATCAGATTCCGGCTCACTACCTGACCCGGCGTTGCTGGACAAAAACCCTTCCTCGTACTGCCAAGTGAGAGAGGGTGCGATAGATGTATCCAAAATAGTCGCTGGTAGGCCTGCAGCCGTTTCATCCTCAATCATGGAAACCGAGAAGTTATCCCCCAAGCACTTATGGTCAATCGGAGGATCTGAGAGTAGACTTGCCAACGCTACCCCCATTTCAATTTCGGTGCCTTCGGAATCCACTGCCTTACACTGCCCAATCTCAGCTGATGGGTCTGTCTGCTCTTCGGTAATATCATCCCCGGGTAGTTGCAGGTCGAAGAAGATCTCGAAACCAGGCACGCGCTTCCTCTCTGCGTTCAACCATGGCTCTGGGAAGCCACAAAATGGGAAGTCCTCCCCCTCCCAGACGAAGCGTCCGTTTAGGGTACCCTGAATGGGCCTATGCATTAATTCGAAAGGCTTCCCAGCCTTCTTTGCTCTGGCTCTCCCAGCCATCTCTTTACCCTTCCTCACCCAGTCCTCTTTAGTGGGCAGATAACCCAAGCCAAAGGTATGAGGGTTGTGTGGCACTTCGGCCAATGCTGCGACGCCCTTCCGGCCGCTCCTTCCTAATCCCATCCCGGGGATGTGTTGTAACTTGTTCATGAGGTAGACGGATTGAGCACTGACGTATACTCCCTCATTAACAGCCATGATATTTTGCACAACCCGGGCCTCAGCCAAAGTAAATCCTGATAAGAACACATCCTCCATGCCGTGCTCGATTTCCAAGACTGGTGTAGACACTTCTGGCGGTGGATGGATTGATGAATTCCCAAAAACAATAGTTATCCCTTTCCCGTGAGGGTACTTTAACATCTGATGCAAAGTGGAAGAGACTTCCTTGACCTGGTGCAACCACGGTCACCCCAAAAGTAGGTTAAAGGTTGCGGGAACGTCCAAGACATGGAATTCAATGTCGTGTTGTCCTGGACCAACCTGATTCTGAATTTTGACAGTCCCCATCACCTCCCTGCTAGTGTTATCATAGGCTCCGATCACTTGAGTAGTCGGCACGAAGTCCGCGGGCTTCAACTCGATCACATATGCCGTCCTTGACGGGCATACATTAATGGTGGATCCCGTGTTGATAAGAACCACTGGCACCCACTTGTCTCTACATTCCACGGAAACGTAGAGGGGTTTGTTGTGATTTGTTCCCTCAGGTGGTAGTTCTTTGTCTGAAAAGGTTAATGCTGAGGAACCTCCTCCCAGAAAAACCAGCCCAACCAGCTGTTCTGGTGTAGTATCTATAGAGAGTTTGGCCTTGTCCATGGTAGATAAGACAGCCTGTCTGTGTACTCGTGACGCCATAAGCAGTCCCCAGATGGAGATGTCTGCTTGTATTTTCTTTAACTGCTTCAATACTGCCTCCTCTTCAAACTGCTTCTCCTTCTGTTTCTCAGCTTCTTTATCCTTCCCAGATGCCTCGGGTTGGTCTAGGTGCGGGGGCTTGAAGTACCGCCCGCTTCTTGTCATGTGATCAACCTCATCGAGGTACCAGGTGTCATCTGGTTGATTGCTTCCCTAGTCTTCGTCTGCGTGGGCAAGACATAAGTCATCGTCTTCCCATCACATTCCGTTGGCATTCAAAAGGCACCTGTCTGGCTTGGGCATGTTTGTACTCACAGCACTTTCAGCCTGCATGCTCACAACATCCTCTATTCTTGTGCCCACAGCACTTCCGATCCCCTCATGGATTTTGGCTTTCCCGGTTCTCTCAGATCCCTGTTGTTCTACCTGCGTCAGTGCAGTTTGTTGTTTAACTTTCCCTGCATTCACAATGCTTCTATCCTGAGCGAAATTCTTTGTACCGGCGCTCTCCGGCAATGTAACCTGACTTCCGGCCCTTCCGGCCACAGTTGATACTCTCGTCCCTGCCGGGCCCTGTTCAGGTTGGGATTCTTCTACCACATCTGGTTGATCATCCAGCCATCCAGTGGCCTCTACCGATTCCTCATAATCAAACCAGTTGATTGCCGCACCCCCTGATTCTTGGTCATCGAAAAACTGTAGGTTGGCAAAGTCTTCCTCCACAGCTGTCAGATCATTTGCCCTTTGCTCAAATCCATCCCCCTGGATCACACACAGCTCTTCCTTCTCTGGAAATTCTATACCCAGCCCAATCTGGCCTGTTGACAAGATGTACTCACTTGGATCGTAGGCTTCCCCAGCAAAACTCTCAGAATGTTCAATCCCAGACTCAACAATCCCATTCTTTCCTGAAGTCTGCCTTGCCCCACCTTCGATGGTCACCACTGTTGGCTCGGGTTGGGTTGTGGAGATGTCCATCATGCACAAGAAGTCAGTGCAGTCGGAAAGGAGCACCTCCGACTTAGGTAGATGGGTAGGAGTAATATAGATGCTAGGATCGTAAAACACGACCCCATTCTGGATAAGATTGACTCTTTTGGGAGGTGGAGCTTGGTTGTGTGTAGGGAGTGGATTGGTTGTGACGTTAGGTTTCTCTGGAGGTAGAATCACATTTTTGTCAACGAGGTCTTGAATCTCGTGACGCAGCCTGAAACATTGGTCAGTATCATGACCGTGCTGCTGGTGATATGCACAGTACTTGGCTGGGTTGTGAGAGGGTGGAAGTGGATTTGGTAATGGCCTCGGCTCTAGGGGTTTTAGATGCCCCTTTCTGATTAAGACCCCCAGAGCCTTAGACAAAGGCATGTACAGTGGGGTGAAGGTTCTTTGGCCTCTAGGCTGGTATTTAGTGGTTTGGGTATTACTTCCGGATGCACCGGAGAAAGGTGTGGCTGCCATGGGCCTTGGAAGGGGAGGGGGAATGGTGGCGACCATGCTGACCTCCGAAGCTCTTGCGGTTGCAGCGCCACTCGCGCCTGCGTTATTGTTGCGGTTAAATGTTCTCCGGGGTTGCTCCCTGTCCTGGTCAATCAGACCTTGCTTCATCGCATCCTCGATTTGTACCCCCATCTCATGTAGATCTGAAAAGGTGGGGAAGGGGAGTACAATCATCTTCTGCATCAATTTTGGTTGGAGATTGCGTACAATCATCCTGATTTGGTCCTTATCAGTGGGCCTCAAAGTCATCATTGATGCCTTCGCCCTCCACCGAGTTACGAAATCTGAGAAAGTTTATTTGGCCTCTTGCCTCGTTGTTTCGAGATCACGAGTTGTAATCTCGATCTGGGTATTGTACGAGTACTGTGCGACAAAGGCCTCGGCCATTTCATCCCAACTTCTTTTTACCTCATCTTCCAACTTCGCATACCAGATAGCGGCCACACCCGACAGGGTTCGGCCGAACAGCGAAAGCTTTTGTGGTCGTATTAGGCCCATTGGCCGCAGTATATCTGAGAATAACCGGAGGTGGACCATGGGATCCCCGGATCCGTCGAAACGATCAATCTGCGGCATCTTGAATCTATCTGGCAACGTTACGGCCACATCGGTATATCCGTCCTCGATATCCGGAATAGCCTTTACTCCTTGTGATTTCTTGAAAAGCTTCTTGAGCTTACTCAGTTTCAGAGCTGTGTGGTCTATTTCGAACTCGAAGGGAGAGTCCGGGTGGTTGGGTGTATGGGTCTTGGACAGTTGAGGCGGAAGCGGGGACGGAGCTGGCCCCGTTGGAAGGTCTGTGTCCTCTTGGATGTTCTGGACATTGGGTAAGGTGTTCTGGGTGTTTGGCAGGGCATTCTGGACAGTAGATGCCTGCTCGGGTAATGGGATCCCTGGTGGAGGAGGAACTGGATGTGAGGCAGATGCTGCATTTTGCTGTTGCAGTCTAGTGATTAGTTCGGCCTGCTGAGCCATGACTGTGGCCTGCTGTCTAGAGAACTCTGCTTGGCGGGCAGCGTCCTCCTGCATTTGTCTCATGCTCTCTTGGAGCTAGCGCATCATTTCTTCCATCCTGGCAGTATTCTGCTGATCCCGCTGACTGACTGGTATGTGTATCTCTATGGCAAAAACTAAAACCTCAGCCTGACTATTCACTGCTAGGGTAGACCACTATTCTAATAACCTCTGCTCAGACACACTGCGTCTTCTTGGCCTTCTTCTGACAACTGGGGGTAGAGAATGAAACACTGGCTGTCCGTCAACCAGATCCTCGGATCGATTGAGCCGGCGACCTCTTGTCCAAAGTGCTTGGGGAATATCTACTGGGTCGGAAGCAATTGTGCTAAAACTGCCCTAGTAAAAAGATAAATAAAGCAATGAGGAAATAAATAAACAGATAAACGGACAGCATAACAGCTTAAAGTAAATACACAACACACGGCTGGGCATAACAACACACGGTCGATAAGCTGAATACACACTGTCCTCAAACACTGATCATTATCCCTGAATCGCCGTCCCCAAAGACCGAATCTGATACCCGCAGATAACTGATTCTCAAACACTGACTGATGCCCGTAGGCCTGATGCCCAAACTCATAAACTGATACATGCAATCCCTGTAGAGACACACTCTTACAGCACATAACAGATAAGTAAGAGCCAAAACACCCCTATGTTGGGGTAGGGTTTTCCCTGTCCTATTTTGTCAGGAGCCAGGGTTTCACTACGCACGCAGCGGTTTCAAACAACCTATAAACGGGTAAGCAACCTGTCCTAGTTTGGAATGGTCACTATGGATCCGAATATGCACTAGGTCGAATGGTCAAAAAGGGTGCCCCGGTAAAACCGGGGTTTGTGTTCCCATACTGGCAGAGCCCATAACCGGTCAGCCTTATGGTCATGCCTTGACAAGACAAGCCTCCGGCAAACTGTTCAGGAATAGCAGATGGCAAACACGGTGTCCTAGGCGCACCAATGCAAATGCAATGCAAAGAAACACATAAGTGTAGTCAAAACCAGATATCATGAGTTCGAGTCAAGTTCTCTAACTCCCCAGTAGAGTCGCCAGAAACTGTAGACGTCCCCGAACGCCCCCGGGCGGAACGAGTCCCCCCGCTCCGTTCGATATTGGGCTCACTACAGTTCGGACTCTCAAATTGTCACGGTTCTAAGTCTGAACCAAAGAGTCCAAATCCGGCAAATCGTTTTGAGAAAACAGATTTTTGAAACAAATGCCAAACATGGACTGCTTTGCCAGATACAGAATCGCCACCTAAATATTTTATTTTGGAGAAATTTAGGAAACCCTGACTCGTTTGCCTAAGGCCACGTGTCCGTCATCACCAAAGTTGCCTCGGCTCGGGAACTTGGGTACGATTGGGGAAGGTCACTTCGTGAGCACCCCCGCTCGCCCGATCAAAGATCGGCCTCTACTAACCATGATATCTATTTTTGAAAACATTATGTGTTCTTATTCTGGTTATTAGCCTAGATTTACTATGTGATGCGCACAACATACAAGTAGAGACTGGATCGCCTGAATTTGAACAAAACATTTCATGTTTGTTTGTTTGAAAATGGTTTGATAGTGCTACTCGCAAGTAGGCTAAGACGTGGATTTGCCACCCTTGGGTGGGCTTAGAAAATATGATTTTGCCACTATCTAGTTGGCTTAAAACACACATTTTATGAATTGTTCCAATCCAAATGACCCAACCTTCACCCACAGGCATTCAGGCAGTTATATCATATAAGCACATAGCCTCATGGTAAGTATGCTATTCATGGCAGTCACTCGCACGCATGCAAGGATGCTAAAGCGTAAAACTTACCGAGTACTCCAAGCCAAAACAGAAACTAATTAGAAATCCATGCATGATCCTAATTATACAGAAATGCCTAGTGCAACACATACAAAAATGCGACTATAGCAGGCTCGGCTATTCTAAACATAGCATATGAAATGCTACAGCTAACATGTATTCAACTTGAATTGAAAATACAATACGATTAGTATGATGCGCCGAGCCCGATGCATGCAAAACAGATGAATGAATGCAAACATGCTATCATACTGTATGCTAATTGAAATATGCCCTAATCTAACCATCATAAGCTGGTAAATAAAAGGGAGAAAGACGTGGGGTTGGAATACATACATCACACACACGCACACTTATTACAGTTGTGCCCTCGCTCGGAGGGTCCGAATAAAATAATATACAGTCCCAAATAAATAGTACAGTCTAAATAAATAATACAGTCCAAATATGTACAAAAATCCTAATTAATTACCAAATTAACTAAGAAAACAATAAACTGACATGCAAGCCAGGGACTACCTTGACTCTGCTTCGGATGATAAATGATGCATATCCGGGTTGCCTTTGCACGGAAATCCACTGTGATGCCCTAATTAGCCTCTGTTTTGCAATAATTTTTGGAAAGCGAGCCAAGGCCCAGAAGACTGCTGATTCTTGATTTGCTGCAACAGAGAGCAAGAAGGGGGCATGGCAATGTATTTTCACAAATGTATGCATGCTTTGATCCTCGTGCCACCAATCACGCATCTCGATGCATGATGGTCGAGGAGTCGAATTGCACAACTCAATATGAAATGAATGCACATATAAACACAACAAAACCTAAACTCCGTCATGGATAATCCGGAGTATCGGTGACTAGAAATTGAGACACGTTCCGTCACTCGAAGTACGAAACGTACCTCGTTTCCCGTGCTCGGGCTAACTCCTATCCCAAGCACAATGCAGTATACATGATATGCATGAATGCAACTAAGATACAATCTAACATGCACAATGTTATGAAATGGCACACACGATGCACGAGGTAACATAGCATACACAATGCGCTAACATACAACCTAGCATACACAATGCTATGAAATGAAATGGCATACACAATGCACAAGGGACTTACACCAACATGAGTGGACCTCACCTCAGCCACACTCACATAGGAGGCCATAAGATGAAAAATGAGATACTCGAAATGCATGCACACGTGCACGCAAATCGAGAACCGAACCTAAGGCACGAATGCCACTCTACCAAAGCATGGCAAGGCATGGAACATGGTATGCAAACATGAAAATTTCAGCGCTAAAATATGACACAAAACAGCCCCAAAACATGGAAACATGGCACCCGATGCATGGAATGAACTCGAAACACGAAACTAGGCATGCGCATTGGCCTATAGCTATACAAAACATGCATTATTTGAACATGAAGTGTGAAGACAGAATCAAGACAGTCCCAAAAAAAGCATATTTACAGTTTTAAACAAGGCCAAACAATGGACGCAAATAGGACTAAGCTAGCATGCAAAAATGGCCCCGTAAGAGAGGTAATGAAGCAAGTAACAGATACTGGCCCTAAATGGCCAAGATCCCTTCAAAAAAGTTGAAGAGGGGCTTAAAATGAATCACTTTACAGTTTACAACAAGCCACGGATCTAAACAAAAATAGGCCTACAATGTTGTGCAAGAAATAGGCCAAAAGGGAGACAAAGAAGCAGATGATGGTTGCTGGCCTCAAACAGAGGAGGGCCCTTCAAAAAAGTTGAAGAGGGGCCCAAAACATGGTATTTTACAGTTAGTGATCAAACCCAAAACAGTACACATGCAAGCTTAAGATACAATGCAAAATAACTCCTAAAAAGAGGTTTAAACACAAAGAGCAAAAAAGGAGCTTCAAAAAGAAAAATTCCCTTGATCAAACATGAAGATGGGGTCAAAATAAGGCTATTTACAGTTCGGACCAGAGCCTAAAAATACAAGCACAAGGGGCTAACAAAACATGCAAAAATAAGGCCAAAAGAGAGATAAAGAGGAAAGTGACAAAAGGAAGCCTCTAACAGTGAAGAGCCCTTCAACAATGTTGAAGAAAGGCTCAAAATCAGCCACTTTACAGTTTATAACCAAGCTCAAAACAGTTTACAAATAGGCCTAAAATACTATGCAAGAAAGAGGCATACAAGAGAGGTAAAGAAGCAAGTGGTAGCTAGAGACCTTAAACATGGAAGGACCATAAAACAAACATGAAAAATACATCAAAACATGACTATTTTCAGTTAGGGTTGGAGCCCAAAAACGGAAGAAAGTATGGCTTAGAAAGTATGGCTTAGAAAGCATGCAAAAGAAGCTCAAAAAGAGGGAAAGTGTGGCTCACCCTTGTAGACCAAACTTCAACAGCCTCTTGGCTTGAGAAAAGGTGCTCCTTGCCTCTGGAAAACCAGCTCCAAGTGTTGGAAAGGATGGTGGTGGTGTGGTGCTATGTGGTGGTGTAGAAATGGTGTAGGGTTTGGGAGGTTTTGAGGGTTGGAGTGTAGGGAGAGAGAGATACAATATAGGAGGTTTAGAGCAAAATTTGTAACCCTTCAAATGGGAGCTGGAGGGCCTGATATATAGGCAAAAGTGTGGGAAAAAAAGGGGGGAAAAAAGGGGGGGAAATGGATTCAAGTTTCCCCCTAAAAATGCAGCCCCCCGGATACATAATCTGGGGGGAAACAAAATACATATCTGTAATGTACCTGGAGAGAGGATCAAGGCCAGCTGGTTTTCTAGGGTTTAGGTGGCCGGTCGGCCAAGGGTCAAAAGGCTCAATGAAGATTAATGGCCGGCCATGCCAAAAAGAGAGCCTCTCATGTGTGCACAACACAACCATGTGGTCAAAAACTGGAAAGAATGAACCAGGAGAGAGAAAAGGCCATTTTTAGGAGGGGTTCAAAAGGGTCACACACAATTACTGGCTGGCCATGTGATATTGGTGGCCTCCCAGGTGTGTACAACACAAATATGTGGTTTAGGGCTGGAAAAAGTGGCCTTAGGGTGGTCAACATTGGCTTTCAAGTGAGAAAAACGGGCAACGGAGGGCGATGGAGGAATAAAATTGGTTGTCAGAACAATCACTGGACTCCCACCCTTCTACGACCTTCTTAACAATGAAACAGAGGTCCCTGGCAAAAATGAACCCAAACTGATGCAAAATGAAGGTTCGGGGGCCGAAACGCGCAGCCCGAGGCCCCGAAAACTGACTGTTAGGCACCGGAAGTGGTGTTCGACCGCGAAGTTGGTCTCTCGAGCCACAGTGTCCCTCAAATGGGAGCAAATAAGATGCATGCCAAAAACCAGAGCAAACGGAGGTGGTTAAGCGGTCCCAAACCGAGGCATACAGCCAACGGCTCTGAAAAACCGAAAACCGGACTCTAAACGGGCAAAGCATGAAAAAGTCCGGAAGTCCAGAGGCAAGGCTCGCAGCCGAGACTCTGAAACCTCTGAACGAGCACGATATGCAACATCACCAAGTGCTCAATTGGTGAAGTCTGAGTCTTAAGGTCGGTCAAAAATGGGGTGTCTACAGGTAGCCCCCGGGTGGTGTTACAGTGTCATAGACTACAAACGACATTACATAACTCTGATATAGTAGCGAAGCAGAATCCATACCCTCCACTTGGAGAGCCTTTATCCATCCATGTTTGAACCCCTGATTTTGCATCGGCAGACGTCATCAGCCAATTGTTCCATTGTTTTATCAACGCCGACCTTCCTTCCCTCGAAGAAGTTCTTGTTGTAGGGTCAACTCTCTATCGCTTCCCTGACAAAGATACTAGTCGTATTTTGATCGGCTATTACTTAGTCCATAAGGCGTTGGGCTACTTTGTCTCTGGACATTCACTCTGCTGCCCCGCCGCCTTGAGCTCAACCACCTTGGCCTTCCGAGCCTCGTTCTCAGCCCGCTTTTGAGCTTTCTCTAGTCAATGCTCTATGTTTCGAATCTGGCAATCTTTATGGTCAATTTCATTTGGGCGGCACGAAGGTGCATACCAACTTTGTATGCGCTGTACAATCCTTTGACAGCCCCGTAGACTCCTTCCCTAAAGACCTCATAGTCGCCTCTCTTGGTCATTAATTGATGCACTTCAGGGGAGAAGATCTACCGTGTAAATTCAACTGCCATATTTGGATCTAGGACAATTGAGTCAGTTTCAGTCATAGGTTTATTCCCAATGAAAATAGAGAAACCCAACGGATATGGCGGTCTACGCTCATTTTGCGCTGAGCCCTACGCACCAATCGTTCTATTATCTCATTTCTTTTGGGTCCCACCTTTGGGAGACCTACTTCATTCGTCCCTTCTGGGCAATCTGTTAGGTCTTCTGGGCGATCAACGTCTGTGCAGCCCCTCCAATTCATTGATGTTTCTGCACACAAAATAGCTTAGCGCTTGGTGACTCATTTCTATGTTCAACTCCGCCAGCATTTTCCCCTTCCTTTTTCTGTTTAAAAACAATTTATTTAAGATACACGCACTTCTAAGTTTTGCTGGAGGTAAGTCTCCCCACTACGTTTTGCGCTTCACCAGTGACAAAGTTTGAGGTGACTCCTCCTACAACAAGCACACTAATTAGAATTTCCCTGTTGGCAGGACAACCATCTCTTCGAAGTAACAATCCCTCTGCAGCAAGTATACTAATTATAAGAGGATACACTTTCAATAAACTGCTTTAAATTTCCCACGAATGCGCCACTCTCTATACCACGTAACGATTCCACGTGTCAGTTATCCCATTAATAGTTACTGAATTCACTGCCTATTGCATCCCACTTAATCGGCCCATGTCTGCCTTCGCTCCCAGCCAAGGTAGGGGTAAATATAGGTATACCTTGCTTGAGAAACGAAAGTACGTTTAATCGACTTATTGTTTGCATTCGCTCCCAACCAGAGTAGGGGCAGATATATAAAACTATTTGGCGAACACATTGCCCCACATGTAACCCGTCAGGACGCATTGCGCCGATCTCATCTGCATTCGTTCCCAGCTGGAGTAGGAGAAGATATATGAATCTATTCGGCACGAGATATACTTCACCTGAAAAAGAAGTACCTTTAATTGGTTATGCGACGGTAATGAACATATTCGGTAGTTAAGTCCAAATGCATTAATATATGTTTAGTTAGCTTATAGTTGTATTACTAACAGTGGTGCACATATTCAGCTAATGAAAAGTGCATGAATAGATTTGTGCCGATTAAGCAAGCATCGATTTAGAAAAGATTTTAAAGTATAATGATACGAAGAGCAATTTTGATGCACTAGATAATATTTTCATTTATAAACTGACTTGTTACATGAGTTAGTCACTTTACATATGAAAACGGCCCTAACACATTTATTTCAAACAAAAATTTTAAAAAAAAAAATTTAAAAAAAAAAAACAAAAACAAAAACAAAAACAAAGCATTGCGTAAAAAGCATTTAAACTAATCTATTTAGCCTCCGAGCTCTCGAGGTTGGACACCAACGGTTCAACGTCCTCCACTTCAAAAGGAATCGATACGTCAAGCAAAACTTGAGCCGCAGCAAGGGTCTTTTGTCAGCCATGTTTGAAGCCTTTATTTTTTAAGACCAAAAATTGGTCGGCATATTTCTTAGTTGCAGCCATCTCCCCTTGCTTAAAGGCCTTCATCGTCACCTCTTGAGCTTCTAATAACAGTTTATGTGCCTCAAGAAACTCGGCCTTTAATTTCCCCAGCTCGTCCTTGGCCATTTTCAAGGCCTCCTCAAAAAGCTTCGCCCTCTCTTCGGCAGATCGGCGAAGCAAATCGGCATACATCACTTTATCCTACTCGGTAGAAGCTTTCTGCTGCTCTTCTATAACCATTTGTTGAGCAGCCTCTGCTTTTAGGGTCGCAACTGCCAACTCAACTATTGTCGACTCTGCCCTATGTCGTTCAGCTGCCACTTCTGTCTGAAGATGATTGCTTAATTTCACTGCGTTATCAAAGCGATAACCAATGTCAGCAATTCATTTGGCAACCTGCAAAAGAATTCTGTAAGGCGCCAGATATTTAAGACAAGATAACCAAGGGACAAATAATGAAACTTACCAAAATAGTTGATTGCGAAGTTATTGCAACGAACAGAGTATCAGGTTCGGCGCGAAACATCGCCTTGTCCAATGGCAACATAAATAGAGGTCTCCATGCTCAAAGCAACAGCAGGCTCCTTCATGGCCAAAACAGTTGTAGGAATCAGAGCACCTTTTATTTTGGGCAATATTTGGAACAGCGTTGTCAAATCAAGGCTAGATGCAACTCTAGCTCTTTTTTTAGCGCGTTGCTTCATCAATTGTGAATATTCGACAGGACGCTTAGAGCCAGCTAAGTCAACAGCTTTTACCAATACTGACAAGGCCCTAGCAGATGCCGATAGTGATGGTTACACCGATATTTCGATTACTACTTGTGAACAGCCGGAGTATCGACTACTCGGCTAGTATCAACGGATGCCTTTTTTGACTTCACTCGTTCAGCATTCCTCTTTTTGGCTAATTGGGCTATAGAAAAGGATTCACGTGCCATCTCCTCTGATTGGGAACCAGACAAATCTTCTAAATCGATGAAGATATCCTCCTCTTGAGGACCGTCGAGATCTATTCGAATGGGGAAAACCACAAGCTCTGGGCTGCTAATTATTACCCTAGAGCTGATTTGGTCAAAAGCTTCCTCAAGCTCCTTGTCCCAGTCTTGTTCTTCTGCTTGATGGACATCCTGGTCAGTGGTGACGTTTAACTTCGCTTACTCGACTTACTTTAAAAATCCAGCGACTTGCTCGGCGTCCTCTCCTACTTGTTCGGCATCCTGACAATTTTCATCGCCTTGTTCACTGGCTGATGGTTCCCCAACCCCAATGTCTCTCAAGTTAACAAAGCTAGGAAATACAAGAGCCGAGAGTTGTTCCTTACCTCTGGCAATTGGGATGTAGTGGTTGGCTGCTGTGAAAAATGAGTACAATGGATCATATCTCCAAAGGATGTGGGCGACGCGTCCCTATCCTTGAAGATTCAAATGCCCAGCGTAATCGAGAACGACCATGACTTGAGTGAGAACGACTTCGTCTCTTGATGTGAGGGACTTCTTGAGATCGTTGCCTACAAGAGAACGATGGTTAGCCTACGGATAAGCTGATTAATAAAGAACTAAAAATAACTATCAAGAGAGCCACTCGGCCACCTGGTGCGCCCTTCTGCCTAGGCACAAGGTTTAGGTGATCTTCTTCTTCGTTGGATTCCTAGTTGCCTCAAACGACAACCATCACGTCATCCACCCTTTTTCCAAAGCTGGCAAGCATGGTTATTAGGTGGTTGTCGGTGTCCTTGGCTCTTAGGAAGAAACATCCTTGCCGACCAGACGATTTGGTAAAGGCGTAGCAATACTGAATGGCGGGAATTCCTAGGTTCAGATGGAGTCTATGGTTCAACTCTACTATGCCCATTATTATTCGGTAAAAGTTCACATTGGGTTGAGAAGGAATAAGGCCCTAATAATGGAGAACAGTCCTGAGTAAAGGGTGGAGGAGGGAACGAACTCCATCCTTAGCAATTGCCAGTAGAGAGAAGACGATGGTATTAACATCAGCCCTCTCTATGTCAACCTTTATGTCCCCCATGATGGTCAATTGAACATCGTCAGGGATCAAGAAGTGATGACAGAAGGCGATGATCCTGTCCTCGAACAACAGGGCATTTAGGTGGTTAGCCATATGAGTGAAGTATAACGCGAAAAGAAAAACAAATGGGAGAAGTAACAAAAGAAGGACGGACCAAAATTTCAAGAAAAAATGACGAAATAAAGAGTTAGGCTAAGAGGACTTACAGGTTGCAGTAAAGAACTCGCGAACAATAGAGAGAACAATGGGAGTAGAGCAGTCAGAAATGAGAAGTTGAAGATGGAAGGTTGTAAAGATGCAAGCATAAAGTCCTTTAGGAAACGAAAGGGCGAAAGGTTTTCAAATCGCATTAAATGAATAGAAATCACAAAGAGGTGGGAAACTGTAATTATTTCACATTGCATCCCATCTGACGTATCAGCAATGAAATAGTGTGTTCATCATGCACTCGAATTTCTAGGCGCAAAGTACAACTGATTTTGAAGTTTGTGAATACGGCCTAAAAAGAAGCCGAACACACAGCCCACTCGGAGCGAGTTAACTCGGTGCTCGAGGGGCAATTGTGGGAGTTGAAAAAAGGTTATACTTGAAAACAAACAATAGAGCATCCAAACTCGTTTAAGATGGGCCGAATAAGGCCAAAGCCCACTAGACTACGTCATTGCCGAATAGATGTCCGAATAAACAAGAAAATATCGAGGAGTGCCAAATTACGGGTACCTGTGCCGAAAAACAGAGCCAAGTGTGTCGGTTGAGTCGGCATGACCCCATTAGGTGGGACCAGATTGTCCCTGTCAAGGAAGTATAGTAGGGGGATGGGCTTTGAAAGGATGATGATGAAGGGCTAAGCTATATGGAGTAAAGATTGAGGAGAGTGACTCTATAAAAAGAGGAGGGATGCTGGAAAAATAGGTATGTAAGAAAAAGAACCTTGAATCTTAAGAAACAATAAAACTCCAATCACTCAACAAAAACTAATTTATCCGTCGGAGTGCTAATTTTGACATCACCGTCCAAAGTTTTATTTCCATTTCAGGTGACAACTGTGAAGATCCTACAAGAGCTTGTTTGGATAGAATGAGTATTCCATAACCACTTCCTCACAGATCGTATTTAATTTTTTTGTTAAATTCTCTTTATAACTTAATTAATATTTTATTTGTTCTATTATTATTTGTAACAAAGTGTTATTATTTATTTCTTCAATATATCTAATACTGGTATAATTTTAGAATAATGCTTGGGACCCCCTTTTGGGGGTCACCCCCTCACCCCCCTTTGCCACGTGGCGGGTGGTGATTGGAGGAGCAGGAAAAAAAAGAAAAAGAAAAAGAAAATGTAACCAATGAGAGAGAGAGGGGGTCAAAGGGGGTGGGGAGAAAATGGGGGATGAATCATTGTTGATAATTTTATTGACAAAATTAAGAAATCTAATACTAGTTTAAACACACAGCAAAACAAAACACCTATTAACGATAAAATAAATACTTAAGATTTTTCTAGAATAAAATATTAATTAAGGTCTTCTACTAATCTATAATACTTATATGATTATATTGTTATTTTTATTTTGTAATTCTCTCCCATAGTAAACAAGTTTGAATTAATTCTTTAGAGACTTGATAAATTCAATCGTTAGTTTGAAAGCTTAATAGATTTTGATTTGTATCATTTAAGAATTTAATAAACTCAATCAATAGTTTAGGGACTCAATAAATAATTTGACAATAGTTTATGTATAGAAAGTGTAATTTTTTTTTTCATATAAGATTAGGGAATGTATGATTGAATTTAAATTAAAACGTTTTATAAATTTTAAAAAACCAATAATTAAGATATTTGAAAAAAAAGAAAAAATCATAACCATCAATGTAAGTGGCGGAAAAATAAAAAAAGAGAGAATGTAAGGCATAACTGTTGTTGGGGAAATTTGCAGTGTCGACTCTAGGGTCAAGTCGGCAAAACCGCTACTTTGGACCCCAGATTTAAGCTAAAAATAAGACATTATTTTGGAAAAATTCTTATAATATTGATTTTGTTTTTAGTTAGACCTCAATAAAAGAGGCCTCAATTATTTTAATTTTTAACCTATCAAAACTCAACAAATAGCAAACCCAAAACAAAACTGTTTTTATAAGTGTTTGATTTTAGATTGGAAAATGATTGGTGGCCCTAAAAAAGTTGCCCCTAATACCCCTAATTTCCATTTTTGGAAACTGTTTTTTTTTTTACTTTCTTTTTCCTTTTTTTTTTTTTTTTTTTTTACCTTAAATGGAAATACGGGGCATTCGAGCCCCCTGTTTTCGGGCCCTGAATCACGGCTGTTTTAGATTACCTTACTTTGATTTTAGATTACCTAAATTTAACTAAATCGAGCATTTAATACAATATCCAAAAATAACACAATTTTATTAATGAACAAGTAGTGACTCGGCGATGTACGGAAATTTATTTTTAAAATAAAAAATTAATTTTGAGTTTTAATATTTTATATGTAAAAAAAATTTAATAACCGAAAGTTAAATGCAAACAAATTTATTAACGATTGATTAAAATTTGTCACTGTGTGTGATTCTATGTGAAAAGCTCATAAAAATAATTTCTTTCAAAGATTAAAAAAAAAAAGAGAGTATATTTTCAACTTGAAATCATATCCTCCTTTGTGTTAATCAAATTTATCAAAAATTATGAATTTCACTTGTATCAAAATATTTTTTTTTTCTAAAACCAATAAAAATAACGAAAATTTCTATAATAATTATGACTTCGTTATAACTCATGTTGTATTATTTTAGTTATTAATTGAAAAGGTCTTTGCTAATTTCTTTTTTTTTTTCTTTGTTTTTTTTTGGTTATGTCTAAAGTGGTGCATCGGGTCTTTAATTATACTTCAAGTGATATTTGATTATAATTTATTATAATTTTATATGACAATATTTAAATATTTTATTACATGAAAAAAGTGTTTAAGTTGGGTTGACTCAAAGATAGGATTTATGATTATATCAGTAAGATCGTAAAAGCTATTCACATTGATGCATAAAAAATAACAAATTCAAATCATAAACAATGTTCTCATAGGGAATCAGACACAAAATCTCTATAATTTTAATAATTTCAGTTCTTAAAAATATTTTGATTAATTATGTGACACATCATAATAACAACAAATTTTTTATTCTAGCCAAATTATTTTTGCATATCCTTTTTGGCATAGCTCATTAAGGTGCATTATCAGTAATACTATAAATTCAAAAAATTTATTTAAAAATTATTCAAGAAATATCAATAGGTGCCTTAAATATACAAAATCATTTTTTATGAATAATTATTCTTTAAAAAAAATACTCCAATTTATCATTGGGCATTTGTCAATTAATCTTATTAAAGCTTAACAAAAAAAGTATTGAGTTCCATTATTTTAATTAATTAATATCAAATTAGACGCTACACATGTATGTAAATCATTTTTAAAAATATGATGTCCGACATAAAATACAATGAAATTAATTTTAATTAATGTAATGATATTTTATATTATGATATGTGCTACAAAAAAAAATAATATTAATTTTATTAAAATAAAATTTTAATTTCAATTATATATTTTAATAATCTTGGCCTTGTTGTTATATAAAAGTGTTACTTAAATACTAATATATAATAAATTTTGTTAAATTATTTTTTTTTATTTTGATAATTTTAGTTCTATTGTGCTATAAAAGTGCAATTATCATATAATTATTTTATATGAATATATATATATATATATATATAATTATAAGATAGTAAAATAAAGGGATTTTTTTTAAGGTCCCTGGTATTATGATTTTATAGCATAAACGACACTCAATATTTTTATAATGTCTAAGGTCCCTCAACATCAATCCAGAGAAAATTCGATCCACAGAAAATTCGATCTGAGAAAATTCAATCCAGTGAAATTCTTTGGTTCAAACCCAAAGAAAATTCAATATAATCCAGAGAAATTCTTTGGTCCAAACCAAAGAAAATTCAATTCAGTCAAATTCTTTGGTCCAAAACCAGAGAAAATTCAATTTAATCCAGAGAAATTCTCTAGTCCAAACCAGAGAAAATTCAATTCAGAGAAATTCAATCTGGTCGAATTTTCTCTGGGTTGGTCCAGAGAAATTCTCTGGTTTGATCCATAGGAGAAATTTGAACAACCAAAGATATATACCTAGTGTCAGTGGTTCTGCCAATTCCATCTTCATCTTCTTACTATTGGTACAATTATTAGAGTCTTGAATTTAAAGCTGTGATTTCAAATCTTCCACTTTGTTTTTGTAACTAAAAGCAAGAACTGATGTGGGTTTTATACTTTTTTTTTCATAATGGACCTTACATAGATGGTTTTGTTTCTTTGTGAAGGAAATTGAGAATGAGAAACTAATGTTAGAACATGTTCATATTTTAGAGGAGAACAGTGATTTACATGTACAGAATAAAAAATTGTCTGAAGAAACTTCTTATGCAAAGGAACTAGCCTCTGCTACTGCCGTTGAGTTGAAGAATTTGGCTGGTGAAGTCACAAAGCTCTCTCTACAGAATGCAAAACTAGCTGAATAACAAAACAGAACCTGTAGAATGTAATAACCCGACCCTCGTATATGTTTTCTGGTATATTTCCAGTCCCCTATTTTGTGCATTTATATACTTATTGTGAAATTTCGTGTGAAGTGACGTTTGACTGAGTGAATCTTATGAATACAGATTCATATCTGTTTAATAAGAAAAATATCTGTCACATAAAATGTTTGGATCAGAGATTAAGAGCCTTAAAGGCGTAATTATCTGGAATTGATTTTATAGTTGTGATTAGCGTAATTTTTAAGTCATAATATGATTTTCTGTGAAATTTCAATTTGGAATGCCGAAACTGATTGATTTTCGTCCTCATTCTTTATATATATATATATATATATATATATATCTAGGTTCCTTAGATTTTTGATTGAGAGCCATTTTCATAAATATCTCCTGGGGAGAGAGAGTTTGAGAGGAAGAGGGGTTCTTCAAAGGAGGAGATTAGGGATTTGAGACGGTTTGTGGAGATTGAACCAAGGTATGTATGAATCACTTTAAATAACCTCTCTTCAACCTCTTCTTAAGGGTAGTAAGGATGTTTCTATGCAAGCTAGAGTTTGTCTTTGAGATCAAGTGTGTGTGACAATTGTTTCATTGGGAAACATTCTTAGCATATAATTGTTTGGAGGTATTTTAAATTATATGGGAGGACTATGATAAATTCCTTGGACTCTCAAGTTGAAATTGCATGTTTCTACATGTGTTTGTTTGTATGTTTAAGGGAATTGGGTTATGTTGTAAAATGGAAAAAGGTTAAGTTAATTGAGTTTGTGACTTAAGATTAATGTGGTATTATACACTTGAAATCCATGTTATTGTAATGTTGATCCCTTGTGTTGCATTAATTCCTCTCATTTTATGCTTTGAATTGAGTTTGCCAAGGTGAAAGATTACATGAATTTCGGACTACACAAACAGGGTAAATCGCCGCACGTGCGGGGGTTATGGCCGCACGTACGGGAACACTGCCGCACGTGCGGGAGTCATGGCCGCACGTGCGGAAAACAGAGCAGTTTGGGTCTTTGAATACTGCTAAAAAGGCACGTGCGGGGCTTCATTGCCATACGTGCGAGAACCCTTGCCGCACGTGTGGGGCTCACAGCCGCACGTGCGGTCCATGTTGGGAAATTTTGCTTGCTCCGTTTTACGTGCTTGACCCTCTGATGATATTGACATCTGTATTTAATGCCTCTTCAATGTTTGTAAATTCGTTGAAACGAAACGAACTAGAAAATGATTTTAAAAGGAAAACGAACTAATTCTTGTATGGCATGCATATGTAGGGCACCTACCGAGAGGGACTATCGCTCCATCACCGCACTGTGAGTAGTAGTACGGTAGCTGTATATCTTACTACCGTTAATACATATTGTTATTAACGCTCTGTTCTTCGCGAGTTAATTACGCTAACATTTATAAATGTTTGGAAAATCTACATACCTTGGTACAGCTCTGGAATTACCTTGCTTTACTGATATTTTGACATCTCTAGAATCATCCTGTTTGACAGTGATGGGCTCAAGGCCATTATAATGTGCATTGCTCTGTCCTTATGAATGCAGTAATATAGTTGGCTTCTGTTAGTCGTTATTAATGATGTTCTATTATTTGCGAAACAAGTATGTCGACTTATTATAAACCATGGGAAGATCTACGTGCATTATTAACACTGAAGTAGTACATGTTGCTTACTGTTGATAGTTAATATAAACATTCTATTCTCTGCAAGATAATTGTATTGATTTATGATGAACAAATGGAATGGTCGCTCAATGGATGTAGTTTTTTTTATTTCATGTTATTTTATAGTATTTAATACTTCCGTTCAGCCCCATATCTTATGTACATCAAGTTAAGTGTCCGTTCCTGAAGCGGTCATGCCCAAACTTTTAGGGGCGGGTTTGGGGTGTGACACAGAAACTCCTACCCTTTCATCACTAATTCACCGAACTGTAGAAGGCTGATTTGTGGACGCCTAGCGCACAGTCCCTCAGATCAGACCATGAAGCAAGCGAGTGAAAAGCATAAATTTTGTGAACTCTGTAGCAGCTTTCTGAGATAGCAGCAGCAACTTTAAGAACTCTGAAGTAAACCAGATAACACAACCAAAAATAGACTTACAATCATAATATCGGTTCTCGAGCTTCTTATACCCAATTTCCTGAGCAACATCAATCGGTCTTCCTGGCGGGTATGGTCGTTGCCGAAACCCCCCTAATCCAAAAAAGAACTGCCTAGAAAAATCCCATAACTTGTCATCCGATTGCCTCTTCGCCTAAATCGCCTTCCACGGCATCGGCCTTCCATCAAACCCAATCACATGCGGCACCGCTTTCCACAGCTTAGCGTCCTCACTCCTATACGGACTCTCATTCTCGACTTCTGGGGTGTGTCTGTGATCGGGTAGGGTTTGGTAAGGTCAAATTTCTCTGTGATATGTTTAGGGATCTTAGACATCAAAAAATAATTTTGTGGATCTCTTCCATTACGAAAAGTGGAGAGGGACCCTAGACTAATTTTCCCTAAAATAAATACCCATTTGATATTAAAAATAATAGTTAAATTAGAAAAAAAAATTAGTAATATAAAACTAAGAGTGATTCTAATTATTTATTTTATTTTTTATATTTGTTTGGATAGTAAAAATATGTAGAAATAGAACTATATAAAATTTATTAAAAAGATTAATTATAAATATGTTGTGATTGGATTAAGAAGGAAATACATAAATTAATTATGTAGAGTATTAATTTTATCTTTAATATTCTTTTTGAATTATTCATGTGTATTGTATATAAGTATAGGAAATTTAAATTAAATATAAATTTTTTAAATAAATAATTTCCTGTTAAATAAAAAAATAAATATAAATTAATATTAAGGCATCAATAAGATAGACAAAATATATATATATAAGAGAAAATTAATTCGATCCTGCAATGCACATAATTAAACACATTCTGTTTTATTCATTTATTTATTTGTATAGCTAGATAATTTTTTTCAAATATTATAATAATTAAATTATAATTATATATATAAAAAATAAGTATTTCTAAAATAGAGTCCATACAAAATTAGTAATTATAATTAAAATTAAATTTGTGTAGAACTTTATATGTAAATAGAAAATGCATGATGATGTGGCTTTTTTAGAAGGAAAAAAAAAAAAAGTAAGCCTTTAGAATGTGTCACATAAGTAAGGGAAAAAACACTATTTTTAATAACATATATAACTAGTAGATAACTCGTGCTATGCACAAGAATTTATTTTAAAAATAAAAAATTGATTTTGAGTGTCAATACTTTGTGTGGAAAATTTTAATAATTGAAAGCTAAATACAAATAGATTTGCTAATGATTGATGTAATTTTTTGTCATTGTGTATAATCGTATGTAAAAGGCTCATAAAAACGCTTTCTTTCAAAATTATATAATAAAAAAAAAGTTTGTTCTCAATTTGAAATCAAATCCTCATTTGTGTTAATCAAATTTACCAGAAATCATGAATTCCACTTATATCAAAATATTTTTTTCAAAAAAAAAAATAAAACATCAGAAAATTCTATAATATACAAAGTATTATGGTTATTAATCGAAAAGGTCTTTATTGATTTCTCATATTTTTTATTATGTCTAAAGTGTATATTGTTTTGTTTTTTTAAATATAAATGTTTTTCATACTCTCAAGGAAAAAAAAAAGTGATGCATCGAGTCTTTAATTATATATGTTTCAAGTGATATTTGATTATGATCTATTATAATATTTTTATATGACAATATTTAAGTATTTTATTACACAAAAAAAAACTAATTTTAATAATATATATATATATATATCTATGATAGCTCAAACTGACTGATTTTATTTTACCAAATTTCTCCCCAACCTAATTTACCATTAAGTTTTACTTCAATTATTTGTTGACTTTACTTAAAATTGAAATTTCTAAAATTGTCATGATTATTGCTTGTTGAATTATGAAATAGTATAGCAATCCCGGTTTTGACCCGTCACTTGTTGCATTATGGACTCGGGCATGTGGTTTATGAATGTTGTTCATTGTCATTTACTCTTTATTCCTCCTTAAATTTGTTATTCGGGCATTTTGAGTGCGTTTGGAAGAGCTTGGTTACTTCGTTTTCAAACCTTGGGTTGCCTAGAATTTTGGTCTTCCACTCAAGCGGGCCTTCTTGCGCTCGAGCGGAGTTTGCAAATACTCAGTACTTTGCACGTCTGCAAAATATTGGAGGAGTGATTTATGCGCTCGAGCGGGCGGACGTTCGAGCTGGCTTTCTTGCTCTCAAGCAGTTTGTCTGTCGTCTGCAAAGTTCTGGATGTGTGTATTCTATGCTCGAGTGTAGACACCCCATTTTTGACTGTCCTCAAGACTTGGACGTCACCGCTCGAACACTCGGTGATTACTAATGTTTGTGTTTCGTTTTGAGTTCCCGGAGGTCTCGGCTACGCACCTTGCCTCAGGATCTCTCAACTCGACTGTTCTGTGTTTGGTTTTGCACCAAACACTTGTGTTTTTGCTTCTGAGGGTAGAAAGTAGCTTGTTAGCTACCCCTGACACCCACCGGCCTTGGTTTGAGGCCACCGGCCATGTTTTAAGGCTACCGGCCATTGGTGAATTATACCATTGGCCGGTCGACACTCAGTATGGCCGGCCGGTCATCTGTTTGACCGGTGACCTCCTTTTCTGGCCGGTAGCACCTTTTTACCTTTTTCAGGCATGGTGCCTGCCAGCTGTGCCAGCTGGAATGCACCAAACCTGCCCCGGGACATACATGTGGCTGTTTTGCCCTTTTTGCACCCTTTTGGTCAAAGCTTCTTGAGGAAGCTTGACCCTTCGTCAAAGCTTCCTCAAGAAGCTTGCCAGCTGTCCTAACTTCTTCAGGAAGCCTTGCCCCCTTTGACCCCTTTTTTTTGGTTAGCTTCTTTGAGAAGCTTCAAACCTTTGTTTTGTCTATATATAGAGCCCCCCTCCTCCATTGTTGGGGGTTGAGCAAAAAACCAGAGCTATACACATATATATCTGATATATATCATCCTCTCTCTCTATATCTCCCTCTCTCTCTTCATTTTGTGTGTTTGAGGGCCTAAAGTGTGTGTTTGTTCTTAGTTTTGCACACAAACACACACTACTACACCGTACTTCGAATTTGAGAGGCTTTGAGGGTTTGTTCTCGAGGTTTTGGACTAGTTTTGATCAAAAGAAGAAGGCTGCACTTGCTGTTCATCAAGGGTTCTTCAAAGGTAACTCTTTTACTTTAGATTCTCCAATCTTGCACTAGACTTTTGCCTATCTTGCTCATTGTTTTAGACTTTGTGTATAACTGAAAAAAGCCTTGTATTTGCATGCTTAAGATACTTCATTAAGGTTGTTTTGGTGTTGGGGGTCGATCTCCCCCTCTTAGGCCTTGTTTGGCCCTTTTGGTGCTCTCTTTGCTAAGCTTTGGTTACCCTCGAGTATTAGCCTTCTCACCACTGAAATCCAATGGATTTTCAGTGGTAAAGAAAAGGTTTTGAGGTCTTGCATAAGGGAGGGACACCCCTCTCCCTTTATCTCTCTTTTGTCCACATTTTTGGCTCATAAGGGTAACATGTATGCTTGGTTGTATTTGGCCCCATTTAAGAAGTTTTTGGATGTTATTTGGTCACTTATTGCCTCTCTTTTTGGTCAGATTTGTGGTCCCTTACATGCATAATATACTTGCCTTGCATTCCTCCATTTTGCCTAGAAGTAAGCCATGCATTTAGGCCATGATTCTTGCATGCTCTAGCTTAAATCCATGAAGGTCTTAGTATTATTTTGCTATGCTCAAGGACTGTTGGGGGCTTTTTTAGTCATATTTGCCATGTTTAGGGTAGCCTCTTTGTATTTTGGCTTGTGAGTCTTGAGCATGTGGGTCTCTAGCATGCTTAACCTAGCTTATTCTCATGATTTGGAATCATTAGGGACCATGTTTCAGTCCATAAATCTTGCTTGTATGCATACACTCATCATCTCTTTCATGCTTTAGGGGAGTTGTTTTGTTATGCCTCGAAATGAGCATTGTACATACCTATGTGTTTTAGGCTTTGAGTTGCCATAACAGTGGGTTTTGGGACTTATTTTGGTACATTAAAACTCTGTTTTTGGTTGCATGATGCATGTCATGAGTGTTTGGGGTAGTTGTAGTAGAATGCTCCTTGTTTTGGGCCTATTAGTATGCATGTTTGCGTGAACATTTATCCATCCTTTTTGGCATTTTTGGTTACTGCTTTGGGAGTGGGTTGAGGTCTGCCCTTTGTGTCTTAGGTCCACCATTGCATGATCATGTTGCATTGGTTTCATGTTTGCATTGTATCATACTTGCATGCTTGCATATTATTAGCTAGTTGCATTTCATGTCTTAGCTTACATGTTTGATTGCATTGCATTGCATCTTACATGCCTAGCATTGTACATTTGCATGTTTAGCTTGCATCACATGTGGCATGTTTTGCATCTTAGCCTCATGTTGCATCTTTGAGCCAAGTTTGTATACATACATTGCATTGTTTGGTTTGGGGTGTCAAACCAAACTTGAGAGGTGAAGAGTGTTCGTACTCCAAGTGACGAAACACATCTCAACCCTCGGTAGCCAATGCCTTTGACTTCAATATGATAGGGTGTTGGCACTCATCTCTTTTGTTGCATTCATTTGCATTGAATTGCAAACTTGGCCTCTTAGGCCATCATGCGTCGAAATGCGCAATTGATGGCCCGGGGGTCGAGGGTCATGCTCCCTTGAGTCCCTTGCATGATAGGAAGTGTAGCCATGCACACATTTGTTTGAAAATTCCATGCCATACACTGCTTGCCCTCTGCTGCTGTCAGCTGTAGGTTTCAGCAGGAAGAATTGGCCGGTCGGCAGTTTTGGGTGCCGATCGGCAAAACATGTTTGGCCGAGAGCAGAAGATTTGGCCGATAATCCCATTCCCATGGCCGGTGGCATTTTGTTCCGACCGGTGACATTCCACAACGCTCAAGGAGCAGTTCTGGGGACTTTCAAAATTTTTTAGAGGGGCAAGGCAGTGTAAACAGAGGCAACAGTGCTATGGCAGCGAGTTTTCGGGCGAGACGAGTCAAGCATGCATCATTCACGCATCCCGAGGCGGGGCTGTGGCCACCTTCTTTCTGCATTTAATTTGTTAATTAATTAGAAATTCTGTAATAATTAATTTAGTATTATTTATTCGAACTGTAATATTTATTCGGACCCTCCGAGTGAGGGCAATTGTATAATAAGCGTGCGTGAGTGTGTGTATGTCTCCCAACCCCACGTCTTTCTTCCCTTTTATTTACTAGCTTTCGATGGTTAGCCTAGGGCATGTTTCAATTAGCATACAGTATGATAGCATGCGTGCATCCATACATTTGTCTTACACACACCGGGCTCGGCGCATCATACTAACTGCATTTGTATTTCAATTCCAAAGTTGAATACATGTTAGTTGTAGCATCATCACATGCCATCTTAGAATAGCCGAGCCTATTGTAGTTGCATCTTGTATGTGTTGCATTAGCCATCTTAACATGAGCTAGGATCATGCATTGATTACTAACTAGCTTTTGTTTTGGCTCGGAGTACTAGGTAAGCATTTATGCTTTAGCATACCGCATGCGTGTGAGTGTTGCCATGATAGCATGATTACCATGAGGCTAGATGCTTATTTGATGAACTGCTTGAATGCATGTGGGTGAAGGTTGGATTGTTTGAGTTGGAATAACTCGTTGAAATCCGTATTTTAGCCTACTTGTGAGTAGCAAATTCCAAAGCGTTTTCCAAACAAACGGATATGCGATGTTTTGTTCCAAATTAGGCGATCTAGTCAATACTTGTTTGCTGTGTGCATAACATAGTAAATCTAGGCTAATAACCGAAATAAGAACGCATAACGTTTTCAAAATAGGATATCACGGTTAGTAGAGGCCGATCTTCGGATCGGGCGAGGGGGGGTGCTCATAGCTGACCTTCCCCAATCGTACCCAAGCTCCCGAGCCGAGACAACTTTGGTGATGACGGACACGTGGCCTTTGGCACCGAGTCAGGGTTTCCTAAATTCCCCCATAAAAAAATATTTAGGTGGCGACTCTGTATCTGGCAAAGCAGTCCATGTTTGGCATTTCTTTCAAAATTAGTTTTTTTCTCAAAACAAATTGTCGAATTTGGACTCTTTGGTTCAGATTTAGAACCGTGACAATTTAAGAGTCCGAACTGTAGTGAACCCAAAATCAACAGAACGGGGGTTTTCCTTCTCGGGACGTTCGAGGACGTCTACATCGAGCGAGGCACTTTTGCACTCGAGCGGAACAAAATATTGCGTCTGACGCTCGAGCGTCAACTTCTCCGCTCGAGCGGACTGCGCGTATATCAGATCACGAAAAGCACTTTTTACATCACTTTTTCAAATCTATTCATCTCAAAACCCTAAAGTGAGACCCTCTCTCTCTAAAATACTCTCTCCTTTTAGATTTCCACCTAATTCTAATGGTTTCTCAACCCTTGTGCCTTCATCAAAAAGGTAGAACTCCTCAAGCTCTTCACTTTGATTCGAGTGGAAGTTGGTTTCGTTACTTTTGAAGTTCCATCCTTGCTTGGCTCGTCTTCTCTCTTTAAGGTAGGGATATTTTATGTCTTAATATGGTTTTAACCTAGATATTTGTTATTATGTATAATTGTGAGATTTGGGGGTGATTTGAAATAATCTAGGGATTAGGATTCAAATTGAAAAGAGGGGTTTTTATGGGGTTTTGAATATGAGATTATCATGTGTTTAAATGATTAATTTTGGCTTTTGGGACAATATTTGGGAAATGGAAAAACTCGCCCTAAAATGTTGGGAATAATTATTTTGTAAAAATAATGAAATTGGTATGAAAAATGTGAAATTGAGAGAATGTATGTATGAATGGTGTAGTTGGATTTATTGAATCACTCACCTGAATTTTGAGAAATTATCTGTTTTAAAGATTGTATATCTGTTTAGAAATATATGTCTTGGGCTATTGGTGGAGGATAACTATGATTTTTTTAGAAATTGAATGATGATTAGGTGAATTGAAACTAATCATTTAATTGTGTCATTGAATATGACGGTATGTTGAGGCATTGAATATGCATGATTGTAGTCATTAAATGTGACAGTATATTTTAAATACATTGTATATGTATGATGTGTTGAGAGAAGAAATGGAATTTACTCCATGTTTTGAGAGGAGATAGGGGATGGACTCCATTGAAAATTAAGTTGGCCGGAGTGTCCAGAGTTAAAGTCCTAAAATCATATGTATACATGGATGCCGATCTCGCGGATGAAATTTTCGTAAAATGGCAAGGTTGAAGTGCTTGTGTAGTAGTTATACTGATTGAGAACCACTGAGTTGTAGTCTCAGTTGGATTATTTGAAAATTATAAATTTGATCTGTGAATTAAAACAAAATGTACTAATTTGAAATGGATGTATGGGAATGGAATGAGATATGAGTATTGGTATCGTGTGGTCATGGAAAGAATGTGAATTGGTCATGAATATTGAATATATTTATATTTGACACTTATATCTTAGTTAAACCTCATATACTGCGTTAGACTATTTCTACTGGGTTTTGGCTCACCTTACTTGGGAAATCATTTTTAGGTACCAGTGACATGCTTCCTCACAGGACGTAGCTTGGAGGACTTAGGAGCTGGAGACTCTATTTTGTTATTTTGCGTTTAAATGTTTATTCAAGCCTAGAGCTTTATATGTACAAAACTTATGACTCTCTTTTGTTGTAACCAAGTAATATTTTGGAAAGATGTAAACCCGGAGGGCATTATTTTGTTGTTATTAACTAGTATTACATACTATAGATTCAGAATGAATATTTATGAATGTATGATGCATGTAATATCTTTTGTAATACGAACTCTGACGAATAGAAATACCTTAACTTTATTATATTCATTTCTCTATGAGTTGGATTATTTGTATTTTTTTCTTTTTTCTGGGGCATTACAAATAGATTGTTTATTTAATCATGCTTTTAAGAAAGTATAGAAGAATTAATTGTAACTAAAAGTGTAAGTACAATGATATTTAAGTGGTACAATGATATAATCCATTCATTTTTTTTTTATGGTACAATTCTAGATTTTTGTATAGTATTTTTTTTTCTTATGCAATGGTTAAAATATATAAAACATCAATACTAGATTTTATCTTTTTAAATTTTTATGACAACATTTTTTATTTGATTTTATCTTTTTGAGTGATATGTATAAATACGGGGATCATATAATAAAGAGTGTTGCTATTAACACTTACATTTTTCCTTTGGACCCCCACCTCTTTCATTTTTCTTTTTATTTCCAATTTTATCCTAGCATAAAATTCCATTTTTACTCTTGTCCCTCATCTTCTAACCCTAATTTTTCAAACCCTAACCTTAACCCTAACCTCTCTCAATTCTGGCTACCACATCCACCAGCCGCCGGCCAACCCCTCACCTCCAGTCGCCACCTCCATCTCCCTCTTCTTTTTCTTCTGAAATTGCGATCTCCACTGCAATCGCAATCTCCACCCCTACCAATCGCGAACCCCACCAGCACTGCAATCTGTCTCTTTCTTTCTGTCTCTCCGTGCATGGTTGGATCGATAAGGTTTGGAGCCGCAATGGTGACAGGGACGACAATTTGTGACCTCAAACCCTAGCCACCTCCATCGCCGTCACGATCTGAGATCTTAACCCTAGCCGCCATTATGATCTGTGACCTCTAACCCTAGTCGCCTCCATTGCCGTCGTGATTTGAGTTGGGATGAGCAGTGACCGACAATTATGGCTAGGTGATGGTGGCAAGAGAGAGAGAGAGAGAGAGAGAGGGGCTCGCGGCGGTGGGTCTGGATTGAGGTTGTCTAAAGCTGCTGGCGGTTGTCGACTGTGGGGGTCGTGATGAAGTTGACCGAAAAGTGGCTCTGGATTGGAGTTGATCGAAAAGTGGCACCGGCGGTGCAGGTTGTGGCTGGCGCTAACAATGGTTGGGTTAGGAAGGTGGGTTAGAGTGAGGGCATAGTTGGAATTAAGGTGGGGGTTCAAAGAGAAAATGGAAAGGACTCATTTAGTTCGATGGGGGTTCAAAGAAGTGAGGCGAGGGAGGGAAGGTTCAAAGAAGAAAGGAAGGTGCAAATAGCAATACTCATAATGAATTCTCTTTGGGCTCCTGAATGTTCAGGACTGACCCTAGGTGTTTGGAAAAAAAAACCTAAAAATGAGATTAAATACTAACTCTAACATTCTCTTTGTCATAGTAATAGCATAATTACCCGTGCTATACACGGTATAAATAAATAATCAAAAATTAATTTTTAAAGTTAAATAATAATTTAAAAAATTTATCCACAATATTTGGCAAAAATGATTTAGAATCAATTAGATTTTATTCATTTTTATCACAATTACATATAAGAGATTTTATTTTTATTCTTATGTCAATAATTGTGTGCTCTAAGTTTTTAATAACAAATACATGTTATAATTTAAGTAGTAAAAATTAAAAAATAAATCACAAATATTATATTTATAATAAAATATGAATACATTTCGTCTTATGAGTTTCGTAAATTTAATTTATCATATGATAGTGGTAAATTACATTTGTCAATATAGTAATTTTTTCATGTTTTGAAAAGTCTAAAAATTATAATTTGTCATATGTTATAAGATCTACGTAAAAATGAATTAGGATGCACTTGTGATATTAGATTTATTATAAATTTGGGCTTAATATTAGATTTACGCCAACTTGTCCTTCACCTAATCATTAAAAATTTTCTTTTTTTTTCTCAACTTATATGAATCATTTGACCTATCTATTTATTAAATTAGTAAATAAATATTTGTAAATATTGTTTTATAATAAAAATAAGAAATATGGACTTATTTTATGCATACTCAATAAAAAGTTTGAAGTATAGTTCAAAATATATATATATATATGTTTAAAACAATTAAATGAATAGTTATATATATTTATCTATAAAAAAAATTAAGATAAAGCCACCCTAAATTGAAGGTCATATCCTAGTCCTAATAATTAAATTTTTTATTTAAATTATATTATAGTTTATCAGTTCGTGGCTAATATGAGTTAATTTGGAGGTTCTATTAGATTAAATACTAAAAAGTAGCTAAGAAAATTTAGTTCAACTCGATTTTTTTTTTTTTTTTGGCCAATAATTCTTGATTTAAACCGAATCCTTAGAGAATAGTGTAGTTCTTGTCTAATTCATGAGTTAGTAAACCTATCTATTTATTTAATTTTTAATTAGTAAATATATATTTTTAAAAAAATTATAACAAAAATAGAAAATATGTACATATTTGTTTGGTATATTTATTAACAATTTCAAAATTAATTAAGAAATTATGTACTTATTCTTAAAATGATAAATTACATTGGTAATCCCCATATTTTAACTCTTGTTATTTTTGTCCTTACAATTTTAATTTGCTCAATTTTGACCCTAAATTTATAGTTTTGTCTAGGGCTGCAAATGAACCGAACAGTTTATGAACAAACTGCTCGGCTCGTTTAGTAAACAAGCCGAGCTCGAGTTCGAATATTAGGCTTGTTTAGGAAACGAGACGAGCTCGAGCTCGCAGGAGCTCGGCTCGTTTATCTATATTTAAATTATATAATATATATATTATTTATATATTAAATATAATAAATAATATATATAAATAATACAATTATAATTATTTATATATTAAATAATATAAATAATATTTTTTATTTAAATAATATAAATAATATTAAAAAAAAAATATCGAGTCGAGCCGAGCCGAACCGAGCTCGAGCTCAGTTTCTTATCAAGTCGAGCTCGAGCTCAATAAACGAGCTCGATAAGTAAATGAGCCGAGCTCAAGCTCAGCAAAGCTCGACTCGGCTCAGTTCGTTTGCAGCCCTAGTTTTGTCTCAATTTGGTACAATTATTATAATTGCTAGTTTTTTTTTTTTATTGAAAATACATACATGAGTAGCATCTGTCATACTTTTATAAACAAAATTATAAACTTGTTCACCTTAATAAGTTAATCTCAACCAAGTCAATAACTATTTTCTTTCAAAAATCTTAATCGACATTATCAATTGGACCAAATTAATACAAAATCTAAAATTAGAGATAAAAATCAAACTAATTGAAATTATAGAGACCAAATTGATACAAGAGACAAAATGCGGGGACTATCGATATAATTTACCCTTCTTAAAATATGCCTAATATTGATTGTATCAATATTAAGATATATTTATATTTGAAAAACTATTTATGACCAAATCAGGCTAAAACCTGAATAAAAAATTAATGGCTTTTTAAAAATACTTAATAATTGTAAATTCAAATTTGATTAATTTTTCATTTAAATTTTTTCATAGAATTAGATTGTTTGATAATTTTAATTTATAATTCCAATTTTTCCTTGTATTTTTTTAAAAACATTTTAAAATTATATATAATTATAATTTCTTTTGAAATTTCTTTTTCAATCTCAAATTTGTTATAACTTGAATTTGGTTAAAATTTATTTTTGACTTCTCATCTACAAAAACTAACAATAAACATAAATTAATTTTTTGAACATTGTAAAAAGGTAAATAAAGAAATATATTATCAATAATATTAATAATAACAAAACATATTTTTGTTTATCATGTGACTTCTCACAACTGCATTGATAATAGACATTAATAATAAAATTCATTACGATAATACAACAATAACATATCAAATGATAAGTAACATGTGATCACAATAATTTTTTTGTAGTTACACAAAAGTACCCAAAATTATATATAAAAAACAATATATGATCCATATTCAATTTTTATATGATAAAATTTACACTTAATCTCAACCACACATTAGTTTTCTAAATCAATTTATCACCCAAACTGTCTACTATTCTTTTAATATTCACCTTTTCAAAATCAACCCAAACAATACTTTGACCGAGCTCATCATCACCCTTGTTGTTGCCATACTCACTACCTCCACTAACTATTATACAACCCCGGTCTAGTTTTTTTATCTTTGTAAATATAAAAAGACAATATTGTGGAAATAAATAGGCATCGTTAAAGTTTTAAAAAGTTAAAAATGAAAAATAAAAAAAATGCATGATTTTAGATTTTCTTATTCCATATATGGGTGTTAATTTATTTTTTTTAAATCCATAAATTATGGAATAGTCTTCATATTTAAAATTTTATTTATTAATGGGTAAGTCAATTTAATGTTTATAATTTTTTACAAATAAAAAATTTGAAAATTTTGTTTACGAAATTTAAAAAATGGCCAAATCATAAAGAACAATATAAGGTGCCTACCACCAAGGGGCCATCTTAGTTGGTAAGGGAGTATACTCCTCTTCTTATTGACTAGGGTTTGAATCCCCTACTACTTAAGTGGAAGTCCGACGATTTCGGTGGATCGGCTAGCTTCTCACAGTTTGGTTTGTAAGGGTGAATCCTAAGGGTCCTGTCATGGAGTGTTCTGAGTATCAAATATATATATATATATATATCTATATATAAGACGCCTTATTCTATAAAAAAAATAATAAATAAATAAAAAAACTCATAACTATATTATCAATTCACATATATCAAAAGAAATGATGACAACAATATAAAAAATATACAAACATTCACCAAAAAAAAAAAAATTCAAATCAACTCCCAAAACAAAGATAGTTAACAGATATATGTTTATTATCAATTTAGTTGGAAAAAAAAAATACATTGGAAGAAAAAAAGTCATGTAGAGGAAAAAAAAAATAAAAAAGAACACAAACAATCAAACTTGAAATAAGTTTGGACTATTTGCAAAGAGAGAAAATAACCATTGCATCATTTCATTTGGGGAGAAGTTGGCCGAGCTGGAAAAAAGATCAAATATTGAGTATTTTAAAAAGAGAATTGTATTGAATTTTTAATTTGATTGAGTTTTTAAAATTTTAGATTTATATTATTTTCGAAAAAAGTGAGTGATGAAGGTGGCTTACCATATTATTTTGAATTTTGAAATTAGAAATTATAAATACTTAGTGTCTTTATTTTTTTATTTGAATTGTTTTGATCAACATTATTTTTGGAAAGAGTGATGGTGACTTATCATATTGTTTTGAATTTTAAAATTCAAAATTGTAGATAATTAAAACTTTTTTTGTTTTTAGATTTTTAACTTAAGGAACTTACCAATAGATTTTTTTTTTTTTTTGTTTCTTTAAAAATTAACAAATTAACAAAATTAGTTTGATAGTTTGGAGATTCCACCATCTTTATTCTTAAAAAGGCCATTTTCTTTATATATATATAGATTGGTTGGTAGATAGATAGATAGATTAGACTTGAATGTGAAATAATACAATTATAATTACGGATTTGAAATTTTAGATAGTTTGATAATTATAAAAGAAATGGATTAATTTTAAAAATTATTTATGAGTTAGTTACTCAAGTTTTAACAATTTTATGGGTTATTTTGAGAAGGATAAATTACACTGACCTCCCTGTAATTGTGCATAATTACAAGAACCTCTCTTGAAGTTTGAAAAATTACACTAACATCTTTTACTCTTGAAAACAGATTACATTTTAGTCCACCGTTAGCCATACGTTAGCCATTTTGTCAAACAATAATAATGTCACCTTACTTAAATACCAAAAATACGCCCATCTGTTATCTATACACAGGCAAACATGTCTATGTGTATTTATATTATAGCACTCACATTCTATAATGATGAACACATAATGGAAAACTATATTCATACAAAACATATTACAATAATAAAATGTGAAAATATATTTTTTTTATAAATAAAATTTATGTTTATGGTTATTTAGTTCTTAAGTGAAAGGTTCATATTGAACGATAACATTTTGTATGATTTTATTTTATTTTTTTGTAAATTTTCTATTTGTATATCTTTACTTACACTATTCTAATCATTTCAATGCCAATGAGTATTAGCAGAAAATGAAGAAAAAGAAAAAGGAAAAAAAACAAAAGAAGATATTTCCAATGCCAATTATATCAAACAAAAAATTGTTTTATATATTCATTGGTTATCGTGGATTGAAGTGAAGGTGTCGATGAGCATATAGAATTAGAGTTTGGATTGATTATGAAATAAATATGTAGGAAAGATGATGAAATTGAGGGGTACTATTGAAGAAAAGTTAATTTAAGCATAAGGGCATTTTAGTATTGTTGTTACCATTTTTAACATTATTTGGGCAAAGTTAGCGAGAGGAGAAATCTTGACAATTAATTCAAAAGTAAGGGAGGTTAAAGTAATTTCTCAAACCCTAAGGGAAGTTCCTGCAATTACACCAAACCTCAAGGGAGCAAAGTCTAATTTACTTTTTTAAAAATAAAAAAGCATGAATAAATTTCAAGTTCTAACTTATATGATAAAAAACATCTATCTAAACTATTATATAAACAAAAATACTATTGGGCGTTTGAGTTTTAATGTGCCAATGCAATTTTTTGAATTTTAAAAATATAAAAATACACTTGTCAAAAAATTATTGGTCATTTAATTAATATGGTAATATATTGGACATTAATCTTACCGTGAAAAAACCTCACAAGCATGACTTGTTAAAAACACACAACAAAAGAAACAATTGAAGTAGAGAACATACACAACAAGAGAAAATACAGATTTTCGTAATTCTCTCAACTTGAGATACATCCATGGACATCACTGACAATTTTATTAATTCAAAGAAAAGTTACAAATGTATCACACATTTTCTCTAACCACAATTGCCTCACTCTTGTTTCCACTCAACTTCTTCTGAGTTACAAATGTTTCACTGTACGAGCACAGAATAATCTTCTCGTATAATCTTGTTGATTAAGTTTGCACTCCTCCAAATGTTGTTGCTTGGCTACCTGAAAACACAAACGCGAACTAGCCGGCTGGTGTGTGCCAAAAACCCCTCCGATGCCTAAATTAGCAATTAGACAATAAGTTATCTGTATTTGAGAGTAAGAATTGCAATGCCTGTCCATAGGTGTTGTCATGAGTTTTTATAAATTCCGCTTGGCACAAGCCTAGTAGGAATCTAACTCTCCTTAGTAGATTCCTTATAGGAATCACATTCCCAAGGATAATACCTATCCTGGTACAGAAAACTAGGAGGACTCTAACTCTCCTTAGCAAAGTCCTCTTGGAAATCACATTCCTAAGGATAATGCCTATCCTGATAACACCTCACTCACTGCTAATCAAGTGAGATGGTTATCACCTTGCTCGGCTCACTATGCCTAGCCAAGCTATCTGCTGCAAATACTCTGACCGGGCTATGCAATCACTGACCACCGCAAGTCACCTCGTCGGGATAACCCTAGCTTAACCTTCTACAGCACTCCATTTTGGTCCCTCTACCAATGGTGCACATAACCATCTCAAGGCCCATTGACCGGCCTAGCAACCTTTTGTAACGTGACCGGGCTATCCAAGCTCTCACCTCGATCCATAGTGCGGCCCAACATCTACGAATGATAGACTTAGCTTGGCCCATTTTATACACATAAATTACCCTCTCAATTGTCCCGTAATTCCATCTGCAACGCATGATTGTGATTATTATCTTTCAACTGAGTTATCGTTGTTCAAGTTAACCAAGATAAAAGAAAATGATTGCTCGGTCTCGTGATCTGCTCAGTTCTAATGAGTCTTTATCAATTACCCAGCACGTTCACCTGTCACTCAGACACCATTTCGATCACAGAACGCGTGGCATGCCTCTACTGGCCTCGTAACATTGCTGCAATCATCATGCACCTCCTAAAAATTTGAACAGCCCAACATTTTTGCCTTCAATGTATATATCATGTACACTTGAACGGTTTCAGCCATTGTTCACCCACTTCGTTCACAAACCCTAAACCGATAGCCCCATATCTTCCTCCGATCGAAGCACAATCCAGTACACTCGAGTTCGCAATCGTACGGGAAGACGTTCTTTCTGTGTCTTGCCGAGTAGACTAACTCGGTTTATACTAACCCTACCAGCCTCTTTTGGCCGAGATAACCATCTCGGTCTAAGAGTCCAAAAAAAGTGTTGGTCAAACCTACCAACCTTTTTTCATCGAGGTAACTGTCCTCTCTGTCAAACAGTTCGAAAAAGTTGGTCAAACCTGTCAATCTGCTTTGGCCAAGATAATTGTCATCTCGGTAAAACAATGATCAAACTTGCCAAGCTTCTTTAGCCGAGGTAACTGTCATCCTGATCAAAGAGTGTAAAAAATTTGTTGGTCAAACCTGCCAACCTGTTTTAGCCGAGGTAACTGTCATCCCAGTCAAAAAGTGCAAAAAATTTGTTAGTCAAACCTGCCAACCTACTTTGGCTGAGATAATTGTCATTCCGGTCAAAGAGTGCAAAAAATTTGTTGGTCAAAACTGCCAACTTGCTTTGGCTTAAATAAATGTCATCCTGGTCAAAGAGTGTAAAAATTTTGTTGGTTAAACCTGCTAACCTGTTTTGGCCGAGATAACTGCCATCTCGGTCAAAGAGTGCAAAAATTTGTTGGTCAAACCTACCAACCTGCTTTGGCCGAGATAACTGTCATCCTAGTCAAAGAGTGCAAAAATTTGTTGGCCAAACCTGCCAACCTTCTTTGCCCCTAGTCGTGAAAAGGTTTGTTAGAAAGAGTTAGTCAAACCTACCAACCCCCTTTGCCCCCCGGTTGGGCAAAGATTTGTTAGAAAAAGTTGGTCAAACCTGCCATCCCACTTTGCCCCTAGTTGGGCAAAGATTTTTCCACGGTCGGTCCTACTTGTCAACTGTGTTAACTCTCACTGAAGGCTTTTTGTCCAGCATTGCTGTTGTGTCAGACTCTGCCTTGGCGCACACCCCATCTTCCTCTACCCGGATGTGTTGGTGCACTCTTTCTATCAGGGCTTCCATAGTAAGGAGCAGCGTCATTGTCATTGAATTCATCAACTTATGATCCACTAGCAGACCCCGCTTGTATTGTACAATAGCTAGGTTGGTAGAACAGTCGTCTATCTGGTTGAAGGTCTCCCAATACTTGTTATTGCAAGATTTCAACGTTTCTTTCTTACCTATGTCAATGGTAAGCAACTGATCTGCGCGACTGGCGTCTTGGTGTTCGTCTTAAACCTGATGACAAACGTCTTCGCAAGTTGTGCCCATAAAGCGATGCTACCTTCTGACAACTTTTTAAACCAAGCTAAGCCCAGGTCGCCCAAGTTTGATGAAAACAAGATGCACATTAAAGCTTCATTCCGCCGATGTATGGTCATAACTTGGAGAAAGTGGCGAAAGTGCATGTAGGGGTCTGACTTCTCCTCATAGATTATGAACTTAGGCTGGTTAAAGCCCAAGGGCAGTGGTGCGTTCTCTATTGTCAGAACGAACGACGAGCTTTGCAACCTTGCCAATGCCTTATCGGCTGGTTCATAGGCAAGGCGTAGTACTGGCAATCCAACATCGATGCTTCTGTACGTTCTAGGTGCCAGCCGTTATAGAGCCGAGATCCTCTTAGGGTCATCGGTCTGGGCGTCTTTCCTCATTCCCTTTCTTTTAAAACAGTCGCAGATCCATCGATCTAGGCATCTCGGTGTGCTGAGAGGTGGTTTGGTGAGTATGTGAGAGTAGATAACTACTTCCCTTCATGTAAGACCTTTCAGTCCTCATTCTCTCAGACTTGTAGTAACGAGTCCTGAAAGTTCTTAATTGAGTGTCGCTTGTTTCGAGGCTTCTGGTTTTAGAATGCGAAAGTGTGGCTCGCCTGTCGCAATCTCCTGATTGGCAAGAACACGTTCTACATTTTTAGATTTCTACCTCTGCTACGCTTTTGTCCTTCATTTGCATTTCATGGCCTCCATGTCTGTTGCCATTCTCCTTATCAATTCATCTTGTTCTCTTACTTGATCCTTTAGAACTTGGGCATCCATCATCTGCCTCTGTCCATCCGGGCTTTGAGAGCGACAAGGACTTAAGCCCCGTTTTTCTCGTGCGCCCCTATGTGGGTTTCGTTGTTGGGGATGCAAATCCGCCATGAATGGAACAAAACGCAGATCCTCGCGCCTCCTATCTCTTTCTGGAGTTTGTCCATCGACAACAAACTAAGGCAAGTCTTTATTGTGCGCCATTAAAATCAGTTGAAGAAAAATTCAATCAAAAGGTTTGTTCTTTATAATCTTTCCCACATGCGGTGCCAATTGTACGAGCACACAATAATCTTCTCGTATAATCCTGTTGATCAAGTTTGCATTCCTCTAAATGTCGTCGCTTTGCTATTTGAAAACACAAACATAAGCTAGCCAGCAGGTGTGTGCCAGAAACCCCTCCGATGCCCAAGCCAGTAATTAGACAATAAACAATAAGCTCTGTGTATTTGAGAGTAAGAATTGCAATACCTGTGCATAGGTCCTGTCATGAGTTTTTATAGATTCCGCTTGGCATAATCCTAGTACAACTCTAACTCTCCTTAGCAGAGTCCTCATAGTAATCACATTCCCAATGATAATGCCTATCTTGGTACAGAAAACTAGGAGGACTCTAACTCTCCTCAACAAAGTCCTCCTAGGAATCACATTCCCAAGGATAATTTCTATCTTGATAACACCCTACTCACTGCCAACCAAGTGAGATGGTTATCACCTTGCTCGACTCACTACGCCTAGCCGAGCTATCTGGTGCAAATACTCTGACCGGGCCATGCAATTACTGACCACCACAAGTCATCTCGCCGAGATAACCCCAGCTCGGTCTTCTACAGCACTCCATTCCGGTTTGCCTACTAATGGTGCACACAACCATCTCAAGGCCTATTGATCGGTCCAACAACCTTTTGTAACGTGACCGGGCTATCCAAGCTCTCACCTCGGTCCTTAATGCGGCCTAACATCTAAGAATGATAGACTTAGCTTGGCCCAATTTATATGCATAAATTACCCTCTCAGTCACGTACATAACTGTAGTGTTCACAGGTTCCAAATACATTGGTAATGAGGGGATGAATATTGAAATACATGAATAATATTTAATCCATGTATGTACATATCACAACGATGATACACGAACCATCAAATGAAATCCTAAATACATCTACCTCTAATGCATGTATCCAATTGAATGCAATACAGGTATCCAAATGCCATTGTGGAGAGTAGAAATCCAAACCTAACCTAATGGAAATATAGGCCCACGTAAGTTGGGTAAGCCTAGACTTATATAGCCCAAGATAAGTGAAGAGCCAACTAGATCCACAACACATTAGACAAAATTAGACCTAGATCAGACTGATCGCTGACATAAAGATAACCCTCTAACTGGGAAAATCCAACAAACAAAAATGAGGGCAAGTTGTCCATTACCAAAATAACATCTAACATGGAAAGTAACCATTTGATCAACTACGATCCAATGGTTATCCTCGAATGCAAATTGGCCACTACTTTTGACCAACAAACAAGCATTCAATAAAGCATAGATCCAATGGTCATTAGCAGTAGCAAGTTGGCCTTTGTTACTATAATATCTGACAAAAGACTGACCGACCGATCAAAAGAAGATCGACGGTCAACAAAGGCACTAATCGACTATAAAAAGGTTTCAAACAAACAGGTAAAGGGCATGGTGATGTGACTAGAGTTAGCTCAATTCATATTTATCTTTTGAAACTATGTTTGACCAGAGTGCTAACTTGATTGTCGAAGAATCCTGTACACCTAACTAGGTCGAGGGTGATCTCTAACTTTAGTTTCGCTCACAGGTGCAGGATAAAGCGCATCGTTTCGCTAATCCTAGGTGGAGGAGATACATTTACCATCCACGGCTATATATATGTGTATATCAAATGGAGTTTGAGCCAATTCCCAACATATAAAAATGATATATATTGGTGTGTACCAAAAGATTAAATTTTAGGATTTTATCCAAAAAATAATTTGCTTCAAGAACACAATCATAATTTTAAAAGATAACAAACGGTAAAAACGGAGAAAAATTGTGGTGTGCTAATAAAATTGTTTAATAATTTGTAGTTTTTGCGGATGTTTGGGAAAACACTAATGCCCATGTGTCCAAATATATATATATATATATTTATATTAATTTTTTTTAATTTTTTAATTAAAATAATTAGTCCTTAAACGAGATTTAAGTTTTAGTGGGAGATTTTCTTATTTTATCTATGGCGACCATAAATTTAGGTTTCTTCCTAAAAATAAATAAATAAAACTTGTTAATTTGTAGTTTTTGTGGATGTTTGGGAAAACACGATGTACATGTGTCCAAATTTATATATATATATATATATATGTATATATATTTATTTATACTATTTATTTAATTTTTTAATTAAAATATTTTAGTCCTTAAACGGGATTTAAGTTTTAGTGGGAGATTTTCTTATTTTATCTATGGTGACCATAAGTTTAGGTTTATTCCTATAAATAAATAAATTCTATTTGCTTTTTGTATCCTCTTTATAACCCATTACCATGATAAGTTATTGGTTAGTCTTAACATATAGTTAGATGATATTTAACAGTGTTGTGATTGTCAAAAGATATAAAATTTATAATTTTATATTAAGTAATTAAAAAATATGAAGAGACATACTAATTTATAATTAATGAATAATACCACTATAGAACACTCCTGCATCAGCTAATAATTTTTTCAAACTATACATACACACATAACACTATAATAATAATGTATAATATATTATCTATATAATAAAACATGATGATTTTTTAATTTGTCCTATACACATTTGTCTTATTAGGATATTTGGACGGTTTAGATATGTTCAAACTATAAAACAACGACTGTGATATATCTTATTTTCCTGCTTCTCTCTCTTATTTTTTTTCTATTCAACCTCTCAAGATCTTATGAATAATCTCATGAATGATCTCACATTTCTCCTTCTCTTCTTATTTTCTTTCATTTTTTATTTTCTTCTTTATTTATTTAATTTTTTTATTTACTTATTTTTATTTACTCCATGCCTTCAGCAACATATATACCTAATTATGCAATATAGTAATACAACAATGATAGAGATTATTAATTTTGGAGCTCTAAAAAAATCACTAATTACATGACACTCAATAAAAAAAATAAAAAATACAACACTAAAGTTAAAACATCAAATCATTCATGATAGAACCTACTACTAACACTAATTAGTGCTCCCACTCATTTTCTTACAGTAATATGGTTCTGACAGCTCATATTCTGTGGGGCACTGAAATGCGTGTCTTCTCTTTCTTTTCATTTCAATCCACGAGACATCCAATCACAATTTTTTGTGAAAATTATTCTCATTTTCTTACAAAGATCCGGGCCTCTTTTTCTCCTACTCTTGACCCCTATTGGTCAATTTTTTTTTTCTTTTCCTCTAATTATTACCTATGACGTATGTGTAGGAGGTGATAGAAATGGTGATTCGAGGGTCTCTATCAAAACTCATCAATAATCTTCATGAATGCACCCCCTAAAAAACATAACAGAAAAATACACCTCCGTGGGCTTTTGAATTATTTATTTATTTATTTATAAACACATGAAAAAATTTAGGATTTTAATTATTAATATTTGCAAAAAATTTAATTGATATGTAATTTTTTTATGTACTGTTACAGAGAATTGCTATTTTTCTAAAAAAAAATATGTAAGTTCAAAACGTTTAAGAGCAGCTTCTGATATACCGAAAAAGAAAAAATGTACCTTGAGATAGGGCTGAGTAAGGAATTCATGAAATTTGTAATTCGATCTAATTCAATTTAATTGGTAGGTTTGGATTGATTTTTTGAATCCGTGATTCAGTTCGGGATTGAAAAATTAAAAATCCGTAATCCACAGATCGGTTCCAGATTAAACCTCATGGTTCCAGAACCGATCCGGACCGTATACAAATAGTCTATATTTATATTATACACTCTCTTGTATAGTATCTTCTCTTATTCCATATAAAACCTAAATCCGCATAATATCCTCTTTTATTGCTTTTGTTTGTTGGTTTTTAATTTTAATTTGTAATGGTCTAAATACTTATGGTGGAACCAGTTTTCTTATGGTTGTTTAAATTCTAGAATAATATGTCGCTATTATGGAAAAACACGTTGCTATTGTGGAACTAATATAATACTATGTTTATATTTTTATGAAATTAAAACATTCTATATTTTTTATTTTTTATTTTGTTATTTAATAATGTGAATTTATGGTCCTAAACCGATCCAATACGTGTTTAAATGGATTAGTTCGGATTGGTTTCACGATTTAAACGGATTGGATTGGTTCCAATTTTTTAAGAACTGTAGATAACAATTCGGCCCTAGTTTTACCCCAATTCGAACCAATCTAGACTATGCTCACACCTATCTTGTGATGCGCTTTTTTGTTAGGGTTATTACACTCCAGTGATATCAGAAATAAAAAAAAAATGTATATATGATAAAGTTTATAATTTTAATTATTAATATGTGTAAAGCTTTTTAGTAATTTGTAATTATTTTTTTCTGAAATCTCATTGATGTGACATTTCTCCTTTTTGTTAGGACTATAAATAACTAAACGCACATGTGTGTCTCCAGTTTAAAATCGGACTAGAGCTTTCTATTGGGTTTTATGAGCCTATTATGGAGCCTACATCGATAATTTAAACCGTTCAATATATAGAACCCGTCAGATACTTATGCCTGCAAAAGATCATGTTAATTGGATATCAATAGCCACTTAATTAGATCAAATTTGTGTCAACAATAACTATGATTTTAAAAATAAATTATTGACACAAATGTATTCTGATCAAATGGTTATTGATATTTGATCAACATGATTTCTTGTAAGGATGAAATACTCGATGATTCCTACACATTGACGGTTCAGATCATTGATATGGGCTCCGTAGTGAGCCCACTAAGGTCCAACTTTAAAATCCCCATTAGAGAGAAGCTTATCCATAACTTAGGGGTTATTTGAAATGATCTAAATAAGTATATTTTTTAATTTTTTTTTTCAAAAAAATATATAAATAAATTGAAAGATAATATGACCTAAATAAATGTATTTATTTAAATAAGTATCCCTATTTAATTTATACTAAATTATATCATAATGAGTCATTGTAGTGACAACATAATTTGGTTGGATTGTTAATTTCAAACTATCACAACGTAATCAAGATAAATACTTATGGAGGTACTCTGTAGCTTTTGAAAAAGGCTCAGACTTATCTCCCGTCTGAAATTAAATTAGAGCGTATTGTTAAGTTTTATAGGCCCATCACAAAATTCACATCAATAATTCAAGTCATTTAATGTTTAGAACTCATCAAGTACTTTATTTCTGTAAAAAATTATATTGATTGGATATTAATAACTACTTTATCAGATCAAATTTGTGTCAATGGTAATTATGATTAAAAATAAATTGTTAACATAAATGTGATATGATCAGATGGTTATTAATATCTAATCAACGTTATTTTTTTTTATAGAGATGAAGTACTCAATGAATTTTATATATTAAACAATTTAGATTATTAAAGTGGGCTCAAGAAGGCCCAACTCAATTGGAGAGCTCATCCCTTTGAAAAAAATTATGTAAAAAGTAAGTTGGGATGTATTTTGTAATTTGAAATTCAAATTAAAAAAAAAAAGATTATATAAAAAAAATTTAAAACATTTTAAGTTTAATATGATTTAATCCGATATGTAAAATAATAGAATATATTATCATGATTTAATGTGAATCGTAAATAATAATGAGAAAATTGTTGAAAAATTCAATCTAAAAATGATATAAAACATTAGATCTAATGGATATTTTTTTGTTGCTGAGAGATCCACGCTTTGCGATATAGTTTGGTGAGAAATCATTTTGTTTGTTTTGAAAGACATTTTATTTTTAATTTTACCCCTTAATTTATCTGTTGACTTTTTCTATCTGTTTAAATTTTTTGACTATTTGTTCAAATTGTTTTTTATCTGTTCAAATTTATATATATTTGTTCAAATTATTTTCTATCTGTTTAAATTTATATCTATCTGTTTAATTTTTTTCCCCTTATCTGTTCAAATATTTGTCCAAATTTTACTATATGTTCATTTTTTTATCTGTTGAAATACCATGCCAAACCAAATTATCTATCTATTGAAATTATATATGTTGAAATTGCTAATTTTTTTCTATCTATTGAAATTTACATAGCATCTTTTTCTTATTTGTTGAAATTTGTTCTTATTTGTACAAAATTTATCTTTCTAATTGCATTTTTTTATAAATTTTTTTTTCCAAATCTCTTATCTGTTGAAATTCTTTCTCACCAAAACAACAACATATATATATATATATATATATATATATATATTTAACAGATCTACACAGATTTGTTAGTGTTCTTCAATAACAATAATAACAACACAGTGCTAAAGAAATCAAAAAGTTCTTTGTTAGACTTTGGAAATTACAAAAACCTCAGCCTGAGTTCCTTCGCTGCTCTTCAAAGCCTCTTATCATATGGACTTCAACAGATATCTTCTTGTTTTTTCACAAAAAAAACATTAGCAGGTGCACCGACATATCAATGGTGTGCGTACATTTTAGAGGGAACAACAACATAACCATAGATCAATGTTCATCCTCGATTTTCATCTTGCAATAACAACATAACCAAATTTTATAAAATTAAAAAAAAATTAATGACTTATATTACATCGATTTTCAAAGAATTATGTATCAAAAATACACAAATTCAACCTTTACATCTATGTAGCTCTGAACAAAATGTGAATAACAAAACACCAAAAAAAAAAAAGAAAAAAAAAAGATTTAAGAGTTGAAAAACATTGAACTACAACAAGAAAGGTATCTAAAATTAGGGTTTTGAGATCGAGAAATTGCATTGTAGCTCGGCTTTTTCGCGCTCCCTTTTGGAAACTCGAAAAGAAGCCCTACAGTTCAGACTCCCACGATTCTGAATCTAATCTCACAAGTGCCATGTGAAACTGATAAACACCAAAGAGTCCAAATCCGGCAAATCTTTTAGAAATTTGATTTTAGGATAAAAAATGTCAAAATTGGACTGCTTTGCCAGATACAGAGTCGCCACTTAAATATTTTATTTTTGAGAAAATTTAGGAAACCCATGACTCGTGCCAAAGGCCACGTGTCCATCATCACCAAAGTTGCCTTGGCTCGCCCGATTAAAGATCGGCTTCTACAAATCATGATATGTTTTTTTTATAAACATTATGTGCTCTTGTTCCGGTTATTAACCAGTACTATATGATGCACACAAGTAAGTATAGACTAGTTTGTTCAAGTTAGAACAATTCAATTTCATGTTTGTTTTGTGAAAATGGTTTGAATTTGCCACCTCAAGTGAGCTTAAAGTTTGCGGATTTGCCACCAAACATAGTGGGCTTAAAATTGATTTGCCACTCAACAAAGTGGGCTTAAAAACACGCATTCGTTGAATCGTTCCAATTCAAACAACAAGCCTTCATCTACAGGCATTCATACAATCTAGCAAGTAAGCATTTAGCCACATGCCAAGCATTAAAAACAAATATGCTAATCATGACAGTCACTTACACTCATACAAATATGCTAAAGCATTAAAAACTCACCTAGTACTCCAAGCTAAGAAGATATGAGTTAGAAAAATATGCACGATTCCTATCTATGCAAAATCACTAATGCAACGCATGCAAAGAATGCAACTAATAGGCTCGGCTACTAATATGACATATGATTCAATTTGATAACATGCGGTTAAACACGTATTCAAAGAAGTATTGAAACGACAATGCAGTTTGAATGATGCACCGAGCCTCGTTGCATGCAAGACAAGATGAATTGATGCAAGCATAAGGTATGCTAATTGAAACATGTTCCCTAATCTAACCATCAAAAGCAGGTAAATAAAAGGGAGAAAGGCGTGGGGTTGGAAGACATACATGTTATTACAACACGCTCTCACGAAGGAAAGTCTGAATGAATAAAAGCTAACTAACTAGCAACGAATTAAGCTAATTATTACAAACCAAATGAAATAAAAAGCTAAACTAATTACTTAATTATTACAACACTTGAATGAATTAACTAGTAAACTAACTAATTAATTTACAACACAAATGGAAGCAAACTAAGCAATTAAAGCCTATAACTACATTGCCACTACTCCGCCTCGGGAAATGGAAGATGCACATGCTCAAATACCACCCGAAAAGGCCTCTGTTTTGCTCTCGAAAGCCTCTGTTTGCAGAGTTGAACACTTCCAGAACTATTTTGCTCCACCTTACCAACATTCTACTGAAGTTTGCATTAGTGGCCAGCCGGCCATGAATGAATGCCGCCGGCTGTCTGTCGGCCATGAAGGGGGCTTGCTAGCCATCTATGGTGCACTGCTGGTCGTAAATGGTGGCTTGCCAACCACTGATACACTGGATCATCATGCTGCAACAAAGTGCAAACAGAGCGAAAATAAGGTGTTTCCACGAATTGTCTGCACAATTCACTCCTCATTTTCATGGATAAATGCAAGCAGTTGTGAACTTAACCGCAAACCACCAATCCAAGCAATTTCATTGCATGATGGCTTCTGATTCAAGATGTGCAAGCTCAATGAATGCAAAACAAGACACTCAAGAACCATCACCCTATCATGCATGATCAAGGGCTATGGAGGCCTAGGAAACTTGAGACATTTCATCACTTTGAGTATGAAATGTCCCAATTTTCCTTGTGTTCAATTAACGTCCAATGGAACACACAACACACAAGTTATTATATTGCTCAATTTTAGTCCCAAGTTGTTAGTTACTCATTTTAACTTTACCAACCATTACTTAGTCAATTAAGTCCAAAAGGTGAATTAGAGTCCTCTAATGGAAAGAAGGCTCAAAACAAAAGTTGCTTTGGGTATGAAAGAAGTCTCATACCGTTGGTAATGAATGCCCAAAAGGATTAAACCATTAACTATGAAACCTCAATTCCACACTTAGGCACACAAATGAATTGAAACCATTTTCAAAGTAAAAAAGAAAAATCAAGAAAGGAGGGAGGTTGTAGAGCTGATTATTGCTTAAATAAAGTACAAAACAACACCAAAGCATGCAATCAACTCAAACAAGAGGCGCCTAATGCCCTAAGACACCATCCTTGTGAGGACCATTACACTACAACCATGCAAAACAATACTCAACTGACCCAAACAACCCAAAAATGATCTAAAGAAGTCTAAAACAAAGGCAAAAACATGCTGGAATATAGCTACAAAAAGCTAGAAAATCATGCTAACACATGGAGTTAACTAGGCTAGCAAACAAGATACAAGGAAGGGAGGCTAACCCTTTCAATTTTGGACTTCAAAACATGTGTTTTGCCACTGAAAATACTCTGAAATTCAGTGGTTAAAAGTCCAAAAGAAATTGGTTTGAAAGTGGGAAATAAAGGTGCAAAAGCCTTAAGAACAAAGAATAAAGAAGTGTGAGACACCCCCCAATCTTAAGTGACTTAAAACACCAATTTCAGCCCATTAAAACAGATATTTTTATAGCTCAAAAATGACCCAAAAATAGTAGAAAAATATAGGAAAACAAGTGTACTAAAACAAGTTAAAAGACAAGTGTTATACCTCTTGAAGCCAAACACAACTTGAGGTACCAATACAAGCCAAAACCACCTTCAAGAGCTCCAACAAGAGCTCCAACAAGACCTCAGCTCAAAGGTGATCAATTTTGGTTAAGGATATGTCTACAAAAGAGTGGCATAACTATGCAAGTATGCACAAAATTGCAAGAGAGAGAAATCTAGAAAGAGAGAATTTTTTGAGTTTGAAATCTTCTAACCTTAAAACATGAGAGAAGGACTCCCTATATATAGAAAACATGAAATCTAGACAAGGAGATCCAGCCCTTCACGTGAGGACAGATGCAAGCATTTGTGCAAATAGCTGGCACAACTGGCACAAAATATCTGCAGAAAACACTGGTGGCCAGTCGGCCATCAGTGATGGTCGGCAAGGTAGCATTGATGGTCGGCAAGGCACATCAATGGCCGGCAGACTTCATAGATGAATGGCATGCCACCAAAGACTGCATGAGGGAAAAATCAAGACATGGTCCAAAAATGAGACAAAATGGATGCAGGGTTTGAAAAGCTCAAACCTATGGCATTTCGCTAAGGGCTTTGAGTGCTCAGTGAGCAATCAGACTCGTCATCAAATGTACCTGCAAGAACATCCAAGTCTTGAAGGGCCATCAAAAATGGGGTGTCTATAGTTGCCTCTCTTTGACAGAACTCGAAGTCATGAAATGACGTAAGTGAATGTCAAAGCCCAGAGACGACCAATTTTTGGCAAGACCATAAGACTTGGAAAAACAATCAAGACAAAAAACAAAATGGTTGCGCCCGCAGGCTGCTTACGTATCCCTTTGCAAGGAATCAAACCAGTGTATTTTTGAGACAAAATGCAAATGATATTCATGATGCAGGAACATAACTTATGATCATTCAATGAGGCTGTGTAATGAAACATTTAAATGCAAATATTATGCAAAGAAATGCCACAGTTAAACAAACTGAAACAAGGTACAACAATTCTAAACAAGAAAAGAAAACCATGTGCCACGTACGAGAAACACGAGCCAAACTACATTTTATAAAAAAGATGTAAGAGAATTATCCAAGCTTAACTACACATCATGCAAGAAAGGCAAAGGGCGATGTAACCTTTGGGCACACCCGAGGTCTCAACCAAGATTCTAACGCGTCTCACGCGGAAAGAGAAAAAGGATGGTGTGAACATCGGGCGTACCCAAATGTTTTTAACCGATACAAACAATCCACGCGTCTCACGTGAGAGGAGAAGAGGTGGTGTGAACACCGGGACGCACCCGAATGTTTTTAACCAAAAACAATCCTAACGCATCTCACGCGAGAAAAGTTAGGGGTGGTGTGAACACCGGGACACACCCGAATGTTTTTAATCAAAGGGGGGTGTGAACACCGGAACACACCCAAATGTTTTTAACCGAAGGGTTGGTGTGAACACCAGGACGCACCCGAATGTTTTTAATCGAAGGGGGTGGTGTGAACACCAGCACGCACCTGAATGTTTTTAACTGAAGGGGAATGGTGTGAACACCGGGATGCACACGAATGTTTTTAACCGAAGGGTTGGTGTGAACACCGGAATGTACCTAAATGTTTTTAACCGAAGGGTTCGTGTGAACACTGGGACGCACCCGAATGTTTTTAACCGAAGGGGATGCTGTGAACACAAGAATGCACCCGAATGTTTTTAACCGAAGGGTTGGTGTGAACATCGGGACGCACCCGAATATTTTTAACCGAAGGGTGTGGTGTGAACACCGGGATGCACTCGAATGTTTTTAACTGAAACAATCCTAACGCATCTCACGCAAGAAGAGGAAGGGGTAAAAGGATGCGATTCAAAGGGTACGAAAGATTTAACCTGAAACTCCTCTGAATGAACCGTACATACAATATCGTGCATGTGTAGGGAAGAGACTTAACAAGTGTGATACAGCAAGAATACATGTTCTGTGCAAGACAAACAATCGAGATACAATACTAATGGCATGTTCTATGTGAGAAACAAATGCAGAAGCATAAGCATATTCTATGCATAATTCATAACAAGAGCACATTATATGCGTAAAAGCATATGCACATTCCATGCATGATTCAAGAGCGAGTGCAAGAAGAGCATGCAATTCCCATGAGATGCACACATCACAAAAAGATATACGAAATGCATATTCTATGCCACAAAGTAAAGTACATGTTCCATGCAACAACGATAACGAAATGCATGTTCTAGGCAAGATATCAAAGCATGATTTGATGAAGACAAACCTAATAACAACTTCCGATTCACCTCTCAGAAGAAATTCAATGTGTTTAAAGGATACACCTCGTTCATGTTGACAAGTGACGAATATCGCGCAATGAAAACACAATTTTGAGCTTCCGCAGAGACATTATGAACCAAACAATGAACAATCTCTTCAATTCTTGGGAACCAAAGACATAAAACAGCATCAAGAACCCAAGGAAAACTGTCGGCCACCTGTCGGCCATGAGGGAAGGCCGCCGGCTAGGTGCCAGCCAACAATAGTCCTTGCCGGCCATCGATGGTAGATTGAGGGTAATTTGGACAATTTGGTTCGGGTCTTTAAATAATCACCTCCACACTTCATTTCCACACTTCCTCATGTTCGAAAATCACCACCCTCTCTCTCTCTCTAAACACTCATTCTCTCTAAATTTGCACTTTCTATGCGTTTTCCAACACCCTATGCGAAGTTGATTCGCTAAAACCTCTTCATTTCCTTCACTTTGAACTAATTGAAATTTGATTTCGGTGCTTCTTTCCTTATTTCCACCATTCTAGGCTCATCCCCCTCGAGTTTCTCTCGAGTTTTGTGCACTTTTCTCGACTTTGACTTTTTCCTTAATTTTCTCTCTCTTAGGGTTTGACTCTTTCCAAGTTTACATTTTTTCTACATTTTTCTTCACTTTTCACCCATCTCACACTTATTTTCAGATAGCGGATGAGGTTCCTCATGACAGGGCTCCTCTAAAGGTTCCCCCAGTAGTTCCACCTATGCCGGAGGTAGAGGAGTCGATAGCTCACCTTGGAGCCGACTTGAAGGCGGAGTTCGAGCCCGAGGTCGAGCCAGAGTCGTTACCACTTAGGATACAACCTTTCTATCCAGCGAGATATCACCCACAGACACACATGCTGCCCACTTTCAGAGGCATCAGACGCTTCACGAGTTCGCCCGCGATGCACTAGAAGATCTTTTGTTGAGGGAGCCAGACTCTCACTTGTCGGCCCTTGCCGTTAAGGTAAGCACCCTGTTTTCATGTATTTCTGCCTTTAGTTACTTGTAATTCCTATACTGCCTTGCACCGGATCCACCTAACTGCATTTTATACACTGCCTTGTATCTGACCATGCACTGCCTTCAATTGACTGCATTTTATTCGTTGCCCTCATCTAATGCATTTGTCTTCCCCTCATCTGATTGCATTTCATGCACTGCCCTCATCTGATGCATTTGTCTTCTACCACAAGGCATGTCTCGCGCTTTCAGAGGCCATGGTGCTACGACCGCTAAAGACTGGTATAACGAGCTCCCGGTTGGAGTTCGTGACGTCATTGATGAGGCGGGCTTCGGCCTCTTCTGCTCTAGCCTGACCCGGGTCGTCACGAGCCGTCCCCTCCTAGGAGCACTGGTGGAGAGGTGGTGGGACACCGCCAAATCTTTCCACTTTTCCACCGCAGAGGAGATGACGATGACTCCTTACGACTTTGCCATGATCACCGGCTTAGATGTAGGGGGCGATCCGATCCCTATTAATACAGATATGGAGGAGTGGGAGGCAGCCTAGTTTGAGCTGCTGGGGGCATACCCACCCATATACCGGTTGGGGGTGCGGGGTCAGTTTGTCAGCGCCTGGGCCGTCTCCCGCTATCATATTCTGCTTGAGGGTCCAGTCTGCCAGGCCTGGTTCTTGGGTGAGTGCTTCATGCGCCAGATTATGGGAGTGCCGGACCTGGTTGTCCTGATGGCTACACCAGAGTCCATGCGGTCCACAGAGAGCTTATCCATTGAAGAGGTCATCCAGTTCATGGTGGGCCTCGACGTCAACTTCTTCCGAGTGGAGGGCGACTATACGGATTTCATCTAGACACATTTGATGCCTCCCGTGACTGGCGTTCGTAGAGATGAGGGGGCAAGAGCTCCTACCGTGAGAGCAAGAGCTAGAGTGACCCGGGCGAGCAGAGCCCGTGGTAGAGGAGCTTCCCGGGCGAGGCGGGGGGCTAATTGGGTAGAGCTTTCCACCACGCTCACTTGCTGGCGACACACCGAGTAGGCCTACCAGGTCCCGATTGAACCTGCAGCAGCTGGTCATGAGCTTGTCAGGGTATGAGGCCCGACTCTGGTATGAACCATACTTTAGCACTTGCACTCCATATTTCATTTCAGATATATCTAAAGCAGATAGTAATCATTCAAATACATTTGTAGGCACCGATCGAGTATACAGAAGGCGCCCTCAAACTGATAGCCTCGCTGATGGGGATGATACAGAGGAGAGAGACGCTGCTCAACCTCTACAGTGTTCAGGTAATTTCTTCAGTTTACATTCCAGGCATCAACTTTCCACTGACACACTGACATTAACATTTCAACTAAAAACTTCCCAAACTACACTGATACATTGCATCGATAGACCGCATTTGACACACTGCGCTTGCATACTGTATTCAAACACTGTATCTGACTTCTGCATATACTCATGCTACATACTATGCTTGCATTTGATACACATGCTATAACTGATACGCAACAATTGTCGTTTCAGATTCCACCCATGTCGATGGCGCCAGTGGGAGATGCAGCACCTACACCAGCAGTGCCTCCTCTGGCATCAAGGAAAAGAGAGAGAGAGATAGGTTTCGGTACGAGGCCGAGGCAGAGCCAGGGGCACCCGAGCTGGGAGCGGCCCTTCAGAGCCCATTCTGAGTAATGATGATGTCGAGATAAGTGACTCTGAGGAAATAGCGAGTCAGCATTCAGAGTCATCTGAGAGTGAAGATGATGACGCCGACTCAGGTTTTGAGAGTAGAGGCGATGCCCAGGTGAAGAGCGGAGATGGCTCCGGTTCAGATTCAGACAACGGCGCCGACGGATACAATGCCCTAGAGTCCTCTCATCCGAAGAAGAGGACAAAGAGGGCTTCTCGGGCTTGAGGTGACCAACGCTGGTTTTGTATTTTTGCTTAGTTTTTTTTTGCTTATAGTTTTAGCACATTGTACAGCTTTAGGAAGGTTTTATTTGCTTTAAAAACTTGTACTGCACTTTTGTAAAAAAAACAACCATGATCGGAATGAAAACCATTTTTTATTTGAAAAAGTGTTGTATTTTGCATCATGAACACCACTTAGCATGAAAATGAGATTGAACTTGATAATGAAAACTGAACACTTGTATTGGCACAACAATCTTAATCGGGTAATGAACCGACCAACAACTGAAATAACAGCAATATACAACTCGATAAACAACACAAATACAACTCGATAAGCAAAACAAAACGCATAGAACTTAACAAATATACTAAAGCCCAAAATGACTCAAAACGAGACTAAAACAAACAAAGAACAGAACAAAACACATGCTTTCAGCACTTTCCAGCATAAAGGAGGACAGCAGGTTAGAGTGAGAGACTGCCGGCCATGAGTGGTGATTGCTGGCCATGTGCCGGCCAGCAATGACCAGACCAGCGATGTACAGGACCTCCAAATTGTTGACACCTAGCTTCCATTCGCTGCCTTATCTTGTACAAAAGGTTGAACCTCATAGTTTCCTTATCTCAACTGCAAATTCTTCACAAATGGAGCCATTTTTCGCTGAAAAGCTCTCAAATTGGATTGCAACTTTAGATGGCTCGAAAAAGGTAAACTTTCGAGGTTTCAGTATAAATGCACTATTCCCGTTGAGTAGTTCTCTGATTTGTTTTCTGTTCCTACATGCCGCGACTAGATGTTGGAACCCGATTACACACGTCTTTAGCTTTGGGGACAAAAGATATGCCCGACAATCGAAGAATTCCAAGTGCTAATGGAATCCCGACACAATGAGGAAATCATGCCTCAACCCCGCTTTGGCCACATCCAAGCTATGGGATGAATGTGCGGGCTTACTTTACGTGAGGCTCGATCCTTGGTTCACAATGGAGAGCTGGATATTCCCAGTCTGATTCATCAATTTTCTGAAGTTGGCGACCGAGTTAATCTCCTTTGACGGAGTTTTCGGCAACACGCCCTTTGTTTGTGCATGCTGGCTCATTTCCTCCTTGCTCCTAGTTTCGGAGGGTCTAACATTCGGCTCGTCGAAGTGGCCCAAGGTTTGAGAGAGGGCAAGAGTTGCGTTGGTTTGGTATTGGCCGAGATTTTGATGGGTTTAGACGCCTTCCATCGGTGAGAGACAAACAAATTCGCAAGGAGTCCACTACTTCTTTAGGTAATGTTTCCCACCCTTTCTAATATGTGTTTCTCACATCACTCGACACTCATGCTCTTTTTTTCTCTCAAAGCCCTTTTCTCACTTTTCTCTCAACATATATCTCTCTATTCTTTAATCTCTCTTTTCTTTCATCCCTCCCCAGATACAGCTAATGGACAAGCTGAAGGTGGTGGACTCTTGCCCTGCATACTCAGCCCGAGCATACTTTTTCCGCCAACAACTAGTGAATTTCCTGAATAAGGGATGGTGGTGCCACTAGATGTGCAATAGGTCTGTTGCTGACATTGTTTAGCGCTGTCCTTGGCTTAATCTAACTGAAATAAGCTACAGCATGACTCGGCAACCTGGCATTCAACTGATTGTCCTAACACACTGTGTATTCTACTTTTCGTTCCGATTCAGGCGTTAGTTCGGACATGATCAGACTTGCCCAAACGAGGGAATAGAATACCCAGTTTCATTCCCCGTCTGAGGTTCACATTTAGCTAGGTACCTCACTGCTTGAAGGACGAGAGAGCTTTTGGCCCCTGCCCCTAGTTTCAGCTGCACCCTTTCTGGTGAGTGCCTGACTTGGCTCGAAGATAAGGCACAAACCGGGCCTACTTTGGCATCAAAAGCTTCCACAAGCACGAGCGGGGGACGCAGGAACACCTGACTCATCTATGCCCCTAGTTTATTGCTTTGATCTTGTTTTTTCAAGTTTTATGATGTAATAAAAGCAACTTTGATTTGTATCGAGAGTTGAAGAACTTTGTATCAAAATCAATGAAATTAAAGTTGTAAGCACTGAAAATTTTCCTTTTGGTCCAAAAATGGTCTAAGTTGTAAAAGGAAAAATTTCAACAAAGTCAACTTTTATCAAAACTTTTCAAAACCATTTTCGAAAAGGAACACCACTTGACACGCACAGAATCAATCCTCGAGATGTATAACCCCGAATCCAAAGATCACAAATTGCCCCTTGTCTGAATAGCACTGCTCAACATTGTAACCAGTTCTTCTCTCAGAGTAAGGATCACAACCGAACAATCAAATAACTAATAGACAAAGATGGCCTGATCAAACACATGGACAAGACAGTTGAATTGGAGGTGTTTACGGCCAAACTTTAGGATGAAGTTGCCTACGTATCCCGAAGATGGGAATCAAGCCTTACGTAGTTCGGTTCAGGTTCACTCGAGTATTAACGCTCTCCTTTTAAGCTCTAACTTTTGCCAAGGCCGCCCTTTAGGGTTTTTAACCTTGCGAGCTCAGTTTTTCTTTATTTCCAATTTTTTGTACTCTAACTTTTGCCTAGGTCGCCCTTCCTGGTTTTCAGCCTAGCGAGCCTCTCAAGGATAGTATTTTCTCAACTTGTCTATGTTGATCGGTTGGGAAAATTCTAGGCCATCCAGGTCCATGAGAACAACAGCTCCACCCGACCAGATTGTTTTGATGATGTAAGAACCGGTCCAATTGGGTCTGAACTTGCCCCTAGGGTCATGGATGGGAGCTCGGTTGTCTTTCTGCACCAAATCTCCTTCTTTAAGATTCTGGGACTTAACTTTCTTGTTAAAAGCCCTAGCAATCCTGCGTTGATAACCCTGAACATGGTATAATGCTTTTAGCCTTCTCTCATCAAACAACATAAGTTCTTTGAACCTGCTCTGCTGCCAGTCTGCCTCTGCTATCTGACACTCAGCCATAACCCGCAGCGACGACACTTCTATTTTGACCGACAGAACAGCTTCCATACCATAAACAAGATAGTAAGGAGTTGCCCCAGTAGACGTCCAGATTGAAGTTCTATAGCCCTAGAGTGCAAATGGCAATTTATCTGGCCAGTCCCTGTAGGTCTCAACCATTTTCTGTAGGATATGCTTGATGTTCTTGTTGTCGGCCTTGACAGCTCCATTGGTTTGAGGCCGGTATGTAGATGACTTATGGAAAGCCATGTTATATTTCTCCAACAAGTCGATCACTTCCTTCTTGAAATGGGAGCCATTATCTAAAATGATCTCGTTTGGGACTCCATATCGGCAAATGATGTTGTTTCGGATAAACTTAGTCACATGCGCTGTTTTTAACACTGTATAGGACTGAGCTTCCACCTACTTCGTGAAATAATTAATTGCCACCAGAATGTATTCATGCCCATTTGACCCTTTCGGTGTGACTACGCCGATGACGTCGATTCCCCATGTGGGAGCCGAATACTGGCAAAATCAGAAGGTGCGTACCTTAGAAGACTGATATTAATCGGCTGTATCTTACGAGAATAGGAAGCCGAATACAATTGTAGACGTCCCCGAACGCCCCGGGAGGACGAGTCCCTTCGTTCCCATTCTGTTCATATTGGGTTCACTACAGTTCAAGACTTTCAGATAGTCACGGTTCTTAATCTGAACCAAAGAGTCCAAATCCGGCAAATCGTTTTGAGAAAACAGATTTTTAGAAAAGAAGTGCCAAACATGGACTGCTTTGCCAGATACAGAGTCACCACCTAAATATTTTTTTATGGGGGAATTTAGAAAACCCTGACTCGGTGCCAAAGGCCACGTGTCCGTCATCACCAAAGTTGCCTCGGCTTGGGAGCTTGGGTATGATTGGGGAAGGTCAGCTATAAGCACCCCCTCTCTCCCGATCCGAAGATCGGCCTCTACTAACCGTGATATCCGTTTTTGAAAACGTTATGTGTTCTTATTCCGGTTATTAGCCTAGAATTACTATGTTATGCGCACAGCAAACAAGTATAGATCAAATCGCCTAAATTGGAACAAAACATTGCATATCGTTTGTTTGGAAAACGCTTTGGAATTTGCTACTCACAAGTAGGCTAAAATACGGATTTCAACGAGTTATCCCAACTCAAACAATCCAACCTCCACCCACAGGCATTCAAGCAGTTCATCAAATAAGCATCTAGCCTCATGGTAATCATGCTATCATGTTAACGTTCACACTCATGTGAGATGCTAAAGCATAAAGAGCTCACATAGTACTCCGTGCCAAAACAAGAACATGTTAGCAATCATGCATGATCCAAGTCCATGTTTAAATGCCTAATGCAACACATACAAGATGTCACTAGAGTAGGCTCGGCTAGTCTATAAATGACATGTGAAAATGAACAAGTAGCATGTATTCAAGTTAGATTTGAAATACTTATGCAGTTAGTATGATGCGCCAAGCCTGGTGCATGCAAGACTAATGAATGATGCACGCATGCATAGCATAAGGTATGCTAAAGTAAACATGTCCTAATACTGACCATCAAAGCAGGTAAGTAAAAGGGAGAAAGTAGTGGGGGTTGGAAGACATGCACACACGCACCCACACTTATTACAAATTCACCCTCGCTCGGAGGGACCAAAAGAATAATACAAATTAATTAACCTACAAGCTAATTAATTATTACAGACCACCTAATTAATTAAGCAAATTAACTAAGCTAAGAAAGCGGTAAAGGCCTCGGGAAGAGGATCCAATGCGCGCGTGCTCGGGTTTGCTCGGAAATCCAACGCCATGCACAAGTTTGCCTCTGCTTTGACTGTTCTGCTTCTCTGAAAATTGCACAACTCCCAAGGTTGCTTCTCTGAGTGTTGTGGAACACCACCGGCTGAGTGGGATCATCATCGGCCATTTTGAAGTGGTCATCGACCATCCATTGAGCTCTCGGCCAAACATTCTTTGCCGGTCGGCACTCAACACTGCCGGCCGGCCAAATCTTCCTGCTGAATCTGTTTTGACCGCAGCAGAGGACAGAACTTGGCATGGCAATGTATTTCAAGCAATGTATGCACCAATCACACCCCTTATCATATTCATGACTCAAAGGGATATGATTCTCGATTCTCGGATCACCAATTGCGCATTTCCATGCGTGATGGCCCAAAGAATCAAGTGTGCATTTTGATTTCAAATGAAATGCAATGCACATAAACAAACCAAGGGGCTTTCAACCTCTATCATGGCTTGATCAAGAGGTGAAAGATGCATGCAAATGCAATGCAACCTAAGTATGTTAACTAGGCATGCAACATGAGCATATGGGAAGCATGCAAGGCATATAACAAGCATGCAAGTTAAATGAGCATACAAGGCATAATGTCAACACACAAGCATGCAAAACATGTGGCATGTTAAGCAACCAAAACAAGGAGGAGAATACGTGCCAAATGCAACATCATTTCAACATGCAACAACATGTCATAAGCTAAGCATGCAACAACATGCCAAAGGGTGGACTTGAACTAAATTAGGCAGCCCTTAAACAAGCCTAAAACAGTGGCCAATACTATGGAAATGATAACCAATACACACACGCACATGCATGCAAATGGGCTAACACTTGAACATCAAACAAGCAACCTTTAAGCACACTTAAAAGAAGACAAACATGGGCATATGGCATGTATCATAAGCTCTGAAATTGCATGAAAGAGAGGTGCCAAACCAAGTAATCAAAGCAAGCAAAGCATGCAATAATGGTCCTAGTGTTTAAGGCAAGCTAAGGAGGTATTGAACTACCCTTAGCAAAACCGAACATGGCATGAATTAAATGATCAAAACAAAGTTTTAACATATTAAAACAAAGCCTAAAGACCACTTAGATGGCATCTAAATGACTTAAATTCAAGGGCATGCACAATGACCAAACATGGAGCATAAGGCACAACCTCATAAGGCATCAAAGAGCATCAGAGGTAAGCATACAAGCATGTTATAAGGACTGAAATGACATGGAAAGTGGTTCCAAACCACTGAAACGCTGCAAGTAATGCATGCTACACACTCACACAACCAAGTCTAACAAGCCAAAATGCAAGGTGGCTATACTAAGCATGTGATGGTCGACCCCAAAAACAGAGCTTAAGCGTGCTAAAACAAACACAAAAGCTTCACAAAGCTTGGCCAAAATCATACTAGAACAATGACCAAAACCTAAAGCATGTTAAGACCTAAACATGACATTACAAGGCATGTATGCTAAGCAAGCATGGTGTACCAAAACCAACTAAAAACAGAGCTATACCATGACATAATAAGCATAAATATCAGTCAAGGCATGGCCAACATGAACCTAAACATGATGCTCACTAAAGAGGCAAAAATGGCCCTTTTCAAGGACAACAAGGAGAGGGGGTGGCCCTCTCCTTCCTAGGACCTCAAGGCACCATCCTCACCTCTGAAATCCCTCAATATTTCAGTGGTGAGGAGGCCCAAACACCATGGTCCCGGGGCTCAACCAAAATGGCACAAAACAAAGGCCAAACAAGCCTTAAGAGGGGTCAAACAACTCCAAAGCTCAAAACACCCTTAACAAACTATTTACAGCACTCAAAAACAAGACTTTTATATGTTATATGCTAAGCTAAAAAACAAATGCAAGATAGGCTAAAAAGCTTTGCAAAAATGGGATAAAAAGGGACAAAAGTCTTACCCTTGAAGCACAGCAGCAAATCAGCAACTTTTGGACCAAAGAAAGGGTTCAAATCACCCCAAGAATCACCTCTAAGGACCTCAGCTCAATAAAGGGAGTAGAGAACTAGGTGTTTGTGTGCAAAAGTGCAAAGAAAATGCACTTTTAAGCACAAACAAGCCCTAAACCTTAGAGAGAGGGGCAGAAAATATATAGAGAGAGAGAGAGATTTTTTTGCTCCAAGTTGTATATCTCTTCCTTCCTCTTTTCCCTTATGTGAGAGAGCGTTATTGATATAGATATGTATCAATCTGCAGCTCCTCAGAACACCCACGTCCAGGTATGGGCTGGGGTATGGCCTAGAATGGCAGCTGGCAGCTGTCTGCAGAAATATCTGTTGAAAACCACACTTGGCCGGCCGGCCATCAAAGTGGTCGACCGGCAGTCAAATTGGCCGACCGGCCATCACATTTGGCCGATGGCAACAGAACACAGCCGGTGGCCTCAAGCCATGGCCGGTGGAGTGTGGGGATGTCTCAAAAGCCATTCCCTGCCCTCCAAAGCAAAAACACAAGTGTTTGGTGCAAAACCAGACACAAAACGGTCGAGTCGAGAGATCCTGAGGCAAGGCGCGTAGCCGAGGCCTCCGGGAACTCAAGACGAACACAAACATGGATGATCACCGAGTGTTCAAGCGGTGACCTCCAAGTCTTGAGGACAGTCAAAAATGGGGTGTCTACAGTTGCCCCTCTTTGACAGAACTCGAAAGTCATAACAATGACGGGAGTGAATGTCAAAGCCCAGAGACGACCCATTTTTGACAAGGCCGAAGACTTAGACAAACATGCAAGACAAACAAGATATGCGCCCAAAGGCAGGGGCAAAATGCAAGACAATGCACAAAGTCGAACATAACTTATGATCATGCAAAGAAAGCTGTAACGAAGCATAACATGCGACAGTTTTAAGCTAGCATACACCAAACTACACAACAATGCAGAAAGGGTGTAAGAGAATTATGTAATTCTCGATATGTCTCACTCGGAGAATACAATACCTGCGCGGTTCATCTGGTTGCACTAGCTTCAAATGAACCGTACATACAATATCGTGCCTGAAAGAGAAAGAAAACTTAACAGGTATAGATATCGTTAGCAATATGCAAAATGAATGCAAAATGATATGCGATATATACAAAACTATGTATAATAATGCAGATGAAAATGCAATGCAATTGAATCATAATCAAATTATGAGCGGTTCAAAACCACACAAATGTCAAATAGATTGATGGAAGTAACAAGTTCGTCTACCATAGAAAAGGTGCCGCAACCCTCAAACCAACATACCAACGTGGAATAGGCGCGTACACATGCAGAACTATGAGTGATGTAGACGGACACAAGAACAAGTAATTGGGTGGAATGACATAAGTGGGGAAATGACCTGCTAACGAAAGACCAATGATCCTAATGTTGGATGCGAAAATTACACTATAATGTAATATATATATACAATGGATATGGCAAGCAGTCAAGCCAAATCTTGCCTAAGAAAGGCATGGACACACACAAACCACGTCTAACATAGAACGATCATACAGAACTATGAGTGTATAGACATGAAAAGTATGGGCACATACCAGACCAAGCTCAACATGGAAAGGTGCAAGCCATAGATGGGGGGGATGCAGTCGATGCATGCAAGCTACAATGCACTATTTACAAGTATACAATGGAATGGATACAGTGGATTAAGGCCTACGGCCAAGCCATATCTTGCCTAGGAAAGGCATGGACACGAACAAGTCACGTCTAACATAGAACGGTCATACAGAACTATGAGTGTATAGACGTGAAAAGTATGAGCACATACCAGACCAAGCTCAACAAGAAAAGGCGCAAACCCTAGATGGAAGTGATGCAGTGAATGCATGCAAGCTACAATGTAACATATACAAATATGCAATGGAGTGGAATATTTACGATGGATAAGGCACGCGGGCGAAACCAAATCTTGCCTAGAAAAGGCATGTACACAAACAAACCGCATCTAACACAGAAACGGTGCTGCAACCCTCAAACCAACATACCAGCGTGGAATAGGCACGTACACATGCAGAACTGTGCTTCGATGTGAAAAGTGTGGGCACATACCAGACCAAGTTCAACATGGAAAGGCGCAAGCCATAGATGGAGGTGATGCAATGAATGCATGCAAACTATAATGCAATATATATAATATGCATTGGAAGGGCGTAAATGCAATATTTACAGTAAGATGCATAACATATGCATTATTTACAGTGGTATGCATGACATATACACTATTTACAATGAATGCATGACATATGCATTATTTTCAATGATGCATGACATATGCCTTATTTACAATGATGCATGACATATGCATTTTTTGCAATGATGCATGACATATGCACTTTTTTGTTTTGTTTTGTTGTTGAAATGCAAATGCATGATGATGCATGATTTTGAAATGCGCGACAACGTGCGGCTTTTGAAATGCACGTGAACTTGAACATGCGACGACGCGAGTCGCTTGAAATACATGTATAATGCAACTTATCAAAAGTCGTCCGGGCACGACAAACACCGAAGGACTTGCACCTTCAGAGGATTTAAGGTCTCCTAGACCGAGCGTATTTAAGGTCTCGCCAGACCGCAGCGATGCATGCTGCTCTCTTTTTTGTTTTTCTTTTGAAAATGCATGATAATGCATGATTTTGAAATGCGCGACAACGCGCGGCTTTTGAGATGCATGACAATGCATGTGAACCCGAATGCGCAACCACGCGCGTCGTTTGAAATGCATGACAATGCAACCGAACGGGTTTAAGGTCTCGCCAGACCGGGCAAATACATGAATTTTGTTATTTTGAATGCATGATTATGCATGATTATGACATGCGTGACAACACGCGGCTTTTGAGATGCATGACAATGCATGTTGATGTAAATGCGTGACAACGCATGTCTTTTGATATGCATAACAATGCATGTGAACCCGAATGCGCAACCACGCGCGTCGTTTGAAATGCATGACAATGCAACCAAGCAGGTTTAAGGTCTCGCCAGACCGCACAAATACATGAATTTTGTTATTTTGAATGCATGATCATGCATGATTATGACATGCGCATGACAATGCGAGATGTGTGTGCAACGACGTGACAGAAATGACGCAAAATCAGCGCGCGTTCACGATAGAGCGTTGTAATGTAACCCACGTGGGGCAACTTTCGAATTTTAAAAGAGACAAAAGGATACAAAAAGGATACACCTTGCACATATCCGAGTGCTACGCATAGAAGACAAGGTCCGAGGTCAAAACAGGGGTCGGTCGAGCTTCGGAAATGCACTTTTCTTGCACTTCCTCGGGAAATGAAGGCCCCAAACTACACATTTGACCCAAACAAGGCTGTAGGAGGCTCACCGGCCAAAAGGGGAAGTCACCGGCTGTCCACCGACTATCGAAACATCTCACCGGCCAAATATTTGGCCGACCGGCCAAAAATGCCTGAATTGGGGCAGTTTTGTCTTTTTGGCTCGGGTCTTTTAAAATAGGGTTCCAAACCCTATTTTTCTTACTTCCTCTTAGCCAAAATTCTCTCCTCCCTCTCTCTAGAGTATTTTCTTCTCTTCATTTCCTCGTTTTCCTTGATTTTCGCACCCTTTTCGATGTTTGATTCGTGAAGTTCATCGCGTTTCGAACACTTTCATCCGATCGAAACTTCGTTTTGGTGTAGTTTTTTCAATTTCCGCCTCTTGGGGTTTGTTTCCCCCAAGTTTTTCTTGATTTCCATATATTTTCCACATTCTGGCTTTTCCGGCCATTTTCCGCCCTCCCGGGGTTGACTTTTTGTTGACTCTTCGTATTCTAGGCCGATTTTCTCTCTTCCGGCCATTTTCACACCACTTTTGACATGGCGGATGATATTCCACGGGGGGGGGGGGGGGGGGACTCCCCCAGAGCATGAGATGGATCCAGACGCCAAGCTCCTCCCCTTGAGCGTCTGCCCGTTCGACCCGGCGACCTACCGGCCGGCGATTCACGTGCTTCCTCCCGACGGACTTCGTCAGTTCTGGGATTTTGTGAGAGGTGTGCCACCAGAGCTGCTTCTGCGTGAGCCGGAGTCACATTTATCACATGGTGCTTCCGAGGTATATTCTCCCCCGTTTCATTTTCCGCAATGTAGAACACTTAACTGCCATAGTTGATTATATTCTTTAACTGCTTATCTCAGATACATTGTAGTTAACTGTGAACACACTTGCAACTGATATCTGTTTGAAACTGACACATACACACACACTACACTGGCCCTGAATCCCTCAGACACACTGACACAGTACACACTGTATTCCACTGCGAGCACACCAGCACCCGATATCTGTTTGAAACTGGAAAATATGCACACATGCTATATCTATACTGAACCACTTAAACACACTGACACATCACATGTTGTAGTTCCCTACTAGCACACCGGCACCCGATGTTTGTTTGAACCTGAAAACGTGTACATACGCTATATTGCCACCAATTCTGAATACTCTTCAAAACTGTACATTTTACATTCTTCGCAACTATTCACTTTTGAATAGGGAGATTCCCATACTGTCCGCGGGTATGGGAATGTTGCCGCCAGGGACTGGTACATAGAGTTACCGGACGCAGCCCGTCGCATTGTTGACCAGGCCAGATTTGGCGCATTCTGCAGGGGCCTCTCGCGCCTTACTGCGAGTAGGCCTCTCCATGTTGCTTTAGTGGAGAGGTGGTGGGACACCACCGACTCTTTCCACTTCTCCGTTGCGGGAGACATGACGATGACTCCCTATGATTTCTCGATGCTCACCGGCATCGGAGTGGGGGGTGATCCGATCCCCTTCGACACCGACATGGACGAGTGGGAGGCTGCTCAAATCTACCTGCTCGGTGAGGTGCCGCCTCTCGCACATCCCGACTTCGTTCGATATTCATGGTTCGAGGTCCAGTTTAGAGTCCAGCCAGCCTTAGTCGAGGAGGCTCCGATGACTCAGGAGGCGGTGGAGCGACACGCGCGCGGCTTTCTCATGTTCCTGCTGGGGACGACCATTTTCGCCGACCGGGCGAACACTGTGCCCCTCTGCCTGCTCAGCGCTCTCGTGGATGTCACCCGGATCTTGCACTATGACTAGGGTGGCGCTGCCTTGGCTACTCTGTACGGGTACATGAGCTCAGCCTCCCGTTGCAGCGGACAGCTGCTCGGGGGCTACTGGCGAGCTTGGGAGGTACGTTTTCTCCTCTGTTTTTCATTTCTGCTTTACATTTTCTGTACTCTGTACACTGCACACACTACGGTCTGCTTCATACTGATCGTATACTGCACACACGGCACACACATACTCTGCTTTATACTGACTGTACACTGCACACACTGTACACTCTGCTCAATACATTGTACAATACACGGTCCTACAATTTTTCGCTTTATTTTGTGTTTTGCTTTATTTGATAACCCTTCTGGTATTTGCTCTGCAGTTGTGGGTCTACGCCTACTTTCCGAGACTCGCCCCAATGCCAGACGTAGAGACCCCTCTCGTCGTCCCATTTTCACGTCGCTTTGACGTGAGGTGCGTGCGGAGGCCCCGGGAGACATTCATCTTTTTTCGCCGCTACTTCGACACTATTACCCCCGCAGAGGTATGTTTTACTTGCGGTTCATTTAAGCTTCGCTTTACACTGCATTGTCAATAATAGTAGATAACAATCTGTATTTCATTTTCAGATCACCTGGCAGCCTTGGGCTCCACTGCCAACTGTGACTCGGGATCGGTTTGCCGGTGTAGAGGAGACTACACGTTTCTGGATTTTGCTGGAGGGCCCGGTTTGTCGGGCATGGTACCTGGGTGAGCGTTTCCTATGCCAGACCCTGGGCTTGCCAGAGCAGATAGTTCTGGGTCCGCCTCCTACCCACATGAGGGATACCGAGAGGTTCACCGCCGAGGAGATGGCCGATTACACGATCGGCTGGAACGCAGAGGGCTTTAGGGGCGAGGGCGACTACTCAGAGTATGTTCAGACGTACATTATGCGGCCTATGAGTGGTGGCCGCCGAGCTGAGAGAGGGGGACCTGCGGCGCCAGTAGCTGGAGTGGGAGCGGGGGCAGGGACATCGAGGATAGCTCGTGTCCGTGGCAGGAGCGGAGCTCGGAGGGGTCGGGGGGTTAGCTGGCCAGCGCTATCCACGATGATGATATGCTGAGGGCAGGGTGGGGCGACCTACCAGATCCCCTTTGCTCCTCCTCCGGCTGACCATGAGTTGGTCGGTTTCCATGACTTGCCTCTGGTATGTATTACTACATTTTCTGCATCTTGTATTGGCATTTCATTTCAGTTTATTTGATATTCCGCAGAATACTGATGCATTTGATACTTTTGCAGGCTTCTTCCGAGTATACCCGGCAGTCCTTGGAGCTGAATGCCTCCATGATGGGGATGTTGCAGCGGACTTTCGACCTCCTGGCCCTCTACAGCATTCCGGTATGTTCTTCTGATCACGGCCTCAAACCATACTCATAAGCTGCTTCACATAATCTGGTGCACAACACAACACTTGATAAGCTGCTCACATCATTCATACACTGTACTCATACACTGCATTCTGCACTGATAAACTGCTCACGGCATTCTCACACTGTACTCATACACTACATTCTGCACTGATATACTGCTCACAGTATTCACACACTGCATTCATACACTGCATTCTGCACTGATACACTGCTCACAGTATTCTGATGCGTTTGCCTTTTGTGTTTTTCAGCCTCCTTTCCAGATTCCCACTATGGGAGGTGTTCCAGCCAGGCCTTCTATTCCTGCCGGAGGAGATGGAGAGGGCAGAGTATTCCCCCGCACCAAGGCGGGGCGCACTCACGTCGGGAGTAGCTCGCGGGCTCCAGTCCCTGATGACGAGGAGTCGGAGGCGGAGGCAGAGTCCTCGTCGGAGGAGACCGGAGAGGGCTCGGACTCGGGCTCAGATGACAGCGCTGATGATGCTCCTAGACCTTCGTCCAGGAAGAGGACAAGGACGGACACCTAGACCCACGGCCTTTTGACATTGATCCAGACTTTTGCTATTTTTTTTTCTTTTTCTTTTTCTTTTGTACCTTTTGCTGGTAGCTACTGTACCTTGTACTGCCGCAAGCAGATTTTTATTTCCAAAACCATGTACTTGAAAAAGATGATGAAATGAAACAAACTTTTTGTCTGAAAAAGTGTTGTATTTGTACATTTCATATATTGCATCGCATTGCATCATGTTGCACCTCAATGTAAATGAAATTGATCTGTTGTCTGAAAATTGAACACTTGCATTGTAATAATCAGATAACGAATCAGCCAACAGCAAAACAACCTATATCAACCACTGTACATTCTGAACACTCGGCTTATACTCTACTGGGGATTAATCTGCATACAACTCATAACACAGCGCTTGGTTCATTTTGCACACAGCGGATCCTGAACAAACAGCCCAATTCTGACAAGACGGACCATGAAGGTTGAATCTGCTGAAGTTGAAGCACACTCAGATGCGATCTGAAACCCAGAAGCTTCAAAGAGGCCCAGGTTTTCCTGTTCACACTTATCGAGGGTGGACCCTGCAGTTGTATGAAAGAACCAAATCATGTTTTTGCACAAATGTGGAGAATGGCACAGCATTCTGAGCACAAAACGATTAATTTTTGAAATTAAAAAAGGGTTCTTCAAACCGGGGTATTGAGCCTACAACTGAACTCAGCGAGAAAGACTCAACAGCGGAGACAAAAAAAGGTAAACAACCTAAGCACAACGAGACGCACTCGGAAAAGACTCAAAACAAAGGTTGAAGTAAACAAGACAAAAGACACGACACACAGACGCGTTAACGAAGACGGGGGACCTCAGATCACGAGGAGCCAGTTTCTCTGGGTATTGTTTCCCACCCTTTCTTATTTGTGATTCTCACATCCCTCTGGCACTCAAGCTCGGTTTTTCTCTCAAAACCTTTTTGCTCACTCTTTCTCTCAACTTACACCTCTATATTCTTTGTTCTCTCATTTTTTTAACCCTCCCCGGGGTGTTTAATGGATGAATAAGAAGTTGTGGGTTCATGCCCAACATGGTTAGCTCACGGCTGTTTCTTCCGGTGGCGCTTGGTCGATGCCCCAGGTAAGGGAACGGAATACCTTGATCCCTTCAGATTCGTGCTTCGCACTTGGTTCGATGCCTCGTTGCTCGGAGGTTGAGAGAGCTTTCAGCCCTTTATTGACAGCTTGAGTTGTGCCCTTTTTGGCAAGTATGTTGGCGATGAGGGAAAGACAGGAAGCCCAACTCAACTGTGCCCCTAGTTTATCATTTTGACCATTTTTTGTTTTTGGTTTTCTACTAAAACAATTTTGACCGATATGAGAGTTAGATTAACACACTTGTTCGATTTTTGATTTGAAAATTATGCAAGTCAGGCCATGAGCACTGAAAATTTTCCTTTTTTTGGGTCCAAAACGGTCTAAGTTTTTGGAGAAATGAAATAGTTTTCGAGAAAATAATCAACCTCAGTAAAAATTTTCAAAAACTATTTTCGCAAACGGTCGGTGCTAAACAAGCACGAAACTTACCCTCGAGATACGCAACCTCGGTTCGGAGGCAATGGAAAATTGCCCCTTTGTTTGAAGGACGCTGTACGGCAACGAAAAGTTTCCCCAGGTTTGAACGGCGACTCATGGCAACGGAAAGTTGCCCCTTGTCTGGATGATGCCGCAGCATATTGTAAACAGTCTTCACTAGTGATGATCCCGACCGAACTTCCTTGGATACAGAGAAGATGAAGATGGTCAAAACCAATATATGGACACAGTCACTTTGAAGGTGTTGGGGGCTAGACTTCGGGATGATGTTGCCTACGTATCCGGTTGTCACAACCGAACTATTGGATTCGGGGAGGGCAAGAATAATCAAAACCATTACATGGACTGAGGCGCTATGAAAGCGTTGGGGGCTGGACTTCAGGATGAAGTTGCCTACGTATCCCAAACATGGGAATCAAGCCTTACGTAGTTCCGGTTTAGGTACACTCGAGTATTTTAACCTTCACCTTCTAGGCTCTAACTTTTGCCAAGGCGCCCGATGCGGGTTTTCGACCTTGCGAGCTTTTCTTTCCTTTTTCTTTCTTCCCTTTCTTTTTTTCTCTTTTGTATATTATTTTTTCTTCTTTTTTTTTTTTCTCTCTTTTGTATTTTTTTTTCTCTTTTTTTTTTTTTGTATATATTTTCTTTTGCTCTAACTTTTGCCTGGGTCGCCCTTCCGGGTTTTCGGCCCAGCGAGCCACTCAAAGGGTAAAAGTGTAACAAGTCCATGCCAAATGGTTTTAGGGTTTTGAAGCCATCCGTATCCAGGAGAGTGGCTGTTGCATTGACTCACTGAAGGACCCACCTTCGGCTCTTCGAGCAAATCGGACATTTTTGCCCCTAGTTTGGAGGGGTGCTTTCGTTCTAGCTTCACAAGCTTCTTCTGATGAGATCTAATCTTCTTGATCTGACTTTGGTGCCTCTTGTTCGAGGGCTACTTCCAATCTGGCCACACAGGCCTCTTTTGATGGTCGATCGTTGAACACTCCGAATTGTGGTTCAAGGCTTTAAAACAAGGGCTCGAGTCTTGAGGCTGAGAGCGATCCTAAGCTACACAATCTCAAGAGTGATTCCACACAGGTCTTCGTAGGACTGCGCAAAACATTTTGTTTTTGAAAGTTTTTAAAGAAGCGACAAATCGCTCGCGCTGAAGATAGTGTGGAACCAGTCTGGATCAAGCCAGGGTCCTTCTCAGTACTCACGCTGACAAGCATGATTTCGATCATTAAAGGCTTAGCATGCCTCTCTTTCTCTCAATTTGATCAAAGTTTGCAAAACCCGAGGAATTCCTTCCTCTTTGTTTTCACCGCAGTGTTCAAAAAGTTTTGAAAAACTTAGGTCAATGCAATGATTTTCAGGGCATAAGAGGACAGGTGGAATGTACTGCTGTTCCATTCAAGTCCCCTGGCACAACTAATTCAGAATAGTAGTAAGCATGGAAACATGATAGCCGCAGCTGTTTCATTCAGATTCCCTGGTTGCAATTGGCTCCACGATAGAGACAGACTCAAAAGAAAAACAAAAGGATAATTACAAAATAAAACGATGTTCGAGGCAACAGCTCCGGAATCACCCGACATTCTATACAAAGGGGACTGACTCGCTACAACAAGACAGACCTATAAGCAAAAGGACTGACTCAAGACAATGAGACAGACTCAAAACAAAACAAAAGACTAACTCGACACGCAAGCTAGGATTTACAAAACTCACATTCGCAGATGCTCCAAAAATGCGTGCCAGACGCCACATCCAAAATACACCGAGCGCCGCCCGTAGGTGGTCCAACCCCTGATCACAAATTTGCAGTATCCTCGAAGTCCAACAGCCCAGTGGTAACAGACCTTGCTGAGGTAGGCGGGAGGATGACCTCATTGTCGATCAAATCTTGCACTTCATGACGAAGGCGGAAACAACCATCGGTACTGTGACCGGATTGTTGGTGGTACGCGCAGTACAAGGTAGCATCATGCGAGAGAGGGAGATTCTTCGGTAGGGACCGAGGCTCGAGGGGTTTAAGATGCCCCTTTTTAGCCAATATTTGAAATGCCCTAGATAGAGGCATGTAGAGGGCATGAAAGGCTCTGCGCCCTCGAGGCAGGTACTTTGAAGTCTGAGGGTTCTTGCTAGACGCACTAGCGAAAGGGTCGGCAGGCACTGCTTTGGCTTTCTGATCTTTTCCTGGTACAGGGTTAGGGATGACATGGATTGTCTTGGCATGACGGGGCCCATCCCGATTTTTCGCCCGGCTTGAACCGCCTTCGGTTGGAGTGGGGAAAGCATTATTCACAGCTTTAGTCATGACTGCAAATACTTGTTGCTTATTCATCCCCCTGGCTTTCAAAGCCTCGGCTGCCCACAGTAGTTGTTCAATGGGATCGGCATCTGCCTTCATTTTGTTCTTGTCTCTGGCCTCAGCCTGATCGGGGGTTTGGGTTACTACATCAGAGCAAAGCTCGGTTGTTGCTGACACGTCGTTGCTGTAGCTGGAGGCAACCTCTGGTTGGCTGAGCTCGATCACAAACCGCCCCAGTAACGGGGGCTCCTGTGGTATGAAATTCCCGGCATACGGTGCAGCTGGTGGCGAAGCCGACATTCCATAGGCCAGATCGGCCACGGATCTCTGGAGGTCACCTATCATTCCCATCAATTCGAATGTGGTGGGCTCACGAGCCTGATACAACTGGGGGGGTCTAGACCGGGTGCGCGACAGGTGACCTAGGTGGATGCGGTACATCAACATTGGTCTCGCTTTGCAGAGAGATTCCTTGATCTGATGCGGCCGCCATAACCACAATCTCCTCTGAATTCTGTGTCATGATATGTCCGCTGTACTGAACGGTGACTGACGGATCAGATATCTGTTTTGTCTCAGCAAGGGGGAACACTAGCTATTCTATATCAACTCTCTGAATCTTGAAAGAGAAAACACGCAGCATTTCGGACCAATCAGAACAGACGCTAGTATAGCTAAATAACTGTAATCTACTATTGATCACTTTTGCCAGAAATTACTACCCCCAAAATACTGAATCGGATACCCACAGATATAACTGATTCGCATAAACTGATACTGGTGCCTTCAGGTCTGATACTCAAACTTGCAAACTGATATGTACGTTCCCTGTAGAGATGCATTCTAAAAGCACATAGCAAGTAAAAGAGAGCCAAAACACCCCTAAGTTGGGGTAGGGTTTCCCGGTCCTATTTTTGTCAGGAGCTAGGGTTTCACTATGCACGCAACAGTTTTCAAACAACCTAACATCGGCTAAGCAACCTATCCTAGTTTGGAATAGTCGCTATGGATTTCGATATGCACTAGGTCGAATGGTCGAAAAGGGTGCCCCGGTAAAATCGGGGTTTGTGTTCCCATACTGTCGGAGCCCACAACCGGTTAGCCTTATGGCATGCTTTGACAAAGTCAAGCCTCCGGCAAACCGTTCAGGAATGGCAGATGGCAAACACAGTGTCCTAGGTGCACCAATGCACATGGAATGCAAAGAGACACATAAATGAAATCAAAACAGGATATCACGAGTTCGAGTCAAGCTCTCTAACTCCCCAGCAGAGTAGCCAGAAACTGTAGACGTTCCCGAATGCCCCGGCAGGACGAGTCCCCTCGTTCCCGTTCTGTTCATATTGGGTTCACTACAGTTCAGGACTCTCAGATAGTCACGGTTCTTAATCTGAACCAAAGAGTCCAAATCCGGCAAATCGTTTTGAGAAAACAGATTTTTAGAAAAGAAGTGCCAAACATGGACTGCTTTGCCAGATACAGAGTCGCCACCTAAATATTTTTTTATGGGGGAATTTAGGAAACCCTGACTCGGTGCCAAAGGCTACGTGTCCATCATCACCAAAGTTGCCTCAGCTCGGGAGCTTGGGTACGATTGGGGAAGGTCAGCTATGAGCACCCCCTCTCGCCCGATCTGAAGATCGGCCTCTACAAACCGTGATATCCGTTTTTGAAAACGTTATGTGTTCTTATTCCGGTTATTAGCCTAGAATTACTACGTTATGCGCACAGCAAACAAGTATAGACCAAATCGCCTAAATTGGAACAAAACATTGCATATCCGTTTGTTTGGAAAACGCTTTGGAATTTGTTACTCACAAGTAGGCTAAAATACGGATTTCAACGAGTTATCCCAACTCAAACAACCCAACCTCCACCCACAGGCATTCAAGCAGTTCATCAAATAAGCATGTAGCCTCATGGTAATCATGCTATTATGTTAACGTTTGCACTCATGTGAGATACTAAAGCATAAAGATCTCACCTAGTACTCCGTGCCAAAACAAGAACATGTTAGCAATCATGCATGATCCAAGTCCATGTTTAAATGCCTAATGCAACACATACAAGATATCACTAGAGTAGGCTCGGCTAGTCTATAAATGACATATGAAAATGCACAAGTAGCATGTATTCAAGTTAGATTTGAAATACTTATGCAGTTAGTATGATGCGCCGAGCCTGGTGCATGCAAGACTAATGAATGATGCACGAATGCATAGCATAAGGTATGCTAAAGTAAACATGTCCTAATACCGACCATCAAAGCAGGTAAGTAAAAGGGAGAAAGTAGTGGGGGTTGGAAGACATGCACACACGCACCCACACTTATTACAAATTCACCCTCGCTCGGAGGGACCAAAAGAATAATACAAATTAATTAACCTACAAGCTAATTAATTATTACAGGCCACCTAATTAATTAAGCAAATTAACTAAGCTAAGAAAGCGGTAAAGGCCTCGGGAAGAGGATCCAATGCGTGCGTGCTCGGGTTTGCTCGAAAATCCAACGCCATGCACAAGTTTGCCTCTGCTTTGACTGTTCTGCTTCTCTGAAAATTGCACAACTCCCAAGGTTGCTTCTCTGAGTGTTGTGGAACACCACCGGCTGAGTGGGATCATCACCGGCCATTTTGAAGTGGTCATCGACCATCTATTGAGCTCTCGGCCTTTGCCGGTCGGCGCTCAACACTGCCGGCTGGCCAAATCTTCCTGCTGAATCTATTTTGACAGCAGTAGAGGACAGAACTTGGCATGGCAATGTATTTCAAGCAATGTATGCACCGATCACACACCTTATCATATTCATGACTCAAAGGGATATGATTCTCGATTCTCGGATCACCAATTGCGCATTTCCATGCGTAATGGCCCAAAGAATCAAGTGTGCATTTTGATTTCAAATGAAATGCAATGCACCTAAAGAAACCAAGTGGCTTTCAACCTCTATCATGGCTTGATCAAGAGGTGAAAGATGCATGCAAATGCAATGCAACCTAAGTATGTTAACTAGGCATGCAACATGAGCATATGGGAAGCATGCAAGGCATATAACAAGCATGCAAGTTAAATGAGCATACAAGGCACAATGTCAACACACAAGCATGCAAAACATATGGCATGTTAAGCAACCAAAACAAGGAGGAGAATACGTGCCAAATGCAACATCATTTCAACATGCAACAGCATGTCATAAGCTAAGCATGCAACAACATGCCAAAGGGTGGACTTGAACTAAATTAGGCAGCCCTTAAACAAGCCTAAAACAATGGCCAATACTATGGAAATGATAACCAATACACACACGCACATGCATGAAAATGGGCTAACACTTGAACATCAAACAAGGCTTTGCAAAAATGGGATAAAAAGGGACAAAAGTCTTACCCTTGAAGCACAGCAGCAAATCAGCAACTTTTGGACCAAAAAAGGGGTTCAAATCACCCCAAGAATCACCTCCAAGGACCTCAGCTCAATAAAGGGAGTAGAGAACTAGGTGTTTGTGTGCAAAAGTGCAAAGAAAATGCACTTTTAAGCACAAACAAGCCCTAAACCTTAGTGAGAGGGGCAGAAAATGTAGAGAGAGAGAGAGAGAGATTTTTTTGCTCCAAGTTGTATATCTCTTCCTTTCTCTCTTCCCTTATGTGAGAGAGCTTGATTGATATAGATATGTATCAATCTGTAGCTCCTCAGAACACCCACGTCCAGGTATGGGCTAGGGTATGGCGTAGAATGACAGCTGGCAGCTGTCTGCAGAAATATCTGTTGAAAACCACAATTGGCCGGCCGGCCATCAAAGTGGTCGACCGGCAGTCAAATTGGCCGGCCGGCCATCACATTTGGCCGATGGCAACAGGACACAGACGGTGGCCTCAAGCCATGGCTGGTGGAGTGTGGGGATGTCTCAAAAGCCATTCCTTGCCCTCCAAAGCAAAAACACAAGTGTTTGGTGCAAAACCAGACACAAAACGGTCGAGTCGAGAGATCCTGAGGCAAGGCGCGTAGCCGAGGCCTCCGGGAACTCAAGACGAACACAAACATGGATGATCACCGAGTGTTCAAGTGGTGACGTCCAAGTCTTGAGGACGGTCAAAAATGGGGTGTCTACAACAATATATGTGCCGAATAAGTGTAGATCCTTAGAGCCGAATAAGAGAAAGGACAATGATTAAAAAGTAGGCCCTGGCCCCGATGATCAAAAAGAACAAGTATAAATACAGGAACAATGGATTGAGAAAGGTATGTAAGAATCACTTCACTTAACTTAGTAAAGAAGCTATCCTGAGTGTCTGAACTGACTTGTCCATTGGAGTGCTAATTTCGGCACCCCCGACTGGAGTGTTTGTATCTTTTCAGGTGACTAGCTGAGGATCACCAGCGTCTCCCAGGATCTGAAGAGTATCTCCAAACCACTTCCCCACAATTGGCGCCGTCTGTCGAAATACTCAAATACATCCATGGCAGGCGTGACTGAAGATCCTCCGATAGCCACTGACGAGACCGCACAGGGAGATGACCTCAATCCAGCAAATATGCTCGGAAAGAAAACCATCGCTGCAAGACGCATCTTGAACTTCGACTCACCAACGACTTCTACGCAAGAGACAATGCGAGCGATCATGGAACAAGCAAAGCAGAATGAACAAAGGCTGGAGAACATGATCGCTGAAAATGAACATCTCCGTCAAGATTTGGCCCTGGAAGTAGCAAAACCCAGAGAAGTCGTGCGCCAAGATCTCGAACGACCTCTGAGGGCAGGTGGACAACGACCTCGAGCCCGACCAAAGGAGACCGATAGCGACTCCAACTCATCACCCACGGAGCTCAACAAGAAGGGACGATCCGAAACTTCCAGCTCCTCCAAAAAGAGTCTACATACAAGGAACAAGCGCAGAAGAAGCAGTTCAGACGAAGAAGACCAGCACGATCCTTTTGTCCGATGGATCGCAAGGGCGACCCTGCCCAAGAAGTTCAAAGCTCTGTCATTCACTCTTTACGACGAAAAATCAGACCCCACTGATCATATCCGTCACTACAAGCAGGCCATGACATTACATGCAAACAACGAAGCCCTCATGTACCGAATATTCCCCAGTAGCCTGGGGCCATTAGCTGTCAGGTGGTATTATAAGCTGGAGCCGGCTTAGATCAAAAGCTTCCATCAATTAGAGAAATCCTTCAGGGCTAGGTTCATCACCAACGAGGTTCAGCCGAAACAGGCCGACTCTCTCTGGGCTATGCAGATCCAGTCAGGAGAAACGCTCAGAGCATATTCGGCGCTATTGGGAGTGCTTCAACCTCGTCGACGACGCTTGCAACGATTCCATGGCCATCACCGCCTTCAAAATGGGACTACATCCCGACAGTGCTCTTCGCAGTTCCTTGACCAGAAGACCCCCCAAAACAGTCTGGGCATTGATGAAGAAAGTTGAAGAGTATTGCAAAGTGAAAGATGATGCCTTAAGAATAAAAGCCGGACAAATGTCCAACAAAACAGCCCCCCTTGAAATTGCTCAACCAATAAGTTCCGTGCCACCTCCAAGCCCTGAGCCACGGCAATGCGCTAAACGAGACAAAAGGCGGGACTCTCGCCGATCAAGCGATCAATGCTCCCACCGGACGAATGAACAACTGCAAGTCGACAGCAGGCGCTCGAGGTGTGCCGACAAGAAGTACACAGAGTTGTCAGAACCAATCACTGCAATAATGACCAAAGTCTAACACCTTCCATTCTTCAAATGGCCGTCAAAGATAATGGGGCCACCTGACACGCGAAGAAGGGATAGGCGGTGCGAGTATCACAAAGATCACAACCATGAAACCAAGAGCTGTTACGCATTAAAGGATCACCTGGCAGAACTGGTGCAAGACGGCCGACTGCAACAGTACGTGAGAAAGGGAAAGCCAATCCAGGCATTAGCCTTGAGGCAGGACTCACCTCCACTTGGCGTGATCCATATAATCTACAGCCTGCCTGTGTCCCCAACCGTGCACACAATTCAATCGCATCCAATCCTCCAAAGCAATGTATTCCGACCGAATGGCCCAGAGAAGCTCCGACAATTACTTTCAATGACTCCGATCTTAGCGGCACAACAGCCTCCCATATTGATCCGTTGGTCATCAAATTACGTGTAAATCGATTCACCATTGAACGCATTCTCATAGACCCAAGGAGTACTTTGGAGGTTATGTATTATAAAACTTTCATCAAACTCGGCTTCAACGAGTCAGATCTGTCTCCGGCGCCTCACCCATTGTTCGGCTTTAATACGAATCCCGAGTACCCGTTAGGGAAGATCATACTACTTGTTCGAGCGGGCTCCAAAACGGTCGAAGTAGAATTCCTGGTCGTAAAGCTCCCTTCGCCGTATAATGTCATCATGGGGCGGACCTGGTTACATATTATGAAGGCCATTCCAAGCACTTATCATCAGCTTGTACGCTTCCCGACAGCCCATGGCATTGAAGAAATCCGTGGCTCCCCGCAATCAGCACAAGCAGAGATTTTATTAGAACCCTATCACTGACCCGACCTGTGGGCTTTGATACTTGTACATATATCACTTCTGCAATGCAAACCATTTTTCTTCATCGCTCAATTCATTTCTCGAAGCCCCCTTTTGGTGCATGACACCTTAGGGCTGATTAAAGTCTCCGGATTCGGAGCCCCCTTTAGTGCATGACACCTTAGGGCCGATTAAGCCTCCGGATTCGGGGCGCCCTTCGTGGATATCATGATTGGCCAAACTAAGTCTTCGGATTCGGAGCACCCTTTGGTGCATGACACCTTAGGGCCGATTAAAGTCTCCGGATTCGGAGCCCCCTTTGGTGCGTGACACCTTAGGGCCGACTAAGACTCCGGATTCGGAGCGCCCTTCGTGGATATCACGATTGGACAAACTAAGTCTCCAGATTCGGAGCCCCCTTTGGTGTATGACACCTTAAGGCCGATTAAAGTCTTCGGATTTGGAGCCCCCTTTGGTGCATGACACCTCAGGGCCGACTAAAACTCCAGATTCGGAGCGCCCTTCGTGGATGTCACGATTGGCCAAACTAAGTCTCCGGATTCGGAGCCCCCTTTGGTGCATGACACCTTAGGGCCGATTAAAGTCTCCAGATTCAGAGCCCCCTTTGGTGCATGACACCTTAGGGCCGACTAAGACTCCGAATTCGGAGCGCCTTTCATAGATATCACGATTGGCCAAACTAAGTCTCCGGATTTGGAGCCCCCTTTGGTGCATGACACCTTAGGGCCGACTAAGACTCCGGATTCGGGGCGCCCTTCGTGGATATCACGATTGGCCAAACTAAGTCTCCGGATTCAGAGCCCCCTTTGGTGCATGACACCTTAGGGCCGACTAAGACTTCGGATTCGAAGCGCCCTTCGTGGATATCACGATTGGCCAAACTAAGTCTCCGGATTCAGAGCCCCCTTTGGTGCATGACCACTTAGGGCCGATTAAAGTCTCCGGATTCGGAGCCCCCTTTGGTGCATGACACCTTAGGGCCGACTAAGACTCCGGATTCGGAGCGCCCTTCGTGGATATCACGATTGGCCAAACTAAGTCTCCGGATTCGGAGCCCCCTTTTGGTGCATTACACCTTAGGGCCAATTAAAGTCTCCGCATCGAAACGCCGGCTACGGAGCCCCATCGGCGCAAGATGTCTTTGGGCCGATTAAGACCCCGAATTCGCAGCGCCTCTGGTGCGTAACACCCTAGGGCAGATCATACCTACGAATTCGGAGCACCCTTCGGCATGAACAAAACGAAACAAAACATGTCAACATTCGAAATAAGGTGCTTAACTAAGCATATAAAAAAAAAAATCCAGAGTAAGACGCAAATGTTTGAAATAAAACTTTTTATATGATCAAACAGTTTTTACATAGACGCAATCCGCGTTCGAACATTACAATATCTATCTTTAACTTCTAAGGAGAAAAGGGGAATTAATCATGTTGATACAGCGGAGGCCCCGAATCAATGCACGTCGTTTGGAAGGCCTCCGCGGCTCAAAATGCCTTGATCCAACCGTGCCCGAATTAGCTTATCTCTGGACCTCCCCCTGACACCATCGACAATGTCAAGGCCAAGATCCAAGACAAGGAAGGTTAAGGGCAACGGTTGTTGTGTCTCCTTTCGGGGCGATCTGCTTCGACGACTTGGAGGCTGACGCGTCTCCCGTTTCTTTTTTAACGACCTACCTCCCACACCAGAGAATTCTCCGCTGTGATCCATTGCGACATCAAGCTCGGCCAAAGTTTGAGTTTGGCTGATTAAAGAAACTTTGTTTTACATCCACAATATTATATAACCCCACGTAACAAATGGCGTTATATTAATAAGGCCACTGGCACGAAGAGTCCATTGCATTTATTTTTAAATGTTGGCAGTGACCCCGAGGCAATTTCATTAACGCCAAAACCCCAAGAGACGAACGTCGGTTGACATTCACCACAGCCTAGGTATCCGAACGGCTTTTTGGAACACATGCACTGACTGGGACAAGGGCAGCGATATCAATCCAACCGGCCAAGCATTTAGACCCCGCGCCAACTGGAATTTGCCACAGCCACTCCACGTACTAGCTTTTGGCCTCTTGAAATTACAGCGGCCACATTCAAGAATAAACGGCCACTACGATTGGGCCGACCCCACCTATAAGCCGGCGTATCACTATACGATCAATGTTTGTACATTCATTCAAACATCCATGTAATAAACACGTATATGCCGAATACGAACTACGATGAAATATTTATAATAGAACGTTTTTATTCAATCCAACAATAAATTACATAGTTTTTATTGCGTTTTAACCTTACAATGCGTATTCTTATACGACGTCACCCTCATCCTCACTTTTCTCGACTTCAAAAGCGAAAAACGGAAAATGTTTACTGTGGTAGAGTGGCAATGACAAATCAATGCCCGACGCTCGAAGAGCTTTTGCGGCTTAAGACACCTTGATCCAACCGGGCCTAAATCCACGATTCTCACATCGGCAAACCTCTTCGGCAAGCTTCTCCTTGGTCTTTTCGATTCCAACTTTTCGGCCTTCATGAAAACCTTTTTCATAGGCCCTCCCCTTCGCAGACTCCATTGCAAACATACTTGCCGTCTCACGATCGGCGAGCGCGATACTGATGAGCCGACTGGTAACCCTTTCCTCCACAATTGGGTTTCCCTACCCAGCGGGTTGTGTCTGAGCCGCCCTGGTCTTCCTTAACTCACGCTCAGCCGCCTCCGCGCGAGCCTCCAAACTTCGAATACGTTCCTCCTTCTTCTCCAATTCTCGCCGGGCAGCGCTCAGCCGCATGCCAATTTCATAGGCAGTGTAAAACCCTTTCACCGGCCCGTGAATGCCTTCGCGAAATACGTCATAGTCCTGGCGACCTACCATTGACTGCTGAACCTCAGGAGGAAAAATTATTCGAGCAAACTCGACCGCTACATTTGGGTCTCGAACGATCGAGTCCGCCTCTGTCATGGGTCTATTCCCCACAAATACAGCAAAGCTTAATGGGCACAGATTCGCGTCAGATCCCCTCTCGACTCGGAGTTGCGGAGATCTCCCCTACGACTGCTTGTCCCGCCTGGGTGACTTGCTTCGACGTCAAGGAGACTGACGCCTCTCTCGATCCCTAGAACTCCTACTTCCTATGCGCGAAGGTTCACCACCTCGATTCATGTCTCCGCCGAGCTCAGCTAGCGTCCTCGCTTTCCCTCTATTGTTAAAGAAGAGTCTGTTCGACATTCACACGATGAATCTTCCTCTAAGAGCTAGAATCAGCTGTTTACTAAGCGCATAAAGGTTGTACCTTTGTTCATTTATCCTTTACAGAGGCAGCGCCCTCGAGGCAATCTCATTAATTAAGAAAACCTCAATCGTCTAGTGCCCGAATGATCATGCACCGTCTGGGACAAGGGCAGATTCATCAATCTATTCGGCTCAAGTACCCCAGCTAGCTCATGAATCGACTTCAAAATTCTTAAGGTCGTCTCATCCGGCGCCCGAATGATCATGCACCGCCTGGGGCATGGGCAGATTCATCAATCTATTCGGCTCAAGTACCCCAGCCGGCTAATGAATCGACTTCAAAATTCTTAAGGTCGTCTCATCCGGCTCCCGAATGACCATGCACCGCCTAGGGCAAGGGCCGATTCATTAATCTATTCGGCTCAAGTACCCCAGCCAGCTCATGAATCGACTTCAAAATTCTTAAGGTCATCTCATCTGGCTCCCGAATAACCATGCACCGCCTGGGGCAAGGGCAGATTCATCAATCTATTTGGCTCAAGTATCCCAGCCGGCTCACGAATCGACTTCAAAATTCTTAAGGTCGTCTCATCCGGCGCTCAAATGATCATGCACCGCCTGGGGCAAGGGTAGATTCATCAATCTATTCGGCTCAAGTACCCCAGCCGGCTCATGAATCGACTTCAAAATTCTTAAGGTCATCTCATCCGACTCCCGAATAACCATGCACCGCCTGGGGCAAGGGCAGATTCATCAATCTATTCGGCTCAAGTACCCCAGCCGGCTAATGAATCGACTTCAAAATTTTTAAGGTCGTCTCATCCGGCTCCCGAATGACCATGCACCGCCTGGGGCAAGGGCCGATTCATTAATCTATTCGGCTCAAGTACCCCAGCCGGCTAATGAATCGACTTCAAAATTCTTAAGGTCATCTCATCCGGCTCCTGAATGACCATGCACCGCCTGGGGCAAGGGCAGATTCATCAATCTATTCGGCTCAAGTACCCCAGTCGGCTCATGAATCGACTTCAAAATTCTTAAGGTCGTCTCATCCGGCGCTCAAATGATCATGCCCCGCCTGGGGCAAGGGTAGATTCATCAATCTATTCGGCTCAAGTACCCCAGCCGGCTCATGAATCGACTTCAAAATTCTTAAGGTCGTCTCATCCAACTCCCGAATAACCATGCACCGCCTGGGGCAAGGGCCAATTCATCAATCTATTCGGCTCAAGTACCCCAGCCGGCTCATGAATCGACTTCAAAATTCTTAAGGTCGTCTCATCCAACTCCTGAATGATCATGCACCACCTGGGGCAAGGGCCGATTCATCAATATATTCGGCTCAAGTACCCCAGCCGGCTCATGAATCGACTTCAAATTTCTTAAGGTCGTCTCATCCAGCATCCGAACGATCATGAACCACCTGGGGCTAGGGCAATTTCACCAACCTATGCGGCTTGAATGCCCACAATACTCGGCATATGAGTGATAAGTCAATATTGTCATAAGATATTCAATCTCTGAAAGCTCAAACACAGCAATGATTTTATCCAAAGTAGTTAAAGGCAAAACATCCTTCATTAACATAACTTCACAAACTGTGTACAGGTGGTGGTGAAATAACAAGGAAATTTTCCTTAATAAATTGAGCGCAAATAGTAACTAATTTATACATGAAAACTACCATGAACCAACAAAAGTCTACCGAACAAAAACTTACATCGGAATTAAAAATACTTAATAAAATTGAAATGTCTCCCAGATCAATCCTCGGGGTCAGATTCAAGTGGCTTAACGTCCACTTGCTCGTAGGGAATTGGCAAGGCCAATGTAACTCCAGCGGCAGCAAGGGCTTTGAGCCACCTATGTTTGAACCCCCGATTCTCGAATTTGGGGATTTCATCTACATATTCCGTGTAGGCGGCGCTTTTTCCTGCCTCAAATGCCGCAGAGGCCTCAGAATCGACTTTTTCCTTGGCCGCCTTGAGCTCCTCTAACTGAGCCTCCACCTCAGCAAGCGCCTCCTTGGCTAACTTGAGCGATTCTTCGCTCACATTTGCCCTACTCTCAGCGTCAGAGCGGAGCTGTTCAGCTGAGCGAGCCCTCTCCTCCTCTGCTTCAGCTCGCGCACTCTCCATTGCGGCTCTCATCACTTCGAACTCGGCCCTACTTTTTTGACCGTCCGCCTTCGTTTGCAAACAATCAATCCTGCCAAGGGCATCATGTAGGCGACGGCCTAGATCTGCGATCCTGCCGATCGTCTACAAAACAAGTTGGAATCGTCAGATACCTTAATGAAAACAAATTCAAGAAAATTTGAGATGGTCACTTACCAGGAGCGCCGACTACGCAAACAGGGCTACGGCCATAACATCCGACACGACGCGAAAGGTTGCGGTGTCAGTCGGCAAGGAAATTGAAGCCGCCAGGCTCAACGCCACGGCTGGATCCTCAATGGCTGAAGCGTCAGAAGAGATCGGCGTATCTTTGATCTTTGGCCGAACAATAAAAGGAGCCACCACGTCCGACTCTTCTAAACGAGGCCGTTTAGAAGCAGGGCTAATCTCTGACCCAGCCTCCCTCGCCACTACGTTTTTTGCCCCACTCCTCCGGAATCAGCCGTTCGTCAATGACCTGTTCAACCTCTTTTCCCGCTTCGGCCGCAGCAACCTGGGCCGTCTCTTCAATAACGGGTACGAAAGTTTTAATCAAGATGGGCTCAGAATGGGTGGCCTCGGCCTTCTTTCGAGCACCCATTCGCTCGGCATTTTTCTTTTGCGCCATCTGCGTAAGGCTTTCCCCAGCCATACCTTCGGAAAAATCACCGGGTAGGTCTCTCAAATTTGCAAAACTATCTCCAGAAGAAAACTCTACCCGACCCGAAGTGGACGGTGAAGGCTGGTTATGTCCGGTCAACCTCTTCGGCCTCCTCAGCGACCTTTCTAGTTGGTTCGGCAACTACCTCTACCACCGGCTCCCTGTCTTCTCCTGAATCCGAATCTTTGAGGCCAATTTGCCTAAGGCTCTTGAAGCTGGGGAAGAGAAGAACCGAAAGGTGTTGATCGCCGGATGGAATTAGAATGCCGTCCGCGGCCGAGAATGTAGTATAAGTAGGTTTGTATCGGAGGAGTATGTGAGCAGCTCTCCCTTGCTTTTGTACGTTTGGACGGCCGAAGTATCTGAGTGCAGACTTAATTTCCTCAAAGACTGCGTCGTCGGTTGAGGGAAGAATCTTCTTCAATCTGTTACCTGCAAAAAATAAGGGGTGATTAAAGGAAAAAAGCCGAATAAAAGGCAGATCAACAAACACGAGGCGTTATATGGCAACCTGGATCACCCTTCCGTCTGGGAATAGGGTCTAGGCGGTCTTCGCCTTCACCGAACTCCCAATTACCTCAAACATTGACCATTACGTCATCAACTCTCTTACCAGAACTGGCAAGTATGGTTATCAAGTGATGGTCAGTGTCCTTGGCCCTGAGAAAGTATCGCCCCAGCCGACCGGAAGATTTGGCCAAAGCGTAGCAGTGCCGAATCGCCGAAATGCCAAGGTTGATCCTAAGGCGTCGGTTCAACTCTATCACCCCCATGATGATTCGAAAGAAATTTATATTGGGTTGAGAAGGAATTAGACTCCAATAGCGAAGGACGGCCCTAAGCAATGGATGTAGGGGAAAACGGACTCCACCCTCCGCTATGGATAAGAGAGGGAAGACGATCGTATTTTGATCCTCTCTCTCCATATCAAGAGTACTGTCCGTTACAAGAGATAAGTGGACATCGTCGGGAATGGAAAAGTGTCGCCGGAATCTAGAAATACGACCCTCAAAAAGGAGGTCTTTCAAGTGTTTAGCCATTTTCACGGGGATTCAAGGTTCCGTCAAAATCAAAATGACAAACAAAAAATAGGGTTGCAAAGAAGAGAGAAGAAGACTTACGAGTAGAGGGGGCAAGGATAGACGGAGAAGAATTGCAAAAAATGCGAGTCAGAGAAGGGATGCCCGCTGGCGGTCCAAGAGTCTCGAATACTCGACAAAATATGCACTCGAAAGGACTGAAATTTCAAATCGCAATAAATGCGAGACGCACGAATAAGGCGGGAAAGTGTAATGATGACCGAAAAGGTGTGCGCATTCTGACATCAGTATTGGGGCACGCGAAGCCGCCTAACCTATTTTGAATTTTCCAATTCAAGACCAAACACGCCGATTAACTACCGTCAATGGGGAGTTCGGGGGGCAATTGTGGGAACCGAATACTGGCAAAATCAGAAGGTGCGTACCTTAGAAGACTAATATTAATCGGCTGTATCCTACGAGAATGGGAAGCCGAATACAATATATGTGTCGAATAAGTGTAGATCCTTAGAGCCGAATAAGAGAAAGGACAATGATTAAAAAGTAGGCTCTGTCCCCGAGGATCAAAAGGAACATGTATAAATACAAGAACAATGAATTGAGAAAGGTATGTAAGAATCGCTTCACTTAACTTAGTAAAGAAGCTATCCTGAGTGTCTGAATTGACTTGTCCGTCGGAGTGCTAATTCCGGCACCCCCGACCGGAGTGTTTGTATCTTTTCAGGTGACTAGCTGAGGATCACCAGCGTCTCCCAGGATCTGAAGAGTATTTCCAAACCACTTCCCCATAGCCCAAACTGAGAAAGGCCATGGTAAAGTCATGCTGTACAGCTTCGACGGTAGAATGTTCATGCAATTGGCATGAATTTGGCATTTGTGGCACCGCCGAACAAAACTTATACAATCCTTCTCTATGGTAGACCAGTAGTAACGTTGCCTGAGAATCTTCTGGGCAAACATTACTCCGTTCATGTGCGCTCCGCACTCCCCTCCATGGATGGCCTCCATTAGGCGCTTTGACTCCTTTACTTCAACACATAACTTGTGCATTCCCAGATAACCACTTTTGTACAGTTTACCTCCGCAGATGATAAATTGAATGGCCATTTACTGTATTGCCCTCTTATCTTTGGCATTTTCCCCTAGTGGATAAACCTTCTTTTCCAAGAAGTTCCAGATATCATAGAACCAAGGGTTTTGATCTTGCACTTCATCTATTGCGGCGATAGACTTGTAGGTTGGCGTATATCTCTGTTCAATGATGATCGAACGCATCTGGACTCCTAATGGGATGTCTATCATAGAAGATAGAGTTGATAAGGCGTCAACGAACCTGTTGTTCTCTCTTAATAGATGTGTGAAGGTCAGCTTCTCAAACCTAGGAATCAGAACGTCCAAGGTCTGGTGATAGATCTTCATCTTTTCTTCTTTGACCTTCCAATCTCCTTTTTCTTGAGACACAACTAGGTTCAAGTCCCCAATTACGTCCAACCTTTTTGCTTCTAGTTCCAGGGCGGCTTCCAAACCAGCGATACACGCCTCAAATTCTGCCTCGTTGTTTGATACCTTGAATCGGAATTTGAAGGCTAAAGGTATATGGGAATTGTCGAGTGCTATTAGCAACACCTCTATCCCATAACCGTACTGATTAGACGCTTCATCAAAGTACATTGTCCAAATCTCTTCCTCGACTTGCAGAATAGCTTCATCTTGGAGCAGGTATTCTACCGTTTCATCCCCTTCGACTGGGCGACCTGCCAGGAACTTTGCTATTGCTCTCCCCTTGACCGACTTGTGAGTAACATACTTCAGATCAAATTCGGAGAGAAGAAGCAGCCAACGAACTAGCCTATTCGTAGGCACTAGTTTCTCAAAGAGATATTTGATGGGATCTAATCTCGAAACCAGAATTACGGAGTGAGCTAACAAATAGTGCATCAACTTCCTGGTAGCCCATTCTAAGGCTAAACAAGCTTTCTCCAGTAGGGTGTAACGGGTCTCATAATCCAGCATTTTCTTACTCAAGTAGTAGATGGATTTCTCCACCCTATCCTCAGATTCCTGAGCAAGCATGCATACCATGTTGTGTCCGTTACTGACAGATAGAGAATCAAGGGCTTCCTTGGCTCTGGCGGTGACAACACGAGTGGGTTCTGAAGGTTCTTCTTAATCTACTCAAAAGAAAACTGACATCGATCATCCCATCAAAACTTATTTCCTTTCTTCAGGAGACCAAATAGTGGTTCACAAGTCAAGGTTAACTTAGAAATAAACCGTTTTATGAATTGCAATTTACCCAGAAAGCCTCGCACCTCCTTTTCAGTCCTTGGTGGTGGCATTTCTAGGATGGCCTTGATTTTGGAAGGATCTACCTCGATGTCCCTCTGTGTAATCAAGAAACCCAATATTTTCCCTACTGTTACGCCGAAAGTACACTTCTGCTGATTCAACCTCAGTCTATATTCTCTAATCTGTTGAAAGAATTTCTTCAAGGCAGTGTAGTGGTCATCTCTTTCTTTGGACTTGACAATTATGTCGTCCACATACACTTCAACCTCTTTATGGATCATATCATACAGAATTGTGGTTATAGCCCTTTGATAAGTAGCCCCGGTATTCTTCAGCCCAAACGGCATCACCCTGTAGCAGTAGGTTCCCTACGGCATAGCAAAAGCGGTCTTCTCTCTATCATCGGGTGCCATTAAAATTTGGTTATACCCGAAAAATCTATCCATGAAGGAGAGCAACGTATGGTCTGCGGTGAAGTCCACCAATTCATCGATGTGTAGTAGGGGAAAGTTATCCTTCAGATTGGCTCTGTTCAAATCTCTGAAGTTCACACACACCCGAATTCTGCCATCTTTCTTCGGCACTGGGACGATGTTAGCCAACCAAGTGAGATACTCAGATACTAGCAAGAACCCTGTGTATATCTGCTTGGTGACCTCCTCATTAATCTTCAAAGCCCAATCCGAGCGTATTCTCTGCAACTTCTGTTTGATGGATCCAGCCTCGGGGTCGAGAGGGATCCGATGCTGTACAATTTCAGGATTGATTCCAAGCATGTCTACGTAGGACCAAGCGAAAGCATCTTTGAAATCCTTTAATAAAGCGACTAAGAGCTTGCGCTTCTCCGAAGACGACGTGGACCCGATCTAGACTAGATGCAGATCCTTCTCAATACCCATATTAATAGCAATGATTTCATCAGTGTAGACGTCCCCGAACGCCCCGGGAGAAAATCCCGTTTTGTTCATTTGGGCTTACTACAGTTTGGATTCAATGTCACGGTCCTGTATCTAATCTCGCGAACTGTGCAATGCAAGACCGATGAATCACCAAAGAGTCCAAATCCGGCAAATTGTTTTGAAAAACTGATTTCTAGAAAGAAGTGCCAAACATGGACTGCTTTGCCAGATACAGAGTTGCCACCTAAATATTTTATTTTGGGAGAATTTAGGAAACCCTGACTCGTTGCCTAAGGCCACGTGTCCGTCATCACCAAAGTTGCCTCGGCTCGGGAACTTGGGTACGATTGGGGAAGGTCAGCTATGAGCACCCCCGCTGGCCTGTACTAAGCATGATATTTTGTTTTGAAAACATATGTGTTCTTATTCCGGTTAATTAGCTAGAATTTACTATGTGATGTGCATAACACACAAGTATAGACTAGATCGCCTAATTTGGAACAAAGCATCGCATATCCGTCTTGTTTTGGAAAATGGTTTGAAATTTGCTACTCGCAAGTAGGCTAAAACACGGGTTTCAACGAATTATTGCAATTCAAGCAATCCAACCTTCACCCACAAACATTCAGGCAGTTATATCACATAAGCAATTAGCCTCATGGCAAGCATGCTGGCATGTTAACACTTACACACATACAAGATGCTAAAGCATAAACACTCACAGTGTACTCCGAGCCAAAACAAGGACATGTTAGTAATCAAATGTATGATCCAAGTCCATGTTAAGATGGCTAATGCAACACATACGAAATGCAATTTAGAATAGGCTCGGCTAATCTAAGATGGCATATGATATGTGGCAATTTGATACATGTATTCAAGTTGGAATTTAAATACAATGCAGTTAGTATGATGCGCCGAGCCTGGTGCATGCAATACAAATGAATGAATGCAAACATGCATAGCATAAGGTATGCTAAATCAAATATGCCCTAAAACTAACCGTCATAAGCGGTTAAATAAAAGGGAGAAAGAAGTGGGGGTTAGAAGACATGCATCACACACACGCACGCTTATTACACAATTGCGCCCTCTCGTGGGAGGGACCGAAAGAATAATACAAATTAATTAACTAACAAGATAACTAATATTACACAACACTTAACTAATTAAATAGATTAATTAAGCTAAGAAAGTAGTAAAGCAGCCTCGGGAAGAGGAACAAATGCGTGAGTGCTCGGCTTTGCTCGAAAATCCGTCTCCAGGCTCATGCTGCCTCTGTTTACACTGATCTGTACTTCTGAAAACTTCACAAGTCCTAAGGAAGCTTCAGAATCACTCCCTGAGCACAGTGGGATGTCACCAACCAAGAGAAAACAACACCGGCCATGGAGTTATGGTCATCGACCAAAAATGGGATCACCGGCACTATTTTGGTAGTCGGCCGGCACTGAAAGTTGCCGATCGGCCATTTCCTCCTCCAGAACACTGGTTTGCTACAACAGAGGACAGACAGAACATGGCGATGCATTTTCAAAGAAATTTATGCACTACCACCCTCCTCAGCATGTTTGAGACTTAGAGGAGCATGGTTCTTGACCCTCGGACCATCAATCACGTATTTCAATGCTTGATGGCCCAAAAAAGTCAAGCGTGCAATTCAATATCAAATGAAACGCACAAAACACACAAGGGACCTTAACCTCTATCATGTGTGATCAAGAGGCAAGACAATGCACACACAATGCCATACAACCTAAGCATGCAAACAAGCATGCAAACAACTCAAGCATGTGAACAAGCATGCAAACATACAAGCGTGTAATCAACATATCAAATACATGACAAGATGCAAGCTAACAAGGATGCAAAATGCAACTTAAGCATGCAACGACATGCGAAGAGCAAAGTATGCAACAACATACAAGGCGAGCATGCAACAACATGCAAAGGATGGACTTACACCAAGAAGGACAACTCTCTAATAGGTCCAAAACAGTGGCCAAAATGCTAAGGGATAAGGGATAAAACCACATACAAACATACATGCTAATGGCCCATCACTTTAAGCATAAAAGGGGACTTTTAAGAACACTTAAGAGACGATGAACATGGACAAATGGCATACATTGTAAGCTCTGAAATCATATTAGAAATGGTGCCAAACCAACTAAACAAATCAAGCAAAGCATGCAACCAAGCCCAAAATTTGGAAACTAGCCACGGGACTCAAACCAAGACTATATGAAGCAAACCCCAAAGGGCCATGGGGACCTAAAACAGTCCCAAGGCAGGTCTAATCAAGACCAAAAACCCACTTAGATGGCATCTAAATGGCCTACTGTAGACACCCCATTTTTGAACGACCTTAAGACTCAGACGTCACCAACTGAGCGCTCGGTGATGACGCATATTGTGCTCGTTCTGAGGTTACAAAGTCTCGGCTGAGAGCCTTGCCTCCAGACTTCGGGGCTCTTTTGTGCTTTGCCTCGATTTGCGAACCAGGTCCCGTTTTCTTTGTTTTCTCTTCCCGAAGGGAGGGAGAGGTCTCGTAGACCATCTCTCAGTGGCCGTAGGCTACGTTTCATGGTCGTAGGCCATTTTTCCCATTTGGAGACCAGTTTTTGATTTTTCGGAGCCGTCGGCCATGTGCCTCGGTTCGGGACGGCTTAACTACCTCTGTTTGCTCCAGTTTTTGACACACACCTTGTTTCCTCTCCCTAGAGGGACACTGTGGCGCGAGGGACCACCTTCGTGGTCACGTGACACTTCCGGTGCTTAACAGTCAGTTTTTGGGGCCTTCAGCTGCACGTTTTGGCCCCCGAACCCTCGTTTTGCATCGGTCAGGGTTTATTTTTAGCATGGACCCTATTTTCATTGTTAGAAAGGTAGTAGTAGGGTGGGAGACCACCTTTCTTCTTGGAAACCAACTTTTTCCTTGGAGACCACTTTTCTCTCTCCTCCAGCCGGCTTTCTTGACAGAAAACTGGTTTTCTTCACTTTTGGGCATAATTTCTGGTCTCCCATACCACCATTGTGTTGTACTTATCTGGGAGGCCACCAATATGGGTAGGCCGACCAGCTTTTCTTCCTGACCCTTTTGAACCTTGCTAGAAAGCTGGTGTTCTTCTCTCCTAGGCCATAATTTCTGGTCTCCCACCATACAACTGTGTTGTACTCATCTGGGAGGTCACCTTTCTGGTATGGTCGACCAGCATTTCACATTGAACCTTTTGAACCCTGGTCGGCCGACTAGGGCAAGTGGTCGGCCGACCACTTGAACTGGTCGGCCAACCATCCCCTTTTTGGCCTTCCTGAGTACAACACAACTGTGCCAGCTGTGAAGCATTTGACCCTTCCTCCAAGATTTCACGCTCTTGTTTGTCTTCTTAAGGAAGTTTTGGTCCATTTGCTTAGCTTCTAGGAGAAGCTTGACCCCTTTGGTCTGGCTTCCTCAAGAAGCTTGACCCTTTTGGTTAAGCTTCTTTTAGAAGCTTTGACCCTTTGTTGAAGCTTCTTAGAGAAGCCTTGCCCCTTTGTCTTCTATAAGAGAGGCTTTCCTCTCCATTTGCAAGGGTTGAAGAATTTGGTTAAGACACTTTGCATACAACCCTCCATATCTCTCCATCCCAAGCTCTAAACTCCATTATTCTTGGCCATTTGCACACCAACTCTTAGCACAACACCTCCACCACCCATCCAAGCATCTTGGAACTGATTTGCAGAGGTTGAAGGCTCACTATCTTGGTCCAGAAGTTGCTGGAGGTCTTCTCTACAAGGGTAAGTCTCTATTTCCCCCATTTTGACATTGTTTTGCTTCATTCTTTAGCCTTATTTGAAAGCATTTCTGGGTTTCGTCTTAAACTGAAAAGTGTCTTATTTTGAGCTCCTCTTAAAGTTTGATTAAGGACACTTTTCTGTTTGAGGTCATCTACCTCCTTGTATGCTCCATCCCTCTTTGTAGGCTTATTTTGGTTCCTATCTTAGCCTTATTTGCCAGCATTTTCGAGATTTGCCATAAACTGAAAAGAGTCTTATTTTGAGCCCCTCTTGAAGTTTGATTAAGGTAATTTTTCTGTTGGGGGTCATCTACCCCCTTGTATGCTTGTTTGCATCTTGTTTTGAGCCTTGCATCTAGGCCTTTGTTTCGTGCTTTGTTTGGCTTTCTAGCCACTGAAATCTAATAGATTTTCAGTGGCTAGTACACTATTTTGAGAGCCGAAATCAGAGGGGGTGACCCCTCTCTCCTTGTCTTGTTTGTTGGCCCTTTTGGCCTTCCAAAGGGGCTCCTACTTGCATGTTGTGAAGTCACATTTCAGGCCCTATTTGGTGAGTTTAAGGTCTTCCTTGGCTCTTTCCGGAGCCCATTTTTCCATATGAAGTGTCTATTTTGTATGTGTAGAGCAATCTCACCCAAGGCCTTTCAAAGGGGCTTTCATTTGCATGCTTCCTAGACTAATTTTAGGGTCTTTTTGGTGGGTTTTAGGACCCTCATAACCTCTGTCTAGAGGCCATATTTCCATTTTGTGTGTCCATCATACATGTGTTGAACAACCCTCTTATTGGCCTCTCAAAGGAGCACCTCATTCTAACATGCATTGACTGAGTTTCAGTGGTTATTTGGGCATATTTTGGCATGACATACTTCTGTTTTTGGTTGGTTTGGTGATCCCTCATGTGCTTCATATACGTGTAGTGTAAATCATGGTTCACTAGCTTACTTTGCATGCTTTGTTGACCCTTCATGTTGGCACTTTTCGGCCATGCCTTAAACTGATATTGTGTGTATTTTGGACTGCCCTAGCTCTGTTTTTGGGTCTCATGATTGAATGATGTTTGTTTTGCATGCTTGTAGTTCAACACCCATGCTTAACTTTGAGTTTTGAGGTCCATTCCATGCATATGCTGAAGTGTGTTCATGTTTTGGGCCCATTATACATCATATTTCAGAGCTTGTATGAATGTCATATTGCCATGTTTTCTACTCCTTAAGTGTGCTTGAGAGTTGTCCACGAATGCCTTGTTTTCGGACCATTGAATGAGCTCCATTTCTTTGCATTGCGAGCCATCATTTTAGGCCATTTCCCCACTATTTCAGACCTAACTAGGGTCTGTTTGGGGTTGGTTTTTCCATTAGTGCATTGCTTTGGGCACCTCTAGTGTAACGCACTTCACTAGTTTCGGTATCCGGGCCCCCTAGCATGCATTGTGTGACATATTTGCATGTTTTGGGACCGTCTTTTGTGCCATTTCAGAGCTGTATCATGTGTCATTCTATGCCATACTTCATCCTCTGCCATGCTTAGTTAGAGTTGCATGTTATGCCTTAGGATCGGTCCTTTGCATCCGTGCATGTTTGCATGTGTTTCGGTCGTCTCATTTCCATCATATGGCCACTGATTTGGGCGTGGTTGAGGCCTCTCTATTTTGGTATAAGCTCATCGTGCATTGTGTATGCCATGTTGCAATGTGTTGTGCATGTTATGTTGTTTTAGGCATTATGTATGCCATCTCATTTCCTTGCATTGCGTATACTAGGTTGTTAGTCGCATTGTGTATGCCATATGGTTCATAGCATTGTGTATGCTAGTAGCATGTTTGCATCTCATCCTTGCATGTTTGCATGATTAGGTCGCATTGCATTAGGATTGCATGCTAGTTGCATTTGTGCATATCATGCCATCCTTATTTGTTGCATTGTGTTTGGAGTAGGGTTTAGTCCAAACACGGGAAACAAGGGACGTTTCGTACTCCAAGTGATGAAACGTGCCTCGATTCTCGGTCGCCAACAATCTTGACTATCCATGATAGAGTTGTTGGCTTTACTTGCTTATATGTGCATTCATTTCATATTGAGCCGTGCAATTTGACTTCCTGGCCATCATGCATCGAGATGCGTGATTGGTGGCATGAGGGTCGAGGATTACATCCCTTTGAGCTTGTGCAATGACCGGGAGAGTGGTCGTGCGCACATGTGTTGAAAATTCTTTGCCATGCCCCTTTCTTGCTCTCTGTTGCAGCAAACCAGAAACCAGCAGCTTTCCAGAGCTTTGTACAATATTCCGGGATCAATTGCAAACAGAGGCAAATCGGGGCATCGCGAGGAATTTCCTGACAAGGCGACTCGAGCATGCATACATCTTTCATCATTCGGAACAGAGCTGAGGCGGTCCATGGATTTGCATGCTAGTTTATTTCGTTTCTTAGTTAATTTGTTAATTAATTAGGATTTTGTAATATTTAATTAGCTAGAGTAGTTAATTATTTATTTGGTTGTGTAGTATTTATTCGGACCCTCTGCGAGAGGGCAATGTTGTAATAAGTGTGCATGTGTGTGATGTATGTCTTCCAACCCCACGTCTTTCTCCTTTTATTTACCAGCTTATGATGGTTAGTTTAGGGCGTGTTTCAATTAGCATCCTTATGCTTTGCATGTTTGCATTCATTCATCTATCTTGCATGCACCGGGTTCAGCACATCATGCTAACTGCATTGTATTTCAATTCCGAGTTGAATACATGATCAATTGTTGCATTTCATATGCCATTTTAGAATAGCCGAGCCTATTGTAGTTGCATTTTTGCATGTGTTGCATTAGCCATCTTAACATGAACTAGGATCATGCATTGATTACTAACTAGTTTCTGTTTTGGCTCGGAGTACTCGGTAAGTGTTTATGCTTTAGCATCCTTGCATGCCTGTGAGTGACTGCCATGATAGCATGTTTACCATGAGACTAAATGCTTATGTGATATACCTGCCTGAATGCCTGTGGGTGAAGGTTGGATTATCCGAATTGGAATAATGCATTGACTGTGAGTTTTAAGCCCACTTGAGAGTGGCAAATCGTCTTCTTTTCTAAGCCCACCTGAGGGTGGCAAATTCGCATTTTAGCCTACTTACGAGTAGCAAACCATTTCAAAAGCAAACATGAGGTGTTTTGTTCCAATTCAGGCGATCCAATCTATACTTGTATGATGTGTGCATCACGTAGTAAATCTAGGCTAATAACCAGAATAAGAGAACATAATGTTTTCAAAACTCGATATCATGGTTAGTAGAGGCCGATCTTTGATCGGGCGAGCGGGGCTGCTCACGAAGTGACCTTCCCCAATCGTAACCAAGTTCCCGAGCCGAGGCAACTTTGGTGATGACGGACACGTGGCCTTAGGAAAACGAGTCACGGTTTCCTAAATTCCCCAAAATAAAATATTTAGGCGGTGACTCTGTATCTGGTAAAGCAGTCCATGTTTGGCACTTCTTTAAAAAAAAATTGTTTTCAAAAACGATTTGCCGGATTTGGACTCTTTGATGATTCATCGGTCTTGCATTGTACTCTGCGAGATTAGATACAGGACCGTGACATTTGAGTCTTGAACTGTAGTGAGCCCATATGAACAAAACGGGGGAATTTCCCTCTGGACGTTCGGGGACGTCTACACCTACACATGATGGCATACACAATGGTCCAAACATGGAGCATAAAACAACAACCTTTTAAGGCATCAAAAGAGCATCAAATGTAAGTAAGCGAGCATGCCATATGGACTGAAATGACATGGTAAGTGACTCCAAATCACTGAAATGAGCCAAGTAATGCATGCTAGGGGATTCAAAACTCATAGCCTACAAGCTAGATTGCATGGTAGCTATACAAAGCAAGTTATGGATGACCAAGACAACCAAAACCAGACCTCAAGCATACCAAAACATGGATAAAAACTTCTTGAAGCTAAGTCAAAATCATGCTAGAAAGACATGTTACAACATGATGCACGTTAGGCCAAAACATGGGATTACAAGACAAGTGTATGGAGCATACATGGCATGTCTAAACCAACTTAAAACAGTGATATATCATGGCAAAATAACACCTAATACATACTGAAATGGAGCTAAAACAAGCTAGGCAAACATGCTACAACACAAGCCATTTATGCGAGCATCAAAGACAACATGGAGAGGGGATGACCCTCTCCCATTTGGGACCTCAAAACCACCTCTCCACCACTGAAAATCCTCTGGATTTCAGTGGTAGAGAGGTCATGCAAAGACCAAAACAATGGCCAAAATGGATGGCCCAAAACAAGGCCTAACAAGGCCTTGGAGGGGGGAGACAACCCCAAACCTCAAAGTGACCTTAAACAAAGTTCTAAAACACACAAAATTAGAACTTTTATTAGTTTACAGCTAAGCCTAAAACAATAAGCAAGATAGGTCAAAAGCTTGTGCAAAAATGGAGAATAAAGAGGTAAGCTTCTTACCCTTGAAGAACCTCTTCAAGAACACCACCCCAGTAAATTTCTGAGTTCAAATCAAACCAAGAACCCCAAAATCAGCCTCAAGGGACCTCAGTTCCAAGGTATAGTGTAACACTAGGTGTCTTAGTGCAAAACTAAGAACAATAAACACCTTTTGAGCACAAGATACACACACTAATCAAAAGAGAGGGAGATATAGAGATAGATAGATATAAAACTTCTAACCCTAATCCTCTGAATCTTGAGGAGGGAGGAGGGGCTCCCTTTTTATAGAGGTTCAAATCCTCAAGCTTCCACGAGAAGCGAAACAAGAGGCAAATCCGTCCATACATGTGTATGGAGGGGGTGTAAAGTGGATGCTAGCTGTGACAGCTGGCATAAAATATCTGCCAAAAGTAGATGGAAAGGGGTCGGCTGGAAAATATGGCCGATTGACCAACAAAAATGGTCGGCCGACCAAAAACAATGCCGACCGACCAAAATATTTGGCCGGTAGCAAGAAAAGAGGGTCGGTGGCCTCAAGCCAAGGCCGGTGAGGTGTGGGGATGGCCAACAAGCCATTCTCTTCCCTTTGATGCAAAACACAAGTGTTTGATGTACAACCAAGCACAAAACGAACAAGTCGAGAGGTCTTGAGGCAAGGTACGTGATCGAAACCTCTGAGAACTTAAGACAAACACGAACATGGATGATCACCTAGTGTTCAAACGGTGACGTCCAAGTCTTGAGACGGTCAAAAATGGGGTGTCTACAGTTGCCCCTCTTTGACAGAACTCGAAAGTCATAATAATGACGGGAGTGAATGTCAAAGCCCAGAGATGACCCATTTTTGACAAGGCCGAAGACTTAGACAAGCATGCAAGATAGCAAGATATGTGCCCGAATGCAGGGGCAAAATACAAGAACAATGCATGGTGCCGAACATAACTTATGATTATGCAAAGAGAGCTGTAACGAAACAAATACATACAATAAATGCAACAGTTTTAAGCAAGCCAAAGACCAAACTACATTACAATGAAGAAAGGATGTAAGAGAATTATGTAATTCTCGCTACGTTTGATGCGGAGAATACAATACCTGTGCGGCTCGTCTGGTCGTGCCAGCTTCAAATGAACTGTACATACAATATCGTTCCTGCCCGGTTCGTCTGGTCATGCCAGCCTCAAATGAACTATACATACAATATTGTGCCTGAAAAAGAAAGAGAACTTGATAGGTACAATATCGTTAGATACATGCATAGCAATGTAAGTGAGAAGTGCGTAACAACGCAATGCACTAGCAAGTGCGAATGAGGTGCGTAAGATAGCACGATACCCGAAATAGCGCGAATGAAATGCATGCAAAATGCAAGTGAGGTGCACAAAACAGTGCGATGCGCAAAATAGCGCGGTTGAAATGCATGCAAAATGCGAGTAGGGTGCACAAAACAGTGCGATGCGCAAAATAGCACGATTGAAATGCATACAAAATGCAAGTATGGTGCACAAAACAGTGCGATTTGGAATGAGCATGACAATGCTATGAAGGCACAAACCTATGCAAGTAAAGCACACACGACAACGCATGTAATGTGTGAAGCAAAAATGAAATGTACACATGTAAGTAAAGCACACGTGACAACGTGTACAATGTGTGAAAATAAAGGAACTTGAACACATATAAGTAAAGCACACGCGACAACGTGAGCAATGTGTATGGCAGGAATGAACACATGTAAGTAAAGCATGCGCGCTAACGTAAGCAATGCATAACCTCCTGAAAATATGCATGAACACATGTAAGTAAAGCACACGCGGAAACGCATGCAATGTGTAAAGCAAGCAAGGTATGAACACATGTAAGTAAAGTACACGCGAAAACGTGTACAATGTGTAACCACCTGGGGGGATGCATAAACACATATAAGTAAAGCACACACGGAAACGCATGCAATGTATAAAGCAAGCAAGGTATGAACACATGTAAGTAAAGTACACGCGAAAATGTGTGCAATGTATAAAGCAAAACAAATATACACATGTAAGTAAAGCATGCGCGGAAACGCATGCAATGTGTAAAACAAAACAAGAAGGGTGCATAAACACATTAAGTAAAGCATACGCAAAAAGGCATGCAATGTGTGACACAATGCGAAAGGGGGAGAAAGGGGTCAGTAAGGGTTAGTTACGTCCACACGCGGCACGCGAGTGGAGAAAAGTTAGAGTTACGTCCACACGCGACACACGAGTGGAGAAAAGTTAGATATCGGAACATGTTCCAAATGCTCTAACCCAAAGAAAGGGAAACATAGGGACATATCCCGGTGTTTCGAAGAAGGGACGTGCCAAACAATGCAAGTTAGAGGGGTGTAAAACAATGCACATGAAATATGCAACAATGCAAGAGGTTGACATGCATGATAATGCAAATGGAAGATGCATGATAATGCGAGTTGTTCGAAATGCATGACAATGCAAACAAGGGATGTATGACAATGCACGTTATTGAAATGCATAACAATGCTGTAGACGTCCCCCGAACGCCCCGGGAGGGTGAGTCCCGTTCTGTTCATTTGGGGTCACTACAGTTCGGACTCGATTTGTGTCACGGTTCTAAATCTGAACCAAAGAGTCCAAGTCTGGCAAATCGTTTTGAGAAACAGATTTTTGAAAAAGTAGTGCCAAACATGGACTGCTTTGCCAGATACAGAGTCGCCACCTAAATATTTTAAAATGGGAGAATCTAGGAAACCCTGACTTGGTGCCGAAGGCCACATGTCCGTCATCACCGGAGTTGTCTCGGCTCGGGAGCTTGGGTACGATCAGGGAAGGTCAGCTATGAGCACCCCCTTTCGCCCGGTCCGAAGACCGGCCTCTACTAACCATGATATCGGTTTTTTGAAAACGTTATGTGTTCTTAAACCAATTATTAGCCTAGAATTACTATGTTGTGCGCGCAGCAAACAAGTATAGACTAGATTGCCTAATTTAGAAATAAGCATTGCATATCCGTTTGTTTTGAAAAGCGTTTCGGAATTTGCTACTCGCAAGTAGTCTAAAATACGGATTTCAACGAGTTTTTCCAACTAAAACAATCCAACCTTCACCCGCAGGCATCCAAACAGTTTATAACACATAAGCATCTAGCCACATGTTAAGCATGCTATCATGGCAACATTCACACTCATGCGATATGCTAAAGCGGAAATACTTACATCGTACTCCGTGTCAAAACAGTAAACTAGTTAGCAAACATGCATGTCCTAGTTCATGTTAAATTGCCTAATGCAACGCATACAGGATGCAATCGAAGTAGGCTCGGCTAACCTAAGCATGGCATATGAAATGCGATCAATTGATGCATGTATTCAATTTGGAATTGAAATTCAAATGCAGTTAGCGTGATGTACCGAGCCTAATGCATGCAGTACAAATGCATGAATGCACGCATGCATAGCATAAGGTATGCTAAATTGAACATGTCCTATTACTAACCAACAAAGCAGGTAAGTAAAAGGGAAGAAAGAAGTGGGGATTGGAAGACATACACACCACTCACGCACACTTATTACAGATTTTCCCTCACTCGGAGGGACCAAATAAATATTACAAATAATTAACTACGCAAGTTAATTAAATATTACAAATTGCCTAATCAACTAAGCAACTAACTAAAGCTAGAAAAACAGTAAACCGCCTCGGGAGGAGGGCTCGATGCAATGCATGCCCGGTCCCGCTCGGAAATGCGCCGCCATGCATAGGCTGCCTCTGTTTTCCTTCCTTTACTCCTCTGGAGGCTGCCAAAACCTCAGGACTACTTCCTTGGATGCTGGGAGACATCACCGGCTGAATGGAATTTCCACCGGCTGTATGGTTTAGCCACCGGCACAAATTGAAGCTATCGGCAGATAAAAGATTGCCGGTCGGCACTTGACACTGCCGGTCGGCAAAGAAAGCTTGCAGAACCTGCAACTCACAACAACAGAGGGCAAGGCAAAGCATGGCAGCACAATTCAAAGCATGTATGCACCACTCATGCCCCTTATCATGTTTGTGACTCAAAAGGACATGTGCCTCGATTCTCGGACCACCAATCACGCATTTCCGTGCATGATGGCCCAAGGAATCAAGTATGCAATTTTCATGTCAAATGAAATGCAAACCAATCAAACAAACAAGGCCCAATTCCTATCACCAAGTCAAGGAATAAGGCATGCATGCAAGATGCAATGCAACCTAGGCATACAAGCTAAGGATGCAACATGGCATGGCAAGACACTTATGCAAGCATACAAGCAAACATTAGGCAATGCTAACCAATGAAAAAGTGGTCTTAAGCATGGTTTAGGCAACTCTAATAAGGCCTAAAACAAGGGCCAAAGTGCTACAACGAGGGACAAAATACACATGCACACATACACATGTTTAAGGGCCAACACTTAGGCACAAATTAGACAACCCTCAAGCACACTTGAAAGGGGCAATCATGGACAATTAACATGCATTATAAGCCCTAAAATCATGCTATAAAATGATGCCCAAATCATGTTAAACAAGATAGGCAAAATGCATGCAAGCATGGTCCAAATACTTGAGGCAATTCATGAAGCTTTGAAACACATTTAGCATAACAATCACGGCATGCATTAAACAACTAAAAACGGATTTTTAGCATGTTAAAACAAGGCTAAAGGACTACTTAGATGGCATCTAAGTGGCTCCAATTTAGAGGCATGCACAATGGTCAAAACACGGAGCATGCAACACATGCTTTCAAAGCATCAAAGGGGTAACTAAAGCAATCATGCAAGCATACTATAAGGTCTGAAATGACATGGTGGATGATTCTAAACCACCAAATCAAGACAAGAATGTCATGCTATACATGCATATACTTAAGGCCAACAAGCCGGAATGCAAAGGGGCTATACTAAGCATGCCAAATCCGACCCAAACAACTATGGACAGACCTAAAACATGGCAAAATAAGTACAAAATCTTCACAAATGTAAGCCTAAAACATGCTAGAAACAAAGGCACACGACCTAAGACATGTTAGGGGATCACAAAGCATTACATGGCAACCATGCTAAGCATGCATAGAGTACCAAAACCAATTTAAAGCTATGTTATATTATGGAAATATAAGCATGAAAAATAGTCTATACATGCTCAACACACACTCAAACATAGGCTCCCTCAAGAGGCCAAAAAAAAGGTCCATTTCAAGGACAACAATGAGAGGGGGTGGCCCTCCCCTTTTGGAGACTTCAAGGCACCATCTTCACCACTGAAATCCCTCAAGATTTCAGTGGTGAAGAGGCCCAAATACCAAAGTCTCGAAACTAGCACAAAATAGCACAAAATGAGGCCTTTCAAGGCCTAGGAGGGGTCAAACACCTCCAAATCACAAAACACTCTAAACAAACAATTTAGAGGGCCTAAAAACAGAACTTTTTTGTATTATACACTAAGCTCAAAAACGATTTTAAGATAGGTAAAAATACAATACAAGAATGGGGGAAAAAGGGGTAAGATTCTTACCCTTGAAGTCCTCTTCAACAATGATGCTCCAATGGCCCTCCTTGGCTTGAAATCAGCTCCAAAACTTCAAAACAAACCCCTTAGAACCTCAGTAGCTAAGTGAAGGTGAAACACTATGTGTTTGTGTGAAATAGTATGGACTAAAACACAATTTTACACACACAAGGGTAAAAAGAGAGATAGGAAGTGTATCAAACCCTAACCCTAGAACTCAAACCCTAACAATGGTTGTCTAAGCCCTCTAAAATATCTCAAGTCTCTAACCTCTCCAACCCTTGCAACAAGAGAGAGCCCCTCTCTTTATAGAAGCTTTTTTGTCTTGTAAAGCTTACAAGACAAGCTCCATAAGAGGGAGATCCCTCCATACACGTGTATGGAGGGGAGCAAAAAGCAAGACAGCTGTCTTAAAATATCTGCAAAAGCAGATGCATAGTAGTCGGCCGGCCAAAAATGCCATTTTGGCCAAAAAGAGTGCCGACCGGCACTAAACAGTGCCGACCAGCACTGAAAAGTGCCGACCGGCAAACTATATTGCCGGTGGAGACAAAAACCAGTCGGTGGCCTCTAGCCACTGCCGGTGGTGGATGGGGATGGTCTACAAGCCCTACCCTGCCTCTCAAAGGCAAAACATAAGTGTTTGGTGCAAAACCAGACACTAAACGGTCGAATTCGGAGATCCTGAGGCAAGGCGTGTAGCCGAGACCTCCGGGAACTCCAAACGAACACGAACATGGATGATCACCGAGTGTTCAAACGGTGACGTCCAAGTCTTGAGGACGGTCAAAAATGGGGTGTCTACAAATGCATATACTGAATTGCATGATAATGTAGAAGAGACATGCATGACAATGCATGATAAGGAAATGCATGACAATGCAAATGAGGTGCACATGACAATGCATGGACGAGAATGCATGACAATGTATGAACTGAAATGTAGATGAAAGATGCATGACAATGCGTGTAATTGAAATGCATGACAATACATGATTTATTGAAATACATGACAATGCATACTATTGGGATGTACGACAATGCAAATGAACTCGAATGCGCGACAACGCTTGTTTCCTTTTTTGAAACGCATGACAATGCAAATGAACTCAAATGTGTGACAACGCACGTCTCTTTTTTTGAAATGCATGACAATGCAAATGAACTCAAATGCGCGACAACGCACGTCATTTTTGAAATGCATGACAATGCAAATGAACTCAAATGCGTGACAATGCACATTTGTTTTTGAAATGCATGACAAAACAAATGAACTCAAATGCGCGACAACGCACGTCTCTTTTGAAATGCATGACAATGCAAATAAACTCGAATGCGCGACAACGCACGTCTTTTTTGAAATGCATGACAATGCACGATAAGGAAAATGCATGACAATGCATGCAAGATGCGCATGACAATGCGTGATAAGGAACTGCATGACAATGCAAAGTAAGGAAACGCATGACAATGCATGTTTAAGGGAATGCATGACAATGCGAATGAAATGCGCGTGACAATGCGAGATAAGGAAGATGCATGACAATGCATGTAAGGGGCGCATGACAATGCGAATGAAATGCGCATGACAATGCGAGATAAGGAAAGTGCATGACAATGTATGTAAGGTGCGCATGACAATGCGTGATAAGGAACTGCATGACAATGCAAAGTAAGGAAATGCACGACAATGCATGTTTAAGGGAATGCATGACAATGCGAATGAAATGCGCATGACAATGCGAGATAAGGAAGATGCATGACAATGCATGTAAGGTACGCATGACGATGCGACCTAAAGAATGTGCATAATAATGCAAGTATGGCGTGCGTGACAATGCACAAAATGTGTAAAGCAACGCGAGTGAAATGATGTATAACCAACACGTGCTCATAACAAAACGTTGTAATGCAACGCACGTAAAGCAATTTTTGAATTCCTCAAGAAACAAAAGGATACAAAAAAAACAAGGATACACCTCGTCAATATCAAGTACCACGCACAGAAGACACGGCTCGAGGTCAACATGGAGACCGGTTAAGCTTTGAAAGTGCATTTCCTTGTACTGCCTTGATAAATGAAGGTTTCAAACCATATGAATGACCCAACCAAGGGTGTGGAAGACGCACCGGCCACCGGAGAAGACCACCGGCCATCCCTCGGCCATGAAATAAGTTCACCGGCCAAATAGTTGGCCGACCGGCTAACAATGTGGCCGACCGGCCAAAAATTACTGTATCGGGGCAGTTTTGTCAATTGGCCACGGGTCTTTAAATATAGGGCTTCAAGCCCTATATTTTCACTTCCTCCTTGGTCGAAAATCTCTCCCTTTTCTCTCTAGGCGAGTTTCCTCCCTTCGATCTGAGTTTTTGCCGTATTTTAGGGCCCTTTTCGTCGTTCAATTCGCGAAAACCTCCTCGTTTCGCACGTTTTGAACCGAACAAATCTTAGTTTCGGTGTACTTTTCTCGATTTCCACCACTTGGGGTTTGTTTCCACCGCGTTTACCTCAGTCTTTGTGCCTTTTTTGGACTCCAACCTTTCTGCCCATTTTTCATCCTCTCGGGGTTGACTTTTGGATTGACTTTCCATATTCTTGCCCGGTTTTCACACTTTCGGCCATTTTCACACAATTCTTGAGATGGCAGACGACATTCCAAGCGGTGGGGCTCCTCCGGAGTTGGACGTGGACCCTGAGGCTGGGCTCCTGCCTCTTCATATCCGGTCGTTCGATCCGGCGGCCTACAGGCCGGCGATACACGTGCTTTCTCCTGACAGCCTCCGTCACTTCAGGAGCTATGAGCGACGCGTGCCACTGGAGCTTCTCCTGCACGAGCCAGAGTCACATCTATCCTATGGCGCTTCTGAGGTACACTCTTCCCTGTTTCATTTTTTACTAAGTAGAATATATAACTGCAATAGTTGATTCTATTCTTTAACTATTTTGGCCCGGATACACCGATACATTGCATGTTGTAGTTCACTACGAGCACACCTGCACCTGATAGCTGTTTGAATCTGAACACGTGTACATACGCTATACTTTCCACTGAAACACTCAACACTATATTTGTAACACTGCTTCGCAACTATTTGTCTTGACCACAGGGGGATTCCCATGCCTTCTGGGGTTATGGAAATGTTACTGCCAGAGGTTGGTACATGGAGCTACCTGACGCGGTTCGTCGCATTGTTGACCGAGCCGGATTTGGGACCTCATGCATGGGACTTTTGCGCCTCACTGGGAGTAGGCCCCTTCTTGCTACTCTGGTGGAGAGGTGGTGGAACACCACCAACTCCCTCCACTTTTCTGCCACCGGGGAGATGACGATGACTCCCTTCGACTTCTCCATGCTCATAGGCATCGGAGTGGGGGGTGATCCGATCCCCTTTGATACAGACATGGACGAGTGGGACGCCGCTCAGATGTACCTGCTCGGCGCTCAGCCACCTCTCGCTCGGGCAGGGTTCGTGCGATACTCATGGTTTGAGGATCATTTTCGGATCCAGGCACCTACTACCCAGGAGGAGGAGGAGTAGTACGCTTGCGGTTTTATCATGTTTCTGCTAGGGACCACGCTTTTCGCCGACCGGGCGAACACCGTCGCCCTCTATTTGCTGAGCGTGCTTGTGGATGTGACAAAGATCCGCTACTATGACTGGGGTGGCGCCGGCTTGGCCACTCTCTACGGGTACATGAGCTCATCTTCCCGCCTCAATGGGCAGTTACTCGGAGGCTACTGGCGAGCCTGGGAGGTCTATGTTCCCTTTTTTTTCTTTTCAGTTCTGTTTTACATTATCTGCACTCTATACATACTGCGCACACACAATCTGTTCTACATGGACTGTACATTGCACACACTGCACAACACACCGCACACATTGCACAATACACTGCACACTATTTTCTGATTTCCGTTTTTATCTGTACACTGCTTTATCTGATAAGCCTATTGGTGTTTGCTCTGTTTCGTTTTGTAGTTGTGGGTGTATGCCTACTTTCCGAGGCCTGCCCCAGTACCGGACGAGGAGTCCATGGTCCCATTTTCTCACCGCTTCGACGTGAGGTGCGAGCGGAGGCCGCGGGAGCCCATCATATTCTTCCGCCGCTACTTTGACACTATCACCGCAGCCGAGGTATGTCAAACATTTCAGTTTATTGGCTTTTCTTTGCAATGTACCTTAAATATCAGATAACAAACTATATTTACTGCTATTTACAGATCACCTGGCAGCCATGGGCCTCGTTGCCCATTGCAATTCGGGAGTGGTATGCCGGCGCTCAGGAGACTGCCCGATTCAAAGTCTTATTAGAGGGCCCGATTTGCTGTGCTTGGTACTTTGGGGAGCGCTTCTTGCAGCAGACCTTGGGCATGCCGGAGCAGCCGGTTCCAGCACCTCCTCCTACCCATGCGAGGGACACTGAGAGATATACCTTAGCGGAGATGATGAGTTACACCATCGGCTAGAGCTATGAGCACTATGTAGACAAGGGTGACTACGCGGAGTTCGTCCAGACCTATATCATGCAGCCTCTGGCCGGTACCAGCCGAGTTGAGAGAGAGAGACGAGCTGCAAGAGCGGGAGCATCGCGAGCACCTCGGGCCCAAGGTAGGAGTGGGCCCCGGAGAGGGCAGGGAGCTGGGTGGCCCGAGCTGCCTACCATGGTGACATGCCGAGGGTAGGGTGGGGAGACTTACCAGATCCCCATCGTTCCTCATCTGCCTGATCACGAGCTAGTTGGATTCTACGGCTTGCCTCCGGTACGTATTACTACATTTTGCATCCTGTACAGTTATTTCGTTTTATTTCTCTTGATGTTCCGCAGAATACTGATGTTTCTAACACTCTTGCAGACTTCTGCCGAGTACACTCACCAGTCTTTGGAGTTGACTGCCTCCGTGATGAGGATGCTACAGCGGAGCCTCGACCTGCTGGCTATCTACAGTATCCCGGTAAGCTCTTTCAACCACAATCTCAAACTGTGCATAATCTGTTTCACACATAATCTGATGTATCGCACTGCCAACATGGCACTTGATATACGGCCCTCACGGAATTTGATACACTGTAACCCACAGACTGCTCATAGCATTGCTCACGACATTTATACACTACACTCAGTCACTATACTCTGTACTGACACACTGCTCATAGCATTCATACACGGCATTCTGCACTGATATACTGCTCATAGCATTCATACATGGCATTCTGCACTGATATACTGCTCGTAGCATAACTGATGTATCTACTATTTGTCCTTTTCAGCCCCCATTCCAGATTCCGGCTGCAGGAGGTGCTCTAGCAGGACCATCCATGTCTGCCCGATGAGGACGAAGAGCAGGGCAAGGGACCACAGTACCCCCCCGCACCAAAGTGGGGCGCACTCATGTTGGGAGCAGCTCGCGGGCACCGATTCCAGATGATGATGAGTCCGAAACAGATGCAGAGACAGAGTCATCTGAGGATGAAACTGGAGATGACTCGGGCTCAGGCTCAGATGGTGGGGACGGCGACGACGCTCCTGGACCTTCATCCAGGAAGAGGACGAGGACAGACTCTCGTGCCTGAGACCAGTTGACATTGATCTAAACTTTTGCTGCTTTTCTTTCTTTTTGCTTTATTTTCCTTTTAGTAGCTTGAGCACTTTGTACTGCTTGAGGCAGGTTCTACTTTCCCAAAACTATGTATTTGAAAGGATGATGGAATGAAGCAAACTTTTTGCTGAAAAAGTGTTGCATTTGTACATCGCATCGTATCATACCATATCACATAACAATGTAATCGGATGGAAATTGAACATGCATGTACTGCCGGGTCAGGTAGACCAACGTAACAAATTAACTCAATAAGTAAAAATGAGACCTTAACAAGTTTACAACTCGATAAGCAGAGAGCAACAACTCTATAAGCAAAATTGCGACAACTTGGTAATCAAATGAGTAACAACTCAATAAGCAAATGAGTAAACAACTTGATAAGCAAATGAGCGACAACTCGAGAAGCAAAATGGTTAACAACTCGATAAGCAAATGAGCAACAACTCGATAAGCAAATTGAAGTAATACAGGTGTGACTTTGCAAAATCAACACCGGAAGGGACTGGAAATGGAACTAATCACAAGTTCTCAATATGTTCAACATATAGAGTGTTCGTTTTGAACACATCGCTCGCAACACAGTACTCTGTTCATTTTGGTCATACGGCTCATGCAGGACACTGCTGATTCTGAATACACAGCCCATTCTAAACATTGCTCATTCTGAATTCACAGCCCATAACACAGCATTCGGTTTATTCGGCATACAGCTAATTCTGAACAAACAGTTCGATTTGAACAGACGGGATGCGAAGGCGGGATTGGCAGAAGTTGAAACATACTCAGATGCTCCAAATGTGAAAGAACAAACGTGGAGAATGGCACAGCACTCTGAGCACAAAGCGATTCATTTTGAAAATCGAGAAATGAGTTCTCAATCGGGTATTGAGCCTACGACTGAACACAGCGAACAAAGACTCAACAATAGAAAACAAAAGGTATACAACCTAAAGACAAACACAGACACCTGAAACGACTCAAGACAAGAATCGAGACAAACAAAAGACACGACATTCAGACGTGTTACAAAAGCGAGAGGCCAGTTTCTCCGGGTATTGTTTCCCACCCTTTCTCATTTGTGATTCTCACATCACTCTGGCACTCAATCTCTGTTTTTTTTTCTGAAAAAGCCCTTTTCCTCACTTTTTCTCTCAACGCACATCTCTCTATTCTTCAATCTCTTATTTTTTATCCCTCCCCTAGGTGGTTTGATGGATAAACAAAAGGTTATGGGTTCATGCCCAACACTATTAGCTCACGGCTATCTCCTCCGGTGTCATTTAGTCAAGGCCCTGGATGAGGGAGTGGAGTAACTTGATCCACTCGAATTCGTGCTTCGCACTTGGCTTGATACCTCGTTGCTCGGAGGATGTTGAGAGTTTTCGGCCCTTTGTTGTTAGCTTCAACTGTGTGCTTTTCTGGCAGGTAGAGTGCCCTTTTTGGGAAACGCATGGATAACGGGGAAAAGACAGGAAGCCTGACTCAACTATGCCCCTAGTTCATCATTTTGACCCTTTTTTGTTTTTGCTTTCTACTAAAACAATTTTGACCAACATGAGAGTCAGATTAACATGCTTGTTCAACTTTTTGATTTAAAATCATGCAAGTTAGGTTGTGAGTACTGAAAATTTTCCTTTTTAGGTCCAAGAAATGGTCCAGTTTTGGAAAAATGGAATAATTTTTGAGAGAATTAGTCAACCTCAGTAAAAATTCTCAAAAATTGTTTTTGCAGATGGCCACTGCTCGACCAACATAGAATCTACTTTTGAGATGTACAACCTCAGATCCAAAACACTGGAAAATTGCCCCTTGTCTGAACGGCACTTCATGGCAACTGAAAGTTGCCCCTAGTCTGAATAGCACCGCAGCACTGTACGGTAACGGAAAGTTGCCCCTTATTTAGATAGCACCGCAGCACATTGTATTCAGCCTTCAGAGTGACGATCACAACCGAACTCTCGGATACAGAGAAAACAAAGATAATCAAAACCATTACATGGACACAATCCATTTGGGAGTGTTTATGGCTGGACTTCAGGATGAAGTTGCCTACGTATCCCAAACATGGGAATCAAGCCTTACGTAGTTCCGGTTAAGGGACACTCGGGTATTAACCTCTCCTTTTACGCTCTAACTTTTGCCAAGGCCGCCCTTCTAGGTTTTCAACCTTGCGAGCTTTGTTATTTATTTCTTTTCATCTTTTTTTTCTTTTTCATTCTTTGCATTTTTCTTTTTTTTCTGGTTCTTTTTCTTCTTTTTTCCTTTCTCTAACTTTTGCTTGGGTCGCCCTTCCGGGTTTTCGGCCTAGCGAGCCTCTGAAGGGTAAAAGTGTAGCTTTTTCCATGTCAAATGGTCTTCCAGAAGAATGGCTGCTGTTTACTGATGATGTCGGAGTCCATCCAATGGGGGCCGAATTTGCCCCTAGTGTTGTGGGTAGGAACTCAGTTGTTCTCCGGTAGTACTTTCTTCTTTCCTCCTTTCTGGGATTTGGCATTCTTGCCGATCTTCGTCTTGGACTCTTCAAGTGCATTATCTGACGTCTTTTGCCCCTTGTTCGAGAGGTGCTTCTGATCTAGCCATACAAGTCTCACATTGTGATTGACCGTTGAACATTCTGGACGCAGGTTCAACTGTTTGAAAGCGAAAGGGGGGCGAGTCTCGAGGCTGAGAGCGATCCTAAGCTACACAATCTCAAGAGCGATTCCACACAGGTCTTCGCAGAACCGCGTAAAATATTTTTTGAAAAATTTTAAGAAAGCGACTATTCGCTCGTGCTGAAGACAGTGTAGAACCAATCTGGATCAAGTCAGGATCCTTCTCAGTACTCATATTAACAAACATGATCTCATTCATTAAGGGCTTAGCATGCCTCTCTTTTTCTCAATTTGATCAAATTTTGCAAATCCCAAGGAATTCCTTCCTCTTCGTTTTCACCGCAGTGTTCGGAAAATGTTTTGAAAAACTTAGGTCAATGCAACAATTTCAAGGCACAGAAGAGCAGGTGACGAGTACTGTCGTTCCATTCAAATCTTTTGGCACAACAGGCTCAAAGCAGAAATAGGCACAAAACATGAAAACCACTGCTGTTTCATTTAGATCTTCTGATGTAACTGGCTCCACAGCTGAAACAGACTCAAAAAGAAAGCAAAAAGACAAACATAGAACAAAATAGTGATGTCCGAGGTAACACTCCCGGAATCACCCGACTTCTGCACAACAGGACTGACTCGATACAATAAGACAGACCCTTTATCAAAAAAACTGACTCAAAACAACGAGACGGGCTCAAAATAAAACCCCAGAACTAACTCAACACCCTAGTCAGAAACTACAAAAGCTAGCATTCGCAAATGCTCAAAACAGTGCGTGCCATACACCACATCGAAAGTAAACCGAGCACCACCCGCAGGTGGGCCAACCTCTGATCACATACTTGTATTATCTTCGATGTCCACAAACTCAGTAGTGATGGACTTTGTTGAGCTAGGTGGGAGGATGACCTTATCATCGATCAAGTCTTGCACTTCGTAGCGAAGACGAAAGCAATTGTCAGTGGTGTGACCAGCCTGTTGATGGTACGCACAGTACTGGGTGGCGTCATGTGAGAGAGGGAGATTACTCGGGAGAGGCCGAGGCTCAAGAGATTTGAGATGACCTTTTTCCGTAAGGATTCGAAGGGCCTTGGACAGAGGCATGTAGAGGGCATGAAAAACCATGCGCCCTCGGAGCAGATACTTTGAAGCCTGTGGACCTTTGCTGGACACACTAGCAAAGGGATCGGCAGGTGCTGCCTTGGCTCTTGGATCTTTTCCGGGTGTAGGATTAGAGTTGGGAGGAGCAGTTCTGATACGACGGTCCCTATCTCGATTTTCCCTTTGGCTCGAACTGCTCTCGGTCTGAGTGGGGAAGATGTCATCCACAGTCTTAGCCAAAACCACGAGCACTTGTTGCTTATTCAACCCTCCGGTTTTCAGCGCCTCAACAGCTTTCTGGAGTTGTGCATAGGGATCTGCATCTGCCTTCATCTTGTTCTTTCCACTAGCCTCAGCTTGGTGGGAGGTTTGTGTTGTTGCTTCAGTGAGAAGCCCCGTTGTCGTTGATATGTCATTGCCGGAGTTCGAGACAGCTTTAGGCTGGCTGAGCTCAATTACAATTCGCCCTAGTAGCGGGGGCTCCTGCGGCATGAAGTTCTCGGCATACGATGTGGTGGGTGGCGAAGTCAACATTCCATAGGCGAGGTCAACCACAAACCTTTGGAGGTCACCAATTATTCCCATCAACTCAAACGCGGTGAGTTCACGAGCTTGAAACAACTGGGGCATCCAGATCGGGTGCGTGACAGGTGACCTAGGCAGATGGGGTATTTCAACATTGGTCTCATCCTGCAAGATGATTCCTTGGTCCAATGCGGCTGTCATAACCACAATTTCCTCTGAATTTTGTGTCATCATAAGTTTGTTGAACTGAACGGAGGTGACTGACGAAACAGGTGAACTGGTAAGCCTTGACTGGTCTTGCCTCAACAAAAGAGAATGCCGGCTGCTCCAAACTGAATCTCTGAACTGAAAGAGAAAGTAGGCAACATCTCAGCCCAATTTTACTAGAATAGACATAAGTATAGCTGAATAACTGCACTCGACCACTGATCACTGTTCCCCAAAATTACTCCCCCAAATCTGAATTTGATACCCGCAGATATAACTGATTCTCAAAACACCGATGTCTGCAGGCTTGATACCCGGACTTGCAAACTGATATGTGCATTCCCTATAGAGGTCAACTCAAAAAGCACATAACAAGCAAGTGAGTGCCAAAACACCCCTATGTTGGGGTAGGGTTTCCCTGTCTTATTGTCAGGAGCTAGGGTTTTCACTACTCATACAGCGGTTTCAAACAACCTACAATCGGGTGAGCAACCTATCCTAGTTTGGAATGGTCACTACGGATTCCGAATATGCACTAGGTCGAATAGTCAAAAAAAAGGGTGCCCCGGTAAAAATCGGGGTTTGTGTTCCCATCGTGGAAGAGCCCGTAACCGGTCAGCCTTATGGCACACTTCTCAAAGCGAGCCTCTGGCAAACCGTTCAGGAATAGTAGATGGCAAACACGGTGTCCTAGGTGCACCAATGCACATGCAATGCAAAGAAACACATGAGTGTAGTCAAAACAAGATATTATGAGTTCGAGTCAAGTTCTCTAACTCCCCAGCGGAGTCGCCAGAAACTGTAGACGTCCCCAAACACCCCGGGAAAAATCTCGTTTTGTTCATTTGGGCTTACTACAGTTCAGACTCAATGTCACGGTCCTGTATCTAATCTCACGAAGTGTGCAATGCAAGACCAATAAATAACCAAAGAGTCCAAATCCGGCATGGACTGCTTTGCCAGATACAAAGTCGCCACCTAAATATTTTGTTTTAGGGAAATTTAGGAAACCCTGACTCGTTGCCTAAGGCCACGTGTCCGTCATCACCAAAGTTGCCTCGGCTCGGGAACTTGGGTACGATTGGGGAAGGTCAGCTATGAGCACCCCCGCTCGCCCGATCCGAAGATTGGCCTGTACTAAGCTTAATTTTTTGTTTTGAAAACATATGTGTTCTTATTCCGGTTAATTAGCTAGAATTTACTATGTGATGCGCACAACACAAAACTATAGACTAGATCGCCTAATTTGGAACAAAGCATCGCATATCCATCTTGTTTTGGAAAATGGTTTGAAATTTGCTACTCGCAAGTAGGCTAAAACACGGGTTTCAACGAATTATTTTAATTCAAGCAATCCAACCTTCACCCACAGGCATTCAGGCAGCTATATCACATAATCAATTAGCCTCATGGCAAGCATGCTATCATGTTAACACTTACACACATGCAAGATGCTAAAGCATAAACACTCACAATGTACTCCGAGCCAAAACAAGGACATGTTAGTAATCAAATGTATGATCCAAGTCCATGTTAAGATGGTTAATGCAACACATACGAAATGAAATTTAGAATAGGCTCGGCTAATCTAAGATGACATATGATATGCGGCAATTTGATACACGTATTCAAGTTGGAATTTAAATACAATGCAGTTAGTATGATACGCCGAGCCTGGTGCATGCAATACAAATGAATGAATGCAAACATGCATAGCATAAGGTATGCTAAATCAAATATGTCCTAAAACTAACTATCATAAGCGGTTAAATAAAAGGGAGAAAGAAGTGGGGGTTAGAAGACATGCATCACACACACACACGCTTATTACACAATTGCGCCCTCTCGAAGGAGGGACCGAAAAAATAATACAAATTAATTAACTAACAAGCTAACTAAATATTACATAACGCTTAACTAATTAAACATATTAATTAAGCTAAGAAAGTTGTAAAGCAGCCTCGGGAAGAGGAACAAATGCGTGAGTGCTCGGCTTTGCTCGGAAATCCGTCGCCATGCTCATGCTGCCTCTGTTTACACTGATATGTACTTCTGAAAACTTCACAAGTCCCAAGGAAGCTTCAGAATCACTCCCTGAGCATAGTGGGATGTCACCGACCAAGAGAAAACAACACCGGCCATGGAGTTATGGTCATCGACCAAAAATGGGATCACCGACACTATTTTGGTAGTTGGCCGGCACTGAAAGTTTCCGACCGGCCATTTCCTCCTGCAGAACATTGGTTTGCTGCAACAGAGGACAGACAGAACATGGCGATGTATTTTCAAAGCAATTTATGCACTACCACCCTCCTCAGCATGTTTGAGACTTAGAGGAGCATGGTTCTTGACCCTCGGGCCATCAATTACGCATTTCAATGCATGATGGCCCAAAAAAGTCAAGCGTGCAATTCAATATCAAATGAAACGCACAAAACACACAAGGGACCTTAACCTTTATCATGTGTGATCAAGAGGCAAGGCAATGCACACACAATGCTATGCAACCTAAGCATGAAAACAAGCATGCAAACAACTCAAGCATGTGAACAAGCATGCAAACATACAAGCATGTAATCAACATATCAAATACATGACAAGATACAAGCTAACAAGGATGCAAAATGCAACTAAAGCATGCAACGACATGCAATGAGCAAAGTATGCAACAACATACAAGGCGAGCATGCAACAACATGTAAATGATGGACTTACACCAAGAAGGACAGCTCTCTAATAGGTCCAAAACAGTGGCCAAAATGCTAAGGGATAAGGGACAAAACCACATACAAACATGCATGCTAATGGCCCATCACTTTAAGCATAAAATGGGATTTTTAAGAACACTTAAAAGAGGATGAACATGGACAAATGGCATACATTGTAAGCTCGGAAATCATATTAGAAATGGTGCCAAACCAACTAAACAAATCAAGCAAAGCATGTAACCAAGCCCAAAATTTGGAAACTAGCCACGGGACTCGAACCAAGACTATATGAAGCAAACCCCAAAGGGCCATGGGGACCTAAAACAATCCCAAGGCAGGTCTAATCAAGACCAAAAACCCACTTAGATGGCATCTAAATGGCCTACACATGATGGCATAGACAATGGTCCAAACATGGAGCATAAAACAACAACTCTTTAAGACATCAAAGGAGCATCAAATGTAAGTAAGAGAGCATGCCATATGGACTGAAATGACATGGTAAGTGACTCCAAATCACTGAAATGAGCCGAGTAATGCATGCTAGGGGGTTCAAAACTCAAAGCCTACAAGCTAGATTGCATGGTAGCTATACAAAGCAAGTTATGGATGACCAAGACAACCAAAATCAAACCTCAAGCATACCAAAACATGGATAAAAACTTCTTGAAGCTAAGCCAAAATCATGCTAGAAAGACATATTACAACATGATGCATGTTAGGCCAAAACATGGGATTACAAGACAAGTGTATGGAGCATACATGGCATGTCTAAACCAACTTAAAACAGTGCTATATCATGGCAAAATAACACCTAATACATACTGAAATAGAGCTAAAATAAGCTAGGCAAACATGCTACAACACAAGCCATTTATGCAAGCATCAAAGACAACATGAAGAGGGGATGACCCTCTCCCGTTTGGGACCTCAAAACCACCTCTCCACTACTAAAAATCCTCTGGATTTCAGTGGTAGAGAGGTCATGCAAAGACCAAAACAATGGCCAAAATGGATGGCCCAAAACAAGGCCTAACAAGGCCTTGGAGGGGGGAGACCACCCCAAACCTCAAAGTGACCTTAAACAAAGTTCTAAAACACAGAAAATCAAAACTTTTATTAGTTTATAGCTAAGCCTAAAACAATAAAAAAAAAATAGGTCAAAAGCTTGTGCAAAAATTGGAAATAAAAAGGTAAGTTTCTTACCCTTGAAGAACCTCTTCAAGAACACCACCCCAGCAAATTTCTGAGTTCAAATCAAACCAAGAACTCCAAAATCAGCCTCAAGGGACCTCAGTTCCAAGGTATAGTGTAACACTAGGTGTCTTAGTGCAAAACTAAGAACAAAAAACACCTTTTGAGCACAAGATACACACACAAATCAAAAGAGAGGGAGATATAGAGATAGATAGATATAAAACTTCTAACCTAATCCTCTAAACCTGGAGGAGGGAGGTGTAGACACCCCATTTTTGACCGTCCTCAAGACTTGGACGTCACCGTTTGAACACACGGTGATCATCCATGTTTGTGTTCGTTTGGAGTTCCCGGAGGTCTCGGCTACGCGCCTTGTCTCAGGATCTCCGAACTCGACCGTTTAGTGTCTGGTTTTGCACCAAACACTTGTGTTTTGCCTTGGAAGGGCAGGGTAGGGCTTGTAGACCATCCCCACCCACCACCGGCAGTGGCTAGAGGCCACCGGCTGGTTTTTGCTGCCACCGGCAATGTATATTGCCGGCCGGCACTATTTGTTGCCGGTCAGCACTTTTTAGTGCCGGCCGGCACTCTTTTTGGCCAAGATGGCATTTTTGGCCGGCCGATTACTGTGCATCTGTTTTAGCAGATATTTTAAGACAGCTGTCTTGCTTTTGCTCCCCTCCATACACGTGTATGGAGGGATCTCCTTCTTATGAAACTTGTCTTGTAAGCTTTACAAGACAAGGAGTGCCATATAGAGAGAGAGGTCTCTTGGCTGGAGAGGGGAGACATTTTTGAGATATTTTGAGAGCTTAGACAGCCATTGTTAGGGTTTGAGATCTAGGGTTAGGGTTTGTTACACCTTATCTCTCTCTTTTTCCCTCTTGTGTGTGTTTTAGTGTGTTTAGTCCATACTATTGCACACAAACACATAGTGTTTCACCTTCCTTTGGCTCTTGAGGTTCTAAGGGACTGGTTCTGAAGTTTTGGTGTTGGATTCAAGCTAAGGAAGGCCATTGGAGCACCATTTGTGAAGGGATCATCAAGGGTAAGAAACTTACACCTTTATTCCCCATTTTTGCATTGATTTTCTACCTATCTTAGAGCTGTTTTTGTGCTTATTGTATAACATAAAAAAGTTCTGCTTTTTAGTCCTCTTGATTGTTTATTAAGAGTGTTTTGTTGTTTGAGGGTGGTTGAGCCCTCTTAGGCCTTGAAAGGCCTCATTTTGTGCCCTTTTGTGCTAGCTCCGGGATTTTGGTGTTGGGGTCTCTTCACCACTGAAATCTTGAGGGATTTCAGTGGTGAAGGCGATGCCTTGAAGTCACAAGAAGGAGAGGGCCACCCCCTCTCCTCGTTGTCCTTGAAAAGGGCATATTTTGGCCTCTTGAGAGAGCATTATGCTTGAGTGTGTGTTGAGCATGTTTAGGCTATTTTTCATGCTTATATATCCATAATATAACATGATTTTAAGTTGGTTTTGGTACTTCATGCATGCTTAGCATAGTTGCCTTGTAATGCCATGTTATTGCCTCAATGTGCCTTAGGTTGTTAGCCTTTGTTGGAGCATGTTTTAGGCTTAGTCTTGTGAAGATTTTGTGCATGTTTTGCCATGTTCTAGGTCTGTCCTAGGTTGTTTAGGTCGAATTTGGCATGCATCATGTAGCTCCTTTGTATTTAGGCTTGTTGGCCTTGAGCATATGAATGTATAGCATGGCATCTTTGCATTGTTTTGGTGATTTGGGGCCACCCTATAAGCTATTTCAGTCCCATTTTCATGCTTGCTTGATTGCCTTGCATGCCCCTTTGATGCTTTGGAAGCATGTATAGCAATGCTCTATGTTTTGACCATTTGTGCATGCCTTTGTTTTTGAGCCATTTAGATGCCATCTAAGTGGTCTTTTGGGCCTTATGTTATGTGCTAAAAACCTGTTTTTAGTTACTTAATGCATGCCATGTTTGGTCTTGCTAAGTGTAGTTCAATGCTCCATTGGTTTGTTTTGAGCACTTAGGTTATTTGTTGCATGTTTGGCTTGATTTTGTTGCTTGGTTTGGCACCATCCTGACATGATTTCAATGCTTATGTTACATGCTAATTAGTCCATGATCCCCCTTTCAAATGTGTTTGAGGGTTGTTCAATTTGTGCCTAAGGTTTGGACCATAACATGTGTATGTGTGCGTGTGTGTTTAGCCTCCATTTTTGGGCATTATAGCTACTGTTTTAGGCCTATTTAGAGCCGCCTAATTCATGCATAAATCCATTTTTGCATCCATTTGCATTGCCATATGTACGCTTGTATGCTTGCATAAGTTAGTTGCCATGCCATGTTGCATCCTTAGCTTGCATGCTTAGGTTGCATTACATCTTGCATACATGCCTTGTTCCTTGACTTGATGATAGGAATTGGGCCTTGTTTGGTTTGATTGGTTTGCATTGCATTTGAAATCAAAGTTGCATACTTGGTTCTTTGGGCCATCATGCATGGAAATGCGTGATTGGTGGTCCGAGAATCGAGGCACATGCCCCTTTGAGTCATTATCATGATAAGGGACATGGTTGGTGCATATATGCCTTGAATTGTGCTGCCATGCTTTGCCTTGCCCTCTGTTGCTGTCATTTGCAGATTCTGCAGGAACACTCTGCCGACCGGCAGTGTAAAGTGCCGACCGGCAACAATTCCTCTGCCGACAGCTTCATTTTGTGCCGATGGCCACACACCACTGCCGGTGGTAATTCCACTCAGCCGATGGCACTCCCCAGTGTCCAGGGATGCGGTCCTGAGGTTTTGACAGCCTCCAGAGGAGTGAAGGAAGGAAAACAGAGGCAGCCTATGCATGGCGGTGCGTTTCCCGAGGCGTTTATCTGTTTTCTTAGCTTAATTTAATTTGTTAATTAAATTAATCAATTTGTAACATTAATTAGCTTGCGTAGTTAATTAATTTGTAATATTTATTTGGTCCCTCCGAGTGAGGGCAAATCTGTAATAAGTGTGCGTGAGTGTGTGTATGTCTTCCAACCTCACGTCTTTCTTCCCTTTTATTTACCTGCTTACGATGGTAGATTAGGGCACGTTTAATTTAGCATACCTTATGCTATGCATGTGTGCATCCATGCATTTGTATTGCATGCATTAGGCTCGGTACATCACGCTAACTGCATTTGTACTTCAATTTAAAAATTGAATATGTAATAGTTGATCGCATTTCATATACCATGCTTAGGTTAGCTGAGCCTATCTAATTGCATCCTGTATGTGTTGCATTAGGAAATTTAACATGAACTAGGACACGCATGTTTGCTAACTAGTTTACCGTTTTGGCACGGAGTACGATGTAAGTATTTATGCTTTAGCATATCGCATGTGTGTGAATGTTAAACATGACAGTATGCTTGCCATGCGGCTAAATGTTTATGTGTTAAACTGTTTGAATGCCTGTGGGTGAAGGTTGGATTGTTTGAGTTGGAAAAACTCATTAAAATCCGTTTTTAGTCTACTTGCGAGTAGCAAAATTTAAAGCATTTTCAAAACGAACGGATATGCAATGTTTCTTTCCAAATTAGGCAATCTAGTCTATACTTGTTTGCTGCGCGCATAACATAGTAATTCTAGGCTAATAATTGGAATAAGAACACATAACGTTTTCAAAATCGGATATCATGGTTAGTAGAGGCCGGTCTTCGGACCGGGAGAAAGGGGGTGCTCATAGCTGACCTTCCCCGATCGTACCCAAGCTCCCGAGCGGAGACAACTCCGGTGATGACGGACATGTGGCCTTCGACACCGAGTCAGGGTTTCCTAAATTTCCCCATTTTAAAAATATTTAGGTGGCGACTTTGTATCTGGCAAAGCAGTCCATGTTTGGCACTACTTTTTCAAAAATCTGTTTCTTAAAACGATTTTCCAGATTTGAACTCTTTGGTTCAGATTAAGAACCGCGACAACAAAAATCGCGAGTCCGAACTGTAGCAGCGAAGGTCCCCCTCCGCGGGCGCGTCTACAGTTTCTGGCAACTCTGCTGGGGATTTTTAGAGAGCTTGACTCGAACTCATGATATCCTGTTTTGATTTCGCTTATGTGTTTCTTTGCATTGCATGTGCATTGGTGCGCCTAGGAACACAGTGTTTGCCGTCTACCATTCCTGAACGGTTTGCCGGAGGCTTGTCTTGTCAAGGCATGTCCATAAGGCTGACCGGCTATGGGCTCTGACAGCATGGGAACACAAACCCCGGTTTACCGGGGCACCCCTTTTGACCATTCGACCTAGTGCATATTCGGATCCATAGTGACCATTCCAAGTTAGGACAGGTTGCTTACCCGATGTTAGGTTGTTTGAAAACCGCTGTGTGCGTAGTGAAACCCTAGTTCCTGACAAAATAGGACAGGGAAACCCTACCTCAACATAGGGGTGTTTTGAGCTCTCTTTACTTGCTATGTGCTTTTAGAGTGTATCTCTACAGGAACGCATATACCAGTTTGCGAGTTTGAGTATCGGGCCCGAGGGCACCAGAATCAGTATTGTTGAGAATTAGTTATCAGGAATCAGTTATCCGCGGGTATCAAATTCAGTATTTTGGGAACAGAAATCTGGGAACAGTGATCAGCAGTAGGGTACAGTTGTTTGGCTACGCCCGTGTTTGATCAGTTTGGACTGAAATGCTGCCTGTTTTTCCTTTCAGTTCAGAGAGTGGCAGAGTTGATACAGAATAGCCAGTGTCTCCCCCTGCTGAGGCAGGATTTATGGCGGCACAAAATTCAGAAGAAATTGTGGTTATGACGGCTGCATTGGAGCAGGGGACCGCTCCGCAGAGTGAGGCTAGCATCAGTATGTCATATCCACCCAGGTCGCCCGTTGTGCACCCGGTCTGGGCTCCCCAGTTATACCAGGCTCATGAGCCCACCACCTTTGAATTGATGTGGATGATAGGTGACCTCCAGAGGACCGTGGCCGATCTGGCCTACGGAATGTCGGCTTCACCGCCAGTGGCGCCATATGCCGGGAATTTCATACCACAGGAGCCCCCGCTACTGGGGCGGATTGTGGTAGAGCTCAGCCAGCCAGAGGTGGCTTCCAGCTACAGCCGCAACATGCCAACACCGACCCAGACCCTTGATCAGGCTGAGGCCAGAGGAAAAGACAAGGCAAAGGTAGATGCCGATCCTATTGAACAACTGCTGTGGGCAGTCGAGGCTCTGAAAGTCAGAGGAATGAACAAGCAACAAACATCTGCGATCGTGATCAAAGCTGTGGATGATGCTTTCCCCGCTCCGATCAAAGGCAGTTCAAGCCAGGTAGAAAATCGGGATGGGCCCCGTCATGCCCAAACAATTCCTGTCGTTCCCAACCCTGCACCAGGAAAGGGTCAAAAAGCCAAGGCAGCGCCAGCCGACCCTTTCGCTAGCGCATCTGGCAAGAATCCTCATTAAAATCCAGGAAAGGGTTAAACTGATTGAATGCCTGTGGGTGAAGGTTGGATTGTCTGAGTTGGAAAAACTCATTAAAATCCATTTTTAGCCTACTTGCGAGTAGCAAAATTTAAAGCATTTTCAAAACGAACGGATATGCAATGTTTCTTTCCAAATTAGGCAATCTAGTCTATACTTGTTTGCTGCGCGCATAACATAGTAATTCTAGGCTAATAATTGGAATAAGAACACATAACGTTTTCAAAATCGGATATCATGGTTAGTAGAGGCCGGTCTTCGGACCGGGCGAAAGGGGGTGCTCATAGCTGACCTTCCCCGATCGTACCCAAGCTCCCGAGCCGAGACAACTCCAGTGATGACGGACATGTGGCCTTCGGCACCGAGTCAGGGTTTCCTAAATTTCCCCATTTTAAAAATATTTAGGTGGCGACTCTGTATCTGGCAAAGCAGTCCATGTTTGGCACTACTTTTTCAAAAATCTGTTTCTCAAAACGATTTGCCAGATTTGGACTCTTTGGTTCAGATTAAGAACCGCGACAACAAAAATCGCGAGTCCGAACTGTAGCAGCGAAGGTCCCCCTCCGCGGGCGCGTCTACAGGAGGAGGGGCTCCCTCTTTATAGAGGTTCGAATCCTCAAGCTTCCAAGAGAAGCTAAACAAGAGGCAAATCTGTCCATACACGTGTATGGAGGGGGTGTAAAGTGGATTCTAGCTGTGATAGCTGGCATAAAATATCTGCCAAAAGCAGATGGAAAGGGGTCGGCTGGAAAATATGTCCGATTGACCAACAAAAATGGTCGGCTGACCAAAAACAATGCCGACCGACCAAAATATTTGGCCGGTAGCAAGAGAGAGGGCCAGTGGCCTCAAGCCAAGGCCGGTGAGGTGTGGGGATGGCCAACAAGCCATTCTCTTCCCTCAGAAGCAAAAACACAAGTGTTTGGTGTACAACCAAGCACAAAACAAACAAGTCAAGAGGTCTTCAGGCAAGGCGTGCGACCGAAACCTCTGAGAACTCAAGACGAACACGAACATGGATGATCACCTAGTGTTCAAACGGTGACATCCAAGTCTTAAGGACGGTCAAAAATGGGGTGTCTACAATCAGCAAGAGGTTTTGCAAACCTCTCCTCCTCTCGATTAATCAAATTTTTCAAAACAAAAGGAATTCTTTCCTCGTTTTCATCAAATTTTGAAAATCATAATCAATGCAATAAACAAAAGGCACATAGAAATACTCAGAATATGCGGTGGCATTCTCATTCACAAGGTCAAGCTAATCCAGTTCCTCGGTTACAACTGACTCAAAGGAAAAAGAAAAAAAAGATCTGGACAAGACCTCAGCATTCGGCCTATCAATCCCAGGAATACCGGACCTAGACTCAGAAGAACCGGAAACTGATTTCGACTCCACAGACTCTGTGGAATCAGATTCTGGTTCACTACTCGACTCAGAACCGCTGGACAGTTAGCCCTCCTCCAGCTGCCAACTGAGAGATGATGCATCAGATGCATCCAAGATACCGCTAGAAGGGTTCACACCCGGTTGGTCCCCGATCATGGTAACGGTCAGGTTATCCCCCAAGCTCTCTAAGTTGATTGGAGGATCCTAAAGGAGACATGCCAGTGCTGCCCCTACTTCAAGCTCGTAGCTGTTAGAATCACTTTCTGTGCTCTTCGCAGCTTCAGTAGTCGGTTCAGTCTGTTCCTCTGTTTCACTGTCTTGTAGCTGCAAATCAAAGAAAATCTCAAAGCCGGGAACCCGCTGCCTCTAAGAGTTGAACCAAGGTTCGGGGAATTCATAGAATGGGAATTCTTCTCCCTCCTGAACAAAATAGCCATTCAGGGTCCCCCGGATAGGTCGGTGCACACGCTCATAACGTTTCCCGGTTTGCTTAGCTTTGGCTCTGCCGGCCATCTCTTTCCCTTTCCTAACCTAGTCTTCTTTGGTGGGCCTATAGCCAAGACCAAAGGCATGCGGGTTGTGTGGCACATCGGCCAATACAGTAACGCCCTTGTGGCCACTTCTTCCCAACCCTATTCCTAGCATGTGTTAGAGCTTATTCACGAAGTATACAGATTGGGCGTTGATGTACAAGCCCTCATCAACAGCTAAGATATTCTGCACTACCCGAGCCTCAGCCAAGGTAAACCCCAAACGGAAAACATCCTCTTCGCCATGCACAATCTCCAGCATAGGTGTAGTGACCTTTGACGGAGGATGAATAGATGAATTCCCGAAGACTATGGCTACCCATTTCCCATAGGGGTACTTCAGCATTTGGTGGAGGGTGGACAAGACAACTTTTACTTGGTGCAGCTAGGGTCGCCCAAGTAGTAAGTTGAGAGTGGCCGGAACATCCAGGACATGGAACTCGATATCCTGTTGAGCTGGGCCGACCTGTACTCTGATCTGTACTGCTCTCATTACCTGTCTGCTGGTATTGTTATACGCCTGGATTACCTGGGCTGTAGGCATGAAATCCCCCGGTTTCATGCCAATAACATAAGTCGTGCGACAAGAACAGACATTGATTGCTGACCTGGTGTCAACCAATACCACTGGTATCCACTTTTCTCAGCGCTGCACTGATTTGTATAGAGGCTTGTTGTGTGTAGAGCCTTCCGGCTACAGTTCCTTGTCTGAGAAGGTTAGAGTTGGCGCAACGCCTCCCGGGAAGACTAGTCCTACCAGTTGTTCCGGGGTAGTGTCGATGGATAACTTAGCTTTGTCCATCGACGATAGTACAACCTGTCTGTGCACTCGCAAAGGCATAAGCAGACCCAAGATAGATATATCAGCTTGAATCTTCTTTAATTGTTTCAACACAGCCTCTTCTTTCAATAATTTCTCTTTCTGTTTCTCTACTTCTTTATCCTTCCCAGATGCCTTGGGTTGGTCCAGATGCGATGGTTTGAAATATCGGCCACTTCTTGTCATATGGTCGACCTCTTCCATATACCAAGTGTTGTCAAGAAGGTTTTCACCTCAATCCTCATCAGTATGAGCCAGGTGTAGGTTGCCATCATCCCACCAGATTCCTTCAGCAGCTGACAAGCATTTGTCCGGCTCCGTTCGGATTACCTTCTCATCACAAATCTCCCCCGCAGGGTGTGGGGCTTTTCCAGCATTCCAATTGTTTTCACCTATTTTTTGCTCAAAATGTTTCAGTGCGGTTTCTTGCTCTATATGTACAGTGCTAACAATGCCCAATTCCTGAGCCAATTATTCTACACCGGTGTTTTCCGGCAGTTTACCCTTCCTATCGGCCATTCCGGCCATTACAGCGATTCCCACTTTCTGTTCTTGTAACTTCAATTCAATCCCCTCATCTCTATTGGGTTCATCACTTAGCCACCAAGAATTGTCTGCCGACCTGTTCAGATCAAACCAATCAATATGCACGTCCCCTTGATCTTGCTCATCAAAGAACTGCAAATTGTCTATGTCCTCCTCTAGGTCGGCCAGATCATCTAATCCCTAACTTGGGCCATCCTCTCGAACTACACTGACCTCCATCCCAGCTTGATTGATTGGCATAATATAGCAGTACGGGCTGTACACCTCTTTAGATAAGTCCTCAGAGCCCTCGGGCAATGGACTGACATTTTCCACCAAGGTCAGTCTCTTTTCATCTACCACTGTCACCACCACGGGTTCAGGTTGGAGTGTAGACATCTTCATCATGTACAAGTCCATGCTCTCAGGGATGAACAATGCCGGTTTAGGTAAGTGGGAAGGGGTGATATATATACTGGGGTCATAAAGGACGGCCAGTGTGTGAATGAGGTTTATATGTCAGGGTGGAGGGACTTGATTATGTAGTGGGAGAGGATTTGTAGTAATGTTGGGTATTTGGGGAGGCGTTATCACCTTATTGTCGATGAGATCTTGAATCTCATAACGCAGCCTATAACATTGATCAGTGTCATGACCGTGCTACTGGTGAAAAGCACAATATTTGGCTGGATTGTGTTTCGGAGGGAGAGGATCGAGTAGAGGGCAAGGCTCTAGTGGCTTAAGATGCCCCTTTTTGATTAGGACCCCTAGGGCTTTGGATATAGACATGCAGAGCAGGGTAAAGACCCTTTGAGATCGAGCCTAGCCGGTTGAGGTTTGCTCCATCTCGTTACAAAGTCCGAGAAGCCCTCCTTTGGCTCCTAACGGATCGCTTTAAGATTACGGGTTGTGACCTCAATCTGGGCTGCATGATGACGGCCTCAACCATTTCCTCCCAGCTCCATTTCACAGAGCCGTCCAACTTTGCATACCAGATGACCGCGATACTCGACAAGGTCTGGCCAAAAAGGGATAGTTTTTGAAGTCTAGAGAGGCCCATTTGTCGCAGGATATCAGAGAATAACCGCGAATGGACCATAGGATCCCCGGAGCCGTCAAACCGATCTATGTGCGGCATCTTGAATCTATCTTGTAGAGTTATTGCAGAGTCTGTGTACCCATCCTCGATGTCAGGGATCAAGTTCACACCCTGTGCCCGCTTAAAGAGCTTTTCTAGCTTGTTGACCTTCTGTGCAGTGGGGTCAACCTCGAATTCAAATGATGCCTCAATTTGATACACTGGTGCCTTGGAGGTTTGAGGTGGGATCAGATCTACCGGCATACCCAGGTTCTCTTGGACATTGACAGTGACTTTAGGTGCTGGAATACCCGCTAGAAGTGCATGGGAAGCAGAAGCCGCTGCTTGTAGTGGTTGCTGTTGCTGGAGCCTATTTATCACTTCCGCTTGGCGGGTTGTATCCTCAGCTTGGCAGGCAGCATCTAGCTGCATGGTTTCTATGGTCTGCTGAAGATAATGAAGTATGTCTTTTATGCTAACCGAGAGATGTTAAGCCATCAGATCTGGAAAATACTCTCTCATTGGAGTAGAAGTAGAAGACTGAGCCTGGCTGGTTGCAGGCAAAGTAAAAGGTGATTGCTGGACTGGTGAATTATGCATAACCCTCCTCCGTCTGGTAACCGGTGGGAGTGAAGCAAACACTGGTTGTCCCCTAACAAGATCCCCGAATCTGTAAAGTCTCCTTAGACAAGTCTAGAGTGCTTGGGAGGTAACAGAATCATCCGAAGCAATTGTGAAAAACTACCTTGCAAAAAGAAATAAAGAAAAGAAAGCAAAAATCAGAAACCACACAGCACCTCAGCTCAGATGTGAACATGACACAGTTGCAATCATAAGCTGTAGAACTACATTCAACACTGATTTCTGCCCCCAAAAATTGATGCTCGAACTTGCAACTGATACATACATTCCTGTAGAGTTTCACTCTAAAAGCACATATCAGCTAAGTGAGAACCAAAACACCCCTATGATGGGGTAAGGTTACCCTGTCCTAGTTTCATCAAGAGCTAGGGTTTCACTACTCAAACGAAGTGGTTTCACACAATCCTGAATTTGGGTAAGCAACCTGTCCTAGTTTGGAACAATCTCTATGGTTTCCGATATGTAACTAGGTCGATTCGAAAAAAAAGGTACCTCAGCAAGACTACCTAATATACCTCTCACACCTAACACCGAGAAGTGAAAGGAGGATCAAATGGTATAGCAGTTGTCCAAATCCAAGGGTTGTGTTCCCATCGTGGTAGAGCCCGTAACCAGTCAGCCTTTTGGCAAGCTTTTCCAAACAAGCCTCTGGCAAACCGTTCAGGAATAGCAAATGGCAAACACTGTGACTCAGGCATACCGATGCAAATGCAAATGCAAAGAAACATATAAGTGTAGATAAAATAACATATCATGAGTTCGAGTCAACTTCTCTAAATCCCCAGCAGATTTTCCACAAACTGTAGCTCGACTTTTTTGCGGCCCCTTTTGGAAACTCGAAAAGAAGCCCTACAGTTCAGACTCCCACGGTTCTGAATCTAATCTCATAAGTGCAATGTGAAACTAATAAACACCAAAGAATCTAAATCCGGCAAATCTTTTAGAAAATTGATTTTAGGATCAAAAATGCCAAAATTGGACTCTTTGCCAGATACAGAATTGCCACCTAAATATTTTATTTTTGGAGAAATTTAGGAAACCCCATCATCACCAAAGTTTCCTCGGCTCAGGAACTTGGGTACCAGAAGGGAAGGTCGTGAATTGAGCACCCCTACTCGCCCGATCAACGATCGGCTTCTACTAATCATGATATGTTTTTTTTTTTATAAACATTATGTGCTCTTGTTCCAGTTATTAAACTAGCAGTACTATGTGATGCGCACAAGCAAGTATAGACTAGTTTGCTCGAGTTGGAACAATTTAATTTCATGTTTGTTTTGTGAAAAGGGCTTGAATTTGCCACCTCAAATGGGATTAAAGTTTGCGGATTTGCCACCAAACATAGTGGGCTTAAAACTGATTTGCCACTCAACAAAGTGGGCTTAAAAACATGCATTCGTTGAATCGTTCCAATTCAAACAACAAACCTTCATCCACAGGCATTCATGCAATTTAGCAACTGAGCATTTAGTCTCATGGCAAGCATGTTAATCATGGCAGTCACTTAAACTCATGCAAATATGCTAAAGCACCAAAAACTCACTTAGTACTCCAAGCTATAAGAATATATGAGTTAGAAAAATATGCATGATTCCTATCTATGCAAAATGACTAGCGCAACACATGCAAAGAATGCCACTAATAGGCTCAACTACTAATATGGCATATGATTCAAATTGATAACATGTGGTTAAACACGTATTCAAAGAAGTATTAAAATGACAATGCAGTTTGAATGATGCGTCGAGCCTCAGTGCATGCAAGACAAGATGAATGGATGCAAGCATAAGGTATGCTAATTGAAACTGTTCCCTAATCTAACCATCAAAAGCAGGTAAATAAAAGGGAGAAAGACATGGGGTTGAAAGACATACATGTCATTACAACACGCTCTCATGAAGGAGAGTCTGAATGAATAAAAGCTAACTAACTACCAACTAATTAAGCTAATTATTACAAACCAAATGAAGTAAAAAGCTAAACTAATTACTTAATTATTTCAGCACTTGAATGAATTAACTAGTAAACTAATTAATTAATTTACAACACAAATGTAAGCAAACTAAGCAATTAAAGCCTATAACTACACTGCCACTACTCCGCCTCGAGAAATGGAAGATGCACATGCTCGGATACCACCCGAAAAGACCTTCGTTTTGCTCTCGAAAGCCTCTGTTTGTAGAGTTGAACACTTCCAGAACTATTTTGTTCCATCTTACCAACATTCTGCTGAAGTTTGCATTAGTGGCCAACCGGCCATGGATGAATGTTGCCGGCCATCTACCGGCTATGAAGGGGGCTTGCCGGCCATCTATGGTGCACTATTGGCCATGAATGGTGGCCTGGCGGCTACTAATACACTGGATCATCATGCTGCAACAAAGTACAAACAGAGCGAAAAGAGGGTGTTTCCAAGAATTGTCTGCACAATTCACCCCTCCTTTTCATCAATAAATCCAAGTAGTTGTGAACTTAAATTGAAAACCACCAGTCCAAGCAATTTCATTGCATGATGGCTTGTGATTCAAGATGTGCAAGCTCAATGAATGCAAAACAAGACACTCAAGAACCATCACCCTATCATACATGATCAAGGGCTATGGAGACCTAGGAAACTTGAGACATTTCATCACTTTGAGTATGAAATGTCCCGATTTTCCTTGTGTTCAATTAACGTCCGATCAAACACACAACACACAAGTTATTATCTTGCTCAATTTTAGTCCCAAGTTGTTAGTTACTCATTTTAACTTTACGAACCATTACTTAGTCAATTGAGTCCAAAAGGTGAATTAGAGTCCTCTAGTGGAAAAAAGGCTCAAAACACAAGTTGCTTTGGGTATGAAAGAAGTCGCATACCATTGGTAATGAACGCCCAAAGGGATTAAACCATTAAGTATGAAACCTCAATTCCATACTTAGGCACACAAATGACTTAAAATCACTTTAAAAGTAAAAAAAGAAAAACCAAGAAAGGAGGGAGGTTGCAGAGGTGATTAGTGCTTAAATGAAGTACAAAACAACACCAAAGCATGCAATCAACTCAAACAAGAGGTGCCTAATGCCCTAAAACACCACCCTTGTAAGGACCATTACACTACAACCATGCAAAACAAGACTCAACTGACCCAAACAGCCCAAAACAGAGCTAAAGAAGTCTAAAACAAAGGCAAAAACATACTGGAATATAGCTACAAAAAGCTACAAAATCATGCGAACACATGGAGTTAACTAGGCTAGCAAACAAGACACAAGGAGAGGAGGCTAACCCCTCCAATTTTGGACTTCAAAACATGTTTTTTGCCACTGAAAATACTCTGAAATTTAGTGACTAAAAGCCCAAAAAGAGTTAGTTTGAAAGTGGGAAACAAAGGTGCAAAAGCCTTAAGAGCAATGAATAAAGAAGGGTGAGACACTCCCTAACCTTAAATGACTTCAAACACCAATTTCAACCCATTAAAATAGAGATTTTTACAGCTCAAAAATGGTCCAAAAACAGTAGAAAAAGATAGGAAAACAAAGGTACTAAAACAAGTTAAAAGACAAGTGTTATACCTTTTGAAGCCAAGCACAACTTTAGGCACCAATACAAGCCAAAACCACCTTTAGGAGCTTCAACAAGACCTCAAGGGACCTCAGCTCAAAGGTGATCAATTGTGGTTAACGATATGTATACAAAAGAGTGGTATAACTAGGCAAGTATACACAAAATTGCAAGAGAGAGAGAAATCTAGAAAGAGAGAGAGAGAGAGAGAATTTTTGAGTTTGAAATCTTCTAACCTCAAAAACATGAGAGAGGGACTCCCCATATATAGAAAACATGAAATCTATACAAGGAGATCCAGCCCTCCACGTGTGGACCAATGCAAGCATCTGTGCAAATAGTTGGCACAACTGGCACAAAATATCTACAAAAAACACCGGTGGCCGGCCAACCGGCATCAGTGATGGCCGGTCGGCAAGGAAGCATTGATGGCCGGCAAGGCACATCAATGGCCGGCAGACCAGAAGCTGTGGCCTTCATAGATGGCCGGCAAGCCACCAAAGACTGCAGGAGGGAAAGACCAAGACATGGTCCAAAAATGAGACAAAATGGATGCAAGGTTTGAAAGGCTCAAACCTGTGGTGTTCCGCTATGGGCTTCAAGCGCTCAGTGAGCAATCGGACTCGTCATCGAATGTACCTGCAAGAACATCCAAGTCTTGAAAGGCTGTCAAAAATGGTGTGTCTATATGCATATATATACTTTGTAATCGTATTCGGAAGCGAATGTCAACAAGACGATTAGGAAAGCGACGAAGACGAATAAAGAAGAGGATCAGACAGTAGGCTGCATCGGGATCATTAACATAGGATTAGATCTAAGCGTTGAAAACTCAATGAGAATGAGAGAGAGAGAGAGAGAGAGAGAGAGAGAGAGAGAGACAGACAGACAGAGACAGAGAGAGTGAATGAGAGAGGTCAAAGTTGCTTTGGTTTGGGCTTCCATGGAAGTGCTGAAGAGAGAGAGGGAGTTACTTTGTCATCTCTCTCTGCCTTTCCCCGTTGGACTCGTGAGTCAGATTTCGGCAAACACAATCGAAAATCTAACCAAACTCCAAATCCTCCTGTGAGGTCTAGAAAATTTTGAGTGTCTTGACTTCTGGATCAAAGTAAAAACACAAATCTGGACTAGCAGGCTCTAGTGGCTGTAACTTCTAGATCTTTTGCAGTGGTGGTGTGTTAGTAAAAATTTAGATAAGGCCCCATTGACAGTGATTGATCTACAGGCTTCAACTAATTTTAATAAACACAAAAAGATTAGGTTTTGTGGTTGAGTTCTATGCCTTAAACAGATTAAGGACTTCCCTAGAGGTAATTAAGTAAAGAAGGATTTGAACAGAAAAGAATATATATTTATTCAATTAAATTGTCACCTGCTATCAGTTACAAGAACTCAAACAAGAACAAAAAACTGAAAAATACTTCAATCAACAGAAAGAAAAGTGGAGGTTGGAAAAAAATTATTTCTAATCTACTCCTAAAATAGCTAATTTAGAACTACTCCTAAATAATTTTTCACGAGTGTGGTTGAGGGTTGTTGATTGATTCCTTCCATCATTCCTCAAGTCTTCCTTTTATACTTGCTTGGTTATCTCATGTTGTAGTCATCAATCCATGATCTTCCTTGATTTTTGCTCCACTCAACCATATCTCATCTTCATAGGAACTACTTGCAGATTTTATGCTTTGACTTGGTATTGATCCCCCGATTTTAGCATATGGTTTCTAATTGATTTTAACAGATATCTTTACTGGCTTTTATTTGATCTTTTCAAGCCACATCATCATCTCTTTCATGCCACATTACTAGCATATTTGTCATGTTATGTCAACATATTTGTCGATAGGAATAATAATAATAATAATAAATGTAGCCAAGGTTACTCTTAAAAAATAGTCGATGGTCTTAATCGACAGACCATAATCAAACTTGGCCATAATCAACAGGCCATAATCGATAGAAAAATAAAATGTGGTGTCAACAATGCCCCCTCATTTAAATGGATTGAAGAATGAAATCTAATTAAATGATTTATAAGACGATTTATTACAATCGATAGAAAATATTTTATAGTGCAAACAATGCCCCCACTTGATTTACATCACAAGTATTTTCTAAGGCTTTACATTACCCATAAATGGTGTAATTTGAGCCCAATTGTATTTACTGAAGCAAAGGCATATTACACTTCTAACATTTAACACTATTTCAAAATTTAAAACAAAAATAATTAATTGGCCCTCTGTCGATACAAAGTATAACCAATTGGCCATCGGCTATTAAATTGGCATATGTCGACACTAAACAATTAGCCATTAAATTGGCCTTCATGCGAAGTATAACCAATCGGCCCTTGGCTATTATTGGTTTGGCCAAGTGTTGGCTATTATATAGCCATTTTTTTTATTCCATCAAACTTACATAAGATATTATTTTTGTTAACCAATTCATCAAAATTAACTTTTGATGTGAACCACAAACCCATGGTGGTCGTTGGATAGCAGAAACCATAATATCAAATGGTTTTAGAAAATCAAAACTTTTGACAAATTTAACAATGTCAAAAAATTCAAATTCAACAAATGTGGGTTGTTCATAATTTTTAGCCATGTTTGGCTTAAAATCATGCCCCCCATGTTCATAATTTTTAGCCATCTTTGGCTTAAAATTATGGGCCCCCAAGTGAATCTTCACCATTATTTTATGATAAATTTTTAACAATTTTTGAGAGAATGGGTTGTTCTTCTTTTTTAACCATTAATGGCTTGTCACTTTTTGCCACGTTTGGAAAAGCATCATGCCCCCCAAGTGAACCTTTATCATTAGAATTCTCAATATTTTTTGAAAGAATTAGTTGTTTTTTAATTTTAGCCATTAATGGCCTATGAAAATTTTCCAAAGTCATATTATCTTCATGACTTGGTGTGCTAACCTTTCCATCCACATACCTTGGCTCTTCATGAATGATTGGCTCTTCAAAAATATGTGTATTAACCTTATGAACCACATTATTTTCAAATCTTAATTTTTCATTGGCCATTATGCCTTCTAATTTTTTCTTCTAATATATAATTTCTTCATCAATTAGAAAAATTTGGCCTTTAAGTTGATGAATTTTTTCATCACAGTAATTTAAATCTCTTTGCATCAAATAGTAAGGAGATTATGAAATTATTTGAAATCTTTACCTATAAAGGGAATTAATTTCTTCTTTTATGGCTAAAATTTCACTCCCACACCAATAAATTTCATCCTTACAATGCCAATTCATTCTTTTAAAATCATTTATCATACCATTATGTTGGTAATAAGTGGTAGAACCACCACCATAACACCGACAATTTTGAAAATATGAGGCATTCCACTGATAATCTGTATCTAGGGGAACACTGTCACTCCATTGACAATTTACATGCATGGATTCACAAGATGTGAACATGCCGCTTGAAGGCATGATTTCATGTGAATTAGTTTGCTTTTTCATTGTTATTAGTCCAAGTTAGAATGGTCCCACTGGGCATGCCAATTTATGTTATCAAAAATTCAGTTTAGGCCCAATCGATAGTGATTGATCGATAAACTTCAACCAATTTTAATAAATACAAAAAGTTCAAGTTTTGTGGTTGTGTTCTATGCCTTCAACAAATTAAGAACTTCCCTGGAGGTAATTAAGTAAAGAAGGATTTGAACAGAAAAGAATATGTATTTATTCAATTAAATTGTCACTTGCTATCAGTTACAAGAACTCAAACAAGAACAAAGAACTGAAAAATGCATCAATCGAGGGAAAGAAAAGAAGTGGGGATTGGAAAAAAACTATTTCTAATCTACTCCTAAAATAACTAATTTAGAACTACTAAATTATTCTTCATGAGTGTGATTGAGGGTTGTTGATTGATTCCTTCCATCATTCCTCAAGTCTTCCTTTTATACTTGCTTGGCCATCTCATGTTGTAGTCATCAATCCATGATCTTCCTTGATCTTTGCTCCACTCAACTATATCCCATCTTCATAGGAACTACTTGCAGATTTTATGCTTTGACTTGGTATTGATCCTCCGGTTTTAGCATATGATTTCTAATTTGATTTTAACAAATATCTTTGCTGGCTTTTATTTAATCTTTTCAAGGCACATCATCATCTCTTTTATGCCACGTTACTAGCATATTTGTCACGCTATGTCAGCATATTTGTCGATAGGAATAATAATATAAAAAAAAAATATGGCTAAGATTACTCTTAAAAAATAGTAGATGGTCTTAATCGATAAACTATAATTGAACTTGGTCATAATCAATAAAAAATAAAATGTGATGTCATTCTTAAAAAATAGTTGATGGTCATAATCGAGAAACTATAATTGAACTTGGTCATAATCAATAAAAAAATAAAATGTGATGTTAATATGGTGGTAAAGAAAGATGAGCGAGTTGTGACTTCTAGAACTCTGGCGGCGGTTGTGATAGAGAAAAAAAGAGAAATCATTGTGTGAAGAGATGGAAACCCTATATAGAGAGAGAGAGAGAGAGAGAGAGAGAGAGATGAGGAGACAAAAGTTTGAGATAGTATATACGAGATATATATATATATATATACCTGAACTATTTTGGTTATTTTGAGAGAGTTTGTTCTTATGGTCATAATATTTCATGATCTGAACATTAATTTATAACATTTCAAGTTTATTATATATATATATATATATATATTATTAATAAAATTTAGGTAATTCGAGCAATGAGTGTAACGCCCCCAAAAAAAAATGCAATTAATCCAACTCATAAGAGAATTTAGTATAATAGAAATGGTATGCGTTCATTCTTCAGAGTTCGTATTAGAAAAGATAACACATTCAATATACGTTCATAAATGTTTATCCTGAATCTATAGCATGTAATACCAGTTAATAATCAACAAAATAAATGCCTTATGGGCTTACATCTTTCCAAGACATTGCTTGGTTACAGCAAAATGAAGAGTCTAACTCAATGCAACTTAGACTTGGCTATACAAAATAAACAAAATAAAAGGAAGCTCTTGCTCCAAGTCTCCCGAAACTACTGTCTCAGCGGAGGCATGTCTCCAACACTTGAAAATGGTTCCCAAGTAGGGTGAGCCAAAGCCTAGTAAAAACATACTAACACAATATATGAGAATTAACAAGATATAAGTATGATGCACATGTTCATTGTCATACGACAAAATCTTTATAACTTTTTCCAAAACCATGTTATGCTGAACTCGCATCTCATTCATTCATTTTGGCTCAATAGGTACATCTACTGTATTTAACCCATCAACAGAGATTACACCTCACAAGTTTCCAGCAGATAAAATCATTATACAAATACATTTATTTCTATTTGCCATTTTACAAAAATGTCGTCCACGAAAATCGGCACCCTTATATACAAATGGTTTTCAGGACTTTCACCCTAGACACACAGGCCAACTTAGTTCAATGGAGTTCATCCCCTTTCTTATCCTCAAAACATGGAGTACATCCCCTTTCTCCTCCCAAATACCATACATATATAATGTATATCATTCATAATCATATTCAATGATAATGGTTAAGGGATTAGTTTCAATTCGCATAATCCATATGCAATGTCTACAACAATCATGACTATCCTCCACCAATAGCCCAAAGAAGATATTTCTAAATAGATATACAATCTCTATAACAGATAAATAATCAAATTTCCATAAATGAGTGATTAAAAAAATCCAACAACACCATTCATGTATATATCCTCCCAATTTCACATTTTCCATACCAATTTCATTATTTATACAAAATACTTATTCAAGACATTTTAGGGCAAAGCTTCTCATTTTCCAAACATTAACCCAAAGGCCAAAATTAACTATTTTAACACAAGATGACCTCATATCCAAACCCCATAATCATTTATATGACACCCACATAGAAACCCCTCTTTTCAAACTTGAACCCAAACCCTAGGTTTGCTCAAAACACCCCCAAATCTCACAATCTTCACACAACAACCTATAACCAAGTTTAAACTCATATTAAGGTGTAGAGAGTCCCTACCTCAAGTGTAGAAGCCCAAAGGAGAAGTGGAGAAACCTCAAAGATGACCAAACCTAACTTTATTCGGATCAAATGGAAGCCCACAAAATGTTCTATTTTTTTTCATCAAAGAGAGTAGGGTAGAGAGATCCCTAGATCTAAGTGTATTTGTAGAGATAAGTTGGATTTTATAGAGAGTGAGCTAGTCTAGGGTTCTTGAGTGAAAAGAGATCAAAAGTGATGTAAAAAGGTGCTGCTACGAACTGATATACGTGAGTGTAGACACCCTATTTTTGATGGCCCTTACGACTTGGACACCATCGTATGCACACCCAATGATGAGTTTATATGCTCGCCCAGTGCTCGAAGTCCTCAGCGAAATGCCATAGCTTTGAGCCCTTTTAACCCCATACCCATGTTGCCTCATTCTTGGATCAGGCCTGGGTCCTTCTAGCCTGCAACTCCTGGTGGCCTACCAACCACCCTTATGGGTTGTCGGCCATCACTTTTGGGCTGCCGGCCACTAGTTTCTTTTGCAGATATTTTATGTCAGTTGTGCCAGCTGTTTACACAGATGCATGCATCTTCACCTACATGTAGGGCTGGATATCCTTGTAGAGAATTCATGTTTTCTATATATAGAAGACCCCTCTCTCATGTTTTAAGGTTAAAAAATTTTGAGATAAAAAATTTTCCTCTCTCTCTCTCTCTCTCTAGCAAATCTCTACACTTTTGCCTACAAATCCTTAGCCTTTGCCTATACACCCTTAACCAAATCTTCTCATCTTTGAGCTGAGGACTTTTTGAGCTTGGTTTAAGCTCTTGAGGGTGTTGTTTGCTTGGTTTTGTTGCTTGAATTGCTTCTTCTCTTCAAGAGATATAAGGCTTTGTCCCTTTACTTGCTTTTTCTAATATTGTTCTTGCTATTTTTCAACTAATTTTGAGCTATAAAACTTCTATATTTTTGGGCTGAAACTTGGTTTCTAAGGCCATTAAAGGTTGAGGGGGTGTTCTACCCTTCTTTATACCTTGTTTTGGAGGCCTTTGCCTTTGTGTTTCCCACCCTTTTTCTATCTTTTTCTGAGCTTTTAAACACAGATTTTCAGAGTTATTTCAGTGGCCAAAATCATATTTTGAAGTCCAAATTTGAAGGGGTTAGCCTCCCCTCTTTGTGTCTTGCTTACTAGCCTAGTTTGTGCCATGTTTTAGCATATTAATCTAGCTATTTTTAGCTCAATTCCAGCATGTTTCAGGACTATATTAGACCTATTTTAGCACTATTTTTTAGTGTTAGTTACATTTGATCTTTTTTTTTTTTTGCATGCTTATAGTGTAATTATCCTCACGAGCTTGGTGTTTTAGGCCTTAAACATCATCTTACTTGAGTTGGTAGCATTTATTTATGCTTTTCTCACTCATTTTTAGCATTAATAATCTCTGCAACCTCCCTCATTTCTTGGCTTTTTGTTTTGTTTTGAAAGTGGTTCAAACAACTTGTTTGTTTAAAGCATGAGATTGAGATGTCATGCTTAATGGTTTAATTCCTTAGGAGGTTCATTACCAATGGTATGATGTCTCTTTCATAACTAAAACAACTTTTGGTTTGAGCTCTCTTTCCATTAGAGGACTTAAACTCACCCTTTGGACTCAATTCATTAAAGAATAGATGGTGATTAAAATGGAGTAATTAAAATTGAGGCTAAAATGGTGCAAGATAATAATTTGGTTGTGTTCAATCAGACATTAATTGAACACATGGAAACCGGAACCATTTTATTCTCATTAGTGATGAAATGATTCAAGGTTCCAAGGTCACTACTTCCCATGATCTTCCATGATAGGGAGGTGGTATAAGTCTTGTTTGGTTGCATTTATTGAACTTGCACACTTGGTTTCATGAGCCATCATGCAATGAAATTGCATCCATTGATGGTTTGTGAACTAAACTTGCTACTCCTTTGATTTATTCATGAAAATGAGGGGTGAGTGGTGCAAACAAACCCTTCAAATACCCTGTATATGCTCTGTTTGTCCTCTGTTGCAGCAAGGAGAACTGGGCAGCAATGGCGGGCAGGCCACTTTCCATGGCGATGGCCGGTAGACCACCTTTGATGGGCGGGCGACCATCCCTGGTGGCTGGCAACCTTCATCACTGGCTGGCCGGCCACTGATGCAAAATTTGGCAGTGTGTTCTTCAGGCAGAGCAAAGTTATTCTGGAAGTGGACAACAGTGTTAATGTTCTATTGTGCAATAGAGGCTCTCTAGAAGCAAAACAGTGACTTTTCGAGTGGAAACGGATCATGTGCATGAGCATCCCTCGCATTCCGAGCTTATTTAAAGTTTAAATATTTAGAATAAATAATTGTTGTAATTAATTAGTTGTAGCTAATTAATTTTGTAAAGTGTTGTATTTAATTAGTTAGTTTAACTAGTTATTCAATTTCGTTTTGTAATTAGTTAATTAACTAGAATAGTTAGTTGATTCATTTGTTGTAATAATTAGTTAAGTAGTTTAGCTAGTTATTTATTTCGGTCTGTAATAGTTAGCTTAATTAGCTTAGCTTAATTAGTTAATTAGTTAGCTAGTTTATTCATTCGGACTCTCCTTCGTGAGAGCGCAATGTAATAATGCGTATGTCTTCCAACCTCACGTCTTTCTCCCATTTATTTACTAGCTTATGATGGTTGGTTTAGGGACATCACGTTTTGTTTAGCATACTTCATGCTTGCATCCACTGTATTGCATGCACCGAAGCTCGGTTCATCATTCTAACTTGCATTGTTAGTTTAATAATTCTTTGCATACGTGCTTAGACTGCATGCTATCAAATTGATTCATATGCCATATTAGTAGCCGAGCCTAGTAATTGGATATCGTATGTGTTGCATTAGTTATATTGCATAGTTAGGAACCATGCATTTTTCTAACTCATTTTTCTTTTTGGCTTTGAGTACTAGGTGAGGCTTTACTTCGCTTTTAGCATATTGCACGAATGTGATTGTTGCCATGTTTAGCATGCTTGTCATGAGGCTAAATGCTTAAATGATAAATTGCTTGAATGCTTGTGGATGAAGGCTTGTTGCTTGAATTGGGATAATTTCAGTAATGTTCATATGTGATCATTTTTTCAAGTGGTACATATTCGAAACAATTTTCAAAACAAACATGAATCAAGTGTTCTAATTCTTGTAAGTAGTCTATACTTGTGCGTGTGCGCATCACATAGTAATGCTAGCCTAATCAACCAGAACAAGAGCATATAATGTATATAAGAATCATATCATGATTAGTAGAAGCCAATCTTTGATCGAGCGAACGGGGGTGCTCAAATGTATTCATGGCTTTGCCCTCTCATACCTAAGTTCCTGAGCTGAGACAATCTTGGTGATGACGGACACGTGGCCTTTGGCACGAGTCATGGGTTTCCTAAATTTCTCAAAAATAAAATATTTAGGTGGCGACTCTGTATCTGGCAAAGTAGTCCATTTTTTTGGCAACTTGATTCAAAATCGATTTTTCAAAAGATTTGCCGTATTTGGACTCTTTGGTGTTTATCAATTTTGCATTGCACTTGTGGAATCAGATTCAGAACCGCGGGAGTCCGAACTGTAGGGCTTATTTCGACTTCTGAAAGGGGGTGCGAAAAAGTCGAGCTACAGTTTCTGGTGACTCTGTTGGGAAAATTAGAGAACTTGACTCAAAATTCATGATAAGACATTTTATCTACACTTATATGTTTTTTTGCATTGCATTTGCATTGGTGCGTTTAAGTCACTGTGTTTACCATCTGCTATTCCTAGATGGTTTGCCAGAGGCTTGCCTAAAAGCTTGCCAAAAGGCTGACCGGTCATGGGCTCTACCATGATAGGAACGCAACCCTTGGATCTAGACTACCGCTGTACCACTTGATCCTCCTTTCACTTCTCGGTGTTTGGCGCGAGAGGTATATTAGGTAGTCTTGGAGGTACCCTTTTTGACTATTTGGCCTAGTTGCATATTGAAAACCGTAGAGACTGTTCTAAACTAGGACAGGATACTTACCCAAATGCAGGATTGCGTGAAACCACTTTGCTTGAATAGTGAACCCTAGTTCCTGACGAAACTGAGACAGGGTAACCCTACCCCCTCATAGGGGTGTTTTGGCTCTCACTTAACTGGTATGTGTTTTACAGTGAAACTGTATAGGAATGTGCGTATCAGTTTCAAGTTGGGTATCAGTTTTTGAGGGCAGAATTCAGTGTTGAGTACAGTCCTATCAGTTTTGATTACATATGTGTGTTGTTAACATCTGAGCTGAGGTGCTGTGCGATTTCTGATTATTGTCTTCTTTTTGCTAGGTAGTATAACACCATAGTTTCAGATAGTTCGGATATCTCCCAAGCGCTCTAGACCCGTGTCAGAAGGTTTTACAGGGCTTGAGATCTTGTTAGGGGACAACCAATGCTTACTTCACTCCCCTCGGTTACTAGATAGAGGAGAGTAAGGCAGAGTTCACCGGTTCAATTTTTACAACAGTCACCCTTCGCTTCACCTTCATCACCTAGATCTAGTTAGGCTCAGTCTTCTACATCTAATCCAGTACAAGATCATTCGCCCATTCCGATGGCATAATATCCCCCAGTTAGCATAGAGGACTTGATTCACCATCTTCAGCAAATAGTTAAAACCATGCAGCAAGACGCTGCTCGTTAGGCCGAGGTCACAGCACATCAAGTTGAGGTCATAAACAGGCTGCAACAACAATAGCCAAAGCCAATAGCAGCTTCCACATCTCATGTACCTCCTACGGGGTATCCCAGCACCCGGAGCCACTGCCCATGTTGAGAATTAGGGCAATCCGACAGAGCCGATCCCACCACAAGCCTCCAAAGCACCTGTGTATTAGACAGAGGCTCCATTTGAGTTTGAGGTTGACCTGACCATACTTAAGGTCAAGTTGCAGAAGCTTTTCAAGAGAGTGTAGGGTATGAACTCTATCCCCGACATAGAAGATGGGTATACCGACTTTGCAGTGACATTGCCAGAACGGTTCAAAATGCCACACATCGATCAGTTCGATGGCTTTGGAGACCCCATGGTTCATCTTCGGGTTTTTTCAGACATTATGTGACCGATGGGCCTGACTAGGTTGTAGAAACTCTCACTCTTTGGTCGGACCATGTCGGGAATAGCGGCTATATAGTATTCAAAGCTAGGGGATTTTGTGAAACAAAGTTGGGAGGAAATGGCTGAGGCCTTTGTTGCACAGTACTCGTACAACACATAAATCGAGGTCACAACCCATGATCTTGAAACAACGCGTCAGGAGCCAAATGAGGGCTTTTCAGAATTCGTGACAAGGTGGAGGGCCAAGGCTTCAATAATGACTACACGACCTTCAGAGAAAGATCAGATAAGGATGGTAGTCCGCAATCTGCACGGGAAGTTGTTGCAGAAGATGATCGTCCTACCTTTGTTCACATTCACTGAGCTCCATGAGATCGGTGTTCAGATTAAAAACGCCATGAAACAGGGCTTGATTACTGATGAAAAAGAGCAGGCCAAGAGGCCTTTTGTACACAGTTCCAATGTAGCCACTAGTGGTAGCACAACTGTGCGGCTACCTGATGTGAGTGTTGTCACCACTACAACCAAGACCGCCAATCCCTTTGCCAATACAACATCGCAAACTTCAAACAACCCTACCCAATCCCAGAGGATCTTTACTCCACTCTACATTCCTTTATCTCAAGCCATGAAGGTGTTGATCAAAAAAGGGAACCTCAAGCCATTAGAGCCACGCCCACTACCCAATTCTCTTCCACCCAAACACAACCCAGCCAAGTACTGTTCATTTCATAAGCAGCACGATCACGACATCGACCAATGCTTCAGGTTACGTCATGAGATTCAAGACCTTATTGACAATAAGGTGATTGCATCACCCCAAAAAGAAAATGTAACCACCAACCCTCTCCCGGCCCACAATTAAGTTCCCCCACCTTGGAACCTAAACTTAATCCATACACTGGCCATACCCTACAACCTCAACGTATATATTACCCCTTCCCACCTACCCAGACTGACGGTGTTCATTCCTGAAAGCACAGATTTGTGCATGATGGACACGTCCACACTTCAACCTAAACCTGTGGTGGTGACAGTGGTAGAAGAAGAGAGGGTGGCCTTAGAGGAGAGTATGAGTTCGTTGCCTAAGTGCTCTAAGGACTTGTCTGAGGGGAAATATGATCCAAGCTGCTACATTGTGTCAATTGATCAAGCCAAACCAGAAGTGGTATTGCCAACTGTAATGGAGGTCAATGTGGTTAAGGAGGATGGCCCGAGCCAAGGTTTGGATGATCTGCCAAAGCTAGAAGAGAACTTAGACAACCTGTAGTTCTTTTACGAACAAGATTAAGGGGATGTGCAGATTGACTGGCTTGATTTGGATGGATCAGTGGACAACTCTGGGTGGTTAAGTAATGAACCCGACAAAGAGGAAGGAACTAAAACAAAACCGGAAAAAAAGGGAGCAAAAATTGCTACAGTGGCCGGAATGGCCTATGAAAAGGGGAAACTACCGGAGAATACCGACGTGAAAATTTTAGCTCAAGAACTGGGCATTGTGAGTACCGTAGACACAGAACAGGAAGCTGCACTGAAGTAGTTTGCACAAGAGAGGATTAAAGACAACCAGAAAGCTGTAATGGCCCAACACCTTGCGGGGGAAACTTGTGAAGTGAAAGTCATACAAATGAAGCCGAACAATTGTTTGTTGACTACCAGAGGTGTATGGTGGAAGGATGACGATCTACTTTTGGCTCACACCGACGAGGACTTGGATGAGTCCCTCTAAGATAACACGTCATACGTAGAAGAAATAGGCCACATGACGAGAAGTGGGTGGTATTTCAAGCCGCCGCACTTAGACCAAGCTGAGGCCTCTGGTAAAGATAGAGAGGTTGAGAACCAGAAAGAGAAGTAGTTGGAAGAAGAGGCAGTGTTGAAACAACTAAAGAAAATCCAAGCTGACATTTTGATTTGGGGTCTTCTTATGGCCTCTTGGGTGCATCGACAGGTTATACTATCAGCAATGGACAAAGCCAAATTGTCCATTGACACTACCCCTAAACAGCTTGTGGGACTGGTCTTCCCAGGCAGTGTCGGGCCAAACCTAACCTTTTCTGATAAATAACTGCTGCCGGGATGCTCAACTCACAACAAACCCCCATACATATCTGTTGAGTGCAGAGAAAAATGGGTACCCGTGGTGTTGGTCGACACCGGTTCAGCTATCAATGTCTATCCTTCTCGCACAGCTTATGCCATCGGCCTTAAACCAGCAGACTTCGTGCCCACAGCCCAAGTGATTTGGGCATATGATAATACCAATAGGGAGGTTATGGGCACGATACAAATCAGAGTTCAAGTGGGCCCAGCTCAGCAGGATGTCGAGTTTCATGTCCTAGATGTCCCGACCACCTTCAACTTACTGCTGAGGAGGCCCTGGCTGCATCTGGTGAAAGCAGTCTCCTTTAGCCTCCACGATATGCTAAAATACCCTCACAGGAAAGGGGTGGCGATTATTTTCGGGAATTTGTCTATTCATCCCCCGCCAGAGGTAACTACACCAGTGCTAGAGATCATTCACGGTGAAAAGGATGTTTTTCTTTCAGGGTTTACATTGGCTGAGGCCCGAGTAGTGCAAACCATCTTGGCAGCAGATGAGGGCATGTATGTTAGCACCCAATCTATTTATTTCATGAACAAGCTGCAACATATGCCTGGAATGGGGCTTGGAAGAAGTGGCCGGAAAGGCATCACAGCATTGGTCGATGTGCCGCATAATCCGCATACCTTTGGTCTGGGATATTTACCCACCAAAGAGAATTGGGTCCGAAAAATGGAAAAGATGGCAGGCAGAGCCAGACCCAAGCAGGTTAGGAAACACAATGAGCTTAGTCACAAGCCGATCCGGGGAACGCTGAATGGCCACTTTGTTTGGCTTTCTCAAGCCCTGGATGAATTCTGCGAAGCAGCGTGTCCCTGGCTTCAAAATCTTCTTTGACTTGCAGCTACAAGATAGTGATGCTGAGGAAAAAGTTGAACTGACTGCTAAAGCTAAAAAAAACATGGAAAGTGACTCAAACAAGAACGAGCTTGGAGTAGGGGCAGCACTGGCATGTCTCTTTACAGATCCTCCGACCGACTCAGAGAGCTTGAGGGATAACCTTACCATCTCCACAATCGAGGACCAACTGGGTGTGAACCCATCCAGTAGCATTTTGGATGCATCTGAAGCACCATCTATTGTCTGGCAGCTAGATGAGGGCTACCTGTCTAGTTCTGAGTCGGGTGATGAGCCAGAATCTGATTCTATAGAGTCTGTAGAGTCAGAATCAGATTTCGGTTCTTCTGAGTCCGAGTCTGGTATTCCTGGGGGTGATAGCCCGAATGCCAAGGTCTTGTCTAGGTCCTCTTTTTCTTTCGCTTTTGAGTCGGTTGTAACCGAAAAGCTGATTCTGAGTATTTCTCTATGCCACTTATTTATTGCATTGACCAAGATTTTCAAACTTTTAATGAAAACGAAGAGGAAGGAATTCCTCTAGTTTTGAAAAACTTAATTAATTGAGAGGATGAGAGGTTTGCAAAAGCCCTCACTGATGAAATCATTGCTATTAATGTGGGTATTGAGAAGAATCCGCGTTTGGTCCAGATCGGGTCCACGTTGTCTTCGGAGGAGCGCGAGTGCTTAGTCACTTTATTAAAATATTTCAAAGATGTTTTCACGTGGTCCTACGAAGACATGCCTGGAATCGATCCTGAGATTGTACAGCAACAGATACCTCTTGACCCTGAGGCCTGACCCGTCAAGCAAAAGTTGTGAAGAATCCGTCCAGATTGGGCGTTGAAAATCAAAGAAGAGGTCACCAAGCAAATCGAAACAGGTTTCTTGTTAGTAGATGAATATCCGACTTGGTTGGCCAACATCGTCCCAGTGCCGAAAAAGGATGGTAGAATCTAGGTATGTGTGGATTTTAGGGATTTGAACAGAGCCAGTCTGAAGAACGACTTCCCTTTGCCACACATCAATGAATTAGTGGATTTTATGCCGGGTCATGCATTGCTCTCCTTCATGGACGGATTTTTCGGGTATAACCAGATTCTGATGCCACCCAAGGACAGAAAAAAAACTGCATTTACTACGCTGTGGTGAACCTACTGCTATCGGGTCATGCCGTTTGGGTTGAAGAATGGTGGGGCTACCTATCAACGGGCTGCAACCACCATTCTACATGATATGATCCACAAAGAGGTAGAGGTGTACGTAGACGACATGATTGTCAAGTCCAAAGGAAGAGAGGGCCACTACGCCGCCTTGAAGAAATTATTTCAATGGATCAGAGAATACAAATTAAGGTTGAATCCGCATAAGTGTACTTTCGGCATAACAACAGCGAGAATGTTGGGTTTCTTGATCACACAAAGGGGAATCAAGGTAGATCCTTCCAAAATCAAGGTCATCCTAGAAATGCCACCACTAGGGACTGAAAAGGAGGTGCGAGGCTTTCTAGGTAGAGTGCAATTCATAAGATGGTTTATTTCCAAATTAACCTTGACTTGTGAACCACTATTTTATCTCCTGAAGAAAGGAAAAAAAATTTAATGGGATGACCAATGTCAATTCGCTTTTGAGAAGATTAAGCAGTACCTTCAGAATCTGCCTGTGTTGTCGCCGCCAAAGCCGGGGAAGCCTTTGATTCTGTACCTGTCAGTAACATATACAACTGTGGGATGCATGCTTGCTTAGGAATCTGAGGATAGGGTAGAGAAAGCCATCTACTATTTGAGCAAGAAAATGCTGGATTACGAGACTCACTACACTCCGTTGGAGAAAGCTTGTCTAGCCTTTGTATGGGCTACCTGGAAGTTAAGGTACTACTTGTTAGCTTACTCCGTAATTCTGGTTTCGAGATTAGATCCCATCAAATATCAATTTGAGAAACCATCTTACGGGTAGTCTAGCCCCGTTGGTTGCTTCTTCTCTCCAAATTTGATCTCAAGTATGTTACGCGCAAGTCAATCAAAAGGAGAGCTATAGCGGAGTTCCAAGTAGATCACCCAGTATAAGGGGATGAAACAGTGGAATACATATTCCTAGATGAAGCCATTCTGCAAGTTGAGGAGGAGACTTGGACAATGTACTTTGACAGAGCGTCCAATCAATACGGTTATGGGATAGGTGTGTTGCTGATAACACCCGACAACTCCCATATACCTTTAGCCTTCAAACTCTGGTTCAAGGTGTCCAATAACGAAGCAGAGCATGAGGCGTGTATCGCTGGTTTGGAAGCCACCCTAGAACTAGGGACAAAAAGGTTGGACGTCATCGGGGACTCGAACCTAGTTGTTTCTCAAGCAAATGGAGACTGGAAAGTCAAAGAAGAGAAGATGAAGATTTATCACTAGACCCTGGATGTTCTGATTCCTAGGTTTAAAAAGCTAACTTTCATGCATCTACTTAGAAAGAACAACAGGTTCCCTAATACTTTATCAACTCTATCCTCTATGATAGACATCCTGCTTGGAGTCTGGATGCGTCCGATTATCATTGAGCAGAAATACACGCCGGCCTATGAGACTATCGCCGTAATAGATGAAGTGCAAGATAAAAACCCTTGGTATTATGATATTTGGAACTTCTTGGAAAATAAGATTTATTCACCATGGGTGAATGCCAAGGACAAAAGGAGAATACGGTGAATAGCTGTCCAATTTATCATCTGCGGAGGTAAACTGTACAAAAGAGGTCATCTGGGAATGTACAAGTTGTGTGTCGAAAAAGAGGAGTCAAAGTGCTTGATAGAGGCCATCCATGGAGGAGAGTGCGGAGCCCACATGAACAGAGTGATGTTAGCCCGGAAGATTCTCAGGCAAGGTTACTATTGGTCCATTATGCAGGAGGATTGCATTGGTTTTGTTTGGCAATGCCACAAATGCCAAATTCATGCTAATCGCATGAATATCCCGCCGTCAAAACTGTACAATATGACTTCGTCATGGCCTTTTCAGTCTAGGGAATCGATGTTATCGGCGTAGTTACACCAAAAGGATCAAATATGCATGAATACATTCTGGTGGCAATTGATTACTTCACAAAGTGGATGGAAGCTCAATCCTATGCAGTGTTGAATCGCATGTGGCTAAGTTCATCAAAAACAATATCATTTGCCGATATGGAGTCCCAAATGAGATCATATCAGATAATGGCTCCCACTTCATGAAGGAGGTGATAGACTTGTTGGAGAAATACAATGTGGCTTTTCATGAGTCATGTACATACTGGCTGCAAACTAACGGAGTTGTTAAGGCCGCCAACAAGAATATCAAGAATATTTTTGCAGAAGATGGTTGAGACCCATAGGAACTGGCCAGATAAATTGTCATTCACACTCTGGGGCGACAAAACTTTAATCTAGATGTCTACAGGGGCAACTCCTTATTCTCTTGTCTACAGGATGGAAGCTGTTCTGCCAATTGAAATAGAAGTCCCGTCGCTGCGAGTTGTGGCTGCGTGTCAGATAGCAGAGGCAGAGTGGCAACAGAGCAGATTTGAAGAGCTGATGTTGTTCGACGAGAGAAGGCTGAAAGCATTGTATCACGTTTAGGGCTATCAACGTAGAATTGGTAGGACTTTTAATAAGAAAGTTAACTCCCGGAATTTCAAAGAGGGAAATATGGTGCTAAAAGACAATCGAGCTCCCATCCATGACCCTAAGGGCAAGTTCAAACCCAATTGGATTGGTCCTTACATCATCAAAACTATTTGGTCAGGTGGAGTTGTTATTCTCATGGACCTGGATGGCTTGGAATTTTCCAAACCAATCAACATGGACAAGTTGAAGAAATACTATTCCTGAGAGGCTCGCTAGGCCGAAAATCCAGAAGGGCGACCTAGGTAAAAGTTAGAGCATGAAAAATTAGAAATAAAGAAAAACTAAGCTTGCAAGATTGAAAACCCTAAAGGGCAGCCTTGGTAAAAGTTAGAGCACAAAAAGAAAGAGTAAATACTCGAGTGAACCTGAACCGAACTACGTAAGGCTTGATTCCCATCTTCGGGATACGTAGGAAACTTCATCCTGAAGTTTGGCCGTAAACAACTCTAACTCAACTGTCTTCTCCATGTATCTGATCAGGTCGTCTTTATCTATTCTTTACCTGAGAGTTCGGTTGTGATCTTTACTTTGAGAGAAGAGTTGGTTACAATGCTGAGCAGTCGTGTTCAATCAAGGGGCAATTTGTGATCTTTTGATTCGAAGTTGTACATCTTGAGGATTGATCCCGTTTGTGTCAAGTGGTAATCTTTTTCGAAAATGGTTTTGGAAAGTTTTAATAAAAGTTGATTTTGTTCAAATTTACCTTTTACAACTTAGACCATTTTTGGACCAAAAGGAAAATTCTTAGTGCTCACAACTTTAATTTCATTGATTTCAACATAAAAGTTCTCCAACTCTCTGATACAAATCAAATTTGTTTTTATTACATCGAAAAAACTCGAAAAGAAATGTCAAAGCAATAAACTAGGGGCATAGATGAGTCAGGTACTCCTGCGTCCCATACTCTAGCTTGTGGAAGCTTTTGAAGCCAAAGTGGGCCTGGTTTGTGCCTCATCCTCTAGCCAAGCCAAACACTCGCCAGAAAGGGCGCAACTGAAACTAGGGGCAGGGGCTAGAAGCTCTCTCGTCCTCCAAGCAGTGAGGTACCTAGCCCAGTGTGAACCATGAATGGGGAATGAAACCGCGTACTCTACCCCCTCCTCTGGGCAGATCTGATCATGCCCAAACTGACTTCTGAACTGGAAGGGAAAATAAAAAACACAGTATGTGAGGCTGATCAATTGTATGCCAGGTTGTCGAGCCATGCTATAACTCATCTCGGTCAGATTAAGCGAGGGCCAACACCAAGCTATGTCAGCAGCAGACCTGTTGCACATCCAGTGGCACCACCATCCCTCATTCAGGAAATCCACTAGACGGTGGCGAAAGAAATAGCCTCGAGCTGAGTACTCAGGGCAAGAGTCTACTACCTTCAGCTTATCCATAAGCCACACCTGGGGAGGGATGAAAAAAAGGAGAGATTAAAGAATAAAGAGATATATGTTGAGAGAAAAGTGAGAAAAGGGCTTTGAGAGAAAAATAGAGCATGAGTGTCGAGCGATGTGAGAAACACATATGAGAAAGGGTGGGAAATAATACCTGAAGAAGTAGTGGACTTCTCGCGAATCTAGTAGTCTCCCGCCAATGAAAGGCGTCTAAGCCCATCAAAGTCTCGGCCAGTACCAAACCAATGCAACTTTTTGCCATCTTTCAAACCTTGGGCCACTTCGATCAACCGAATGTTGGACTAGCCAAAACTAGGGACAAGAAAGAAATAAGTCAGCATACATAAGCAGAGGGCATGTAGCCGAAAACCTTGCCAGAGAAGGTCACTTCGGTCACCGACATCGGAAAAACGATGAATGAAACTGGGAATGTCTAGTTCTCCGTTATGGGCCAAAGATCGAGCCTCATGCAGAGTGAGCCCACACATTTTGGCCAAAACGGGGCTGAGGCATGATTTCCTCATCGCGCAGGGATTCCATTAGTGCCTGAAATTCTTCGATTGTTGGGAATATTTCTTTTCCCCTAAAGCTAAAGACATGCATAATCAGATTCCAGCATCGTGCCGCAGCATGAAGGAACGGAATACAAAACGGAGAACAGTTCAATGGAAAAAGTGCATTTATGCTGAAATCTTGAAAATTCACCTTTTCCGAGCCTTCCAAAGAAACTATCCAATCCGAGAGCTTTTCGGTGAAAAATGGCTCCATTTGTGAAGAAATTGCAACTGAAACGAAGTTCTGAAGAACAATTCACGAAACCCAACCTTTTGTAGAAGATAAGGCAGTGAGTGGAAGCCAGCTGTCAACAATCTAGAGGCGCTTCACATTGATGGCCGGTAGGTGACCGGCAGGCCACATTGGTGGCCGACAGGCTACCTTGATGGCCGGCAGGCCACCTCTTGTGGCCGGCATATGGCCAACAGGCTCCTTCTATGGCCAGCAGCCTTCTTTTCTGCCCTACTGTCCACCTGTGTGCTAAGTAGTGTTGGAAGCCTGTGTTTTGTCTTGATCTTTGAATGTTTTAAGGTCTTGTTTTGAGTCTTTTTCATTTTAGAAGGTTTGTTTATGTGTATTTGAGTTGTTGTTGTTTTGTTTATTGAGTTGTTGTTGTTTTGTTTATCAAGTTGTTTTGCTTAGCGAGTTGTATATTGCATTTTGTATTTTGGTTGTTGGTCGGTTCATTACTCGATTAAGAACGTTGTTTCAATCAAGTGCTCTTGGCCAATTCAATTCCATGTCTATTTTCATGCAAATATGGTGCTCATGATGCAAAAATAACTACAGTTTTCATAAAAACTGCGAGGTTTTATTCCGATCATGGCTTTTACAGAAGAGGAGTACAAGTTTTAAAGCAAAATAAAACCTATCTGAGGCTATACATGTGTTAATGCTACCAAACAGAAAAGAAACTAAGCAAAAAATCAAAACATCAGCGCCGATCGCCTCATGCTCGAGAGGCCCTCTTCGTCATCTTCCTTGGAGGAGAGGACTTTGGGGCACTATCTCCATCAGTGCCACTGTCTAAAGTAGTCTCTGAGCTTGAACCTGAGTCGGCATCGTCTCCGTTCTCTACCCCAAAATCCTCCTCAGCATCGTCGCCTCCACTCTTAGAACCAGAGACGACATCGTCTCCACTCTCGGACGACTCAAAATGCTGACTCGCTGCCTCTTTAGAGTCACTAGTCTCAGTATCATCATCCTTAAAGACAGGCTCTGGAGGACTGCTTTAGCCCTGGGTGCCCCTATCTCTGCCTCTCCTCCCTGTTGTTGGAGGAGGTACCGCCGGTACTGGTGCTATTGTCGCCGCCGGTGCAATCGGTATAGCTAGGATTTGAAAGGAAAATTGTCACATATTAGTTTCAATGTGTGTATCAAATGCAAGCATAGTATGCAGAATAAGTGTAATCAGAAGTCAGATACAATGTGTGAGTACAATGTGTGAATGCAGTGTGCCTATGCAGTGTATCAGTACAGTTTGGGAAAGACTACAGTTGAAATGCCAGTATATCAGTGGAAAAATGATAGCATGAAGCGTAAATTGAAGAAATTATCGAGATACCACGGTGGCCAAGCTACATCTCCCTCCTCTGTACCATGCCCATCAATGAAGCTATCAGCTCGAGAGCGCCCCCTGTGTACTCTATTGATGCCTGCAAATGCATTTGGATTATCAGTGTTTGCAGTAAGCATATCTGATGCAAAGTGTAAAGTATAGTTCATACCTTAGTCGGGCCTCGAACCCCGACAAGCTCATAATCAACCGCTGCAGGCTCAATCGGGACCTGGTAAGCCGACCCGGTATACTGCCAACATGTAAGCGTGGTAGGAAGCTCTGGCCAATGGGTCCTCTGCCCTACCGAAGGAGCCCCTCTACCATGGGCCCTGGTCGCCCTGGTCACTCTACATGCCCCTTCCATTGCAGAAGCCCTCGCCTCCTCACCTCCACGAGCACCTGTCAGAGGTGGCATGAGGTGTGTCTGAATGAAGGTCGCGTAGTCGCCCTCTGCCCAGAAGTAGTCAGTATCCAAGACCACCATAAACTGAGTGACTGCATCTATGGACAGGCTATCTACTGATCTCACAGACTTAAGCGGTGCCATCGGAATGATCGGGTATGGCAAGCCCACCGTCTGGCAGACAAACCGCTCACTAAGGAACTAAGCCTGGTAAACTGGGCCCTCAAGTAGAATGCGGAAGCGAGAAGTGACCTAGGCCCCGGCATACTGGTCCTGTATCTCAGCTGGCATCTTGGCCCAAGGCTGCCACATGATCTACAAAAAGAGAGTGTACAGATTGTTAGTTGCTGTCAATTACAAAAATGTGAATCAGAACGATGTAAAGCGAAAATGACTACATTTTGGGTTACCTCGTAGGCAGCCACTGTGTTAAAATAGTGCCAGAAGAAGGTGAACATCTCACGAGTCCTACGCTAGCATCGGCCATCATACCTCCTCAAATAAGGGATTGCTAGGAGGAGCTCCTCCATGGGCTCTAGGGCGAGAGTCAGAAAATAAGCATACACCCACAACTACAAGGAAAATGCAGTGATATGTGAACATACAGCATGAACAAATATAGAAAGTGCAAAACAAAAAGCATACAGCATGAACAAATGCAGAAAATGCAAAGTAGAAAGCATACAACATAAACAGATACAGAAAGTGCATAGCAAAAAGCACAAGTGTTGAATAGATATGAAGCAGGAAATGCATAACAGAAAATGTAAAGTGCAAAGAGGGAACTGAAATGTATACCTCTCAGGCTCGCAAGTAGCCTTCGATCAGCTCTCCCCTCAGACGGGAGGTAGAGCTCATGTAACCAAACAGGGTGGCGAGGCCAACTCCGCTCCAATCGTAGAAGCGCACCCGGAAAAGGGTCACCAGGGCACTCAGCAGATATAAGCCCACGGTGTTCCACCTGTTCGAAAACAAGGTAGTACTGAAGACAAAAATCAAAAAGCCTCTAGCGTACTGCTCTATCTCCTCAAGTGTCTTGGGCTCGCTCCCTCTGAACTGTTCCGCAAACCAGCTATATCTAACCATGCCCATCCAGTATTAGGGTGGACACGCTCCCAGCAGCTCAACCCATGTGGTATCTCACTCTCCTATGTCTGTGTCGAACGGGGATCGGATCACCCCCTACTCGTAAGCCAGTGAGGATGGAAAAGTCATAGGGAGTCATCGTCATCTCTCCGGAGAAGTGGAAAGAGTTGGTGGTATCCCACCACCTCTCCACAAGTGCTCCCAGAAGAGGACGGCTGGCAGTGAACTGTGTCAGGCTAGAGCAGAAGAGGCCGAAGCAAGTCTCGTCTACAATGTTACGAACTCTAGTAGGGAGCTCGTCGTACCAGTCTCGCGCAGTCGTGGCTTCGTACCCTCTGAAGGCACGAGAACAGATGAATCAGATAAGGTAGTGAAAGTATCCTCAGATAAAAGCAGTGCAAGAAATCCAAGTAATGAAAGCCGAGAATGCATGAAAAAAGAGCTCATACCTCAACGACGGTGGATGAAAGGTGAGAAGCCGACTCCCTCAGCAAGAGGTCCTCTGATACGCCAATGTAGACACCCCATTTTTTACCGTCCTCAAGACTTGGACGTCATCGTTTGAACACTCGATGATCATCCATGCTCGTGTTCGTTTTGAGTTCCCGAAGGTCTCAGTCGCGCGCCTTGCTTTAGGATCTCTCAACTTGTCTATTTTGTGCTTGGTTGTGGACCAAGGACTTGTGGTTTTGTTTCTGAGGGAATAGGGTGGCTTGTTGGCCATCCCTACAACCCATCGGCCAAGCCTTGTGCTTGTCGGCCTTGTTTCCTTGCCATCGACCATAAGTAGTGGCCGATCAGCACTCTTTTTGGCCGATCGGCACTCTTTTTGGTCGATCGGCCATATTTTCTGGCCGAGACCTTTCTATCTGCTTTTTCAGATATTTCCATGCTAGCTGTGACAGCTGGTGAGCACAGTTTTCATCCTCCATACACTTGTATAGAGGGATTGATTCAAGTCCTTAGCTTGCTCAACAAGCTTAGGAATTGAATTTCTATAAGAAGGGAGACCCCTCTCCCTTTCCAAAGGTTTTGAAAAATTGAGATAGAAGTTATATATCTCTCTATATATATATATTTCCTCTCTCTCTATATTTGCGCTTGTTTGTGCTCAAAAGTGTAATTCCTTCACACTTTTGCACTAAAGCACCTACTAGAACACCATACACTTGTTGCTGAGGTATTTGAGGTTTTTGTTTGAACTCAAAGTTTGGTTTTTGGCTCAGAAAGTTGCTGGAGTTACCTCTTTGAAGGTGTTCTACAAGGGTGAGTCTCTAACCCTCTTTTAAGGTTTGTCTTCATTGCTTACTTGGCCTTATTTGCATGCTTATTTTGGCTTAACTCTTAACTGTAAAAAGCTTCATTTTCATGTGTTTGAAATGATTGTTTAAGGTCTTGTTGGTGTTGGAGGTGATCTACCCCCTTGAATGCCTTGTTTTGCCTTGTTTTGGGCCACCCCTTTAGGCTCTTGTTTTTATCTTTGCATGACCTTTCTACCACTGAATTCCAGAGAAATTTCAGTGGTGGAAAGTGTATTTTGAGGTCTTAAATAGGAGAGGGTCATCCCCTCTCCTTGTGTCTTATATGCTTGTATAGATGGCTCATCAAAGTAGCATGTTTGTCTAGCATGTTTTGGTTCCATTTCGGCAAGTTTTTGGTGTTATTTTAGCATGCCTCAACTCTGTTTTAGGTTGGTTTGATAGCATCTTGCATGCTTCACATACTTATAGTGCAATCTTGCATGCTAGCATAACATGCATCATGTATTTGGACCATCATTCTTGCATGTTTTGGCTCAACTCCAAGAAGCTTTTAGCCTTATTTTACCATGCTTAAGCTCTGATTTGTGTTGTTTTGGTCATGCATGCCATGCTTCGTATAGCCATAGTGCATTCTAGCTTGTTAGCTTTGAGTTTCCAAGCCACTAGCATGCATTACTTGGACTACTTTCATGATTTGGCATCATTTGAAATGTGATTTCAGTACATGTAGTGTGGTCATACACTTGCATTGGTCACTCTTTCAATGCTTTGAAGGGTTGGTGTTTCATGCCTTAAGAATGGGTCATTGTGCATGCCACCATGCTTAGGCCTTTGGGCTATCATTTCAGTGTATTTTTGGTCTTTTTTTGCCATAATATAGCTCTGATTTTTATTGGTGAAGCCATCTCATGATTGGTTTTGTTGGGTGTAGTGCAATCCCTTTTGTTAGCCTTGCATACTTCATGCCTTATGCCCTTCATGTTGGCTTGTTTTGGCTTTGCTCCATGCATGTTTTAGCATCATTTTGGTATGCTCTAGGACTGTTTTGGGTAGCCTTGGTCATATGCTTCATGTATTGCATAGTTATAGTGCAAGTGCCTATGCTAGCTTCAAGCTTTGAGCCCTCTTGCATGCCATACTTGCATTGTTTGGTTGATTTGGCATCATTTCATGCATGATTTCGGAGTTTATAGTGTTATTACACTTCCACATTTTTCACTCTTTGAGCACCTTCGAGAGTTATGTTCTTATGCTTAATTGATAGGCCAATGCATGTACATGCATTTTCTTATTTTTATGTCACTGTTTCATCCTTTTTGGCCACTGTTTTGAACCCTCTTAGGTCTGTCTATATGCGGTTTAAGTCCACTAAGTGTTGCATTACATGGTCCATTGCCATTGCATTGTTGTTTGCATATTGTTGCATGACATTATAATTTCCATGTTGTAGCATGTTGTTGCATGCTTGTTCCATTGTATTGTTGTTGCATGCTTGAATTGCATTGCATGGTGCTTGCATGCTCATGTTGCATTACATTGTTTGCATGCCATTAGCTTTGTTAAGTTGTGCATGCATTGCATTGTGTTTGGTTTAGGTGTTAAGCCAAACACGAGAAACGAGGGACGTTTCATACTTGAAGTGATGAAACGTACCTCAATTCTCGATCGCCGACCCTCTTGATCATGCATGATAGAGGTTAAGGCATTTATGTGTTTTTGTGCATTCATCACACATTGATTTGTGCAAATCGGCCTCTGTGGTCATCATGCATCGAAATGCGTGATTGATAGCTTGAGAGCTGAGCACTACACACCTTTGAGCCTTAGACGTGATAAGGGGTGTAGTTGCACATATATTTTCTTGCAAATACATTGCCATGCCTCTGTTTGTGCTCTGTTGCAGCAAAATGAAGAGTTTGCAAGAAGAGATGGCCGATCGGCTATCTAGTGTGCCAATCGGCTATCAATAATTGGCCGATAGACTCAAAATTGGTCGATGACCTTTATCCTTTGGCCCATGGCCATACCTCTTGGCCAATGACCTCTCAGCATGTCCATGAGGTGAATCAGAAGTGTTTTGGAGATTGGCACAATTTTCAGAAGTCTAAAACAGTGCAAACAGAGGCAACATGAGGCATGGTAACGGATTTTCAAGCGAGGCAATCGAGCATGCATCTTTGAACTCTTAGAACTGAGCCGAGGCTTTGTAATTTGTAATTAGCTTTGCTTGATTAATTAGCTTTTGAATTTGTAATTAAACTAGCTAATTTGTTAATTAGTTAACGTGTTGTAATAATTAGCTTAGTGTTAGCTAGTTATTCAATTTGATTATGTAATAATTAGTCTAATTAGATAATTAGATTAGTTGCTTAGCTTAGCGTAGCTAGCTTAGTGTACTCATTTGGACCCTCCATCGAGAGGGCGAATTTTGTAATAAGTGTGCGTGAGTGTGTGAATGTCTTCCAACCCCACGTCTTTCTCCCTTTTACTTATCAGCTTTTGATGGTTAGTTTTAGGGCATATTTCAATTAGCATCCTTATGCTTCGCATGCGTGCATCATTCATCTGTCTTGCATGCACCGGGCTTGGCGCATCATACAAACCGCAGTGTATTTCAATATATTTACTTGAATACGTGTTCAACAACATGTTATCAAGTTGCATCTTATCTGCCATCTTAGAATAGCCGAGCCTATTTCTAGTTGCATTTTGCATGTGTTGCATTAGGCATTGTTGACATAGCTAGGATCATGCATATTTCTAACTAGTTCTCTGTTTTGGCTCGGAGTACACTGTGAGTGTTTATGCTTTAGCATCCTTGCATAAGTGTGAGTGATGCCATGATAGCCTGCTTTCCATGAGGCTATATGCTTAAGTGTTTAATTGCATGAATGCCTGTGGATAAAGGTTGGATTGCTTGAATTTGAATAATTCATCAAAATGTGCATTTTAAGCTCACTTGAGAGTGGCAAATCATGTTGTTTTCTAAGCCCACTCGAGGGTAGCAAATCCACATCTTAGCCTACTTGCGAGTAGCACCTTCAAACAATTTTCAAACAAACAAACATGAGATGTTTTGTTCCAACTTAGGCGATTTAGTCTATACTTGTATGTTGTGCACATCACGTAGTAATGATAGATTAATAAACCGGAATAAGAACGCATGTGCTTTTAAAAATAAAATATCATGTTAGTAAAGGCCGATCTTTAGATCGGGCGAGCGGGGGTGCTCATTGCATGACATTCCCCTCTCGTACCCAAGTTCCCGAGCCAAGGCAACTTTGGTGATGACGGACACGTGGCCTTAGGCACGAGTCCGGGTTTCCTAAATTTCCAAAAATAAAACATTTGGGTGGCGACTCTGTATCTGGCAAAGCAGTCCATGTTTGGCACTTCTTTATAAAAATCAGTTTTCCAAAATTATTTGCCAGATTTGAACTCTTTGGTGATTCATCGGTCTTGCATTGCACTTTGCAAGATTCGATTCAGAACTATGACATTGAGTCTGAACTGTAGTAGCTTAAGAACAAAGCGATTTCGCGCCTTCGCGCGCGGATCAGTGATGTTCGGGCACGTCTACAGCCGAGAATGAAGTCGCTAGCAAGATGTGTGTTCAGGAATGGTACCTCGCTGGATCAAAAGGGCACATCCTCAACGGTAATGGCTCTGGCTCAACCTCAGGCTCAAACTCTGTCTCGAGGTCCGCCTCAATACCTCCAACAGCTTCACCAGCCTCGGCGACGACCGGCTCCTCCGCCTCTAAAATAGGTGAAAATACAGGGGGAATCTCTGGAGGAGCCCCGTCATCTAGTGAATCATCTGCCATCTGGAAAATGGGTGAAAAATGAAGAAAAATGGAGAAAAGAGGGTAAGCTTAAAAAAAGTCAACCCTAGGAGAGAGAAAATGGAAGAAAAAGTCAAAGAAGGAAAAAGTGCACCAAACCCAAGAGAAACTCGAGGGGAATAAGCCTAGAAGGGTGAAAATAAAGAAAAAAAACATCGAAATCAAATTCTAATCGGTTCGAAGTGAAGAGAATCAAGAGGGTTTAACGAATAAAGTTTGCGTGGGGCATTGGAAAACATGTAGAAAACGTAAATCTAGAGAGAAAGAGCACCTAGAGAGAGAGAGGGGGAACCTTTTTGGAAATGTGGGTGTGAGGAAATGAGCCCTAGTGGCTTGTACTTAAAGACTCGAGAATGAAAAGACAAATTTGTCCCGAATTGCCATCGATGGCCGGCAGGTGGCCGGCAAGGCTGTTCAGTGGCTGGCAGATGGCCGGCGGACTCCCTCTGAGTCCTAATGTTATTTTGTGTCTTTGTTTTCCAAAAGTTGCAAGGAAAGTTCACTATTGGGTCCAGATTGTTTCTACGGAAGCTCAAAACTGTGTTTTCGACGCACGATGTTCATCACTTGTCAACATAAATGAGGTGTATCCTTTTTAAACATATTTCAATTCCTCTAAGAGATAAATCGGAAGATGCCATCGAATGTCGCTTTAATTCGTTTTGCCTTCCTTCTCCTTTCGTTCTCTATTGTTGTATAGAATATACATCTCACATATTTGTTGCATAGAATATGCATTTCACATAGTTGTTGCATAGAATATGCATCTCTCATGTATTGTTGCATGGAATATGAATTTCACATATACGTATTGCATGCGTACCTCGCATCATTCCAATTTCGCATAGACTGTGCTTTTGAACCCTGCTAGAACATGCCTTCGTTTAACTTCATATCTCAGTTGTTTATCTTGCATAGAATATGCATTATCACTGTATCCACATTATTTATGCTAATTATGCTTTTGAAAACAGAAAAGTTCTTTTCTTTCTTCCTTCGCCAACACAGGTAAACAATATTGTATGTACGGTTCATTAGGAGGAGTTCCGGGAAAAGTCGTTTGTGTCTCGGTAGGAGAACCTACGCCTTCACTTTGTGCATCTATCGCACACCTTTGCTTTGTGCATCTATCGCACTTGTTCACTTTGTGCATCTATTGCACTTGTTTACCTTTCTCCATTTATCACACACCTTTCTTTCATCTTGGGAGGTGCGAAGCATGAGCCTGAGCGGTTTTATCTCCAGACGCATGAAACGCGGCCCTGGGTGGGTTTCATCTCGGGACCTGCGAAGCATGAGCCCAAGCGATTTTATCTCAGGATACTTGAAACGTAGCCCTGAGCAGGATTCATCTCAGGACATGTGAAACACGACCCTGAGCGATTTTTCTCAAGACACGTTAAACACGGCCCTAGGCGAGTTTCATCTCGAGACGTGTGAAACACGACCCCGAGCAGTTTTTCTCAGGACGCATGAAACGCGACCTTGGGCGAGTTTCGTCTTGAGACATGCGAAGCACAAGCCTGAGCAGTTTTATCTCAGGATGCGTGAAGCGCGACCCTAGGTAAGTTTCATCTCGAGACATGCAAAGCGTGAGCCCGAGCGGTTTTATCTCAGGACACGTGAAACGCGGCCCTGGGCGGGTTTCATCTTGGGACGTATGAAACACGACCCCGAGCAGTTTTTCTCAAGACATGTGAAACGCGGCCCTAGGCGAGTTTCATCTCGGGACGACTGAAACACGACCCCGAGCAGTTTTTTTGAGGATGCGTGAAACGCGGCCTTGGACGAGTTTCATCTCAAGACGCGTGAAGTGTGAGCCCGAGTGATTTTTTTTGTTTTTCGGGATGTGTGAAACACAACCCTGGGCGGGTTCTCTTGTTTCTTGGGATGCATGAAGCACGAGCCCGAGCAATTTTCTTGTTTCTCCAGATGTGCAAAGCGTGACCCCAAGCGGTTTCCTCTATTTCTCAAGATACGTGAAACGCAACCCTGAGCGGTTTTCATTCTTCAGTTTCTCAAGACATGTGAAACACAACCTCGAGCGGTTTTTGTTCTTAGTTTCTCAAGATGCGTGAAACGCAACCCTGAGCAGTGTTTTCTTTCCTTATCTCTTGTGTTTGGCATTGTTAGAGTGTGGTTTTATCTTTTTGCATGGAACCTGTGTTGGTTTTAAGCTTAAAGCTGCTCATTCATATGTTGTTATCTCGTTATCTTGCTTATTGCATCTTGTTATCGCTTTTCATCATCTCGCATGATCGTGAGTTTTCAAAATAGCCAGCTTCGCGAAGCGCGTGGGTGAGTCCAGCTTTCAAAGTTGCATTGTGAATATCATTTGCATTTTGTCCCAAAACTACGCTGGTTTGATTCCTTACAAAGGGATACGTAGGCAGCCTGTGGACGCAACCATTTATTTATGTCTTGATTGTTTGTTCAAGTCTTACGGCCTTGTCAAAATGGGTCGTCTTCAGGCTTTGACATTCACTCACATCATTTCATGACTCCAAGTTCTGTCGAAGAGGGGCAACTGTAGACACCCCATTTTTGACGTATAGCGATTCCGATTTTGACACGACTCTTGTGGTATCCCCGGACCTAAGTTTAATGCTTTCATATTGTTGCTTACCTCTTGTTTCCCTTGTATCCCTTTAGAATTGGCTTTCGGGTTGTGGTCGTGCGTTTGGAATAGGTTGGGTGCTTGTTTTGTCAAACCTTATTGCTTAGATTTTGGCTATTCCGCTCGAGCGGGCATTCTTGCACTCGAGCGGGCTTCACAATTTTGTTCCTCCACTCGAGCGGTCATTCTTGCGCTCGAGCTAGATTCGTCTAATCTCAGTTTTTTTTTTTTTGCTGGTCTGCAAATACTGGGAGAGTGCATCGGATGCTCGAGCATCCAGTTTCACGCTCAAGCGGAGTCCTTCGTCTACAAATGTTCTGGAAGTGTGAATTCTATGCTCGAGCGCCACTTTTCACGCTCAAACAAAACTATGTATCTAACGCTCGAGTGTCACTTTCCACGCTCGAGCGGACTACGCATATAACAGTCTATGAAGATGATATTTTGAATCACTTTTTCATCCTTCTCTCTCTTTAAAACTCCCCAAAAACCAAGTTCTTGACTTTCTCTCTCTAAAACTCACCTTTTCTCTTAGATTTCATCTAGATCCATTGATCTCCTCACCCTTGTGCCTTTGAGAAAAAGATAGAGCGTCTCAAGATCTACATTTTGATTCGAATAGAAGTAGGTTTCGATGTTCTTGGAGTTTCTCTCTTGTTTGGGCTCATCTTCTTCCTTTGAGGTAGGGATCTTTTCTACACCTTCATAGATATTTAGCTTATCTATTTGTATCTTGTGTAACAATGATGTGATTTGGGGGTGTTGTAAGCAAAGCTAGGGTTTGAGTATGTTATGGAAAGAGGGATTGTTGTTGAACAGGAAATAGATGAATGTGGGTTATGAAAATGAAATTATGGTGGGTCAAAATGGTTGAAAATGATATTTGGGTTGATATTTGAAAAAGGAAAAGTTTTGCCCTAAAATGACTATCATGATTATTTTATATAGATAATTGAAATTGAGAGGGTATTGATATGAATGGTGGGATTGGTTATGTATTAACTCATTCTTTGGAAGTTTGAATAAATTATCTGTCCTGAGATTGAATATCTGTTTAAAGATAACTGTATTGGGCTATCGGCGAAGGATAGCTATAAATGTTGTAGAAATTGTATAAGGATTAGATGAATTGAAACTAATCTCTTGTTGTTTGTCATTGAATATGACTATGTTTATATACATTGTACATGTATGATTATGTGGGAGTGGAAAGGGGATGTACTCCATTGTTTGATTTTGTGTTTAAATACATTGCATATGTATGAATGATTGTTTAGGAGGAGAAAAGGAATGGACTCCACTGTTTGGGAGGAGAAAGGGGATGGACTCCATTATAATTAAGTTGGCCAGAGTATCTTGGGGGAAATTCCCACAATTATACATGGGTGCCTAGCCCGCGAACGAAATATCCATAAAATGACAATTGTAGTGCTTATATAGCCTACGTTTACATGGGTCCCGTTTGACGGCTGCCCACGGACAAAATATCCGTGAAAGAAAAGTTTGAAGTGCTTATATGTTGATGATGTGATTATAGAACTAATGAATTGTAGTCTTATTTGGGCAAGTTAAGAAACGATGAAATTGGCTCATGTAATGAAATGAATTAAAGGGGAATGCTTAAGAATTAAGTTTGGTATCTTATGACTATATAATATGTGGATGTCTTTTATCACTGACGTTGTATATGCATAGTGTACTTATGCCTTTGCTAAATTTCGTATACTGTGTTAGATGATTTCGATTGGACTGTGGCTCACCCTATTTGGGAATAACATTTTCAGGTAATGATGGCATGCCTCCACCAAGGCAATAGCATGGGAGGGAACTTTAGGAAGCAAGAGCTTCTTGTTTTGTTTTATTTTTGTATAGCCTAGGGCTAAATTTGTATTGAGCGAAGCTCATTTTGTTGTAACCAAGTCAAGACTTGGAAAGGTGTAAGCCAATATGGCATTTATTTACGTTAAACTCTTTGTATTCCTTAACTTTATGCAATGAAAGGACCAAGATTCTGATTTATATTGTCATTTATGTATGTTTGTGGATGTATTTATGATATTATTTTGGGGGCGTTACAACTTGGTATCAGAGCGTACTGGGTTTGAATACTTTGGGTACGTGGGAAATGGTTAGTACCACAATGGGTTTGTCTCGCTTGCTAGAAACTTAAGTGTGAACGATATGTACTTATATGACAACATGCTTATGTGATTATTTAGGTATGGGATTGAGTTTCGTGGATGTTGATTGGGTCCACAGGTTTCTAGGAGTTTTGTTAGAAAGGCACTTGATCACTGCTATTTTTAATTGGAACTCTAGCAACGCCTCAGAACGGTCATTATCCGAAGATGAAATTCATATGTGTTTACGTGATTACATGCTTACATGAAGTGAATTACTGTTGTCCAATGCATTAGGACGCGAGTGAGTTAGCTTTCGCACATTTGTGAATGTGCTAATCTCTTTGTTACATTCATTAGAATGTCAGGACGTGGTCGTGGAGGTAGGTGTGGTAGGCCTAGAATGCACGAGATGCCTTTACCGAATGACATTCCGGCACCGGAGGAGGGAGTTGGTCAGGCTAATATGGTCGAATCAGTTGGTCAGCAAGCCACCTTAGCCCGCGAAATGGCCGGAGCATTGAGGGAATCAATGGATATTCTTAGAGTTGAGAATCAATTCCAAGCCCAGGTAGCTGAGGCAGGGCCTTCTTTTCTAAAGAGGGAGTTTTTCCGGTCGAACCCGAATGATTTTTTGGGTGACCCAAAGGAGCCACTGAAGGCAGATGAGTGCCTTGAACAGATAATGAAGATGTTTGAGATGCTTGGCATCAAGGACGACCAGTTGAGGGTGACCTTGGCATCTTTCCAGCTAAAGGGAGATGCGGGTCAGTGGTAGAAGTATGCGCAAGAACGCATTGGAGGGACTTGGGAGGCTTTTGTCAACGCCTTCCATGACAAGTTTTTGCCTCCCACTGTTACGGAGAAGTTAAGGGATCAGTTTTCTCGCCTCAAGCAATTGAACACGCTTGTGGCAGAGTTCGAAGCCATCTTTACTAGCTTGTCTAGGTTTGCACCCGAGCTTGTGGCGACAGAGGAGCACCGGTGTTTGGAGTTTAAGAAAAGGCTGAGGGCCGGACTCATGTTTAGAGTGGTCGAATCCATGATTAGAGATTATGGGCGTCTTGTAGAGGCGGTGGCTCATCTCGAGACTATCATGCAAGTTAAGGAGGAGAGGATAAGGGGCTCCAAGAGGAGTCAAAATAGTCAGGGGGACGGTGAGAGGCAGAGGGGTTCTAACCCTCAGCAGTCCCAAGGTGTTCAGTCAAGGTCCACATTTCCAGTACCAAGTTTGGGTTTTGGGAGAGGTGGTCAGGAAGATGTGACTTGTTTCAAATGTGGCCTGTTGGGTCACAAGTCTCCAACTTGCCCGCAGAGAGAAAGAGGACAATGAGTTACTTCGTCTTCGGCTCGTTCTCAGGGCCAGAGTTAGGGTAAAGGACAATCGCCCATTTGTTATCAGTGTGGTCAGGCGAGGCACCTGAAGAGGTCTTGCCCACAGTTAGGTGGCACGTCTAGTGCGTCTATTTCGAGACAGACACAGAGTCACCAGTCAGCACAGGCCTTGAGGGCCAATCAGGGAGCTTCTTCGGCTCAGTCAGTGTAGTAGGCTTATGCACCGAGGGGTGAGCAGGTGGATCAGAGACCAACAGGGCGTGTGTATGCTGTCACAGCGCCAGACCTTATACCTGTTCCTTCATTAGTGAGAGGTACCTTCTTGTTTTGCAATTTAGTTGCTAATGTATTGATTGGTATAGGTACATTCCATTTTTTTATCTCGTCTGCATTTGCATCAGTTTTGGGATTGGAATTGGCACAGTTAGCATCTCCTATTTGTATAGAATCACCTATTGGTGGTGAAGTTATTCTGAAACAAGGGTGTCAGGATTGTGATATAGAGGTTGCCAGTCGTCGACTTCTTGTTGCATTCATTTTACTTTACATGTCTAGCTTTAACGTTATTTTGGGTATGAATTGGTTATCGTCATTCCGGGTTGTTATAGATTGCTACCGTCAGAGGGTCACTGTATGTACCTTGAGCGAGGATTGCTTCTTGGGGGACCGGCTGGATAGAATCTTATCACCGGTATATGATCCGCGTGGGCGGAGAGAACTTAGTTATCTTCTCGCTAGCTTCCTGAGTAGTGAATGTGATGAAGTCCAGCTTAAGTTGCCAATGGTGGTTTGTGAATACCCCGATGTTTTTCTTGAGGACCTTACTAGTTTACCACCTCATCGAGAGATAGAGTTCTCTATTAATTTAGTGCATGGCATGGCACCGATCTCTATGGCACCATATCGATTTGCACCCACTGAGTTAAGTGAATTAAAGGTTCAACACCAGGAACTGTTAGATAAGGGTTTCATCCGCCCTAGTACCTCACATGGGGGAGCGCCGGCCTTCTTTGCTAAAAAAAAGATGGAGCCTTGCGACTTTGTATTTAGTACCGAAAGTTGAACGGGGTAACTATTAAGAATAAGTACCCAATGTCTCGTATAGATGATCTGTTCAATCAATTGAAAGGGGCTTGTTGTTTCTCTAAGATAGACCTGAGGTCAAGTTACCATCAGTTGAGGGTAAGGGAGGAGGATATCCTAAAGACAGCATTTTGTACATGGTATGGCCATTACGAGTTCCTAGTAATGCCTTTTGCGCTGACCAATGCTCCAGTTGTATTTATGGATTTGATGAACCGGATCTTAAGTGAGTTCCTAGATCGTTTCATGGCCGCCTTTGTGGACAACATTTTGATTTACTCACCTTCTGAGGAGGAACACGAGGAACACTTGCGGGTAGTGCTTGAATTGCTTAGAGTCCATAAGTTATATGCTAAATTCGGGAAGTGTGAATTATGGCTGAGAAAAGTTAAGTTCTTAGGCCATATAGTATCTAGGGAAGGGGTGACGGTAGATTCATCCAAGATAGAGGCAATGCAAGATTGGGCACAACCTAAGAATGCCTTTGAGATTCGTAGTTTTCTGGGGTTGGCTAGGTATTATCGGAGGTTTGTGAAAGATTTCTCTAAGCTAGCTTCACCTTTAACTAGGCTGACGAGGAAGGGAGTCAAATTTGTGTGGGATGAGACTTGTGAGAAATCATTTCAAGAGCATAAGGTTAGACTTACCACAGCTCCAGTATTAATTATCCCGGGGAGGGGTTTTCGCTATTATGTATATTGTGATACCTCACGAGAAGGTTTGGGTTGCGTTTTAATACAAGAGGGAAAGGAAGCAGCCTATGGCTCGCGGCAGCTGAAAACACACGAGAAGAACTATCCCACTCATGATCTAGAACTAGCAGCGGTGATATTTGCCTCAAAAATTTGGAGGCATTATCTGTATAGTGAGAAATTTGAGGTGTTTTCCGATCATAAGAGTCTGAAGTATCTATTTACATAGAAAGACTTGAATTTGAGACAAATGAGGTGGATGGAGTTCATAAAGGATTATGATTCTGAGTTACATTATCATCCAGGGAAAGCCAACGTTGTGACCGATGTTTTGAGTAGGAAATCAATTAGTAGTGTCACTTGTATAGCCATCCGGGAGTGGGAGATGTTGGGTACTCTCGGGGAGTTTGACTTGCACCTTGGTGAGTCCGTTGAATCTGCGGCCTTGTTTTCTGTGGTTGCACAACCTACACTTGTGACCCAAGTGTTGGAAGTGCAGAGGGATGATCTTGAGGTAGAAACCATTAGGGAAAAAATCTCTAATGGAAAAATAGAACGGGGTTTGAGTGTGTATCCTGACTCAAGTGTTAGATACCGTGACCGCTTGTTCGTACCGGAGTCTTGCCGAGAGGAAGTACTCCAAGAGTTTCACCATTCACGCCTTGCGGTGCATCTGGGAGGCACAAAGATATATCATGATCTACGTCGCCAGTTTTGGTGAAGAGGTATGAAGAAGGATGTAGCCGTGTTTGTATTGAAATTCCTTACTTGTCAGCAAGTGAAGGCCGAACATCAGAGGCCAACGAGTTTGTTTCTACCCTTGCCTATAGCTGAGTGAAAGTAGAACATGTCACAATGGATTTTGTTGTGGGCCTTCCGAGGACTCATCGGGGTAGTGATGCCATTTGGGTGGTAGTTGACCGCTTGACCAAGTCCGCGCACTTTATACCTATGCGCGTGAGTGATTCGGTAGACCATCTTGCCGACTTGTATATCAGGGACATAGTGAGGTTGCACGGGGTCCCTGTGACGATCGTTTTGGATAGAGATCCACGTTTCACAGCTCAATTGTGGCAGAGCTTGTAGAGTGCCTTGGGCACTAGATTAACCTTTAGTACTGCGTATCATCCTCAGACTGATGGGTAGTCTGAGCGTATTATTCAGTTCCTTAAGGATATGCTTCGAGGTTGTGTATTTGATTTTAAGGGGTCGTGGGAGAGACACCTACCCTTAGTGAAGTTTGCCTATAATAATAGCTTTCAATCGAGTATTGGCATGGCACCATTCGAGGCCTTGTATGGCCGACCTTGTAGGTTTTCAGTGTGTTGGACTGAGGTGGGTGATGCACCTTTGTTGGGTCCAGAGTTAGTTCGGTGAACAACGGAGAAAGTGGCGCTTATTCGTAAGAGGTTGGTTACGGCTCAGAGTCGCCAGAAAAGTTATGCCGATCATAGGAGGAGACCCTTGTCTTTCGAGGTGGGAAACCATGTCTTTTTTAAGATATCACCTAGATGAGGTTTGATGAGATTCGGGAAGAGTGGGAAGTTATCCCCTCAGTTTATTAGCCCTTTTGAGATCCTTGAACGAATTGGGGAGGTTGCTTACCGTTTGGCATTACCGCCACAGTTTTCTGAGGTTCATAACGTGTTTCACATTAGTATACTTCGAAAATATAAACCGGATCCATCGCATGTACTGGATTGGACCAACTTAGAGGTAGATGAGGATGCCTCGTATGAGGAGAGATTGGTGAGGGTCTTGTACAGACGGGGCCAAGTCTTGCGAAGCAAGACAATTCCCTTAGTTAAGGTATTGTGGAAACATCACGGGGTCGAGGAAGCGACTTGGGAGCATGAATTGAAAGTCTGAGAGAAAAATCCGGACTTGTTTGTTGATACCTAAACATGTATTGAGATTTTGATTTTGATGATGAAGAGTATAAGTATTGCATATGTATTAGATTATGAGAACATTGTATATGTTATGGGCATTTTGAAAATATGAATTCAATATAAACATCGTATATATTTTGAGAATATGGAATATTGTGAATGTTGTATCACTTTTGGACGCATTGTATATGTTGGGAAAATTCTGAAAATTTGGATTTTGATTTAGCATTGTAAATATTTTGGGAAATTATAAATTTCTTTCAATATGGGACTTGTGTATCAAGTCGATGAGAATGGATGACCGGGGGATGGGTCATGGTGTTGAACTTGTAAGAATGGCATAGTAGTGAGTAATTTAATTTCAATTTTGAACTTGATTTGTAATTTCGGCAACGAAATTCTTTAAAGGGGGAGGTTATAGCGATTCTGGTTTTAACCCGACTCTTATGGTATCCCGGACCCGAGTTTAATGCTTTTATATTGTTGCTTACCTCTTGTTCCCCTTGTATCCCTTTAGAATTGGCTTTCGGTTGTAGTCGTGCGTTTGGAACAGGTTGGTTGTCTGTTTTGCCAAACCTTATTGCTCAAATTTTGGCTATTTCCTCGAGCGGGCTTCACAATTTTGCTCATCCTCTCAAGCGGGATTTGTCTAGTCTCAATATTTTATTTTTTTTGCAAGTCTGCAAATACTGGGAGAGTGCATGGAACACTCGCGCGGAACTCTATGTCTAACGCTCGAGCGTCGCTTTCCACGCTCGAGCGGACTGCGTGTATAACAGTCCATGAAGATGATATTTTGAATCACTTTTTCATCATTCTCTCTCTCTCTCTCTAAAACTTCCCAAAAACCAAGTTCTTGAGTTTCTCTCTCTAAAACTCACCTTCTCTCTTAGATTTCATCTAGATCCGTCGATCTCCTCACCCTTGTGCCTTCGAGAAAAAGATAGCGCATCTCAAGATTTACATTTTGATCCAAATAAAAGTGGGTTTCGGTGTTCTTAGAGTTTCTCTCTTGTTTGGGTTCATCTTCTTCCTTTGAGGTAGGGATCTTTTCTATACCTTCATATGATATTTAGCTTAGCTAGTTATATCTTATGTAACAATGATGTGATTTGGTAGTGTTGTAAGCAAACCTAGAGTTTGGGTATGTTATGGAAAGAGAGATTGTTGTTGAACAAGAAATAGATGAATGTGGGTTATGAAAATGAAATTATGGTGGGTCAAAATGGTTGAAAATGATATTTGGGTTGATATTTGAAAAAGGAAAAGTTTTCCCTAAAATGACTATCATGATTATTTTATATAGATAATTGAAATTGTCATTGAAAATGTGAAATTGAGAGAGTATTGATATGAATTGTGGGATTGGTTATGTATTAACTCATTCTTTGGAAGTTTGAATAAATTATCTGTCATGAGATTGAATATTTGTGTTAGAGATAACTGTATTGGGCTATCGGTGGAGGATAGCTATGAATGTTATAGAAATTGCATGAGGATTAAGTGAATTGAAACTAATCTCTTGTTGTTTGTCATTGAATATGACTATGTTAATATACATTGTACATGTATGATTATGTGTGAGTGGAAAGGGGATGTACTCCATTGTTTGACTTTGGTTTAAATACATTGCATATGTGTGAATGATTGTTTGGGAGAAGAAAGGGGATGGACTCCATTGTTTGGGAGGAGAAAGGGGATGGACTCCATTATAATTAAGTTGGCCAGAGTGTCCTGTGTGAAATTTCCGAAATTATACATGGGTGCCTAGCCTGCGGACGAAATATCCGTAAAATAGCAATTGTAGTGCTTGTATAGCCTATGTTTACATGGGTCCCATTTGATGGTTGTCTGCGGATGAAATATCCATGAAAGAAAAGTTTGAAGTGCTTATATGTTGATGATGTGATTATAGAACTAATGAGTTGTAGTCTCATTTGGGCAGTTGAGAAATGATGAAATTGGCTTATGTAATGAAATGAATTAAAGGGGAATGCTTAAGAATTGAGTTTGGTATCTTATGACTATATAATATGTGGATGTCTTTTATCACTGACGTTGTATATGCATAGCGTACTTATGCCTTTGCTAAATTTTATATACAGTGTTAGATGATTTCTACTGGGCTGTGGCTCACCCTATTTGGGAATAACATTTTCAAGTAATGATGGCATGCCTCCACCAAGGCAATAGCATGGGAGGGAACTTTGGAAAGCAAGAGCTTCTTGTTTTGTTTTATTTTTGTATAGCCTAGGGTTAAATTTGTATTGAGCGAAGCTCATTTTGTTGTAACCAAGTCAAGGCTTGTAAATGTATAAGCCAATAGGGCATTTATTTACGTTAAACCCTTTGTATTCCTTAACTTTATGTAATGAAAGGACTAAGACCCTGATTTATACTATCATTTATGTATGTTTGTGGGTGTATTTATGATATTATTTTGGGGGCATTACATGGCGGCCCTTACGACTTGGACATCATCGCATACAAACCCGATGATGAGTTTATATATGCGCCCAGTGCTCGAAGTCCTCAGCGGAATGTCGTAGCTCTGAGCCCTTTTAACCCCATACTCCTGTTGCCTCATATTTGGACCAGGCCTTGGTTCTTCTAGCCTGCAGCTCCTGGTGGCCAGCCGGCTACTGATGTAGCTTGTTGGCCACCATTGATGGCCGGCCGGCCACCAATTTCTTTTACAGATATTTTATGCCAGCTATTTGTACAAATGCACGCATCTTCACCCACGTGTAAGGCTGGATATCCTTGTAGAGAATTCATGTTTTCTATATAAAGAAGACCCCTCTCTCATGTTTTGAGGTTAGAAAATTTTGAGATCAGAAATTTTCCTTTCTCTACAATTCTCTCTCTCTCTCTCTCTAGCAAATCTCTACACTTTTGCTTACAAATCCTTAGCCTTTTGCCTATACACCCTTAACCAAATCTTCTTATCTTTGAGCTGAGGTCTTTTTGAGCTTGGTTTGAGCTTTTGAGGGTGTTGTTTGCTTGGTTTTGTTGCTTGAATGGCTTCTTCTCTTCAAGATGTATAAGGCTTTATCCCTTTACTTATTTTTTCTACTATTATTCTTGCTTTTTTTCAACTAATTTTGGGCTGTAAAACTTATGTATTTTTGGGCTAAAACTTGGGTTCTAAGGCCATTAAAGGTTGAGATGTGTTCTACCCTTCTTTATACCTTGTTTTGGAAGCCTTTGCCCTTGTGTTTCCCACCCTTTTACTATCTTTTTCTGAGCTTTTAAACACTAATTTTCAGAGTTATTTCAGTGGCCAAAATCATATTTTGAAATCCAAATTTTGAGGGGTTAGCCTCTTCTCTTTTGTGTCTTGCTTACTAGCCTAGTTTGTGTAATGTTTTAGCATATTAATCTAGCTATTTTTAGCTCAATTCCAACATGTTTTAGGATTGTATTAGACCTGTTTTAGCACTATTTTTGAGTGTTAGTTGCATTTGAGCTTTGTTTTGCATGCTTATAGTGTAATTGTCCTCACTGGCTTGGTGTTTTAGGCCTTAGACATCATCTTATTTGAGTTGATAGCATTTATTTATACTTTTCTCACTCATTTTCAGCATTAATAATCTCTGCAACCTCCCTCCTTTCTTGGATTTTTGTTTTGCTTTGAAAATGGTTCAAACAACTTGTTTGTTTAAAGCATGAGATTGAGATGTCATGCTTAATGGTTTAATCCCTTAAGGGGTTCATTGCCAACGGTATGATGTCTCTTTCATGCCTAAAATAAATTTTGATTTGTGCCCTCTTTCCATTAAAGGACTTAAACTCACCCTTTAGACTCAATTCATTAAAGAATTGATGGTAATTAAAATTGAGGCTAAAATGATGCAAGATAATAATTTGGATGTGTTCAATCGGACATTAATTGAACACATAGAAGCTTGAACCATTTCATACTCATTAGTGATGAAATGATTCAAGGTTCCAAGGTCACTACTTCCCTTGATCTTCCATGATAGGGAGGTGGTATAAGTCTTGTTTTGTTGCATTTATTGAACTTGCACACTTGGTTTTATGAGCCATCACGCAATGAAATTGCATCTAGTGATGGTTTATGAACCAAACTTGCTACTCCTTGGATTTATTCATGAAAATAAGGGGTGAGTGATGCAAACAAACCCTTGAAATACAATGTATATGCTCTGTTTGTCCTCTATTGCAGCAAGGAGAACTGGACAGCAGTGGCCGGCAGGCCACTTTCCATGACCGACAGATGGCTGGCAGACCACTTTTGATGGCTAGTCGGCCATCACTAGTGGCCGGCAACCTTCATCACTAGCTGGTCGACCACTGATGCAAAATTTGGTAGTGTGTTCTTCAGGCAAAGCAGAGTTATTCTGGAAGTAAGCAACAGCGTTGGTGTTCTATTGTGCAACAGAGACTCTCCGGAAGCAAAACAGTGGCTTTTCGAGTGAAAATCGAGCACATGCATGAGCATCCCTCGCATTTCGAGCTTATTTAAAGTTTAAATGTTTAGAATAAATAATTGTTGTAATTAATTAGTTGTAACTAATTAATTTTGTAAAGTGCTGTATTTAATTAGTTAGTTCAACTAGTTATTCAATTTCGTTTTGTAATTAGTTAATTAACTAGAATAGTTAGTTGATTCATTTGTTGTAATAATTAGCTAAGTAGTTTAGTTAGTTATTTATTTTGGTCTGTAATAGTTAGCTTAATTAGCTTAGCTTAATTAGTTAATTAGTTAGCTAGTTTATTCACTCGAACTCTCTTTTGTGAGAGCACAATGTAATAATGTGTATGTCTTCCAACCCCACGTCTTTCTCCCTTTTATTTACTAGCTTATGATGGTTAGTTTAGGGACATTACGTTTTGTTTAGCATACTTCATGCTTGCATCCACTATATTGCATGCACCGAGACTCGGTTCATCATTTTAACTTGCATTGTTAGTTTAATAATTTTTTGAATACGTGCTTAGACCGCATGCTATCAAATTGATTCATCTGTCATATTAGTAGCCGAGCTTAGTAATTGCATATCGTGTGTGTTACATTAGTCATATTGCATAGTTAGGAACCATGCATTTTTCTAACTCATTTCTCTTTTTGGTTTGGAGTACTAGGTAAGGCTTTACTTCGCTTTAGCATAGTGCACGAATGTGATTGTTGCTATGTTTAGCATGCTTGCCATGAGGCTAAATGCTTAAATGATAAATTGCTTGAATGCCTGTGGATAAAGGCTTGTTGCGTGAATTGGAATAATTTGAGTAATGTTCATATGCGATCACTTTTTCAAGTGGTACATATTCGAAACAATTTTCAAAACAAACATGAATCAAGTGATCCAATTCTTGCAAGTAGTCTATACTTGTGTGTGCGCATCACATAGTAATGCTAGTCTAATAAACCGGAACAAGAGCATATAATGTATATAAGAATCATATCATGATTAATAGAGGCCGATCTTTGATCAGGCGAGCGGGGGTGCTCAAATGTATTTATGACATTCCCCTCTCGTACCTAAGTTTCTGAGCCGAGACAATCGTAGTGATGATGGACACGTGGCCTTTAACACGAGTCATGGGTTTCCTAAATTTTCCAAAAATAAAATATTTATGTGACGACTCTATATCTGACAAAGCAGTCCATTTTTTTGACAATTTAATTCAAAATCGATTTTCCAAAAGATTTGCTGAATTTTGACTCTCTTGCGTTTATCAATTTCACATTGCACTTGTGGAATCAGATTCAGAATCGCGAAAGTCCGAATTGTAGGGCTCATTTCAACTTCCGAAAGGGGCCGCGAAAAAGTCGAGCTATAGTGAGGCTCGCTCGAGTGTAAGAGTTGTCACTCGAGCGACCAGACACAATAAGCGTCCTCGTTCAAGTCCAAAAAGCGTCGCTCAAGCACAGAATACAAATTTCCAGAAGTTTTACAGACAGAAGACCGTCGCTCGAGCGCAAGAGTTCGCTCGAGCAAACAACAATACCCACCTAGTATCTCTACAGGCCTGAAAAAGTGTTGGGAGATCGCAAATCTCGTTAGGGCGCAAGAAGCTTCGCTTGAGCGAAAAAGTCAAAATCTGGGCAACAACAATTTAGACCAACTAGCAACCAACTTGTTCCAAACACACACAAGACATCCCAATACTCAAACTCATAGGGTGAAAGGAGGAAAAGGACATGAATGACAATATTAAACCACGAGACCCGAGTTCGAAATACAACAAAGGTCCGGTCAAAACTGGAATTGCTACAGTGAGAATTCTTATTCAGATTTGTCTCATTTTAATTCGAATTCAAAATTTTGAAGTCTGGCCTGGACTGGATTTATAGTTATGTGATTCAACTCTTAAAAATTTTCAAAATATCTATCCCCTTATTTGATTTAAAGAAATTAATCTCACTTTTTTGGAAAATTGAGTTTCTTATTTTTCATATTTTCTTATTTTTATTCAAAAAATTTAATAGTTTAAGAATTTTTTATTTTTTATTTTATTTTTGAGATACACTTAACCCAGATATACTTAAGAAATATAATATTTATGGAAAAAAAATTCAAAATTCATCAAATATAAAAAATATATAAAAATTCAACACATTTTCGTATTCTTCTGTATTTATTGAAAATTTTAAATATTTTTCACAAATATTTTATTTTTTAGGTGCACATCTAGAAAGTAAAAAAATTATTTAAAATATTAAAAAAAATTCACTAAAAATAAAAATAAAAAATAAAAAACCGAATTTTTAAAAAATCAATCAAAACCAAACAAATGTTCAGATTCTTAAACAAAAGCAAATTAGGGTAAACTATCAATAAGTCCAAATAATTAGACTTAATTCTCATCAAATCCTATTGAAAATAAGTCACAATAAAATCGTCGCTAAAAATAATTTTTTGTGACAATTTTTTGCATGTCACTAAAAATTGACAATTAGTGACAATTTTCTGTGATAAATTTTTTAAACTGTTGCTAAAAATTAAAAATTAATGACATTTTTTTGTGATGATTCTTTTAAAGTGTCGCTAAAACTTATAATTAGTAACATTTTTTGTAGCAAAATTTTCAAATTATCGCTGAAAATTAATAATTAGTGACTTTTCTAATAATGTTTGATGAAAAACGCAATTAGTTATTATAGAACATATCCTTCTATTAAGACCTATACATAAATCCCTTGTCAAATTACATATTCTCAACATTGAAACAAATACACAAGAAATCAATAACCAACTTAATATAGACACAACATGAGCGTGTTATTGCAAAATAGAACAAATTGACAGAGAGAAATTTTTAAGATAAATTTCACTCACTTCCCTTAATATTTAAAAAGAATATGCAATTAATCTTATACTTTTAACATAATAGAATATACAATTAATCTTATACTTTTAACCTAAGGCCAAGTTTGGCAACCCAAAAATAATCCATCTTTTTATCTTTTTACTTTTTTTCATCACATCACATCTATTTTTTTATATATCTTTTCGTAAAAAGACAAAAAGTACACTTATTTAGATCATCACTGAATTTTTTTTAAAAAAAAAAATTTAAAAGAGATTAGTGTAATTTATCCTTATAAAAATATAAGAGGAAATGATAAATAAATATAAAAATAAAAATAAAATGTGAAAAAAGTTAATATTTAATAAATAATTATTAAAATGTAGGGTAAATTACCTAACATTAAAATGACACTTAAAATGTAGGGTAAATACAAAAACACAAAAATACAAATAGTCAGTCTGTCTAATAATCATTGCTGAATTAAATTTGAACAACAATGATTCATCCCACTAAAAACATCACCACTAATAGCACTAATACATTAAAAAAGTAAAAAAAAAAAAATACAACTCCAAGACCAAAACATCACATCATTAATGGCGGGACCCACTGCCACCTAATTAGTGGGAGCACTAATTAGTGCTCACAAGCATTTTTCAAATTTGAAAAGAGATAAAAAAAAAAAATTACATACAATTCAGTAATAGTACAAAAGATGCTGTATAACTACTAACCTAAAGACTTTTACTGAATTTTTTTTATAAAAAAAAAAATTAAACGAGTTTAGTGTAATTTATCCTTATAAAAATACAAGAGGAAATGACCCCAAAAGAAAAAAAAAAAAATTGTTCATATCATTTTAAGAGAAATGTCACATTTAATTCATAATTATTTTATTTTTTATTCTCACAAAAATTTAAAAAGTCAAAAAATTTATCTTAAATGAAACTTTTTAACTCTTGGCTGAAATAGCTAAAAAATCAAAAACTCAAAAACTCAATCTACATCCCAAACAAATCTTAAGATTTTAATAGAAACAAAATTTATGAGAATAATTATAAATATAAACGAAAAATATTACATTAAAGATAATTAAAATTTAACAAATAGTCACTCTGTGACCATCAATGCTGAATTAAATTTGAAAAGAAATAAAAAATTACATACAATTCAGTAATAGTACAAAAGATGCTATATAACTACTAACGTAAAGACTTACTAAATTTTTTATTTTTTTAAAAAAAAATTAAAGAAGATTAGTGTAATTTATCCTTATGTTTACCCTCCCCCCCTCAGGTGAAAAAGGTTAGTATTTAATAAATAATTATTAAAATGTAGGGGTAAAATTACCACAACATTAAAATGACACTTACCTCCTATTTAATACAGATTCTATCTTTACGTTTAAAAAATCATACTTACCTTCTATTAGATTAAAATGACATATTTATCCCTTAGCCTTTATACATATAAAATAATAAAATAATATTAATATTTTGTTCATATCATTTTAAGAGAAATAACAATCATCTTTTTTGGTTTAACTGACAAAAAAAATTATTTTTTTATTTTTCATGTTTTTTTTATTTTTACTGAATTTTTAAAATATTTTAAGTATTTTTTTTAATTTTTAGATACACCTAACTTAGATGTACTTAAGAAATATAATATTTTGTGACTTTTTTAAATTAAGCAAATACAAAAACACAAAAATTCAATAATATTGTAATAAATGTGGGTGTATAGACGAGAAAGAAAAATGATGGTAGAAATAAAAATAAAAATAAAAATTTTTATTCATATATTAAAATTTATGCAAAAAATATCACAAAAATGTTATAATAATGATATTGTTGTAAATATAAATCACGTATATTATTACTCAATAAGAATATATTTAGGTAAAATTTAATGATGAAAGTTGTAAACTGATAATAAAAAGAAAAAATAAAAAAAAATAACAAAATAATCATTTAGAAAATTTTAAGATATGACATTAACAATCTATAAAATAATTGATAATGAGATTATAAATTTAAAAAAAAAATATAATTTTTCAAACGTGAAAAGAATCATATTAAATACAAGCAGTAATAATAGAGGCCCCTACAAAACATGACCTCTAAAATAATCTGAACTATTCATATCACTGTCAAATATGATTTTTAAAAAAAAATTAAATACATCAATAATCAATATATTAATAATAGTCGTGGAGATCCTTTTAATGGATTTCCAAACATTTTCCAAACACAAACGTCAGAGTGCGAATGTAATCATCCTAAAATATAAGAGATGGAATTATTGGAGGGTGGAGATAAAAGTGGGCCCTACTAAAAGTGTACGGCGGGGTTGCGACATCACGCCACCACCTCCGTGAATTTAGGTTCCCTTGTCTCTCTCTCTCTCTCTCCCTCTCTATATGTGTGGACCCATCTTGAGCACCGAGCTCTGTGTCCGCCGTGGTCCTTCCCTCTACGCCAATCTCTTTTATCTTTGTTTTTTCTGTTTTAACTTTTGCAGGAGTACTATTAATTAATAAATTATTCACTAATTATTGCTCATTTTATTTTATGATAATCTAATCAAATATTTTTATTTGTTGAGTGCTAGTAATAAAAGTTTTTAAACGGAAAGTTAGATTTGTCTGTCACGTGGGTACAGCTTCTATTAGATTGCTTCGTGTATATATATAATCACCGACCATGACTCTTGTCCACACGTCACCCCCACATATAAGCTTCATAACCCCCTAATAAGGCTCCGTTTGGATGAGTGTTTAAACTAAAATAATTATACAAAATAAAATAGATTATTTTAATTAAATAAGATAAAATATCACATTTAATTTATAATTATTTTATTTTTTATTCTCATAAAAAGTTAAAAAAGTAAAAAGTCTATCCTATTAGCCCTAGGTTAAAATAACTAAAAAATTAAAAATTTAAAAATTTAACTCACATTCCAAACGAATCCTAAGATTTTAATAGAAACAAAATTTATGAGAATAATTATAAATATAAAAAAAATATTACATTAAAAATAATTAAAATTTAACAAATAGTCAGTCCGTCAAATAATCAATGCTGAATTAAATTTGAAAAAAAATCAAAAATTACATACAACTCAGTAATAATACAAAAGATGCTATATAACTACTAACCTAAAGACTTTGGTTAAATTTGAATAAGACTGGAGACACTCTATTTTTTATTCTATATCTAAACAGGATGAGATTTACACTATGATGATATATGTCTACACCATGATGCACTAATATTTTACAATAATCACATTTATATATCATACATTGTTTCTTATATGATGTGTCAATTACTCAATCAATGCAATTATGACAATTTGAATGATAACCAAATATGATATATAAGTATAAATTGCATGTGACCACTCCTATTGTAAGTAGGTATTAAAAAATATAATAAAAATAGGAAGAATCTTCCCTTCAATTGGAAAAACTAGCTGGAGATTACTGTTAGAACTTTCATGGATTTATTACGGAATTCGCATAGATAATTTAAATTGTTTAATGCGTAAAGTTTATTGAGTATTTTATCTCTATAAAAAATAATATTGATCAGATATTAATAACTACTTGATCAGATCACATTTGTGTTAATAACTTATTCTTAAATCATATTTATCGTTGATACAAATGTGATATAATCAATTAAATAACTATCGATATCCAATCAACGTGATTTGTTTATAGAGATAAAATACTCAAAGAGCTTTACATATTAAACAATTTGAACTATCAATGCGAGCTCTGTGACAGACCCACGGAGTCCCAACAACATCCTCCAGTTCAATATGGATGGGAGAAAAGTCATCCCCATAAAAATAAAGATAAATTACACTCACCTCCCCTCAAATTTAGAAAATATATAATTAGCCCCCCATTTTTTATATAATTACACTGACCTCCTTTGAAGTTTTAATTCACGCAACAGTTAAATAATTTTTATAAATAATTCGTTAGTTATATGAATACAAAATAACATTGTCATGTATCTTCAACTAAAATATATATATATATTTACCTTTATTTATTTCAGTATATATTCACTATTTGCATTAGATTTAGCCACTTTAGTTATACTAAACAAGAGTCATTTAATCCCCAAAAAAAAAAAAAAAATAAAAAAAAATAAAAAAAAAAAAAAAATTGTACATCTTTTTCATAAAAGGTTAAAAAGTACCTCTATTTAGATTATTCCAAACAACCCCAATTGGATTGGTTCCTCGTAGGTTCTATTTCAATTATTTGGCTCCATCTTATGAGTTTTTTTGTATTAATCCTTTCATTTTATAAACTTTTTATTATGAATTTTTAATGAAAAAATTAAATTAAATTGATATGATAATTATGATTACATTGTTTCATCAAATTTATTATTAAAAATATTAATGACAATTCTAATTTTCAAAATAGACCCTTTGATTTTTTTTAAACGTAAATCTGTTAAAATTACACAGTTATCGTTATTGAATTGATCTAAATTGAAATACAAAATGAACAAAGTAGGACTTGTGAGGAGTCTTTAAGGCTAATAGGGATATTTGGTCTAGTGGCTGTGTAACACCTTTTGCGGTGTGAGTTTTCAGATTCAACTCTTGTTCAATTCCCGAGAAGAGAAATTTGACATCCTTTGTGGTGATACTTATTTTTCTCCTATTATAATAATTGTATGTAATTAATAGTAAAGTGGTTGTTAGACTTAAGTTTGACAATTGGTTGTTAGGTAAGCTTTATAAACTTTTTTAACTATTATAAATTAGTAGTCCATTTGATGATGTAATTTAAAAAAAAAAAAAAACGAACCCCCACCGTTAATCGAACTAGATTAGACTTCTCAATCCAAATCTTAAACTTTATTACATTATTCCCAAATATAAAATATTGAAAAAGAGAGAAAATTTTAACCTTAGAATGACATAATAATGATTTTTTTGTGGTTAAAATTATCTTGAATGATATTTTGTTTTAAAATATAATATTTAAAACTGTGGAAGGACGAAGTTTTCTCCACAGAGAAAGTGAGATAAGCTGTTTCTTCCTATACTCTATAAAAAGACACCAAGTCGTCAATGATTGCTCCCGACCAGATTTAGTTGAGAGGACTCTCCAATGGTCAAGTCAGAATACTGTTTAGACATGTAATATTGAAAAGAAAGACTAGTTGTATTGTTTATTGTTTACTTTTTTCTCCTTACCCCATTGTTATTTCGGATCCTTCCTTTTATAGTGTCAATACCTTGTAATTGGGTTATTAGATGACTGTTTTGATCTAACAGTACTTTATGCCCCCCAGACCTTAGTCGAGCAAGTGGTCAAGTTATCTTGTTTTACCACCATCGGATTTGTTTCATTTCAGATGGCCTAGATTAGTTCAGACACTAATTCCCATCTTCGATTGTCGAATCTTGCTCATCGGATGATCATGTTGTCATGATACGCTGATCCTATATTTTTATTTCTGTCGATTCTGATCTTCATCGTATATTTCAAATGGATCCAAGGGCTTTCTTTGTACAGCGGATTTCCTTTCAGGAGGCAATCTTTATTCAGACCTTTGGTCACGTGACTTTGTCTCTTCTTTGGATGGGCCTGACAAGGGTTTGGGCTTAGTCCTTACTTTGGAGTTGCTTTAGCTGAGCTAAATGCTCTAGGCCATACATTGGTGTCTTTGGGCTCTGGATCAATAGTTTTTCCCTCCACAAAAACCAAGCACGTTATTTAATACAAATATTTATATATATATATATATATATATATTATAGAATTGATAAAAATATATATTACATGTATAGATAAAAAACGGCGCTGCTTGAGGGCCCGAATTTCGGGGTCGAATGCCCCGAAATTTCCACTTTAGGTAAAAAAAAAAAAAAAAAAAGGAAAAAAGAAAGAAAAAAAGAAAACAGTTTCTAAAAATGGAAATTAGGGGCATTAGGGGCAAATTTTTTAGGGCCACCAATCATTTTCCGATAAAAAATATGAAAAATGATAGATGAGTTTACTTTCTAAATCTAATAATGTGTGAGTGAGATAATTAACTGATGATTACAGAAGATATGAAAGAGAGAGTTATCTTATATATTTTAATTAATTATCATATTATTAAATTTAAAAAATAAATTTAATTTTTGAATTAAAATAGTAATACCCTAAAAACATTGACGAGTTCTTTGTTGCCACTACATTTGATCTTTGATTACATCCATGATGGCAATTTTTTTCTTGGTGATTGTTAGATTTAGTAATTGTTGGGCCTATGAATATGCGTTGTTAAATTTTAATTGTCTAATCTAATTTAATATAATTATTTTTATATATTTATAATTGATTTTTTTATCAATTAACAAAATAAAAAAAATAATCGCACCAACTATCACAACCCGAGAACCTCCCCAGAAAACATGTCTCATTATCCATTACTTTGAAAAGCAATTCTAATTTAGGGCCATATTTTGTTGGACAGATTAGATAATGGAAAATTGTAATTTATTAGATTATTAATTTTGAGATATAAAGTCCTTGATCTATTTGGTTGGAAATGGAGTGTATCTCAGATTTATTTTTTTATGAGATTAGATATCTAGAAATAATTATTCTATTGAAGCCAATATTTGATTGGAATATTATGAAAAAGAATAAAATAAACATGAGATAAATTTAAAATAGAACATCTATAAAATTTTAAACATTAAATAAATAAACATCAATAAAAATTAAATAAATATATTTTATTTTTTAATTTAGATTTTTATATTTTATTTTATTTTACTAAATACAATACATAATGAAATCAAATACTTAGAGGGCAAATGTGCCATTTTACGACTTAATCAAATCTGATTCTAATCCCACCATTTTTATCTCACATCCCCATCCAATCCCCCTTCAATCCTTCCAAACAAACACTTACATATGAGATTCATAGTCTGGTGAGACTCTTAATCCGACCTATGAATTCTCAACCAAACATTGGACTCCATGTTGGATTGGACATGGAGTCCAATCTCTCCCCTCTCCTCTCCTCCATGCCAAACAAACAAGGGTGCTTGGCTCATAAATCCAAACTTAGATTTTATTAACCAAAGATCCAGGTACCGAAATAGTTTGGCCATAAGGACAAACTTAGGCACAATGATCAAACTACCCATCTATATACATTCCTAACCTACGCGTTTTCTCTCCTCATCTCTCTCTCTCTCTCTCTCTCTCTCTCTCTCTCTCTCATCTTCTCTCTTCACTGAACACCATCGATCGGAAGATCATGGAAGCAGAGTCTCTCTTTCCTTCTCTGCTACCTCTGCACTTCCTCTGCCTCCATTGTTGTCGCCATCATCGATGCATTGTCAATATTCTCACATTGTCGCCTCCTTCCCCGCTGTTGCAACCACCACTTCCGTCACCTCTTTCCCTCTTCGCCATCTACTTCCTAGATCTGTTGAGGTATTTCTCATTCGAATTTGTGCCAAAATCAAAGGAATTCATTATCTACGGTGACCTCCTCGTAGTCAGCAGGGAATCCACCATCACTGCAATGATACAACAGTGGATCGACAACGTAGTCGTCGACTTCTCTCTTTGTTTCTCTCTCTGAATCATATATACGTATATTGTAGATCTATATATATATATATATATATATATATAGAGAGAGAGAGAGAGGGCTCTGACAAAAGAGGAGGATTTAAGAAGGCGACAGTACATGAAGGCGGCATTGACAAAGCTGATTTGAAACCCCCTTATGATGGAAGAGCTTCGTTGGATTCAACAATAGGATTATGTAACCGTAAAGTGGAAACGAGATGCACACAGAGTATACTTTGCTAGACCATGGCTCTGCTACCATGGCCACAAACAGAAGGATTGTTAAGAGCATGACTAAGAAGAACGAGCTCAAGATTTATCATCGTTTTCATTTACACATCAAGCTCGATTCTCTTCATTCACATGCTTTATTTTTGTATATCTATATCTTTACTTTCTCTCTCTACAAGGGATTGATAGTATAGGTATAACAACCTTGATCCGTAATTAGCCCATAATTCATGATTAAGAATGTTAATTACGTTTTAAGAATGAGATTATGTGTTAATTGTGCATTTTGTATGTGTTTTGCATTCTTATCTATTAGTCGTAAAAATATCTATTCAGAATTCTACTTTATTCTGTTAATTGACGGCCTTATCAACATCCGAACATGAAATTGACTTAGCTAACGTGTTATTTGGAATTTTTAGAATATTATGGTAAGTTTAATTAGAATTCGATTCGGCATCAAATAATTAGAATAAATTAATTGAGCTACTGACAACTAATTAGGCTAAGTTTAATCAAGCGTATATAAGGCTAAGATAAGTCTTGAAAACACTCTTATATACACTCCTTCATCTTTTCGAGCTTCACATGAGAGAGAGGGGATTGGAGGAACTATACAAGAAATTACCAAAATTCAAGGCAATTGAGGACTAGGTAAGAGTTCAACTCTCATTTTATGACATTAAGCTAGTTTCCTTGAGAATTCAAGAGAATGTAGAAATTAATGCATGATTTGAGCTAAGGAAGTAGATTTGGAAAACAAATCATACATGTATGCATATTTTATCACAATTTGAAGTTAATTCCCAAAAACTCTCTCATGCATGTCATTATTTCAACATGGTTTTGGAAATTCATCATGTTCTATGTCATTTTGTCTTAATTGATCATGTTTTCAAAGTAAAGAACTTGGATGATTTCATGCATGTTCATAACATGTATAAAAGAGCATAGTTTTGATTTGGTTTTGAAGAATTGACTTGCTTTTTGGCTTTGATTTTATGAATTGAACTTTATCTCATGTGTTTTCTTCGAGTTTCCAAGTGTTTTTCAAGGTTTTGGCCCAAAAGAATGTGTTGTGATGCAAAGGATTGTGTTTTGAACCTTGAATGCAAATATTTGGTTGCATCACTTAAGCGACCAAACCGTCGCTTGAGCATAAATTTCGAGCTCTCAGAAGTTTTACAGAGTTTAATGATTGGCTCGAGCGACCACCCTTTATTTTCAGTCTTGGCTCAAACAACCAAGAAATTGGCTCAAGCATAAAAATGAGAGCTCCCAGTACTTTTACAGACTTTGCAGACCGCTTAAGCCACCAAAATTTCACTCAAGTGAACTACCCTGTCTTTTGAAAATTTGCAAAGTGTTTCAAAGTGCATAATTGCATCCTCATTCCATCTTAGGCATTCTTAAACCATGATTTAGGCAACAATAATGAGGATAAGGGTTAGAAACACACCCAGAAAGAAATGAAATAAGACGAGGTGTTTACAAAGCCTATGTTTCAATGTGTATATATCATGTGCTTATGTAGGTCACGCACCAATATTTGTCTGATCTTGTAATGACCCCAAAACATGTGTCATATTTATCAGTAATTAATTATGTGTTTATGCGAATTAATTGAAGAATATCTGTTTGAATTAGAAGAATATCTGTTGAGATGAGAACTTTGGGACTGAAATTGATGACCGTAATGAGTTCAGAAAACGAAATTGAGCACGCCTATGAGATACCGGGAATTTTTAGAACCATTTGGGGCGATAAATTGAAGACTGAATTTCGTCTGATTCGTTAGGCCACGTTTGGCTCAAAGTTTGGCACAATTGTTTATAAATGATATATAGATAAGTATAAGGGCCTTTGTTGACTCATTGACTCAAAAATAATAAAAGAAAAATCTAGAAAGAGAGAGAGAGAGAGAGAGAGAAATTCGTGGGGGGGAGAACCAAGGGAGGAAGAAGAGTAAAGAAAGGGGAAATCAAGCTATCTTCTTCATTTAAACAATCAAGGTAAGAATTCCTCTCTAATTTCTTGAAATAAGGTTGATTCATGCATGACCTCATGGTAAATAAGTGGATTGAAGAAGAAATATGTTGAATTTGAGCATGTATGGCATAAATTGATGATTTATGTTTATATTTGGCATTCTTGAGGAAGAACCTCCATGGATATGAAGAAATGAAGTTTTTACATGAATAGTTATGATTCTTCACCTTAATTCATGGTTTGATCTTGTACATGATGCATGCGGGTTTTGTTGAGAAGTTGTAAGGTCTAAATCAAGTAGTTTTCAAGTGTTTTGGGACTTGGGTTTCATCACTTTGAAGTTGTTTTGGCAAAGGAGAAATTGAAGCTTAAGAAGAGTCCAGAATTCCAAATTTTCACGTGGTCCGCTCGAGCGGAGGGATTCCCGCTCGAGCGTGAAAATCGGCCTCCCAGCAGTTTTGGATTTGTGCAGTCCGCTCGAGCGGACAAAGTGGCGCTCGAGCGGGGGACTTATTTTCAGGAAATTTTGAGAAGTTGAATTACATGATTTTCACATGTCATTTGCATCATTTAGCATCTCATAATCATGAAATAGAGTAAAGAAAAGATAGAATGGCATGAATTAAGTGATTTAATGATAATGTGTATTGAAGAAATGTGTTATATGGTGATAATTGCAGGTCAGGAGGCGAAGACCGTGCAGTCGGTTTTGGAAACCCACTGTGAGTAACATTTCTGTAAAGATATGTTAGTATGATCTATGTTTAAAAGTGCTACGTTATGCTATGGTTTTGAAATGATAAATGTTTTCTGTGAACGAATGTCCAGTTTGCGAATCTAGTATGACATCCATAGATAGTCCTAAGTGGACCAGTTTACGAGATCTCGGTATGTGTTTAATCGGTGTCCGGGACCGGTTACTCTAGTCGTTGGACGACAAATGTTATGTTCTATGGAGTATGCCATTATGTATGTTCTGATATGAGATGATTATGTTTATGAATGATTTATTTTATGGATATATGGAATGTGGAATTCGTTCACTACCCCTTTACTTTAATGTTACTTGCTGAGCTTTAGCTCATTGTTTATATATATGTATTTATAGGTGAGCACTCTGGGAGTCAAGCCTAGGCGGAGTCCGAGCCGAGCCGCTGTTTTGAAGCCTACCCGGTGTTTTGGTGCCTCCGAGATGGGGCTAGGCCTCGAAGGCCGTTAGGAAGCTTGGTTTTTGGTTGTGCATGTGGCGTGAGCCTATGTTTTGTACATGAATTTTGATTATATGTGATGTAATGTAGTGGGTAAATTAACATTTTTGGCATGTAATGTATGTTCATATAAATGCACAGCTCTTTGGACTATTAGTGTTTTGTTTTCGCTTCCGCAAGCCCCGGTTATGTATGTTTTGTACAGAAAGGCCTGTGGTAATCTAGGATTACTGGCCGGTTACGATGCCAACCTTCTCGGGGCGGGTTTGGGTCGTGACAGATCTGTCTTATTCGCCTGTTCTGCCTTTAGAGCTATCTGTTAGTAACAATCTTGTAAAGATATGTTCAAGTATAAGTATTTTCCAATGGATATGATAAGCTTTGTTTTTCTAAAATGATATTTTCTGTATAGATGAATGATTGTCCAATTTCTGAAATGTATCATGGCATCCTTAGCATTATGTGAATCTGTTATCTGTTACTTGGTACAAGAGATCTCTGTGGGTTCTAATCATGGAACTATCTATGAAACCTATATGGTTATCTATTATGATTGTGTACAATCATCTGTCTGATATGAATAAAGGTCTTAATGATCATTTGCTCTGTAGATGGGTCTTTATGACTAATCTAATCTGTTAGCGCTAATGGATGTACTATGTATGACTACTTATAAAGATGAATATGTATATGAATCTGTTTCTGATTTTTGAATTTGTTATGGACATCATTCATAAAACCTTTACTCTATTGTTATTCACTAGGCTCTAACTCATTAGTTATATTATATATATAAGTGACCAAGCGCATGACCAAGCTTGAAACCTCCAGTCTAAATCTGTTTCTGTCAAGCCAACCATTGTGCCTCGCGTGGAGGTTCCCGAAATTTTTTGTGTTCAGTGTTATGTCAAGTGAACAGTTTGTTTGTATTTTCTTCCGTCTTTTGGACAAGGTTTTGGTTCTCTATAATAAGGCTAAGTCCTTTTTGTTTTATTTATTTTTGGGTGACGTAAGAATGATGCGAGATGTGGCACTATGTACTTCCTGTTATAATGGAATTATATTTGACTTTTTGATTATCTTGATTAGGAACCTTCGTAGTCGATATTTGAGCATTGATTGAGGTGTTACCATAGTGGTTGGGTGAGATTGAATCAAAAACTCCAATTTTGAATAGTTGTTATTGAGTAGTCTTCACTCTTTAATCGTTTTCTCTCTCCACACTTTAAACTTGATGTAAGGCTAAAATCATTAGAAATCTTACTTTTGGGGCTTCAATTTGGACATAAGAACGACTCTAAACGGAGTTCGGATGAGAGAGTTATGCATGTTTAAAGTTTGCGAATATGTGCTGTGAGCACAGTGCGCTCGAGAGCAACTTTCAACGCTTGAGCATACTGCGCAGAATCAGGTTTTAAAAGTCAATTTTTGGGTCAGACCTCTTCACTTTTCACTCCCTTCTCTCTCTCTCTCCGCTATTTTTGCTTTCTCAACCTTTTTAGCCTTGATTTCATCTATTTCTACACATCTTTGACTCCTAGTTCTATATACCAAAGTGTAGAGCACGACGAGGACCTCCATTTAATCTCAACGGATCGTCGTTTCGCCACCGGTGATTTTTCTAACTTGTTTCCTTCTTACTTCAAGAGGTAGGATCTATTTTTTAAACTCAATATGAGTTCGGTAGTGTATTTGTGGTGTATTTTCAATGTATAGATTCCATTGTTCTTGGATTGATTTTTGGAAATTTGTTTTGTGAGTGAGGGTTTGTTCCAAATGGGATTGTTGAGCTATGGTTTAGCTATAAAAAATTTATTTTCCACTTACAAAAAATATATATAAATTTTTAAAAGTAAAAAGCCCTAATTTGGAGAAACCCTAAAATGTTGATATTTTTGGGAAATTGTTGGATTATTAATTCAAAATGTAAAAGAGGGGTTTCTAAATGTTTTCTTGAAAAAGGTTGTGATTATGAAATTGGAGTTGATATATGTTGAAATGAGCTATTTCTTGCATTGAAATGGATTTTCAAAGAGGAGGGGGGTTATGCCCTAAAATGTAATTGTTGAGATTGTAAAGAGAAAATAACATAAATGTTGAGTAATGTGAAATTGAAATGAAAATTAATGATGATGGTGGAGTTGGATATGTATTATCACTCCATTTGAGATTTTAGAAAAGTGTATCTTTAATGGAATTTATTTATCTGTTTAGAGATATCTGTTTTGGACTATCAGTGAAAGATAACTATGATTGTTGTAGAAATTGCATGTGAACTAAGCAAATTGGATTGTTTATAAATCATGTATATCATAGAGCATGTAACTGCTTTTGGAAATTCTTGCATTATGTTTTTGAACATTTGCATTGTTTTGGGAAAATAATATTTTGAACCACATGTATTCTGCTATTTTGAAGGGATAAATAAAATGGTGAATCTGGAAAAAAGTTATTGCTACATCAATTAAGTTGGTCTGTGTGTCCAAAGTGAAAATCCTAAAAATTACGCGTATATATGAGTGCCGATCCCGTGGATGAAATTTTCATAAAATGGCAATGATAGTGCTTGTATAGCCTACGTTTACATGGGTCTCATTTGACGGTTTCCCGCGAACGAAATTTCCGTGAAAGGTTGTATTGGTTTTGGAGATTTACCCATTTTATTTATTATCATTTTGGTTTTGGAAAGAAATGATTTCAAAACAGTCTTAGCAATATAATTGCTGTTGGTTAACGATATATTCGTACTGGAATTGGCAATGAAATTGCTAATTGGTATTGAGATACCTTGATTGACTTGTGGAAATAGATTTTATATCAAACTAATGCATTGAATTCGGAAAACGTTTTGAATAAACGAAAGGTTTTGAAGACAGGGAAGAAAGTGTTTTTATTGAGAAAGCAAGTGGATTTGAGAATACATTTGGGCATATTATATATGTATGTATTGCATTCATGATCATTTGAACTAGTGGAGCATATTTAGTTTTTGAAATATTTTTTACTAGGCTTTATTTTCACCCTACGTGGCTGAAAATGTTTTTCAGGTATGTTTATGTGGATGTGGACTGAGACAGTGAAGTTGTGTTCGGAACCGTATAGGGTGGTTCCTTTATTTGTAGGCCCTAGGCCATTTATGTTATTGTTGGTCGTGTGCCATTCTTGTACGGGTTACACACCCTTTGTATATAATGTAAGCCTTTAGGCATTTTAATTTGATTATAACATCTTTGTATGTTTTAGTTATAAAGCATCCATTCGACATAGATGTTGTATCTAAGAATGTATAAAATTGAAATAACAAATGTACTATGTGCCTATATTATATACATCTGCATGAGTGTTGTTAGTTATCGTCTATCATCTATCGTTGGGTGGTTTACTCACGTGGGCCGGACCTCATAAATTCGAGGTGTGACACGAGAATATATGTATATTAAGTTTGAAATTTCTGTCTCATATAGATCTGCACAGCTCTATGGACGTTGTAGATTTATTATTTACTTTCGTTAGCTCCTTATACTATGAATCTGTCTTAGAGGCCTTCGGTAATCTTAGGATTACTGGCCAGTTACGATGCTAAACTTATAGGTGTGGATTTGGGTTGTGACAATAGTTGTGGGTTTGGTCATTGAGAAAGATTAGCATTGACAATACATAAGGCAGCATTAAAGAAGGCTATTTGAAAACCCCCTTGTGGCGGAAGAACTTCGCTAGATTCAACAGTGGGGTTATGTGCCTTAAAGTGGGAACGAGATGAACACCGAATATGCTTCGCTAGACCATGGCTCTGCTATAATGGCCACGAATAGAAGGATTGTAGAGAGCACGACTAAGAAAAATGAGCTCAAAAGTCATCATCGTCATCGTTTACACGTTGAGCTCGATTCTTTTCATTCACATGTTTTATCTCTCTACATCTACAACATACTTTCTCTTTCTACGAGGGATTAACAATATAGTCTGGGTTTGGTCGCTTAGAATCCATATCTCTCTCCCTCTTTCTTTTCTCCTTTAGAAACACAGAACCTTCGCTCTCTCGTCTTTTACAAATCTAAACCCTTGTCTTTATTGTTAGATTATACTAGGGATTGTGAATGAAAAAACAGATTTGATTGTCTAGAAAGTGAAAACTAGTGAGAAACATATGAACAGATAGAACTTTGAAATCTGTGAATTGTTGAGTCTGTTGAAAAGTTGTGATGGAAGATAGAAAAGTGAATAAGATGAGTCATGGAATGCTAAGCACAGTGTTTGAGCGTGAATTTCAACAGATAAGTTTGTTTTTGATTTAAACATGTAAATTTGAATAGATCAGATTTTAAATAGATAGAGAGAGAAATTCACAAATTGATTTTAAACAAATAGAGAGAAAAATCCACAGATTTTAAATAGATATAGAGAGAAATCGACAACTTTTGAACATATGAAGGAAAAAAATTCAACAGATAGATATAAATTTGAACCAATAGAAAATAATCTGAACAGATAGATATAAATTTAAACAAACAGTCAACGAAAATTCAACAGATAAAAAATTAATAGATAAATTAAGGAGTAAAAATGAAAACAAAATATCCTCTAAAACCAACAAAATGACTTTTCACCAAACTATTTCACAAAGAGTGGATCTCTCACCAATAAAAAATATACCCTCTTTACCTTAGACTTTTCAACAATTTACTCAACAAACAAACACCCGTAAGTTACAAAGAATACCAAAAGAAAATAATAATAAAATAATATAATATAATAGAATGGTTAAATTTTTACTAAAATTTTATACAAGATAATTATTTTGTCATTATATAATTTATTTTCATATATATGAATTTTTTGCGTTGTCTATGATACACTAATTACAAGTAACACTATTCTTTCCTATCTTGAAGCCAATTCTAAAATTTTAAGGTAAATTACAAAAATGCACCTTGAGGTTTACTTAAAATAAGATTTACCCCTATAGTTTTGAAAATTACATCATATCCTTCTAATTTCATAACAAATGGTCCTTTTTGTTAATTATGGAGGAAAAAAATATCAGTTCAGGCCCAAATCCATTGACATCAGCCCAAAATGAGAGGTGAACCCAATATAATTCCTTAACTCCATGAAAGACAACTGGCAACAAGTTAGTCCAAACTCAAACACGTAGAGAGGGTTAAACATAAAGATATCCTTCTAGAAAGATGGTGTGTAAGGAAAAGAGGATCGTTGAATTGAGTTTTAATCTGACGAATAAGAATACATGTCAGGAGATCTAGAGATGTAGGTTGGGCCTAGTAGAAGGCAACACCATCTGATCAAAATCATCTCACGGTTAAGATGCCCAGCAAGCTGGCCACTACCATCTGACGTGATTTTAGCGATCTATACAATAAGGATCTAATGATCAAGGAAGTAAGCAACTTGGCAATTGGACTAGTCATTGTTAGACAAAGACAGAACCGTCCGATCAAAAGATGAACGGACGAACAAGATTTAAGCTAAACAACTATAAAGTTGATAACAAGTACTAGGGGCAAACATGAGATAACTCAAGAATTCTCTTTTAAATACAAATTACATACTTCATTATTGTTGATCAATATACTGACTTGATCATTGGAGGGTCATCCCAACCAAAACCCAGTCGGGAGTGATCACTGACGTTTGGTTTCTCTTGACAGAGTAAAAAGGCAGGACACGCCATCTTTCTTTCTCCATGGAGATAATTTCACTTTTCATATTAATAAATCATCAAATAAATTAATAATTTTTAATGATATCAGAAATTTATTTCAATTAATAATTCAAGTATTTTTATCATTGTGTAGGAGAGACATTACGAATTCCAATTTTTTAGTTAATTTTGTCAAATAAAATTTTTTGACAATGGGGTATTTGTAATTTTTCAAACTATAGAACAATCTGTATTTTAAGTAAATCTCAAAGAGAGTATTTATACTTTATTCAAAATTTTATGTGAGATATTTTTGTAATAATTTATTTAAATTTTTGTGCTTAATATTAATTCAAAAAAATTATTACTATATTATTATTGTTGATTAAGGAAAAGAATTTTGAAAATTGTGATTAATAAGCACTTGCTCTAATTAAATTTTTTGATTTCACTATTGATTTTAAGCCCATCATAACTAAAAAAGTGAGTATACTCGTTTGACAATTTGAAATTTTAGTAAAAAAAAAAAATCAAAAAATTGCTATAAGTTATTAAATCATTTTTTCTATTTTTTCTGGATATTTTTTTTACATATTTTTTTTATAAAAATTAAAAAATTATTAAAATAGCATATTCCTGAACCAGCCCATCGATTTTTACTTTAAGTTTAGGGACTTCATAAAAAAAAGGAAAAAATAATAGCCTTGTTTAGAAAGTTGGCTATTTTAATTAACTATTTGATTTTTTAAACTATTTTTGTATGGCTAAAAAAATTGTATTTGAAAAGTGGATTAATTTTTTTTTTATAGTTGATTTGATAGTTGTGAGAGAAAAAAATAAATGATGAATTAGATGTGACATTTTATCTTATGAATTATTTTTTTCTTATTTTATTTTTTAGTAAGCTATTTTAATCTACTCCTCTTTCTAAACACTCCATATAAATCATCACATCACTTCTTATTTTTTTAAAAAAAATTTATAAGTAAAGCCCATAATAAACAAAATGGTAACCTAGCAAGATAGTGTTTTAAGGAGTATAAAAATGGCCCGTGATCCGTAGGCAGTTTGAAACCCACTTATGGTCCGGGGTGGGTCTAGGCTCGAGTCCTGCTTGAGACTCTGGGTTTGGACTTGGGCCATCATTTTGAAACCCAGCCTGCCTGGCTGGGCTGGGCCGTGGCTTGACTCATTAGCTCGCTCAAGACCCACTCAAAAGCTCAGCTCGAGGTCCGACCTGCCTAAGACACTGTGCCATTTTTAGTGAAAAAAAAAATAAAAATGTTGAAGCCGCAGGCTGGGCCAAATTTACCCTCCTAGTATTAAGCATCTTTTTCTTAATATCTTAACCCAACATAAAATTTAATAAGATTATTTTTAAAAAAATTTATTAGAAAATCATTTTTTAAGTGTTTATATCCCAATTAGTCTATAAAATATTCTTATATTCTAATAAGTCCTATTATTTGGATATCTACCAAATCATGATTCTCATATTTAAGGTATTTTATGGACATTTATACCCTTATAAATATTTTTTGAACGGTTAATAATTTGGTAATGTGAACATTCACATTGACGTGTGAATGTTTACATTGACAATGTAAATATTCACATTGATGCTATGAACATTCACATTACGAAACATTCATACTGTAAATGTGAATATTATTAGAAAATATTTTAATAACTATATCATTCATAAAATTTAGGGGTTGTTTGAGATGACCTAAATAAGTATACTTTTTATCTTTTTATGAAAAGATGTATAAAAAAATAGAGAGATGATGCGATGAAAAAAAGATAAAAAGATAAAAAGTGTATATTTATTTAGAATAGCCAAACTTGACCTTATTGAAACATAAAAAAATTAAATAAATTAAATAAAATATAAGTAGATAAAAAAAATTTATAAAAAAATGCCCTTTATTTTTTCCGGACATCTCATTCAATAAAATCAACATGATTTTGAATGACTATACAATGTGATTAGATGATAACTTTAAAGATGTCATATCAAATTTTAAAGTACATCACAGCCTAATTAACAGAGTGAGAGAGCTGCCTACTAATTTTATCATTTTTATATTGCTTATTGATTTAGCTTTCGTTTTTGGGATTTGTGTTGATTTTTTAATTTTTTAATTTTATGATTATTTTAGTTTGGGTTAACAAAGTGTTATTTTAGATTGGATTTTTTGATTTTTTTGAATTTTATAAAAAAAATAAAATAATTATAATTTGAATATGATATTTTATCTTATTAATTTTTTTAATTTATTTATTCTTTTTATGATTATTTTAATCCAAATGTGATATGCCAAACATAGCCTAGAGCATTTATAATGGTGGGTTACAAGCCTGCCTATAAATGGAGCTATTAGGGCATCTCTAACACTATATTAATTTTTTAAATTAAATTTAAATAAAAATTTGAGTAAATTTTTTTTTGATATTAGTGTTCCAACAAAAAGCTTTATAGTTTTATCAAATCATTCATTGACCGGTGTAATTTTTTTATAAATTTTTACTTAGAGGTGGTCATCTGGAAGACGTCTAGTGGAAAAAAATCATACGATAATGAATAGTGATTTGATGAAAGACACATTGATCCTCAGTAGAAAAATAAAATGTTAGATTTGATGATGGATTTGATAAATCATTGAAAGAGCAAAAAGTAATTTTTTTTTTATCAAACTTAAATTTAATGATTAATTTAACAAACCATAACACGAAATTTGATTTGTTTAGATAAAAAAATTAACCTGCAACTATCTTTAACAAATTGAATTTGATTTGTTTTTAGGAAAAATTAATAAAGCATTCCTTCAACTTTGTATAGTAGGAGATATTTAAAATATTTTTTTATTAGTTTAGGTTCCTTGACATTTTCATAGAGAAAATTTAATTTAGAAAAATTTTACTCGACTCAGAGAAATTTTAAAATTTCTCTGTGAAAATTGAAATTTTTCTGAGTTTGTACGAAATTTCTGTGAGTCGAATAAAATTTCTCTAAGTCAAATTTTCTCTGTAAAAATATTAAGAGATCTTAACTACTATGAAAATATTATATATTATTTATCTTATAAAATTTTAATATCAAAGATCTTAAAAAAAATCTAATTTTTAGAAGGAATATAAGTTTATTAAGTTGAGTAACAAGTATTCAAATTTAATTTAAAAACTTAATATATTTTAAAGTATATTTATTTTTTATTTATTTATATAATAATTCAATTTGAAACTGATTTTTATCAAATTAAATGTGAGTCAACCTCAAATAAATTAATTCATTTTGCAACAGTACCTATCTAAGAATGAAAGGTCATGTGAGGTGGGACCAAGCGAGAAAAAAAAAAAAAATTGTAAAACTGTTGGATTCAAATTAAATTGTACAATTTAGTTTGGTTTCTCAATACACAATTCAATTCTGGTTCTTAAAAGTAATCGAATTATGCCTTCGTTTGACATAGGATTACCAAGTTAAAGTAATTGAATAAGATAAAATGTCATATTTAAATTATAATTATTTCATTTTTTCTTTTACAAAAATTAAAAAAAACTCAATCCAAACGCAACTTTTAATCCCAAATTAAAATAATTAAAAAATCAACTCACTTTTCAAACAAAACTTATGCTTCATAATTTGATATATAGTTTTATAGTTAACATTTTCATTTGGAACTGAATCAGATCGGTTAGGTATATATAATATATGTTATTTACCATATATATTCAAATAGTCATTTCAGTATACACACTTTTCAACGGGTGTGTATTATATGCAAAGCAAGTTATGACATTTAAGGAGTTAATTATCATAAATATCATAACTCAATCTTTTTCAATTATAACTAAAAAAAATAACGAATCATAACCAAACATTAAGGGTGTGTTTGGTAACGTTTATATTTTCAGTTTATATTTACAAAAATTTTATAAACTGGTTTTTGTTTATTTTTAAAAAAACATAAACTACAAACGCGTTTGGTAATTGACAAAATATTTAAAAAAATTTAAAAATATAAAAAAGAGTGAGAAATGGCAAGTGGTGGCGGAAGACGGTGGTGGAAAGTAGTGACGGTAGGTAGCTGGTGGTGGCGGGTGGGTGGTGGTGGTGGGTGGTGATGGCAGGTGATGGTGGCAGGTGGTGGGTGGTAGCGAGTGGGTGGTGGTGGTGGCGGGTGGTGGGTGGTGGTGGGAAGTGGGTGGCAGGTGGGTGGTAATGGTGGCGGCAGGTAGGTGGCGGGTGGTTGTGGTGGGTGGATGGGTGGGTGACGGTGGCAGGTGGTAGTGAGTGGGTGGTGGTGGCGGCAGCAGGTGGGTGGCAGATAGCGGATGGTGGTGGCGGGTAGGTGACGGCGGGTGGTTATGGTGGGTGGATGGGTGACGGTGGCGGGTGGTAGGTGGTAGCGAGTGGGTGGTGGTGGTACTGGTGGTGGTGGCAGGTGGGTGGCGGATGGCGGGTGGTGGTGGTACTGGTGGTGGTGGCAGGTGGGTGGCGGATGGCGGGTGGTGGTGGCGGGTAGGTGGTGGGTGGTGGTGTGTGGGTGGGTGGGTGACGGTGGTAGGTGGTGGGTGGTAGCGAGTGGGTGGTTGCCGCGGGTGGTGGTGGTGGATGACGGGTGGTGGTGGGTGGTGGTAGTGGATAGGTGGCGGCGGCAGTGGTGGTGGGTGGGTGGGTGGGTGACGGTGACGGGTGGTGGGTGGTAGCGAGTGGGTGGTGGCGGTGGCGGTGGCGGTGGCGGTGGTGGTGGTGGGTGGTAGGTGATGGTGGCAGGTGGGTGGCAGATGGCGGCGGGTGGATGGTGGGTGTGATGGTGGGTGGGTAGGTGGGTGATGGTGACAGGTGGTGGGTGGTGGTGGTGGCGGCAGGTGGGTGGCGGGTAGGTAGCGGGTAGTGGTGGTGGTGGTGGTGGTGGTAGTGGGTGGGTGGGTGGGTGACGGTGGCGGGTGGTAGGTGGTAGCGAGTGGGTGGTGGGTGGGTGGTGGTGGCAGGTGGGTGGCGGATGGCAGGTGGTGGTGGGTAGGTGGCGGGTAGTGGTGGTGGTGGTGGTGGTGGTGGTGGTGGTAGTGGGTGGGTGGGTGACGGTGGCGGGTGGTAGGTGGTAGAGAGTGGGTGGTGGGTGGTGGGTGGTGGGTGGTGGTGGCAGGTGGGTGGCGGGTGGGTGGTGGGTGATGGTAGTGGTGGTGGCGGCGGCGGCGACAAGGGGTGGGTGGTGGTGGCGGTGAGTGGGTGGCAGGTGGGTGGTGGTGGCGGGTGGTGAGTGGTGGTGGCAGGTGGGTGGTGAGTGGTGGTAGCAGGTGGTGGTGGCGGTGGGGGGTGGGGGTGGGGGGTGGTGGTAGAAAATGATAGCGGGTGGTGGCTTGTGTTGGGTGGTAAAAAAAAAAAAATTCAAAACTCAAAACGAAAACACATTTTTTGTGTTTTTATTTTTTGGCCAAATTTATAAACTGAGACCACTGATTTATAAATTAAAAATTTTACCAAACAAGTTTTTATTTGAGTTTTTAAAATTTTTGTAAATATAAACAGAAAACTGAAAACGTAAGTGTTACCAAACGACACCTAAGTGTTTATTTATTATTTTGATCATAATCAAAATAATAATTATAATAAGTCCTAACCAAAATTCCAATAAATTATAATTAATAATATAATAAATAATAACTAAGTCGTAATCAAGTCATAATTAAGCTCATAAAATACCACAAATGTTATCCACCGTAAAGGGCTGTTTTATAGAATTTGACGTACTCAAAAAACTTATTAGCAACCCCATATATATAGACAAGATCTTAATTCTCTGCGCTTATAAACATGTGTATAGAATAATGTTAGAATTAGTTCTAAATAATTATTGCTTGAAAAATGAGATTTATTATTGTTTGATGTTTTGGTAGGTTATTATTGATAAAAATTTAGTTTAATTCTAATCGACAGTGATTAACTTAAATTAATTTCAACATAAACACATAAAAAAATTAGACTTTGTGATCAAGTTCTATGCTTTAAACAATTTAAAAACTTTCTTTGAGGTAATTAAATAAAGGACAGACAAAATAGAACAAAATGTATATTATTCAAATAAATTATTACTTGCTACAAGTTTCATAAATTTAAATAAGAACAAAGAATTAAAAAATACATCAATAGACAAAAGAAAAAAATGGGGGCTGAAAAAAATTATCACTAATTACTCTTAAAATTGCTAACTTAACTACTCCTAATCAGACATGACCATTTGTGATTGATTTTGGCTGCCTCTACTATTTTTTTTTTTTTTTTTTTTGTTACAGGAAAATCCTCCTCCCTACCCTTCCGCAGATCCAAGGTAGTGCCCCTTGCAGAGATCATCAGGGTGTCCTGTTAGCCGTTTCGAGTGAGGAGACTATAACCTGGGAACTTGCCCTGACCTCCCAAGACAAGCTCCGCTTAAGTCAGGACTCGCACAACGAGAAAGAATTGAATCCACTCCAAGTACTGATTAGACAACTTGAGGTTCAACCTTTTAACTAACTGTACTTCGCCTAAGAAATTGACCCAGAAACGAAATTAGCTACGAGATTGGCTCAAAAAAAAAGAATTAAACCTATAACCTTGAGGCTTAAACTCCGAGTCTTAACCACAATATCACTGGCCCGTGAGTTAGATGCCTCCACTTCTTCTCTTAAATCCTCATTTTATACTTGCTCGGTCACTTTCGATGTAGTTGTCCCTACGGATCTTCCTTGATCTTCTACTTCCTTTATCTTTATCCCAATATTCCAGGAACTGTCTTGCCAGATCCTTTGCTTTATCTTGATTTCTAATGAGTTGAGATTCTCTCACAGAGTTCTCTCATTTTTTTTCCTACTTACTTTAAGTTGATTTAACGATTCAAATTTAGGTAGAAAAACAAATTTGAATTTATTTTTATTACTTCTTTATTTTTAAATAGCTAAATCTGAACTATTAAATTAATTCAAAAAAGAATATACTTTGAGTTGATTCAACGATTCAAATTTAGGCAGAAAAACAAATTTGAATTTGTTTTTATTACTTTTTTATTTTTAAATAACTAAATCTGAACCATTAAATTAATTAAAATATATCTTTATTATTACAAATAAAAAGATAAAGAGAAAGTTCAAGAAGAATATCTCAACTCATTTTTAAGTCAAGTTTGGGAAGACTAAATAAGTGTACTTTTTGACTTTTTATGAAATATGAGTTGGATTTGGATTGAGTTTGAAGTGATGTGTTAGAAAGGTGATGCGACTTAAATGAGATGATGTGACTTAAATAGGATAATAATTTTTTGACTTTTTAAATTTTTTAAAAGATACCAAACTTAGCCTTAATCTCTTATTTTCCTTTATTCTTTGGCAACCAACTGATTCAAAAACCTTTCTCATAACTCTTATCCTTTTCAAAAACTGCATCACATGCCACCTTACCCATGAAACGTCAGCAACCAGGTCACAGCAACCTGTCGATGGAAAGATTTCAAAATTTTAAACAATTATAAATAATGTTTTGTGATTATATTTTAAAGGGTAAATTATTCTGATACCTCTAAGCGTTATATTTATTATAATTTCTCTTTTTATTTTTTAAAAATTACATTTTTCTTTTGAAGTTTAAAATTTCATTGCAGATTCTCCTTCAGTAATTTAATTTTTTTACATATCAATTTTGTCCTTATTGAGTAAATTACATTGACACCCTTTACATTTTAGAAATTACAATCCCCTCCCTAAGGCTTAAAGTAACATTACCAATTGCCCCCTCAGTTAGTATTAGTTGGAAAAAAAATTATTTAAAAAAAAATTATTTGAGAAAAAATTTTGTTAGTAAAATTTATAAATTTCTGTTTAAAAACCAAAGTAAGCTCATTTTTTGAATTTACATTTTTTTCTCAAATTTATAAACTGAGACAACTATTTATAAACAAAAAAAAATTATCAAACAAGTTTTTATGATAGTTTTTAAAATTTTTGTAAATATAAATTGAAAATTGAAAATGAAATGGTTACCAAACAGCCTTCAAATGGTAAAAACATCGTAAAATTAACAAATAATTAAATAAGTTACCAACGTAAGAAATGACTTATCAAAAAATTCTTAGGCTATGTATGGTTCGATTTTTAGAATTTTTTTTTAAAAAATTAAAAATTAATTTGGTTAAGAAATAAAAAATAAAAAATAATTATCATTTTTATATAATTCTTATCTTTGGAGCGGTTAGAAATAATTTTTTACAAATTAAATTGAAACAACCATACGTATGTATATAACCCGCCCAAAAGTTAAAATGATAATTATTTTTTACTCTTAAATGATAATTATTTTTTATTTTTTACTTTTTAACCAAAATAATTTTTAATTTTAAAAAAAAATTCTAAAAATCAAACCATACATAGCCTAAGAATCTTTTGATAAGTCATTTCTTATGTTTATAACTTATTTAATTATTTGTTAATTTTACGACATTTTTACCATCTGAGACTTGTTTGGTAACCATTTCGTTTGCAGTTTTTAAATTATATTTATAAAAATTTTAAAAACTATCATAAAAACTTGTTTGATAATTTTTTTAGTTTATAAATGGTTGTCTCAGTTTGTAAATTTGAAAAAAAAAAACATAAATTCCAAAAATCAGTTCACGTTGGTTTTTAAACAAAAATTTAAAAATTTTACTAACAAAATGTTTTTTCAAATAAATTTTTTCCCAATTAATTTTTTTTCCAACTAATACTAACTGATGGGGCAATTGGTAATGCTACTTTAAACTTTAGGGAGGGGATTGTAATTTCTAAAATGTGAGGGGTGTCAATATAATTTACCTAGTGAGGGTAAAATTGATATTTAAAAAAATTAAATTGCTCAGGGGGAAATCTGTAGTGAAATTTTAAACATCAGGAAGAGATGTAATTTCTAAAAGATGAAGGAAGAATTATAATAAACATAAATCTCGGGGGTGTCAGTCTAATTTATCCTATTTTAAATAATGAAGCAAATTAGAAATTGGAAAATATCTCGTAGCTCAAATTTTGTGGCTCAAAAGTGACTCAAATGGCCAAAACGACGTCGTTTTGGCCATTTTTATGTTGTTCTGTACTCAAAACGACGTCGTTTTGGCCATTTGAGCCATTTTTGAGCCACAAAATTTGAGTTACATAGCATTGTCGTTAAAAATTATAGTTCTGTACTAATCAAACTGAGTTTTTATTGATTCTAACTAATTTAGCTCTAAAAGTTTTATAGGTTGATTTGGTTTTAAATTGTATGGAGCTATAAGTAACAGTTTGATGTTTGATTTATTGTTAAACTGAAACAAATTCAACCTTAGAGCATTTTTAAGGAATTGGGATCCTCCCCTTGAGCCCCCTCCTTCATTCTCTCTTTGCATGGGCCTTCGGGTCTACTTTGAGGCCCAGTTTTGATAATCCGAACCGTTCATATTTTTAGATTTATTCAGTATATCATACCTGTAAAAAATCAAGTTGATCGAATATCATAAAGTATGTGTTCGGAAAACTGTTTATTAAAAAATAGTTTGTAGTCCCAATTTTCTGAACGCATACTTTCTGATATCCGATCAACTTGATTTTTTACAGGTATACTATACTGAATAAATCTAAAAATATGAACGGTTCAGATTATCAAAACTGGGCCTCAAAGTGGACCCGAAAGCCCCTGCAAGGAGGGAATGAAGGAGGGGGTTCAAGGAGGGGATTTGGACTCATTTTTAAGGGTGCACCAAAAAATTCGTTAGCCTCTATATGGGAGGAAGGTTTTGTGACTTTTTTTTTACTAAAATAGTCACAAAAAATAAAATAAATTTTTTAGTTTAATAAGATAAAACATTACATCTAACCCATAATCATTACATTCTTTCTCTCACAAAAAAATTAAAAGAGTCAAAAAAGCCAAAAGCCTTTTCCAAATTAGGCTTTTTAGCCTAATGCTAAAATAGTCAAAAAAATCAAAAAATCAAAAAGCCAATCCACTTCCTAAACGAAGCCTAAATTTTATTAAAAATTTGAATAAAAGCTTCCTTTGATATTAAGTGTTTCAACGGAATATTTTGAAATTTCATCAGACCACCGGTCAACCGGCTAGTGTATATTTTTTTGTATTTTTTACCTTGAGATGGTCATCCAGAGGGTGGATCGGGCGGTAAATGAGGCGGATGACCGGCCGGTCGACTAGACAATATAATATTTTCACAAATTCTTATCTTGAGATGGTCATCCGGAAGGACATCTGCGGAGACATCTAACAACGGCAATTAATAGTAATTTGATAAAAGAAAAGTTCGTCCTCAGTTTGATAAAAAAAAGTAAAATTTTGGAATTGATACTTATTTGATGAAATCGTTAGAATAGAAAAAATAATTTTTTTTTCACCGAATTTAAATTTAATTTTAATGATTAATCTGAATAACCATTGAAAATGGTCTTAATCATCCAAACGTGAGGTTAGGTTTGGATTAGATGAGGTGAATCGAAATTTAACAGTAGCAGGGCTAGCCTTAGCCTGAACAAGAACAACGTGAAAATGGCCGTACATCGGCCCATCTGGCATCTCCATCCACACCCAAGTTATCCATTGGATTATGGCCCATTTTCCCAAAGTTGGATTAAATGTTCAAAAAAAATTACAGTAAAAAATAAATCAGTGGGTTTGGTTTGAGTTTTTTAGATTAAATTTTTTAAAAAATAATTTATTTTTGTTTTTATGTTTTTTTATTTTTAGTGAATATTTTTAAAATTTTAAACATTTTTTTTACTTTTTTGGATGCACTTTACTTAGATGTATCTAAAAAGTAAAAAATTTATGAAAAAATATTTTAAAAAATTAATAAATACATAAAAATATAAAAAAATGTACTGAATTCTTGTATTTTTTTTATATTTTTGGTATTTAGTGAATTTTTAAAAGATTTTTTTTACAATTTTTTTACTTTTTAGGTATATTTATATTAGATGTGTCTAAAAAGTAAAAAAATTGCTTAAAATATTTAAAAAATTCAGTAAAAATAAAAAAACACGAAAAACAATAAAGTAGAATTTTCTGAAAAGTATTTTTTAAAAAGTGAAAACAAGCCAGGTGAATGTGATTTATTGGATTTATATGAAATTAATAAACAAATATACTGTTTGTTTGGTACAATGGCCCTGTTTGGTGGAGCTGTAGGAAAGTGCTTATAACTTATGCCTTAACAGCTTATAGCTTATAACTATGAATATAAACTGATTTCTGACTTATAAATTAAGCATCTCCTGCCCCACTCAAAGAATAAACTGATTTCTGACTTACAAAAAGTTATAAGCTGTATTGTTAAGCTAAACCAAACACATCAAAATAGCTTAAATTAAGCTGAAAGCTGAAATAAGCAGCTTCTAAGCTGCACCAAACAGACACAATCTATAATTCTGGTTATAATTTTTTTTTAAAAAAATTTATTTTGGGAGTTTTGTACTAGATTGTTTTGTGTAAATTCTAATTATGACTTATGAAATAAAAATAACTTAAATAAATTAAGAAAAATTCATTATCTACAAATTAAAAAATATGCATTTTTAATTTCTACCTCTGATTATCAACTTAAAATTTTGAAAAAGTTGAAACAAACCCAAATTAAACTTTTTTTTTAAAAAGTTAGAAAATTTTGCTAAAGAATATGGTGCTCGTTTGGCACGTGGACAGGTCCGTTTGGGAAGGGTTAATTTGGCTATTTTAGTCACAAAAGATAAAATAGGCTATTTTAGTCATAAAAAATAAAACATCACATCTAACCCATAACTATTACAATATTCTCTCACAAAAAAAAGCTAAAAAAGTTAAAAAGTTCTTCCTAAACCAAACTTTTTAGCATTGGCTAAAATAGCCAAAAAAGGTCAAAAAGCCAAAAAACCAATCCACTTTCCAAACCAACCCCACAAAAAGATAAAATAGGTTTTTTAATCTAATAAGACAAAATGTTACATCCAAACCATAATCGTTTCATTTTTTCTCTCACAAAAATAAAAAAAAACCAAAAAATTCATCTCAAACGAAAGTTTTTAATCCCAAGCTAAAATATTCAAAAAGTCAAAAAGTCAACCCACATCTTAAAGGCGCCCATAGGATGGTTTCTTAAGGGATTTCCAATAAATTTTAATGGATAAAATATTCATTTTGTGTCACTTTGCTCATTTAAGTATAGATAAATTACATTTTACACTTTTATATTTCATAACAAATCTCACTTTGATTTCTACACATGAAATCGTGACATTAAATCCCCTACACTTCTGATCAAATTTTACTTATATATTAAACAAATTGAATAGTTTAATAAATAAAGTAAGAGGTGCAAATTTTAGGAAACCAGTTAGGAACCCAAAAATTTGAATTTAGAATTAAATTAAATTCTAAAATTACTAACTTTAAGAAACCACTTAGGAATCCAAAATTTGAATTTAGAATTAAATTAAATTTCCACACTAATTTTTATTGAAAAAATTCAAAAGAATTTTATCTAAAAATTAATGTTAGACCCGAAAACGATGTCAATTTCCCATTCACTCATAAATGGTTTTGATGTTTCGTCTTCACCGTATGACTTGCCACACGACAAGGAACACTTCACTTCTTCGGACCTACCCCAAAAAGACGTTTGGGGCCCACATAAATTGGGCTAAAAAAAATGCCTATAATTGCCTATAATAAACCATTTTCCAACAATCCCCCACATGAATGGAATTTGACGGAAAGAAAATGCAACAACATGATCTATAACAGAGAGTACAGAAATTGGAAATATTCTGCAAATGATAGGTAGCTTTTGGCTTTGAACCTTCCCTTATGAGACACTATCGGATTTACTAGCTAAACAGTGAACATGAAGTCTTGAACTGTTCAGCCGTTTGTGTAAACCAAGACAATAGAACTCACACAGTATATCCCCAGACACAGTTTAGTTCTCACTATTGTGTTCATTTTGGCCCTGAACAACCTGGTCTTCATGAGTGCTCTAAAGACTTGTAGCCCTTCACAAATCTTATAAAACCGGCCCAGTTCACACTCACATAGGTGATTCTTATGAAAAGTATCCTGCCATACTCCACTAGGTTTACCTAGATATAAGAATCATTAAAATTTTACTTAACCTCAAACGCTGCAGACATCATTTATTTTATCATAGAAATGGGTATGAGTTGGACTCCATAATGATCCTTCTGAGTCAATCACAACTCGGTTGTCCCTTTGAACCTAGATCTTGGGATCTCCAGTCAACTAGGTTAGGTTGCCGTTGTGGTAACTCTTATTTCATAGGCTTTAATCCTATTCCCCTCGATGAATTCTCAACTAACTCTCTTGCTAACCCTTTGGTTAGTGGATCCGCTATGTTGTCTTTAGACTTAACATATTCTATGGAAATAATTCTATTAGAGAGTAGTTGTCTCACGGTGTTATGTCGACGAGGAATGTGTCGTGACTTACCGTTATACATATGACTCTGTGCTCTACCTATAGCTGATTGACTATCGCAATGTATGCATATAGCAGGCACCGGTTTTGGCCATATTGGAATATCTTCAAGGAAGTGGCGAAGCCATTCTGTCTCTTCTCCTGCTTTGTCTAAAGCTATGAATTCAGATTCCATAGTAGACCTAGCAATACAAGTCTGTTTGGACGATTTCCAAGATACAGCCGCCCCACCAAGAGTAAAGACATACCCACTGGTGGATTTCGAGTCTTTAGTATCCGATATCCAATTTGCATCACAGTATCCTTCAAGTACTGCTGGATATCTAGTATAATTAAGCCCAATGTTACGAGTAAATCGGAGATATCTTAGAATCCTTATCATTGCTTTCCAGTGTTCTACTCCTAGATTACTCGTATATCTACTTAATTTACTTACTGCATAAACTATATCCGGGCGAGTGCAGTTCATTAAGTACATTAAGCTTCCAATAATTTGAGCATACTCTAATTGAGAAATACTTTCCTGTACATTCTTAGAAAGATACAAATTAACATCTACAGGTGTTCTAGCAAGATGATCATCATCTTTGCTAAATTTGTCAAGTATTTTCTCAATGTAATGAGATTGTGACAAAGCATATCCTTCTGATATTTTGATAATTTTCATACCAAGAATTACATCAGCAATGCCCATGTCCTTCATGTCAAAATGTTTATTCAACATATTCTTGGTAGTTTTAATCATATCATTATTACTACCTATGATGAGCATATCATCTACATAAAGACATACAATGACATAACCTTTATCTGTGTTTTTAATATAAACACATTTGTCACACTCATTAATTTTAAATCCATTTGACATCATTGCCTTGTCAAATTTCTCATGCCATTGCTTTGGCGCTTGCTTTAAACCATATAATGATTTAACCAATTTACACACTTTCTTTTCTTTTCCTGGAACAGAAAATCCTTCTGGTTGTTCCATGTAAATTTCTTCATTTAACTCACCATTTAAGAAAGTGGTTTTAACATCCATTTGATGAATTTCTAGATTGTATAGAGATGCAATGACAATTAGCATTCTAATGGATGTTATTCTAGTAACCGGTGAGTATGTATCAAAGTAATCTAGACCTTCTTTCTGTCTAAAACCTTTTACTACAAGTCTTGCCTTGTATTTGTCTATTGATCCATCCGCTTTCAATTTTCTTTTGAAAATCCACTTGTACCCAAGAGGTTTACAACCTGGTGGCAAATCCACCAATTCCCAAGTGTAATTTTGCAAGATGGATTCAACTTCACTGTTGACAGCTTCTTTCCATAAAGGAGCTTCAGGACTGGACATAGCCTCTTTAAAAGTTAAAGGCTCATTTTCTAACAAATATGTTAGAAAATCTGGACCAAAAGATTTTGAGGTTCTAGCACGTTTACTACGCCTAAGTTCCTCTTCCTCATTTTGATCTAACTCTTGTTCTTGATCATGTTCTTGATCCTGACTAGTAATAGTATCAAAAGATCTTTTATTAATACTAGTCTCTTGTCCAGTCTTCTTTGGAAATACATGTTCAAAGAAAGATGCATTCCGAGATTCAATAATAGTATTTACATGCATTTCGGAATATTCTGATTTATGAATAAAAAACCGATATGCACTACTATTCTTGGCATAACCAATGAAAATGCAATCAATGGTCTTAGGACCTATCTTAGTCTTTTTAGGACTAGGAATAGCTACTTTAGCCAAACACCCCCACACTTTTAAGTATTTGTAGGATGGTACTCTACCATGCCACATTTCATAAGGTGTTTGATTCACTTTCTTTCGAGGTACTTTATTTAAAATATAATTAGCAGAAAGTATTGCTTCCCCCCACAAGTTCTGAGGTAATCCAGAACTGATTAACATGGCATTCATCATTTCTTTTAAAGTCCTATTTTTCCTTTCAGCAATTCCATTTTGCTAAGGTGAGTAAGGAGCGGTGGTTTGATGAATTATTCCATGTTCTTTACAAAACTCACCAAAAGGTGATTCATATTCACCACGTCTATCACTTCTAAGTTTCTTGATTTTCTTACCAAGTTGATTTTCAACTTCATTCTTATATTGAATGAAAGTTTCTAAAGTTTCATCCTTGGTTCGAATTAAATAAACATAACTATATCTAGTATAGTCATCTATAAAAGTGATAAAATACTTTTTCCCACCTCTAGTTTGAATTGATTTAAAATCACAAATGTCACTATGAATTAATTCAAGTGGTTATGTACTTCTTTCAATTGAATGAAAAGGAGTTTTAGATAATTTTGCCTTAATGCAAACTTCACATTTATGATGAATGCCATGTTAATCAGTTCTGGATTACCTCAGAACTTGTGGGGGGAAGCAATACTTCCTGCTAATTATATTTTAAATAAAGTACCCCGAAAGAAAGTGAATCAAACACCTTATGAAATGTGACATGGTAGAGTACCATCCTACAAATACTTAAAAGTGTGGGAGTGTTTGGCTAAAGTGGCTATTCCTAGTCCTAAAAAGACTAAGATAGGTCCTAAGACCATTGATTGCATTTTCATTGGTTATGCCAAGAATAGTAGTGCATATCGATTTTTTATTCATAAATCAGAACATTCCGAAATGCATGTAAATACTATTATTGAATCTCGGAATGCATCTTTCTTTGAACATGTATTTCCAAAGAAGACTGGACAAGAGACTAGTATTAATAAAAGATCTTTTGATACTATTACTAGTCAGGATCAAGAACATGATCAAGAACAAGAGTTAGATCAAAATGAGGAAGAGGAACTTAGGCGTAGTAAACGTGCTAGAACCTCAAAATCATAGGTAGTAATAATGATATGATTAAAACTACCAAGAAAATGTTGAATAAACATTTTGACATGAAGGACATGGGCATTGCTGATGTAATTCTTGGTATGAAAATTACCAAAACATCAGAAGGATATGCCTTGTCACAATCTCATTACATTGAGAAAATACTTGACAAATTTAGCAAAGATGATGATCATCTTGCTAGAACACCTGTAGATGTTAATTTGTATCTTTCTAAGAATGTACAGGAAAGTATTTCTCAATTAGAGTATGCCCAAATTATTGGAAGCTTAATGTACTTGATGAACTGCACTCGCCCAGATATAGCTTATGCAGTAAGTAAATTAAGTAGATATACGAGTAATCCAAGAGTAGAACACTGGAAAGCAATGATAAGGGTTCTAAGATATCTCCGATTTACTCGTAACATTGGGCTTAATTATACTAGATATCAGCAGTACTTGAAGGATACTGTGATGCAAATTGGATATCGGATACTAAAGACTCGAAATCCACCAGTGGGTATGTCTTTACTCTTGGTGGGGCGGCTGTATCTTGGAAATCGTCCAAACAGACTTGTATTGCTAGGTCTACTATGGAATCTGAATTCATAGCTTTAGACAAAGCAGGGGAAGAGGCAGAATGGCTTCGCCACTTCCTTGAAGATATTCCAATATGGCCAAAACCGGTGCCTGCTATATGCATACATTGCGATAGTCAATCAGCTATAGGTAGAGCACAGAGTCATATGTATAACGGTAAGTCACGACACATTCGTCGTCGACATAACATCGTGAGACAACTACTCTCTAATGGAATTATTTCCATAGAATATGTTAAGTCTAAAGACAACATAGCGGATCCACTAACCAAAGGGTTAGCAAGAGAGTTAGTTGAGAATTCATCGAGGGGAATGGGATTAAAGCCTATGAAATAAGAGTTACCACAACGGCAACCCAACCTAGTTGACTGGAGATCCCAAGATTTAGGTTCAAAGGGACAACCGAGTTGTGATTGACTCAGAAGGATCACTGTGGAGTCCAACTCCTACCCATTTTTATGATAAAATAAGTGATGTCTGTAGCGTTTGAGGTTAAATAAAATTTTAATGATTCTTATATCTAGGTAAACCTAGTGGAGTATGGCAGGATACTTTTCATAAGAATCACCTATGTGAGTGTGAACTGGGCCGGTTCTATAAGATTTGTGAAGGGCTACAAGTCTTTAGAGCACTCATGAAAACCAGGTTGTTCAGGGCCAAAATGAACACAATAGTGAGAACTAAACTGTGTCTGAGGATATACTGTGTGAGTTCTATTGTCTTGGTTTACACAAACGGCTGAACAGTTCAAGACATCATGTTCACTGTTTAGCTAGTAAATCTGATAGTGTCTCATAAGGGAAGGTTCAAAGCCAAAAGCTACCTATCCTTTGCAGAATATTTCCAATTTCTGTACTCTCTGTTATAGATCATGTTGTTGCATTTTCTCTCCGTCAAATTCCATTTATGTGGGGGATTGTTGGAAAATGGTTTATTATAGGCAAATATAGGCATATTTTTTAGCCCAATTTGTGTGGGCCCCAAACGTCTTTTTGGGGTAGGTCCGAAGAGGTGAAGTGTTCCTTGTCGCGTGGCAAGTCATACGGTGAAGACGAAACGTCAAAACCATTTATGAGTGAATGGGAAATTGACATCGTTTTCGGGTCTAACATTAATTTTTAGATAAAATTCTTTTGAATTTTTTCAATAAAAATTAGTGTGGAAATTTAATTTAATTCTAACTTCAAATTTTTGGGTTCCTAACTGGTTTCCTAAAATTTGTACCTCTTACTTTATTTATTAAACTATTCAATTTGTTTAATATATATATATGTGTGTGCATATACAGATGAAGGAGATGAGAGGCGAAAGCAGCATATACAGATGAAGGAGATGGATTACGAAATCAAAACAGTATTAAGTACTGGAAAGCACAAACATTTAATTAAAATTTATTTAATTAACTGAAAACATTAAAATTTATTTAATTAACTGAAAACTTAAAACTTACAACATTAACTTAAAACTTACAACATTAACATAACTTACAATTGTATTAGTAGCAACTGCAAGGATCTTAAATAGGTACAACGGGGCAACGGGTAAGGCTCTCAAAACACTCTGGTTTTTCTTGCAACAAAGATGGAGAAGAAAATTGAAGAATGCCTGAATCCTTACAATTGATTACAATATAAAGAAATAAAAAGCAAAACAGTGAGCATGTGAATTGAGCATGTGAATTCTGAAAGCAGCTGGCCGAGCAGGTGAAAAGCAGATGCTGTCGGATGCTTTCGGTGGAGTGATTACACAACTGAGCAGCCTTTAGCAAAAGTTGATTGGTTGAATAGTGACGGTGAACAGTAAAAGTGAACAGTAGTTTTTACTATTCATTACTTTCGGTGGAACATGTGAATTATGAATCAATATAAATACAAATTGGCAGCTTTTCTCAAAAGAGTATTGATTGAAGCTAATTTGTATCTATATGGAATCCAATGTTGATCAGATAAATGGGTCTTGAGCATCTTGAAACTCTGGTCCTGAATACTGATTGGTTGATTCTTCAGAGGAATGGTTCTGGGCTGTCCCGTCTGAACTGTCTGAATCGGTGGATTGGGCTTTAGCTTGATTCAACAGTTGATGGGCTAACTGGATCATGTCTGCTTTGGATGATTGGGCTTTACTTTTGGATTTACCTTTGGGCTGAATAGGAGGTGGAATAGGCTTTGCCTTGACTTTGGACTGTGCTTTGGACTTGGATTGGGCTGGTGGAGCAGCAACAGCTTTGGACTTTGATTTTGTTGATTTGGGCTTGGAGCCACTAGAAGAGGGGCTGCCAAGGTTGACTGGAGGAAGACTGGGCTGGCTTCCTTGAGTGATTGCAGCAGTTGGGTTCTGCTGGGTTTGAGCAAGAGCAGGAGTTGGAGCATATTGATCAGGTGGAAATTCTGCTGGAACAATTTCAAGAATTCTGGGAACATTGAATTTATCCCACCATTTAACTGTGTGTTGGCGGATGATAATATTATCATCAATCCCATAATGCCATTTGAATATCCATGGAATCTTGTATTTGGCAATGAATATGAGTAATAAGGGAAATTGCTTCTGGTGAGCAGAAAATGGGTAAACAGAGTTGAAATAATGAATTATATTTTTGAGATCATCAGGAAGGATGGCTGAAATGGCGCCATAGTGAGACCACCATCTCAGAAACCAAGTTGGTAACTCAGATTTGAATTTTTGATCAAATGAGATGAACCAGGAATGACTAAAAGTTTCATTTTGGTACAAGAAAATCTTGAACCAAGCATCAACGTAATCATGATAATTGTATGGAATAGAATGACCAGATAGATCACGAAGCTGGTTAGGATTTCCCCATTCAGCCATGGAAACAATGTTGTGAATATAGAGTGAATGGTATAGGACCTTATAGGCATAGGTGCGGTCCTGAATTGGCTTGATTAAGATGGAATGATGGTTGATTAAAATATCCTTGTAATAGGCTAGAGTTTTCTCTGGATGGGAAAGGGTGAAATGGCATCCAGAGCCAAAATGGAATTTAGCAATGTCATTGATGGTTTGATTTCTTGGGTGACTGGGTTCTTTATAGAACAGGTTGGTAACATGTGAATTGGTATATTCAGATCGAGATGATTTAATAGGGTTAACTGGGAATGGAGTAACTGAAACTGATTGGCTAGATACAAAAGGATCAGAGGCCAATGCAGATGAATAATCAGGGCGTTGAATAGTACCAAGGGTTTGGTAACGGTTAATGAGGTCAAGTGAATAAGAGGGGGAAACTGACTCCAAAGGAGGAGGGACAATGAGTTGATTTGGTTTATTGGAAGGGGAGGCCAAAGCCTTTGAAGGAGGCCTTGGTCGAGACATCTGTGAAATAAGAAACAGTGATTAGCAACCAGAAAGGAGATCTAAATAATCTTGATGATGATGTAAACAATTGTAGTTGTGAGCAAGTAAATTGCGGCGTGCTTGAATCTGTTGGTAATTGATATACTGGGCTCGTTTGGTAGTGGGTCTGGCTGATTTGAGGCGGTGAATGCGATGGGTAAGTTGTTTAATGAGAGTTTTGAAATAGGTAATTCGAGATTTATGGTAAGCAGTAAATGGTGCAGTCATCTCTGACCCCCCTGTAAAAATTCCCGGGTAAGAAAATCAGGGAGGGAATTTTGACAACCAGGGATATAGGTAATATCAAAATCAAAAATACTTAAAATAGCTTGCCAACGGGCAAAAATCTGTTTACTAGCAAGATTTTCAACATCTTTTTCTAAAATAAATTTAGCAGATTTGCAATCAACACGAAGTAAGAATTTTTGATTTAAAACATCATCTTGAAATTTTTGAATACATAAAACAGTGGATAAAATTTCTTTTTTAATAGTACTATAATTAAATTGTGCTTTATTCCAGACACCAGAATGATAGCGAACAATTTGTTCAGATGATTGAGGAGTAAGTTGCTGAAGGAGTATGCCACCATAACCAATATCGGAGGCATCAGTTTGAATAATTTTGAAGGAAGTTTCAGTGGGAATACCAAGACAAGGAAGAGACTTAACATATTGTTTGACCTGTTTAACAATAGAAGTATGAACAGAAGACCAAGGAGGTGGATTATCTTTTAACCTATCAAATAAAGGTTGACAAGTTTTCCTAAGGTCTTTGTAAAACTCAGCAATGTAATTGAGGGAACCTAAGAACCTTTGTAATTGAGTTTTATCAAGGATTTCATCAGGGAATTTCGAAGCAAATTCAATGGAGCGACTAATAGGTAGGATAGTATTATGATGAATATCATATCCTAAAAACCTGACTTTAGTTTGAAATAATTTAATTTTAGGAGCAGAAATAACAAGACCATGACTTTTAATTGTGTAAAAGAATGCAGTTAAATGTTTCCAATGTTCACTAATTGATTTCGAGAAGATTAATATGTCATCAATGTAGACAATGGAAAAATGACTAAATGGGTTAAATATGTCATTCATTATATGTTGAAATTCACTAGGGGCATTTTTTAAACCAAATGGCATGACATTCCATTCATATTGACCAAAGGGTGTATTAAATGCAGTTTTATACCTATCTTTAGGGTGAATTTGAATTTGCCAAAAATCACTTTTTAAATCAAATTTACTGAAAATAACGGCTTGACTAAGTCGTTTAATTAAATCTTTTTTATTAGGAATAGGATACCGAATCCATTCTAAAACAGAATTTAATGGTTTGTAATTAATAACAAGTCGAGGAACACCTCGTTCTAATTCAGCATTTTTATTAACATAAAAAGCGGGGCAGGACCAAGGTGATTTACTTGGACGAATTATATGATTTTGCAATAATTCCTTAATTTCTTTTTTACACATTTCAAGTAATTCATGATTCATTTGGATAGGTCGAGATTTAGTAGGAATTTGGGATTCATGAAAATCTTTAATATAGGGTAAGGTAACTACATGTTTTTTCCTATGCCAAAATGCAGTAGGTAAAGTGGAGCAAACAGTTGATTCGAGTTTTAATTGAAAATCCTGGATTTGAGAGACAAGAACTGGATTAGTTAGTTGTTGATCAATTCTTTTGTGATTGATTTCGTCTTTTAGAAATTTTAAATGCCGAGTAAGGCGGTTAATTTGATGAGAAATAGAACAATCTTTTAATTGATTTAAGTATAATAATTCAGGAGGAGATAAAAACTTAAATGTAACTGGTTGGCCGAGAACATGTGTAGTAATTCCGGTACTAGAGGTAGTAAAGGGATATAGTAAATATATAAATGGAGAACCCAAAATAATTTTGTCTGTCATATTAGTGACTAAAACAAAAGAGGTGTTAAAACATATATTATCTTGGCAAACATGTACTTTTGGTAATTTATATTTGATATGCATTTTAGTACCATTAGCAGAAGTTAATTTTTCTTGACATTTTTCATAATATATAGTAGGAAGTAATCCTTCTTGGATACAATTTAAATCAGCACCAGTATCAATTAGGGCAATTAATTCTAATTCAAAATCATTTACAATTATTTTGATTTTAGAATACCATTTTTGAATGTAAAGTTTGTTGATTAGGCTTAACCGTTTTTCTTCAGGATTGTTGGATTGAGAGTGGTGTGATCGGTTGTCGAATATTAAATTATCAGGATTAGTAGGATCAGATTCATGTTCAGATTCATGTGGGGATTCATGTTCATTGGTTTGGAAATTATCTAAACTTTTATCAAGTTTTAAAGTAATAATTTCATCTTCTAATTTTTTATCTTTATGTTGTAAGTCTTTGATTGTTTGTTTAATCTGATTAATTTCTTGTTGTAAATCTTGTAAGGTGACTTCCTTTTGCTTATTTTTAAATCTTTCTAAAGTTTTGGATAGACTGATTATAGGTTTATCAAACTTGGGTTTGGAATCTGAATGGATTAATAAGGATTTTAATTTATCTGTATATTTTTGTTTTAACTTAGGATCATCTAACTTACTAATTAGATCGATTAGAGCGGATTCTTCTTGAGTAGTTTTGGTAAGGACAGTAATTTGTTTAACGGGTTTACAACAAACATCATTACAACCTATTGTAATATCATTGTCGGAATTATCACTAGGTGAATGGTAATCAGAGGACGTATCAGGTTGATCAGAAGAGGAAGAATTACTAACAGAGTGATTTAATTGGAAAATATCATATAACTGATTTTTGGAGTTATCATCAATTTGGAGTTGATTGACTCTATCTTTTAATTTTTGTTTTTCTTTACATTTATTAGAATAATGACCTTTTTGACCACAGTTATAACAAGTAACATCTCTAGTAGATTTAGATTTTGGATGTGATTTAGATTTATAATATTTCTTTTTAGGTTTAGTATAAAATTTATCATTGGATTTGGAAGGTGTATAGTTCTTCTGATATTTATTTTTATTGGAATGTTTATAGGATGATTTATGTTTGGAGTATTTGTGTGATTTTCTACGAGAGGGTGCAACAGGAGGTAAACCATATTGTTCACAGAAATTTCCTAATTCATATTTAGCTTTATGTTTATCTTTATTAGCTTTTTGAGTAAGTTTAAGGTCAATACACATTTTTAATCCTTCTTTTTGAATAGTGCTAATTATATCACCATGCGTGAGATTATCATATTCAATAACACCAGTGGGTTGACTAAGAACATCTCTAATTTTATGGGCAAATAAGCTAGGTAATCCATTAATAAATTTTTCTTTCCAAAATGATTTAGTACAGTCTTCGCGTAACATGACATGAGAGGTAAATACATCTTTATACCATCTAAAATCACTTAAGGTTGGACAGTTAAGATTACTTAATTGATCATGGATTCGAGAATAAATATTTGTTGGGGTACCAATAAAATGTCGAACTATTGTATATATTAGTTGATTAATGCCATCAGGGTGACAACATCCAATAGATTCATCAAAAAGAGGGAGTCCATTTTCATCAGTTTGATTGGCATAAATAACAGAGTCACGGTCTGTTTCAGTGAGATATTTTTCCCACCAAGATTTGAGCATACCAGTAAAACCAGAAGTAAGTAAAGAAACAATCTCAGGTTGGGTGTATTGGGGATAATTACTGAGATAACTATTGGCAACCATAGATAAATGATTTAATTTTTGAAGGATTTGATCTTCACTGAGACCATCAATATTCCATTCGTATAATTTCTTAGCAGAAACAGAAAATTGATTACTAATATTTGTATCTTCAAATTGGAGGTCGACAGGAGTAGGTTTAGAATACCAGTTTTTGGTAGTTTGAGGATTAACTTTGGGATAGTGAATTTTATTAAGAGTAGTAGGTTGAAATTGTTGAGCTAATTGATGTAGTTCATTATCAGTAGTGTCAGTTTCAGATTGATCAGATACAGTATTAGTAATAGGTTGTTGATTCAAGACAGTAAGACCTTTATCTTTGGTTGTAGAAGTATCATTAGGAGTTAACTTAGTAAATAATTGTTCAATAGCCTTGACTGTAGATTGATCAGTAGTAACTAGGCTAGTTCGTTTAGAACGATGACTAGGTAGATTAAGTAAAGGTTGATCTAGAGATTTAGTTGATTTGGCAGATTGGTCATCTAAACTAGTTTCTAATTTATCTAATTGTTTACCAATTGTTTTAAGACATTGATTAGTATAATTGTTTTGTTCAATAACTTTTTTAATTTCAGGATCAGTACCAGGTAACTTAAAAGGAGCTGCGGGAACTTCAGAACCTTGGTGATCAATAATTATATTTTCTAATGGAGGATGATTAGAACTAACAGAAGTATTTGGAGAAGTTTTCCATTTATGTTTGGTGATTGTATTAACCTTTTTGTAATATTGATCCATATAATCAAAGAAAGATAATTCAAAACCATATTGAACCATAAAATCATACCATTGTCGAGTTATTCGGGATTGTTGAGCAGAATCATATTTAGCACTATAAGCATGTCTTTTAGATCTATTTTCTTTGGATTTGAATTCAATAAGTAATTTTTCTAAATTAGGAGTAAAATCTTTTTTAATTGTCATTAGCTGAGGATTGACAGGTGGTATTAATCCTTCGAAATCAGTTTGAGTTGGGGAATTATTTGAAGCTATGTCTTCGTCAGGGAAATGTGAAGTAGTAGTATAAACAGGTTTACTAATTTGGGAAGTGTTAGAATTATCAATTCCTTTTAATTTATTTGTTGAAGTTGGATTAGTTGGACCAAGATGGATTTGACTGTTTTTTCTAAATAAAGGAGTGTTAAATATTTCATCGCCAGTTGATATTTCAGAAGGGACACTAGATGTACTATGTCTAGAAGATTGACTTCGATTGAATTTTATATTAACGGATCCATCATGGTTTTGTTGGATATGTTGAATGTCTTGGATTGAAGATTGTTGTTGATTATGTTTGTAATTTTCATTGACAGTAACCCATTGATCAGGTAAATTAATATCTTTCCATTCAATCATGTGAGGAATATTAATGTTTGATTCATTAGTACTACTGCTTTGGATTAATAAAGTTTTATCTTTGGGACTTTTATGTAGAGCATGAACATTTAAATTAGTTTGCATACATTTATAATGAACACGATAAATTAAAGCAATATTATGAGAAGAATCTAACATTTCAGTATATTCACCATGTAATTGGATGTTTAGTGTTAATGCCTTAAGAATATGTGGATCTCTTAAACTTAAAGTAAAATCAGGAAAACAGTTAAAATGTACTGGACCTTTATTAAGACCAGTTTCCATCATTCCCATTAAACTAGCATTGTAATTAAGAAAACGAGCATCTCTTAAACAGAGTAAAACAGAAGTATTTTGCCCTATCATGGTTAATGGATTGACACCAATTTGTATTAAACCAATATGCATAAAATTGTAACCACGATCCAAATGTCGTTTGATTAATTTTTTATCAAATAACTGACAGGTTTCTCTTGGTTTTTCTAAAGCATAAACTTGTTCAATAGTTTTAACATGGAAAGTGACTTTAAAAACATCCTGTATAAAAGAAGTTTTATAAATCTCTTTAATAGGTAGTTTGGGAATATTCCATCCAGAATTAATTTGATCATTTTGTATTTCAACATCTTCTTCATTAATTATGATGCCTGGATTAGGTATGGAAGGTAAGGTAGTTGACCTAGAACTGACTGATGAGTTACTTCTAAATAATCGATTCATTGTTCTGTATTAATTAACCAGTTTTACAGATATCTTAATACATACCCTATTCTTGTCAATTTTACCACATACCTAGTGTACATACATACCCTATCTTTAAACCCCAAAGTCTGACGCGGCCTAAACCAAAGGACTTACAGAAGACTGGGAAGAAGTGGGTGACTTAAACTAGGTGGATAGAATAGACCGATCTTTTGGGTGATTAAGATGAACTGAAAACAGGAGCAATTAAACAAACAAGGAAGGCGATTAAACAGAAGTAGCTAAACAGTGTGTTCTTTAGTTTAATATATATATATATATATATATATATATATATATATATTTATATATTTAAAATAGTTATTACATAAAGTGCCAAACAGTTGGTGTGTTGGACCAACGGAACATCTTTTCAAATATTTGAAATTGTAGTGTTGTTGGGTAACGGTTTGAATCTGTCCAAAGTGTTGCACCTGTTCACTTCGGAAAGCACCTGTTCGGGCTGTGTCTTTGTGTCTATAAATACTTTCTATTCCAGTAGTTTTAGAACACATATTTTTCTGATCGGAAAAAAAAAAATCGTTTGATTTTTGTCTCTTTGCAGTCCATATTTTCCTTTTGCATTATTTCTTCATTCTAGTTTTAGAATAAATTTTCAGAGAGTTAGAACATAGGTTTGGTTCGCCGAACAAATTTATTTGAAGTGCTTCTATAAATTTGTGAAGATCATTGTATCCTGGGAGATAGACGCCATTCAACCGTAAGCACCGTAGCGGGGCGAATCTGTCTTAAGGACAGAGTGTCACACACTCAACTTGGTCTTAATTTTATTTGGGTTCGATAAATAAATCTGGTATGTTATTTATTTATTTTGTTTGAATTTATTTTCAAGTTATTTTATTTTACACAGAAGATTGTTCCAACAGTCCATACACATAAAATCGTGGCAATCAACTCTCTGTACTTCTAGTCAAATACCAGTTTGATTCTTACACATAAAATCGTGATAATCAACTCCTTACACTTCTAGTCAAGTGTCAACGTTCCCATTATATTATTCTACCATATCAATCTTTAACAAAAGTCAATAATGTGACAAGTATATGACTATAAAATGAGAGCAAAAGAAAAAAATCACCTCAATTTCCCATCTATACACATTTCATTCCAAAATTTTGAATCAAATTATGATTGTATTCCATTAAAACAAAATGCAACTTATGAACAATTAAAGAGATGAACTAGGGTTTTGCATAAATTAGAATCACAAAACTCTGTTTTTCACAGTAATACAGGCTTCTGTCTATTCATCTTCCTTTCTTTTCGATTTCTTTATTACCTTTTCTATTTCAAAAGCTTTGTTTTCTTACCTCTTCTTCTCAATTTTCAGCATATGAACACACACACACACACACACACACACATATATATATATAGTATTATATAATTCTCATATGCTTATCACGTATGACAAAGTTTGTGTTAATGGAAAATAAGGATGATTTTCCTCTCTTATTCTCATTTCGTAGTCATATATGTCACATAACTAAATTCTATTAAAGATGTAGACAATTAAGTAATAGAAGAGAGAGATTGACACTTGACTAAAAAAGCAGAGGGTTGACTGTCACGATTTCATGTGCATGGATCAAAGTGAGATTTGATACAAAGTACAATGGTGCAAAGTGTAATTTACCTTTGAAGTCTCAATTTTTTCAATTTTGTTATTAAATTTTTTAATTTGAGTCAATTTAATCTAATTCCTAACCGAACGTTTAAATAGTTGACAGAATGATAATAAAATATACATATGGTCTTTAAAGTATGTGTTCCATGTTAGTATAGTTTCTAAGATTTTTAATTTATGAATTTGGTCTTGAAATATTAATGAAATATTAATGAAAAACATGAAATATAACCTTCAAATATTTAGGGACGAAATTGACAAAAGTAGTAATTAATATTTAATGAAAAAGATGAAATATAACCGTCGAATAATGAGAAACAGAATTGAAAAAAATTAATAATTTAGGTACTAAAATGACACAAAATAAATACTTTAGGAATCATTGTTGAAATTTATAATTATTTTGGGGTGATTTGGGTATGACTTATGTTTATTACAAAAAAACATGTAAAAAAGTATAAAGGTGATATGACAACTTGTAGCGAATAAATTAGGGGGAATTGCCTACCAGTGGGAGAAGAAAAATATAGAGGGCACAAATTGTTCTGTGACAGGGTGCAAGTGAAAACTTGTAAAGGTGACTTACACGCCTCTATATTTGTCTAAAATTTTCATTTTTGTTTCACTATAAAGTAATTTTTCCAATAAATTAATTAGCAACTTATTTGCGTGGTACCCAAGCCACTCAGTTTGTGTATGATTTAAACCGTTCTCTAAAATTGAAGGAAAATTTAGTCAAAATCCTTCCATTGGATTATTGTTTGGTGAAAATGACAGTTCACTTTAATTTGCTTCATAAACTCTCAAAGGAGGAGGCGCATAATTGAGTAAGGAAAAAGTTTTTTGTTTTTTTTTTTTTTTTTTTGGGACAATATTGCTAGAGTAATATGTTACACATGTTACTATAAAACAAAATAACATGTTACTGTTTATATCAATTTTGATGGTAATACTTTTATATATATATATATATATATGTTTTAAGAATTTTATAGTCAACATAGATCTTATTTGATAGATCTTGATGAGAAGATTCTCAAAATACTAATTATATTAAAAACCGACATTTAGATCAAAAGTTATATTATTTTAAAATTTAATATTTTGGTAATAGTTGTATATGTATTGGACTTTTTAAGAAAAATACTTTGTGCTTGATCTTGATGCATTAAATTTTTATTATGAGGAGATTTTAACCCAATCTCCCAAAATTAAACCCGAAATAACGCAAGTGACTCAATTTTAAAAGTTATAAGTATATTTTATCCAAATTTTATTTCAACTTGTGAAGTTTTGTGGGTTCTATTGACGTTGATTATTATTTAAATAATTATATAATTTATGCATGTCTAAATTGAGACAATCACTTGTCTTCTATAATTTTTTATTTGTTAAATAACATTTCTTAATAGTTATTTAGGGAACAAATTAGGGCAAATTACATATACACCCCTCCAGGTTTGACAAAATTACAGATACCCCCCTGAGGTTTGAGAAATTACGAATTCCCCCCTGAATGCTATATTTGCATAAGAAATTAGGGGGTAATTTGTTATGAAATATAAACCTCAGGGGTAAATTGTTATGAAAATACAAACCTCAGGGGGCGGGATGTAATTTCCGAAACCTCAGGGGGGTATCTGTAATTTAACCAAACCTGGAGGGGTGTATATGTAATTTGCCCAAAAATAATTATTGAGAAATCTATTTCTAAAGGGGCGTATGTCATTAAGTTTAAGAATTATTTTATTTTAAATGTAAGAACGTGATCAATGAAATTATCTGATAAGAAAGATAAATTATTATTTTTAAAAATAATTTTTTTTATTTTTTATGCATCGCCGTTAGACTGTCAGAAAAGTTGCCAATACCAAGAAAAAAGTAATCGAAGTTGGCCAACAGTGGCTTAGTGGGGGTGGTGATAGAGAGATAGGTAGATTAGGTGAATAAATCGATAACAGTGATAAATGAAATAGTTCATAGATAAATAGATAAATAAAAAATAATATAATCTTTCCAATTGTTATTGTTCATATGATCTTAAAAAGATTTAAAAATGGATTAATGGCCCACGTGTCCTTATTTAAACTGGGTTAAGGGCAACCAATGTTGTGATGACGGATGATATAATAACGAATTGAGTTTTTCTAAGTACAAATCTAAACTATGCTCTATCACAGATTTTATTTTGAAGATTTAAATTATTTATTTTTATAGAATCTTTTATATATATATTTCATAAAAAAACTTATATTAATCTAATAATTATAACATTTTTATTTTATTGTGTTTATATATGAAAAAATGAACTATTTTAAAACACGAGATATATTTTTTTTTAGAAACAAATATAATAAAATAAAAATATTATAATTATCAAATCGATTTAATTTTTTCTATGAATAATATATACGGGTCTTACAAAATGTACAATTTAAATTTTCAAAAAAAAAATTATAATAAGCCTCATAAATCTACTATTAAATTTAAATTTAAACTTAAAAAAAGTTAAGCACATAATTTTGACATATGAATGGATAGTCATAGCATTATTGGTAGCATCACTGGTGAATGATGCAAACAAACAAAACGTGAAAGAAAAAAAATATTTGATGTGAATCTCATTCCAAATTCAAAAAATTTGGCAAGAAAAAAAAATTATGTAGCGTGCAAATGGCCATGAAATTTATCATATAAAGCCAAAGAAAGTCATAATTAATACACAGTGAATAAAACGTGAGTGTGAATATTTAAATCATTAACATCTTATGAGTTGTAAGAATTTTAACCAATCGAACTAGTCCTCTTAATTGATTCAAACTTCTTGTCGTGTGAGCCATATCAAAATAAATGTTTTCCACGCAATCTATTTCCTAAGTATTTTATTAAATTATATATATATTTGTCATTACTTTTTGAAAAAATATGTGAATGCAACATATTTTTTTGATTGAGTCTGGATTTGTTAAAGTTGAACATCTCAATTTCACCGTAAAGTTGATCAAATTTGACTATCTTGGACTCACTTTGGTGATTTAAATGGTTCATTTTATACAAAGAAAATTATTTATACAAAAAATAAAGTTGATCTAATATCAATTATTATACTATTAGATCATTTGTATCTATACGGTTTACATATTTGTAAAATAGATCATTCATGTGTAATATATTATAGTAAAGTGACTTATGGAGCCTTGTGAAAGCTCAAAAACTCCTAACTAATTTTTGAAATTTTGAATTAAAATATAATTTTAAAAAACACTATTGGTCAACCCATTAAACCAATAATTACGAAATATTAATTATCCCATGATTTATGCTTCTTAGAAGGAAAGATAAAACAATCTCTTTCCTCATTTGTCAAAATCTATTCTCTCATAAAAGTTCAAAAGGAAAAATTAAGAGAGCTCCAAAATTAATATAAAATTGTCAATTTTATGATTTTGAAAATTAAGAATAATAAAACTATTAATTCATCCATCCCATAGAATTTAAAATTTTGAAAATATTTATATGAAAGTTCCAAAAATAAAATTGTAATCATATGAAATTTAAAGACCTTGTTTGGTTTGTGCTTTAAGATATTATTTCAAAAATAATTTTTTGGAGAGAGTTTAGAAAATTTAAAAATTTGTTTGGTTATATATTTTCAAAATAATATTAGAGTTTTGTAGATTGGAATGATTTGATTTTTTTTTTTTTTTTTTTTTTTTTTTTTTGTAGTTGAATAGATGAGTGAGAAAAAGTGATTAATTGATGTGTAATAAATAGAAAAGTGATTTTAAAATTTTTTTTTTTAAATTTCAACAAAATCTGTTTGTGAAATTTTTTCTCCAAAAATATATTTTGAGAGACAAACCAGACATGTCTAAAAATTTTTAAACACATAAGTTTAGCATGAAATCGTATTCATATTTAATTTATTATATATATATATATACTATTAACATATTTCAAAATTTATTAATATAAATTTATTCGTATGTTGGGTAATCTAAATCATATCTAATTTAAAATTTTAAAATATTTAGATGAACGTTCAAAATATTTAAACCAAATCTAATTTGAATTTTTTTGAATAAAATTTTAATAATGTTATGAAATTATTTTTGCACACTCCTACACTTGAGATTAAACTATTTGAATAAAAAAAATATAAATTTTAATTTTTATAACATACGACATAATTTTATTAAAAGAACTATTTGATTATGTGTAAATTTTGAAATACAAATATTTTTATCAATAAGGTTATACCATACAAATTGAGAATGCATCATGTCAATTTTTTTAATTTATTTATGAGTAACTATGAAATATTTATAAATCTATTAACAAATAAAAAACAAATCTATATTCACATGGTATACAAATAATTTTTATTTAAAGCGTAGATTATGCGTATTATAGGTCATGCATCCATTTTGGCTCAAATTATCAAGAACTATAACTAATTAGTCCCATGATGCTCCAACTTTATTTAAGAAATTGAGATTTTTAATTTTAACAAATCCAAACTCTTTTTGATTAGTTTAAACCATACGAAGAAACTATTAAAATTTGATAATTCTTATCAGACAAAGGGATGAGCTTGGTATGAGGTTTGGTGTTGACCTGTCTTGGAACTATTTTGATGATTTGAACCATTCATATTTTAGGATTCATTGAATATCCATAAAAAAATCAGATTAATTGGATATATGTAGGCCTGTAACATGCCCCGGGGTACCCGTGCACGTTAAACAGTTTGGACCCTCGATTAACAACTTTTATAAAAAATCCTTTTTATTATAAAATTTTTGTCAAAAATGGACTGCATCACCAGATCTTAGAGTAACCACCTAATATTTTAGAAAAATTAAGAAACCCGTGACTCGTGCCAATGCCACTAATCGTCATAACCAAGGATGCTTGCCTTGGAACCTTAGATATAAGAGGGGAATGTCATTACTTGAGCACCCTCGCTCACCCGATCGAAGATTGACCTCTATTAAACTATGATATGAGTTTTATTAACTTTATATGTTCATGTTCCAATTATTAATAAATTATAGAAGTTACTATGTGAAGCATACAAGTATAGACTATATCATTTATTTTAGAACAACTTGATTTCATGTATTTTGAAAGAGTTTTGAAGATGGACAACTCAAAGAAATTGAATTTACAAACATGAAAATCAAAATTATTCCAAATTAAGGGACATAACCTCCATTCACTAGTACTCATGCAGTTATATTAAGTAAGCAAATAGCCTCATGGTAGGATGCTAAACATAGTAAGAAAAACGCACACAAGCAGGGTGCTAAAACATAAAAACTTACATATTTACCAACGTCCCACGAACAGTTAGCAAAACATGCATGACCTTATATACAAATCCTAATGTAATTCACTCTTGAGATGCAACTAAAGATTGGGCTTAGATTATAGGATTTGATGGGGGGAAAAAAGAGCCGAATCAATATGCATGAAACATGGATGTAAAGTATGGATTTGACGGAAAAAAAATTAAAAAAAAACAAAATATGATGCTAATGCACAAATAAGGAAAGCAAGTAAAAGAATGGAATAGAAAGAAGCGGGGCGGTGAATTATTACAATACTTGAAAGAATAATTACAAACCAAATTAGAGAGAGTGGAGGAAAATATTGCAACAAAATAGAAACCTCACAAAATACTCCAATAAAAATTAAATAAAATAAAAGCTTCAAGTGTCTTGAGGATTGCCGGAAACTAGTATGTTCAACGCTGGAAGGCTACTCCGTTTTTTCCAAAAGAAGTTAACCAGCCGGCCGGCCAACTAGGCCTAGTAAAATCTGTCTTGTTGCAAAACCAAGAAAATGAATAAACAGGGAATATCTATGTGGCTCAACTAATCACTTCCGGTTAGATTACAACAAAACCAATATGAAACTAAAGTAAGAAAACAAGTATAAGATAAAAAGTGCAAGAAAATGAGTAGGAGATAGACAATGCAAGAAAATGAGAGAATTGAAAACTAACCACTTCCGGTTAGGTTACAACAAAACAATATGAAACGAAAGCAATAAAATGAATTTGAAATAGAAATGAAAGAATTGAAAATTCACATTCTAAAGAAATAGTGGACTTCTTGATTTCCAAACTTTCTCTTTATCACCTTTAAGATTGTGCATTATGATCTTAATCCTCAATTCAAGAGCTTGGAATTTGAGCTTAGAATGGTGGTTTTGGACAAGTATATGATCACTCTTTAATCTTCTTCAACTTAGCAAGACTGCTATCTCTTTGATCAAAGCTTTAAGACTTGGTTCTTGAGTGTTTTTTGCAAAGGAAAATGAGATATGGTGTATAACTTGAGAAAATGGAAGTTCACAACTAACACTTAATTTTGGCTAACTCTTGAATTCAAAACTTAAACTCTCTTCTTCTCTATCTCTAGCCTTCTTCACTTAATCTATCCCCCCTATTCTCTCAATAATCCGATGTATTCATATAGGCTATGCAAGTGGAGAAATGGTGGAAGACAAGAATGGAGCATTAATGAAGATAATGGAGCTAATAGAAGACAAAAGTGGAGCATTAGCTTCAATGAATCAAACACTAGGGAATAAAGGGTGAATATACATGCATTCAATGCATGTATGGGTGAAAAAATGGGTTTGGGAAGTGCCCTACCTGAACCAACACAAAACTAATGCATGTATGGGTGAAAAAATGGGTTTGGGAAGTGCCCTACCTGAACCAACACAAAACTAGGCAAATTTGTGTTAGGGCGATCGACCGGCCAAAGAGAAATTTGCCAGATTTTGGTCGCTCAATCTAGTTTTGCTTCGGTTTGGTCCAACTTTGCTTCAGGTGTCCAATGGGGCTCAAATACTTGACCAAAATAGGCTAAAGGTTGGAAACAAAGCTCAAATTTCATCTCTCTTACTGAGGATTCTATAAGAAACACATTCTGATTTTCATCATCGGGTAATCAAAAGAAAGGGCCTAAGTCTTAGGGTCGGTCAAAATGGGATGTCTACAGTTGCCCCTCTTTGACAGAGCTCGAAGTCATTTCATAACGTGAGTGAATGTCAAAACCAGAAGACGATCCTTTTGACAAGGCCGTAAGACTTTGGACAAAAAAACAAGATGCAGATGCAGATGCAGTTGGTTAAACTTGAAGGTTGCCTACGTATCCCTTTACAAGGAATCAAACCAGCATAGTTCAGGGGTAGAATGCAAATGACAAGATCAAAATTGGACTTACACGCTTCACGTAGAGAGTTTTTTTTTTCTTAAAAAATTCATAATTTTGCAATGTAATGCAATGGAATGATGATAAAGATATGAAGATGGCAACATGAGAGGCAAGCCTCATACAAATGATATGAAGTATAACAAGAGATGCATCGCATACAAATGTGTCACAACACAAACAATAAAATGGAGTGCATTGAATACAAATATGCCACAACACAAATAATAAAAGGAAAAGGTGAACTCAAAATCCAAATGCGTCTCACGCGAGAGGAGGAATAGTGAACTCGAAATCCAAACGCGTCTCATGCGAGAAGAGAAATAGTGAACTTGAAATCCAAATGCATATCACATAAAAGGAGAAATAGTGGACTCGAAATCCAAACGTGTCTCACGCGAGAGGAGGAATAGTGAATTCGAAATCCAAACGCGTCTCATGCGAGAGAAGGAATGGTGAACTCGAAATCCAAACGTGTCTCACACGAGAGAAGAAATAGTGGTATAACCAATAGGTGTACCTAACCGTATTTTATACGGAGAAGGGGAAGGTTTTAACTGGGTAGACTTCAAATCCTAACATGTTTCACGTGAAAGAGAAAATGTGGTGTAACCAACAGGCGTACCTAACCATATCTCATACGGAAAGAGGGAAGGTTTTAATTGGGTAATCTGAAATCCTAACGCATTTCATAAGAAAGGAGGAAAGTTGGTGTAACTAACAGGTGTACCTAACCGTATTTTATACGGAGTGGAGAAAGGTTTTAATTGGGTAGACTTCAAATCCTAACACGTTTTACGTAAAAGGAGGAAATGCGGTATAACCAATACGCGTACCTAACTGTATCTCATACAGAGGGGAAAACTTTTAATCGGGTAGACTTCAAATCCTAACACGTTTCACGTAAAAGGAGGAAATGTGGTATAACTAACAGGCATACCTAACCGTATCTCCTACAGAGAGGGGGAGGAAGGTTTTAACCGTATTTGATTGATGCACAAACTTATTCTTCATGTTTTATTCTTTTCAATTTCTTTTTGATGTTTTCCTTTTTTGATTTTTCTTCTTTGTTTTTTTTCTTTTTTTGTTTTTGATTTTTTGAGTTTGATTTCTTTTTGAAAATTTCTTTTTGAATTTGTTTTTTGTTCTTTGTTTTTTGATTTTTTTGAGTTTTTAACATATATACATTCCATATATACATATACGGACACATACATGCAAATACGGATACACAGACACATTTATATGAAATATATACAAAATATATACACTTACGAACACAAACGATGTACAAAATACGTATTACATACATATACATATATATATATATATACACACACACGCAGACACATACATATTATATACATACGGTATATACATATTATACAGTATATACATATACATACAAACAAATACATACAAATACACATATACTTATTATATACATACGGTATATACACCCTCTCTTATTCTTGTTTCTCTCCCTCCTCCGTCTCCTTTGAATGTCGCATCTGGCGCGTGATTTCAACAATCGCGGTGCCTAATCGACAATAGCTGGACCAGCCTCGTTTGTCAAAGATTGCCTCGACAATCCCTCTTATCTTGGCCTCTTCTTTTTCTTCATTTTCTTCTTAAACCAAGACATGCAAAAGAAAAAGAGCAGAAAGCTGCAAACTTTCTCTGCCATTACTATGCCAATTCTCTCTTTAGCGGCACTACTCTCTTCTGTCATGGCCTCATCTCGCTGTACTCTTTCCCTCTTCCCAGATCTTAATGAATCCCTAATCAAGATTACTAGCTCATTTGAGTCTCGATAGAGTGCCCTTGCCCCTATTCCTGTTCTCAGTTTTTTCGCGCTGTTAGTCGAGTAACTGATGGTAGCGCAGTTTGACATCGATGCTAACTATTACACATTGAAGTCTTGAGTAGAGACCATGCCCGGGTCTCCAATTTGTCCCATCGGTTAAAGGGTAGGACGAGTGAAGTGCATTGGCTAAATGCCCAACTCTCCTTGCTCCAGCGTATATACATGGATGCTCAAGTAGAGATTAGCGCATTGAAAAAGCAGAACAAAGATTTGAAACGACATGCCACCTTCATGGCCCGATTTAGAGTTCCTACGTACTCCGCATTTGACGACTGGGGAGAGTAATTTCTTTTGAAAGCTCTGCTAATGCCGAGGCAGAGTCTTCAAAGGCTTCCAAGGAGTGAAGATGTGGTGAGGCAATCAACAATGGAAGAGGGTGGTGAAACTAAACCATCAACCTGTAACCTTTGTTGCCGGAAACACAAGTCATCCAAAATCGAGAACAATGCTTGCATTCTTAGTTTTTTTTTTTTTTTTTTTTTTTTTTTTTTTTTTTCTGTATTTTTTCTTGGGAGTGGGCACTTTTGTACAACTTTGATCGGGGTTTGATCCCTAATATTCAATAACAATAGTTTGTTTTACAAATTTGAATGGTATGAATGGCACAACACTGAGCATGAAAATCATTTTGTTTTGAATTTTGGAATTGAAAATGGCTGCATTTCAATGAATTCTAAATTGACTATTGAGCCCTCAACAGACTAGAAATTAAACTCAGTAAAAGAAAAACCTAAACGAAACAAACTAATTGACATTTTCCGGAAGAGAAAGAACATAAAATTTCATCGTGGGTGCGATGAGAAACACTATTGGCACGACAAAAGCAGGCGTGGTTATAAACATTGCAAGCACAACACTTACGGACGTAGTTTAGATTATCGCGGGCATGGCGCAAGAATATCGCGGGCGCAGTAAAACAAGAGTCAAAACCAAAAAGAAACACCGTTGGTCAGTCGCCCAGAAAACCGACCAACTTAAAAGGTTCTATCACAACGATTACGCACTTTCCGGTGAGTGATTGACAATGTAAATGGAGACTGTCAAGAATACGGGAGAAAGACAAAAAACATGACTCGACTGGGCCCCTAGTTCATCGCTTTGACTATGTTTTGATTTTCTACTTAAAAGATTTTGACCAACATGAGAAGTAAATTAGCATGTTTGTTTCACTTTCTATCTTGAAATCATGTGAGCCAAAATGTGGGCACTGAAATTTTCCTTTTTTGGTACAAAGAATGATTTGGATTTTATAAAATATGAAATAGTTTTCGAGACAATTAGTCAACTTCATTAAAAGTCTTTAAAATCCATTTTTGCACATCGTCACTCTGGCAACTACCCATCATGAAGGAGAAATAGGACAACTGAATCAAACAGAGGTGAGCCAATCAAACATGGATAGAAAAACTGAGTCGAATACAGAAACACCAAGCAAACATGGACATGATAAGTGAGTTAAAAAAATGATTAGGGCTAAACTTCAAGATGAAGCTGCCTACATATCCCAAAGATAGGAATTAGGCCATACGTAGTTCTGGCTATGGTTCACTCGGGTATGAACACTCTCCTTTGTGCTCTAACTTTTGTCAAAGCCACCCTTTCGGGTTTTCGACATTGAGATCTTTTTTTTATTTTTCATTTTTATGCTCTATCTTTTGCCTAGGCTGCCATTTTGGGTTTTCAACTTAGCGAGCCTCTCAAGGATAGTATTTTCTTAGTTTGTCCATGTTGATTGGTTGCAAGAACTCCAAACCAACCAAATCCATGAGAATGACTGTTATCCCTGACTAGATTAACTTGATGATATAGGGACCTATCTAATTGGGCCTGAACTTGCCCCTAGCGTCGTGGATAGGAGCTCGATTGTCCTTCAACACTAAATCCCCTTTCCACAAATTCCTAGATCTGATCTTTTTGTTGGATGCTTTGGAAATCCTGCGTTAATACCCCTGAACGTGGTATAACGCCTTCAATCTTTGCTTATCAAATGGCATCAACTCCTTAAATCGGTTTTGCTGCCAATCAGCTTCTACTATCTGACATTCAGTGATAATCCTCAACGAAGGTCCTTCTAATTCGATCGGCAAAATAGCCTTCATTCTATATACCAAAAAGTAAGGGGTTGCCCTTGTAGACATTTGGATTGATGTCCTGTATCCCCAAAGCACAAAAGGTAGTTTATTTTGCCAATCTTTATAGGTTTCCACCATCTCATGCAAAATAGTCTTGATGTTCTTATTTGTAGCTTTAATGGCTCCATTGGTTTGCAGCCTGTAAGCTGATGACTTGTGAAAAGCCACGTTATATTTCTCAAATAAAACTGTCATTTCTCCTCTAAAGTATGAGCCATTGTTTGAAATTATTTCATTTGGCACCCTATATCTACAGATAATATTATTCCTGATAAAGAAAATGACTTTGCTTCAACCCACTTGGTGAAATATTCAATGGCAACCAAGATGAACTGATACCTATTTGAACCTTTCGGTGTGACTGCCCTGATGACATCTATGCCCCAGATTGAGAAAGGCCAAGGCGAAGTCATGTTGTAAAGTTTTAAGGGTGAGGTATTCATGTGATTGGCGTGAATTTGGCATTTGTGGCATCGCTTAACAAAGGCGATGCAATCACTCTTCTTGATTAACCAGTAGTATCCCTATCTAAGGATCTTTCTAGCCGATATTATACCGTTCATATGGGCTCCACACTCTTATCCATAGATGACTTCTATGATATGCTTTGCCTCTTCTTCCTCTACACACAGCTTATACATTCCTAGATGTCCCCTTCTATACAGCTTATCTCCGCAGATGACGAACTGAGCAGCTAGACGTCATATTTCTCTATTGTCTTTGGTGTTCGCCCCTTGCGAGTATGTACTACTTTCCAAAAAGTTCCAAATATTAAAGTACCAGGGATTTTCATCTTGAACCTCTTTTGTTACAATTACCATTTCATATGTGGGCGTATATTTTTGTTTTATTAGGACTGGGCGCATCTTAACCTCGACTGGAATATCTATCTCGGAGGCCAAGGTTGCCAACGCATCAGCAAATCAGTTGCACTCTCTCACCAGGTGTGTAAATGTCAGTCTTTTGAACCTTGGGATCAACATGTCCAAGGTTTGATGATAGATTTTCTTTTTCTCCTCTTTAACCTGTCAATCTCCATTGGCTTGAGAGATGACCAAGTTCGAATCCCAATCACATCTAACCTTATTGCCTCTACTTTTAGAACTTCTTCTAGTACAACAATGCATGCCTCATACTCTGCTTGGTTGTTGGATATCCTGAATCGGAGTTTGAAAGCTAAAGGGATATAGGAATCATCTGTCGCTATGAGCAACACACCTATTCCATAGCCAAATTGATTGGACGCGCCATCAAAGTACAACTTTCAAGTGTCTTCTTCCATCTACATGACCTCTTCATCTGAGAATAAATAATCCATATCTTCTTCTCCTTTAATTGGGTGATCAGCCAAAAATTCTATCACAACCATTCCTTTAATAGATTTGCGAGCGATATACTTGAGGTCGAATTTAGAAAGCAAAAGCAACCAGCAAGCTAGCCCATTAGTAATCACTAATTTCTTAAAGAGATATTTGATGGGGTCTAATCTTGAAACTAGAATTACTGAGTGAGCTAACAAGTAGTGTCTTAACTTCCTGGTGGCCCAAACCAAGGCCGAGCAAGCCTTTTCCAAGGGAGTGTAGTGGGTCTCGTATTCAAGCATCTTCTTACTCAAGTAGTAGATAGCTTTCTCTACTTTTTGGTCTGACTCTTGTGCAAGCATACATCCCATGGTGGAGTTAGTCACTGATAAATACAAAATCAGTGATTTTTCTAGCTCAAGTGGCGATAACACAGGTGGATTTTACAAATACTGCTTAACTTACTCAAAGGCGAACTGACACCAATCATCTCATTGGAATTTCATTATTTTCTTTAATAAACCAAAAAGTGGTTAACAGGTTAAGGTTAATTTAGAAATAAACCTTCTTATGAATTGCATTTTGCCCAGGAAGCCCACACCTCCTTTTTAGTCATCGGTGGTAGCATGTCTAAGATGGCCTTAATTTTGGATGGATCAACTTCAATTCTCCGCTGTGCGATTAGAAATCCCAACATCTTGCCTACAATTACCCCAAAGGTGTATTTCTGTGGATTCAGCCTCAACCTGTATTTCTTAATTCTCTCTAAGAATTTTTTCAATACGATATAATGGCCTTCTCGATCTTTGGACTTAACAATCATGTCATCCACATACACGTCAACTTCCTTGTCGATCATATCATGCAACAGTGTGGTAGTGGCTCACTGATAAGTGGCCCCGACATTTTTCAAGCCGAATGGCATGACCTTGTAACAATATGTCCCTTATGGTGTGGTAAATGTGGTCTTTTCTCTGTCCTTTGAAGCCATAAGGATCTGGTTATACCCTTAAAAACCATCCATGAATGACAGCAAGGCATGCCCTGTAGTGAAGTCTACCAATTCATTAATATGTGGCAAAGGAAAGTCATCTTTCGGACTAGCCTTGCTCAAATCCCATAAATCAACACAAACTTTGATTTTGCTGTCTTTCTTTGGGACTGGCACAATGTTGGCTAATCAAGTCACATACTCGGATACAAGCAAGAACCCCGGCGTTGATTTGTTTACTAACCTCTTCTTTGATTTTCAATACCTAATCTAGGCAAATTCTGCGAAGCCTCTGTTTGACAGGTCAGGCATCAGGATTAAGGGGGATCCGATGTTGTATAATCTCAGGATCAATTTCAAGCATATCTTCGTAGGACCAGGCAAAAACATCTTTGAATTTCTTTAATAAAGCAACTAATTACTCGCGTTCCTCCAAAGATAAAGTGGAACCAATCTGGACTAAGCGAGGATCTTTGTCGGTACCCATATTTGCGGAAACAATTTCATCGACCAACGACTTAACACACTTTTCTTCCTCATAGTTGATTAAATTTTTCAAAGCCTGAGGAAGTTCTTCCTCTTCTTTTTCATCAAAATGCTAAAAATTCTAGTCAATGTTATGAACTATAGACATAGAGAAGTAAGTAGAATTCACAACATCTTCATTCAGAATCTCGGGCCCAATTGTTGCAAAAGACTCAAAAGAAAGAAAAAAGCAAAAGAAGACTTTGACATCTTAGACAAACTCAAAGTTGACTCCAAACCAACACGACTCTGACATATTAGACTTAGACTCAATAATCACTTCAGAACTCTCAATAAAACATTTTTCAACATGCCAATTTGCTTATCCATTCACTACATCCATAATGAAGCTTGACAATCAACAAATGGTCCTTCTCTAATCACAGAAATAGTCACATCCCTCAAGTTCATTGGTTCAGCACTAGTATCAGACTCTTTCAACAAATCAGCCAATGTCAGACCTAGGATGTCCTCTGTATTATTTTTAGAACTAACATCACTATCTTGACCGATGCTGATGATTGGATCTGCCTGCTTCTCATCGCTATCAGAAAGCTGGTAATCGAAAAAGATTTCAAATTCAAGATATCTCTTCTTTTTCTCTTGGTCAATCCATGGTTCTGGAAACCCACAGAAAAGAAAATCCTCTCATTTTCAGATAAAGCGCCCGTTCAAGGTTCCACGAATTAGCTTATGGATCGACTCAAACTATTGCCCGATTCTCTTTGCCTTGATCCTTTCCTTAATCTCTTCACTTTTCCTTTTTCCAGTAATCTGTTGTAGGTGTAGACCCTAGTTTGAATGCATGCGGGTTATGAGGTACTTCAGCAGCTGTAGCAATACATTTTCTGCCACTTTGTCCTAACCCCATCATAGGAATGTGACCCAGTTTACTCATGAAGTAAATTGATATGGCACTGACATATACACCTTCGTATTTTGCCATGAGTGTTTGAACTAGCTGGGCCTCTACCAATGTAAAGCTTGAGAGAAACACATCCTTCTCTCCATGTTGTATTTCTAGCAATTGCGCTGTAACTTCTAGAGGACGATGAATGGATGAATTTTTAAAGACAGTGGCAACTCCTCCATCATATGGGTATTTCACCAGTTGATGCAGCGTGAATGATACAACCTTCATTTGATAGAGCCAAGGCCTTCCTAATAATAAGTTAAATGTTGCGGGGACATCCATAACATGAAATTCATCTTCATGCTTAGATGGACCCACTATTATTTGCACTTTGATTGTCCCTATAACCTCTCGACTAGTATTATCATAAGCCCGAATCAACTGAGTAGTGGGTGTGAAATATGTTGGCTTTAGTCTTATTGTATAAGCACTACGCAAAGGTTAGACATTAATGGCTAATCTAGTGTCAATCAGAACGATCAGGATCCATTTCTTTGTACACTTCATTGATACATATAGAGGCTTATTGTGTCTAGATCCTTCCAGTGGTAGCTCTTTGTCGAAGAAGGCCATCACAGGAGTTGTTTCTCTTAAGGTGATTAGCGACATCAGTTATTCTGGAGTTGTGTGAATTGAAAACTTAGCCTTGCTTAAGGTTGACAACATTGCTTGTTGGTGCTCTTGGGAAGCCATGAGAAGCCCCTAGATAAAGATGTTTACTTGGATCTTTTTCAATTGTTTTAGAACTAGGTCTTCTTCTACTTCTTTCTCTTTCTCTTTCTTTTTCTTAACTTCTTTGCCTTTGACTGAGGACTCTCCTTGGTCTAGGTGTGGAGGCTTAAAGTAGCGTCCACCCAGTGTGGACGAGATGTAGGTCATTATCATCCCATCATTCGCCTTCATTAACCAAAAGGCAATTATCAAGCTCTGCTCAAATCATTCCCACAGTATACTCTGGTTGGCTTTTTGGTTCTTCTTCTTTCTCTCTAGAGCCCTTTCCTTTACTACTGTCATCATATTTTTCGGTGTCAATTTTTGGTTCATCCTCTTTTCTCTCAGTTTCCTCATCAAAAACTTCACTACTGCTTGACCAACCATGACTGGCATTGGAATTTTTCGGATCCCACCATCCTATCTGCACATTCCCAAGGTCTAATTTTTCAAAGAACTGGAAATTGGCCAAGTTTTTCTCTAGGTCGGCCAAGTCGTCCAACCCTTGTTCAAGTACATATTCTCTGACAACATGGATAGAAAATGAGTCAAGCAGAACAACCTCAGGCTTCAGTTGACCAATGGGTACAATATACTGGCTAGGATCATACTTTTCCTCTGACAGTTTCCCAGCCGCAATCACAAGTACTTCAGTTGTTTTCTCTTTGGCTTTTACTACTACCACCATAGGGTTCTTTGGTTTGGCTAGGTTAGAGGTGCATCCATCATGCACAGATCAGTGCTCTCAAGAATGTGTACCTCTAGTTTTGGTAGATGAAAAGGTGTGATGTAGCTACTAGGGTCAAAAGTGGGCAATAGTGTATGGATAAAGTTAAGACGAGGAGGTGGTAAGACTTTGTTATGGGGTGGCAATGGGTTAGTAGTGACATTGGGTTTTGGTAGTTGTAGGGGAGCTATGACTTTATTGTCAATGAGATCTTGAATCTCATGACAAAGACGAAAACAACGGTCGGTATCGTGTCCAGGCTGTTGATGGAAGACATAGTCTTTGGCAAGGTCATGTTTGGCTGGGAAAGGCACTAGAAGAGGTCGAGGGTCAAAAGGTTTGAGATATCCTCTTTCTACTAAGATCTTCATGGCTTTGGTAAGAAACATATGGAGCGGGTTGAAGGTTCTAGTTGAGGCTCGGGCTGAGTTTGCTGTTTGTGCACCGACAATAGCAAAGGGTCGGCTATTTTGGCAATAGTGGTAGTGACTGAGTTGACCTCAAAAAATTTTTGTGCCATGTTACTGCTGGTGGTAGTGTTTGGATTGTGGCCAAAGGTCTTCCGTACCGGTTCTTTGTTGTCCACTATAATTCCCTGCTTAATGGCGTCCTCTATCTGAACTCCCATGTCATGCAGTTCTTTAAAAGTAAACAGTGGAAGGACTATCATTTTTTGCAACATTTTTCTATGCAAATTTCTTACTACCATGCGGATTTGATCTTTTTACAGTGATCTGTTAGTCATCATCACTGCCTTGGCCCTCCATCTAGTAATAAAGGCTACAAAACCTTCATTAGGTTCCTGTCGAGTTGCTTCTAACTCCTGGATGGTTATTTCAATCTGGGTGCTGTAAGCATATTGGGTAACAAAAGCCTCAGCCAATTCTTCCAACTTTATTTCATTGAGTCTTCTAATTTAGCATACCAAATGACAGCTACACCAGATAAATTTCTTTCAAACAAGGAAAGTTTTTGAGGCTGAGTCAAGCCCATGGGTTTTAAGACTTTCGAGAAGAAGCGAATATAGACGATAGGGTCACTAGCTCCATCAAACCTTTAAATATGTGGCATTTTAAATCGTTCCGGTAATTTGACAGCTGTTTCCATATACCCATCTTCAATGTTTGGGATGGAGTTGATTCCTTGCGATCTTTTAAACATTTTCTCTAACTTGGCCAATTTCAGCATAGTCAGATCAAACTTATTTGTTTCTGGGGAAAAGAGGCCTCCCGTTGGTTATGGAAGGGAAAACCATCCTCCTGATGATTACGCAAGAACCCTCAAGTCTTCTGGTAAGTTGGGTTTAGGAAATTCCTCAGCTGGTGGAGATGGGATTGGATGAGCCACCAGAGGTGCTTGAGTAACGCATGCCCCAAATAGGCGTCACAATTCAGCAAGAGTATCACCATGGGTGGCCACTGTATTGGCCATAGCATCCAAACTTTGTTGAAGGGGCAACAACATGTCCACTATATTTTTGGGAACTTGAGCCATCACTGATGCTGATGAATTAAGTGGGGATGATCTAGCTGGTAAAGAAGGAGTACTCAGAATAATTAATGAGGCTTTTGCTCTTCTTTTTCTTGTAACCGGTGGCAAACTAACATTGTTATCTTTGATCCAAATCTATAGTTTTACAAAGTCTACCAATGCGAGTCCATAGAACTTGGGGGATATTTGACTATTCTGAAGCTATGGTGCCCAACTACCTTACAAAAATAAAATGGAACCCCTAATCAAATTTCAACAACATACCGGCTCAACTGATTATTGTTAAATCACACTGAAAAACTAGACTCAATCTTACAAACTAAAATATTTGAACCACGGAATCTAAGATACCATGTATAGGTCCTATACATTGCACATAACACATAACAGGAAAAAGAACAAACACCCCTATGGGGGCTACGGTTACCCTGTCTTAGCTTTGAAATGATCTAGGGCTTCACTATTCATACAAGCGGTATCCTACATCCTAGAAATGGGAGATCATCATGTCCTAATTTTGGAAGGTACTATAGTTTCTATATATATAAGGTTAGCTCTACTCTAGGGGTTGAAATCAAGGCGACGTTACCAAAAAGTCCTTTGGGTCATAACCAATGAAGATACCAAGAAGTCAAAAGACTCAATATAGCCTCTCCTCAAAGTCTGAGAACCTTAGATAACAGAGCTACCTTTTTGACAAATCTCAAAAGGTTATAACACAATGCCTCAGAAGTAACGTAGAGATAGGTATAGTGTTTGAATAAGTTTGCCTATGCTCCCACAAGTATTTGGACAACACAAGGACTTTAAGTGCACCAATACATGCAATGCAATGAACATGTAATTGAAAATAAAAGTCATATCATGGAGTTCGAGTCAAGGTTTCATAACTCCAACAGAGTCGCCAAAAATTGTAACATACCCGGGGGGTATCCATGGGCGATAAATAGTTTGGACCGTCGATTTCTTCGATCTAGTCTCACGAGTGAAATGTGAAACATAGATGAGAGTGCAAATTTGGCAGCTTTTATAGAAAATTCGTGTTATTACAATACCTTTATCATAAATGGACTATATGACTAGATCTTAAAGTCGCCACCTAATATTTCCAAAAAATCAGGAAATCAATGACTCATGCCAAGGCCACTATTTGTCATAACCAAAGATGCTTGGCTCGAAACCTTAGGTATGAGAGGAGAAGGTCATTACCTGAGTATAACAACCCTGACCTGAGATTAGCTAATACACTTTACTTAAAAATGCTTAATCAGTAATTAAGATGAAATTATGAGTTAATTGCATGTGCTATGTGTTAACTATGTGTGGGAGCCGAGTAATGGCAAAATCAGAAGGTGCATACCTTAGAAGACTGATATTAATCGGCTGTATCCTACGAGAATGGGAAGCCGAATACAATACATGTGCCGAATAAGTGTAGATCCTTAGAGCCGAATAAGAGAAAGGACAATGATTAAAAAGTAGGCCTTGGCCTCGAGGATCAAAAGGAATAGGTATAAATACAGGAACAATGGATTGAGAAAGGTATGTAAGAATCACTTCACTTAACTTAGTAAAAAAGCTATCCTGAGTGTCTGAACTGACTTGTCCGTCGGAGTGCTAATTCCTGTACCCCCGACCGGAGTGTTTGTATCTTTTCAGGTGACTAGCTGAGGATCACTAGCGTCTCCCAGGATCTGAAGAGTATTTCCAAACCATTTCCCCACAATTGGCGCCGTCTGTGGGAATACTCAAATACATCCATGGCAGGCGTGACAGAAGATCCTCCGATAGCCACTAACGAGATTGCACAGGGAGATGACCTCACTCCAGCAAATATGCTCGAAAAGGAAACCATCGTTGCAAGACGCGCCTTGAACTTCGACTCACCAACGACTTCAGCGCAAGAGACAATGCGAGTGATCATAGAACAAGCAAATCAGAATGAACAAAGGCTGGAGAACATGATCGCTGAAAATGAACGTCTCCGTCAAGATTTGGCCCTGGAAGTAGCAAAATCTAGAGAAGCCGTGCACCAAGATCCCGAACGACCTTCGAGGGCAGGTGGACAACGACCTCGAGCCCGACCAAAAGAGACCGATAGCGACTCCAACTCATCACCCACGGAGCTCAACAAGAAGGGATGATCTGAAACTTCCAGCTCTTCCAAAAAGAGTCTACATACAAGGAACAAGCGCAGAAGAAGCAGTTTAGACGAAGAAGACCAGCACGATCCTTTTGTCCGACAGATCGCAAGGGCGGCCCTGCCCAAGAAGTTCAAGGCTCCGTCATTCACTCTTTACGACGGAAAATCAGACCCCACTGATCATATCCGTCACTACAAGCAGGCCATGACATTGCATGCAAACAACGAAGCCCTCATGTGCCGAATATTCCCCAGCAGCCTGGGGCCATTAGCTGTCAGGTGGTATTATAAGCTGGAGCCGGCTTCGATCAAAACCTTCCATCAATTACAGAAATCCTTCAGGGCCAGGTTCATCGCCAACGAGGTACATTCGAAACAGGCCGACTCTCTCTGGGCTATGCAGATCCAGTCAGGACGAACGCTCAGAGCGTATTCGGCGCGCTATTGGGAGTGCTTCTACCTCGTCGACGACGCTTGCAACGACTCCATGGCCATCACCGCCTTCAAAATGGGACTACATCCCGACAGTGCTCTTCGCAGTTCCTTGACCAGAAGACCCCCTAAAACAGTCTGGGCGTTGATGAAGAAAGTTGAAGAGTATTGCAAAGTGAAAGATGATGCCTTGAGAATAAAAGCCGGACAAATGTCCAACAAAACGGCCCCCCTTGAAATTGCTCAACCAATAAGTTCCGTGCCACCTCCGAGCCCTGAGCCATGGTAACGCGCTAAACGAGACAAAAGGCGGGACTCTCGCTGATCAAGCGATCAATGCTCCTACTGGACGAATGAATAACTGCAAGTTGACAGCAGGCGCTCGAGATGTGTCGACAAGAAGTACACAGAGTTCTCAGAACCAATCACTGCAATAATGACCAAAGTCCAACACCTTCCATTCTTCAAATGGCCGTCAAAGATGGTGGGGCCACCCGACACGCGAAGAAGGGATAGGCGGTGCGAGTATCACAAAGATCAGGGCCACGAAACCGAGAGCTGTTATGCATTAAAGGATCACCTGGAAGAACTGGTGCAAGACGGCCGACTGCAACAGTACGTGAGAAAGGAAAAGCCAATCTAGGCATTAGCCTTGAGGCAGGACTCACCTCCACTTGGCGTGATCCATATAATCTACAGCCTGTCTGTGTCCCCAACCATGCACACAATTCAATCGCATCCAATCCCCCAAAAGCAACGTATCCCGACCGAATGGCCCAGAGAAGCTCTGACAATTACTTTCAATGACTCTGATCTTAGCGGCACAATAACCTCCCACATCGATTTTTTGGTCATCAAATTACGCGTCAATCGGTTCACCATTGAACGCATTCTCATAGACCCAGGGAGTACTTCAGAGGTTATGTATTACAAAACTTTCATCAAACTCGGCTTCAACGAGTCAGATCTGTCTCCGGCGCCTCACCTATTGTTCGGCTTTAATACGAATCCCGAGTACCCGTTAGGGAAGATCATACTACTTGTCTGAGCGGGCTCCAAAACGGTCGAAGTAGAATTCCTGGTTGTAAAGCTCCCTTCGCCGTATAATGTCATCATGGAGCGAACCTGGTTACATATTATGAAGGTTGTTCCAAGCACTTATCATCAGCTTGTATGCTTCCCGACAGCCTATGGCATTGAAGAAATCCGTGGCTCCCTGCAATCGGCACAAGCAGAGATTTTATTAGAACCCTATCACTAACCTGACTTGTGGGCTTTGATACTTGTATATATATCACTTCTGCAATGCAAACCATTTTTCTTCATCGCTCAATTCATTTCTCGAAGCCCCCCCTTTGGTGCATGAAACCTTAGGGCCGATTAAGCCTCCGGATTCGGAGCGCCCTTCGTGGATATCACGATTGGCCAAACTAAGTCTCCGGATTCAGAGCCCCCTTTGGTGCATGACACCTTAGGGCCGATTAAGCCTCCGGATTCGGAGCCCCCTTCAGTGCATGACACCTTAGGGCCGATTAAAGTCTCCAGATTCGGAGCCCCCGTTGGGGCATGACACCTTAGGGCCGACTAAGTCTCCGAATTCGGAGCGCCCTTCGTGGATATCACGATTGGCCAAACTAAGTCTCTAGATTCGGAGCCCCCTTTGGTGCATGACACCTTAGGGCCGATTAAAGTCTCTGGATTCGGAGCCCCCTTTGGTGCATGACACCTTAGGGCTGACTACGTCTTCGGATTCGGAACGCCCTTCGTGGATATCACGATTGGCCAAACTAAGTCTCCGAATTCGGAGCCCCCCCCCCTTTGGTGCATGACACCTTAGGGCCGATTAAAGTCTCTGGATTCGGAGCCCCCCCCTTTGGTGCATGACACCTTAGGGCCGACTAAGTCTCCAGATTCGGAGCGCTCTTCGTGGATATCACGATTGGCCAAACTAAGTCTCTAGAATCAGAGCCCGCTTTGGTGCATGACACCTTAGGGCCGACTAAGTCTCCGGATTCGGAGCGCCCTTCGTGGATATTATGATTGGCCAAACTAAGTCTCCAGATTCGGAGCCCCCTTTGGTGCATGACACCTTAGGGCCGATTAAAGTCTCCGAATTCAGAGCCCCCTTTGGTGCATGACACCTTAGGGCCGACTAAGTCTCCGGATTCGGAGTGCCCTTTGTGGATATCATGATTGGCCAAACTAAGTCTCCGGATTCGGAGCCCCCCCCTTTTGGTGAATGACACCTTAAGGCCTATTAAAGTCTCCGGATTCGGAGCCCTCTTTGGTGCATGACACCTTAGGGCCGACTAAGAATCCGGATTCGGAGCGCCCTTCGTGGATATCACGATTGGCCAAGCTAAGGGGTTGTTTGGGGTGTCGTAAATAAGTGCACTTTTTGTCTTTTAGACTAAAAAGCTGAGATTAAAAATATGAATGTTCGGATTAACTTTTTGACTTTTTATAGAAAAATGTGTATTAAAAAATTGTATAAATTAATGTGTAGGAGAAAATTAGTATTGGGAGTTGTGCAGCCGTAATTGTTGACTTTTGGTGAATAGTGATAACTTTTTAACTTTTTGAGTAACTTTTTGGCTTTTTACCTTTTTTGAGACTTCCCAAACATGGCCTAAGTCTCCGGATTCGGAGCCCCCTTTTGGTGCATTACACCTTAGGGCCAATTAAAGTCTCCGCATCGAAACGCCGGTTACGGAGCCCCATCGGCGCAAGATATCTTTGGGCCGATTAAGACTTCGAATTCGCAGCGCCTCTGACGCGTAACACCCTAGGGCAGATCATACCTCCGAATTCGGAGCACCCTTCGGCACGAACAAAACGAAACAAAACATGCCAACATTCAAAATAAGGTGCTTAGCTAAGCATATATAAAAAATAAAAAAAAATCCAGAGTAAGACGCAAATGTTTGAAATAAAACTTTTTATTTGATCAAACAGTTATTACATAGACGCAATCCGCGTTCGAACATTACAATATCTATCTTTAACTTCTAAGGAGAAAAGGGGAATTAATCACGTTGATACAGCGGAGGCCCCGAATCCATGCACATCGTTTGGAAGGCCTCCGCGGCTCAAAATGCCTTGATCCAACTGTGCCTGAATTAGCTTATCTCTGGACCTCTTTCTGACACCATCGACAATGTCAAGGCCAAGATCCAAGACAAGGAAGGTTAAGTGCAACGGTCGTTGTGTCTCCTTTTGGGGTGATCTGCTTCGACGACTTGGAGGCTGACGCACCTCCCGTTTCTTTTTTAACGACCTACCTCCCACACCAGAGAATTCTCCGCTGCGATCCATTGCGGCATCAAGCTCGGCCAAAGTTCGAGTTTGGCTGATTAAAGAAACTCTATTTTACACCCACAATATTTTATAACCCCACGCAACAAATGGCGTTATATTAATGAGGTCACTGGCACGAAGAGTCCATTTCATTTATTTTTAAATGCTGGCAGTGACCCCGAGGCAATTTCATTAACGCCAAAACCCCAAGAGACGAACGTCGGTTGACATTCACCACGGCCTAGGTATCCGAACGACTTTTTGGAACACATGCACTGACTGGAATAGGGGCAACGCTATCAATCCAACCGGCCAAGCATTTAGACCCCTCGCCGACTGGAATTTGCCACAACCACTCCCCGTATTGGCTTTTGGCCTCTTGAAATTACAGTGGCCACATTCAAGAATAAACAGCCATTACCATTGGGCCGACCCCGCCTATAAGCCGGTGTATCACTATACGATCAATGTTTGTACATTCATTCAAACATCCATATAATAAAACGAAACACGTATATGCCGAATACGAACAATGACGAAATATTTATAATAGAACGTTTTTATTCAATCCAACAATAAATTACATAGTTTTTATTGCGTTTCAATCTTACAATGCGTATTCTTATACGGCGTCACCCTCATCTTCACTTTTCTCGACTTCAAAAGCGGAAAATGAAAAATGTTTACTGTGGTAGAGTGGCGATGCCGAATCAATGCCCGACGCTCGAAGAGCTTCCGTGACTTGAGATGCCTTGATCCAACCGTGCCTAACTTTACGATTCTCACACCGGCAAACCTCTTTGGCAAGCTTCTCCTTGGTATTTTCGATTCCAACTTTCAGCCTTCATGAAAACCTTTTTCATAGGCCCTCCCCTTCGCAGACTCCATTGCAAACATACTCGCCGTCTCACGATCGGCGAGCGCGGTACTGATGAGTCGACTAGTAACCCTTTTCTCCACAATTGGGTTTCCCTGCTCGGCGGGTTGTGCCTGAGCCGCCCTGGTCTTCCTTAACTCATGCTCAGCCGCCTCCGCGCGAGCCTCCAAACTTCGAATATGTTCCTCTTCTTCTCCAATTCTCATCGGGCAGCGCGCAGCCGCATGCCAATTTCATAGGCAGTGTAAAGCCCCTTCACCGTCCCGTGAATGCCTTCGCAGAATACGTCATAGTCCTGGCGACCTACCATTGACTGTTGCACCTCAGGAGGAAAAATTTGTCGAGCAAACTCGACCGCTACATTTGGGTCTCGAACGATCGAGTCCGCCTCTGTCATAGGTCTATTCCCCACAAATACCGCAAAGCTTAATCGGCACGGATTCGCGTCAGATCCCCTCTCGACTCGGAGTTGTGGAGATCTGCCCTGCAACTGCTTGTCCCGCCTGGGTGACCTGCTTCGACGTCGAGGAGACTGACGCCTCTCTCGATCCCTAGAACTCCTACTTCCTGTGCGCGAAGGTTCACCACCTCGATTCATGTCTCTGCCCAGCTCAGCTAGCGTCCTCGCTTCCCCTCTGCTGTTAAAGAAGAGTCTGTTCGACATTCACATGATAAATCTTCCTCAAAGAGCTGGAGTCAGCTGTTTACTAAGCTCATAAAGGTTGTACCTTTGTTCATTTATCCTTTACAGAGGCAGCGCCCTCAAGGCAATCTCATTAATTAAAAAAACCTCAATCGTCCGGTGCCTGAATGATCATGCACCGCCTGGGGCAAGGGCAGATTCATCAATCTATTCGGCTCAAGTACCCTAGCCGGCACATGAATCGACTCTTCAAAACTCTCAAGGTCGTCTCATCCGGCTCCCGAATGGTCATGCACCCCCTGGGGCAATGGCAGATTCATCAATCTATTCGGCTCAAGTGCCCCAGACGACTCATGAATCGACTCTTCAAAATTCTTAAGGTCGTTTCATCCAGCTCCCGAATGATCATGCACCCCCTGGGGCAAGGGCAGATTTATCAATCTATTCGGCTTAAATGCCCCAGACGGCTCATGAATCGACTCTTCAAAATTCTCAAGGTCGTCTCATCCAGCTCCCGAATGATCATGCACCGCCTGGGACAAGGGCAGATTCATCAATCTATTCGACTCAAGTGCCCCAGACGGCTCATGAATCAACTCTTCAAAATTCTTAAGGTCGTTTCATCCAGCTCCCGAATGATCATGCACCCCCTGAGGCAAGGGCAGATTCATCAATCTATTCGGCTTAAATGCCCCAGACAGCTCATGAATCAATTATTCAAAATACTTAAGATTCATCAATCTATTCGGCTTGAATGCCCACAATACTCGGCATATGAGTGATAAATCAATATTGTCATAAGATATTCAATCTCTGAAAGCTTAAACACATCAATGATTTTATCCAAAGTAGTTAAAGGCAAAACATTCTTCATTAACATAACTTCACAAACTATGTACAAGTGGTGGTGAAATAACAAGGAAATTTTCATTAATAAATTAAGTGCAAATAGTAACCAATTTATACATGAAAACTACCCTGAACCAACAAAAGTCTAAGTCTACTGAACAAAAACTTACATCGGAATTAAAAATACTTAATAAAATTCAAAAGTCTCCCAGATCAATCCTCGGGGTCAGATTCGAGTGGCTCAACGTCCATTTGCTCTTAGGGAATTGGCAAGGCCAATGTAACTCCAGCGGCAGCAAGGGCTTTGAGCCACCCATGTTTGAACCCCCGATTCTCGAATTTGGGGACTTCATCTACATATTCCGTGTAGGCGGTGCTTTTTCCTGCCTCAAATGCCGCAAAAGCCTTAAAATCGGTTTTTTCCTTGGCCACCTTGAGCTCCTCTAACTAAACCTTCACCTTGACAAGCGCCTCCTTGGCTAACTTGAGTGATTTTTCACTCGCATTTGCCCTACTCTCAACGTCAGAGTGGAGCTGTTCAGCTGAGCGAGCCCTTTTCTCCTCTACTTCAGCTTGCGCACTCTCCATTGCGGCTCTCATCACTTCGAACTCGGCCGTACTCTTTTGATCGTCCGCCTCCATTTGTAAACGATCAATCCTACCAAGGGCATCATGCAGGCGGCGGCCTAGGTCCGCGATCCTGCCAACCGTCTGCAAAACAAGTTGGGATCGTCAGATACCTTAATGAAAACAAATTCAAGAGAATTTGAGATGGTCACTTACTAGGAGCGCCGATTGCGCAGATAAGGCTATGACCATAACATTCGGCGCGGCGCGAAAGGCTGCGGTGTCAGCCGGCAAGGAAATTGAAGCCGCCAGGCTCAACGCCACGGCTGGATCCTCAACGGCTGAAGCGTCAGAAGAGATCGGCGTATCTTTGATCTTTAGCCAAACAATAAAAGGAGCAACCACGTCCGACTCTTCTAAACGAGGCTGTTTGGAAGCAGGGCTAATCTCCGACCCAGCCTCTTCCTCGCCACTACGCTTTTTGCCCGCTCCTCTGGAATCAGACGTTCGTCAATGACCTGTTCAACCTCTTTCCCTGCTTCGACCGCAGCAACCTGAGCCGTCTCTTCAATAACGGGTACGAAAGTTTTAATCAAGGTGGGCTCAGAATGGGTAGCCTCGGCCTTCTTTCGAGCAGCCATTCGCTCGGCATTTTTCTTTCGCACCATCTGCGTAAGGCTTTCCCCAGCCATACCTTCGGAAAAATAGTCGGGTAGGTCTCCCAAATTCGCAAAAATATCTCCAGAAGAAAACTATGCCTGTGGACGGTGAAGGCTGGTTAAGTCCGGCAGCCTCGAACGCCGAACGTATTGCCTCGTCAACCTCTTCGACCTCCTCAGCGACCTTTCTGGTTGGTTCGGCAACTACCTCTACCACCGACTCCGCGTCTTTCCCTGAATCCGAATCTTCGAGGCCAATTTGCCTAAGGCTCTTGAAGCTGGAAAAGAGAAGAGCCGAAAGGTGTTGATCGCCGGATGGAATTGGAATGTCGTCCGCGGCCGAGAATGTAGTATAAGTAGGTTCGTATCGGAGGAGTATGTGAGTAGCTCTCCCTTGCTTTTGTACGTTTGGACGGCCGAAGTATCTGAGTGCAGACTTAATTTCCACAAGGACTGCGCCATCGGTTGAGGGAAGAATCTTCTTCAATCTGTTACCTACAAAGAACAAGGGGTGATTAAAGGAAAAAAGTCGAATAAAAGGCAGATCAACAAACACGATGCGTTACATGGCAACCAGGATCACCCTTTCGTCTGGGAATAGGGTCTAGGCGGTCTTCGTCTTCGCCTTCAACTCTCTTACCAGAACTGACAAGCATGGTTATCAAGTGATGCTCAGTGTCCTTGGCCCTGAGAAAGTATCGCCCCAGCCGACCGGAAGATTTGGCCAAAGCGTAGCAGTGTCGAATAGCCGGAATGCCAAGGTTGATCCTAAGGCATCGGTTCAAGTCTATCACCCCCATGATGATTCGAAAGAAATTTACGTTGGGTTAAGAAGGAATCGGACTCCAATAGCGAAGGATGACCCTAAGCAATGGATGTAGGGGAAAACGGACTCCGCCCTCCGCTATGGATAAGAGAGGGAAGACGATCGTATTTTGATCGTCCCTCTCCATATCAAGAGTATTGTCTATTACAAGAGATAAGTGGACATCGTCGGGAATGGAAAAGTGTCGCCGGAATTCGGAAATACAACCCTCAGAAAGGAGGTCTTTCAAGTGTTTAGCCATTTTCGCGGGGATTCAAGGTTCCGCCGAAATCAAAATGACAAACAGAAAATGGGGTTGCAAAGAAGAGAGAAGAAGACTTACGAGTAGACGGGGCAATGATAGACGGAGAAGAGTTACGGAAAACATGAGTGAGAGAAGGGTTGCCCGTTGGCGGTCCAAGAGTCTCGAATACTCGACAAAATGTGCACTCGAAAGGACTGAAATTTCAAATCGCAATAAATGCGGGACGCACGAATGAGGCGGGAAAGTGTAATGATGACCAAGAAGGTGTGCACGTTCTGACATCTGTATTGGGGCACGCGAAGCCGCCTGACCTATTTTGACTTTTTCAATTCAAGACCAAACACGCCGATTAACTACCGTCAATGGGGAGTTCGAGGGGTAATTGTGGGAGCCAAATAATGGCAAAATCAGAAGGTGCATACCTTAGAAGACTGATATTAATCGGCTATATCCTACGAGAATGGGAAGCCGAATACAATACATGTGCCGAATAAGAGAAAGGACAATGATTAAAAAGTAGACCCTAGCCCCGAGGATCAAAAGGAACAGGTATAAATACAGGAACAATGGATTGAGAAAGGTATGTAAGAATCACTTCACTTAACTTAGTAAAGAAGCTATCCTGAGTGTTTGAACTGACTTGTCCGTCGGAGTGCTAATTCTGGCACCCCCGACCAGAGTGTTTGTATCTTTTCAGGTGCCTAGCTGAGGATCACTAGCGTCTCCCAAGATCTGAAGAGTATTTCCAAACCATATCCCCACAATATTGTATGTTGACCAGTAGCCTTTGAGTCTTGATAATTTTGACTGTATATTGGGAATGGATTGGTTGACCAAGTATTATGCCACTATAGATTGTGTGAATAAATATGTTGTGTTCTGGCCACTTGGGCTGCCTTAGTTTGTGTTTTGTGGGAATGGTGTAATTCCTCCCCCATATTTAATTTCTGCTATGAAAGCCATCAAATTACTTAGAAAGGGATATAGGGGTTATTTGTGACTTCTGATAGCCCTAATGTGGAAACTATTCTAGTAGTTTGTGAATTCTCTGATGTCTTCCCAAATAAACTGCCTGGGGATCTAATTGATAGAGAAATTGAGTTTACTATTGAGGTAGTACCTGGACCCAAGCTAATTTCCAAAACCCCTTATCCAATTACAAGAACTGTTAGACAATAAAATCCGAGTACTTCACCTTGAAGTGTTCCAGTCTTGTTTGTTAAAAAGAAATATGGGTCTTTGAGGCTATGTATTGATTACTGGGAATTCAATAAAGTAACTGTGAATAAAAAATACCCATTGCCCCGAATAGATGATTTGTTTGATCAACTCTAGGGTGCCCAAGTATTTTCAAAAATTGACCTTAAATCCGAGTATCATCAACTTAAAGTTAAGACAGAAGACATTGAGAAAATAACCTTTCGAACAAGATATGGGCATTATGAGTTTCTCGTGAAGCCATTTGGGGTAACTATTGTACCTGCAGCATTCATGGATCTAACAAAATAGGGTGTTCAAACAACTCCTAGATGTGTTTGTTGTTGTGTTTATTAACGATATTTTGATCTATTCTAAAAGCAGCAAAGAATATGAAGATCATTTAAGAATTGTGCTACAGATTCCGAAAGAAAAGAAATTGTAAGCCAAATTGTCCAAATGTGAGTTCTGGCTAAACAGTGTGGCATTTCTCGGACATGTAATGAGCAAAGATGACATATTAATTGATCTACAGAAAGTTTAAGCTATTGTGAACTGGCCAAGACCAACCATTGTGATTGAAGTTAGAAGTTTTCTAGGTCTTGTTGGCTATTACAAAATATTTGGACAATACTTCTCCAAACTTGCCATGCCACTGACACAATAGACACAGAAAAATGTACCATTTGATTGGAATGATCAAAGGGAATCCATTTTTTAGGAATTACAGACTAGACTGGTGACTTTGCACAAATTCTGACTCTACCTATTGGTATAGATGGGTTTCAGATTTACGGTGACGCTTCATACAAAGGCTTAGAATGTGTACTAATGCAAAATGGTAAGGTAATTGCATATGCTTCTAGGCAACTCTGCTTACATGAGAAGAATTATCTGACCTATGACCTTGAACTTGCAGTTGTGGTTTTTGCTTTGAAAATCTGGTACCATTATCTGTATGGAGTGACTTGTGAAGTGTGTACAGACCATAAAAGTCCAAAATATTTCTTTACTTAGAAAGAATTAAACATGAGACAAAGGAGATGTCTTGAGGTGATAAAAGGTTATGATTTGCAAATTTTTGTATCATCCGAGAAATGCGAATACAGTAGCAGATGCTTTGAGCTTAAAGTCCATTGGGAATTTAGCATGTTTGCTTGTCGGTCAGAGAGAGTTATTGGATGACCTAGAAAGGAATAAAATTGAGATTGTCTTACGAGAACTAGGTGGAGTCCTAGCTGCTATTTCTGCACAACCAGTTATCTTTGAGGAAGTTAAAGAAAAGTAACTAGAATATGAATTTCTAACGAAGATTGTTGATGAAATTGAATAAAAAAAACAAGGCCCGAATTTGTGTATGAAAATAATGTGTTGAAATTTCAAGATAGGCTTTGTATACCGGACCATTTTGAAGCGTATTATGACAGAAGCTCACAATTCAAAATTTTCTATACATCTGGAAAACACGAAGATGTATCATGATTTGAAACAAAATTTCTGGTGGCCTGAAATGAAGAAGTGTATTGCTGATTTTGAAGCCAAATGTCTACATTGCCAACAAGTTAAAGCTGAACATCAATGACTCGCTGGACTATTTCAACTGCTTCCAATACCAGAATGGAAATGGGAGCATATCACGATGGACTTCATTGTTAGACTACCTCGTTCACCTCGAGGTATGGATTCTATTTGGGTCATTGTTGATCGTTTAACTAAATCTGCTCATTTTCTGCATGTGAAAAACTTTTTATACTGTAGAGAGGTTGGCTAATATTTACGTGAATGAAATTGTGAGATTACACGGGGTGCCAATAGCTATTGGTATCTGACAGAGATCCCAAATTTACTTCGAGATTTTGGCAGGGTTTGCAACAAGCTTTGGAAACTGAATTAAGATTGAGTAGTGCTTATCACCCACTAACAGATGGCCAATTTGAACAAACCATTCAAACCTTGAAAGATATGCTCAAAATATGTGGTATATTTCCAAGGAAATTAGGAAGCTTATTTGCCACTGGCTGAGTTTGTGTACAACAACAGTTATCAATCAAGTATTGGGATGGCTCCTTACGAAGCTCTGTATGGTAGGAAGTGTCGATCACCAATCTATTGGGCCGAACTAGAAGATAGACCATTATTGGGACCGGTGCAAGAGACAACTGAGAAATTGAAAGTGATTCAAAAACATTTAAAAACTGCCCAAAGTCACTAAAAGAGTTATGCGGATGTCCGAAGGAGAGATACAGAATATGAAGACGGTGATCACGTGTTTATCAAAGTAACTCCAATGAAAGGGCAAATTTGATTTGGGGTTAAAGGCAAGTTAGCACTGCGGTATATTAGGCCATATGAAATTATTAAGAAAATTAATCCTATGACATATCAAGTGGCTTTACCTCTGGTTATGGAGAACATGCTTAATGTTTTTCATGTTTTGATGCTTCAATATTATCTACGAGATCCACTCCATGTGATTGAATCGACACATGTGCTTATGAATGATGATTATACGTATAAAGAACGGCCAATCGAAATTGTGAATCACCGAATCAAAAGATTGGGAAACAAAGAAATTCCATTGGTGAAAGTAGATTGGCAAAATCATGGAGGAACTTATGTAACATGGGAAACAGAAAAAGATATGATAAAAAGATATACGGACTTGTTTCCATTGGACCCTACATTCTTCCAAAATGAAAGTAATTTGAGTTTGGAGGACCAAACTGTTTAAGGGGGAAGACTATAACAACCCTGACCTGTAATTAGCTAATAAACCTTACTTAAGAATGCTTAATCAGCAATTAAGATGAAATTCTGAGTTAATTGCATATGCTATGTGTTAATTGTGTTTATATCTGTCCATGGTAGGAATATCTATCTGTATTTCTGTTTCGGTATGCGAATTGAAGGCCTTATTGACATCTGATCGCGAAATTGACTAAGTCTATGTGTTATTTAGAATTTTTGACATATTATTGTAGGTTTAATTGAAATTTGATTCGGATCGAAATAATTAGAATAAAATTGGTTTAGTTTAATTTAACCTAATCAAACTTAATTAAACCATTAACTAAGCCTATGTAAGGCTAGGTAGACTTCTAGAACACGCTTTACACGCACCTCCTTCATACATTTTGAGCTTATAAACGTGAGAGAGAGAGAGAGAGAGAGAGAGAGAGAGAGAGAGAGAGAGAGAGAGAGAGGTAGATTGGGAGGAGAATTCAATAAGACAAGAGAAGAAAGCTTGAATTGAGAAGAAATTGAAGCAATTGGCTTGAGAGCTCAACGAACTTAGCATCTAGGACACAATTGAACACCTAAGGTAAGAACTCAAGCCTTTAGTTTTGTAATTAAGTTGGTTAATGCATGAATTCAAGAGAATTAAGCTAAGTGTTGCAAGAATTAAGCTAAAGAAGTAGAATGGAAGAGCAAATCACACATACATGTGCATTTAATCATGTTTTGTAGTTGTTTTCAAAGAGTTCTCACACGCATGTTCTTATCTTGGTTTTGTTATAAGAAATCAACATGTTTTTGAGCTAAAAATCTCATCTGATCATGTTTGGAAGGTTGAAGTTCATATCAACTCATGTATACTGTGTTTTCAAAGATTCAAGTTTTCTTTTGAACAATTAGCATGCTTTAGGCCTTGATTTTGCAAAATGATCTTTAATTCATGATGTTTTATAAGTTTACAAGTGTTTTCTCAAGTTTTAGCCCAAAAGAATGAGTTTTGATGCTTTGGAATTGAAGTTTAGAGCTTAGAAAGCAATCTGGAAATTTCAGAATTCGCACTCTTCACTTGAGCGGTGGAATCTGCACTCGAGCGAAGAATGCAAGCTCCTAGAAGTTTTGCAGAGTTTGGGGATTGGCTCGAACGGTAAAAGTTGCGCTCGAGCAACCACCCTTATTTTTGAACCTTGGATTGAGTGACCAGAAGTTGCGCTCGAGCGTAAAATGAGAGCTCTTAGAAATTTTGCAGACCAAAACGTCCGCTCGAGCGAAGGAAGTTGCGCTCGAGCAAACTGCCTTGTTTTTGAAAAATTGACTAAGTGTTTCAAATTACATTTGGCGTCCTCATTGCATCTTAGGCATTCCTAAGCCCTAATTAAGACCTAATAATGAAAATAAGGATTTGAACCACACCAAAATAGAAAATAAATAATTTATGTATTTTTCGAGTGTGTGTTTCACTCTGTATCTGTTATGTGTTTATGTAGGTCACGCGTTATAGACTATCTGATATGTTTGCTCTATTTGTTCTGCTACTAGAGCTATCTGTGAGTAATAACTCCGTAAAGTTATGTTCATCTTTATGTATTTTCTGAATGATATGATATGATCAATTTTCTAAAATGCTATATTCTGTATGAATGAATGATTGTCCGAATTTCTGAAATGTATTCCTAGCATCCTTAGCATCATGTAATATCTGTTATCATGTTAACCAGTACCAGAGGTTCCATCATGAAACTAGGTAAGCATAACCATTATCTGCTATGTATATGCTTTGTATATGACTGTCCCATGTGATCATGGGTCATCTATACGTCCCATATAATTATGGGTCACCTGTTTTGTTAGTGCTAATGGATGTATCACGTATGACTATCTGTGAATTCTGAATCTGAATATTGTTTCTGACCTTAAACTCTGATTTTCTAAATTTTTTACAGACATTATTCATTAAGACCTTTACTCTGTTATTATTCACTGGGCTTCAGCTCACTGTATTATTTATGTACGTAGGTGATCAGGCGCATGACCAGGGTCAGTGATAATTACTTGGAGGTCAATTATGTCAGCTAACCACCACGCTTCCCGAGGAGGTTCCTGGCTTGAAGTGTGGTCAAGTTTTTGTGAACAAAGTTTAAGACCTTTGTATTTCTTCTGTTAAAGTCTGAACATGTTGTAACAAGCCCGCGGGGGGAACCTCGCTACAGTTCGGACTCTCGATTTGTGTCACGGTTCTTAATCTGAACCAAAGAGTCCAAATCTGGCAAATCGTTTGAGAAAACAGATTTTGTTGAAAAAGTAGTGCCAAACATGGACTGCTTTGCCAGATACAGAGTCGCCACCTAAATATTTTTAAAAATGGGGAAATTTAGGAAACCCTGACTCGGTGCCGAAGGCCACATGTCCGTCATCACCGGAGTTGTCTCGGCTCGGGAGCTTGGGTACGATTGGGGAAGGTCAGCTATGAGCACCCCCTCTCGCCCGATCCGAAGATCGGCCTCTACTAACCGTGATATCCAATTTTGAAAACGTTATGTGTTTTTAATCCGGTTATTAGCCTAGAATTACTATGTTGTGCGCGCAGCAAACAAGTATAGACCAAATCACCCAAATTGGAACAAAACATTTCATGTTTGTTTTGAAAATGGTTTGCTACTCGCAAGTAGGCTAAAATGCAGATTTTGCCACCCTCAAGTGGGCTTTTAGAGAAGATGATTTTGCCACTATTTAGTGGGCTTAAAACTCACAGTTTTAATGCATTATTCCAATTTAAGTAATTCAACCTCCATCCACAGGCATTCAAACAATTTATAACACATAAGCATCTAGCCACATGTTAAGCATACTGTCTTGGCAACACTCACACGCATGCGGGATGCTAAAGCATAAACACTTACATCGTACTCCGTGCCAAAATAATAAGCTAGTTAGCAAACATGCATGTCCTAGTTCATGTTAAAAATGGCTAATGCATCACATGCAAAAATGCAATCTAGGCAGGCTCGGCTAACCCTAAACATGGCATATGAAATGCGATCAACTATCACGTATTCAATTTTTGAATTGAAGTACAAATGCAGTTAGCGTGATGTACCGAGCCTAATGCATGCAATACAAATGGATGCACACATGCATAGCATAAGGTATGCTAATTTAAACGTGCCCTAATCTACCATCATAAGCAGGTAAATAAAAGGGAGAAAGAAGTGGGGGTTGGAAGACATACACACACACACCCACACTTATTACATCTTTACCCTCACTCGGAGGGATCAAATAAATATTACAGTCTCAAAATAATAAACGAATAAAATTATTACAAGATTTCTAATTTAATTTAAAAGAAAAGATGGCAAAGGAAAGAAGAGGGCAGCTGCAGCCTCTGCCTCGGGATGCGTGAATGGTGCATGCTCGAATCCGTCTCGCCCGAAAAACCCGTACTGTACTCCTGCCGCCTCTGTTTGTACTGCCTTGTCTTTCTGAAAATTGCCAAAGTACTGGAGCAAGTTCCTTGCATCCTGCAGAGCACCACCGGCCGGACAGAATTACCACCGGCACTTCACAATTCCCATCGGCACTTTTTGGATTCATCGGCACTCCATATATTGCCGGTCGGCACTAAATTCTGCCGGTCGGCAGAAACTTCCTGCAGAAGACAATTTGACAGCAAACAGAGAACAGGCAGTACATGACATGGAGTTTTCGGGCACATGTAAGCATGGTCATACTTCCTATCATGTTTTGAACTCAAAGAAGCATGACCTTCAATCTTTGAGCCATCAATGGTGCATGATGACTCAAGGGATCAAATTTGCCATTTAATGTAAAGATGTATGCAACAAACACAATGAACTCCGAAACCTTATCATGGCGAAGTCAAAGGCCTCGGGGACCGAAAGTTAAGACGCGTTACATCACTTGTGGTATGAACGCCCCTCAACTCTCACACTTGGTTTGACACCCGAAACCAAGTAATGCAATGCATGTTATGCAAAACATGGCTCAAAATGCAACATGATACCAACGTGCAAGGTATGCCAAGAATCATGCAACTAGTATGGAAAGCATGCAATGTTAGACATACAAGACACAAATGTGATGTAAACACGGACACTTTGAGCAATAGAATTATCATGCTACAACAACATATGAAGCAACCATGCATCAATCATGAAGCAATCATGCAAAGATGGCTTAAAATGGCAAGGGGGCAGACCCTCACCCTCCTCAAAACAGTGGCCAAAAGTGTCCGATAGATAGACCAATATTCATGCCAACATGCAAGCCAAAAGTCCTATGGTTAAGGCACAAAAAGGGAAACATTTCACACTCATCAACATGACCACTCATGGCATGATTAAAACAAGTAAAAACAGAATTTTTACATGCAAAATGGGACCCCAAAACCTCCTAATATGACAGCTAAAGTACCTCCCATGAAACAAATGCACTAAGGGCCACTCCTAGGCATAAGAGGACACACCCTCAAGGCATGAAAGAGGTCATGCATGCACACATACAAACATGATTCTTGGGCTAAAATGTGGCCCTTGATGATGTTAAAATCATGAGGGTAATCACAAACATGCATGCTAGAAGCCAACATGCTCAAAGCTTTCAAGCCAAAATACAAAGCAACCCTAACAAACATGTCAAGCATGATCAAAAGGATAACCAACAAACTTTAAGCACGGAAAAACAATACTAAAAGCTTCATGGAACTAAGCCAACATACACAAGAATCATGGCCTAATCATGAGGTGTATTTTTAAGCAAAATGGAGCAATACAAAGCAAGTATTATAAAGCATACAAGGAGGCACAAATCCGGCCAAAAACAGAGGTTACATATGACCTAAAATACCTAAAAAAAATCTGAAATGAGGCCAAGGATCATCAAGCACACATGCTACCCTTTTGAGCCCAAAAAAGCATGGAAACAAACCATGAAGGGAGAGGGGTGTCCCTCCCCTATGCAAGACTTCAAACCATTTTTTTGACACTAAAATACACTGATTTTCAGTGGTCAAAGGACCAAAACACTGAAGTGGACAAAACCTTATGAAAGAGGCACCAAAATGGATCAAACAAGGCTTAGAAGGGGGAGCTTGTACCCAAACCACAAAATGACCTTAATGAAAGTGCTAGAGCAGGTAAATACAAGCCCTTTTTATGTTATACACAAGAGCTAAAACAGCAAGCTAGATAGGTAAAAAACTATTGCAAGTTTGGGGAATATAAATCAAAATGCTCACCCTTGAAGAACCTTTGAAGAACAAATGGTCTAGCCTCCTTCTTTGGATCAAAACCAGTCCAAAAACTCAAGAAACAACCCCCCAAGTCCCTCAATCTCGGAGTAAGGTGTAATGGTGTGTGTAATGGTGCAAAAGTAAGGTAAAAACCACCTTTTGAGCTAAGAAACACACACAAAGGAGGAGAGAGAGGGAGGTATAGAGATAATATGTATCTATATCTCAAAGGTCTGGTTTTTGGTTGCAAGAAGCTAACCTAGATCAAAGAGGAAGACTCTCCTCTTATAAGACTCCCTCTTGCAAAGCTTATTCAACAAGCTTGCTTAGAGGGAGATCCCTCCATACACGTGTATGGAGGGGGGAAGAGTTGGTGCCAGCTATCACAGCTGGCACAAAATATCTCCATAAAGTGGATGAACAGTGGTCGGCTGCCCAAAAATGCCATTTCGGCAAAAAACAGTGCCGACCAGCAACAAATTATGCCGACCGGCAATAAAGTGTGCCGACCGGCAAACAAAAGTGCCGATGGAAGAAAAAGGCCATCCGGTGGCCTCCAGCCACTGCCGGTGGTGTGTGGGGATGCCTCATAAGGAATTCCCTGCCCTTCCAAGGCAAAACACAAGTGTTCGGTGTGAAACCAGACACTAAACGGTCAAGTTCGGAGATCCTGAGGCAGGGCGCGCGAGCCGAGACCTCCGGGAACTCTAAGCGAACACAACATGGATAATCACCGAGTGTTCAAACGGTGACGTCCAAGTCTTGAGGACGGTCAAAAATGGGGTGTCTACACATGTCTTTTGTTTATCTGTATATATATGGTGACACGAGGATAGCGTCATAATTATGTAAACTAAGTTTTAAATTTTATATCCCATGTATGTCTACACAGCTCTATGGACATTATATTCTGATATTTGCTTCCGCTAGCCCCTTAATTTTGTTTAATTTGTTCAGAGACCTTCAGTAATCCCAGGATTACTGGCCGGTTATGATACTAAACCCATAGAGGTGGGTTTGGGTCGTGACACTGAGCACCCTTGCTCACTCAATGGAAGATCAGCCTTTACTAAACCATGATATGAGTTTTATTAACTTTATATATTCATGTTTTAATTATTAACAAATCCTAAAAGTTACTATGTGAAGCATATAAGTATAGACTATGTCATTCATTTTAGAACAACTTGATTTCATGTATTTTGAAAGAGTTTTGAAGATTTACAACTCCAAGAAATTGAGTTTACAAACATAAAAATCAATATCATTCCAAATTAAGCAACACAACCTTCATTCATTAGCATTCGTACAATTATATCAAGTAAGAAATAGTCTCATGGTAGGATGTTAAACATAGTATGAAAAACACACACAAGCAGGATGCTAAAGCATAAAAACTTACGTGTTTGCCGATGTCTCGTGAATAGCTACAAAACAAAGTTAGCGAAATATGCATGATCTTATATACAAAATCCTAATGCAATTCATTCATAAGATGCAACTAAAGATTCGCCTTCTAATAGAAGACATGTTAATTATCTCAAGAACATGAGGTAGCGCACAAAATCATATAGGAATTGATTAAATCCACAAATACAAACTTAGCTGAATCAAGATGCATGAAACATGGATGTAAAGCATGGATTTGATGGGGAAAAGAAACAAAATATGATGGGGCAAAAAAAACAAAATATGATGCTAATTCACAAATAAGGAAAACAAGTAAAAGAATGAGATAGAAAAAAGTGGGGCGAGGAATTATTACAACACTTGAAAGAATAATTATAAACTAAATTAGAGAGAAATGAGGAAAATATTACAACAAAATAAAAACCTCACAAAACACTCAAATAAAAGAAAAAAAAAAACAAAACAAAACAAAATAAAAGCTTCATGTGTCTTGAGGATTGTTGGAAACTAGCATGCTAAACGCTAGAAGGTTACTCCATTTTGTCTGAAAGAAGCGAATTAGCCGGCCGTATAGGCTGGCCGACCAACTAGGCCTAGCAAAACTTGTCTTGTTGCAAAACCGAGAAAATGAACAAACAATGAATATATGGGTGGCTCAACTAACCACTTTCGATTAAATGACAACACAATGAATATGAAACTAAAATAAGAAAACAAGTATAAGATAGAAAGTGCAAGAAAATGAGTAGGAGATAGAAAATGCAAAAAAAAAATGAGAGAATTGAAAACTAACCATTTTTGGTTAGGTTACAACAAAACAATATGAAACGAAAGTAAGAAAATGAATTTGAAAAAGAAATGAAAGAATTAAAATTCACTTTCCAAAGAAAGATTGGACTACTTGATTTCCAAACTTCCTCTTGATCACTCTCAAGGTTCTGAATTATGATCTTAATCCTCAATTCAAGAGCTTGGAATTTGAGCTTAAAATGATGGCTTTGGACAAGTGTATGATCACTCTTTAATCTTTTTCAACATAGCAAGACTACTCTCTGTTTGATTAAAGCTTTAGGACTTGGTTTTTGAGTGGTTTTTCCAAGGGAAGATAAGATATGGTGTATGGCTTGAGAAAATAAAAGTTCACAACTAACACTTAATTTTGGCTAACTCTTGAATTCAAAAGCTTAAACTCTCTTCTTCTCTATCTCTAGCCTTCTCTACTAAATCTATCATCTCCCTTCTCTCAACAATATGATGTATTCATATAGGCTATGCAAGTGGAGAAATGGTGAAAGATAAGAATGCAAAATTAATGAAGATAATGGAGCTAATGGAAGACAAAAGTGGAGCATTAGTTTCAATGGATCAAGCACTAGGCAATAGAGAGTGAGTATACATACACTCAACGCATGAATGGATCAGAAAATAGGTTTGGGAAGTGCCCCACCCGAACCAACACAAAATTGCCCAGTCAGAGAGAAATTTGCCCGATTTTGCCAGCTCAGCCAAGTTTCGCACTGGTTTGGTCCAACTTCGCTCCAGATGTCCAATGGGGCTCAAATACTTGACCAAAATATGTTTAAGGTTAGGAACAAAACTCAAGTTCTATCTCTCTTATTGAGGATTCCGTAAGAAACACATTCTGACTTTCATCATCGGATAATCAAAAGAAAAGTCTTAGGGTCGGTCAAAATGGAGTGTCTACAAGTCCTACAACAAAACTGCATTTATTATTTTTAAAAAATAAATGGTTAATATGGTTTTAATAAATTTTTTTGTAAAATAATTAGAATTTGATCATGAGATTACGAATGCCCAATTAATTTAATTTTTTGTATGTTGTAGCTCGATTTTTTCGCACCCCCTTTCGGAAGTCGAATAAGCCTTACAATATAGGACTCCTGCGGTTCTGAATCTGATTCCACAAGTGCAATGTGAAATAGATAAACACCAAAAAGTCCCTATCTGAAAAATCTTTTGGAAAATCAATTTTGAATCAAATTGCCAAAAATGAACTATTTTGCCAGGTACAGAGTCACCACTTAAATATTTTTTGTTTTGGGAAATTTAGGAAACCCATGACTCGTGCCAACGGCCACAGGTCTGTCATCACCAAGATTGTCTCGGCTCGAGAACTTAGGTACGAGAGGGGAAGGTTATGAATTGAGCACCCTCGCTCGCCCGTTTAAAGATCGGTCTCTGCTAATCATGATATGCATCTTATTTACATTACATGCTCTTTTTGCGGTTATTAGGCTAGCATTACTATGTGATGCGCACACACACAAGTATAGACTAATTTTCAAGAATTGGAACACTTGATTCATGTTTGTTTTGAAAATTATTACAAAATATGTATTACTTGAAAAAGGTGATCGCATATGAACATTACTCAAATTATTCCAATTCAAGCAATTAGCCTTCATTCACAGGCATTCAAGCAATTATAACACTAAGTAATTAGCTTCATGGCAAGCATGTTAAACATGGCAAAAATTACACGCATGCGATATGTTACAGCTAGTAAAGGCTCACCTAGTACTCCAAGTCAAAAAAATGAAAGAGCTAGAAAAATGCATGATCCTAACTAGGCAACATGACTAATGCAACACATGCAATATGCAATCTAAACAGGCTCGGCTACTAATATGGCATATGAATTAATTTGATATCATGCAGTCTAAGCACGTATTCAAAAAACGTTAAACTAACAATGCAAGTTAGAATGATAAACTGAGCCTCGGTGCACGCAATATAAGTGGATGTAAACATAAAGTATGCTAAACAAAACATGATGTTCTAATCTAACTAACATAAGCAAGTAAATAAAAGGGAGAAAGTCGTGGGGTTGGAAGACAGACACATTATTACATTGCGCTCTCATGAAGGAGAGTCCGAATAAACTAACTAGCTAACTAAGCTAATTATTACAAAACAAATGAAATTAGCTAAACTACTTAGCTAATAAGTACAACAACAAAAGAATTAATTAACTAACTATTCTAGCTAATCAAATTACAACACTTTACCAAATTCAACTAGCTATAACTAATTAATTACAACAAATATTTAAGATAAATATTTAAACTAAACAGGCTCAATATGCGAGGAATGCTCATGCACGTCCTCTGTTTCTACCCGAAAAGGCCACTGTTTTGCTTCCAGAAGGTCTCTGTTGCATAGTAGAACACTTACACTTTTGTTCACCTCCAGAATAGCTCTGCTCAGCTCAAAAAACACACTACTAGATTTTGCATTAGTGGCTGGCCGACCAGGAGTGAGGGCCTGCTAGCCACCAAAGAGGGCTTGCCGGGCACAGCTACAGGGTTCATCTTGCTGCAATAGAGAACAAACAAAGCATGTATAGGGTATTCTCAAGGATTGTTTGCACAACTCACCCCTTCTTATCATCAAACAGCTTAAAGGAGGGACAAAAACTTGGTCCACAAACCACCAACTCAAGCAATTTCATTGCATGATGGCTTATGAACCAAAATGTGTAAGTTCAATAAATGCAACGAAACAAGACTCAAACCTCCTCCCTTTCATGAATTGATCAAGGGAAGTGGTGACCATGGAAACTTGAACCATTTCATCACTAATGAGAATGAAATGCCTCAAGCTTCCATGTGTTCAATTAATGTCCGATTGAATACAAAACCAATTATTATTTTGCACCATTTTAATTACCAACCATCCCTTTAATTCATTGAGTCCAATGGTGAGTTTAAGTCCTCTAATGGAGAGAAGGCTCAAACCAAGAGTTTCTTTGGGCATGAAAGAGACATCATACCGTTGGTAATGAACCCCCTAAGGGATTAAACCATTAAGCATGACGTCTCAATCTCATGCTTTAAACAAACAAGTTGTTTGAGACCATTTTCAAAGAAAAACAAAAACCAAGAAAGGAGGGAGGTTGGAGAGGCAATTAAGAGTGATCACAGTATGGACAACCATAAATAAATGCAATCAACTTAAATAAGATGATGTCTAAGACTTAAAATACCAAACTTATGAGGACAATCGCACTATAAGCATGCAAAACAAAGCTCAAATGCAACAAACACTTAAAGACAGTCCTAAAATAGTTTAAAAATAGTCCTAAAACATGTTAGAATTAAGACAAAAATAGCTAGATTAATATGCTAAAATATGGTACATGCTAGACTAGTAAGCAAAACACAAGGATGAGAGGCTAACCCTTCCAATTTTGGACTTCAAACCATGATTTTGGCCACTGAAATAACTCTAAAAATCAGTGTTTAAAAGCTCAAGAAAATATAGTGCAAAGGTGGGAAACACAAGGGAAAAGGCCTTGAGAGCAAGGTATAAAGAAGGGTGAACCACCCCTCAACCTTTATTGGCCTTAAAACCCAAGTTTCAGCCCAAAAATACAGAGTTTTTACAGTCCAAAAAAAAATGGAAAACAATAAGAAAAAGAGTAGATGCAACAAGTAAAGAGGCAAAGCCTTATACCTTTGAAGAGAATAGCACTTTCTAGGCGATAAACCAAGGCAAACACACCCTCAAAAGCTCAAACAAGGCTCTAAGGTACCTCAGCTCAAAGATGAAGAGGTTTGGTTAAGGCCCAGTTTGTTTGCTTGGATATAAACTGCAGGATATGATATCTTTGAGATTTGGAAGGGTATATACAATGAAGAGGATTTGAGCATTGGATAACATATCCCAGGGCCCTGTTTGTTGTGTACAGGATTTAAGCATTGGATATAAATTATCCATGTTTGTTTACAAAAAAGATGGGGTATATGAGCAAGCAATTTCCAATTTTGCCCTCATACCATACATAATACTGCCCATCTGGGCCACCAATGCCCAACATTTTGGAATTAATAACCAAAATTTCAAGATTTGCCAAAGTAAAAAATTGTTATAATTAAAATTAATAACCAAAAAATTGTTATAATTAAAATTTTTATTCTTAAACATAACCATCATTCTTTTGCTTAAATTTTCGAGAGGTTAATTTTTATCAAAGCAATTATCCAATAATGCACTAATAATTCCATTGGCCTAAAAAGTTAGCTTAAATTTTTTTTTTCTTTTGCTTATTTTGTTCTTTATAAATTGACTCAAAATTTACAAATTGACTCAAAATTTACAAATTGACTCAAAATTTACAACTCAATTCATAAACACAAAAATAAGCAAAAAAATAAGCTAACTTAAGCCACATCAAAGAAAATCTTGATTGTTTTCTTGTCATTCCTAAGGCAATAGGCAACAATAAACAAGGCAATATACAACTGGGTAGAATCAAATTCTATATCTTACAATAAACAAGGTAATATACAACCTGGACAGAATCAAATTCTAACATATCTTACAACATGGGCAGAATCAAATTCATCCAGTAATCAAATTCTAATATATCTTACAACAAACAAGGCAATATGTTAAGCATAATACTAATTGTCATCATCCATCATATACCATACATATGTCCATAACATAGAATACTTATACAACCCCAACAATTACAACAAAATTAGGCACATAAGCCATCTGTAGGGGATGTCCACGATACTTACAACATCACACTAGTCAGATATCATAGTTAACCCTCATTACTAACCAAAAGTATACATGTGACGTGCCAAAAAGAAGGATTTATCCTGAACACTAGCCAAACCATAACATTATGTTATAATATATATAATATTTCACCATGCATCTTGCTCCTAAACATACCCACCCAACAACAAACAAACCCGTTCCATCTTCTCTTCCTCAGGCAAGCTAAAGAACAAATCAACCCTTTCAGCATCCTTCACAATAAGGGTTGCTGCCCTCAACCTGTCATTGGAGTTCAGTGGCAACTTACTTAGTTCCCCATTAACAAGCTTTCTAGCTTTAGATATGTCATGTGCATAGCCAATCCTATAAGCTATTTCAGCCATTGTAGTGTTTGGTTTCTCAAAGAACGAGCCAAATTGAGTAGCCATTTCAGCAAGCCCCTTTGCAATACCTTCAGATTCCCTAGCTCTTTTTTTGGAAGTTGTGGCTGAGGTAGATTGGTTGGTTGGAGTCCCATTTGCTGATAAGGAACAATCCATGTTATTAACAACAAGCAGATCCATCATTGGAGTGTAACACTCATCAGTAGTTTGGTCCTCCTTTTCTAAGGCAGTAACCATGTCAGCAGGACTCTCTGCTAATGCACCAGTAACTCTATCCTTACCAAATAGAATTAGCCAATCCTCGTAGTATGGAAAAGGTACATTGCACATGCCTTTAGCATCTGGCTCTTTCTACAAAAAACAAAATTATTTCAGATTGTATGTTTGTAAGTAATAAATAATGCAAAATGAATAAGGTAAGTTTTCTTACCTTGACATAGTTTTGCCAAACTTGCTCACTATCAACTAAAATCATCTTATCAGTGTCATCCCACCCAAAGCCACTCAATCGAAGCATGTCAGTTATCAAGTTGTATTGTCTTCTCCAAAATTTTATCTTCGACTCGATGTGAGGGGATACGCAGAGATTAGTTCCAAGAAAAGCCAATATGATAAGTTTCTCCAACTCAGAGTAAAATCCTGCTCTAAACTGACCATTGTCAGCCTTCCATTTCTCACTGAACAGATCCCTCATGGCTCGGATCAAGACATCACACTCTTTTGGGGTCCATACCCTATGACCCCTTAATGAGGAACTAGTTGTTTTACCCTTACCTTTCCTTCCACATGAACTAGTAGCAGTGCTGTCATCCATACCTAATATGCAACAATTTATAACACCAACAATAATAAGACAACCAACCAATCATGCTCACAAGTTTATGTACTCAAAAAACAATTAAAACCTAAGATAAGTTACTTGTCCACATCATCCTATTTAAGTTACAAATCACCAACTCACAACACAACATAAATATTAAAAAACATTACATTTCCACAAACACACAAATAAAAAGTTACTTGCCAATGCAAATATTAATTAATTTTGCATCCTATTAGCTAACCACTCATTATACATTTGGTTAGCTAGAGTGTCCCTCCAATCAGTCCATTGGTCAGATGCCTCAATTGTGTCAATGTAGTCCTCCCATATTTCAGTTTGATTTGGGAATGTTTCATCTAAATCTTCCTCCCATGGATCCACAGGCATCTCACGTTTGATGAGATTCTGTAGAAGACAACAAGCTGTTATAATTCGATATTGGGTCTTGATTGGGAAGTAGGAATATGCCCTCAATATTGCCCACCTAAGCTTCAGAATACCAAAACATCTCTCAATTATGTTACGAGCCGCAGAGTGTTGCATATTGAAGAACTCTTGTGGATTACTTGGTGCACCCCCTTCTCTCTAAGTGGACAAGTGGTAACGTTGTCCTCTGTAAGGGGCTAAAAAGCCCTCTCCGTTAGTGTAGCCTGCATCTACTAGATAGTAGCAACCTGTAATCATGTAGGATTGTATAATTAAGCTAACTACAAGGCCAAAGTTTTATATCTACATACTAACATTGTGAAATGCATTCATACCCGTTGGCACTCTTATCCCATTCGGTCTACTTATGGCATCTCTAAGTACCCTAGAATCTGAAGCAGACCCTTCCCACCCAGGCAAGACATAAATGAACTGCATGTCTTGGGAGCAAACACCCAACACATTGGTTGCAATTTCACCCTTTCTTGATCTATACCTTGGCTTATCTATTGCAGGAGGTAGCATCCTAACATAGGTGCCATCTAGCGCACCAAGACAATTCTACCAAAGACCACAAACAATAAATTGTTACTCAACCAATAGTAATTACGAACATTAGAATTTAATCAAACATGAAATGACACTAAAACTAGTATTTACCTGAAACCACTGCCACCTATCATCTGTGCACCTAGCAATTATTGGTTCAGGTGTCTTTAGTAGGACACCTTGCAGTTGAAGCACCACCTTAAGGACTTCGTTGAAATATTTACTAACTGTTTCACCAGACCTCATGAAATTAAATTTGACAGTTCGATTCTTATGGTGGTGCCCAAGCACAGACAAGAACATGGCAACTTTCTCCTCTAACACAACATGTTTTGAATCTGACACACCCTTTGTTCTGATAAGCGCACACAAGCGCATAAAGGTATGTCTATTCATTCGTAATTGTTCATGGCAATAATTGAGGTGGTCAGTTTGTTGGTTGAAAGGGTTAGGATTTCTACTTATTTCCCTTCTACCCTAATCAAACCTTTCCAGTGCAGCATGCAAAATCACAAGATAGACTCCACAAGTGTAGTTCATGGATGATACAATATGTTGCAGGGCAATATATCCCTCAATGAGGTCCCTCCTAGTATCAAATCCCTTGTTACTTGCCATCTATGAAAAAATAGATAGTGCAAACAAAACCAATGAAGCTACAAGAAAATCCCAATCACATTAGCAAAGTCATATTGCAAACAGAACCAACTAAATAAAATGTTAATCATTAACAGATGGCATTGTGTTTCAATGAAATTATATTGCAAGAACAGAGCTACTTTTATTATCAAAAATAAATAAATTAATTAAAATCTTTATCTCCATGAGCTTGCAACAACAAATCGCACATGAATACCATTTAATAGAGACCTAAAATGTATTGCTCTTTCTCATAGTTATTATTATTATTATTATTATTATTATTATTATTATTATTATTATTATTATTATTATTACCCAGAATTAAATTTACAATTTCCTTATGTGGGTCAGTACAAGTGAATCACGTGAACAACTCCAGAACATAGAAATTAACCATAATGATTACTGTCAAACTATGAGAAATGCAAAGTAACAGCAAAAATTACAATTAATTACAGAGAATTTGATAAATAATACTGGGAATGTCAATAAATAAAAGAACTATTTGTTGACCCAAAAATAAAAATAACATTAAAAAAAAAAGAAAAAAAAATTACCCACCCAGATAAAAACTAATTACAAAGATAGAAACAAAATTTAGGTTTAATAATAATTAAATAAAAAACTTACATGTGAGAGATTTGGCATTACAGCTTCGTTATTGTATCTCTAAACTTGTCAAATTTTGAATCCCAATGCTTATTGGATACATGTATAGTGCACTGCTCAATGGATACAGGAGGGCTATACATATGTATATACGTGTGTATATATATATGTATATATATGTGTATGTATAATGAAGGTTTGGCCAAGGCTGAGCCCCATTGGCTCAAAGCTATGGAAACCCATCACACATACAAGAGAGAAGACACAAATTTTGCATATATACACAAATCAACAATGGGAAATAAAGATTGATGCCGACGATTTTTGAGGAATAAAGAAAATAGAAAATCTGTGTGTTTAGGTAAAGTAAATGACAGAGGAGAACCTTATGTTTGATGCCGGCGACAAAAATCGGCAATCGGGGGTAGATCGGCAACTGGTCAGCACCGTTTCTCCATCGCTTCTTCTTACAACGGCAGATGGTGAGAATGATGTAGGGTTTCCTATGTGGGTTATTATATATAGCAAGGGGTAAAAGAGTAAAATATTTCCTTATCCCCTCCTCCCTGATAAACAATAACCGAGGGGGGGGGTAGTGTTATTGTATATCCAGTCAAAATAGGAGATATACAATGAAGAGGTATATTATCTCCTTCTCCAAAAAAATTTCCAAACAATAGATATATTGGGCCCACAGTATATTATATACTATCCCACCCTCCATCTCCAACAAACAAACTGGGCCTAAGGGTATATAGACAAAGGTGAAGGATATGTAAACAAAGGTTAAGAAATTTGTAAGAGAGAGAGAGAGTGTGTGTGTGTGTGTGTGTGTAAAAATTTTGCTCTAAAATTTTTTCTAACCTTGAAACAAGAGGGGAGGTCCTCTATATAGAAAACATGAATTTCCCTCATAAACATCCAACCATATACATGGGAGCAGATGTAAGCATCTGTGCAAACAGCTGGCACAACTATCACAAAATATATGCAAAAGACACTTGTGGCCGGCAGCCCAAAGAGATGGCCGGCAGGCCACCAGAGGTTGCAAGCTTGAAGATCTCTGGGTTTGGTTCAAAAATGAAACAACAGGTGTGTAAGGTTAGAAAGGCTCAAAGCTGTGATATTTTGCTGAGGATTTCGAGCACTTGATAAGCATATACACTCATCATTGGGTGTGCAAGTGATGACGTCCAAGTCGTAAAAGCCGTCAAAAATGGAGTGTCTACATATGTATGGAATACTCAACGAAACCTATAATATAAATGGTTTGGATAATCAAAATAAGTTAGGTAACTCGCACAAACCCTCACAGCAGGGCTACTGTGTCTTCAGGCACAATAGCAACCTCGCTCCCACTCTTGCCAACCTTCATTTGGCAAAAGATTTTTTTTTTTTTTTTGGTTTAAAAAGTCAAAGAGTCCAAAAATCTAATAAGTTTAATCACATTAGCAAAAATCAAATTATACAAATCAACTAATCAATTTTCTTCGTTCAAAAAAAAAAAAAAAAACCTAATCAATTTTTTCTCCCAATCTATTTATTCAATTAAAAAATTGTTTTTAAACACAAACTTTTTTAACTTCATAAAACAAAAAATTACTAAAACAGTTAATTTGCTAAATGGGTATAAGGTTTCATTTGGAAAGTGAATTGACTTTTTAATTTTTTGACTTTTTAGATATTTTATTCTAGGGCTAAAACCTCATTTAGGTTAGGTTTTTTTGATTTTTTTGATTTTTATAAGAGAAAAAGTAAAATGATTATGATTTGAATGTGTTATTTTATCTTATCAATTTTTAATCTATTTTATTTTTTTATGATTGTTTTAATCCCATTCTCATTTTAACCTCATACCAAATGAAGGTTGAGTAAAAAATTTCACTATTTTAATTATTGAAATAAGATTACGACTGTAGACCAAGTAATCAAGACAAGATACTTAGATGTCAATAATATGAGATTTCAAGCTCCAATTAATGCGGGTGGTGTTGGCTTCTTTAAATCCAACTTTATAATTTACTAGCATCCCCCCCCCCCTAAATAAAAAAAAAAAGAAAAGAAAAAGAAAATGAAAGAACTAATGAAATAGAGACTGTAGGCCAAGTGATCAAGACAAGATACTTAGATGTCTCCCCCCCCCCCCCCAAAAAAAAGAAAAAAAAAAAAAAGAAAATGAAAGAACTAATGAAATAGAGACTGTAGACCAAGTAATCAAGACAAGATACTTAGATGTCAATAATATGAGATTTCAAGCTCGAATTAATGCGGGTGGTGTTGGCTCCTTTAAATCCAACTTTATAATTTACTAGCATCCTCATGTGGTACAAACCCCTCCCCTAAAAAAAAGAAAAAAAGAAAAAGAAAATGAAAGAACTAATGAAATAGCCCCCCCCCCCCCCAAAAAAAAACAAAACAAAACAAAACAAAGAAAATGAAAGAACTAATGAAATAGAGCCTCCCCTATAAATTAAGCAAATTACATTTTAAATGAAATTGGTTATAATTTTAATTAATAAAAATGTTATGAATTTGAAAATTCTTAAAAATCCAGAGATTGTGATCTGTGATTATGATTCAATCTTAAACTACTAATATCAATTCCCAATCAAACACAAACAGATCTAATCCAATCAAATGAGAATTGAATTATATCTACAAACAAACAAAGACAAATCGGCATGACGATGTAACGTGAAAAAATATAATTGGACTCCTCTAAATTGTGATAAAAATCACAGGCCAAAATCATAAAATAATCCACTAAGAAGACAAACAAATTACACACAAGATACCTCAATTATTTAGCGAATCCACTCCCAAATTGAAGCCAACTCAATGTGTCTCTTCTACTATTGTCTTCACCTCAGAATTGCTTAGCCCAGTGTTGAATTCACAACGCCGATATCAAATCCATAACAATTAGCCACTCCGGAATCCACCAAAATTTCAGACCCAAGTTTTTCGAAATTCACCGATAAACACCTCTCTGTTTTTGTGAATGAAAAAATAAAAACAATCCTTGATGTTTGTCAATATGTAATTGGTTGATCAATCGATCGCCTTCTATACATCAAGAAAACTTACATATAAACACCCTTCAATAAATATCACTTTATTTTTTTACTTCTCTTTGAGAATCTAAACGAGTTGAACCCTAAAAAAAGCAAATGGCACACTTTATACTAAATAGGGCTATGAATACTGCTCAAACGCTCATTTTATCGCTCAAGTAATAGATGTTGCTTTTGAGCGGTTGGCCTGTAGTCTAAGATACTGAATAAACTACTTCAGCGCTCGAGCGCACGAAAAACCGCTTAAGTGGTTCGTCAACTTTTAGTCAACAAAGAGGCCAACAAGAACTGCTCAAGTCAAGATATGGAACGTCAGTACAAACTCCTTTACTCAGGCACAACCCAAGTTGGGTTCACATTTAAACTCTCATAACCTCACAAATATCAAAATAATAATAATAATAATAATAATAATAATAAATAAAATAAAAAACCAAAGCAATTACAATTGAATGGGATTTTTGTCTAACAGAATTGCAAATTACAAAAAAATCTAACATAATTGATAATCTTATTTGTGAATATTGTATTAATTTAAAAGAAAAAAATTAAAATTCAGATTATTTTAAAAAAATAATTATAAACTTATTAAAAGATTTATGAGTTTAATTATTAATATTTATAAAATCTTTTATTTATTATAATTATTTTTATAAATGTACATTGATATATATGTAATTTCTCCTATTCCATCCGTTCTAAAATATTAGTCCCTTATTTCATTTTTCATTATTCCAAAATATTAGTCTCTTTTTAAAAATTAAGAATTAAAATAATATAAATTTTCTATTTTGCCCTTCTTTTAAATTAAGTAACAACACAAAAAATACAATCATAACAACTGATATTTTCAAAAAATATACTATCAAAGGTAATTTTGAAAAATTAAATATTTTTTAAATGTAATAATTATATTAGTAAAAAAAATTTAAATTTCTCAACCAAAAAAAAAAAAAAACTATTATTTTGAAATGAAATGAAATGAGTAATTTAAAAGGTCCAAACACTCGTGCTACCAACCGACTACTTATTTTTCACCCGTTTATATCAATCGATTACATAAAAATATATTTATTTTTATTAATTATTTAATAATTATCTCAAAATAAGATAACTAAAGTTGAGTATTTATATAGAATGATATAAAATGATGACTAAAAATTAGTCACATATAATAATATTTCTCTTAAAATATAGTGATAAGATATGATGATTAAATAAAATATATAATGAAAAGGTAAATTATATTTCTCTTAAAATTTTAATTCATATAAGTTTCGTTTTTATTAGTATTTCATTAGTCATATAAATAGATGTGGAGGGAAAAAAATAAAGGTACCGTTTGGTATAGTTTTCTAAATATGATTTGAGAATAGAGTTATATCTGCAGTTTGTGAGTTTTGAAATTATGATTTGAGTGTGAAAAATTTGTTTGGTTATAAGTTTTGAAAAGAATTTTAAATTAAGTTTTGGAAGGAGTTTTGAGTTTTTGAAATTAGAAAAGTTATTTTATTCAAAAACTTACGACTCATAACCAAACACACAACTTAAAATTCTCTTCAAAGCTCATATAAAAATTTAAAAAATTCTGAAAATATTTTTTATTTACGTTATAAAAATAACAGGTTCAAAAAAAAAAAATTGAACACTGTTCCGGTCAACCATTCGGACGTTCGAGTTAGCCAAATTTTCCTGCCTGGAAAGGAATTTTCAAAAGTGAATGTGGAATTGTAATTTGAAAACTCAAAACAAGCACCATACTCATGAAAGTGAGTGGAAATGTGTTTGACAAACATAACCAAACACAGCCATGAATTAAGGCCCAATGCTAGTCACGATATCCCAAACCAAAAGTGATAAGCCTAAACGCATTCCTTGAAACCCACGAAAAATAGTTAGCAACATCTCATCATCAGATTAAGGTGTGTGGAGGAACAAAGCAATTATAGAATATAGCCTTCTAGAAGACCAAATCTGCTAAGTAAAGCAGAGGCGTCAAATAAACCTTCATGCAACAGTGAAAAGCATAGGACAAATAAGACTAGGATGTAGACTGAGCCTAATCAAAAGCAGAATCGTCTGATCAAGTTTAATCTTATGAACGAGATGCTCAGCAAATCGGCCACTGACATGTTATATCATCTAAACCATCTATATATTAATAATCCAACAATTAGAGGCAAAGCATATTTGGCAAGTTGTCCGACCAAAGCTAGGTTGGACAGAACCCTTCGATCAAAGCAAAATCCAACGGATGAGGTTTAAGCCAGAACAGCTATAAAAAGGGTAAGCAAACAATGCATAGGGGACAAGTAAGTAGGTTCTATCTAACCCAACCAAAACTCAATCAAATTATATACCAGCAATATTTTTCCTTTATGTAATACACTATGGTCAATTATTGTGCTGACTTGATCGTCGGAGGATCCTCCAACCAACTCTGGTTGGGAGTGATCACTAACGTTTGGTTTTTCTTTGCAGAGCATAAAGAATTGAGCACATCATCTCGCTTTCCCTATAGAGATAATTTCACATTTTATAATAGAAAAATAATATTATCATCTCTTTTATATTAAATTATAAGTTTTATTTATCTTTCGACATAATTAGCATTAGTTTCTATCATTTCAATTTTACTAACGCTTCGTTTATTTAGGCAAATTTTTTTTCTATGTTTGGTAGTTATAATGGCGAGACAAAAGTGGAGACGAAGATGGAGATGGAGATGGAGATGGAGATAGAGGTGATGGTGGCATGGTGATGGTGATTGTTGCCGTGATAATGATGGGTGGATGTGGGAGTAGGAGGTAGTGTAGTGACATTTGTAAAATTTCAATTTAAAAAATATTTTTTGCGTAGTGAAAAACATTCACCCAAAAAAATATTTTTTATTGATCATAAAAAAAAATATATATATATATATTGCTGTACCAAATATCACAACCTAAAAGAAAAGTCAAGTTAATTATATGAAAATTGTATAAATTGTTATATTTTCTCTAAACAAACAAATAAATATAATTTTTTTATAATAAAACAAATCATCACAATATTTTTAGTAAGATTTGTTTTATTCTTGGACCCCAGGCATCATTTGATATGTGAGCTGATTTTTTAGTTTTTTTATTTTTTAGTTATTTTAAGTCTCGTTTAGGAATATATTATTTTAATAATTTTTTAATTTTTTTATTAAAATATAAGGAAAATGAAATTTTAGAAAAAGATGTGTAAAAGTAGAGAGAAAATAAAACTTTTAACTTTTGGTATAGATTATTAACTTTTTAGCTTTTTTATTAATTTTTTAACTTTTAAGCTAAAGCAATGAGTTGACAAACAAAAAAATTAAAAAATTATTAAAATAATCTGTTCTCAAACGAAATTGTCTGGGCCTAAAATAGTATCGTTTAAAATAGACTTCTAATATTTTTGATTTTTATAAAAAAAATAATTATAATTTAAATATAATAACTTTTAACCTAAGATTAAAAAATTTATTTTATTTTTTTATAACTAAAATAACCCAATCTAATCCACACCCACATGCCACACTTTTAACCTTTGTTTGACATGTGAGATTTTTTAATTTTTTGATTATTTTAATCATAAAATAGGTTTTTTTAATTTAATAAGACAAAATATGATATCTAATTCTTAATCATTTTATTTTTTCTCTTATAAAAATTTAAAAAATCAAAAAATTTATTTCAAATAAAATATTTTAATCCTAAATTAAAATAATTAAAAAATTAACCCACGCCCCCAAACCAACGTTATAATAACAAAATGATTTTCCCGGAGGAGAGAGCTCATTCTGCTCATCCACTTCAGCAACCTCATTGCATCTGGAGCGAGAGAGAGAGAGAGGGGCATGAATCGTATTTGACTTTACCGAGGCGAACAGACACAAGTAAACGGAGTGAGAAGAGGGATGGATACATACAGATATAGGTACACACTGCACCACAGCCACACACTACTCTCTCTCTCTCTCTTTCTCTGCCAAGAAAGTAAAAGAAAGCGGCGCTCTCAGTAAGAAAGGACTCCTCTGCCTCTCTGCTCTTTGGTCTCTGTCTCTGTTGTTTTGATTGAGAATCCCTCCGATCTCTCCCACACCACACAGATGCATACATGATACACAGGGCTATTTTGAGAAGTTAGGTAAAAGTTACTTCTTTCTTTCTTTTTTTTTTTTTTTTTTTTTTTTTTTTTTTTTGTAGTAAAAGTTAAAAGTTAATTTTTTTAAATTTTTTTTTCATTTGAGAAATTAGTTTTTAGTCGACGGTGAAATTACAATTTTGCCCTCATGGATCAAAATGTGTTATATAGGTGAAGTCGTAAATATTTTAAATAAATGAGGATAGTTTGGTCATTTTATTATGATTTGACATCATAAACAAACATTAATAAAAAAAGTCAAAAGTCACTTTTTACCAACTTCCCAAATCATTTGTCTAAAAAAAGCCAAAAACTTAGTTAAAAGTCAAAAAATTACTTTTTACCATCTTCCCAAAATAAGCCATACTCTATCTACACTAGGCTCTGTTTCATGCATTAATTATTTTTTTTAAATAAAGTAAGATATATTATAGTACATTTTATCTTTTAAAATTTTTAATTTTATAACAAAATAATCTACTTTATTAATAAATTAGTGTATGTCCGTGCCTGAAGGTACGGTATAAATAATATTGAGATTAAAATGTAATTGTAATTTGTACGTATCATAGTACCCTAAAAGTTCAAGTCAGCACTCCTACCATTAGTTTGTGGCTAACACCTAATACATTGGTGAGTGTCATAGTATCCCGAACCACAAATATTTGATTGAAATCTATATAATACACAGAACATAAATACCATAACCTCGCAAATAGTAGTCTTTAGAAGTTGTTTACAAATTAAGATACGGAAATCAAATATTTTGAAATAATTTTCCAATCAAGATACGGAAAGCATTGAAAAACTAAATGCATCATATCATGAAGAAGAGATCAACTCTATGCTATAGCATCCCAACAATAAATGGTAAAAAAAAATAATTCCAGCAACTCATCTAGTTTGTCAAATTAATGTGAAAATCATCAATTATATCAACTATAAAATACAAATTGTTGCTTTACAAAATAGTCAAATTAAAAAAATTTTAAAATCATCTAATAGCCATCAAGTATTGCTAGTATCAATACTTGAAAGAAAATGTATAGTAAGAAGAGTAAATTAAATAAGAAAAATTATAAATAGGTAATAACTTCACAAAATATTTAAAAATTCATTGATTTGTAATTTTCTCAATGAAAAAAGAAGATGAGTAAAGAGAGCCCATATGTAGACGTCCCCGAACGCCCCGGGAGGGTGAGTCCCGTTCTGTTCATTTGTGGGGTCACTACAGCTCGGACTCTCAAATTGTCACGGTTCTTAATCTGAACCAAAGAGTCCAAATCCGACAAATCGTTTTGAGAAACAGATTTTTAAAAAGAAGTGCCAAACATGGACTGCTTTGCCAGATACAGAGTCGCCACCTAAATATTTTTTATGGGGGAATTTAGGAAACCCTGACTCGGTGCCGAAGGCCACATGTCCGTCATCACCAGAGTTTCTCGGCTCGGGAGCTAGGGTACGATTGGGGAAGGTCAGCTATGAGCACCCCCTCTCGCCCGATCCGAAGATCGGCCTCTACTAACCGTGATATCCGTTTTTGGAAACATTATGTGTTCTTATTCCAATTGTTAGCCTAGAATTACTATGTTATGCGCACAGCAAACAAGTATAGACTAGATTGCCTAATTTGGAAAGAAACATTGCATATCCGTTTGTCTTTTAAAAAAAAGTACTTTGGAATTTGCTACTCGCAAGTAGGCTAAAATACGGATTTCAACGAATTTTCCCAACTCAAACAATCCAACCTTCACCCACAGGCATTCAAATAATTTATAACACATAAGCATCTAGCCACATGGTAAGCATGCTATCAGGTTAACATTCACACGCATGCGAGATGCTAAAGCATAAATACTTACATCGTACTCCGTGCCAAAACAATAAACTAGTTAGCAAACATGCGTGATCCTAGTTCATGTCAAGTTGACTAATGCAGCACATGCAAGATGCAATTAGAGTAGGCTCGGCTAACCTAAACATGGCATGTGAAATGCAACCAATTAATGCACGTATTCAATTTGGGATTGAAATACAAATGCAGTTAGAATGATGTACCGAGCTCGGTGCATGCAAAACAAATGTATGGATGCACGCATGCATAGCATAAGGTATGCTAATTTAAATATGCACTAATCTACCATCATAAGCAGGTAAATAAAATGGAAGAAAGAAGTGGGGGTTGGAAGACTTTCATACACTCACCCACACTTATTACAGAATTGCCCTCACTCGGAGGGTCCAAATAAATAATACAAATTAATTAACTACGCAAGCTAATTAAATATTACAAATTGCCTAATCAGTTAATAAACTAATTAAGCTTGGAAAAGCAGTAAATCGCCTCGGGAGGGGAGCCAAATGCAGCGCATGCTCGGGTCTTGCTCGGAAGTGCACGGCCATGCATAGCCTGCCTCTGTTTTCCTTGCTGTACTCCTCTGGAGGTTGCTAAAACCTCAGGATTGCTTCTCTGGATGCTGGGGAATGCCATTGGCTGAGTAGAATGCCCACCGGCAGTGGCCTGTGATCACCGGCCATTGGTGAAGCTATCGGCAGAGAGAGGATTGCCGGTCGGCACTTAGCACTGCCGGTCGGCAGAAAGCTCCTTCAGAATCTGCAATTGACAGCAACAGAGGGCAAGGCAGAGAATGGCAATACAATTCAAGGCATATATGCACCAATCATGTCCCTTATCATGTTTGTGACTCAAAGGGACATGCTCCTTGGTTCTCGAACCATCAATCGCGCATTTCAATGCGTGATGGCCCAAGAGACCAAGTTATGCATTTCCATGTCAAATGCAATGCAAACAATCAAACCAATGGGGACTTAACCTCTATCATGGATAGTCAAGAGGCCAAGCATGCATGCCAATGCAATGCAATCTAAACATGTTAGCTAGGGATGCAATATGGCAATGCAAATAAGCAAGCAATGAACAAGCATGCAAGCTAGTGGACATGCAAGACATGGTGCAATCAAAGCATGCAAAATGTAGGACATGTAACAACATGTAAAGATTGGACTTAAACATGATTTGGGCAGCTCTAAATGGGCCCAAAACAGTGGCCAAAAGCTTAAGAAAATGGAACCAAACACACATACACACATGCACATTTTAAGGCCTAAATGCTTAAGCATCAAAGGACTACTTCTAAGCACACTTAAAAGAGAATAATCATGGACATGTGACATGTATTATAAGCCTTGAAAACATGTAGGAAATGATGCCAAATTAACCTACCAATGCAAGCCATACATGCAACCAAACCCAAGTACCTAAAACATGGCCATATGACTCATGAAGCAAATGACCAAATTGAATCAAAACAATCCTGAATCATGCAAAATTAAGCCTCAAGAACCACTTAGATGGCATCCAAATGACCTAATCCTAGAGGTATACACAATGGCATAAACATGAAGCATGAAACATCAACTCTTGAAACATCAAAAGGGCCATGAAATGCAAGCATGTAATCATGCTAAGTGGACTGAAATGACAGGGTGGATAGTCCCAAACCATTAAATCAATGCAAGAATGGCATGCTATACATTCACACACTTAAGGCCAACAAGCCAGAATGCAAAGGGGCTATACTAAGCATGCCAAAGCCGACCCAAACCACTATGGACAGACCTTAAACATGGCAAAATATGCACAAAAGCTTCACAAGGCTAAGCCTAAAACATGCTTGAACAAGGGTTTACAACCTAAGGCATGTTAAGGCCTAAACATGGCATTACAAGGTAGGTATGCTAAGCATGCATAGTGTACCAAAACCAACAATAAACAGAGGCATATTATGATATAATAGGCACAAAAAACAGTCAAGGCATGGTCAACATGAAGCTTAGCTAGATGCTCCCTCAATAGGCCAAAAATGGTCCATTTCAAGGACAATAAGGAGAGGGGGTGGCCCTCTCCTTCTTGGGACCTCAAGGCACCATCCTCACCTCTGAAATCCCTCAAGATTTCAGTGGTGAGGAGGCCCAAACATCAAGGTCTCGGAGCTCACTCAAAATAGCACAAAATGGGGCCTTTCAAGGCCTAAGAGGGGTCAAACACCTCCAAACCACAAAACACTCTAAACAAACTATTTAGAGGGCCTAAAAATAGAACTTTTTTGTATTATACACTAAGCACAAAAACAGTTCTAAGATAGGTAAAAAAACAATGCAAAAATGGGGAATATAAAGGCAAGTTTCTTACCCTTGAAGACTTTCTTCAAAAATGGTGGACCAGCTGATTCTTCAAGCTCAAAACCACACAAGAACTTCAAGAACAACCTCTTGGAACCTCAGTAGCCAAGGGAAGGTGTAATACTATGTGCTTGTGTGCAATAGTAAGACACAAATGCACCTAGACACACACAAGAGGGAAAAAGAGAGAGAATGTGTATCAAACCCTAACCCTAAAACTAGAGCTCTTCTCTGTATTTTTTATCTCTAAAATGTCCAACCTAAAGCCAAGAGAGGAGGGCTCCTCTTATAGAGGAGCCAATCTTGTAAAGCTTACAAGGTAAGCTAACAAGGAAGCCATCCCTCCATACACGTGTATGGAGGGGAACAAAATGCCATACAGCCGTCCTAAAATATCCGTAAAAGCAGATTAACAGTAGTCGGCTGGCCAAAAATGTCATTTTGACAAAAATGACTACCGACCGGCAACAAAGAGCGCTGACCGGCCACATACATTGCCGATGGCAACAAAAACCAACCGGTGGCCTCTAGCCACTGCCGGTGGTGTGTGGGGATGCCTCACAAGGCATTCCCTGCCCCTCCAAGGCAAAACACAAGTGTTTGGTGCAAAACCAGACACAAAACGGTCGAGTTCGGAGATTCTGAGGCAGGGCGCGTAGCCGAGACCTCTGGGAACTCCAAACGAACACAAACATGGATGATCACCAAGTGTTCAAACGGTGACGTCCAAGTCTTGAGGACGGTCAAAAATGGGGTGTCTACACCATATAACAGTTTGGTGCAAATCTCCATCATCCTATGAAAATAAAAGAGAACATAATTTTATACAAAAAGGAAAAAAAAAAAAAGTGTATACAAAGTAGTGACAACTGACATGTCCAAAGTAATAACTCAATTGTAAAAGATCAAGTCAGCACTCTTAAATCAAACTTAGCTATACTGGAAATGCAAAAATATAGGGGAATAAAAGGCTTCACAAAAATATTTGAAATGCAACAAAGTCCACATAGGTGGAAAGCTTTACAAAAAGTGGGTCATAGCTATCGTCTGCTTTACAAAATGTATATATTTTACAAAAATATGTGTTTGATAATGTCTTCAAATTTGTTCTTTCCCACAATTCTTACGAACGTCTCATCAATTTCTGAAAGGTCTTCATAACAAAACTTCAGGGTAAACAATATTTGTAGTGGAATCTGGCTCATCATTAGGGAGGAGGATACTTATACGATCGAAAGATGTGCATCTGGATAATGCCACGTATAGTTGCCCATGACTAAAAACAGGTGTACGCAAATCAACCCCAACAAATTTCACAGATTGTCCTTGAGATTTGTTAATGGTCAAAGCATACGCCAATCGAACTGGAAATTGACATCTTGTCATTCGGAAAGGCATTTCTGCAGAAGACGGAGTCAATGATATCCTTGGTATAAATGCCAAATTGCCAAACTTCTCTCCAGTTAAGATTCGAGCTTCAATTATGCGAGTGTCGCACCTTGATACCATTAACCTTGTACCATTACACAGTCCATCTTTCGGTGCAATGTTTCTTAATAACATTATAGGACAACCCACTTTCAACTCTACCTTAAAAGCTGGTAGCCCAGGAGGATCCAATGAATTTAAAAACTCATTAGGATATCTGTTTGCAATGGAAGGATCAATTTCATCATCTTCAGCCATCTTATCTGCAGCAAGATACGTATATGTATTCCCTGGAAAAATATTCAACGCAACAATATTGATAGCATTGACATCATCATTTCGTGCAGAAAGAATTGTACGTTCCGTTAAGAATGATGGGGTTGATGTATCTGCCACATCCAATTGTAGATAAACTGCTGAGAGTAATTCCTTTAGATTCTGGCATCTGTGTATTGTTGATGGAATTTTAATGATTTCTTGCGGATTGGTTCCAACCTAATAAATAAAATAAAATAAATTAAAAAAATGGTATAATCAAAGTATCCTCAAATGGTATAATCAAAGTTCGAATGAGTATTACCTCTGTCAAGAATTTTGCAAAAATAGCATTTCCAAGGTTTGCATGATTCAAGCGCATATTCAAATCTAAAGATAAAACATGTAGATCCTTCCACAAAACAGAGTGTCTCAATGATGCATTCACAATTTGCTCACGAACTCCTTTAGTTATAACTGGTAAGATTTGTCGAAAGTCTCCACCAAGAACAACAGTGATACCCCCAAATGGCTTTTCACAATCACAAATATCTCGAAGTGTGCGATCAACCGCCTCAACACAATGTCTATGTTGCATAGGAACTTCATCCCAAATTATGAGTTTTGTTTCTCTAAACAATTCAGCCTGTAATGATTGCTTGCTAAACTCACAAACTGAATTTTCCAAGACATCCAATGGAATGGAAAATGTTGAATGTGCAGTACGACCTCCTACTAATAGCAATGATGCAATTCCAGATGAAGCCACGGCAACAACAATATGGCCAAGGCTGCGACATTTTAATGCAATCGTATTGTACAAAAATGTTTTTCCCGTTCCAGTACCGCCATTCAAAAAAAAAATAGTGCCTTTACTTTCAAAGACTGAAGAAGTGATTGCGTTATAAGCAGTTCGTTGTCCATTATTGAGGCGATCAATAGTAATTTGCACATCTGTCTGTTGTGCCTCATTATGTAGTTGTTGATGTTCGAATATCAATCGGTTACCAACTGTTGCACTCCAATTTGCTGTAGGTTGTGGCATGGGCGGGAAGTCAATTAAACTCTTTCCTGATTCTTCAAGCATTTGATTCAAAAGATACAAACCATAATCTTCAATTTGAGCCTCAGTTGGGTTAGAAATGGCAAACAATGTACGAAGCTTATGTGCAAGATCATCACAGATATGCATTGAAAATTGATTCCATAACGCATGTGGTTGTAGTGAAAAACATTGGGTCAGAATAATACAAAACAATCTCCTCAATTGATATCCGGTTTTCATAACTGCAGCCTCTTTCAGGCACTGTATCCATTCTTCATCATCTTCTAAGAGTCCTCTGGCAACACATGCTGATTTAAACGTCTCATGCAAAACATTGTTAACTGTATGTAAACATTGAAACGATCTTGGTCCTTTGACAACATTTAACAACAAACGCAGATAAAATCTTTTACCACAGCTCTAGAAAGAATCATTTCCAATGAGTCATTAGGATTGAAAAGAACACGATGCATTCCAGGTAGATGAAGTGCCAAGCGAACAACTGTTGGCATCTCTGCATGCAAATGATGACCGAATATTCGCCAAGCAACTTCTGGTGGTCCAATATACCTTGCATCAAGATATTGTTGGATCTCATTAATCAATCCCAAAACCATTGTTGTGCGATCATAACCTTTGTAAATATACTTATGTATATACTTAACACATCTCACTCCAGCACAAACTTCTACATTTATATGACAGTTGAACCGTTTAGAAAGATATGCATTGTATGGTACCACATCCTTATTATCAACTTCTTGTCCTCTCACGGTATATAATTGACCACTATTGCAACGACGATAGATTGGATATCCATCTTGGTCCATAGTTGTTGATTCTGCAAAGGCTCGAGGGTATTTCTTAGTACATCTACCATTTTTCGTACATGGTGCTTGGGGATTTCGAGCACCACATGGTCCATGTACCATGCAACACTTGACAGTTTCAAAAAGTGTAGGATCATCTTTTGGATCTGGAAATTCTGCACAAACTAATTTGTCTAATTGAGCACATGTTCGAATTTTGTCTAGACCTTTAAGAAAGAAAAGCGCATGCATATGTGGTAGGCCTGGTTTTTGGAATTCAATTGTAAAAACATGCGCAACTTTATTACCGAACACTTTGTTTGTCTCTATCTCCTTCATCAAACACTTTCTTTTTAGCTCAAAAACACGGGCAATCAAATCCGGACAATCAATAGCTTTTTGGTGTGGTAATAATGCTGAAGTAATTTCTGGCCAATTGGGATTTGCAGTCATGGTGAGAAAAATATCTGGGTGCTGGTTGTATCGCGTGATAGCCATTGAATCTTGAAAGATTTCAAACATATGTCTAGGACTACCAGTAAATGAAGATGGCAAAATAAACCTTTGACCAATTTGATTAGGTTGCAAGTCATCTGGATCAATATCGCTTAAATCTTGGTAAAGTTCAGCCTGAATTTTTTTTTGATTAAGCTTGTAGTACGTCAACCGATTTTGCTCAGTTGCAGCCCAAGCATCTACCAAAAACTCTTGGAATAGTTTTTCACCTCTCAAAATTGTTGAATACTCTGTAGGTCGCTCAAACAAACGATAACTATAAAAATCCATTTGAGTAAGTCGATCAGTTGAAGGCCGATCATGTTTAACGTCCCACAATTTCAACTCAGGTTCCCATGCGAGCTCACCATACAGGAATAATAAAACATAATGCAATGGCAAATACGCTGGGTGACATTCATTAATTTGCATCAGTTCATTATTTCCCTGTAGATGTAAAACAACATCTCTCATTCCAGTAACCTCAGTTCCATCACCTGGTATTACAATTGCAATCTCATCAGCAATTGGTAGGTTATATCGTCGTCGGTCTGTTGCTGAACTGTAGTGAAGATGAGCAGGTAGATTTTGTCCAGTGAAGGCTAATTGATTCAAAATTGCATGAGCTTGGCGAAATTTGTCTACAAATGCATTAACTTACAACAAACTATCTTGAATAGTTTTGAGAACATCCCTTTGTAAGTGAGGATTTCTACGATTTCGAACTTCTAAAGCTGAATCAGGATCATAAATGTACAACTAAGCATAAGTCGCATCCTGACCTGGCTATGGTAGAAGTGATCCTGTTCGATGTCGCAATTCCCCATGGATAATAAATGGTTTAGGGCCGCTTCCCCTTAGTACTCTTGGATCCAATGTAGCACCAAGACTTGTAAAAGCATTGGCTGCATTGTATACTCGAGTATAACATCGAAACGATCTTGCTTGATCATCATCCCCATCATATAATGCTTGAAGCGGTAGAGGGGGTGTCATAAGCAGAGGTAGCCTAGTCTCTCCTTTTGAACAGCAAGTTCCAAATAGGGGACGCTTTCGAGATGATTGTGCTAATTTTTCGTCCATCCAATGTAAGGCTGAACAGTAAGGACACAACACATTCATCTTGCCGAGAGAATGACGACATGAATTCATGTGTGATTGAGTATTAATCGCAGTACTTATAGTCATATCTTCTAATTCATCATCTGTACATAGATCCTCTTGAAGAAATGTGACTGTAGAATTAGGCCTACAAATATTTGTTGTGCATAAATTAAAATTTATACACATGTAAAAGTAAGAGTATTATTTAAAGAATTAAACATGTTTTACCAATTCCGAGCTAAAGATGTACTTCCATAGAGAACAAACATGTGGTTGCATGTGTAACCATTGTTCGTTTTTGTGCCAACGAAGTATCCGCAAGTGTCTTGGTACCCTGTTCTAGGCAAGCATGACTGCGACGACTCGGTGTTAATGAAGGAAAGTCTTTAACATATGCTCCTAATCTCTCTCGTTCTTGTCGCAAGCAGTGTCTCGATTGATATGCAGAGCATGCATTTTCATTTCTTTCACGTTCTCGTCGTGCACGTTGAGCTAATACAGCTCTTGATATAACATAACCATTGGGTCCCTAAAATATGAATATTAAATCATTGAATGCTTAAAATGCAAATATTATCAAGTGTCATTTTTCACTATCCAAAGAAAATACCAAGAATTTTTCGAAAATGTATTATACTCTTGCCCATGACTACCCATAGTTTTATAATAATAATAATCTATATAATAAATTGTGTGGTTTTGTAACAGTAATAAACAAATGTTCGATCAGCAGATGAGCTTCATAAAGTATCCCCATTTTCTTGTAGGGCCCATGCACTTACAGGAGGCACTATATATTCCTTTCTCACTATATATTCCTTCATAAAGTATCCCCTATATATTTCTTTCTTCCTAAGAATATACAGGAGACACCAAAAAATGTGCATAGTTTCAAAAATAAAATACAATTATGGCTAAATAAAATACAATATATGAAGATATAAAAATAAAAACTAAAAAAACTCTACAAAATCAATAACAACCATACCGCTAAACATGCATTTTCCTTTCACTTGCCCTTGCAATCAGTGGTCCTTAATTTAACGGATTGTGTCATTTTAGTCCAATACATAACGGTTGTTAAGTTTAGTGGACAGAAAGTCAAACTATGTGTCAATTTGGTTCCTGTAGTTTACACAATGTGCTAATTTAGTTCCTATCAAAGCCAAACAAATTAAAATAACAGAGACTAAATTGACACATTGTGTAAACTACAGGGACCAAATTGACATATTGTGTAGACTTTCCGTCCATCAAACTTGACAACCGTTATTTATTGGACTAAAATGACACAATCTGTTAAATTAAGGAGCAAAATCGAGCAAATTCAAACAAATAAATTGACACATCGTGTAAAGTATAGGGACCATTTTCATAATTTACCCAATAAATTTATTATTGTTATTTTTTTAAAATTTGAATAGCACTTCTCTATATTTATAGATGTAAATAAGTTGTCAAAATGATACCTCTCATAAGGGAAGCACTATAAATGGTGTGTGCCGTATGCACATTATAACTAAAGAAAAAATAGCATAATTTCATACTTTTTGAGTTATAACTATATATAAAAACCAAAAAAATCAAAATCAAACAACATGTGACGCATAACTAAAATAAAGTCATTACTAAAGAAGAAAATTGGTCATAACTAAAAAAAAATAAAAAATGACATAACTCAAAATTGTCATTTATAATCTATATAATAAATTGTATGGTTTTGTTATACAAACAAACAAATGTTCGGCCAACTCATGAACTTCATAAAATATCCCCATTCACATAGCTGGAAAAAAAAAAAAAATTGCCATTTTCTCTCTCCTCTCTTTATCTCTTATCTCAAAATTTTCGCCCACTTACATTGAAAAGTGGTGCAGATTTACACATATATACAGAAGACACTTAAAAAAGTGCACAGTTTAAAAGATAAAAATACAATTATGGTTTAAAATAAATAATTGGACATGCATTTTCAAAAACACTCTACAATTATGGCTTAAAATACAAACATACGAAAACTAACAATTTAAAAAAAAAAAAAAAAACACTTTACAAAAACCATTAAGAACTATACCGCTGGACATGCATTTTCCTTTCCTTTGCCCTTGGACGCATAAGACACCTTTTCTTTTCCTTTCGACATTGCCTTTGCATTTTTCTTTTCCATTGCCTTTAAAAAAAAATAACCAAAGTCTAAGAAATAACCAAAGTATAAGAAATAAAAATATAAATAAATAAAAAATGATAAGAAAGTGATTTTTGGGCTAACATTAGAAATATGAACAACATTGAAATCATGCTCATCACGAATCACTACACCGACATTTCTTTGTTGAAAAAACTGAACCTATACATACAAAAACAAATAAGTAGCTGATATGTACACAAAATGAAATTTTATAAGACGATGAGTAAAGGGTACGAATATTACAGTTCGTTGTAAGTCTCCATCTAGCTGTAAAAAATGAGGAATTTTTTTTTTTTTATAATCAGAACCTATAATACAAAAGTTTTTTTAAAATCTATGTACCAATTTTTTTAAAAAAGACAACTTACATTATCCATAATGTTAGAGGTCATTCCAGCTTAATATTGCCAAAACCTGTAATACAAAAGTTGAATTCAGTAAATACATAATAAAAAAGTTAACCTGTAAAGGTTTTGGAATACATAACTTATGTAAATACAAAAGTTATTTTAATTCACCAAGTGAAACCAAATGAAGCAATCAATCGATACTTAAATGGAATCAAACCTATCGATGGCTTAAGCTTTGTTGAGTTTAATTGAACTAAAATAAGTTTAAATGGAACTGCAAAATTTATAAAGTTAATTCATATGACAAACTAATTAAAAATCATCAATCATTTTGAAATCCACAGTTAATTCATATGATAAAATATCTCATTCAAGGAATTAATAAAAAATCACATTGGAAAAAAAAATCACACATATGACAAACTAATAACCCAACAATCATTTTCCGCCACCAAAAGGAGTTGTGTTTCCAAGAATGTATTTATTGAAATTAACAAATAACAAAAGATTTGCAATAAATCCACAATTTGAAAATAATAATTTAACTCCAAACATTTTCAGGTATTGGTAACACAATTTGAATCCAAACAACATCAAAATTGGGTGAATTCCTATAACGAAGCTAATTAATTTTAGAACTTGAGATCCAACTGATGCTATCTAACACCTGGAACACATCTTATAAAAAAGGTAAAAACTTGAACACATCTAAGACATGAAACCAATACAGTGTATACAAACCAAACTGTTTTCGAAATAAAAAATAAAAATGTAGTGATTAATCCCTAGGTTTATTACCAAATAAGATAGAATATTTTCAAAATCCTTAGAAACACAAACACATATGGAGGTCATTATTGGCCAAAAACTATCCGATTTATTGATTAATCTCCTAAAACTGTTTGACACAAAAATTTCGAATTTAATAAAGCTTGAACAGTATATAATATCACAAATTCAAACCAAAGTATGAATTTAAGAAATCAAACAGTATGATACCACAGTATGAATTTAAAAAATTAACTCATGAATTCTATAAGGGCCTTTTTGTTGATAGAAAAATACGAAATGTGGTTTAGATTTCCATACTTACCACATCTGTAAAATTAATTTAACTCCTAATAAAATTAATAAAATTCAAACTAATAATAGATTAATTTAAGTCCAAATAGATTAATTTTACAAACTAATAAAATTCAAATGTTATCGAATGTTACAAACTAATAAATTCGAATGTTACAAACAAAATAAAACTCAAACTAAGGCCTTGTTTTATTAATAGGTTAATAAAATAGTACCACTAATACTACCAATCACACATGCCCTAAGGCCTTGTTTTAATTTAACTCCTATCTATATTGGTTAAATTTGAAACATTAGATAAAAAGTCAAAAACTAATACAAAAAATAAACCCATTTAACACAAAAAACATGCCCTAAGAGGCAGAGGAAGGTATGTTTATTTTCTTCTTCCAATTTTTCATTTTGTTTATTAAAAAAAAAAAAGAAACGCTCTCTATTTGGTTTCCTAGAAAGCAGAAACCCACTTTAGTTTGTTAATTAATTGGCACAGGTTTTGTTAGACATGGCCTTCTTAGACATGGCTTCTCAATATATATATATATATACATACTGGAATCATACATAAAGAGGGGGTTTGGGGTTTGGAATCATATATACATCCATAATCATATATAAAAATAAAAATAAAAATAAAAGATTAATTTACCTTGTTTCGATATGAAAGGTCTTAAAGAAGTCCACAATGCTTCAGACTCAATGCTTCAAACCTGTTGTCAATATTGTTGAAACAAAAGATTATGGATGGTTGGTTGGTTAGCTACTAAAGATAGATAGAAATATAAAAATCAAAGTTCAGATTTCCATTTGGCCAATTGTTAGCTACTAATTAATGCTTGGTTGGTTGTGTATGAATGACATTTAATAAATCGTAGAGGTTATTTGTAAATCAAAATTGAATGTTATCAAAATGCTATACAAACTAATAAACGGGTAGTACCTTTGATTAATAAAATAGTATCACTATTACTACTAATCAAACATGCCCTAAGTGTCATTCAAGGAGAAAACAAAAAACAAAAGATTAATTTAACTCCTATTTATTTTGGTTAAATTTGTTTGCGAATAGGAAAATTAGCTAAAAAGCCAAAAACTAACACATAAAATCAACTTATTCTCTCTATTTAAAAAGCCATACATACATAAAACACAATTATAGACTTATATCCAGAGATAGAAATATAAATACTAAAGAAAAATCAAAACTCAGTTTTCCATTTTCCCCATTATTTGTAAATCAAATTAAAATGTTATCAAAATCTATACAAACTAAACATATCGAATGTTATCAAAATGCTATACAAACTAATAAATAGGTGTTTTATGCCTGTGCCTGAATGCACTATCTAATAAAATTCTTATATTACAATCTATGTGTTGCAAAAAAGTTAACAACCATAAAAATGTTTTGTGAAAAGTGTCTCAAAGTTGTGATCAAACAACCAAAAATGTTTAAGATCAATCAATCAACCAACAAAGGCTAGATGATTTTTCGTAAAACTTTTAAGAGAAATTATGTATTATGTAGCATACCCAAACAAATATAGCCCTGAATAGTATATCAAAAAAACCATAGGAAGACCACTATATCAAAAGTTACATTGATCACAAATTGTTCTAGGACCATCTCAGATGAAACAAACAAATTTAGATGAGTAAACCAAACTAAGCCTTATGCAAATAAAAATGTATACAATAAAATAATCAATTTCAAATTAGTTTAATAAAAATAAAAATTAAAATTAAAAAAGCCATTGCCTATTTTGAAAAGTGATTGTGGTCAGCCACCATGACAAAATAAGAAGCCACTTACACACAAATGAAAAAAATATATTCTTGAAGCCCCAAACACATTTCTCATGTGTGATGGCATTTTTTGGTGCCCAAAATATTATAGTGATTTCATGTGGGCAATGACACTTTTTACCAAGAAAGATAATATTTCTTGTATATAAGAATAGCACTATTACATTCTCTCTTCTTTTTTCATCTTGTCGCACTCAAATGCCTCTCCAACTCACAGAAAATAATGCAGTGGAATGGAATACATCTATTGATCCTCCATAGTCATTCTATTTTGAGATATTTAGACAGCAAATTTTGTTTCATAAAGTTAAAAAGCCAACAAATAATTTCATAAAAATAGTACCACTTTGATAACAGGTTAATAAAATAGTACCATTAATACTATTAATCAAACATGCCTTAAGTGTCCTTGAAGGAGAAAAGGCAAAAAAAAATTTAATTTAACTCGTAATAAAATTAATAAAATTCAAACTAAGGCCTTATTTGTTAATAAAATTAATTAACTCGTAATCAGACATGCCCTAATAAAATAGTACCATTAATACTATTAATTTAACTCCTAATAGATTAATTTTACAAACTAATAAAATTCAATTGTTATCAAAATGCTATACAAACTAATAAATTCGAATGTTATCAAAATGCTATACAAACTAATAAACAGGTGCTTTATACAATAAATAAAACTCAAACTAAGGCCTTATTTGATTAACAGGTTAATAAAATAGTACCACTAATACTGCTAATCAAACATGCCCTAAGTGTAATTCAAGGAGAAAAAAAAAAAAAAAAAACAAAGAATAATTTAACTCCTATCTATATTGGTTAAATTTGAAACATTAGATAAAAAATAAAAAACTAATACAAAAAATAAACCCATTCAACACAAAAAACATGCCCTAAGAGGCAGAGGAAGGTATGTTTATTTTCTTCTTCCAATTTTCCATTTTTTTTATTAAAAAAAAAATGACCCTTTGTTTGGTTGCCTAGAAAGCAGAAAACCCACTTCAGTTTGTTAATTAATTGGCACAGGTTTTGTTAGACATGGCTTTCTTAGACACGGCTTCTCAATATTATATATACATACTGGAATCATACATAAATGGGGGGTTTGGGGTTTGGAATTATATATATAGATATATATATATACATCCATATATATATATATATGTCCATAATCATATATAAAAATAAAAATAAAAGATTAATTTAACTCCTATTTATATTGGTTAAATTTGAAACATTAGCTAAAAAGTCAAAAATTAATACAAAAAAACAACCCATTCTTTTCTCAACCCACAAAAAATAAACCCATCCAACACAAAAAATGTATGTTTCTTTTCTTCTTCCAATTTCCAATTTTTTTTTTTTTTAAAAAAAACACCCTCTGTTTCGTTATGTAAAATTAGAATTCTCTACTCAGAAAGACCCACTTAAGTCTTCGTTCCAATGATTTTATCAATCAAAAGCTTTTCAAAACCATAGAAAATCAACACCCATTTCCCATTAAAGAATCAAACCCATTGGATGATGTTTCCACAATAGATGTTTATCTGCCACTATAGATGTGGCAGATACATAAATAATTTCTATGTATAAACATAAGATGTAGATGTTTATCCACACCCCTAGGACTATAGATGTTGAAAAAATAATTTTATAAACATTAAAAATAATTTCCCACAATTGGATGTGGCAGATACATAAAACCATGTGAGAAATCAAACATTTCAAATTAATTTTATAAATGCATATCAGATTGGGATCAAAATGCATATAAATAAAGCAGAACTCAATGGATACAAATGAAAGCACAATCAAAGTAAAGCAGAAATCACAGTACACAGCAAAGGTCCAATAATTCAAACCTTGGGGACAAAAGGTCCAACTGGATAATTCATCTCCAGAACATTCCTTCCCTAAATGAAAGAATTGGATTAAATTCATATTCAATTCTCTCTCAAACTATCAAATGTATATGGTATTACACATACGGATCAGACACATGAATTGAACTGAATAAACAATAGGATACTTTGAGTTCGGCCTAAAGTTCTTCACACTCATGACCTGTAGCAATTGGCATAACATCTGCAACTGTCTTCTTCCCCTAAAAAAAATATCTGCCATCCATCAACAACTAAATGATATTTCGAATCCTTACTCTTCTTTTTTCATCAAATTCAATTGAAATCTTGGTTAAAAACTTAATTTGATAGGAGTACTCCAATCCTTACTATTTTTTTCAGCAAATATTTTTGAAAAATTCCAAAACCATATTCAATCAGCTTTAACCATTTTTTAAAAAAGAAAAACCATATTCAATCAGCTTTAACCATTTTTTAAAAAAGAAAACCATATTCAATCCTTACTCTTTTATAAATTAAAACCTTCTAAAAACCCATTTCAAAACCATCTTCAAAACCCATTTCAAAACAATCTTGAAAACCATCTTCAAAACCCATTTTAGATCAAGTAACCATAATCGTATCTATATATAAAAGAGTTGATTCAATATTTGGGATATCTGTATTCTCAATATTTGCATTGTCCCTAATCATATATAACCAAATGTCATGTGGACTTGCAGTTCAATTTTCAAGTTTTGGCCCAAAAACATAAAACTAATACACTAATATGGAACCAATTAAGGCCATAAAAGTTGCCCACAACAGAAGTTATTAAATGGGAAGACTTGCAACTTATTATGATTATACCACATGTAAACAAATACATATAATTGTTTTACATATTTGATAATACATTCCGATATGTATTAAAACTTCATAAAATGGATGCTTAAATCTATTCATTAACATGCTCAGATTTAGTGCACATTCATACACATTTATCATAAGAAACACCACAAAAAAAATGTCAATTATGTTTATTTCTCAAATAACCTATACCCCATAATAAATAAATAAAAAATACATATTAGAACGTGGCAAAGCAGCTTTAAAGATTCAAATGACATGAAAATTGCATGTTAGAGCAACTCTAATGGTATGCTTCCCCTTCATGCGAAAGCCAAAATTTGGCAACAACACTTCCAATTCATGTGCTATTTTTTGGTGCCAAATTATAACAATGCCAAAATTTGGCAAGAGCTCATCTCTCTATTCTCTAATGATAGAACCCTATTTGTCAACAATTGTGACCATCTTAATTATACTAATCAATTTTTTTTTTAATATACAAATTTAAAAGGACAAATGAAAGAAACACTGTAGTTGAATTTTTTAAACAACAGAGTCCAGCAAGGAAAGACCTAGTTGAATCAAAGAAAAATAAAACAATAATTAAACAACATATATAATTGTCCCATTAACACTAACAATTTGTGTAAAATTCCAAGTTGACTCTTTGAGAAAAAAAAGATTTCTAGATATTAGAGCATGTGTATTAAAAAATAGAGCCATCAGATTACAGAGGGTGTGCGTACACAATGATATATATAATACACACAAATAGATACATGTTCAACATAAATCATCAAACCCATTTCATAAATCAAACCCATTAAATAATCAAACCCATTTCATAAATCAAAACCATATTCAACATCAAATATTTCAAATTAACCATATCAGATTAACCATATCAAACATTTCAAACCCATTACATACATCTATATATATATATATATACACATATACATATATATACATCCAAAATGCAAATTATATATATAATGATATATATAATACACACAAATACATACATGTTCAACATAAAAGAATTCAACATTAAATTTTTACTGTGATATTAAATTTTTTGATAGTTAATTATAATATTACTGTGATATTAAATTTTTTTTTTAGTTACAACATTAAAAGAATTCAATTATGACATTTATAATCATTAATTTTATAAATATCATAATTTACATATAGTACATATATTTAAAAAATGGGGGAATTACTTAACAGTGAAGTCAAAAAAAAAGTACAGACATATGAGATATAAGTGATTCTGTTATGAGGTGTAAGTAAAAAATTATGGGGATGCAAATCTCATTTGTAACCCTTTATATTTGTGTATTTTTTCCCCTATTACACTATTAAGAAATTAAAAAAATAAATAAATAAACACTTCAACACATCTTTTCAAAAAAGTAAAACAAAACAAAATAAATAAAACGCTTAATCAGTGAGCCAAATAGTGTCTCATTACTACCCTAAAACCCATCCCTCAATTACAGGGTTTCTGCCAAAATTTGCAGAACAGTAAATAAACAAAATCTAATCCTTTCCATCACCCTCACTGTCTCAATGACTGCTATTATAATATACTCTCTCAAAATAGGGGACCTGGGGAGTCAAACAATGACTACTATTATAATGTGAGATTCACTGAGACTTATAAGTAGATTATATATTTTGATGGCCTTGTTTGGTTTAATCAAAACCATGTTCAACATCAAACATTTCAAATTAACTATATCAGATTAACCATATCAAACATTTCAAACCCATTACATACATCTATATATATATATACACATATACATCTATATACATCCAAAATGCAAATTATATATATAATGATATATATAATACACACAAATACATTCATGTTCAACATAAATCATCAAACCCATTTCAAACCCATTTCATAAATCAAACTCATTAAATAATCAAACCCATTTCATAAATCAAAACTATGTTCAACATCAAACATTTCAAATTAACCATATCAAACATTTCAAACCCATTACATAAATATATATACATCTATATACATCCAAAATGCAAATTATATATATATAATGATATGTATAATACACACAAATACATACATGTTCAACATAAATCATCAAACCCATTTCATAAATCAAACCCATTAAATAATCAAACCCATTTCATAAATCAAAACTATGTTCAACATCAAACATTTCAAATTAACCATATCAAACATTTCAAACCCATTACATACATATATATACATCTATATACATCCAAAATGCAAATTATATATATAATGATATATATAATACACACAAATACATACATGTTCAACATAAATCATCAAACCCATTTCAAACCCATTTCAAACCCGTTTCATAAATCAAACCCATTAAATAATCAAACCCATTTCATAAATCAAAACTATGTTCAACATCAAACATTTCAAATTAACCATATCAAACATTTCAAACCCATTACATATATATACATCTATATACATCCAAAATGCAAATTATATATATAATGATATATATAATACGCACAAATACATACATGTTCAACACAAATCATCAAACCCATTTCAAACCCATTTCATAAATCAAACCCATTAAATAATCAAACCCGTTTCATAAATCAAAACTATGTTCAACATCAAACATTTCAAATTAACCATATCAAATATTTCAAACCCATTACATACATATATATACACACAAATACAGTGATGCATTTGAATTTTGAGTCTCAAATGCCTTCGTGGGAAACTTCATCTTCAACTTGCATTGTCCCATTTTGTTAGCAAAGCATATTGTTTCCAACTGAGAGTTGAGTTAGGGGAAGAAAAGACTGATTGTAGATCTATAATTTGTAAATAAATAAATAATAAATAATATTGGATATTTATAAATAAATAATAATAATTTGAATTAGCTCATTGCAGCAAACCATAAATAATATTGGATATTTGTAGAGAGGGGAAACAATGGAGTCATTTTCCAACTTTAGTGATGGCAACAATGGAGTCATTTTGCTGTGGCAGAAATACGGATTGGTAGAGAGGGGAAACATGACATGATCTTGTGAGGTGTGAGAAATGATGAAAATAATTAGAAATATGTTCAACTCCTAGTTCAGTTCTGAGAGAGAGAGAGAGAGAGAGAGAGAGAGAGAGAGAGAGAGAGAGAGAGAGGTAACTGGGGACTGTGACGGTGATGCTCTGGCCGGGGACAGACTTCGGTCCGGTTCCGACAGTGACGACTCCCTTGTTGATGTTCCCCTGTTGACGGCAGAGAGGGAGGGAGGAAGAGAGAAGATGAAGACAGGGAAGCACGGCAAGGGAAGCACGACAGGGAAGTTCGGGAATGGGCTCCAATGGAGGTGGAGAGAGAGAGAGAGTGTGTTCAAAATGTGAAAACAAAAAGAGAGGAGAGGGTATCTGTGAGAGAGAGAGGGTGTGTGTTGAGAGAGTGTGTGTTGATAGAGATGAGAGTGGGATGATTTTAGCCCTTAGATTAAATCAATCTAATGGTCAAAATTTGGACAAAGAGACAAAAGTCCCATCCAGATTCAAAAATCTGAGCTTCTTTTTTATATAGATTGGCACAGGTTTTGTTAGACATGATTTTCTTAGACATGGCTTCTCAATATATATATACATATTGGAATCATACATAAAGAGGGGGTTTGGGGTTTGGAATCATATATACATCCATAATCATATATAAAAATAAAAATAAAAGATTAATTTACCTTGTTTGGATATGAAAAGTCTTAAAGAAGTCCACAATGCTTCAGACTCTATGCTTCAAACCTGTTGTCAATATTGTTGAAACAAAAGATTATGGATGGTTGGTTGGTTAGCTACTAAAGATAGATAGAAATATAAAAATCAAAATTCAGATTTCCATTTGGCCAATTGTTAGCTACTAATTAATGCTTGGTTGGTTGTGTATGAATGACATTTAATAAATCGTAGAGGTTATTTGTAAATCAAAATTGAATGTTACCAAAATGCTATACAAACTAATAAACGGGTAGTACCTTTGATTAATAAAATAGTACCACTATTACTACTAATCAAACGTGCCCTAAGTGTCATTCAAGGAGAAAAGAGAAAACAAAAGATTAATTTAACTCCTATTTATTTTGGTTAAATTTGTTTGCGAATAGAAAAATTAGCTAAAAAGCCAAAAACTAACACATAAAATCAACTCATTCTCTCTATTTAAAAAGCCATACATACATAAAATACAATTATAGACTTGTATCCAGAGATAGAAATATAAATACTAAAGAAAAATCAAAACTCAGTTTTCCATTTTCCCTATTATTTGTAAATCAAATTAAAATGTTATCAAAATCTATACAAACTAAACTATTCGAATGTTATCAAAATGCTATACAAACTAATAAATAGGTGTTTTATGCCTGTGCCTGAATGCACTATCTAATAAAATTCTTATATTACAATTTATGTGTTGCAAAAAAGTTAACAACCATAAAAATGTTTTGTGAAAAGTGTCTCAAAGTTGTGATCAAACAATCAAAAATGTTTAGGATCAATCAATCAATCAATCAATCAACAAAGGCTAGATGATTTTTCGTAAAACTTTTAAGAGAAATTATGTATTATGTAGCATACCCAAACAAATATAGCCCTGAATAGTATATCAAAAAAACCATAGGAAGACCACTATATCAAAAGTTACATTGATCACAAATTGTTCTAGGACCATCTCAGATGAAACAAACAAATTTAGATGAGTAAACCAAACCAAGCCTTATGCAAATAAAAATGTATACAATAAAATAATCAATTTCAAATTAGTTTAATAAAAATAAAAATAAAAATTAAAAAAGCCATTGCCTATTTTGAAGAGTGATTGTGGTCAGCCACCATGACAAAATAAGAAGTCACTTACACACAAATGAAAAAAATACATTCTTGAAGCCCCAAACACATTTCTTATGTGTGATGGCATTTTTTGGTGCCCAAAATATTATAGTGATTTCATGTGAACAATGACACTTTTTCCTAAGAAAGGTAATATATCTTGTATATAAGAATAGCACTATTACATTCTCTCATCTTTTTTCATCTTGTCGCACTCAAATGTCTCTCCAACTCACAGAAAATAATGCAGTGGAATGGAATACATTTATTGATCCTCCATAGTCATTCTATTTTGAGATATTTAGACAGCAAATTTTGTTTCATAAAGTCAAAAAGCCAACAAATAATTTCATAAAAATAGTACCACTTTGATTAACAGGTTAATAAAATAGTACCATTAATACTATTAATCAAACATGCCCTAAGTGTCCTTGAAGGAGAAAAGGAAAAAAAAAAAATTTAATTTAACTCGTAATAAAATTAATAAAATTCAAACTAAGGCCTTATTTGTTAATAAAATTAATTAACTCGTAGTCAAACATGCCTTAATAAAATAGTACCATTAATACTATTAATTTAACTCCTAATAGATTAATTTTACAAACTAATAAAATTCAATTGTTATCAAAATGCTATACAAACTAATAAATTCGAATGTTATTAAAATACTATACAAACTAATAAACAGGTGTTTTATGCAATAAATAAAACTCAAACTAAGGCCTTATTTGATTAACAGGTTAATAAAATAGTACCACTAATACTGCTAATCAAACATGTCCTAAGTGTCATTCAAGGAGAAAAGAAAAAAAAAAACAAAGAATAATTTAACTCCTATCTATATTGGTTAAATTTGAAACATTAGATAAAAAGTAAAAAACTAATACAAAAAATAAACTCATTCAACACAAAAAAAATGCCGTAAGAGGCAGAGGAATGTATATTTATTTTCTTCTTTTAATTTTTCAATTTTTTTATTAAAAAAAAAATGACCCTTTGTTTGGTTGCCTTGAAAGCAAAAACCCACTTCAATTTGTTAATTAATTGGCACATATTTTATTAGACATGACTTTCTTAGATTAAAATATCTTAGATTAAAAATTTATTTCAAATAAAATATTTTAATCGTAAATTAAAATAATTAAAAAATTAACCCACGCCCCCAAACCAACGTTATAATAACAAAATGATTTTCCCGGAGGAGAGAGCTCATTCTGCTCATCAACTCCAGCAACCTCATTGCATCTGGAGAGAGAGAGAGAGAGAGAGAGAGGGGGGAGAGATTGAGAGGCGCATGAATAGTATTTGACTTTAGTGACTCGAACAGACACAAGTAAACGGAGTGAGAAGAAGGATGGATACATACAGATAAGGTACACACTGCACTACAGCCACACACTACTCTCTCTCTCTCTCTTTCTCTGCCAAGAAAGTAAAAGAAAGCGGCGCTCTCAGTAAGAAAGGACTCCGCTGCCTCTCTGCTCTTTGGTCTCTGTCTCTGTTGTTTTGATTGAGAATCCCTCCAATCTCTCCCACACCACACAGATGCATACATGATACATACTCTCTCTACACTAGGCTCTGTTTCATGCATTAATTATTTTTTTAAATAAAGTAAGATATATTATAGTACATTTTATCTTTTAAAATTTTTAATTTTATAACAAAATAATCTACAAATAAAATTTTGATATTATTAAAAATTTTTAATTTTATAACAAAATAATCTACTTTATTAATAAATTATTATATTAATTAATAATTTTTAATAATATCAAAATTTTATTTCAATTAATAATTTAAATAATTTTATTATTATACAAAAAAATAGTTAAAATTTTATTTTTTAATTAATTTTATTAAATAAAATATTATGATAAGGAAATATTTATAATTTTTTAAATCATAAGAAACTATTTATATTTTAATTAAATCTTAGGAAATATATTTATGATTTACTTCAAGGCCAAGTTTGGCATACTTGAAAAAAGATAAAAAGTCAAAAAGTCACTATTCTATTTGAGTCACATCATCTTATTTAAGTCACATCACCTCTCAAACACATCACTTCAAACCCAACCCAACCCATATTTCATAAAAAGTCAAAAAGTACACTTATTTAGATCATCCCAAACAACTCCCAAATAATATGGAAAATAATAGTGAAAATAATATAATTTTTTTTAAAAAAATTTAGTTAAAAACCCTACCCAAACGGCCTTTTAAGGCTTCGTTTGGAAAGAAGGATTAGGTTAGATTTGAAGCTATTTTAATTATAAAAAGATAAAATAGGTTTTTTTATCTCAATAAGACAAAACATTATATATAATCTATAATCATTACATTCTTTCTCTTACAAAAAGTAAAAAAAATTAAAAAAATTCTTCCCAATTTTTTTTTTAACCCCAAACTAAAAAAATTGAAAAATCAACCCCCTCCCCACACCAATCCTTAAATCTCTTTAATTCATCATCAGCTTGTGTGGGGTCTTCTTATGCATAACCACGCTTCACAATTAGGGATGGCAATTTGAAACCGACCCGACGGGGACCCGACCCTCCGACCCCGAATTGAATGGTTTTTTCCTGAAAAATACCCCCGACGGGCCGGGGATGGTATTTAAAAATAAATCCCCGATGATATTCCGGCCGGGGACGGGGATATATTTTCCAACCCCGACCCCGCCCCGTTTAGCCCCCCGATCCAGTTTATATATGTATAAATATATGTGTGTGCTGTGTGTTTATATATATTATATATATATACATACGTGTGTGTGGTGTGCGTGCGTGGGGTTTGGTGTGTGTGTGTGTTGGTAACAAACATGTAAACAACAGATCTGGCCCCTCTCTTTCACTCTCTCACTCTCTCACACGCTGCATCTCTCCCACACCGTCGGCTTCTCTCACTCTCTCACACGCTGCATCTCTCCCACACTGTCGGCTCCTTCTCACCGGCCGCTCCCTCACCGTCGGCTTCTTCGCTCCTTCTCACCGCCGACTCATCTCCCTCTCACGGTATCTCCGTCTTTCTCTCTCTCTCTCTCTCTCTCTCACGGATCTCCTCTCTCTCTCTCTCTCTCTTGTGTTTTTGCTTTTGTTCTGCAGATCTGAAAAATGGTGGAGATGAAGATGAAGATCTATTGATGTTGTTGTTGAGATTTGTTGATGTTATTGTTGTTGTTCAGATCTGAAGATGAAGATGGTTTCTGGAGCTCTGTGTGTGTGTGTTTTTTTTTTTTGGTCGGGGATTTTCGGGGTCGGGGAAACACGATCCCCGTTAGGGGACGGGGGTGGGGGCGGTAGTTGATTCCCCGTCGGGGATCGGGGCCGGGGACGGGGGGATTTCCACCATCGGGGATCGGGGACGGGGAGGGTGATCCCCGGCCCCGCCCCGCCTCGTTGCCATTCCTATTCACAATGGACTCGTTTGGGAAGTTGACTATTTTAATAAGTTATTTTAATTTTTAGCTATTTTAGTAGGTTAAAATATTTATATTTAAGAAGAAAATTAATTTTTTTTTTATAATTGAATGTGATGTTCGTAAAAAAAAAATAAAAATAAAATGATGATAGATTTAATATGACATTTTATTTTATTAATTATTTTAAACTGTTTTATTATTTTATAAATTTTAACCCAAAAAAATCAAACCTTAGCTTCTCAAACACCCCCAATGTGTCCAGTTTTCTTATGCATAACTCATCATCAATGAGTCGGTTCTGGTTGGCCCACTCACTGCTCATTTCAGGACTCCCACGAATATATCAATAATGATAGATAATTTTAACTTTAAAATTTTAAAAAAACAGTTCTAATGATCACATCATATGTGGATCACAGATAAACGAGGTTTGACACTTATTTTAATTTTTGTGAGTGGTGGTGATTGTGCTTTATACGTTTGTTGGGTTTGTGATGATTATAAGTTAGTTGATATTTTATTGGGTTTTTAACTTACCATTGATTTGTATTTATTTATGGTTTGAATAGTGTTGTTGGATACAAATTAAAATTGACTTCTTTAATTTCTTACAATTTGGTTGATGCAATGCAACAATGATATGGGTGGATAATGGTAATGATGTGAACTTCAAGAATGGGAGCTAACAAATGACAATATTTGATAATAGTGCATGGGGATTAAAATTGATGTATGATAAGATTTTAATTTTTTTTATATTTTTTGTTTTAATATTCTTGATATATTATTTTATTAGAATTATTGCAATTTAGTATAAATATTTTAGAATTATTAGGTTTTTTAATTTTATTATTTTAGAATTAGATTTTGACTAAGATTTTAAATAGTTTACAATTTTAGTTTAGTATTTTCTTAGGTTTTCTAATTTGTGTTGATTTAAGTTTCATAGTTTATTTTAAAATTAGTTTTCCTACAAGTATTAGGTTTAGTTTATTATAAATAACTATGTAAGCTTCATGGTAAAGATAACTTTTATTCATTCAATCAATAATATTGAGATATTTTCTCTTCCTTGTAAATTCAATGTTATATTTTTCTCGTGGATTCGAGAGCTCATTTCGTCCACTAGAACGATATCTAGTTCTCGTGTATTTCGCTGCGTCAAGTGGTATCACAGCAAGGTTTCGCCTGGCTCGGTGGCATTCATCAAATGAGGAAGCACAAGTTCTATTGACGATGATCTTAGAAAAAGATCTAATAGGATTCGAGTCAAGGGACTTGCCCAAGGCCAACCTGTTAGTCACAACATTAACAGAAACCGCACTATGGGATTTGCCCAAGGCCAGCCTATTAATCACAATGTCTTAAGGCAATCTTCTCGTTATCAATATGATAGTGATGACGAATCTGAAGATGAGTTATTCGAAGATTATGGTAAGTATCAGTCGGTAAAGCGACAACGAAGATTTAATGATGTGTTCAATACGAATAATAGCATCAATCATGGCTTTTCATATTATCAAGTACAACCAGAAATTCCCTATTTTGATACTTCTTGTCATGTCAAAGATTTTATTTATTGGTTTCGCAAAGTTAACAAATTCCCTGAGTGTACGGAAATCTTTGAAGAAAAGTAAGCCAAATATGTTGCACGTAAGTTACAAAGTTATGTTTCTACACGGTGGAAACAATTACTGTATGATTGAAGACGGCAATACAAACAACGCACTAGGACGTGGCATAAGATGAAGAAGTCGATGAGTTCTAGATTCTTTCAATCAAATCATGAGAAAATATTGTATCAACAATATCAAAGAAAGCTTGAATCGAAACAGTTGTTCCAAGATAATTCTGATTCACAATATTCTTTGCAACTCAATAATTATTATGCAATTGTGGATACAGATTATTTGAGAAACGTGACTATAGCTCTGCCAAGTTTGGGTGAATCAAGTCTTGTAGGTCAACATATTTGTCACGTTCAACCACACATTAAAGAAGAAAAGATTTTGAGTATCTCAATATTTGAAAATTTTGAAAACCCAAATAGATATTCAATTGAAGAAGAAAATCAAGTTGATTTGAACAACGGTGAGAACGTTGAATTTGATAAAAGAGAGGTCACTAAAATTACTTTAATCAAGAAGTTTGAAGAAGACGACGAAGAGGTGAAACAAGAGAAAAACATTGAAGTTAGCCAAGAGCTTCTAATGACAGAACTATCATCTTTAATTATTATGATGGTTATGAGATCGCAAAAGAAGGAGATCTAATTGAACTCAATGAAAAAGAAGAAATAAAAGATGAAGTAACAAGGTTGACACTAAAGAAGTTGATTGAGTATGCAATTGACATTCCAAGATTGATAATTGAATGTCCAACTAAATCTAAGACAAAGCAAAGTCCAGAGAGTATCCAACTTCAACATAAAATATACTTCGTTGATTTTCTTAGTGTGGACCAATTTTATTTGATTTGCAATGCTTGTCTAATTAATCTTGTCTACTAGTTGAAGCATATAGAGAAGAACTTTTAGAAAGAAAACTTTTCTATATACAACTTTTGGAAGAGGGGCAAGCAACTGAAATATTCAAAATATCTCTTTATTTGACATGGAAGATGACAGATCTCTAATATGAACTCGAGGACGAGTTCTTTTAAAGAAGAGGAGCCTGATATAGGACAAGATTTTAAGAATTTTATATTTTTAGTTTTAATATTCTTGATATATTATTTTATTAGGATTCTTGTAATTTAGTATAAATATTTTAGAATTATTAGGTTTCTTAATTTTATTATTTTGGAATTAGATTTTGACGAGGATTTTAAATAGTTTAGAATTTTAGTTTCCTATTCTCTTAGGTTTTCAAATTCGTATTGATTAAAGTTTCCTAGTTTATTTTAGAATTACTTTTCCTACAAGTATTAGGTTTAGTTTATTATAAATAACTATGTAAGCCTCATGGCAAAGACCACTTTTATTCATTCAATCAATAATATTAAGATATTTTCTCTTCCTTGTGGATTCAAGGTTCTATTTTTCTTGTGGATTTGAGAGCCCCTTTTGTTTACTAGAACGGTATCTAGTCCCTGCGTATTCCGCGTCAAAAATTTATTTTGTATTTGATGGGAGTTAATGTTCAGATTTTTTTTGTTCGTTTTTTTTTTATTCTTTTTTATTTGGAGAGAATGACACTTGTTTCTGATTTTTTTTTTCTAGAAATGGTATTGGAATAAAAAAATCTTAGTATCAAATTTATGTTGTGACCAAATTTTGTGTTTGTTACTACCTCTTGAAGAGGTTGGGACTTTGAGACTGTTAGGATTTTGTCCTTAATACCAGAAAAAGTGAGATGATGTATGTTTTTGTACACTACATTGCTTCCTCTTCTTAACTTCCTTGCATTTTTCATACTTCTCCTCCCAACACACCTCCCAGGCCCCAAAATTATTTTCAATGAACCAAACGTTATGTTGTAATTTTTTATTTTAAAAACTGTTGGCAGATGCCATTGGAGTTGTCATGTTTCTATCTATTGGGTTTGCAAAAAAAAATTTATGCTGTGTTGTTGGTTGGTTTGGAAGCTGTAGCTATAAAATCCGTAGATGTGAAGAATCAGTGAGAAAAACTACTTCTTGCGTATCCACATTGAAAAATATGCTAATCAATTGTATGAAACACTTTGTATATAATAAGAATTATGTGAAACAAGACTTCCAATGTACATTTATAAATCTATTCCCTTCAAAGTCACAATTTTGGACGGTAAATAAATCTTGAAATCCCTTTACTCAAATCCCTTCAGTTGCACCTTTTCCAATTTAGTCTTTCTAACATCATGAAATTATTGATAATGATGTTCCTGTCTTGCAATCTTTCATCCTAAGCAGCAGTGGTGGGAAAGCATGCCACCTAAATGTAAGAGCATTTTATGAAACAATTAGTTTATTATAACTAAACACAAAATTGAAACAAATATCTAATTTTGTTTATTCTATCATATATATATAAGAGAGATACTTCCAATATTTTAGACCATTCTAACCAGAAACAGATAACTCCAGAATAACGTGTTCACCTTGCTTGTTTCCACTTTTCAAAAAGTACTTTTCAGAAAATTATACTTACTTATTGTAGACACCCCATTTTTGACTGACCTTTAGACTTGGGCGCTATTGATGGTTTACTTGGTAGTGAAAGATGTGCAGAGCAAAAGTTCAATTTCTTCGGCAAGAGGAGAGTCAAATCTAAATCTCACACCCCATTTTGGACCAAAGCTATTTTGAATGGTTTTTAGACCTTAAAATCCTCTCTTTCAAAATATTTTGGAAATAACGTTTCTAGGATGTTCTGAGGCTCGCATTTTGTTAAATGTTGCGCTTTTCGGTAAACCAAGCAAGGGCAAAGTGAAATGAGTGAAAGAGAGATGAAATCTTTGAAAAAAATCTTTCAAAACACCTTGTTTAGGGGTTTGGAATTGAAGAAAAGAGGATAAGAGGGAAGAAACCTAGTTGAGGAAGTAGTTGGGCATGAATTGCTAAGAGAGAGTCGAGCGGTCCTTGCTAAATCAAGCCTACCCATTTGTACACTTGAATTTAAGCTATGAGGCTACCACCGTTGGAAAGCATACTTCCAGGGCTTCATTTTTCACTTAAGAATCTTCTAAAGCTGCGTCCAGATGGGGGAGATATGATTGGTTGAAGTTGGGCATCATTCTGGTTGGACCGAAACTGAGCAGCCTTCACTAAAAGAGGGATATCTCTTAACACACATGAAATTTTGACATGAGGCTTCCGAATTTGGAAAGAAGACTTCCGGAGCTACAGTTTAGGCTTAAGAATGACCTGAAAAGGCATCCAGATGAAGGAGTTAGGCTTGCTTCAAGTCATGGACCAGGACTGATTTTTCCCATCGGCCTCTATGACACTGCATCGGCCACAATTTGACCTCAGCAGCTATATGTCGGCCACAAATGGTGGCCGGTCGGCCAAAAGTGTCCAGAAAGCCCAGAATTGATAGATATTTATCCTCCAGTTGTTATACACTGCATCAAATATTTCCAATTGAGATATTTCGACCAAAAGCTCTTGGATTGCTATATAATGAAGCTTATATCTCATTTTCAAGGGTTAGAACTTCTTGAGCAAGTTTTGAGAGCCTCTCTCACTAAAACTCCCTCACTCTATAAAGCCTCCCCCTCATGCCTTTTGTGCATGCAAGAAGAGAAATACCCCTCTTTTGCCTAGACATCCTTGGTGAAAGTGGTCCATCTTTGGGAGGAGGTTGCTTGAAGCTTACTTGGGACTTTTTTAGAGCTCCAAAAGGTGTTTTGGCTCAGATTTTAGGTTGGTTTTGCAGCTGTGCATCAAGGGTAACATCTCTCTCCCTTTAAGCTTGTTTTACACATTTGCTTGGCCATCTTTTCACACTACTTTGGGGCTGTTTTGGGGGTGGTGTTGAACTAAAAAAAAAACCTCTGTTTTTCTCTCTGTTTTTCAGTCCTAAAAGTGTTGCTTTGTGCCTTGTTTGGCTAGGAGGTGCTTCCTTCCTTTTGCTCCTTGGCTTGTGTAGACACCCCATTTTTGACCGTCCTCATGACTTGGACGTCTCCGTTTGAACACTCGGTGATTATCCATGTTTGTGTTCGTCTTGAGTTCCCGGAAGTCTTGGCTGCGCGCCTCGCCTCAGGATCTCTCGACCTGACTGTTCTGTGTTTGGCTTTGGCACCAAACACTTGTGTTTTTGCCTTGAAGGGAGGAGAATGGCTTGTTGGCCATCCTCACGTTCCACCGGCCTTCCCCTAGCATCACCGGCTATTTAGGGGTGCCACCGGCCATGATTTCTTAAAATCAATGACCGGTCGGCATTATATACTGCCGATCGGCACTTTGTTTTGCCGGTGACATCTTTTGCTGGCCGGTGTGACTCCTTTGCACCCTTGAGGCATGGTGCATGCCAGCTGTGCCAGTTGGAATGCACCATCACTCCTCCCCGTGCAGTTTCTGGCTGGTATGAGCCTTTGAACCCCTTTGGTTCCTTCTAGAAGGATGAACCCTTGGCTAAGCTTCTTGGAGAACCTTGGCCAACTATTTTAGCTTCTCCAAGAAGCCTAGACTCCTTTGCACCCTTTGCCCCTTTCACTTGTCTTCTTGGAGAAGCCAAGAACCATTTGCTTAGGCTATATATAGAGCAGCCCTCCTCCATTGTTAAAGGTTGGGAGTTTTAAACCTAAAAACCAGAGCTTATATACATATATCTGCTAGATATACCATCTCTCTCTATATTTCCCTCTCTCTCCTCCCTTAGTGTGTGTTTGGTAGCCCAAAAGTGCATTTTGGCCTTACTTTTGCACTAAAACACACACCATTACACCTTGCTCCGAGATTGAGAGGCTTTGAGGGTTGATTCTTGAGTTTTTGGACTGATTTTGATCAAAAGAAGAGGGCTGCATTGGCTGTTCTTGAGGTGTTCTTCAAGGGTAATCACTTTGCTTTAGTTTCTCCAAACTTGCACTAGTTTTTTACCTGTCTTGCTTGCTGATTTAGGCTTTGTGCATAACATAAAAAAAGCTTATATTTTCATGCTTAAGAACTTTCATTAAGGGTGTTTTATGGTTTGAGTTCAAACTCACCCTCTTAGGCCTTATTTGGCCTTTTTGGTGCTTCCTTTGTGAGGCTTTGTTGCTTGAGTGTCTTGGTCTTCTCACCACTAAAAACCAGTGGATTTTTAGTGGTGAGGAAGGTGGTTTGAAGTCTTGTATAGGGGAGGGACACCCCTCTCCCTTCATTGCCTCATTTCCTTGCCTTTTGGCTTAAAGGGTAACATGCATGCTTGATTGATTTTGGCCCTATTTCAGAGGTTTTTGGGTGTCTCTAGGTCACATGTTATCTCTGTTCTTGGTTGGATTTGTGGCCTTTTGCATGCTTAACATACTTGCTTTACATTCCTCTATTTGGCCTAGAAATGTATCTTGTGTTTAGGTCATGATTCTTGCATGTATTAGCCTAATTTCATGAAGGTATTGGCATTACTTTACCATGTTTAAGGCCTGTTGGCCATCTGTTTCAGTCATGCTTGCCATGTTTGGTGTCATCTTTTTGTGTTTTGGCTTGTAAGCCTTGAGTATATTGGCCTCTAGCATGCATGGCTTAGACCATCCTTATGATTTGGCATCATTTAGGATCATATTTCAGCCCATAAATCATGTTTGTATGTCTGCATATGTGACCTCCTTCATGCTTTGAGGAATACCCTTTTATGCCTAGAAATGAGTTTTGGTGTATGCATCTCATTGGAGCCACTTAAGCTGCCATATCAGTGGGTTTGGAGTCCATTTTCGCATGCTAAGATTCTGTTTTTGCTTGCCTAATTCATGCCATGCATGGTCATGTTAGTGGATGTAAAATGCCCCCTTTTGTGCCTTAGCCTTAGGACCATTGGCTTGCATGTTGGCATGAGTGTTTATCCACCATTTTGGGCACTTTTGGCCACTGTTTTGAGGTGGATTGAGGTCTGCCCCTTTATGGTTTAAGTCCACCATTGCATGCTTGTCTCATGTTTGTTGCATGATTGCTTCATTAGGTGTTATAACATGATGATCCTATTGCTTAAATCGTCCATGTTTGCATTGCATTTGCATCTTGCATACCTAGCATTGCATACTTGCCATGGTGGTTGCATGGCATTTGGCATGCCTTGCATCTTAATCTCATGTTGTATCTTTGAGTCATGTTTGCATAACATGCATTGCATTACTTGGTTTGGGGTGTCAAACCAGGTGTGAGGGTTAAGGAGCGTTCATACTAGAAGTGATGTAACGCGTCTTAACTCTTGGTCACCGGGATCCTTGACTTCAACATGATAGGGTCTTGGTCCTCATTTGTGTGTTGCATGCATTTTTACATCAAATGGCAAGCTTGATCTCTTAGGCTATCATGCACAATTGATGGCTCGAGGATCGAGGGCTATGCTTCCCTGAGTTCAATACATGATGGGGAACATGACCATGCTCACATGTGCCTGAAATCCCATGCCATATACTGTCTGTCCTCTGTTGCTGTCAAAACTGTCTTCTGCAGGAAGTTTCTGCCGACCGGCAGTTTTCAGTGCCGACCGACAACCCTTCTTGGGCCGATAACTTCATAAACAGCCGATGGGTATTTGCAATGGCCGGTGGACACTTCCTTCAGCCGATGGTGTTCCACAGTGTTCAGGGGACCTGTCCCAGAACTTTGGCAATTTTCAGAGAAGCAGGGCAGTGTAAACAAAGGCAGCAGTGGTATGGTACGAACCTTCCGGGCGAGACGGGCTCGAGCATGCATCATTTGCGCATCCCAAGGCAGGGGCTGTGGCCACCTTTCTTTTCTGCATTCTTTCTGTTAATTAATTAGAAATTCTGTAATAATTTATGCGTTCATTATTCGGACTGTAATATTTATTTGAACACTCCGAGTGAGGGCAGTTATGTAATAAGTGTGCGTGAGAGTGTGTATGTCTTCCAACCCCACGTCTTTCTTCCCTTTTATTTACCTGCTTTGATGGTTAGTAATAGGACATGTTTAATTTAGCATACCTTATGCTATGCATGCGTGCATTCATACATTTGTCTTGCATGCACCGGGCTCGGCGCATCATTCTAACTGCATTTGTATTTCAATTCCAAATTGAATACGTGTTAGTTGTAGCATTTCACATGTCATTGTAGATTATTCGAGCCTATCTTAGTTGCATTTTGCATGTGTTGCATTAGCCATTTTAACATGAACTAGGATCATGCATATGATTACTAACTAGTTTTTGTTTTGGCTCGAAGTACTAGGTGAGCTTTTATGCTTTAGCATGCCGCATGCGTGTGAGTGTTGCCATAATTGCATGATTACCATGAGGCTAGCTGCTTATGTGATATAACTGCTTGAATGCCTGTGGATAGAGGTTGAATTACCTAAATTGGAATAATGCATTAAAACTGTGAGTTTTAAGCCCACTAGATAGTGGCAAAACCATCTTTTCTAAAGCCCACTTGAGGGTGGCAAAACCTGCATTTTAAGCCTACTTGCGAGTAGCAAACCATTTTCAAAACAAACATGCAATGTTTTGTTCCAATTTAGGCGATTTGGTCTATACTTGTTTGCTGTGCGCATAACATAGTAATTCTAGGCTAATAACCGGAATAAGAACACATAACGTTTTCAAAAAACGGATATCACGGTTAGTAGAGGCCGATCTTCAGATCGGGCGAGAGGGGGTGCTCATAGCTGACCTTCCCCAATCGTACCCAAGTTCCCGAGCCGAGGCAACTTTGGTGATGACGGACACGTGGCCTTTGGCACCGAGTCAGGGTTTCCTAAATTCCCCCATAAAAAAATATTTAGGTGGCGACTCTGTATCTGGCAAAGCAGTCCATGTTTGGCACTTCTTTTCAAAAATCTGTTTCTCAAAACAATTTGCCGGATTTGGACTCTTTGTTTCAGGTTAAGAACCGTGACTCAAATCGAGTCTGAACTGTAGTGGCGGGGCCCCACGCGGGCACGTCTACAGCTTGTATGGCATTTTGAGCTAACTTTCAAGCCTTTCAAACAACATCTTTTGGCCTTAAAACCACTGAATTCCAGAGGAATTTCAGTGGTAGAAAACTTGTTTTGAGGCTCAAAATAGGAGGGGGTTGTCCCCCCTCATGTTCTCTTGTTTTCTTGTATTGATGGCCTTCCAAAAGAGCATGTGTTTATACTTCTTGGAGGCCTTTTTTAGGCTAATTTTTGTGACTTTCCACACCTACCATAACTCTGTCCACGTCTGGTTTGATCACCTTATGCATGCTTTATACACTTGTAATGTAATTCTTACAAACTAGCCTTATATGCCTCATGAAGTAGCATGTTTGTTAAGCATGTATGGGCTCCATTTCAGCTTGTTTTTGGACATTATTTAGCATGTCATGACTCTGTTTTAAGTTGGTTTGATAGCCTCTTGCATGCTTTATACACTTGTAGTGTAAACTTGCACACTAGCCCAACATGGATCATGCTTTAGACCATCATTCTAGTGTGATTTTGGCTTAACTCCAAGAAGCTTTTGGCCATGTTTTAGCATGCTTAAGGTCTGATTTATTTTGTTTTGGTCATACATGCCATGCTTTGTATAGCCATAGTGCATTTTAGCTCACTAGCCTTGAGTTTCCAAGCCACTAGCATGCATTGCTTGGGATATTTGCATGATTTAGCATTATTTGGAATGATATTTCAGAGCATGTTTCATTGCCATGCCCTTACATTTGTCACTCTTTCAATGCTTTGAAGGGTTGGTTATTTATGCCTTCAGAATGAGCATATGTGTATGCCATCTTGCCTAGGATTTTGGGTCACCATTTCAGTGTGTATTTGGTCCTATTTTGCCATGATATAGCTCTGTTTTTACTTGGTTAGAGCATCCCTCATTTGCTTCTTACACTTGTAGTGTAAGCCCTCTTTACTAGTCTTGCATGCCTAATGAGTGAGCTTATTATTCTAGCATGTGTTGACTTGGTATTAGCCCATTTTTGCTGTTAGTTTGACAAGCCATAACTGTGATTTTTGTTGGTTAAGTCATGCCATGCTTGGTCTTGGTAGGTGTAGTGTAACCCTCCTTATTGGCCTTACATGCATCTTGTCTTATGCCCTTCATGTTGGCTTGTTTTAGCTTTAGTCCATGCATGTTTTAGACTCATTTTGGCATGATCTAGGGCTATTTTGGTTGTCCTTGGCCCTTTGGGGTTTGATTCATGTGGCCTTAGTACAAGCTCTACGGCTAGCCTTAAGCTTTGAACATCCTAACATGCTATGCTTGCATTGTTTGGTTGATTTGGCATCGATTCATATTAGATTTCAGAGCTTACTTCATTGCCATATTCTCATGATTGTCACCCCTCGCTCATGTTTGGGTGTTGTGACCTTTTGCCTTAACTCTTGGATCATTACATGTGTATGCTCATTGTGCATTTCATTCTATCACTTCATCATTTTGGCCACTGTTTTTGGTGTGGCTGAGGCCTATCCATTTTCAATGTAAGTCCATGGATCATGCGGTTTGTGTGTCGTTGCATGCTTATCGCATTGCATGTTGTCACATCCTTGTTATTGGTATTGTTGTCGCATGCCTATTACATTGCATGTTTGTATGTTTAGGTTGCATTTTGCATGCTTGCTAGTTTGCATTTTGTCACATGCTTGATTAGGTTGCATTGCATTTGGCATGCTTGTTACCTTAGCCTTGTGCATGCTTAGGTTGCATAGCATTACATTTCCATGTTGCATTGTATTTGGCATACTCGCTTGCATTACGTTGTGTTTGGTTTGGGGTGTCAAACCAAACACGACGAGCGAGGAACGTTCGTACTTGAAGTGATGAAACGTGCCTCAATCCTTAGTTGCTGACGCTCTTGATCCAACATGATAGAGTGTGAGGCCTTCATGTGTTTTTTGCATCATTCCATATTCATTTGCACACTTGGCTCCTTTGGCCATCATGCGTTGAAATGCGTGATTGTTGGCCCGAGGGTCTAGAACCATACTCCCTTGAGTCCATGACATGATAGGAAGGCTAGTTGCTTTAAAAATACATTGTCATGCTCTGTTTGTCCTCTGCTGCAGCAAAATAGCATTCTGTAGGAAGAGATGGCCGGCCGGCCATCTTCAGTGCCGGTTGGCTACAAATTTATGGTTGAGGACTCCATTATTGGTCGATGACTAGTTCCCCTTGGTCGATGGCCTTTCCACTTGGTCGATGGCCTCTCACAACACCCAGAAGGTGATTCAGAAGCATCCTTGAGACTTGCACAATTTTCAGAGGTGTAGAGCAGTGTAAACAGAGGTAGCATGAGCATGGCGATAGATTTCCGAGCGGAGCCGAGCATGAATGCATTTGTCCCTCTTTCCGAGGCCTCTTTACTGCTTTAGTAGCTAAATTAATTTGTTTAATTAGTTGAGTGTTGTGAAATAATTAATTAGCTAGTTAGTTAGGTAATTAGTCAATTTGTATTATTCATTCGGACCCTCCGTCGAGAGGGTGAATTTTGTAATAAGTGTGCGTGAGTGTGTGAATGTCTTCCAACCCCACGTCTTTCTCCCTTTTACTTACTTGCTTTTGATGGTTAGTTTTAGGTCATGTTTCAATTAGCATCTTTATGCTCGCATGTTTGCATCCATTCATTTGTATTGCATGCACCGGGCTCGGCGCATCATATAAACCGCATTGTATTTCAATACATTTACTTGGATACGTGTTCAAAAGCATGTTATCAAGTTGAATTTCATATGCCATCTTAGAATAGCCAAGCCTATTTTAGTTGCATTTTGCATGTGTTGCATTAGCCATCTTAACATAGCTAGGATCATGTATTGATTTCTAACTAACTATTGTTTTGGCTCGGAGTACTAGGTAAATGTTTATGCTTTAGCATCTTGCATGAGTGTAATTGTTGTCATGATAGCATGCTTGCCATGAGGCTAACTGCTTATGTGTATAACTGTCTGAATGCCTGTGGGTGAAGGTTAGATTACTTGAATTGGAACAATTCATTGAAATGCGAGTTTTAAGCCCACTTGATTGTGGCAAAATCATGTTTTCTTAAGCCCACTTGAGGGTGGCAAATCCATGTCTTAACCTACTTGCGAGTAGCACCTTCAAACCATTTTCAAACAGATACGAGATGTTTTGTTCCAACTTAGGCGATCTAGTCTTATACTTGTGTGTTGTGCGCATCACATAGTATATTCTAGCAAATAACCGGAATAAGAACACATGTGTTTTCCAAAACAAGATATCATGTTTAGTAGTGGCCGATCTTTGATCGGGCGAGCGGGGGTGCTCATAGATGACCTTCCCCAATCGTACCTAAGTTCCCGAGCCGAGGCAACTTTAGTGATGACGGACACGTGGCCTTAGGCAACGAGTCAGGGTTTCCTAAATTCTCCCAAAATAAAATATTTAGGTGGCGACTCTGTATTTGGCAAAGCAGAGTGCAATGTGAGACTGATAAATCACCAAAGAGTCCAAATCCGATAAATCGTTTTGAAAAACTGATTTTTAGAAAGAAGTGCCAAACATGGACTGCTTTGCTAGATACAGAGTCGCTACCTAAATATTTTATTTTGGGGGAATTTAGGAAACCCTAACTCGTGCCTAAGGCCATGTGTCCGTCATCACCAAAGTTGCCTCGGCTCAGGAACTTGGGTACGATTGGGGAAGGTCATGCAATGAGCACCTCCGCTCGCCAGATCAAAGATTGGCCACTACTAAACATGATATCGAGTTTTTGAAAACACATGCGTTCTTATTCCAGTTTATTAGCCTAGAATTACTATGTGATGCGCACAACATACAAGTATAGACTGGATCACCTAAGTTGGAACAAAACATCTCATGTTTGTTTTTGAAAGCGATTTGCTACTCGCAAGTAGGCTAAAATGCAAATTTTGCCACCCTCAAGTGGGCTTAGAAAATATGGTGATTTGCCACTCTCAAGTGGGCTTAAAACTCGCAATCAATGAATTGTTCCAATTCAAATAATCCAACCTTCACCAACAGGCATTCAGGAAGTTATATCACATAAGCACATAGCCTCATGGTAAGCATGCTATCATGGCAGTCACTCACACGCATGCAAGGATGCTAAAGCATAAACACTTACCAAGTACTTTGAGCCAAAACAGAAACTAGTTAGTAATCAATGCATGATCCTAATTCATGTTAAGATGGCTAATGCAACACATGAAAAATGTAACTAAGATAGGCTCGGCTATTCTAAGATGGCATATGAAATGCTACAGATAACATGTATTCAACTCGGAATTGAAATACAATGCAGTTAGTATGATGCGCCGAGCCCGGTGCATGAAAGACAGATAAATGGATGCAAACATGCGAGCATAAGTATGCTAATTGAAACGTGCCCTAAACTAACCATCATAAGCTGGTAAATAAAAGAGAGAAAGACGTGGGGTTGGAAGACATGCATCATGCACACACGTGCACTTATTACAACATTGCCCTCCTCGGAGGGTTCGAATGAATAGTACAGAATAAACTAGCTAATCTAAGCTAATTAAACTAATTATTACACAACATTAATTAATTAACGAATTAACTAAGTAAGTAAGGAAACTAGCATGCAAAATAAACAAAATGGACTACCTCAGCTCTGTTCCGAATGATAGGGATGCATGCATGCTCAAGTCGCCTTGTCAATGCACATGAACTATATGGCATACGCAATGCACATACGAAGATGAACATGCACGAAGACATGAACAGGGCATTCACAATGCCACGATCAAGCATGCGACAACACGGATATGGCATACATAATGCAAGATGGACTTAAACTAAAATGAATGGGCCTCAGCCACACTTAAATCAGTGGCCATGCATGATGAAAATGTAGCAACAACACACATGCAAACATGCACAAATGCAAGGGACCAAACCTAAGGCACAAAGTGCAACTCCACCAAAGCATGGTAAGCATGAAATATGGCATACAATCACATATTTTTCAGCTCTGAATGACATGCAAGATGGTCCCGAATCATGAAAACACCTCACACAATGCATGCTAGATGGCCCAAATACCGAAACTAGTGAAGTGGATTACACTATAGGCATGCAAAGCAATACTCAAATGGCCAAACCAGCATGCAGGCCAAAACAGTAGCAAATATGGACTAAAATGATGGCTCGCAAAGCATGGAAATGACGCTCATGTAATGGTCTAAAAATGAGGTATTCATGCATAACTCTCAAACACATTTAAAGAGTGGAAAACATGGGAATATGTCATACATATAAGCTCTGAAATATGATTTACAATGATGCCAAAACATGGAAACATATCAAAATACGCATGCAATAGGCTTCAAAACTCAAAACTAGGCAAGGGTATTGAACTACAACCATGCATAGCAAACATCATTCGACCATGAGGCCCAAAAATAGAGCTAAGGTAGTCCAAAACATGCACAAAATCAGTTTAAGGCATGGCCAAAAAGTGCTAGAATCAAAGGCCAAAATAGCATGCAATGTAAGGTAGTAAAGAGGATTTGCACTACAAGCATGTGAGGTAATCAATAGGCCACTAAACCAGCAAACGTCAGAGGTATGACATGCCAAATAAAGCCCAAAAACCCACTTAAACATGGTTAATGCATGCAAGAATGAGATACTCCTTTGATATGCTATGAAGAGGGTTATTTTACACATGCAAGATGGACATCCAATATGGCAAAACAAGCTCTGGATAGAGCCTATGTAGGTCCTAAAACTCATCAAAAATGGCCTGAAACATGGCTTGGAAGCACGCAAATAAGGGCTCCTTTGTAAGGCCAAAAATGCTAGAAAACAAAACAAGGAGAGAGAGGGTCACCCCTATCTGATTTTGGCACTCAAAATAGCATGCTAGCCACTAAAAATCCACTAGATTTCAGTGGCTAAAAGGCCAACACAAATGCTCTAAGGCATGGCTCAAAACAGGGTAAAATGAAGCATGCAAGGGGGTAGATGACCCCCAACAGAAAAATGATCTTAAATAAACATGTTAAGGGCCTCAAAATAAGACTTTTTTCAATTTACACCAAAGCTCAAATATGTTTGCAAGTATAGCTACAAGATAAAGCAAAATAAAGCCTTAAAAGGGAGAAAGTGTGTTACCCTTGTAGCACAAAAGGACCAGCAACCTCTGGACCACAAAGACAGCCTCTCAACCTCTGAAAATGGCCTCCAAGATGCTTAGAGTGATGGTGGAGGGGTTAGGTTGGGAGATGGTATGCAAAGGTGCAAGAACCATGCACTTTTTGAGCTTGGATGTAAAAATATAGAGGGAGAAGTCTTGTATGCCTTAGACCAATTTTTTTTTTGAACCCTCTACAAGGAAGGGGAGCCCTTCCTTTATAGACAAGAGGGATTAAAGCTTCTCCTAGAAGCTTAAAACCAAGGGCAAACATCCTCCATACACGTGTATGGAGGATGCAGTCTGTGCCTCCCAGCTGGCACAGCTGGAATCAACGCACTGAGATAGAATTGATGGGAGCTGGCCGACCAGTTCAAGTGGTCGGCCGACCACTTGCCCTGGTTGGCCGACCAGGGTCAAAAGGTTCAAGTGGTCGGCAGCCTCCCAGGGTGGTCTCCACATGAAATGTAAGCAAGTGGTATGGTGGGAGACCAGTAAATGTGGCCCAAAACCAAGGAAACCAGCTTCTTGTCAAGAAAATCGGTCGGCAAAGAGAAAGGTGGTCTCCAAGGAGAAAAGGTGGTCTCCCACCCTTGTACCACCTTCCAAACAATGAAAATAGGGCCCATGCCAAAAATGAACCAAGACAGATGCAAAATGAGGGTTCAGGGGCCAAAACGCGCAGCCGGGTGCCCCGAAAACTGACTGTTAAGCATCGAAAGTGGCGTGCGACCACGAAGGTGGTCTCTCGGGCCACAATGTCCCTCTAGAGAGAGAAAACAAGGTGTGTTCCAGAAACCGTGCCAAACGGAGAAAGTTAAGAGATCCCGAGCCGAGGCGCACGGCCGACGGCTCTGAAAATCGAAAACTAGTCTCTAAACGGGAAAAGTGGCCTACGACCACAAAAAGTAGCCTACGGCCACTGAGAGATGGTCTACGAGACCTCTCCCTCCCTTCGGGAAGAGAAAACAAGACCTCATTCACAAAGCGAGGCAAAGCACAAAAGGGTCCTGAGGTCGGGGGGTAAGGCTCTCAACCGAAACTTCGAAACCTCAGAACGAGCACAACATGCACCATCACCGAGCACTCAATTGATGACGTTTGAGTCTTAAGGTCGATCAAAAATGAGGTGTCTACAGTTGCCCCTCTTTGACAGAACTCGAAAGTCATACGCGACGGGAGTGAATGTCAAAGCCCAGAGACGACCCATTTTTGATAAGGCCGAAGACTTAGACAAACAGGCGGGATAAGCAAGAGATGTGTCCACAGGCAGGGGCAAAATGCAAAACGATATGCACAAAGCCAAACATAACTCATGATTATGCAAAGCGAGCTGTAATGGAGCAAATATTCACAATAAATGCAACAGTTTTAAGCAAGAATGCCATGCAAATCAAACTACATTTCATGCAGTAAGAATCATGCGAAGAAAGCTGTAATGAAGCAGAAATTCACAATAAATGTGACAGTTTTAAGCAAGATGGAAAATCAAACTACATTTCATGCAGTTATGATGCAGGAGAATTATACAGCTTTCGTTACGTCTCACACGGAGAATACAATACCATCCGGTTCGTCTGGTCGCACCAACTTCAAATGAACCATACATACAATATCGTGCCTGAAAGAGGAAGAAACTCAACAGGTACAATATCGTTAGAGACAATGCGTAGCAATACAATCGAAAAGTGCGTAACAACACAAGTCGAGGGATGCATGATAATGCAACCTAAGTGTGATGTATAACAATGCGGTATGGATGCAAGACAATGCAACCTAAGTGTGACGCATAACAATGCGGAATACAATGCAATGCACTAACAAGTGTTGATAAGATGCGCAAGATAGCGCGATGTAATGCGCTAACAAGTGCAGGTAAGGGTGCGCAAAATAGCACGAGCAATGCAAAATGATATGCAATATTATGAAAATAATGCAAATGATATGCAATGCATTTGAGATGATCAAACCATGAGTAGTACAAAACCACGCAAATATCATGAAAGGATGGAGATGCAAGATTGAACTTCGTGCCTACCATAGAAAAGGTGCCGACACCTTCAAACCACAATCTCTTTAGTGGAAATGGCGCGTACACATGCAGAACTATGTGTGTCGTAGACAGAACACAAAATACAAGTAAGTGGATGATATGATATAAGTGAGGAATGATCTGCTGAGGAAAGATCGTGATCCTAAATGCTGGATGCAATAGACTAAAATACAATGCAATGGATGCAATGGATGAATTGAATAAGGCACGCAGCCAAACCATACCTTGCCTAGAAAAGGCATGGACACAAACAAACCACGTCTAACACAGAAATGGTGTCGTCACCCTTAAACCACAATTCCCTTAGTGGAACAGGTGCGTACACATAAACACATAACCATGCTTTAACGCGAAAAGTATGGACACATGCCAGACTAAGCTTAACATGGAAAGGATGCAGGCGATACAATGGATATGCAGTGAATGCATGCGATAAATGCTATGTAAAATGCAATGGACGTAATAGATATACAAAATGCAATGTAGCTGGGAAGTGAAAGTACCTTGCAGGGGCAAGTGGTGATGACTCACCTCATGCTGCTGGGGATCTTTTGCTTCTTCTTAGTTGAACCACAACTACTACATTTCTCCTTGGCCATGGTCGCAACTTTCCCTATTCTCCAACAGGGTGACAGACTAGGTTGGTTCAGTGTCTAGAATTGAGGCGCATACACATGCTATCTCAATCTATGGGGCTGCTATACAGATTTCAAGCCGAGGATATACCCCTAGGTATTTAAACCAGACTTTAGTCTCGGAAATCCCGAACCTTTGCGTTCTAGGCATGAGCCATTCAAACTCTAGTTTCTACTGTTTCAGTTGGTCTCCTAGGAACTCACCGCAAACACAGGCAGGTGGCTATACCAAACCACTGGAAGTCATTCGAGCACGACAAACACCAAAGAAATTGCACCTTTAGAGGATTTAAGGTCTCCTAGACCAGCGAATGCACAAGACAGTGCGAATGAAGATGTAGGATTTAAGGTCTCCCAGACCAGAGAGTGCACAAGACAGTGTAATGCTATGCACTAACAAGTGCAAGTGAGGTGCGTAAGAAAGCGCGAGCAATGCACCAACAAGTGCAGGTAAGATGCCCACAAAAGCACGAACAACGCATTGCACTAACAAGTGCAGGTAAGCTGCGCAAGAAAGCGCGAACAATGCATGCAAAATGTAATGGAGAATGAAAAAAGAAAAATACTCCAACCATGCTGGAATCATGCGAGGAGGAAAAATAAACAATCAGGTACGCATACGACGCAACCTAAGTCAAATTCCAAACACGCTGAAATCGCGTGAGGAAAGGGACACTCAAACTACGCTGAAATCGTGAGAGGAGGTCCAAAACAAACCGCCCAGCGCGTCTACAACGCAACCTGATATAAAACCCGCCCAGGCCCGCACATCAGGCGTCCTGAGATAAATTCTAAACACCCTGAAATCACGTAAGGAATGGGACACTCAAACCACGGTGAAATCGTGAGAGGAGGTCCAATAACCCGCCCAGCGCGTCTACAACGCAACCTAAGATAAAACCCGCCCAGGCCCGCACATCAGGCATCTTGAGATAAATTCCAAACACGCTAAAATCGCGTAAGGAATGGGACACTCAAACCACGCTGAAATCGTGAGAGGAGGTCCAACAACCTGCTCAGTGCGTCTACAACGCAACTTGAGATAAAACCTGCCCAGGCCCGCACATCAGGCGTCCTGAGATAAATTCCAAACACGTTGAAATCGCGTAAGGAACGGGACACTCAAACCACACTGAAATCGTGAGAGGAGGTCCAACAACCCGCCCAGCGCGTCTACAACGCAACCTGAGATAAAACCCGCCCAGGCCCGCGCATCAGGCGTCCTGAGATAAATTCCAAACATGCTGATATCGCGTAAGGAATGGGACACTCAAACCACGCTGAAATCATGAGAGGCGGTCTAACAACCTATCAGGTGCGTGCTCGGCGCAACCTGAGAAAGTCCCGGAGGACAACAATCCTAAACGTAGCTCGACGTAAAAGGATAAATGATACAAGATAACACAAGATGCAAATAAACGCAATAAGTGCGATGATATAGTACATGTTACAAGCAATGTAGAGCATGATGCTTAGGGAATGTAATAAACAGACAAAGCGGCACCTTAGAAAGCACCTCATGGAGTGAGTGGCGGTAAACCGCTTTACTCTGACGGGGATCTCTTCTTGTATTCTTCGAATAGTTACCTTCAACTCACAGTATAAAGGTTCTGAAATGCTGACAAAGAGCAACATCTGCACGTAGAAACCACAAATGCCGTTTTTCATCCTGATCATATTCCTAACTTTCCCTAGGAACTCATTGCAAACACAGCCAAGATGCTTTCGGTAGGGAATGGTACTCAGGAAGAGCACATTTGATTGCCATTCTGGCTTTGAAACAATCAACACAGTATTCTGTTCACTTTGAACACACAGCTCATACAGCACACTGCTCATTCTGAACACACAGCCCGTAACACTGTACTCTGTTTCTTTTGAACATACAGCTCATAACACAATATTCTGGTCATTTTGAACACACGGCTCGTAATAGCACACTGTTCACTCTGAACACACGGCTCATAACACAGTACTCGGTTTATTCGGTACACAGCTCATTCTGAACATATGGGATGTAGTGACAGAACTTGCAGAAGTTGAAACAAGCTCAGACGCTCCAAATTTTCCCTCTTTTCTTTTGCTTTGCAGCCCGGAACTTTCATATGGAGAATGGCACCCTGCGGTTTTATGAAAGAATAAATTATGTTTTGCACAAATGTGGAGAATGGCACAGCACTTTGAGCACAAAATGATTTTTTTGAAAGTGAGATGAGAAAAGGGTTCTCAACTGGGTATAGAGCCTACAACTGACCACAGCCAAAACGACTTAACAACAGAAAACAAAAGGTAGAACAACGTAAACACAACTTAACAAAGGAAAAACAAGGTAAAACAACCTAAACACAACTCAACAAAGGAAAAACAAGGTAAAACAACCTACACACATCTATTGACACTCAAACGACTCAAAACAAGAATCGAAACAAAAAAAACACACAAACGCAACACTCAGCTGTGTTATAAAGGCAAGAGACCTCTCGGTGCACGAGGAGCCAGTTTCTCCGGATATTGTTTCCCACCCTTTCACACTTGTGATTCTCATATCACTCGGCCCTCAAGCTCTGTTTTTTTGAAAAAGCCCTTTTCCTCAGTTTTTCTCTCAACGCACATCTCTCTATTCTTCAATCTCTCATTTTTTATCCCTTCCCTGGGTGGTTGATGGATAAGTAGGAAGTTGTGGGCTCTTGCCCCTGGTATTCTACCATATTCTTGTTCTTGTTCACAACAGTGAATTTCTCCCACAAAGGGGTTGCGCTACAACTGGGTGTGTAGCAAATCTGCAGCTGACATCGGTTGACGATGCTCTGCTGGAGAGTTTGGACGCGATCAGATCTATCCAGATGAGGGAGTGGAATATCTTAATCCATTTCAGTTCGTGCTTTGCACTCGGCTCGATACCTCGTTGCTTAGAGAATGTGAGAGCTTTCTGCCCTTTTGCGGTTAGCTTCAGTGGTACCCTTTTCTGGCAGGTATGAGTGCCCTTCTTGGCGAGTATGTTGGCAATGGGGAAAAGACAGAAAACCTAGCTCAACTGTGCCCCTAGTTCATCATTTTGACCATTTTTGTTTTTGGCTTTCTACTAAAACAATTTTGACCAAAATGAGAGTTAGATTAACATGCTTGTTCGATTTTCTGATTTGAAATCATGCAAGTCAGGTTATGAGCACTGAAAAATTTCCTTTTTGGGGTCCAAGAAATGATCCAGTTTTGGAAAAATGGAGTAATTTTCGAGAAAATTAGTCAACTTCATTAAAAATTCTCAAAACTGTTTTTACAAATGGCCACTGCTCAACGAGCGTAGAATTTACTCTTGAGATGCACAACCTCAGATCCAAAATAATGAAAAATTGCCCCTTGTCTGAACGGCACTACATGGCAACTGAAAGTTGCCCCTAGTCTGAATAGCACCGCAGTACTGCACGGCAACGAAATGTTGCCCCTAGTCTGAATAACGCTGCAGCAAATGGTAATCAGTTCTCACAATGACAATTACAACCAAATTCTCGGATACAGAGAAGACAAAGACCAAAACCGTCACATGGACATAGTCAAATTTGAAGTGTTTTACGGCTGAACTTCAGAATGAAGTTACCTACGTATCCCAAACATGGAAATCAAGCCTTACGTAGTTCCGGGGGTTAAGGTACACTCGAGTATTAACCTCTCCTTTTGCGCTCTAACTTTTGCCAAGGCCGCCCTTTCTGGGTTTTCAACCTTATGAGCTTTGTTCTTCTTTTCTTTTCAATTCTTTTCATTTCTCTTCTTTTTTTCTTTTTCATCTTTTCTTTTCGTTTTCTTCATTTTTCTTTTTTTTTTGGTCTTTTTTCTCCTTTTTCTTGCTCTAACTTTTGCCTGGGTCACCCTTCTGGGTTTTCGGCCCAGCGAGCCTCTCAAGGGTAAAAGTGTAGCTTTGTCCATGTCAAATGGTTTTGAGATCCTGAAGTCATCTGAATCCAAGAGAATGACTGATGTTCACTGACGATGTAGGAGTCCATTCAATGGGGACTGAATTTGCCCCTAGTGTTGTGGATAGGAACTCAGTTGTCCTTCAGCACAAACTTTCTTCTTTCTTCCCTTCTGGGATTTGGCATTCTTGCCAGTCTTTATTGATTTGCAGAATGATCCATCTTCGGCTCTTTGAGCGCATCTGACATTTTTGCCCCTAGTTCAAGGGCTGCTTTTGATCTAGTTTCGCAAGCTTCCTTTGATCACATCTGATATTCTCACCCCTAGTTCATGGGCTGCTTCTGATCCGGCCACACGGGCCTTACATTGTGGTTGACTGTTGAACATTCTGAATTAAGGTTCAAGGTTTGGAAGCAAAGGGGGTGAGTTTCGAGGCTGAGAGCGATCCTAAGCTGTACAATCTCAAGAGCGATTCCACACAGGTCTTTGTAGAACCGCGCAAAATATTTTTTGAAATCTTTTAAGAAAGTGACTAATCGCTCGCGTCAAAGACAATGCAGAACCAATCTGGATCAAGCCAGGATCCTTCTCAGTACTCACATTAACAAACATGATCTCAATCATTAAGGGCTTAGCATGCCTCTCTTTCTCTCAATTGATCAAAATTTTTTGCAAATCCCGAGGAATTCTTTCCTCTTTGTTTTCATCACAATGTTCAAAAAGTTTTGAAAAACTTAGGTCAATGTAATGATTTCAAAACATAGAAAAGACACAGTTTTTAGTCAAATACTGCCATCTCATTCAGAACTTCTGGCATAACTAGCACAAGGTAGAAGCAAACACAAGAGTGTGAAAATCACTGTTGTTCATTCAAATTTGTTGGCATTACTGGCTCCAAGGCAGAAACAGACTCAAAAGAAAGCGAAAAGATAAACACAAAACAAGCAAGTGATGTCCAAGGTAAGACCCCTAAAATCACCCGACTCCAACAAAACAGGACTAACTCAGTACAACAAGACAGACCCAACTGACTCAGTAAGAAAAGACTGACTCTGTACAACACAACAAGACTGACCTAATACCCAAGTCAGAAAGTAAAGTAAACAGCATTCGCAAATGCTCAAAATAGTGCGTGCCATCCCCACAGCTGGAGTGAATTGAGTGCCATCTGCAGGTGGTTCATTCCCCGATCACATGGTCACATTATCCCCCCAAGAGTTTACGGATCAAGTGCCGATAGACTTTGCAAGACCCGGTGCGACGATGACCTTGTTATCAATTAAATTTTGTATCTCGTGGCGAAGACAGACGCAACTGTCAGTGTCATGACCGGTTTGTCGATGGAAGGCACAGTACTGGGCAGCATCATACATAGCCGGAAGAGGATTCGGGAGAGGCCGAGGCTCAAGGGGTTTGAGATGGCCTTGTCCAACAAGGATTTGGAGAGCTTTGGACAAAGGCATATAGAGAGCATGGAAGACCCTCTGACCTCGGGGTTGGTACTTCAAAGTTTTTGGATTTTTGCTAGACGCACCAGCAAAGGGATTGGCAGGTGCTGGCCTGGTTTGCCGATCTCTTCCGAGTGCAGGATTAGAGCTCAAAAGATCGTTTCTGGTACGACGACCCTTCTCCCGATTTTCCCCTTGCTTCGAACTGCTCTCATTCTGAGTGACGAAAGTATCCTCCATAATCTTTGCAACAACTGCGAGCACTTGTTGTTTGTTTAGCCCTTCCGCTTTCAAAGCCTCCACAGCCTACAGAAGGTGTTCACGGGGATCAATGCCTGCCCCTACCTTGTTCTTACCACTGGCCTCCACTTTGCCAAGGGATTGGCCTTCTTCCAATACAACCTGTCCCAAGATTGGGGAGCCTTTTGTCGTGAAACTCCTAGCATGTGATGTGGCCGATGATGGAGCCAATGTCCCGGAGGCCAGATCTGTCACAGTTCTTTGAAGATCTTCAATCATTCTCATCAACTCAGAAGTGGTGGGTTCATGGGTTTGAGATGATTGGAGTTCAGGTGCACCCATCATGCATAAGTCCATGCTTTCCGGAATGAACACCTTAGGCTTAGGTAGACGGACTGGGGTGATGCATATGTTGGGGTCGAAGGTGGATGGTAGTATATGGATGAGGTTGAGGTGGGGAGGTGACGAGTTAGTACTAACCTGAGATCCTTTGGGTGGAGCTAGGGTCTCTTCGTCAATAAGATCCTGAATCTTATGACGGAGGTGGATGTAACGGTTCATATCATGACCGTGTTGTTGATGATAGGCACAGTATTTAGCTGGGTCATGTCTTGGTGGAAGAGGATTTGGAAGGGGCTGGGGTTCTAGAAGTTCTAGGTGCCCTTCTTCTCCCAACTTTTTCAAAGCTTGAGAGAAACTCATGTAAAGAGGATTGAACTTTGGGGCTTGGGGCCGATTTGAAGTGGCAGGTTTTTGGCCATTGAAGGAAGTGGTGATAGAGTCTACTTCTAAGCATTTTGTAGCTGTGCTACCATCAGTAGTAGCATTGGAACTGGGAACAACATTCTTCCGTAAAAGCTCATCATCTTCCACAAAGATTCCTTGTCTAATGGCATCCTCGATTTGAGCCCCCATTTCATGAAGGGCTGGAAAGGTAAGCAGAGGTAGGACGACCATCTTTTACAACAGCTTGCCATGTAGATTCCAAACAATCATCCTGATTTGATCTTTGTCGGAAGGCCTTGTAGTCATCATTGAGGCCTTTGCTCTCCATCTCGCCACGAACTATGAGAAACTCTCCTTTGGCTCTTGGCGGGTGATTTCGAGATCACGAGTTGTGACCTCGATCTGTGTATTTTAAGAGTATTGAGCAATAAAGGGCTCAGCCAGCTCTTCTCAGTTCTGTTTCACTGAGTCCTCCAATTTCGCATACCAGATTGCGGCTATCCCAGACATGGTTCGACCGAATAGTGACAGCTTTTGGGTTGTGGTCAAACCCATTGGCCTCAGGATATCAGAAAATAGGTGGAGGTGCACCATTGGGTCTCCAGAACTATCGAACCGATCAATATGTGGCATCTTGAACCGGTCCGGTAATGTCACCGCCGAATCGGTGTATCCATCCTCTATGTCCGAAATGGACTTCACACCCTGAGATTTCTTGAATAACTTTTCAAGCTTACTTACTTTTAGTGCTGTGGGGTCCACCTCGAACTCAAAGGGAGAATCCGGCAGGTTGGTCTGTGCTTTGGATAGCTGGGGTAGGATTGGAGGCGGAGCCAGCCCTGTTAGAATGTCCGTATTTTCCTGGACATTAGTTGTCTCCCCGAGTATTGGCACTCTTGGTGGGGGAGGAGCTTGGTGTGAAACGGATGCTCTGGTTTGCTGTTGTAGCCTGGCAATTAACTCTGCCTGTTGAGCCATGACCTCGGCCTGTTGTTTGGCAAATTCTGCTTGACGAACAGCGTCCTGCTGCATGGTTTTCATACTTTCTTGGAGTTGACGCATCATCTCTTCCATGCTAACTGAAAACTGCTGATCTAATTGAATAAGTGTGTATCCCCTTTCTAAGGTGGAAACAGATATCTCAGTCCAACTGCGCACAGGTGAGGTGGATAATGATCACTGATCCGAAGACTGTTGAACTGATGATCTGTGCCTGACTGGCCTTTTTACCCTGCCTCTGGCAAAGGAATACCGATTGCCCTTGAGCTGAATCTCTGACCTGACAAAGTCTATCAGCATAAGTCCAATGTACTCGAGGGATATCGAAGCCTTCTGAAGCTATGGTTCCCAAGACTACCTAGCAAAAGAGAAAACAAGCAGCATCTCAACCCAATTTCACTAGAACAGATATGAGCAAAGCTGAATGACTGTGCTCTCCCTTGAATTCTGTCCCAAAACTGAATCTAATACCCGTAGATATAACTAATTCTCAAAACACTGATACCGATGCCCGTAGGCTTGATACCCAAACTTGCAAACTGATATATGCATTCATGTTGAGACACACTCTAAAAGCACATAGCAAACAAGTGAGAACCAAAAACACCCGTATGGAGGGATAAGGTTTCCCTGTCCTATTTTGTTAGGAGCTAGGGTTTCACTACGCACACAACGGTTTCACACAACCTACAATCGGGTAAGCAACCTGTCCTAGCTCGGAATGGCCACTATGGATTCCGAATATGCACTAGGTCAAATGGTCAAAAAGAGTGCCTCGATAAAAACTAGGGTTTGTGCTCCCATCGTGGCAGAGCCCGTAACCAGTCAGCCTTATGGCACGCTTCTCAAAGTGAGCCTCCGGCAAACCGTTCAGGAATAGTAGATGGCAAACACGGTGTCCTAGGCGCACCAATGCCAATGCAATGCAAAGAGACACATAAGTATAATCAAAACAAGATATTATGAGTTCGAGTTAAGTTCTCTAACTCCCCAGCGGAGTCGCCAGAAACTGTAGACGTCCCTGAACGTCCTAGGAGGGAATCCCGTTTTGTTCATTGGGCTCACTACAGCTTGGACTCAAATGTCACGGTTCGGAATCTAATCCCGCAAAGTGCAATGCGAGACCGATAAATCACCAAAGAGTCCAAATCCGGCAAATCATTTTGAAAAACAGATTTTTAGAAAGAAGTGCCAAACATGGACTGCTTTGCCAGATACATAGTTGTAGACACCCCATTTTTGACCGACCTTAAGACTCAGACGTCACCGATTGAGCGCTTGGTGATGTTGCATAATGTGCTCGTTCAGAAGTTTCAGAGTCGCGGCCGTGAGCCCTGCCTCCGGACTTCCGAACCCTCTTTTGTACCTTGCCTCGGTTTGCGAACCAGACTCAGTTTTCTCTGTTTCTTTTCTTGAGGGAAGGGAGAGGTCCCGTAGACCATCTCTCAATGTTCGTAGGCTACATTTGGTGGCCATAGGCCATTTTGCCCATTTCGGAGTCCGGTTTCCGGTTTTCGGAGCCGTCAGGCCGTGTGCCTCGGTTCGGGACCGCTTAACCATCACCTATTGCTCCGGTTTTTGGCATACATCCTATTTACTCCCTTTTGAGGGATACTGGGGGCTGAGAAATCCACTTCGTGGCCGAACGCCACTTTCGGTGCTTAACAGCCCATTTTCGGGACCCCGAACTGCGTGTTTTGGCCCCGGAACTTTCATTTTGCAACGGTTTTCGTTCATTTTTGGCAGGTACCTCTGTTTTATCACTAGAGAGGTCACTGAAGGGTGGGAGGCCAGCAATTGTTGCAGCAACCAGTTATACATCCTCTGACGCCCTCCGACGCCCGTTTTTCGCACTTCCGGGCCAATGTTGAACCCCTTGGGCCCATTTTCCTGAACTTTGAACCACATACTTGTGATGTACACACATGAGAGGACCCTAAAAGTTCATGGCCGGCCAGTAATTCCACCTGACCCTTTTGACCCCCTCCTTCCGGGCCAATGTTGAACCCCTTGGGCCCATTTTCTCGAACTTTGAACCACATATTTGTGATGCACACACATGAGAAGACCCTAAAAGTTGGTGGCCGGCCAGTAATTCCACCTGACCCTTTTGAACCCCTCTTTCCGAGCTAATGTTGAACCCCTTGGACCCACTTTCTTGGACTTTTAACCACAGGGTTGTGTTGTACACACATAGGAGGACACCATCAGTTGGTGGCCGGCCAGAAAATCTGATTGACCCTTTTGACCCCTAACCGGCCGGCTGGCCACCTGCAGCAAAAGTAACTGGCCGGCCGAAATCTTGGCACTGTGCACTTTACAGCTGTGGGGCTTTATCCCCCAGAAAAGATCTTTATCCGGGGGATATTTTGTGGGGGAAAGTTTGTCTCCTTTTCCCCCACCTTTACACCCCCTTGTTGGCCTATATAGCAAGCAAGATATATCCTTTGTTGGGGTTAGAAAACTTCACCTTCAAGCTTCCATACACAACTCCATCTTTATCCTTCTCATTTCTTTGAAAATCTCTAAGTCCCTAAGCTCCATTCCTTCTACACCACCAAGCTCTACCACCACCACCTCATTTCCAGCAACAAGGAAGGTTTCTCAAAGGCCAAAGAAGCTGCAAATTGGTCCAAGAAGCAACAAAAGTCTTAGTCTTCAAGGGTGAGTAGCTTTTCTTCACTTTGACCCTTTTTCTTGATCCATTGGTAAGCCCCCTATGCTTTTTGTTTCAAGCTCCGGCCCTAACTGAAAAGGTCCCTCTTTTGAGCTCATCTTCACTTTTCATTAAGGGCTCAACCCTGTTTGAGCCCTCCATGATGCACTTGCTTCATTGATCATCTTACATGTCATAATCTTGCATGCTATTTTCGACCCATGAGTAATCTGTTTTTGAGCATGTTGTAAACTGATATTAGGCTTATTTTGAGCCCCTCTTAAACATTGAAGAAGGGCTCAACACCATTTGGGACTTCCATGTTGTACCTACCTTTATGCTCCTCTTTTCTTCCCCATTCTTGCATGCAATGGCAGCCTACCATGCTTTTGTTTTTGGCCATTTTACAGTTCTGAAAAAGTGCTTATTTTGGTCCATTCTTCATATTTCATTTAGGTCCTTTCATGGTTTGGGGCCTCCATATGCCACTTCATGTTATATCTCTCTTTTATTCCCCATTCTTGCATGTTTAGTTAGCCTACCATGCTTTTGTTTTTGGTCATTTTACAGCTCTAAAAAAGTGCTTATTATTCCCCATTCTACATGTTTTATTAAGGGTATTTGGCTGTTTGGTGATTATTTTGCATACTTCATGTTATAGTCATTTTTGAGCCTCTTTTTGCATCACATTTCTATCATGTTTGTATACTGATTTGAGGTTTGCCATATACTGTAAATATTCATATTTTTAGTCTCTCTTCAATGTTGTAGAAGGAAAATTTTCAGTTTGGGTTTTTCTTATATCACTTGCTTCATTACCCCTCTCTTGGCCCCTATTCTTGCATGCCATTTTGCCATACCTATGCTTGCTGTTTGGCCATGTTTATAACTGTGAAAGTGCCTTTTTTGGGACTGTCTAGCTTCTGTCTTTGCATTGCATGTCCATGTTGTGCATGTTTGCAATAGCTATAGGCCATTTCGGGCGCCTAAATTCGCATTTCGGGACAATTCCATGCATTTCATGTCATTTCGCCTCATTTCGGGACTGTTTTCCCCCATATTTTAGTGCTGAAATTCCATTAGGATGATTGCATGCCATTTCCATGTCATTGCATCGCATTCCGCTACCGCCTCGGTTTGCGTGCCCGTGTGCACGCATTTCGAGGCACCTCATTTTTTATCCGACGGCATCCTATGTGAGTGTGGCTGAGGCTCACTCATGTTGGTATAAGCCCATATCATGTTTTCATGTCATTACATCGCATTTTGTCATTGCCTCGGTTTGCGTGCCCGTGTGCACGCATTTCGAGGCACCTCATTTTTTATCAAACGGCATCCTATGTGAGTGTGGCTGAGGCTCACTCATGTTGGTATAAGCCCATATCATGTTTTCATGTCATTACATCGCATTTTGCCATTGCCTCGATTTACGTGCCCATGTGCACGCATTTCGAGGCACCTCATTTTTATCCGACGGCATCCTATGTGAGTGTGGCTGAGGCTCACTCATGTTGGTATAAGCCCATATCATGTTTTCATGTCATTTGCATTGCATTCAGCCATCGCCTCGGTTTGCGTGCCCGTGCGCACGCATTTCAAGGCGTCTCATTTTCATTGCATTCCGCCATCGCCTCGGTTTGTGTGCCCGTGCGCACGTATTTCAAGGCATCTCATTTTCATTGCATTCTGTCATTGCCTCGGTTTGCGTGCCCGTGTGCACACATTTCGAGGCATCTCATTTTCATTACATTCCGTCATTGCCTCGGTTTGCGTGCCCGTGCGCACACATTTCAAGGCGTCTCATTTTTATTGCATTCGGTCATCGCCTCGGTTTGCGTGCCCGTGCGCACGTATTTCAAGGCATCTCATTTTCATTGCATTCTGTCATTGCCTCGGTTTGCGTGCCCGTGCGCACGCATTTCAAGGCGTCTCATTTTCATTGCATTCCGTCATTGCCTCGGTTTGCGTGCCCGTGTGCACGCATTTCGAGGCACCTCATTTTCATTGTATTCTATCATCACCTCGGTTTGCGTGCCCGTGCGCACGCATTTCAAGGCGTCTCATTTTCATCGCGTTCCGCCATCGCCTCGGTTTGCGTGTCCGTGCGCACGCATTTCAAGGCGTCTCATTTTCAGTGCATTCTGTCATTTTCTCGATTTGAGTGCCCGTGTACACGCATTTCGAGGCATCTCATTTTCACATCATAGTGCATACTAGGTTGTATTTTAGATCGCGTTCTGTATTTTCTCGGTTTGCGTGCCCGTGTGCATGCATTTCGAGGCATTTCATTTCCATAGCATTGTATATGTTAGGATTGTATCTTAGTTACATTTCATGCATATCATGCATATTGCATCATGTCCGGAATAAGAGTTAGCCTTGGCACGGGAAACGAGGTACATTTCGTACTCCGAGTGACGGAATGTGTCTCAATTCCCCAGTCACCGACACTCCGGATTATCCATGATAGAGTTAGGTTTTAGCTATAGTTTCAGGTGCATTCATCCTATATTGAGTTGTGCATTTCGACTCCTCGACCATCATGCCTCGGTATGCGTGATTGGTGGCACGAGGTTCGAGACATGCATATATCTGTGCAAATACATTGCTATGCCCCTTTCCTGCTCTCTGTTGCAGCAAAATCAGGAATTAGCAACTTTTTGGGGCTTGGCACGCATTTCAAGAACAGGTGTAAACAGAGGCTAATTGGGGCATTCCGGTGGATTCCTGCGCAAGGCAACCCGGACATGCATCATCCATCAAAAGCAAGGCAGTCCCTGGCTTGCACGCCAGTTTTCATTTACTTTCTTAGTTAATTCAGTAATTAATTAGAATTTTGTAATATTTTGGACTGTAATATTCTTTTATTCGGGACTGTAATATTTGGACTGTATTATTTATTCGGACCCTCTACGCGAGGGCACAACTGTAATAAGTGTGCGTGAGTGTGATGTATGTCTTCCAACCCCACGTCTTTCTCCTTTTTATTTATCCGCTTATGATGGTTAGATTAGGGCATATTTCAATTAGCATACAGTATGACGGCATGTTTGCATCATTCATCTGTTTTGCATGCACCGGGCTCGGCGCATCATACTAATTGCATTGTACTTTCAATTCCAAATTGAATACATGTTAGTTGTAACATTCCATATGCCATCTTAGAATAGCTGAGCCTGCTATAGTTGCATTTTGCATGTGTTGCATTAGACATTTTTGTATACTTAGGATTCATGCATGATTTCTAATGTAGTTTCTGTTTTTAGCTTGGAGTACTCGGTAAGTTTTATGCTTTAGCATCCTTGCATGCGTGTGAGTGAATGCCATGATAGCATGCTTACCATGAGGCTATGTGCTTATCTGATATATCTGCCTGAATGCCTGTGGGTGAAGGTTGGGTTATCTGAATTGGAATAAATCATCAAATGTTTCAAGCCTACCTGCGGGTAGCAAACCATTTTCAAAAAACAAACACGAAATGTTTCGTTCCAATTCAGGCGACCCGGTCTATATTTGTATGCTGTGCGCATCACATAGTAACCTAGGCTAATAAACCGGAATAAGAACTCGCAATGTTTTCAAAAATTGATATCATGGTTAGTAGAGGCCGGTCTATGACCGGGCGAGCGGGGGTGCTCACGAAGTGACCTTCCCCAATCGTACCCAAGTTCCCAAGCCGAGGCAACTTTGGTGATGACGGACACGTGGCCTTTTGGCACCGAGTCAGGGTTTCCTAAATTTCCCAAAATAAAATATTTAGGTGGCGACTCTGTATCTGGCAAAGCAGTCCATGTTTGGCACTTCTTTCAAAAAATCTATTTTCTTAAAACAATGTGCCGGATTTGGACTCTTTGGTTCAGACTTAGAACCGTGACAATTTTAGAGTCCTGAGCTGTAGTGACCCCAAATGAACAGAACGGGACTTCATCCTCCCGGGGCGTTCGGGGACGTCCACAATAGTCGCCACCTAAATACTTTATTTTAGGGGAATTTAAGAAACCCTGACTCGTGCCTAAGGCCACGTGTCCGTCATCACCAAAGTTGCCTCGGCTCGGGAACTTGGGTACGATTGGGGAAGGTCATGCAATGAGCACCCCCGCTCGCCCGATCAAAGATCAGCCACTACTAAACATGATATCGAGTTTTTGAAAACACATGCGTTCTTATTCTGGTTTATTAGCCTAGAATTACTATGTGATGCGCACAGCATACAAGTATAGACTAGATCACCTAAGTTGGAACAAAACATCTCATGTTTGTTTTTTAAAGCGATTTACTACTCGCAAGTAGGCTAAAATGCGAATTTTGCCACCCTCAGGTGGACTTAGAAAATATGGTGATTTGCCACTCTCAAGTGGGCTTAAAACTCGCAATCAATGAATTGTTCCAATTCAAATAATCCAACCTTCACCCACAGGCATTTAGGCAGTTATATCACATAAGCACATAGCCTCATGGTAAGCATGCTATCATGGCAATCACTCACACGCATGCAAGGATGCTAAAGCATAAACACTTACCGAGTACTCCGAGCCAAAACAGAAACTAATTAGTAATCAATGCATGATCCTAGTTCATGTTAAGATGACTAATGCAACACATGCAAAATGTAACTAAGATAGGCTCGGCTATTCTAAGATGGCATATGAGATGCTACAGATAACATGTATTCAACTCGGAATTAAAATACAATGCAATTAGTATGATGCGCTGAGCCCGGTGCATGCAAGACAGATAAATGGATGCAAACATGCGAGCATAAGTATGCTAATTGAAACGTGCCCTAAACTAACAATCATAAGCTGGTAAAAAAAAAGGAGAAAGACGTGGGGTTGGAAGACATGCATCATGCACACACGCACACTTATTACAACATTGCCCTCCTCGGAGGGTCCGAATGAATAGTACAGTATAAACTAGCTAATCTAAGCTAATTAAACTAATTATTACACAACATTAATTAATTAACGAATTAACTAAGTAAGTAAGGAAACTAGCATACAAATTAAACAAAATGGAGTGCCTCAGCTCTGTTCCGAATGATAGGGATGCATGCATGCTCAAGTCGCCTTGTCGGGAAATTCATCGCGATGCCCCGATTTGCCTCTGTTTGCGACTGGTCCCAGAACACTGTACAAAGCTCCAGAAGGCTGCTGACCAATTTTTGTTGCTGGTTTCCGGTTTGCTGCAACAGAGAGCGAGAAAGGGGCATGGCAAAGTATTTTCAACATATGTGTGCATGACTACTCTCCCCATCATTGCACGAGCTCCAAGGAGTGTAGTCCTCGATCCTCGTGCCACCAATCACGCATCTTGATGCATGATGGCCGGGGAGTCGAATTGCACGACTCGATGTAAAATGAATGCACATATAAACACAACAAGGCCTAAACTCCATCATGGGTATTCCGAAGTGTCGGCGACCGAGAATCGAGGCACGTTTCGTCACTTAGAGTACGAAACATCCCTCGTTTCCCGTGTTTGGACTAAACCTTATTCCAAACACAATGCGATATACATGGCATACATAATACGACTTGCATGCAACCCTAAACGCAATGCAACCTAATCATGCTACAATGCGAGGGATGATATGCAAACATGCAACTAGCATACACAATGCTATGAACTAAGAATGGCATACTCAATGCACATGAACTATATGGCATACGCAATGCACATACGAAGATGGACATGCACGAAGACATGAGCAAGGCATACACAATGCGACGATCAAGCATGCAACAACATGGATATGGCATACATAATGCAAGATGGACTTAAACTAAAATAAATGGGCCTCAGCCACACTTAAATCAGTGGCCATACATGCTGAAAATGAAGCAACAACACACATGCAAACATGCACAAATGCAAGGGACCAAACCTAAGGCACAAAGTACAACTCCACCAAAGCATGGTAAGCATGAAATATGGCATACAATCACATATTTTTCAGCTCTGAAATGACATGTAAGATGGTCCCAAATCATGCAAACACCTCACACAATGCATGCTAGATGGCCCAAATATCGAAACTAGTGAAGTGGATTACACTATAGTCATGGAAAGCAATACTCAAATGGCCAAACCAGCATGCAGGCCAAAACAGTAGCAAATATGGACTAAAATGATGACTCGCAAAGCATGAAAATGAAGCTCATGCAATGGTCCAAAAATGAAGTATTCATGCATAACTCCCAAACACATTTAAATAGTGGAAAACATGGGAATATGCCATACATATAAACTCTAAAATATGATTTACAATGATGCCAAAACATGGAAACATATCAAAATACGCATGCAATAGGCTTCAAAACTCAAAGCTAGGCAAGGGTATTGAACTACAACCATGCATAGAAAACATCATTCGACCATAAGGCCCAAAAATAGAGCTAAGGCAGTCCAAAACATGCACAAAATTAGTTTAAGGAATGGCCGAAAAGTGCTAGAATCAAAGGCTAAAATAGCATGCAATGTAAGCTAGTAAAGAGGATTTACACTACAAGCATGTGAGGCAATCAATAGGCCACTAAACCAGCAAACATCAGAGGTATGACATGCTAAATAAATCCCAAAAACCCACTTAAACATGGTTAATGCATGCAAGAATGAGATGCTCCTTTGATATGCTATGAAGAGGTTTATTCTACACATGCAAGATGGACATCCAATATGGAAAAAAAAAAGCTCTAGATAGACCCTATGCAGGTCCTAAAACTCATCGAAAATGGCCTAAAACATGGCTTGGAAGCATGAAAATAAGGGCTCCTTTGTAAGGCCAAAAATGCTAGAAAACAAAACAAGGAAAGAGAGGGTCACCCCCCTCTAATTTTGGCACTCAAAACAGCATGCTAGCCATTGAAAATCCACTGGATTTCAGTGGCTAAAAGGCCAAACAAAAGCCAAACACAAATGCTCTAAGGCATGGCTCAAAACAAGGTAAAATGAAGCATGCAAGGGGGTAGATGACCCCCAATAGAAAAATGATCTTAAACAAACATGTTAAGGGCCTCAAAATAAGACTTTTTTCAGTTTACACCAAATCTCAAATATGCTTGCAAGTATAGCTACAAGATGAAGCAAAATAAAGCCTTAAAAGGGAGAAAGTGTGTTACCCTTGTAGCACAAAAGGACCAGCAACCTCTGGACCACAAAGATAGCCTCTCAACCTCTAAAAACGGCCTCCAAGATGCTTAGAGTGATGGTGGAGGGTTTAGGTTGGAAGATGGCATGCAAAGGTGCAAGAACCATGCACTTTTTGAGCTTGGATGTAAAGATATAGAGGGAGAAGTCTTGTATGCCTTAGACCAATTTTTTTTTTTAACCCTCTACAAGGAAGGGGAGCCCTTCCTTTATAGACAAGAGGGATTAAAGCTTCTCCTAGAAGCTTAAAACCAAGGGCAAACATCCTCCATACACGTGTATGGAGGATGCAGTCTGTGCCTCCCAGCTGGCACAACTGGAATCAACTCACTGAGATAGAACTGATGGGAGCTAGAAACCAGTTCAAGTGGTCGGCCGACCACTTGCCTTGGTCGGCCAACCAGGGTCAAAAGGTTCAAGTGGTCGGCAGCCTCCTAGGGTGGTCTCCACAAGAAATGCAAGCAAGTATGGTGGGAGACCAGTAAATGTGGCCCAAAAACCAAGGAGACCAACTTCCTATCAAGAAAATCGGCCGGCGAAAAGAAAGGTGGTCTCCCCTTGTACCACCTTCCAAACAATGAAAATCGGGCCCATGCCAAAAATGAACCAAGACGGATGCAAAATGAGGGTTTGGGGGCCAAAACGCGCAGCCGGGTGCCCCGAAAACTGACTGTTAAGCATCAAAAGTAGTGTGCGACCACGAAGGTGGTCTCACGGGCCACAGTATCCCTCTAGAGAGAGGAAACAAGGTGTGTGCCAAAAACCATGCCAAACGGAGAAAGTTAAGCGGTCCTGAGCTGAGGCGCACGACCGACGGCTCCAAAAATTAAAAACTGGTCTCCAAACGGGAAAAGTGGCCTACGATCACGAAAAGTAGCCCACGACCACTGAGAGATGGTCTACGAGACCTCTCCCTCCCTTCGGAAAGAGAAAACAAGACCTGGTTCACAAATCGAGACAAAGCATAAAAGGGTCCCGAGGTCCGAAGGTAAGGCTTTCAACCGAATCTCCAAAACCTCAGAACGAGCACAACATGCACCATCACCGAGCGCTCAATCGATGACGTCTGAGTCTTAAGGTCGGTCAAAATTGGGGTGTCTACACCTGGCTCCTGACAAAATAGGACAGGGAAACCCTACCCCAACATAGGGGTGTTTTGGCTCTCTCTTGCTTGTTATGTGCTTTTAGAGTTGGCCTCTACAGAAATGCACGTATTAGTTTGCAAGTCTGGGTATCAGGCCTGAAAGCATCGGTATTTGGGAATCAGTTTTACCTGAGGGTATCAGTTTACAAGCAGAATTTTGGGCAGAATTCAGTAGAGAGTGCAGTCATTCAGCTATGCTCCTATCTATTCCGGTGAAATCAAGCTGAGATGCTGTCTGTTTTCTTCTTTTGCAAGGTAGTCGTGGAACTATAGCTTAAGAAGGCTCCAATATCCCCCAGGTGCATTGAACCTCTGTTGATAGACTTTGTTAGGTCAGTGATTCAGTTTAGAGCAGCCAGTGTTTTCCTTCGCTGAGGCAAGGCAGAGAAAGGCCAGTCAGGGCTCACCGGTTCATCTGATCCATCAGCCACCAGTCACATCCCCTCTGTTTAATTCAGCAGACTCATGATGATGCAGAGTTTCGAAGAAATTATGGCCATGATAGCGACATTAAACCAAGGAATCCCCAGGCAGGGTCAGACCAATGCTGAAATGCAACGCCCATCTGGGGCATCTACCACACATCCAGCCTCGGGATCCCTAACGGACTTTGACCCACTCTCGCTAGCTGAAGATTCGCATGGCCCGGATCCTCGAGAAGGGTTGGCTTAAGCCCGAGTTTTCAGACCCTCGGCGCAGCCTACTGAGAGCCTTTATTCCCTTGATACTACTGCTCTTGATCCAAGCACGAAGAAAATTGTGAACTTTGAGGAGTAGGTCGAAATGGCACAGGGCTTTAACTCCATTCATGACATTGAGGATGGGTATACCGAGGTTGCCGTAAGGCTCCCAGATAGATTTAGAATGCCACATATTGACTGTTTCGACGGGTCTGGGGATCCTATGGTACATGTTCAGCTTTTTGTGGATATCTTGAAACCGATGGGTCTGACTAAGCCGCAGAAACTCTCTCTATATGCCAGAACCCTGTCGGGTGCAGCCGCCACTTGGTATGCCGAGTTGGGGGATACAGTTAAGCAGAACTGGGAGAAATTGGCTGAGGCCTTTGTTAATCAATATTCTTACAACACCCAGGTTGAAATGACCTTGCAAGAGCTTGAAGCAACCTGCCAGAACCTAACAGAGCCTTTTGTGGAATTTGTTGCAAGGTGGAGAGCAAAGGCAGCACAGATGACAGATCGCCCTTCTGAAAGGGATCGAGTGTAGATAGTGGTGCAAAATCTTGAGCCTGATATGCTGCAAAAGTTGATAGTCGTTCCACTATCAACTTTCAAGAGTTTACATGAACTGGGGATTCAGATCGAGAATGCGTTCAACAGAGGGATTATTCCCAGAACAAGTGAACCGGTACGGAGGGTGTTTTCCGGGAGTACCCATGGCGGTAGCACTGTTCCCAAACCTGCTAAAATCAATACAGTCGTCATAGTCGACCCTTTTGCCAAGGCCAGTCTACAAACAGCCAGCCCGGCCCGAGCTCAGGGTAGAACTTTCACCCCCCTCTATATGAGCCTAACTAGCGCACTGAAAGTCCTGATAGAGAGAGGGTATCTCAAATCCCTTGATCCTCAACCTTTGCCTAACCCACTCCCTGCCGGGCATAACTCCACGAAATACTGCGTGTATCATCAGCAGTGCGGCCTTGGCATCGATTGTTGCTACCATCTTCGTTATGAGATCCAGAATCTCATTGACAACCGGACAATAGTTCCACCTCAAAACCCCAAGGACCAAGTACCTCATCCACATCTCAACCTCGACCATACACTGCCACCCACCTAACACCCCAGTATATACACCCCGACCCATATACTCAAGCCCGAGGTGTTTGCCCTAGAAAGTATGGGCTTAAGCACGATGGATGCACTTGAACCCTGTAACAAGCCCGCGGGGGACCTCGCTACAGCTCGGACTCGATTTGTGTCACGGTTCTAAATCTTGAACCAAAGAGTCCAAATCCGGCAAATCGTTTTGAGAAAACAGATTTTGAAAGAAGTGCCAAACATGGACTGCTTTGCCAGATACAGAGTCGCCACCTAAATATTTTATTTTGGGAAATTTAGGAAACCCTGACTCATTGCCTAAGGCCACGTGTCCGTCATCACCAAAGTTGCCTCGGCTCGGGAACTTGGGTACGATTGGAGAAGGTCACTTCGTGAGCACCCCCGCTCGCCCGGTCAGAGACCGGCCTGTACTAACCATGATATCTATTTTTGAAAACATTGTATGTTCTTACTCCGGTTATTAGCCTAGGTTACTATGTGATGCGCACAGCATACAAGTATAGACTGGATTGCCTGAATTGGAACAAAATATTTCATGTTTGTTTGTTTGAAAATGGTTTGATGGTGATACTCGCAAGTAGGCTAAGACGTGGATTTGCCACCCTCAGGTGGGCTTAGAAAACATGATTTTGCCACTATCTAGTGGGCTTAAAAACACACATTTGATGATTTGTTCTAATCCAAATAACCCAACCTTCACCCACAGGCATTCAGGCAGTTATATCACATAAGCAAATAGCCTCATGGTAAGCATGCTATTCATGGCAGTCACTCACACGCATGCAAGGATGCTAAAGCATAAAACTTACCGAGTACTCCAAGCCAAAATAGAATTTACATTAGAAATCATGCATGATCCTAAGTATACAGAAATGCCTAATGCAACACATGCAAAATGCAACTATAGCAGGCTCGGCTATTCTAAACGTGGCATATGAAATGCTACAGCTAACATGTATTCAATTTGAAATTGAAAATACAATGCAGTTAGTATGGTGCGCCGAGCCCGGTGCATGCAAAACAGATGAATGATGCAAACATGCTGTCATACTGTATGCTAATCGAAATATGCCCTAATCTAACCATCATAAGCGGATAAGTAAAAGGGAGAAAGACGTGGGATTGGAAGACATACAACACACGCACGCACACTTATTACAATTATGCCCTCGCGTAGAGGGTCCGAATAAATATACAGTCCCGAATAAAAGAATATTACAGTCCAAATATTACAGTCCGAATAATATACAAATTCCTAATTAATTAACAAATTAACTAAGAAAACTGTAAAACTAGCGTGCAAGCCAAGGACTGCCTTACTTCTGATGAATGATGTATGTTTGGGCTGCCTTGCGCGGAAATCCACTGGGATGCCCCAATCAGCCTCTGTTTACACATTTTCTTGAAATGCACGCCAAACTCCAAAAAGTTGCTGATTCTTCATTTTGCTGCAACAGAGAGCAGGAAAGGGGCATGGCAATGTATTTTCACGGATATATGCATGCCTCGATCCTCGTGCCACCAATCACGCATATCGATGCAGGATGGCAGAGGAGTCGAAATGTGCAACTTAATATAGAATGAATGCACGTGAAAACACAACAAGACCTAACTCCATCATGGATGATCCGGAGTGTCGGTGACTGGGAATTGAGACATGTTCCGTCATTCGGAGTACGAAACGCACCTCGTTTCCTGTGCCCGGGCTAACTTCTATCCCGAACACGATGCAATACGCATGATATGCATGAATGCAGCTAAGATACAGCCTAGTATGCATAATGCTATGAAAATGAGATGTCTCGAAATGCGTGCACACAGGCACGCAAACCGAGAAAATGACAGAATACGATCTAAGATACAACCTAGTATGCACTATGCTGTAAAAAAGAGATGCCTCGAAATGCGTGCACACGGGCACGCAAACTGAGAAAATGACATACGCAATGCAAATGACATGGAAATGTGATATGGGCTTACACTAACATGAGAGAGCCTCAGCCATGCTCATATAAGAGGCTGATGGATGAAAATGAAGTGCCTCGAAACGCGTGCACACGGGCACGCAAATCGATGCAATGGCATATGCAATGCAATATGGCTAAAATGGCATATAGAATGCAACATGGACTTATACTAACATGAGAGAGCCTCAGCCACACTCACATAAGAGGCCGATGGATGAAAATGAAGTGCCTCGAAACGCGTGCACACGGGCACGCAAACCGAAGCAATGGCATACACAATGCAATATGGCTAAAATGGCATATAGAATGCAACATGGACTTATACTAACATGAGAGAGCCTCAACCACACTCACATAAGAGGCCGATGGATGAAAATAAAGTGCCTCGAAACGCGTGCACACGGGCACGCAAATCGAGACAATGCATATGCAATGCAATAATGGGCTTACACCAACATGAGAGAGCCTCAGCCACACTCACATAGGAGGCCGTCAGATGGAAACAAGACAACTCGAAATACGTGTACGCGTGCACGCAAACCGAGGACCGACCCTCAGGCACCGAAATGCCACTCTAATGAGACATGGCAAAGACATGGAATATGATACGCAAACATGCAATTTTCAGTAGCAAAATGAGGGGAAAAACAGCCCCGAAACGAGGCGAAAGCACACCCGATGCAAGGAATAGTCCCGAAACATGGAATTTGGTACTCGAAATGGCCTATAGCTATACCAAACATGCACAATATGGACATGCAATGAATATAAAGTAGCAAGGCAGCCCCAAAATAAGCATTTTTCCAGTTCAAAGCATGGCCAAACAGCAAACATAAATAGGGCAAAACTAGTATGCAAAAATGGCCCTAAGTATGAGGTTATGAAGCAATTCACAGCTGCTGACCCAAAACAGGTTAGGGCCCTTCAACAACATTGAAGAGGGGCCCAAAAGATTACATTTTACAGAACTGTAAAAACCCCAAAAACAAACATAGGTATGGCTAAGCTCTTATACAAGAATTGGACCGAAAAATGGACAAAGAAGCAAGTGGTAGATGAAAAGCCCAAACTGAAAAATTGCCTTCTACAACACTGAATAGGGACCAAAAATATGCACATTTACAGTTTATGGCAGCCCCGAAATCAGTATGCAAACATGCTAGAAATGCAATGCAAAATGAGGCTCAAAAGTGGCTATAACATGAGGTATACAAAGCATTCACCAAACAAGCAAAGACCCTTAATAAAACATGTTAAGAAGGTCAAAATAAGGCCACTTTCAGTTCTGATCATGGTCCAAAAATAGAAAAATGATAGGCTAGGGAAGCATGCAAGAATATTGACATACAAAGAGATATTGAAACAAGTGTGAGATAGGGTTCTCAAAGAGGGTTGAGCGCTTCAACAAACATGTAGAAAGGCTCAAAATAGGCCTAGTTTCAGTTAGGGTCAGAGCCTAAAACCGTAAGAAAGATGGCTAGAGGAATGGTGCAAAAATGAGCTAGAAAAGAGGGAAAGTGGACTTACCCTTGAAGGCCAATGCTTTTGTTGCTTCTTGGGCCAACTTTGATGACTCTAAGCTGCTGGAATTCCTCCCCTTGCTGCTGGAATGGAGTGGTGGTGGTAGAGCTTGATGATGATGAAGAAATGGAGCCAAAACTTAGGAGTTTTCAAGGAAAATGAGAGAGATGGATGGAGATATGCATGTATATGCTTGAAGCAATTTTTCTAACCCCTAAAACTAATGTTGGCAGCTGGTTATATGGACCAAGGAGAGGGGGAGCATGGAGGGAAAGGGTAGGGGAAAAGGACCAAGTCCTCTCTCCAAAAGGTGTCCCCCGGATGTAGATATTTCTAAGGGACAACAGCTATACAGCTGTAAAGTGCAAATTGTGAGGAACATGACCAGCCACCTTCTGGAGCTGCAGGTGGCCGGCCGGCCACCCCCCCTAGCCAGCCGGCTAGGGGTCAAAAAGGTCAAGTTGATTTTTTGGTTGGCCACCACAAAAAGGTGTCCTCCCAGGTCCCCTCATCACAACCTTGTGGTTCGAATTTGGAAACTATAAAACAGGAGAGAGAACAAGCCATTTTTAAGAGGGGTTCAAAAGGGTCAAATGGAATTTCTGGCCGGCCATATCATATTAGGATCCTCCCATGTGTGTACAACACAAATATGTGGTTTGGGGTTGAAGAAAGTGGCTCCAAGGTGTTCAACATTGGCTCGGAAGTGAGAAAAACGGGTGCCGGAGGGCGAAAATGAAATATAACTGGTTGCTAAGATAATTGCTAGCCTCCCACCCTCCAGTGACCTTCCTGGTGATAAAACAGAGGTACCTGCCAGAAATGAACAAAAATCGATGCAAAACGAATGCTCGGGGGCCAAAACACGCAGTTCGGGGTCCCGAAAACTACCTGTTAAGCACCGAAAATGGCATTCGACCCCGAAGTGGGTCTCTCAGACCTCAGTGTCCCTCAAAAGGGAGAAAATAAGATGTATGCCAAAATTCAGAGCGAATGGAGATGGTTAAGCGGTCCCGAATCGAGGCACACGGCCTGACGGCTCCGAAAACCGGGAACCGGGCTCCGAAATGGGCAAAATGGCCTACAGCCACAAAATGTAGCCCACAGCCACCGAGAGATGGTCTACGGGACCTCTCCCTCCCCTCAGGAAATGAAACAGAGAAAATCGAGTCTGGTTCGCAAACCGAGGCAAGGCACAGAAGAGGGTTCGGAAATCCGGAGGCAGGGCTCACGGCCGAGACTCTGAGACTTCTGAACGAGCGCGATATGCAACATCACCAAGCGCTCAATTGGTGACGTCTGAGTCTTAAGGTCGGTCAAAAATGGGGTGTCTACAAACCCCAATCATCTCAAACCCATGAACCCACTACTTCTGAGCTGGGAAGCATGATTGAAGATCTTCAGAGAACTATGGCAGATTTAGCCTTTGGAATTTTGGCTCCATTGTCGACTACATCACAGGCTAGAAGTTTCAATCCAAAAGGCTCCTTGATCTTGGGACAAGCTACAACTAAAAAGGGCCAACCTGAAGCCATCTCAAATCTGGGGGTTGGCGTGTCAACAACAACCAGGCATCGCTCTGATATAGCGACCCAATCCTTTGGCCAAGCTGAGGCAAGTGGTAAGAACAAGGTAGGGGCAGGCATTGATCCCCATGAACCCCTTCTGTGGGCCGTGGAGGCTTTAAAAGCGGAAGGGCTAAACAAACGGCAAGTTCTCGCAGTTGTTGAAAAGACTGTGGATGACACTTTCGCCACTCAAGTTGGGGACAGTTTGAATCAAAGGGCAAACCAGGAGAAGGGTCGTTGTACCAGAAACATTCCTTTCAGCTCTAATCCTGCACTCATAAGAGATCAGCAAACCCAGTCAGCGCCTATCAATCCCTTTGCTAGGGCATCTAGTAAAAATTCACAAACCTCGAAGTACCCACCCCGAGGCCAGAGGGTCTTCCATGCCCTCTATAAGCCTTTATCCAAGGCTTTTCAAATCCTTGTTGGACAAGGCCATCTCAAACCCCTTGAGCCTCGGCCTCTTCCTGAACGTCTTCCAGCCAGTCATGATGCTGCCCAGTACTGTGCCTACCATCAACAAACCGGTCATGGCACTGGCCTTTGTTTTCGTCTTCGTCTTTGTCACGAAATACAAGATCTGATTGATAATAAGGTCATCGTTCCGCCGGGTCCTGCAAAGTCTATCGGCATTGGATCAGTGAACTTAGGGATTAGTACGAGTATGTGATCAGGGGATGAACCACCTGCGGATGGCCCTTGATTTACTCCAAATGTGGGGATGGCACGCACTGTTTCAAGCATTTTGTGAATGCTGGTTATTTTACTTTCTGACTTGGGTATTGAGTCAGTTCTGTTTTGTTGTTTTGAGTCTGTCTCATTGTTTAGAGTCAGTCTTTTTGTACTAAGTCAGTCAGGTCTGTTTTGTTGTATCGAGTCAGTCCTGTTGCGTTGGAGTCGGGTGATTCTGGGGTGTTACCTCGGACATCACTATTTTTGTTTTGTGTTTTTATTTTCTTTTGAGTTTGTTTCTGCCTTGGAGCCAGTTACACCAGAAGATCTGAATAAAACAGCAGTGGTTTTCATATTTTTGTGCTTATTTCTGCTTTGAGCCTGTTATGCCAACAAGTTTGAATGAAACGGCAGTGCTTTTCACCTACTCTTCTGTGCCTTGAAATCATTGCATTGACCTAAGTTTTTCAAAACTTTTTGAACAATGTGTTGAAAACAAAGAGGAATGGATTCCTCGGGTTTTGCAAAAAATTGATCAACTGAGAGAAAGAGAGGCATGCTAAGCCCTTAATGAATGAAATCATGTTTGTTAATGTGAGTACTGAGAAGGATCCTAGCTTGATCCAGATTGGTTCTACATTGTCTTCAGCGCGAGTGACTAGTCGCTTTCTTAAAAGATTTCAAAAAATGTTTTGCACAGTCCTGCGAAGACCTGTGTGGAATTGCTCTTGAGATTGTGCAGCTCAGGATCGCTCTCAGCCTCAAGACTCAACCCCTTTCACACCTTGAACTTGGATTCAAAATGTTCAACGGTTAACCACAATGTGAGGCTTGCATGGCCAGATTGAAAGCAACCCTCGCACTAGGGGCAAGAAAGGTCAGATCTTATCAAAAGAAAGCTTGCAAAGCTGGATGAGAAGCAACCCTTGAACTAGGGGCATAAAATGTCAGATGTGCTCGAAGAGTCAAAAAATTAGGGCATTGCTCAAGCTAGCGAAGATCAGCAAGAAGGCCAAATCCCAGAAGAGGGGAAAGAAGAAAGTATTGTTGAAGGACGATCGAGTTCTTATCCGCAACACTAGGGGCAAATTCGCCCCCCCATTGGATGGACTTTTACATCATCAGCAAGCAGCAACCATTCTCTTAGATTCAGATGGATTCGAGATCCTACGACCATTCAACATGGACTCGTTACACTTTTTACCCTTGAGAGGGTCGCTGGGCCGAAAACTCGAAAGGGCGACCCAGGCAAAAGTTAGAGCAAGAACAAGAAGAAAAAATGTAAAGAATAAAGAAAAGATGAAAAAAAAAAGGAAATGAAAAGAAAACAAATGAAAAGATGAAAAGAAATTAAAGGAAAAGAAAAACAAAGCTCGCAAGGTTGAAAACCCGGAAGGGCGGCCTTGGCAAAAGTTAGAGCGCAAAAGGAGAGGTTAATACATGAGTGTACCTTAACCCGGAACTACGTAAGGCTTGATTCCCATATTTGGGATACGTAGGCAAATTCATTCTGAAGTCCAGCCATAAACATTTCCAAATTGACTGTGTCCATGTAATGGTTCTGATCATCTTTGACTTCTCTGTATCCAAGAGTTCGGTTGTGATCTTCACTATGAGAATTGGTTACAGTGCGCTATGGTGCTATTCAAACAAGGCGCAACTTTTCGTTGCCATACAGTGCGCTGTGGTGCTATTTAAACAAGGGGAAACTTTTCGTTGCCATACAGTGCGCTGTGGTGCTATTCAAACAAGGGGCAACTTTCCGTTGCCATACAGTGCGCTATGGTGCCATTCAAACAAGGGGCAACTTTTCGTCGCCATGCAGCGTCCTTCAGATAAGGGGCAGTTTTCCATTGTTATGAATCTGAGGTTGTGTATCTCAAGAGTAGGTTCCGTTCTTGTTATGTAGTGGACATTTGCAAAAATAGTTTTGAGAATTTTTACTAAGGTTGACTGATTTTCTCGAAAATTATTCTATTTTTCCAAAACTGGACCATTTCTTGGACCCAAAAAAGGAAAATTTTCAATACTCATAACCTAACTTGCATGATTTTAAATCAGAAAATTGAACAAGTATGTTAATCTAACTCTCATATTGGTCAAAATTATTTTAGTAGAAGCCAAAACAAAAAATGGTCAAAATGATGAACTAGGGGCACAGTTGAGTCAGGTGTTCTATCTTTCCCCCATTGTCAACATACTTGCCAGAAATGGCACTTTACTTGCCAGAAAGGGCACTCTACCTGCCAGAAAAGGGCACCACCAAAGCTGTTAGCAAATGGCCAAGAGCTCTCCCGTCTTCCAAGCAACGAGGTATCAAGCCAAGTGCGAAGCACGAAAATGAATGGATCCAGATATCCCACTCCCTCATCTGGACAGATCTAATCACGTCCAAACTCCCCAGCAAAGCATCGTCAACTGATGTCCGCTGCAGATTTGCTACACACCCAGTTGTAACGCAACCCCTCTGTGGAAAAATTCGCTAGCTGTGCGCAGAAGAATGAGAATCTAGCAGAATGCTAGGGGGAAAAGCCCATAACTTCCTGTTTATCCATCAACCACCCAAGGGAGGGATAAAAAAGAAGAGAGATTGAAGAATAGAGAGATGCGCACTGAGAGAAAAAGTGAGAAAAGGGCTTTTTTAGAAAAACAGAGCCTAAGGGCCGAGTGATATGAGAATCACAAATGAGGAAGGGTATGAAACAATACCTGGAGAAACAGGCTCCCTGTGCACGTCTGAGTGTCGTGTCTTTTGCTTTGTCTCGATTCTTGTTTTGAGTTGTTTCGAGTGTTTCTCGATGTGTTTAGGTTGTTTACCTTTTGTCTTTCTTTATTGAGTCATTTTGTGCTGTGTTCAGTCGTAGGCTCAATACTCGGTTAAGAACTCATTTCTTAATTTCAAAAATAAAATCCTTTTGTGCTTAGAGTACTGCGCCATTCTCCACATTTGCGCAAAACAGAATTTGTTCTTTCATAAAACTGTAGGGTTCATCCCAGGTCATGTGAGAACAGGAAAACTAGGACCTATCTGAAGCTATCTAGGTTCCAGACTGCAAAGCAAAAAAAAAGAGGGAAAATTTGGAGCATCTGAGCTTGTTTCACCTTCAGAAAGTCCCGAGATTGCATTCCAGGTGTACATCTTCAGGCCTGGTCAATGATCCGAAGTATGAGTGTGCCTCTATCTCAAGCCCAAGATCAAGTTTGCTTCAAGCCAAAATGGTGATCAGAAGTGCTCTCCCTGAGTACCTTTCCCTGCCAGAGGCATCTTGGCTGTGTTTGTAATGAGTTCCTAGAAGACCAACTGCGACGGTGGAAACTAGAGTTCGAATGGCTAATGCTTAGAACGCAAAGGTTCGGGATTTCCGAGACTAAAGTCTGGTTTAAATACCCAGGGGCGTGTCCCCGGCTTGAAATCTGTATGGAAGCCCCATAGGTTGAGATATCATGTATGCACCTCAATTCTGGATACTGAACCAACCTAGTCTGTCACCCCATTGGAGAATAGGGAAAGTTGTGAATATGATCATGAAGGAAAACGGCATCCGTGGCTTCTACATGCAGAGGTTACTCCTTGTCAGTATTTCCGGACCTTTGTACTGCGAGTTGAAGGTAAGTGTTCAAGGAACACAAGGGGAGATCCCCATCAGAGTAGAGCGGTTCATCGCCACTCACCCCAGGAGGTGCTTTTTAAAGCGCTGCTTTGTTGGTTTATTGCATTCACTAGACATCATGCTCTATATTGCTTGTAACATGTATCATATCATCACACATATTGCATAAATGCATCTTATACTATACTTATTCTTGTTGTCGCATAGAATATACACGTTACATTGGATGTACGTCATTGATCCTTTCGCATAGAGTATGTACATTGCATGGAGCACATTTTAACCTTGCTTGCATAGAATGTGCACTTGTCACCCTGGCACGAAATGTGCATCTTAATGTTGCATGGAGCATACATTTCTTGCACTTGCCTTGCTATGCATGTCTTACGTGCATTGCTATGCACACTCCACCTACATTGTTATGCACCGTTCCACTTGCATTGCTATATACTCTCTTCATTCGCATTGTTATGCACACTTTACTTGCGTTGTCATGTACTTTACTTGCATTGTTATGTACACTTTATTTGCGTTGTCACGCACCTTCATTTGCATTGTTATGCACGTTTCAGCTGCATTGTTATACACACTCTAGTTGCATTGTTATGCACCGTTCTCTTTGCATTATTATGCAAACTTATGCACCCTCTCCACTTGCATTGTTATGCATCATTCTCTTTGCATTGTTATGCACCGTTCTCTTTGCATTATTATGCACACTTATGCACCCTCTCCACTTGCATTGTTATGCATCATTCTCTTTGCATTGTTATGCACACTCTGCCTGCATTGTTATGCACCCTTTCAGTAGCATTGTTATGCATACTCCACCTACATTATTATTGCACGTTCCAGTTGCATTGTTATGCAACTTTTCACTTGCATTGTTATGCACTATTCCCTTGCATTGTTATGCACCGTCCCACCTGCATTATTATGCACCGTTTCACTTGCATTGTTATGCATATCTCCCATGCATTGTTATGCACCTTTCCATTAGCATCACATGTGCACGCGTTTATCTTGTATTGAAATTGTATCTTGATATAGCGCTGATCATGTGTTCCTATTATATTGTACTTGTCAAAATCTCTCTTTTGTGCAGGCACGATATTGTATGTACGGTTCATTCAAGAGGAGTTCTGGTTTAGTTTGACTATTATCTATCATACTCATTTACTTTGTGCATCTAGCGTACAATTTCGTTACAATTGTGTATTTGTGGTACAGTCTCGTACTTATTTGTTGTATCTCAGGACGCGTGAAGCGCGGCCCTAGGCAGGTTTTATCTCAGGACGCGTGAAGCGCGGCCCTGGGCTGGTCGTATCTCAAGACGCGTGAAGTGCGGCCCTGGGCGGGTTTTATCTCAGGACGCGTGAAGCGCGGCCCTGGGCAGGTTTTATCTCAGAACGCATGAAGCGCAGCAACGCGTGCATTGCGACCCTGGGTGGGGTTTATCTCAGGATGCGTGAAGCGTGGCCTTATGCGAGTTTTATCTCAGGACGTGTGAAGCGCAACCTTGGGCGGGTTTTATCTCAGGATGCGTGAAATGCGACCCTAGGCGAGTTTTATCTCGGGATGTGTGAAGCGCAAGCTCGAGCGATTTTTGGACCTCTTCTCACAATTTCAGCGTGGTTAGATTGTCTCCTTCCTCACACGATTTCAGCGTGTTTGGAATTTATCTCAAGTTGCGTGGGACGCGCTCATGATTGGTTTTCTTTGTTCTTCCTCCTCTCATAATTCCAGCGTGGTCGGAGTGTGTTCCCCTTTTTGCAGCTACTGCTCTATCTGCTACATCGCATCTATTATCTATTGCATCACATCTGTTATGTCTATTGCATTACACATAGAATATATCGCATGCATCCATTGCATCATATCTGTTTTATCGCCTGGTCTAGGAGGAGTTAAATCCTCTAAAGGTGCAATTCCTTTGGTGTTTGTTATGCCCAAACGATTTCTGGTGGTCTGGTATAGCCACCTGCCTATGTTTGCGGTGAGTTCCTAAGAGATTAACTGAGACGGTGGAAACTAGAGTTCGAATGGCTCATGCCTAGAATGCAAAGGTTCAAGATTTCTGAGACTAAATTCTGGTTTAAATACCCAGGGGTGTACCCTCGGCTTGAAATCTGTATGGAAGCCCCATAGGTTGAGATAGCATGTGTGCGCCTTAATTCTAGATACTGAACCAACCTAGTCTGTCACCCTGTTGGAGAATAGGGAAAGCTGTGACCATAGCTAGGGAGGAAAGTAGTACCTGTGGTTCAACCAAGAAGAAGCGAAAGATCCCCAGCAGCATGAGGTGAGTCATTGCGAATTGCCCCTATAAGGTACTTTCACTTCCCAACTACATTGCATTTTGTTATCTATTACATCTGTTGCATTGTATATAGCATCTATCGCATGCATCTATTGCATCTATCGCACGCATCCTTTCTATGTTAAGCTTAGTCTAGCTTGTACCCATCTATTTCCTTCATTGAAGCATGGTCCTGTGATTATGTGCACGCGCCTATTCCACTAAGAGAATTGTGGTCCGAGGGTGTCGTCACCATTTCTGTGTTAGACGTGGTCTGTTTTGTGTTCATGCCTTTTCTAGGCAAGATATGGTTTGGCTGCACGCCTTATCCATTGCATCCATTGCATTGTAGTTTGTTGCATTCAGCATGTAGGATCATGATCTTTCCTCAGCAGATCATTCCTCACTTATATCATGCCACCCAATTACTTGTATTCTTTCTGCTAAACACATAGTTTTGTCTGTGCATGCACCTATTCCACTAAGAGAATTGTGGTTAGAACACTCCGACACCTTTTCTATGTTACACGTAGTTTGATTTTGCATCTCCATCCCTTTATGATATTTGTGTGGTTTTGCACTGCTTGTGGTTTGATTATCTCAATTACATTGTATATCATTTGCATTGTTTCATTACATTGCATTGCATAAATCCTGAATTTTCAAACCGGCTTCGCGTAGCGTATAAGTCCAATTATCAAACTGGCTTCGCGTAGCATATAAGTCCAATTATCAAACCGGCTTCGCGCAGCGTATAAGTTCAATTTTCAAACCGGCTTCGCGCAGCGTATAAGTCCAATTTTCAAACCGACTTTGCACAGCGTATAAGTCCAATTATCGAAATCGGTTAACAACAGCGAGTGCGCCTGTCTATTCACACCACCCAAATTGGCTTCGCGTAGCATATAAGTCCAATTATCAAACCGGCTTCGCGTAGCGTATAAGTCTAATTTTCAAACCGACTTCGCGCAGCGTATAAGTCCAATTATCAAACTAGCTTCGCGCAGCGTATAAGTCCAATTATCGAACCGGCTTCGCGTAGCGTATAAGTCCAATTTTCAAATCGGCTTCACGTAGCGTATAAGTCCAATTATCAAACTGGCTTCGTGTAGCATATAAGTTCAATTTTAAAACCGGCTTTGTGTAGCGTATAAGTCCAATTAAAATCTTCCTGCATATCATTTGCATCTTGTCCCTGAACTACGCTGGCTTGATTTCTTGCAAAGGGATACGTAGGCAGCCTGCGGGCGCAACCATTTATGTATCTGTATTTTGTTTGTTTGTCCAAGTCTTCGGCCTTGTAAAAAATAGGTCGTTTCTGGGCTTTGACATTCACTCACGTCATGTCATGACTTACGAGCTCTGTCAAAGAGGGGCAACTGTAGACACCCCATTTTTTACCGACCTTTAGACTTGGGCGCTACTGATGGTTTACTTGGTGGTGAAAGATGTGCTGTGCAAAAGTTTGATTTCTTCGGCAAGAGGAGAGTCAAATCTAAACCTCACAAGCCATTTTGGACCAAAGCTATTTTAAATGGTTTTTAGACTTTAAAATCCTCTCTTTCAAAATATTTTTGAAATAACGTTTCTACGATGCTCTAAGGCTCGCATTTTGTTAAACGTTGCACTTTTTGGTAAACCGAGTGAGGGCAAAGTGGAAATGAATGAAAGGGAGATGAAATCTTTGAAAAAAATCTTTCAAAACACCTTGTTTAGGGGTTTGAAGTTGAAGAAAAGAGGATAAGAGGGAAAAAATCTAGTTGAGGAAACAGTTGGGCATGAATCGCTAAGAGAGAGTCGAGCAGTCCTCACTAAATCAAGCCTACCCATTTGTACAATTGAATTTAAGCTATGAGGCCACCACCGTTGGAAATCTTACTTTCGGGGCTTCATTTTTCACTTAAGAATCTCCTAAAGCTGCGTCCGGATGGGGGAGATATGATTGGTTGAAGTTGGACATCATTGTGGATGGACCGTGTAACAACCCTCGTCACTGTTTACCGAATAACCACTGATTACCGTTAAACTGAAACTGATTATGACTGATAAGTGAACTGAATAAACTACTGAACTGACTGACTGAAATTGAAACTGAATTGACTGAGTATGTCTGTTTTATTGTAATTCTATTTGTTTGGTTATTTGATTACCTGTTCGTGTCTTTGTGTTTGAACTGCTAATTGAAGGCCTGATCGGCGGCCGAACCGGAAGTCGATTAGTATTTTATGATCATCGTGATTTATGTGAATTTATAGCATATTTATCTGAAAACTGATTTGGTATGATTAATTAGGTTAATTATTGGTAAATTGCACAGCTTAGACTTAATTACAACCTTGCCCTATTAGTGGCCACTACTTGGACTATTGTTGAGCCTTATTACATTGAATCAACACAATTCATCAGCCTTCTCCTTGTTATTGCCGACCATAGAGAGAGAGAAACTAGAAGAGTTGATTTCAACTTGTTTCATTGTGAATTGGCTTGAATCTTAGTAGAATTGAAGGTTGATAGCAACATTGACCCATAATCCAAGACCTAAGGTAGATCATTAACCTTCCTTATTGTGTATTTGAACTTATTCTTGCATAATTCTTGGGTCTTTAGTGAGTTAAGTCAAGAATTGGTTCATTAATGTTGAATTGGAGCTCATTCCATGCATGCATGTTTGTATTGTTGAATTTTGAGTTGATTCCATGAAGAATTGTCACATGCATGCTCATGGTTATGTTAAGTCCATGTTTTCATCTTGTTTTTGTAAGAGTTAGCTCATTTGAGCTTGTATTTAAAGCTTTGAAATGGTTTAAATCCATGCATGTCATGTTTCTTGCATGTTCATGAAAATTAGTTTCAAATTGAGTTTGTTTGAAACACCCTTGGGCTTTGATTTTACAAATTGAGCTTTGAATCATGTTAAAGTATAAGTTTTGATGTGTTTTCTGAAAAATTGGCCCAAAAGGATCGAAATTTATGGTTTAAAACTTGGTTTTGAGCTTGAGGTTCAAATTTGGAATTTCCAGAATTTGGATTCACGCTCGAGCAGGGTGACTGGCGCTCGAGCGTGGAAATCGTGCTCCCAGCATTCTTGTTCTGTTTTGAAGCCCGCTCGAGCGGAATAATTGACGCTCGAGCGGGACATTATGTCTCATGCTCGAGCGGGTGTCAAGCGCCTAATCGAGCGTGATTTTCGCCTATCCAGCACTTTTAACTGTTTTGCAGAACGCTCGAGCGGGTAATTATACGCTCGAGCGAAAACCTTTGTCTGCATGTCCGCTCGAGCGGAGTAACCTACGCTCGAGCATGACCCCTGTTTTCTGTAAAGTCTGAAAATGCTTTTAAAGTGCATCTTTGCATCCTCATCTCATTCTAGGCATTCTCAGGCCTAGTTTAAGACATCTTAATAAGGATATAGATGTAGAACCACACCGAGGCAAATTAGGGATTAAGTTGTTATCTTTCCCAACTGTGTAGCTTAGTGTGTGCTCAATCTGTAACTGTGTAGGGTTGGCGACTGGGGACGCGCTCTAGCTTTACTGTAGCCCAGAACTCTGTGAGTAACAACTGTGTAAAGATATGTTCAAAATGATTATCTTCTGAACAATTGAACTGTACTGCTTTCTGAACCGATACTGTTAATTGAATGAATGTATGTCCTATATTCTGAACTGTATTGTGTTATCCTTAGCACCTACTGTTTACTGTTACTGTTACAGAGATCTCTGTCGGTTCCCTTGTTGGAACCACTACTGTTTACTGATAGATGGCCATCATTTACTACTCTGTCTTTTAAGACCTACTGTTTACTGTACTGTTACGCTAATGGATGTACCACATATGACTGTATCGACTGAGCGACTGAAACACTGATTTAATGAACTGTTTTCATTACTGTAACAACATTCATTCTTAACCCCTTTACGCATTGTGTTATTCACTGGGCTTTAGCTCACTGCTCATATATATATGTAGGTGTTCAGGCACCAGACCGCAGCTAGAAGCGTCGGGGGTAAACTCCAGTTTTGTCAAGCCAACCTATGTGCCTCAAAGCGAGGTTCCGAGCCTGTCAAGTTATGGCTTAGGGGTGTTTTAGTTCCCCTTTCTGTCTCTGTAATCGTTTTGTAGACTGTTACAGTATTGTTTATTAGGGATTAGGTCCCAGAACTGAATGATTGTATATACGTACATACTGTTTCTGTTCGACTGTATATATTTGAATGAAAAGTCTTTTTGCATACAGATTATCACAGCTCATTGGACATTGTTTATTTACTGTATTGGCTTCCACCAGCCCCTATACTCTGTATTACTGTATTACTGTTAAGCAGGCCTTCGGTAATCTTGGATTACTGGCCGGTTACGGTGCTAAACCCATAGGGGCGGGTTTGGGTCGTGACAAACCGAAACTAATCAGCCTTCACTAAAAGAGAGATATCTCTTAGCACACATGGAATTTTGACATGAGGCTTCCGAATTTGGAAAGAAGACTTCTGGGGCTACAGTTTAGGCTCAAGAATGACCAGAAAAGGCATCCAGATGAGGAGTTAGGCTTGCTTCAAGTCATGGACCAGGACTGATTTTTCCCATCGGCCTCTATGGCACTGCATCGGCCACAATTTGACCTCAACAGCTATATGTCGGCCAAAAGTTAACCTTATCGGCCACAAACGGTGGCTGGTCAGCACCAAAGATGGCCGGTCAGCCAAAAGTATCCAGAAAGCCCAGAATTGATAGATATTTATCCTCTAGCTGTTATACACTGCATCAGATATTTCCAATTGAGATATTTTGACCAAAAACGCTTGGATTGCTATATAATGAAGCTTATATCTCATTTTCAAAGGGTTAGAACTTCTTGAGCAAGTTTTGAGAGCCCCTCTCACTAAAACTCCCTCTCTCTCTAAAGCCTCTCCCTCTTGCCTTTTGTGCATGCAAGAAGAGAAATACCCCTCTTTTGGCTAGACATCCTTGGTGAAAGTGGTCCATCTTTGGGAGGAGGTTGCTTGAAGCTTACTTGGGACTTTGTTGGAGCTCCAAAAGGTGTTTTGGCTCAGATTTTGGGCTGGTTTTGCAGCTGTGCATCAAGGGTAACATCTCTCTCCCTTTAAGCTTGTTTTACACATTTGCTTGGCCATCTTTTCACACTACTTTGGGGCTGTTTTGGGGGTGGTGTTGAACTAAAAAAAAACCTCTATTTTTCCCTCTGTTTTTCAATCTTAAAAGTGTTGCTTTGTGCCTTGTTTGGCAAGGGGGTGCTTCCTCCATTTTGCTCTTTGGCTTGTATGGCCTTTTGAGCTAACTTTCAAGCCTTTCAAACAACATCTTTTGGCCTTAAAACCATTGAATTTTAGAGGAATTTCAGTAGTAGAAAACTTGTTTTGAGGCTCAAAATAGGAGGCGGTTGTCGCCCCTCCTCTTCTCTTGTTTGCTTATATTGATGGCCTTCCAAAAGAGCATGTTTTTATACTTCTTGGAGGCTTTTTTTAGGCTCATTTTTGTGACTTTCCACACCTGCCATAACTCTATCCATGTCTGGTTTGATCACCTTATGCATGCTTTATACACTTGTAGTGTAATTCTTGCAAACTAGCCTTATATGCCTCATGAAGTAGCATGTTTGTTAAGCATGTATGGGCACCATTTCAGCTTGTTTTTGGACATTATTTAGCATGTCATGACTCTGTTTTAAGTTGGTTTGATAGCCTCTTGCATGCTTTATACACTTGTAGTGTAAACTTGCACACTAGCCTAACATGGATCATGCTTTAGACCATCATTCTAGTGTAATTTTGGCTTAACTCCAAGAAGCTTTTGGCCATGTTTTAGCATTCTTAAGGTCTAATTTATGTTGTTTTGGTCATGCATGCCATGCTTTGAATAGTCATAGTGCATTTTAGCTCACTAGCCTTGAGTTTCCAAGCCACTAGCATGCATTGCTTGGGCTATTTGCATGATTTAGCATTATTTGGAATGATATTTCAGAGCATATTTCATTGCCATGCCCTCATATTTGTCACTCTTTCAATGCTTTGAAGGGTTTGTTATTTATGCCTTCAGAATGAGCATATGTGTATGCCATCTTGCCTAGGCTTTTGGGTCACCATTTCAGTGTGTATTTGGTCCTATTTTGCCATGATCTAGCTCTATTTTTACTTGGTTAGAGCATCCCTCATTTGCTTCTTACACTTGTAGTGTAAGCCCTCTTTACTAGTCTTGCATGCCTAATGAGTGAGCTTATTATTCTAGCATGTGTTGACTTGGTATTAGCCCATTTTTGGTGTTAGTTTGACATGCCATAACTGTGATTTTTGTTGGTTAAGTCATGCCATGCTTGGTCTTGGTAGGTGTAGTGTAACCCTCCTTATTGGCCTTACATGCATCTTGTCTTATGCCCTTCATGTTGGTTTGGTTTAGCCTTAGTCCATGCATGTTTTAGACTCATTTTGGCATGATCTAGGGCTGTTTTGGTTGTCCTTGGCCCTTTGGGGTTTGATTCATGTAGCCTTAGTACAAGCTCTACGGATAGCCTTAAGCTTTGAACATCCTAACATGCTATGCTTGCATTGTTTGGTTGATTTGGCATCGATTCATATTAGATTTCAGAGCTTACTTCATTGCCATATTCTCATGATTGTCACCCCTCGCTCATGTTTGGGTGTTGTGACCTTATGCCTTAGCTCTTGGACCATTGCATGTGCATGCTCATTGTGCATTTTATTCTATCACTTCATCATTTTGGCCACTGTTTTTGGTGTGGCTGAGGCCTATCCATTTTCAATGTAAGTCCATGGATCATGTGGTTTGTGTGTCGTTGCATGCTTATCGCATTGCATGTTGTCACATCCTTGTTATTGGTATTGTTGTCGCATGGCTATTACATTGCATGTTTGTACGTTTAGGTTGCATTTTGCATGCTTGCTAGTTTGCATTTTGTCACATGCTTGATTAGGTTGCATTGCATTTGGCATGCTTGTTACCTTCGCCTTGTGCATGCTTAGGTTGCATAGCATTACATTTCCATGTTGCATTGTATTTGGCATACTTGCTTGCATTACATTGTGTTTGGTTTGGGGTGTCAAACCAAACACGAGGAGCAAGGAACGTTTGTACTCTAAGTGACGAAATGTGCCTCAATCCTTAGTCACCAATGCTCTTGATCCAATATGATAGAGTGTGAGGCCTTCATGTGTTTTGTGCATTCATTCCATATTCATTTGCACACTTGGCTCCTTCGGCCATCATGCGTTGAAATGCATGATTGATGGCCCGAGGGTCTAGAACCATACTCCTTTGAGTCCGTGACATGATAGGAAGGGTGGTTGTGCACAGATTGCTTTGAAAATGCATTGCCATGCTCTGTTTGTCCTCTGCTGCAGCAAAATAGCATTCTGCAAGAAGAGATGGCCGGCCGGCCATCTTCAGTGCCGGTCGGCTACAAATTTATGGCCGAGGGCTCCATTATTGGTCGATGACTAGTTCCCCTTGGTCGATGGCCTTTCCACTTGGTCGATGGCCTCTCACAACACCCAGAAGGTGATTCAGAAGCATCCTTGAGGCTTGCACAGTTTTCAGAGGTGCAGAGCAGTGTAAACAGAGGCAGCATGCGCATGGCGATAGATTTCCGAGCGGAGCCGAGCATGCATGCATTTGTCCCTCTTTCCGAGGCGTCTTTACCGCTTTAGTAGCTTAATTAATTTGTTTAATTAGTTGAGTGTTGTGAAATAATTAATTAGCTAGTTAGTTAGTTAATTAGTCAATTTGTGTTATTCATTCGGACCCTCCGTCGAGAGAGCGAATTTTGTAATAAGTGTGCGTGAGTGTGTGAATGTATTCCAACCCCACGTCTTTCTCCCTTTTACTTACCTGCTTTTGATGGTTAGTTTTAGGTCATGTTTCAATTAGCATCTTTATGCTCACATGTTTGCATCCATTCATTTGTATTGCATGCACCGGGCTCAGCGCATCATACAAACCGCATTGTATTTCAGTACATTTACTTGGATACGTGTTCAAAAGCATGTTGTCAAGTTGCATTTCATATGCCATCTTAGAAGAGCAGAGCCTATTTTAGTTGCATTTTGCATGTGTTGCATTAGCCATCTTAACATAGCTAGGATCATGCATTGATTTCTAACTAGCTATTGTTTTGGTTCGGAGTACGAGGTAAGTGTTTATGCTTTAGCATCTTGCATGAGTGTAATTGTTGCCATGATAGCATGCTTGCCGTGAGGCTAACTGCTTATGTGTATAACTGCCTGAATGCCTGTAGGTGAAGGTTAGATTACTTGAATTGGAACAATTCATTGAAATGCGAGTTTTAAGCCCACTTGATTGTGGCAAAATCATATTTTCTTAAGCCCACTTGAGGGTGGCAAATCCACGTCTTAGCCTACTTGTGAGTAGCACCTTCAAACCATTTTCAAACAAACACGAGATGTTTTGTTCCAACTTAGGCGATCTAGTCTATATTTGTGTGTTGTGCACATCACATAATAAATTCTAGCTAATAATCGGAATAAGAACACATTTGTTTTCAAAAACAAGATATCATGTTTAGTAGTGGCCGATCTTTGATCGGGCGAGCGGGGGTGCTCATAGATGGCCTTCCCCAATCGTACTTAAGTTCCCGAGCCGAGCTAACTTTGGTGATGACGGACAGGTGACCTTAGGCAACAAGTCAGGGTTTCCTAAATTCTTCCAAAATAAAATATTTAGGTGGCGACTCTGTATCTGGCAAAGCAGTCCATGTTTGACACTTCTTTCTCAAAAATCAGTTTTCCAAAATGATTTGCCTGATTTGGACTTTTTGGTAATTTATCGGTCTCGCATTGCACTTTGCGGGATTAGATTCAGAACCGTGACATATGAGTCCGAACTGTAACAGCATGAAGCCCTCGGGGCGCGTCTACACTTATTTTCCGTATTTTTTTATTTTTATTGAATTTTTTTAATATTTTAAGTAATTTTTTTACTTTTTAGACACACCTAACATAAATACACCTAAAAAGTAAAAAAAATTGTAAAAAAAATCTTTTAAAAATTCAATAAATACCAAAAATACAAAAAAGATACATGAATTCAGTACATTTTTTGTATTTTTATGTATTTATTAATTTTTTAAAATATTTTTTCACAAATTTTTTACTTTTTAGATACATCTAAGTAAGGTGCATTTAAAAAAGTAAAAAAAAAATGTTTAAAATTTAAAAAATATTCACTAAAAATAAAAAAAAAAACATGAAAATCAAAAAAGTCAATTTTCAAAAACTTAATCCAGAAAACTTAAACCAAACACACTGATCTGCTATTGAAATTGTTAACTAGAGTTGACATCTTATCAGAAAATAACTTATTTAAAAAACTGAAATTCTCTAATGAGATTCTACTTGAATAAGGCCACAAGGGCATGTTTGATTGGGTGGATTAGAGTATGGGATTGAGATTATTAATCCTTAGGCCCAATTATCTTATATTTGTTTTAATATTTTGATTTAGGATTATTAATCCAATGGATAATTAATTCAACAAATTTATAGGATTATTAGTAATGGGGTAGGGGTGAGATTATTAATCCAATAGATATTAATCCAACTGGATAGTGAATACTACACTAATTTAATAAAATTATTAATATTTCACTATTAATCTTATAAATCAAGCATAACCTAAAAGTCTCTTTCCTCTTTTCTTTTTTCTTCATATCAAAAGCAGACTCGTGCAATCTTGCAGGTAATATTGAATAATGCATGCACGTTACAATTTTCACCACTTATCCAACAAAATGAACCACGTACCAATATTAACACAAACATCATCATTGGCCTTAGCATAGAACTAGCATTCCAACACGCTCCACCACATGAATAAAAAAGCAACTTTGTCTTTTTTGGTTGCTCCTCAGGAGCCTCTATGTGATCATTCTAAACAGAGAAAAGAGAGAGGTCATATATTTTCTCCATTGAACATTCTAACTAACTACCAACTTAGTGTATCACCAATGAGATATAAATTTATAGCATGGCATTTATATTATTATTATTATTATTATTATTTTGACATTTTAATTTTATTCATATATAAATGCAAGCATGCACATGCATGTGAGTGCGTGAGAGCACACACTAAGGACGAAAGGGACCTCGTCGGTCGCCGCCTCCCCCCCCCCCCTCACTTGCCAGAGTCGTCTATCGAAGTCACATCAGAGCACACTGATCATGAGAACTTGTTGAGAAGAGACTCATTAGGTAGGAGTTAAGAAACATAATGTGTATTATTTTCAAAGTGTTTTTGGGAATTAAAAATCACAGAAGCAACTAAACTGGACAAAGAAGAATATGCAGTAGCAGCAATGGCTGATTACTTTTCAATTTACACACAATAGTAAACGAGGAACTAAAATCCATCCTAAATTGGGTCTTGTCATTGATGACAAAAAGTAAAAATTAGCTAACACTAATGTGTTTCACTCTACATTAAAGACAATGAAAGGGTTAAATGGCCATTGGAAACAAACCATTTCCCCCAATTCCACCCAACTACAAGACAAATTTTTTAAGAACAATTGAAGATTATCACCATCCAAAATGATAATTCGAGCATTGAATCCCAAAACCCAAATCAAAATCTTCAAGAATTGTTAGAACGCATCAAAATGAATCACACCCATCATATAAAAATCACAAATTTCAACAAATCACAAACCATTCAATTGACATAAATATATATATTTATATACATGAGCATTACACCATACCTAAACCACCTACCAGTGATAGCAAACAAACAAACGAACACCCACAAATTGAAAATCAATTCAAAACAGATAAATTAGGAACAGGAAGGGGAAAAAAACACCCACAAACTCGATTAGTCATTAAGGCCATCTCCAACGGTTCACAAAATCCAACATCAAATTCAAATTTGATGAAAAAAAGCTACTTTTTGTGCTCCAACGGTTGCACCAAAACAGTATCAAATTGAGAAAATATCAAACGTTGCACCAAACTGAGGACGGGTTGCTCTTTTTACTAATTCACTGTGCATAGCCGTTAAAGTAAAAATTTGTGAAAATTTTACACATGGTGGTTGACCACCTGGTTGACCCCCTGGTCGAGCACCCGGTTGACCAACCGGTCGACCAGCTCATGCAAATGGTTCAAAAATTGGCCTGCGAACTGATTCAAATGGTTCAAATTACTGGTTCAAATGGTTCAAAAAAATTTGAACCAACGATTAGGTAGGTTCAAACAGTTCAAAAAGGTAAATATATATATATATATATATATATTTGCCTTACCGGTCGACCAACCGGTTGACCCACGGGATGATTCTTCTTTTTGATGCACCGTTGGAGCAACTGATATCAGATTGAGAAAATGAGCCATTTTTTACTCAAATTTGGTGAAAAAAATACTGAACCGTTAGAGATGCTCTAACAAAGATGAAAAAGAGAAAAATAAAGAAAACCCAAGAAAGAATGTGAGGGAATATAGAAAAAAAATCACCTGGGATTTGGGTTGGAGAAACAAGTGAAGGAATCGGCTCAACCTCTCGCCGCCTCTCTCTGTTCGTCTGTCGCCGCCTCTCTTCACTTCCGTCGCCTCGTTGGGAAATTGGCTCGGCCCTCTCTGTTCATCACCTCTCTTGTCCAGATCGTTGCCTCTCTATTCATCTATTTCAGAGGCTAGGGCTCAAAAACAAAAAGTGGCTAAAAAGGAAAATAAGAAAGGAAAAAATATAGTGAAAACGACGTCATTTTGGCGGGCGGCAGGAAGTGCCACAGGAATTGGCGGCAGATGATCCGAACTCACCTCTAACCCTAACCCAACCTTAACCTTATCATGTTTCCATTTTTCCCTGCTTCCCTGTCGCAACTTCTATGAGAGAGTGAGATTGTGCAAAAGAGAGATGAGAGAGAGAGAGAAGATGATAGAAGAGGTTTCAACAGATTTGATTCACAGTAAGAGTATAGACGTCAAGGTCAGTGTTGGGCCTGCAAAATGCGGAGAGATAAATAAGAAAATAGTGGAGAGTAAGAGAAAAATAATGTCTTGAAAGGAGACTTAGGAGGTCAAGGAATTGGTTGGTGGCGGTGGGGAAGGTGGGAAGAGAGGAAGCTGATGCTGAAAGGGTTAGGATTTGCTAAGGGTATGGAGAATGAGTAGAAAAGAGAAAAGATGAAGGGAAGAGTGAAAGGGGTAGGATGAGGAAGAGAAGGACGAGAGAGGCTGTGAGAGTGGTTAGTGATGGTATGGGAGGTAGGAAAGGGCATACTAACACCGGAAGGGTTGGCCAACACCAGATTAAGGTTTATAATGAGCAGAGAATGCACAGAAAGAGAGAAGAGAGAGAGGGATGAGTGAAAGGAACTGGAGGGGCAAAAGTGTAATTGTAACCATGTTTTTTTAAAATTTTCATGCAAGGTGCAAATATTTTAGATTCTCACATCTTTTTTTTTTTTTTTTAATAATGATTTGTTCTTCATTCTTTTCTTCTTCTTTTTTTCAATTTTTTCATTTGTTAAATATTTTTGTCAATGCCGAATTACACTAATAGTTCCTGTAGTTTGAGGACACTTTATCTTTCAATCGTGTTATATTTAATCCTAAATTTTGAATCTTGTTCTAAATAAGGACAATAAAATATGTCATTTCCTTTTCAAATGGAAAATTTTCCATTTCAAGGGTAAATTCGTTATGTAACTTATTTTGTGTTGATTAACTTGTATGTTATTTGAAATATAATGCCTCTTTTCTTTTTATGAATAATGCAGTATTTTGTTGGTTATAAAGTTTTGTTTAGTTTGAACAAAATTAAATTGCGAGAAATTGAATATGTATAAAACAGAAATGAAAGATCTTAAAGATTTTTCACATATTCTATTACCTTTTTTACAAGGTACTCACTTTATTTTAAATAGGCTCATTAGAGAAAAATTGGAGTATGATAGTGCTTAATTAAAGTTTTGGTTTGAATATTGATCAATTATTCAGTTCATTACATTTTGGTTTGAATGTTGATCAATTAAAAGTTTATGATACCATAATAGATGCATACAATTGAAAATAAGGGGGTTATTTTTCAAATATGGGAGTGTTGGAGTAGGAAAAACATATTTGTGGAGAACATTAATAAATAAATAAAAATTCAAATCAAAAAGAAAAATTTCCCTCTCAATTGCATCGTCAACCATTGTTACTTTGTTATTACTAAGAGGTAGGATGGTGCATTCACGTTTTAAAATCCCAATTAACCTAGATGAGTACTCGAGTTGTAATATTAGCCAACAAATAAATTTAGCTAAATCGATTCAAAAGGAATCGTTGATTATATAGGATGATGCCCAATGCAACATCGTCATGCATTCAAATTGTTGATCATACTTTTAGGGTTATATTGAAGGGCACAAAATTTTGTTCCAGTGATTAAGTATTTGGTGAAAAATTGTTTATATTTGGTGGGGCCTTAGGTAAATTTTAGCTGCAGTACCAAAAGTTAGACGAGAAACCACTGTTAGCATCATTGAAGGAATTGAATATTTGGAATCATTTTTAAGGACCAACATGCGTATTATGACTTATAACACATCTATTCAAATACATTAGCAACTTAGTGATTTTGCTAATTGGATATTGATGATTGGTGATGGGAAGATACTTGTAACTTCTTTGACTAAAGGTGGTAAAAAAAACTGGATTCAAATTCCAAATGAATTCCATATTAGAAATGGACAACGTGTTTTACTAAGTTGATTGATGCAATATATCCAAAATTGACTATTAGATACAATGATAGCTCTTATCTAAAGGTACCAGAGAATACCAATGTTGATGAATTGAATGCCATCATGTTATCTATGTTGCCTGGAGAATCGCAAAAATATGAAATTGCAAATACATTATGTCCAATAGAGAGCGGTAACATTGAACAACGTATGAATCCACTAGAATTGTTACACTCATTGAACTTCTCAAGAATTCCAAACTACTATCTTGAACTTAAAAAAAAAAGAAGTTATTGGTTGGTCTTGAGGCACTGCCACATGGTGCCCTAACAGTATTGTGATTGGTGGAGGGGATGGGGTCAACGAATTTTTGTTGGGTGATTGAGGAAAATGGGGGGTATGGTAAATTGTAATTGGTGAAGGGCATGACCACGTGGCATCCTTACACTAACCAATAATTTTTCCAAAAAAGAAGCACTTATAATGATTCTAAGAAATCTCAATTACTCTCAAGGTCTATGTAATGGATCCTATCTCATAGTTGAAAAAATGAGAGATAAAATAATTGAGGCATGATTGATTTCGGGTTCTAATGTCGATGACTCAGTGTTGATTGTTGGGTCGTGTGGATCATGATAATTACTGTTCACTGAACCCTAGGTTCAATGGGGGGTTTGGAGGGGCTTACTTCCAAGAGAAGAGGGGTCAGGGAAAAAGGAGGTTTAGGGTGGCCTCCCTTGAATTTTTCGGGTAGTTTAGTAATTTCCATGCTGCTTCCGCGTTGGGCATATGGTTATTCGAACCGCTCAACTCGCCCAACTCGAACCGATCCGCATACAAATGGGTAGTTTCGCAGACATAATACGGACGGATGCAATTTGGAATATGACATGATTGCGAGTTGTGGGTTTAACCTTTACCCACAAGAACCTGCCCGTACTTAGACTTTTTTTTTTTTCTTTTTAAAAAAAAACTTGGACCGTTGTTATTTCATTATTTCATTTTGGATGAATGTAAAAGTTAATGAAGAATTAGTTTTAGGTAAGCTTAGGATTTTGAATGATTTTACTTTAATTGTATTGTTGGATAATAGATAGTGAATGAGATTGATGATCTAGTTTAGGATTTTGAAAGATGTGCTTGTGTTAGTTTATGATTTGATTTAAAATTTTAGGATTTTGAATGATTTGTTTGTGTTAAGAATTGATTTTGTTGTGTTTTTATTTTATAAGTTTTAATTCATTAATTATTAATGTTGGAGTATTTTAGAAAATGGGGGGAAAAAGGCCCAAAATAATTATTTACAAAATGGAAAAAAAAAAGACTCCAAAATAAATTTTTAAAGAAGAAAGTCTAATCCGCAAAGCCTATTCGCACAAACTGTAACCCGCACTACAGGCGGTTACGGCTTAAATTTTCCCCAAACTGCACACATGCAGGTGGGTCCAAATCGATCCGCAAACCATCCAAAACTGAACCGCGACCACCCCTACCTAATTCTATACTTATAAATAGATGAGGGGAACACCTCTTTTCTATAAGAGAGTCCATTATTTTTTTTGTTATAGTGAATATCGCAACAACCGTGGACATAACCTTATTTTGGGGTGAACCACGTAAATCCTAGTGTTCTTATGTATGTATGATTTCTTTAATTCGTTTATCTTTATTGTTTGTTATTTTGTGTCCCACGATCCTAATTAGGAAGGGTCAATCCCTAATAGATTCCACGTATCATTCTCTCACCTTCCAGGACTCATTCATCTTTCCTAATTAGAAGAAGACAATTTGTAGTGATCCCAATTTCAATCATTCTTTCATGTTTTGCAACTTTGACTGGGCCGGTTGGGGATCGAGTTGCCCGGTCAGCTCGCGGGAGTCGAGGAGGCAGTGCCCCTTGGTGAGTCCGAGGGCAGCGCCTTGGCGGGGTCAAGGGGCAGCACCCCCGAAGCAAAAATACAAAATGCATTCGAAGTTGCTTGTCCGCTCGAGCGAAGAATGTTTGGTTTCAAAAGTTTGACATGTCTTCAAAAGTACTGGGTTAGTGTATTTGACGCTTGAGCGGACCATGTTATATTAGTTCGTGAATCTGATATTTCAGATCGCTTTTTCAGTCCTCTCTCTTTCTAAAACTCTCTAGAATTCCAGATCGGGAGCTTCTCTCTCTAGAAGTCATCTTGTCTCCTTGATTTCTCCAAATCCATTGGGATTTAGACCTAAGTTCTTCACCAAAGTTTGTTATCATCTCGAGGGCTTCATTGTGTGCGATGAAGATTGAGTTTCGACACTGTTGATGTAACGCCCTAAAAAAAAACTACATTAAACCCATCAAATAAATATGCATTGATATATAAAAGTCCCACAACCTTACATTCATCAGAGTTTCATTACAAAAGTATTACATGTTAACAACAAAAGCAAAATGCCCTACAGGCTTACAGCTTTCCAAGTTAACACTTGGTTACAACAAAGAGTACTAACTCATTTACATATTTAGCCCTTGGCTTGAATTTACATGTAATACATCAAAAATAAAACGACAAAAGTATGTCCGCCTCTAGCCTCCCAAGCTATGTCCTTGGAGGTGGCATGCTACCTGTACCTGAAAATGATATTCCCATATAGGGTGAGCCACAGCCCAGTAGAAATACACTAAACCAACCATGAACAATGACTAAAAGATTAGCAATTGATAGATGGCCAACACTGATACATTCACATAAATCACATATTTATGTCATACGACTTATGAGTCCAAGTTACTTTTCATTTTCTCTTTTTCAACAGATAAGTATGTTAGCTCTATCATCATTTCAACAGATATGTATAAAACTATATCCCACATTCACAGATAAGCATATAAGCTATATCCACATTCCCAACAGATATGTATAACAACAATATCCCACATTCACAGATAAGCATATAAGCTGTATCCACACTTCACAAAGATAAGCATATAAGCTCTATCTTCACTTCTCTAGACAAGCATATGAGCTGTATCTACGGAGTTCATCCCCTATCTTCTCCCAACACTATCCGGTTTAGAGGTACATCCCCCATCTTCCCCTAAACCGCGGAGTACATCCCCCATCTCCTCCTCTACACATAACGTATACAAACACATTGGTTCTATATACAATCACTCAATACATACAGTTAATGTATTCTAACAACCGTCAATTTTCATGACACATTCCATTGATTAGTTTCCGTTTGCCTAATCATCATGCATTGTCTACAACAATCACAACTATCCTCCACCGATAGCCCAAAGCAATTATTTCTAAACAGAAAATAAATGCACCAATGGATATTCAATCAACATTTCAATTCGGTGTGTGATAAACAATTCAACTACACCCTTTTAACCCCTTTGCACTCCCAATCTCAACAATTCCATTTCATTTCCTCATTTCTCACAATTAATTATCTCAATTAATCAACAATGTAATTAGGTCATTTTCCATAATTACCATTTCAACCCTTAGGTCCCATTTTCATCAATGATTCAACATTTATTTCATTTCTCTATAATAAACATACATCTAGGTTTATTATAAATAAAACCCCAACCTTTGTAAAATAACACAAAAGCCCCAAATCTTCACAAGATTACCAAACCAACCCCAACATCTCAAAATACCAAAATTTAAAGACAAAATCCATAGAGGGGAGTAGGATATCCCTACCTCAAATTCGGAGCTCCAATGGAGAAGATGACAAAACCCAACGTGCTCCAAATCTCGAAATTTTCAGATTAAAATGTAGCCCTCGACGATCAACAACTTTTTTGTAAAGGCCAAAGATGAGCAAATCACTCCTACTAGATCAAAACCTAGAGAGAAGGTAGAGTTCTAGAGTGAGAGGCTCAACAATGGTGGTTTTGGAAAAGTAGGAGAGAGAAGAGAAAGTGAAAAAGTGATTTGAAAAGTCAAAACACGGAACGTAAACCCAGTCGACCCGCTCAAGCGTCAAACACCCCGCTCGAGCGTCACTCACAGACTCCCGCTCGAGCATCAACAATCCCGCTCGAGCGGCGGATACACACTCCCAGAACTTTTACAGAACCAGGTCTTCGCTCGAGCTTCCAACTCCCCGCTCGAGCGGCACTCACACAACCCCGCTTGAGCTGCCAACCATACGCTCGACCGTCCAACACTGCACAGGAAATACTGGATGGGTGCAATTCCCGCTCGAGCGCCAAAACCCCCGCTCGAGCGGACAGGTCAAAATCTGGGCAACTAGTTTTGGTTTCTAAACTCAACCAACCTGTAACAAACCTGCCCAACACATCCTATAACTCAAATACGAAGTAAAAGGATGTAAACAAGATAATAATCAACTATCAACATCCACAGACACATGTCCGGATCACTGTACAACAAGGGTAAACCCGGGATCGCTATAGTTGATTTGGGGGTTTCATCTCATTTCTTCTTCAAAAATTGAGTTAAGGATTTTCTTAGAGTTATATATATATATTTTTGCAAGATCTAGATGATTTTCGAAATCATCCTTCTATAGCTTTGAAAATTAATTGTTAATTCAAGAAGTTAAGCGATTTTGAAAGTGGGTTTGTCTCTTGTTCTTTTAAAATGATCTTATGAGTTTTGATCTTCGTTGATTGAAGAAGAGATGATTTTGGAAAGTTTTTTTTCAAAAGATTTGAGTTGTATAGTTTTGGTGAGAAAACCTAAAACTTGGGGATTTTTTTTAAAGAGACTGAAAATCCTTGAATGATATTGTTATGTTTATTTTGTGTGTCAAAATAAATGGATGTTTGGAAAATCTCTTATTTATATTTATATAAATGATGAATTTCAAGGAATATGAAAATTGTTGTTCATTTTGGAAATTATTGTTCAAAACATTGAAATAGTCTTAAAATGACTAATTGTTTAGGCTACTTGATAAGAGGGAATTGTGTTATTGCTTGGATGATGAATTGGAATAAAAGTATTTTTATTCATTTTGTGTTATTGGCATATCAATTCATTTCATCACATTAAACTTTGAAAGTTGATTTGAAAACTTGCATTGAGAAAAGAATGTTGAGAAATAAGTTTTCATGAATTGGTTTTGGGGTAAATACGGTGGTAAGTCTTGACAGGTGGTGTAGATAAAATTGAATAGGTGTCGAGCCTTTCAGTTAATACTGGTAAAAATGACTGATTATAGGTGTCGAGCCTTCCAGTCAATGCTGGTAAAAATGACAAATTGATAGTACTTGTATAGTCTACTTACAGACACCAACCTAGGGATTACCAGAGTCATATTTACCGCCCTTGAAATAAATTGTTAAGTTTTGAACAATTGAAATTGCATGATATCATTGAGCATGATAGTTTTCAAAAGATGAAAATGTGATTTATTTTCAAAAAGGGCATAGCATGGCATGTGCATTTCATCTCTTGAGACTTGTATAAAATGTATATACTTTGTTAAGAATTTCCTACTGGGCTTTATGTTCACTCTACGGGATTTTTGTGCAAGAAAAGATGTGGTGATCCTACCCAACTAGGGGCGTGGAAGTATATGTTTTGGGAGTACAATACTCTCATTTTGCTGTGACTTTGTGTGTAAGCCAAGGGTTGTGTTTGTGTAGATTTGAATAACCGTTTTGTGTAACTAGGCTCTAGCCTTGGAAACTTGTAAACCCTTGGGGGTATTTATTTGTTTATTTACTTGTTGTTGGATTAATGTATTGTTGCATGAAGAACTATTGTGTCATATAATGTAAGTTTGGAGATTTTTATTTCCTTGAAAGAGCCATGATTGTTGTGTTATCATTTGTGCTAGAAGTTTGGGACATTACACAATTTCCAATCCAATTGGCCTTTGCAATTAGGGATGAGCATGGTTCAGTTTGGTTCAATTTAGGAGTAAACCAAGATCAAACCATCACTTACGATTCCAAGAAATTGGGAAACAAGCCAAACTATGAAAATCTTGGAATCAAACTAAACCGGAGCAGTATATGGTTTGGTTCAGTTTGAAACCATGATTTTTAGAAATCTTGTCATTATTTATAATATGATCACAGAATATTACTCACGCATAACATGCTCAAATATCAAACAATATGGTATTATTTTATAAAATAAAAATGGTTTAAATAATTGTTTAGAATTAGTTATACTACTATACAAGAAACACTTGAAAAAATAGAAAGTTGACAATTTATGTATAAAAATAGAATATTAATTAATAACTTAATTTTATCCTCAATAATTATTTACATAACACTATTAGAAAAAGTACTTTTTTGTGACCGCTACAAGCCGTTGCAGATAATAAAAATACAGTCGCAAAAGATCTTTTGCGATGGCAAAGCAATGGTCACAAGTTATTTGTGACTGCCAAAACTACTTTTTGCGACAGCTATTTTGCAGTCGCAAAAAAAAAAAATAGCGACTTTTTTTTACCGTCACAAATAATCATTTATATAAAAATCATATATACGATTGCTACAACAAAAAAACCAATTGCAAGCATCTAACAATTTTTTTTAATGAAAAATGACAAAATTAACAAATTAATTAAATTTATAATAGAAATATTAACCTATATTCACACTCACACACACACACACACACACATATATGTATATATATAAGTGTGCAAACAAATTATAAACTTTCATACATGCAAAACAAATATCCATCAATCATCCTTAAAATCCATCGTACTAAAAGATTCAAGTCTTCAAAAAAAGAAAGAAATGAAGGAAAAAAGAAAAAGAAAAAAAAGAGTAATATAATCTTGGTTTGGCTCCCAACGTCACTTGCTCAATCATATCAACTACTCCTTCAACAAAACCTACAAAAACATATATCAAACTTGACTTGAAAATTTAATGCACTTTAATGTGTTAGTTTAACTTGAAATAATCAAATAAAACTATTTCAAAAGAAAAAAAGAGATCATTCTCTAAATTCTATTGCTTGGAGTAAAATAGGCTTGTAAACACCCCATTTTGACCACCCTTAAGACTTGTGTGTTTCGTTCCGAACACTCGATGATGAAATGTTACACTGTGCAATCTTTCGAATCTTCAGCAAAAGAATTCGGTCTTGAGCTTTAGAACCTAACCTTTGCACCCCATTTTGACCAAAAGCTGTTTTTTTCTAGCCTGACTACTCAAAGAAAAGCAGACCAACAAATAGCTAGCAGGCCAATTTCATTGGGCCGGCCGGCCATGTTCAGCGTAGCAAATATTTTGCACCAGCAGGTTGCTTCCATGCACGGGATTTAGACTATCTGTCTTCTTTGGAGATATTTCCGACGTGAGAAGCTAAAATTCTACAAATACAGCACCTCCCCTTAGAGTTTGGGGTTAGAAAAAATTTCTAAAGACTTAAAAGCTTGTCTAGCACACTTCTCTATCCTCTTGAATATAGACATACTATAGATACGCCATTAAAACTTAAACTTAAAGTTTTTTTGCTGAAGTTTTGAACACTTTTTTAGATACTTGAGGGTGTTTAGATTGAGGTTTGTTAACTAAGAAGATCTTCCTCTCTTTCAATATGTGAACTTTGAACTTTTTAATCACCTTTTCTCTCTCTCTTTTCTTGTCTTTACATATTGATTTCAAAGTTATTTTGAGCTTAAAATGTGATTAAAACTTTATTAAAAGTGAGAGGGTTAGCCACCCTTCCATTGGCTAGCTTACTAGTTGTGCACCCTTTTTTTTCATTTTTTTTATATTTTCTTTTCTTTTCATTTCATTTAGTTAAATTTCAGCACTTTTGGCATTGTTTTAGATTAGTTTTGTGTGATATGAATTGAATATGAGCTTCTAATAGGGTCTTCATCCTCCCTGATACATGTGCTCTTACTTCCTACGCTTTGAATATGATATTTGTATTATTGTAATTGTCCTCACGGATTTGGCGTATTTAGGATATAGCAGCCAATTCGTTTGAGTTGATTGTTTTACTTTGTTATAGTTTTCCTTATGTGTCTTGGAACCTTATGGTCATGGGAGGATTAGAGCTTAGGCTTAGCCACCCCGCCACAAGTTTACTTAACTAGCAATAAATTTCTTACTTTCATACTATTGTTGTTATCCACCCTGAAGCTAGGTAATAGCTTCCGTGTCAAAAGTGTTAAAAAACTCTCTTTTCGATTATTTTCAAAACATAAAAATGGATGTCTCATCCTTATTCCATGACTAAAAGAGGAGTTAACGACAATTTTTGGCGAGTTGTGTGTTTAAAGCTTTAAATAGATAGCTTGATTCTTGATTCTCTCTTTTCCTTAAAGTTGTTGTAAGCTCTCTTCTAGTTTCACTTTTGATCCATGGAAATGGATGTCTTATCCTTATTCCATGAGTAGGAAGATGAGCATACACTAACTTTTTCATAGTTTTCTTTCATTTACTTAGTCTTATTTTGATTTTGCTTGGAAGCCATATGACAGCTCTTGCATTGGAGGTGTTAGAAACTGTCTTCTAGTTCCTTTTGAAGCATGGAAATGGATTTTAATCCATTTATATTTGTAATAATTAGTTAATTAAGACATTCGAACCCTCTTTTCCGAGGGCAAATTTGTAACATTTGATATATGTCTTCTAACTCCCATTTATTTCTTCTTTTTATTTAAATGAATACCGTAATTATATAGCATCATATTTGCTTTTATCATTCTCATGCTTTGTATCTATTTTTGCATGGATTAAGGTTCGACTCATCATCTTGATATCACTAATTATTTCTTAGTTGAATACGTGCGTTACCAGATGCTTTGAGTGGATTCATATGTCATATTCATAGCCAAATTTATTAGTTACATTTTATATGTGTTGCATTAGTCATGTGCATTTCTTTAGGATCAGGCATATTTCTAACTATTTTCTTTTCTTCGGTTTGCCTCGTTTGAGTACTAAGTGAGCAATTTTGCTTTAGCATATCATATATGTGCTTGTGTTGCCATATTGAGCATTCTACCATGAGGCTACTCGCTTACTTGAAATATCTCTATGAATGCCTGCGGATAGAAGCTATTTTGCTTAGATTGGAATGACTTTGATTATTGTACACATGAGCTCGTTTTTCCCTTGAGTTGCACATATTCAAAAACTCTTTCAAAGAAGCATGAAATCGAAGCATTTCAAAGTAAGCGATGTGGTCTATACTTGTTTGCTTCACATAGTAATGTTAGTATATTAAATAATCAGAACATGAGCATATAATGTCCATAACATTCACATCATGATTTAGTAGAGGATGATCTTTGATCAAGTGAGTAGGGTGCTCAATTTATAACCTTCTTCTCTCATACCTAAGTTTTCGAACCGAGACACTTTGGTTATGATGGACAAATGGCCTTTGACACGAGTCACGGGTTTCCTAAATTTTTCAAAAATATTTAGATAGCGACTCTGAAATCTAACAATACAATCCATATTTGGCTTCTCTGATGATTAATGATTTTTTTAGGATTTTTTGGATTTGGACTCTCATTCATTTTTGCTGTTTCACATTGCACTTGGAAAATCAAATTCAAAACCACAGGAGTCCGAACTGTAGGGTAATTGCATTCGATGAGACTAATCCCCTCCAAGGAGCGCGAAAAACCAACTATAAGGCCTTTTGCCACTGCTCATTTTCGCCTCAAGTTCGTCGTTGCAAAAATTTTTCTTTTTACAACGGCTAAATAATGGGTCGCAAAAAAATTAAACACAAAAAGTCACTTTTTTAGTAATGATATATATATATCTAAACTATCTGATTTAGTTCCATACGATTCTATAGTTATAAAAACATCGGACCAAACCATTAAGTATGGTTTGCCTATTTCAAGAACAAAGACTAAATCGTGCATTGAGAAAATCAAACCATGCGGTTTGATCTGGATCGGGCTAGTTTGCGATTTTGTGATTTTTTTGCTCAGCCCTATTTGCAATGATTATAATCAAAAGTCAATGACAGACTTTAAAATTTCTTTTGCATATATCTCTGTAATCCGGTATTCTCATATGGTCAATTTTATATTACTTTGTCTCGTGTTACTACACTATTAGGCCTAAAGATACTAGTTGTAAATAAGGATGATTAGTGTCACGACCCAAACCCCCTCCCCCATAGGTTTAGTATCATGACCGACCAGTAATCCTAAGATTACCGAAGGCCTCTTAAACAGATATATAATATTAGGGGTTTAACGGAAGAAAAATACAAACATACATCGTCCATTGAGCTGTGCAGACTTACATGAGATAAATAACAAAATTTCCATCAATAAATTCATATTCAAATTGGGCACCTCATAAGTAAATTTAATTCAGAATAACCACAATTCACAATTCTCATAATTTAATTAACTCCAACTCGGATTCAATTAACCGAATCTTAATTTTACTCAACTGAATTGAATATTTAATTAAAGTCCTATATGGTCCAATACTCAAAATTAAATTGATTTAACTCATCAATTTCATCTTCTTAAGCCATTTAGGCTTTCAATTTCTAATTCCAAAATAATTCTTTTATGTACGAATCAGACCTAATGATGTTCATCATCCACAATTCAATCAGAATAATAAATAATTAAAATCCAAATCACCCTGATTAACTAAATATAAAATATTATACGTGGCGGAATCGTCACACTTAACCGTGGTATTTCATGAAGAGTGTTGTCTATCGCGATATTCTTGATGGCATTTAAAGATGTTATAAAATGTTCAAAAGCATCTCTATTCATTGATAATATATCTATTAATTTCTTTTCATGTCATTTCTTCTTTTATGCGCTTCTCAATAAAATTATTTTGTTATTTTATAAAGATGTTTTCATATTATCCAATAATTGTATGTGCTATTTGTCAACTTTCAACTAATATATCATATTTCTAACTATTATTGTTCTTTTCTATATTATTTATTTTTTCATTTTCAGAAATGTCTTTGTTATTTTATATTCATAGGTCTTATGATTACCCATTATCTTTATTTTGCTCATCTTATTAATACGAATTGAAAGATTAGAGCACAGTTAGTCAGATTGATATAAGTGCCCAATTATGTTAGAGGCAACATCACAATGAGCTTGACTTATCTTGATGAAAATATATTTTTATATTATCATTAATATATGTCCTAGGCTTTTTTTGGAAAGGCCAAAAAAAAATAATAATAATAAATAAAAATTAACTTATTGACTTAAATAAGTGTACTTATTGACTTAAATATTATACTTTTTGACTTTTTATAAAAAGATGTATAGAAAAGTAGAGAGAAGATGTTAATTGATGTGACCCAAATAAGTGAACTTATGCAAAAAGTGCACTTATATAGTTTAACCAAAAAAAAAAAAAAAAAAACTTTTTCCAAACTATACTTTAATATGAATTACTTAAAAAAAAGTATTGTTTAACAAATGTGTACTTAATTTTTCTTGAGGATTATGTTATGGTAGGAGCTGTTTGTTATGAAGAAGTTGATTTTTTGAAAGGACATCTTATTGAAGGCAAAGTTTACTGCTTTAGAGGAGTCCAAGTTATACCAGTAGATGAAAAGTTCAAGTTAAGTGTCATACTATTATAAAATGTACTTCAATGATGATATACAACTATTGAACATATGATTGATCATTGCGACACTACGGCCATTTTATTACAAGATTATCGGATTTTGATCAATTTTTTCATCAAGATGTACAACTAATAGGGACGTTATTATAAACTATTTAAATAACTCATAAACAATGTAAATAACTAAAACCAAATCAAACCAAGCCTTAAGTCCTATCAAATAGGATCGACTACATGAATTCTTTTTCTTCACGCGGCTCTATCAAATGCCATTTTATTAGTCAAATTAAGTAGTTTCACATCTCTATTTACTATGCTAGCTAAAGTCAATCTAGGTCTACCCGTCCCATAACACTTCCATCTACCGTCACTGCGCTCTTCACTACTGCCTCTGGTGGTCTACGTTGAATATGACTGTAGACACCCCATTTTGACCGGCCCTAAGACTTGGGCGCTTTCTTTTGATTATCCGATGATGAAAATAAGAATATGCCATCTCACAAAATTCTCAGCGAAAAAAATGAAATTTAAGCTTTAATCCCGACCTACACCTGTTTTAACCAAATTATTTTAGACTATATATTTGATTAATATTGTACATATTTTAAATACTTTATATTTTTATAATCAAATTTCAGTGGTGCATGCCACCACCATGCACTCGTTATATATATATATATATATATTATATTATATTATAGTAATAAAAAAATAATAATAAAAAAAAATGATTGATATGTTTCTAACTTTCGGTGGTGCATGCTAGCACCATCCCACCATTATATATTATATTATATTATATTATATTATATTTTGTTTGTTTGCTATGTCCATTCTCTATAAAGTGGGAGAAGAATCAGGGGTTCAAGGGCTGGAGGAGAGGGGATGGAAAAAGAGAGAATCAGAGAGAAAAAAAAGAAGTGGTGTGAGAGAGATTGAAAGGAAGAGAATCAGAAAGAAGGAAAATTAGTTTTTTTTAGAAAGAGGGGGGGAAATAAACTATTTTCTTCAACATTTTATTTTTCTGAACCAAACTTTTATTCGCATTTCATCAATATACCATTCCAAAACCAATCACCAAGGCCATAATTCCAAATTTTGAACTAAGAATTAAGAACACATTCCACAGACTTGGGGGTGATCAAAAGAAACTTTGTGAATCAGAAAATTCATCATTTCTCCAAAAGGTGAGTTTTCACAAACTTTCATTTAATTTAAAAATGTGATATAACTTGCTTAAATATTTCATTTACTGCTTTTCATAACTGTTTTTTATCGCTTTAATAGGAAGGCTGCACCACCCACATATCTGTTGTAATTTATCTTTTTATTGTTTTAATGGGAAGGCTGCATCACCCACATATCTGTTGTAATTTATTTATTTTATTGTTTTAACCGGGAAGGCTGCACCACCCACATATCGGCTGTAATTTACTGTTGTATATAAACTGTTGTAATTTACATAAAATGTTGTAGTTTACTATTTATGAATTGTTGTAATTTTACCATTTTAAATGGTCGGTCAAACCACCTAATTTATTAAAAGATGTGACCCCACCGGATGAATAGTGATCGGTGGTGAATAATAACCTCCGGCGGAAAATAGTAACTTCCGGCGGTGAATAGTAACCCCGACGATGAATAGTAACCCTGTCGATGAATAGTACCTCCGGCGATGAATAGTAACTATGAATAAAAAAATGCCCGGTAAGATGAATAACGATCAAGAAAGGTGAATAATAATTGCCATGGTGAATAGTAACTTCCGATAGTGAATAGTATCTCAGGATGAATAGTGCTCCTGCAAAATAAGTTTCCCCGGACAAAACAGAGCAGTCTTCCTACGTCAAGCAGAATATTTTCCGACGCACATGAAGTTTCTTTATTTTATTTTTTATTTTGAGAGTTTGTGAGGATTTTTTATAGTTTGTTGTACTATTTGTTTTCCTCCTCCTTCTTTATTTGGATATGTAATAATTCAAGTGTTGTAATAATTTCTCATCCCCGCTTCTTTCTATCCCATTCTTTTACTTGCTTTCCTTATTTGTACATAAACATCATATTTATTTTTCATCATATTCATGCTTTGCATCCATGTTTCATGCATCTTGATTCGACTAAGTTTGCATTTGTGGATTTAATCAATTCCTATATGATTATGTGCGCTACCTCATATTCTTGAGATGATTCACATGTCATATCTTAGAAGCCGAATCTTTAGTTGCATCTCATGAGTGAATTGCATTAGAATTTTGTATATAAGATCATGCATTTTTTACCAACTTTGTTTTGTAACTTGTTCGCGGGTCATCAAACATGTAAGTTTTTATACTTTAGCATCCCGTTTGTGTGCTTTTTTTTTTCTTACTATGTTTAGCATTATACCATGAGGCTATTTGCTTACGTGATATAACTCTATGAATGCCAGTGGATGAAGGCTATATCGCTTAATTTGGAATGATGTTGATTTTCATGTTTGTAAACTCAATTTATTTGGGTTGTACATTTTCAAAACTCTTTCAAAACTACATGAAATCAAGTTGTTCCAAAGTAGATGACATAGTCTATACTTGTATGTTTCACATAGTAAATTTTAGAATTTATTAAATAATCAAAACATGAACATATAAAGAAAATAAAAGTCATATCGTGGTTTAGTAGAGGTTGATCTTCTGATCGGGTGAGCGGGGGTGCTCAATTAATGACATTCCCCCTTCATACCTAATGTTCCGAGCCAAGCATCCTTGGTTACGACGAACAGTGGCCTTGGCACGAGTCATGGGTTTCCTAATTTCCCAAAAATATTAGGTGGCGACTTTGAGATCTGATGACACAGTCCATTTTTTTGACAAAATTGCAATAAAATGAATTTTCAATAAAAGTCACCAAATCTGGACTCTTATCTACGTTTCACATTGCACTCATGAGACTAGATCAAAGAGATCTCAGGAGTCCGAACTGTTTAACGCGCACAGGTTTCCCCCGGGCATGTTACAGTTTCTGGCGACTCTGCTGAGGATTTTATGAAACCTTGACTCGAACTCCATGATATGACTTTTATTTTCAATTATATATTTATTGCATTGCATGCATTGGTGCACTTAAAGTCCCTGTGTTGCCCAAATGCTGTTAGGAGCACAGACACACTTTTTGTGACACTACACCTATCACTACGTTACTTTGGAGGCCTTGTGTTATAATCTTTTGAGATCTAAAGGTTCTCAAACTTTGAAGAGAGACTATATTGACTCTTCTGATTTCCTAAGATCTTCATTGGTTATGACCCAAAGGACTCTTTAGTAACGTCACCTTGGCTTCAACCCTTAAAGTAGAGCCAACCTTGTACATATAGTAAGGTATAGTACCTTTCAAATTAGGACATGATGCTTTCTCATTTCTAGGATGTATGATACCGCTTGTTTGAATAGTGAAACCCTAGATCATTTCAAGCTAGGACACGATAACCTTACCCTCCTTAGGGGTGTTTGTTCTCTTTCCTGCTTTATGTGCAATGTATTGGGTTGATATAAGGGTTCTCACATTCGAATGAGTGGTTCAGGTTGTTCAGTTTAGCACCATTACTTCAAAAAACAAAAAATAAATAAATATAACAAAAACATAAAAAAATTAAAAAAAAATCCGATATTCCACAAAGTCGACCATTGTAAATAAATAGAATTTGTAGGGTATCCGACCATCTCTGTGATTGGGGAGTGACCACTGGTTGATTGCACGGGCTTTATTTTGCATATTATGGATGGCCCACACGTTGACCGACAATTTGAGAATGGTTTTATTCTGAGTTCTGGATTGAGTATTGAGTCTAAGTTTGATTCCACCAAGTTTGTAGAGTTGGGATCAGACTGTCATTCTAGTGAGTCAGAGTCTATTGATTTCGATAGTGCTAACCTAGACATTTATGTCCTGTTTAGGTCTTCTTTGTCATTTTCTTTTTCCTTTGTCAAAAGTCTGTTGACATTGCTGAGTCATAATCTCTTTCAATAAACAACAAAAATAAAAAATAACAAAAATGTCATAGAGTCTGCCTACTTTTCCGTGCCTTTAAATCATTGCATTGACCAAAGTGTTTCAAAACTTTTTCCAAAACTTTAATAAAAACAAAGAGGAAGAATTTTCTCGGGATTTGCAAATTTGATCAACTGAGAGGAAGAGAGGTGTGCTAAGCCTTTGATGAATAAAATCATTTTTGTTAATGTGGGTAATGAGAAGGATCCTGGCTTGGTCCAAATTGGTTCTATCTTGTCTTCGTAAGAGTACGAGTGATTAGTCACTTTGTGAAAAGATTTCAAAAACTGTTTTTGCGTGATCCTACGAAGACATGCCTAGAATTGATTATACAGCATAGGATCCCTCTTGACTCAAGGTTTGACCTCCTTAGCTCCTTAGCTTTCAAACCTTGATTCGAAGTATTCAATGATCATTTAAAGTGTAAGGCTTGCGTAGCCGAATTGGAAATACCCCTTGAACTGGGGGCCATGATGTGATTCAAATGGAGGCAGCCCTTCAACTATGGGCAATAAAGTCAAATGTGATTCAGATTTGAAACAGCCTTTGAACTAGGGGCAAAAGTGTGAGGCTTGCATAGTTGAAATGGAGGTAGCCCTTGAACTAGGGGCAATAAAGTATCACCCTTGAGAGGCTCGCTGGGCCGAAAACCCAGAAGGGCGACCCAGGCAAAAATTAGAGCACAAAAAAAAAATAAAAAGGAAAAATAAAAAGAAAAATGGAAAGCTCGCAAGGTTGAAAACCCGAAAGGGCGGATTTGGCAAAAGTTAGAGCGTAAAAGGAGAGTGTCAATACCCGAGTGAACCTTAGCCAAAACTATGTAGGGCCTGTGATTCAGATTGGAAACAGTCCTTGAACTAGGGGCAAGAAGGTCGGATGTGATTTAGATTTGAAGCAGCCCTTGAACTAGGGGCAAAAGGTTAGATGTGATCAAAGAGTTAAAATTGAATCGTTTCCCAATGAAGACCGCCTAGAAAGGAAAAACCCAAAATTTGAGAGAATGAATTTTATTATTGAAGGACGGTCGAGTTCCTATCCACTACACTAGGGGCAACACTAGGGGCAAATTCGGACCCAATTAGCCTAGTCCCTACATCATCATATCTACTGGTCAAGTGTAGTAGTCGTTCTTATAGATGGCCTAGAGATTTCACACCCAATCAACTTGGACAAGTTAAACTGAAAATAACCCTTGAGAGGCTCGCTAGGCTAAAAACCTGGAAGGGCGACTTAGGCAAAAGTTAGAGTAGAAAAACAAAAAATAGAAATTCAAAAGAAAAAAAAATAAAATGAACAAAATAAAAAAAAATAGAAAAATCAAAAAATCAAAAGCTCGCAAGGTTGAAAACCCGAAAGGGCGGCTTTAGCAAAAGTTAGAACACAAAAGGAGAGTGTCAATACCCGAGTGACCCTCAACCTGAACTACGATGGCCTGATTCTTATCTTGAGGATACGTAGGTAGCTTCATCTTGAAGTTCGGCCCCAATAATTTTTGTTAACTCATTCATTTCGTCCATGTTTGATTGGTGTATCTTTAGTCAACCTGGTTGTCCTATCCGTATTTGATTGGTGTATCTTCGTTCTGCTCAGTTCAGTTGGTTCAATTCAACTTGGTTCAGTTCGGCGGTTCGGTTCGGTCCAGTTCTGCTCGGTTTCATTCTATTCGGATCGGCTCAGTTCGGTTATCATCGTTGCTACAAAACCAATTCGGGGTTATCTGGCTTGGGGCTATGCACCTCAATGATTGATTCCATGTTAGTTGAGTAGTGGCCATTTGCAAAAATAGGTTTTGATTAATTTGAATGAAGCTGACTAATTTTTCTCGAAAATTATTCCATTTTTGCAAAACTTGGACCATTCTTTGGATTTGAAAAGGGAAAATTTTCAGTGCTCACAGTTTAGCTTACATGATTTGAAACAGAAAATGGAATAAGTATCCTAATCTAACTCTCATGTTGATTAAAACATTTTTACAAAAAAAAATCAAGAGACAAAAAAAAGGGTCAAGGCAATGAGCTAGGGGCATAGTCGAGTTAGAGATTTTGTCTTCTCCACCGCTTGAGTCAACTATTCAGTGTATGTAAGTATGTATTCATACCAGTCAAGGTATTTATACCAGTCAGTGTATATAAGTGTGTTCCTTTTATACCAGTCAGTATATTTATACTAGTCGATGTATTTATACTAGTCAGTGTATATAAGTATGCTTGGATCGTTTTGCTTCGTTCTTCTTTCGTTAAGTCATTCTTTGATTCAGGTCAGTATAGAATCAATGTTCAATTCAGAGTTCAAAATTCAATCACTCTCAAATTCAATCAAACAAAAATGTTTTCAAGTTCAAAGTCATATGCCAGTCACGCCATTGATGTGCAAAAACTAAACTGATTTTATTGAAGTCAAGGGAGGACATCCCCAATTACAGAGACTTAAAAAAAAAACAAAAAACAAAAAACAAAAAAACAAAAAACAAAAACAAAGAGAGAGAGAGGGATCTTTTTCTTCTTTCTTCTCAGGCCGCAGCCCAGTGGTGAAGATTACAACCGGCTTCATTTGCACACAACTTCGTTGCCCGATTTTACCATCAGCTGCCTCGCTTCATCTTTACTCCTTTGGAACTCTTGAAGACTCTGCCTCGGCCTTGGCAAAGCTTCCGAAGGAGATTATTCCTCGCCGACCATCAAATTGGTTGTGCGAAGAAACTCTGAATTGAGTCATGGAGGTCGTCAGTCGTTTCAGCTCTTTGTTCTACTTTTTCAACGTACTAATTTCTACTCGAGTGTCTTTGTACATACGTTGAAGGAAGAAGGGTTGTGCATGTAATTGATGTACTTCATACGTCCTGTTCTGCAGTCGACGGGACAAGTTGGAGACCGTTGTCACGGTCTCCACACATGACCTCAATGTATACGAGTTTTCTTCGATGTCAGATTATGTCGCCATGATTTGTTCAACTGACATCGCTGGAAAGTTGAAAACAGAGGAAGGAGGAGGAGCTCGTGGTTGAGGTTCAGGGGAGTCAGAATCGGTCATCTCTATCGTGGACTCATTCAGGTTTGGAAAAAGAGTGAGAGAACCATATGAAGAGGCCATGACAGAGGAGAGTAATGCAAAAGAAAGAGGTTGCAGAGTGGTGGTAGATAAAGTTTGCAGGCTTTTGCTCTGCCTCTCTCTCGCAGGCCTCAACTTAAGAAGAAAACGAAGGAGAAGACAAAGAGGGAAGAAGGCTGAGAGAATCATTGACAATCGAGGCAGGATTGGATAGCCTGTCGGTCAGGCGCCGCGATTGTTGAAATCTCGCGCCAGACACGACGCTCGAAGAAGATGAGGGAAGAGAGAGTGAGACAAAAATAGAGAAAGAGGCGGGAGAGTTGTATATGTATATATGTATATCTGTATATATGAATATATGTATACCGTATGTACATATCTGTGTGTATTTTGTCTGTATATGTATATAGATGTATATCGTATGTACATATCTGTATGTATTCTGTCTATATATGTATATGTGTGTATCCGTATATGTATATAGTTTGTCTGTGTGTAAACGAATACGTATGTAATACGTATTTTACATATCATCGCGTCCCACCTTTTCACCTTTCACGAAAGACGTGTTAGGATTTGATGTTTACTTGGTTAAAACCTTCCCTTTCCATATGAGATACGGTTAGGTACTGTAGACGTCCCCAAACGCCCCGGGAGGGTGAGTCCCATTCTGTTCATATTGGGTTCACTACAGTTCAGGACTCTCAAATTGTCACAGTTCTTAATCTGAACCAAAGAGTCCAAATCCGGCAAATCGTTTTGGAAAACAGATTTTTAGAAAAGAAGTGCCAAACATGGACTGCTTTGCCAAATACAGAGTCGCTACCTAAATATTTTATTTTGGGAAATTTAGGAAACCCTGACTCGGTGCCAAAGGCCACGTGTCCGTCATCACCAAAGTTGCCTCGGCTCGGGAACTTGGGTACGATTAGGGAAGGTCAGCTATGAGCACCCTCTCTCGCCCGATCAAAGATCGGCCTCTACTAACCGTGATATCTTGTTTTGGGAGCATTATGTGTTCCTATTCCGGTTATTAGCCTAGAATTACTATGTTATACGCACAAATGTTATACGCACAACAAACAAGTATAGACCAAATCGTCTAATTTGGAACAAATCATTGCATGCTTGTTTTGAAAATGGTTTGCTACTCATAAGTAGGCTAAAATGCAGGTTTTGCCATCATCTAGTGGGCTTAAAACTCACAGTTTTAATGCATTATTCTAATTTAGGTAATTTAACCTCCATCCACAGGCATTCAAGCAGTTATATCACATAAGCAAATAGCCTCATGGTAAGCATGCTGTCATGGAAACATTCGCACACATGCAAAGATGCCAAAGCATAAGAACTTACCGAGTACTCCGAGCCAAAACGGAAACTAGTTAGTAATCACATGCATGATCCTAGTTCATGTTAAGACGGCTAATGCAACACATGCGAAATGCAACTAAGATAGGCTCGGCTAATCTACAATGACATGTGAAATGCTACAATTAGCACGTATTCAATTTGGATTTGAAATACAAATGCAGATAGAATGATGGGCCGAGCTTGGTGTATGCAAAACGAATGAATGGATGCAAACATGCTATCATACTGTATGCTAATTGAAACATGCCCCAGACTAACCAACGAAAGCTAGTAAATAAAAGGGAAGAAAGACGTGGGGTTAGGAGACATACACACACTCACGCACACTTATTACACAATTGCCCTCACTCGGAGGGTCTGAATAAATATTACACAACCAAATTAATTATTACAGAATTCCTAACTAATTAACAAATTAAATGCAGAAGAAAGGTGGCCGCAGCCCTACCTCGGAATGTGTGAATGATGCATGCTTGACTCGCCTCACCCGGAAACTCGTTGCCATAGCACTGCTGCCTCTGTTTTCACTGCCTTGCTCCTCTGAAAATTCTGAAAGTCTCTAGACCCCTTTTAGATCATCCTCTGAGTGCTCTGGGATGTCACCGGCCAGAATTAAAGTTCACTGGCCTTGGTAATGGGATTATCGGCCAACTTTTGTACCACCGGCCAGCCACTGATGGTCGGTCAGCACTGTAGGTGGCTGGTCGGCCATTGCTTCTTGCAGAATCCTGCAGTTGACAGCAGCAGAGGGTAAGCAGTGTATGGCATGGAATTTTCAAGCAAATGTGAGCATGGCCACACTCCCTATCATGCAATGGACTCAAGGGAGCATGGCCCTCGACCCTCGGGCCATCAACTACGAAATTCGAGGCATGATGGCCTAAGAAGCCAAGTTAACAACTTAATGTAGATGCATGCAACAAACAAATGAGTGCTAACACCCTATCATGTTGAGATCAAGGGTATTGGCGACCGAGGGTTGAGACGTGTTTCGTCACTTCGGGTACGAACACACCTCTCCCCTCATGCTTAGTTTGACACCCCAAACTAAGCGATGCAATGCATGTATGCCATATACAATGCAAATTGATGCAACTCATGCAAGGCTACACTAATGCAATATGAACATGTCAAGCATACAACAAGACTATATAATGCAATTCAGCTAAGTAACGCGCAAACATGCGAACATGATGCAATGTAAGCATGCAACCAATGCAATGCAACATGTCAAACATGCAAAGTGTGCAAGGATGGGCTCATACTGAAATGAGAAGGCCTCAGCCCACCCTAAAACAGTGGCCAAAAGAGTCAAAAAAAGGCACAACTTATGCATGCAAGCATATACACACCAAGGCCTATCACCTAAGCATGAAAGGGGATAACTCTAAGCATACTTAAGGGCAATATGTTTGGACATTAAACACTCATGTTAAACTCTAAGAAGTATGCAAAAGATGACACCAAGATATGCTAGGGAATGGATGCAAAATAGAAGGTACTCAAGGCCACAAAAGAGAGCATTGCTCAACACCTACCCCAAGCAAACATGGTATGAGCTAAGCAACCCAAAATAGAGTTTTTATGTATCAAAATATGCCCCAAAACCCACTGATATGGCAGCCCAATGACTTAAACAAAGAGGCATGCGCACAAGCCCAAAATGGAGCATAAGACCACAACTCTTCAAGGCATTAAAAGGGTAACAAATGCAAGCATGTAGGCATAAAACATGAACTGAAATGGCATGACAAATGATTCCAAATCACTGAAATAGACCAAATGAAGCATGCTAGCAACTCACACACCCGAAGCCAACAAGTTAGAATACAAAGAGGCTATATAAAGCATGGAAAGCATGGCTCCAAAGACTTAAGACAGACCTTTAGCATGTTAGAACATGACCAAAAACTTCACAAAGCTAAGCCAAAGCATGCAAACATGATGGTCCAAAGTCAAGATGTATTTCTAGGCAAAATGGAGGAATACAAGGCAAGTGTATTATGCATGCAAGAGGTCAACAAACCGACATGGGACAGAGGTAAAACATGCTAAATAAACACCAAATAACCTCTGAAATGAAGCCAAACAAAGTTAGGCATACATGCTACCCTTATGAGCCAAGAATGCAAACAAAAGAGAGACAAAGGGAGAGGGGTGTCCCTCCCCTATGCAAGACCTCAAACCCTCTTCATCACCACTGAAAATCCACTGGATTTCAGTGGTGAGAAGGCCAAAGCACAATAGTATTCAAAGCTTAACAAAGAGAGCACAAAAAGAGCCAAACAAGGCCTAAGAGGAGGAGGTCGACCCCAAACAACAAAACAACCTTAATGAAGTATCTTAAGCATGCAAATACAAGACCTTTTATAGTTATATACAAAGTCTAAATCAGTAAGCAAGATAGGTCAAAAGCTACTGCAAGATTGGGGAATCTAAAGCAAAAGTGTTACCCTTGAAGAACACCTCAAGAACAGCAAGTCCAGCCACATTCTTCTGATCAAAACTAGCTCAAAACCTCAAGAATAAACCCTCAAGACCTTCCAAGTCGAAGTATGGTGTAATGGTGTGTGTCTTAGTGCAAAACTAAGAAGAAAACACACCTTTAGGCTCTCAAACACACACAAATGAGGAGAGAGAGGGAGATATAGAGAGAGAAAGTGTATATCAGATATATATATATGTATTTTTCTCTGGTTTTTGCTCAACCTCACTAAGGAAAGGGTTGGGGCTCTTATATAGACAATGCAAAGACTAAGCTTCCAAGGGAAGCTATTCAAAAAGGGTCAAGTCTTCCTAAAGAAGCCAAGGCAAAGGGGCCAAGGCTTCCTTAGGAAGCTGGGACAGGTGTCCAAGCTTCTTGAGGAAGCTAAGACAAAGGTCCAAGCTTCCTCAAGAAGCTAGACCAAAAAGGTACAAAAGGGGCAAAACAACCACACTCGTGCATGGGGAGGAGGGTCCATGCATTCCAGCTGGCACAGCTGGCATGCATTATGCCTGTAAAAGACAAAAAGGTGGTACCGGCCAGAAAATGAGGCCATCAGCCAAACAGGTGGTCGGCCGGCCACACAAAATGCCGACCGGCCAATGGACTATTTCACCAATGGCCGGTAGCCTCAAAACACGGCCGGTGGCCTCAAGCCATGGCCGGCGGGTATCAGGGGTAGCTAACAAGCTACTCTTTACCCTCAGGTGCAAAAACAAACAAGTCCTTGGAGTAAAACCAAGCACAGAACAAGCAAGTCGAGAGATCCTGAGGCAAGGCGCGTAGCCAAGACCTCCAGGAACTCAAAACAAACACGAACATGGATGATCACCGAGTGTTCAAGCGGTGACGTCCAAGTCTTGAGGACGGCCAAAAATGGGGTGTCTACAGGTACGTCTGTTGGTTACACCACCTTTATTTTTTTCACATGAAACGTGTTAGGATTTGGTGTTTACCTGGTTAAAACCTTCCCCCTTTCTGTATGAGATACGGTTAGGTACGTCTGTTGGTTACATCCCCTTTGTTCCTTTCACGTGAAACGTGTTAGGATTTGATGTATACCTGGTTAAAACCTTCCCCCTTTCCTTATGAGATACGGTTAGGTACGTCTGTTGGTTACACCACCTTTGTTCCTTTCACGTGAAACGTGTTAGGATTTGATGTTTACCTCGTTAAAACCTTCCCCCTTTCCATTGAGATACGGTTAGGTACGTCTGTTGGTTACACCACCTTTATTCCTTTCACGTGAAACATGTTAGGATTTAATGTTTACCTAGTTAAAACCTTCTCCCTTTCCGTATGAGATATGGCTAGGTACATCTGTTGGTTACACCATTTTTATTCCTTTCACGTGAAACGTGTTAGGATTTGATGTTTACCTGATTAAAACCTTCCCCCTTTCCGTATGAGATACGGTTAGGTACGTCTGCTGGTTACACCACCTTTGTTCCTTTCACATGAAACATGTTAGGATTTGATGTTTACCTAGTTAAAACACTCCCCCTTCCTGTATGAAATACGGTTAGGTACGTCTGTTGGTTTTACCATCTTTGTTCCTTTCACGTGAAACGTGCCAGGATTTCATGTTTACCTTCCTCCTCTCCGTATGAGATACGGTTAGGAACATCTATTGGTTACACCACTATACCTCCTCTCGCGTGAAACACGTTTGGATTTCGAGTTCACCTATCATTTGTGTTGTGGCATATTTGTATGTGATCTTGTGGTACATTTAATGCAATGCACCCCCTGTTATGTTTCATATCATCTGCACGAAGCTTGCCTCTCATGTTGTCATCTTCATATCTTTATCATCACTCCATGGCATTGTGTTGCATTGCATAATCATGAATTTTAAAACAATTGGCTACGCGAAGCGTGTAAGTCCAACTTTCAAACTACATATGTCATGTTACATGTTGCCCCTGAACTACGCAGGTTTGATTCCTTGCAAAGGGATACGTAGGCAACCCTCGGGTTCAACCACTTGCATTGCATCTTGTTTGTTTGCCCAAGTCTTATGGCCTTGTCAAAAGGGTCGTCTTTGGGCTTTGATATTCACTCACGTCAAGAAATGACTTTGAGCTCTGTCAAAGAGGGGCAACTGTAGACACCCCATTTTGACCGGCCCTAAGACTTGGGCGCTTTCTTTTGATTACCCGATGATGAAAATAAGAATATGTCATCTCACAAAATTCTCAGCGAAAAAAATGGAATTTAAGCTTTAATCCAGACCTAAACCTGTTTTAACCAAATTATTTTAGACCATATATTTGATTAATATTGTACATATTTTAAATACTTTATATTTTTATAATCAAATTTCGGTGGTGCATACCACCACCATGCACTCGTTATATATATATTATATTATATTATATTATATTATATTATAATAATAAAAAATAAATAAATAAAAAAAAAAATTGATTGATATGTTTCTAACTTTCGGTGGTGCATGCTAGCACCATCCCACCATTATATATTATATTATATTATATTATATTATATTATTATTTTGTTTGTTTGCTATGTCCATTCTCTATAAAGTGGGAGAAGAATCAGGGGTTCAAGGGCTGGGGGAGGGGATGGAAAAAGAGAGAATCAGAGAGAAAAAAAAGAAGTGGTGCGAGAGAGATTGAAAGGAAGAGAATCAGAACGAAGGAAAATTAGTTTTTTTTAGAAAGAGGGGGGAAATAAATTATTTTCTTAAATATTTTATTTTTCTGAACCAAACTTTTATTCGCATTTCATCAATATACCATTCCAAAACCAATCACCAAGGCTGCAATTCCAAATTTTGAAATGAGAATTGAGAACACATTCCACAGACTTGAGAGTGATCAAAAGAAACTTTGTGAATCAGAAAATTCATCATTTCTCCAAAAGGTGAGTTTTCACAAACTTTTATTTAATTTAAAAATGTGATATAACTTGCTTAAATATTTCATTTACTGCTTTCCATAACTGTTTTTTATCGCTTTAATGGGAAGGCTGCACCACCCACATATCTGTTGTAATTTATCTTTTTATTGTTTTAATGGGAAGGCTGCACCACCCACATATCTGTTGTAATTTATTTTTTTTATTGTTTTAACCGGGAAGGCTGCACCACCCACATATCTGCTGTAATTTACTGTTGTATATAAACTGTTGTAATTTACATAAAATGTTGTAGTTTACTATTTATGAATTGTTGTAATTTTACCACTTTAAATGGTCGGTCAAACCACCTAATTTATTAAAAGATGTGATCCCACCGGATGAATAGTGATCAGTGGTGATTAGTAACCTCCGGCGGTAAATAGTAACTTCTGGCGGTGAATAGTAACCCCGATGATGAATAGCAGCCCCGTCGATGAATAGTACCTCCGGCGATGAATAGTAACTGCGGATAAAAAAATGCCTGGTAAGATGAATAACGATCAAGAAAGGTGAATAGTAATTGCCATGGTGAATAGTAACTTCCGGCAGTGAATAGTATCTCAGGATGAATAGTGCTCTTGCAAAATAAGTTTCCCCGGACAGAACAGAGCAGTCTTCCTATGTCAAGCAGAATATTTTCCGGCGTACATGAAGTTTCTTTATTTTATTTTTTATTTTGAGAGTTTGTGAGGATTTTTTATAGTTTGTTGTACTATTTGTTTTCCTCCTTCTTTATTTGGATATGTAATAATTCAAGTGTTGTAATAATTCCCTATCCCCGCTTCTTTCTATCCCGTTCTTTTACTTGCTTTCCTTATTTGTACATAAACATCATATTTATTTTTCATCATATTCATGCTTTGCATCCATATTTCATGCATCTTGATTCGACTAAGTTTGCATTTGTGGATTTAATCAATTCCTATATGATTATGTGCGCTACCTCATGTTCTTGAGATGATTCACATGTCATATCTTAGAAGCCGAATCTTTAGTTGCATCTCATGAGTGAATTGCATTAGAATTTTGTATATAAGATCATGCATTTTTTACTAACTTTGTTTTGTAGCTTGTTCGCGGGTCGTCAAACATGTAAGTTTTTATGCTTTAGCATCCCGTTTGTGTGCGTTTTTTTTTTTTTTCTTACAATGTTTAGCATTATACCATGAGGCTATTTGCTTACGTGATATAACTCTATAAATGCCAGTGGATGAAGGCTGTATCGCTTAATTTGGAATGATGTTGATTTTCATGTTTGTAAACTCAATTTATTTGGGTTGTACATTTTCAAAACTCTTTCAAAGCTACATGAAATCAAGTTGTTCCAGTAACGCCCTCAAAATTAACTCATTATATATATCATTGACATGCATTATTTAAAGAAGACAATTTATTAATCCATTCATCAGAGTATTACAAAATAAAGCATTACATGTAACATTGAATAAAATGCCTTACAGGCTTACATCTTTCCAAGCCAACACTTGGATACAAAAAAAAAAAAATATGAGTTCTAACTCAAAACAAGAAAAGCCCTAGGCTTGAATGTTTACATGTACTAATAAATAAAGACAATTAACTAAAGGTAGTCTTCTTCAAACCAGAAGCCAAACCCTTCCAAGCTAAGTCCTTGGAGGTAATTTATCACCTGAACCTGAAAATGATGTTCCCATAAAGGGTGAGCCACAGCCCAGTAGAAATATACTAAACCACATATAAGCAATGAATAAAGCAATAGCATTCAACAGATGGTTAACCAAAATAATCAATTACTTCATTTTACAGACTCATGACACTATTGCCAAAGATACGTTTTACTTTCCAGTTTTATCAACATGGCTCAGAACCTGGCCAAACTTATAACAGTGAATCACATATATCATATTCACATCCTTCCAATATCAACAACAAATGAGACTCAAGCTCAAATCAAACACTTCATACTTCCAGATTGATACACATTTTAGTGCTGTATCAATAAAACACTTCTATATAAATAAGCACACATAAAAGTGATGCTAATGGAGTCCATCCCCTATCTCCTCCCAAACAAAATCCGGTTTAGAGGTCCATCCCCTATCTTCCCCTAAACCGTGGAGTACATCCCCTATCTCCTCCCACACACAAAACAATGTATGCAAATGCAATGCTCAATCAATACACGTATTTTCTGTATCAATGCCATAGTCAAAATTAATGACTTAACCAATGTGATTAGTTTCAGTTATTCCTAATTTACATGCAATGTCTACAACAATCACGACTATCCTCCACCGATAGCCCAAAACAGTTATTTCTAAACTGAAAATAACTAAGTCAACAACTCAATAGACAAATGATTCCAATTACCCAATTACGCTATTTAACCAATGAATTTCCCAATTCCATGAATTTAACCATCTTTTCCCAATTCCATGAATTACTTAAACAAATTAATTCAATAATACAACTAGGGTTTTTCCCAAAATTACCAAAGTATCCCCAACATATCAAATTACCAAAGCTTAGAACAAAACCTATAAGATGGAGTAGGAAATCCCTACCTTGAAGAAAACAACACAGATGGTGAAGACCAAGATGAGTGCCCAAATACCAAAGTGCTCCAAATCGCCAAATGTTCAGATTAAATGAAAGCCCTCAACTCCCTCTATCTTTTTAATGAAGGATCTAGGGTAGAAACACACCCTAAGTGGGTCAAATCTAAGAAAGAAGGTAAGTAGGGAGAGAGAGAAGTCGGACCTAGGGTTTAGAACCAAAAAGAATAAGAAAAGACTGATCAAAACCCGCTGCTGTGTATATAAACTGGACAGGCTCGCTCGAGCGAAGACTTGGTCGCTCGAGCGACCAGACACAGAGAAACTACGCTCGAGCCAAGGAAGCCTTGCTCGAGCCAACAACTCAAATGCTCGCTCGAGCGAAAGAAAGCTCGGTCGAGCGAAGATCTCAAACCCTCAGGTCTGCAACAAGACACACGCTCGAGCGAAGGAACAATTGCTCGAGCGAAGGACGAACTAACTCACTCGAGCGAAGAAAAGCTCGCTCGAGCCAAGAATGCACAGCTACAGGTCCAAATCAAACACAACCTCTCGCTCGAGCGAACAACTACTCGCTCGAGCGAAGAACCAAAAACCTGGACAGCAACACTTGGTTTCTAAACCCAACCAACCTGAAACAAACCTGCCCAACACATCCTATAATTCCAAATGAGAAAATAAGGGACAACAACAACAATTATACAATGACAGAATCTACGGAACCTAAGTCCGGATACAATAATCAAATGGGAAAAGACCGGGGTCGCTATAACCTCCCCCCCTTCAAAGAATTTCGTCCTCGAAATTAAGCATAAGTTTTTTTTTTATAACAGATTTTTTTAAAACAATTCATTAGTAAACATCTTGACCCAAAACTGGTCATTTCATCTCTTTATCAAGAGGCATCTCATATTAAATATATAACACAACATATATCTCAACCTGTATCATTATTATGCATTATTCCTTTCAATGCTAACAATCCCATATCATATTCAATTGCATGATATATATAACACACTCAGCAATGTAATCAACATATGCAATGCTATACTAAACTTCTATAATGAAGCAAGTTTCAAGATACACCCATTTACCAAAACATACTCAACGTTTTACAACTTAAGACATATGTAAAGCTCTTAAGTTTAACAATATTACAAAATCTAAATACAAGATTACAAATGAATAAACATGTCCGGATATTTTTCGCGGACTTCCAATTCACGCTCCCAAGTGGCTTCCTCCACTCCATGATGTTTCCACAAAACTTTTACCAAAGGGATGGTCTTGCCTCGCAAAACTTGATCCCGCCTATCCAAGACCCGCACCGGTCTCTCCTCATACGAAATATCCTCATCAACCACTAAATCGGTCCAATCCAACACATGTGATGGATCCGGTTCATACTTCCGAAGCATACTCACATGAAACACGTCATGTACTCCGGACAACTAGGGCGGCAAAGCTAAACGATAAGCAGCCTCGCCAATCCTCTCAAGGATCTCAAACGGACCAATGAACCGAGGGGACAACTTCCCACTCTTCCCAAACCTCATCAAACCCCGCCTAGGTGATATCTTCAGAAAGACATGATCACCCACCTCAAACACCAAAGGTCTCCTCCTACGGTCGGCATACGATTTCTGACGACTCTGTGCTGTAACAAGCCTCTTACGAATAAGCTCAACTTTCTCCGTCGTTTCCCTCACCAACTCTGGACCCAACAGAGGTGCATCACCCACCTCGGCCCAACACACAGGAGATCTACACGGTCGGCCATACAAGGCCTCGAAAGGTGCCATACCGATACTAGACTGGAAACTGTTGTTGTAGGCAAACTCCACCAACGGCAAGTGCCTCTCCCACGACCCACTAAAGTCTAGAACACAACCCCGAAGCATATCCTCAAGTATCTGAATAGTACGCTCGGACTGTCCGTCAGTCTGAGGATGATAAGCCGTGCTAAAGGTCAACTTAGTGCCTAAGGCACTCTGCAAACTCTGCCACAACCTGGCAGTAAAACGAGGATCCCTATCTGAGACGATCGTCACTGGGACCCCGTGCAATCTCACTATGTCCCGAATGTACAAGTCGGCAAGATGATCTACCGAATCTCTCATGCGCATAGAAATGAAGTGCGCCGACTTAGTCAACCGGTCTACAACCACCCAAATAGCATCACTACCCCGCTGAGTCCTCGGAAGACCTACAACGAAGTCCATAGTGACATGCTCCCACTTCCACTCGGCAATAGGCAAGGGTTGCAACAAACCCGCTGGCCTCTGATGCTCGGCCTTCACTTGCTGACAAGTAAGGCACTTAGATACGAAAGCTGCCACTTCTCTCTTCATACCCCGCCACCAAAACTGGCGACCCAAATCCCGATACATCTTAGTGCCCCCCGGATGCACCGCAAGGCGTGAATGATGGAACTCTCGGAGTACTTCCTCTCGGCAAGACTCCGGCACAAACAGACGGTCTCGGTATCTCACACTGAGGTCGGGATACACCGTCAAACCTTTCTCAACCTTTCCACCGGAAATCTTCTCACGGAGAGATTCTACCTCAAGGTCACCTCTCTGAGCCTCTAACACTCGAGTCACAAGTGTAGGCTGAACAACAACAGAAAACAAGACCGCAGCCTCAACGGATTCGCCTAGAAATAAATCAAACTCCCCAAGTGCACCCAACATCTCCCACTCTCGGATGGCTATACTAGCTATGTCACCAACAGGTTTCCTGCTAAGGGCATCGGCCACCACATTGGCCTTTCCCGGATGATAATGCAACTCAAAGTCATAATCCTCTATGAACTCCATCCACCTCCTCTGCCTCAAGTTTAAGTCTTTCTGTGTAAATAAATACTTCAAACTCTTATGATCCGAGAACACCTCGAATTTCTCACCATAAAGATAATGCCTCCAAATCTTCAAGGCAAATATCACAGCTGCTAACTCTAGATCATGTGTAAGGTAATTCTGCTCGTGAATTTTCAACTGACGTGAGCCATAGGCAACTACTTTCCCCTCTTGCATTAACACACAACCTAGACCCTCTCGTGAGGCGTCACAATAGACTGTATAACCCAACCCTCTCTCTGGAATAATCAATACTGGAGCGGTAGTCAGTCTAACTTTCAACTCCTGAAACGACTTTTCACAAGTCTCACTCCATACAAATTTGACTCCCTTCCGAGTCAGTCTAGTCAACGGTGATGCTAATCTGGAGAAATCTTTCACAAACCGTCGGTAATACCCAGCTAATCCCAGAAAACTGCGGATCTCAAATACACTCTTAGGCTGTGCCCAATCTTGCACTGCCTCCACCTTAGATGTATCAACAGACACTCCTTCACCGGATACGACATGGCCTAAGAACTTGACCTCTTCTAGCCAAAACTCACACTTTCCAAACTTAGCATAAAGCTTATGGGCTCTAAGTAACTCAAGCACCACTCTCAAGTGTTCCTTGTGCTTCTCCTCAGAAGGTGAATAGATAAGGATGTCGTCCACAAAAACGACTACAAACCGATCCAAGAATTCCCGGAAGATCCGGTTCATCAAGTCCATAAAGACTGCCGGTGCATTGGTAAGTCCAAATGGCATCACCAGAAACTCATAATGGCCATACCGCGTTCGGAATGCCGTCTTTGGAATATCCTCCTCTCTGACCCTCAACTGGTGGTAACCTGATCTTAAGTCTATCTTAGAGAAACAACGGGAACCCTTCAACTGGTCAAACAGATCATCTATACGAGGCATAGGGTACTTATTCTTAACCGTAGCCCGGTTTAACTTCCGATAATCTATACAAAGTCTCAAAGTACCACCTTTCTTTTTCACAAAGAGGGCTGGTGCTCCCCACGGCGAAACACTAGGACGTATAAAACCCTTGTCTAGCAACTCCTGGAGCTGAATCTTCAACTCAACTAACTCGGCTGGGGCAAAACGGTAAGGTGACATAGAAATCGGCGCCGTGCCGGGCACCAGGTCAATAGAGAACTCAATCTCTCGATGCGGTGGCAAACCAACAAGATCCTCGGGAAAAACGTCCGAGTACTCACAAACCACCCTTGGCAACACAATCTGAGTATCAACATCCTCACTAATCGACAGGTTAGCAAGTAGACCACTAAGCTCACTCCGTCCTCGTGGAACATACCCCGGTGGCAACACATCACCAACCTGGTCCCCCAGAAAATGAAAGTACTCTCCGCTCACGGTACAACAAGTGACCCTCTGGCGGTAGCAATCAATAACTGCCCGGTATGACGATAACCAGTCCATACCCAAAATAACATCGAAACCCCTCATAGGCATAACTACAAAGGAAAATGGGATTCTATGATAATCAACCTCTATATCACAGCCCCTAACGCCTTGTTTCAAAATCAATTCACCCCCAAGAGGTGACACTACACAAATAGGAGATGCTAGCTGTGCTAACTCCAACTCCAAAACAGATGCAAATGCAGCAGACACAAAGGAATGAGATGCACCCGTATCAATCAAAACATTAGCAACCGAGTTGCAAAACAAGAAGGTACCTCTCACAACTGATGGTGCTGGCACAAGATCCTGCGCGGTAACAGCATACACGCGCCCAGACGACCTCTGATCAACTTGCTCAACCCTAGGAGCATAAGATTGTTGCACCGACTGAGACGATGAAGCCCCTCCCTGATTGGCCTTCGAGGCCTGACCCGACTGAGCTGGCTGCTGACCCTGAATCTGCCTCAAACCAGATGCACCAGGTGTGCCACCCAACTGCGATCGAGAGTGGCTGACCTCTACCCTGACTCTGGCTCTGAGATCGAGCCGAAGAAGATGCTGCTCTCTGAACTCCTCCCCTCTGAGGACAAACTGGAGACTTGTGGCCCAGCTGGCCACACTTGAAACAGGTAATGTCTCCCTGACTGCCTTTCCCCGAACTAGCACTCGGTACGGGAAAAGTCGATCTGGAAAAGCTACCCTGAGACTGCTGGGGATTAAAACCCTTCTGTCTCCTACCATCACTCTGACCATCCTGACTCCTCTTGGAGCCCTTCTGTCCTTCCTCCTCCTCCTGCATCATAATCTCCATGTGGGCTGCAGCATCAACCATACGCCCATAATCCCGAATCATAGTTCCCCCAACTCTCAGCTTGAGGCCACGCCTCAACTTCTTCTCAAACTCAATACAACGGCGTTCCTCAGACGCCACCAACTCAGGTGCAAACCTGGACAAACTAGTGAATGCAGCCTCAAATTCGGCCACTGAAGAACTCGACTGCTTAAGCTGACAAAACTGGTCTCGCAGCTTCTCCCTGACAGCTGGAGATAAGAACTTCTCCTGGAAAGCATTCACAAAAGCCTCCCACGTACCTCCTATACGTCCCTTAGTAAACTTCCACCACTGACCCGCATCCCCCTTCAACTGGAAAGATGTCAAGGTCACTTTCAACCCCTCGTCTTCGATGCCAAGCATCTCAAACGTCTTCGTTGTCTGTTCGAGCCATTCATCTGCCTTAAGCGGCTCTTTAGGATCACCCACAAATTCATCCGGATTAGACCGGAAGAACTCCCTCTTCAGAAAGGAAGGTCCTGCATCAGCAGCAACAACCTGAGCTTGATTCTCAGCTCTGAGAATACCTACTGACTCCCTGAATGCTCCTGCTATCTCTCTAGCTAAAGCGCCCATTGCCTACTGGCCTACTGGCTCGGCCACATTAGCCTGGCCAATTCCCTCTTGAACTGCCGGAATCTCTTCTGGCACAGGCACCTCCTGCCTACCCGGCCTACCACGCCTACCGCGTCCTCGTCCTCGTCCTGACATCCTAATAAAGGAAACAAAGACATTAGCACATTAATAAATGTGCCGAAGCTAAACACTCACGTCCTAATGCAATGGACAATAATAATTCATTCCACGTAAGCACATAATCACATAAGCACCTACGAATTTCATTCCCGAATAATGATAGTCCCAATGCGTTACTATAGTTCCGGTTGGAAGCAGCAGTGATCAAGTGCCTTTCCAACAAGACTACTAGAAACTCAAGGGTCCAATCAACATCCTAGAAACTACATTCCATACCCACATAATCACATAAACATGTTATCACATAAACATATAACATTACACTAAGTCTCTATCAAACGAGACGAACCCAATGTGATACTAATCACTTCCCACGTACCCAAAGTATTCAAACCCGGTACGCTCTGACACCAAGTTGTAACGCCCTCAAAATTAACTCATTATATATATCATTGACATGCATTATTTAAAGAAGACAATTTATTAATCCATTCATCAGAGTATTACAAAATAAAGCATTACATGTAACATTGAATAAAATGCCTTACAGGCTTACATCTTTCCAAGCCAACACTTGGATACAAAAAAAAAAATATGAGTTCTAACTCAAAACAAGAAAAGCCCTAGGCTTGAATGTTTACATGTACTAATAAATAAAGACAATTAACTAAAGGTAGTCTTCTTCAAACCAGAAGCCAAACCCTTCCAAGCTAAGTCCTTGGAGGTAATTTATCACCTGAACCTGAAAATGATGTTCCCATAAAGGGTGAGCCACAGCCCAGTAGAAATATACTAAACCACATATAAGCAATGAATAAAGCAATAGCATTCAACAGATGGTTAACCAAAATAATCAATTACTTCATTTTACAGACTCATGATACTATTGCCAAAGATACGTTTTACTTTCCAGTTTTATCAACATGGCTCAGAACCTGGCCAAACTTATAACAGTGAATCACATATATCATATTCACATCCTTCCAATATCAACAACAAATGAGACTCAAGCTCAAATCAAACACTTCATACTTCCAGATTGATACACATTTTAGTGCTGTATCAATAAAACACTTCTATATAAATAAGCACACATAAAAGTGATGCTAATGGAGTCCATCCCCTATCTCCTCCCAAACAAAATCCGGTTTAGAGGTCCATCCCCTATCTTCCCCTAAACCGTGGAGTACATCCCCTATCTCCTCCCACACACAAAACAATGTATGCAAATGCAATGCTCAATCAATACACGTATTTTCTGTATCAATGCCATAGTCAAAATTAATGACTTAACCAATGTGATTAGTTTCAGTTATTCCTAATTCACATGCAATGTCTACAACAATCACGACTATCCTCCACCGATAGCCCAAAACAGTTATTTCTAAACTGAAAATAACTAAGTCAACAACTCAATAGACAAATGATTCCAATTACCCAATTACGCTATTTAACCAATGAATTTCCCAATTCCATGAATTTAACCATCTTTTCCCAATTCCATGAATTACTTAAACAAATTAATTCAATAATACAACTAAGGTTTTTCCCAAAATTACCAAAGTATCCCCAACATATCAAATTACCAAAGCTTAGAACAAAACCTATAAGATGGAGTAGGAAATCCCTACCTTGAAGAAAACAACACAGATGGTGAAGACCAAGATGAGTGCCCAAATACCAAAGTGCTCCAAATCGCCAAATGTTCAGATTAAATGAAAGCCCTCAACTCCCTCTATCTTTTTAATGAAGGATCTAGGGTAGAAACACACCCTAAGTGGGTCAAATCTAAGAAAGAAGGTGAGTAGGGAGAGAGAGAAGTCGGACCTAGGGTTTAGAACCAAAAAGAATAAGAAAAGACTGATCAAAACCCGCTGCTGTGTATATAAACTGGACAGGCTCGCTCGAGCGAAGACTTGGTCGCTCGAGCGACCAGACACAGAGAAACTACGCTCGAGCCAAGGAAGCCTTGCTCGAGCCAACAACTCAAACGCTCGCTCGAGCGAAAGAAAGCTCGGTCGAGCGAAGATCTCAAACCCTCAGGTCTGCAACAAGACACACGCTCGAGCGAAGGAACAATTGCTCGAGCGAAGGACGAACTAACTCGCTCGAGCGAAGAAAAGCTCGCTCGAGCCAAGAATGCACAGCTACAGGTCCAAATCAAACACAACCTCTCGCTCGAGCGAACAACTACTCGCTCGAGCGAAGAACCAAAAACCTGGACAGCAACACTTGGTTTCTAAACCCAACCAACCTGAAACAAACCTGCCCAACACATCCTATAATTCCAAATGAGAAAATAAGGGACAACAACAACAATTATACAATGACAGAATCTACGGAACCTAAGTCCGGATACAATAATCAAATAGGAAAAGACCGGGGTCGCTATAGTTCCAAAGTAGATGACATAGTCTATACTTGTATGTTTCACATAGTAAATTTTAGAATTTATTAAATAATCAAAACGTGAACATATAAAGAAAATAAAAGTCATATCGTGGTTTAGTAGAGGCCGATCTTCTGATCGGGTGAGCGGGGGTGCTCAATTAATGACATTCCCCCTTCATACCTAAGGTTCCAAGCCAAGCATCCTTGGTTACGACGAACAGTGGCCTTGGCACGAGTCATGGGTTTCCTAATTTCCCAAAAATATTAGGTGGCGACTCTGAGATCTGATGACGCAGTCCATTTTTTTGACAAAATTGCAATAAAATGAATTTTCAATAAAAGTCACCATATCTGGACTCTCATCTACGTTTCACATTGCACTCGTGAGACTAGATCAAAGAGATCTCGGGAGTCCGAACTGTTTAACGCGCGCGGGTACCCCCCGGGCAAGTTACAATGACCAAACTATTTCAATCTATTCTCTCTCAACTTATCTTCTATCGGTGCTACTCATACCCATTCCCGAATAAACTCATTCCTAAATCTGTCTTTCATAGTCTTACCACACATCTACCTTAGCGTCCTCATCTCAACAACACTTAACTTATCTATATGTTATTTTTTGGTTGTCCAACACTCCATCCTATACAACATCGCTGGTCTAATAGCCATTCTATAGAACTTGCCTTTTAGTCTAGTGGGTACTCGTCTATCGCACAGTACCCTAGAGACACTTCTCCACTTAAGCCACCCTACCTTAATACTATGGACGACATCCACATTAATCTCCCCCGCCGTTGTGATAATCGACCCTAAATAACAAAAATATTCACTCTTAGGTAGTTCTTGGTCCTTAATCTTCACTTCTTCTTTGCTTTCATTGTTACTGTTATCAAATTTACACTCCATGTATTATGTCTTAGTTCTACTTATCCGAAATCCTTTAGATTCAAGTGTTTCCCTCCAAATCTCCAACTTTGTGTTAACTCCTTCTCTAGTATCATCCACTAGCACGATATCATCTACAAAAAGCGTACACCACGGCATATCATCTTGCATACTTCTCGTCAACTCATCCATAACTAAAGCAAAAAGATAATGTTTAGGTAGATCCTTGGTTTAACCCTACAGTAATTGAAATTCATTTGTCACTCCAGCAGGCGATCTAATAGTGGTCACCACCCCTTCATAAATATCCCTAATCATAGGCATGATCGAGTCCTGCTTCCCAACCAACTTGAGGTGGACATCGACTGGGATAGAAAACTCTTAGCGAAAATACTCAAGCTTACTAGGGGTTTCTACCCTCCACTTAAACATTCCTATGATGTCGGCTTGAAGTGTATGGTGCTAGATTTCAGAGAAAGAAAGTTGGGGTGGGTTCAAGGACCTTGGTAAGACCCCAATGAGCACTAGGGCAAAAATTATGGGGGAAATAGGGAAATTCTGGCTTCAATTTTCCTATGGATGTGGTTTCTAGGCAAATCCCAGGCCTAAAACTATGAAGATAAAAGAGATGCAAATGCAAGAATCTAGAAACAAGCAAGAAAAGAAGAAAAGAAGCATGATTCAAAATCAAAAAGTGCAATTAGAGGCGTTGACAAATTTGTGAGCATCAATTCACAACATTCAATGATTGGGAATAAAGCAATGTACAGGAAACATGAAGAAAAACAATATGTAGAGATGACAAATCCGAGAACATTGAGTATGTGTATGCAAGGCGATGTGCAAGAACCGCCATTACAAATAACATTCAAGAACACAGGGGCAAACTTCAAAGCAAAAAATAGATTCAAGAGCAAGAATCAGTTCATAATGCCTAGAGCATGAAAAATGCACTACAAAAAATTTAATTTTTCACGATGGCAAAATGCCATCGCTAATACTCCTAATGCCGTCTCAAAAAAATTTTAGCGATGACAAATAACTTTTAGCGACTGCAAATGGGGGGTCACAACAAAGGGTGATGCTAAAATGTTTTAGCGACGGCATGATGTCATCGCCTTTTTTTTGTGACGACAAATGTTGGCTTTTGCGACAACACTTTACTATTGCCTATAATATGTAAAAATTTAGACTTTTTGCTACGGTAATATTGTACCATCGCTAAAATTTTTATTTGAGACGGCAAAAAAATTTTATCGGGATTTTTTTTTTTTTTTTTTGCGACGACATGAGCTCTGTTGCTATTTTTTTTTTTTTTTTTGTGACGACATTGCCTGTGTCACCAAAAAAAAAATACATTTTAGCTCTAAATTTTTTGCGACGATGTGGTCCCGTTGCCAAAAAAAAAAAAAAAACTGCAATAAAATTATTAAAAATATTCAAATTATCTATATTAAATGAAAAAAATTTGAAAAAGAAACCAATAATTGCATAATAATATAAAAATTCCTGTATAGAAATAATAATTTCTCCATAATAAAAATATTCTTACTTTCATAACTAGACATCAACAAAATTACACCACTACATAATGTTGCATAATACATATATAATGTTTAAATACATAATGTTGTTCACAATTCAAAATAACATAAACCAAAAATAAAAGTTTTCCTTATCATTCTCCATGGCTAATAAAAACAAAAGTTAGTCACAAGCATGCATTGCACAAGAAGCAAACTCTTACTCGGGAAATATCTGAAAACAAAAAATAAAAATAATTAATGACAATATAATTATGTGTTAATACGTTAATTACAAAAAAAAAAACATAAAAATTTAACAACCATACAATTACAAAGATAATTAAGTAAATAATTTTGCCCAGATCGAAATCCATCTCTAACTCCCAAATCGATAACCCGATTTCAGTCTCGTCCTCTCCCACAAGTCTCTCGTGCCAAGGTGGTCGTGTGTGCCAAGTTTTATGCTAATCCGAAGCCATTTGGTGATTTTGGAGTGTCAACACCTCAAATTCTAAGTTTGTTAAAAAACTAGTTTGCCTAGAATGAAATCCGGCTCTAACTCCTAAACCGAAAACCCAATTCAAGTTCCGTCTTCTCCCAAAAGTCTCTCGTGCCTAAGCGATCGTGTGTGCCAAGTTTCGTTCTAATCCGACGGTGCTTGGTGATTTTGGGGAGTCAACACCTCGAATTCTAAGTTTCTTAAGGAACTAGTTTGCCTAGACCGAAATCCGACTCTAACTCCCAAACTGGGAGACCGATTCGAGTGTCGTCTTCTCCCACAAGTCTCTCGTTCCTAGGCGGTCATGTGTGCCAAGTTTCGTGCTAATCCGATGCCGTTTGGTGATTTTGGGCCGTCAACACCTCGAATTCTAAGTTTCTCAAGGAACTGGTTTGCCTAGAGCGAAATCCGGCTCTAACTCCCAAATTGAGAATCGGATTCGAGCCTCGTCTTCTCCCACAAGTGTCTCATGCCCAAGCAGTCGTGTGTGTCAAGTTTTGTGCTAATCTAACGCCGTTTGGTGATTTTGGGCCATCAACACCTCAAATTCTAAGTTTCTTAAGGAACTAGTTTGCCTAGACCAAAATCTGGCTCTAACTCCCAAACCAAGAACCCGATTCGAGTCTCGTCTTCTCCCACAACTCTCTTGTGCCTAGGCGGTCGTGTGTGCCAAGGTTCGTGCTAATCCGACACCGCTTGTTGATTTTGGGCCATCAACACCTAGAATTCTAAGTTTCTTAAGGACCTAGTTTGCCTAGACCGAAATCTGGCTCTAACTCCCAAACGGAGAACCCGATTCGAGTCTCGTCTTCTTCCATAAATCTCTCATGCCTAGGCGGTCATGTGTGCCAAGTTTTGTGCTAATTTGACGCTGTTTTGGTGATTTTGGGCCGTTAACACATCGAATTCTAAGTTTCTTAAGGAACTAGTTTTCCTAGATCGAAATCTGGCTCTAACTCCAAAACCAAGAACTTGGTTCGAGTGTCGTCTTCTCCCACAAGTCTTTCGTGCCTAGGTGGTTGTGTGTGCCAAGTTTCGCGCTAATCTGACGCCGTTTAGTGATTTTAGGCTGTTAACACCTCAAATTCTATGTTTATTAAGGAACTAGTTTGCCTAAACCGAAATTCGGCTCAAACTTGCAAACTGAGAACCCAATTCGAGCCCCATCTTATCCCAAAAGTCTCTCATGCCTAGGCAATCGTATGTGCCAAGTTTCGTGCTAATCCGACACCGTTTGGTGATTTTGGGTCGTCAACACTTTGAATTCTAAGTTTCTTAAGGAACTAGTTTACCTAGACCAAAATTTGGCTCTAACTCCAAAATCGAGAACCTGATTCGCGTCTCATCTTCTTCCACAAATATCTCGTGTCTAAGTGATTGTGTGTGTCAAGTTTCGTGCTAATCTGACGCCATTTGGTGATTTTGGGTCGTTAACACCTTGAATTCTAAGTTTCTTAAGGAACTAGTTTGCCTAGACCGAAATCCAACTCTAACTCCCAAACCGAGAACCCAATTCGAGTCCTATCTTCTCCCACAAGTCTCTCATGCCTAGGGAGTCGTGTGTGCTAAGTTTTGTGCTAATCCAACGCTGTTTGGTGATTTTGAGGCACCAACACCTTGTATTCTAAGTTTCTTAAAGAACTAGATTGCCTAGGCGAAATCCGACTCTAACTCCCAAACCGGGAACCTGATTTGAGTGTCGTCTTCTCCCACAAGTCTCTCATGCCTAGGCAGTCATGTGTGCCAAGTTTCGTGCTAATCCGATGTCGTTTGGTGATTTTGGGGCTTCAATATCTCGAATTCTAAGTTTCTTAAGAAACTAGTTTGCCTAGACCGAAATTCGGCTCTAACTCCCAAACTGGGAACCCGATTCGAGTCCCATCTTCTCCCAAAAGTCTCTCGTGCCTAGGCGGCCGTGTGTGCTAAGTTTCTGCTAATCTAACGTCGTTTAGTGATTTTTGGACGTCAATACCTCGAATTCTAAGTTTCTTAAGGAACTAGTTTGCCTAGACCAAAATTCGACTCTAATTTCCAAACCGAGAACCCGATTCGAGTTCCATCTTCTCCCACAAGTCTCTCGTGCCTAGGTGGTTGTGTGTGCCAAGTTTCGTGCTAATATAACGCCGTTTGGTGATTTTGGGCCGTCAACATCTCAAATTCTAAGTTTTTTAAGGAACTAGTTTGCCTAGACCGAAATCCGGTAGGGCAGAGAGTTTTGTCTTGAGATTTTAATGTTTCAAGACGGTTGTGAGTGCATTAGGGATAGGTATTTGCGAATAGAGGATCCATGACTGGGAGAGCGAGTACTTATAAAGCTGACTTTCTTATAGATTTTAGCAGGATAAGTGCATTCACATATGGATATTCAAAGGTGACCATTTCCAATATACACATTCCAAAAGAATAAATGTCAACCAATTCATTATATTCTTGTGCATACACTTCTGGAGCCATGAACTCTGGTTTCCCTAGTTAACCCCATAAATAGATAAAACATAACTCAATGATTTTCAATCAATTGTGTTAATCTACTTACTCATTACTCTGTTTGGCTGTGTTCTATTTTCTGTTTTGATTTTTCAGAACAAAGTGTTCTCAAA